>NC_140126.1:49687366-51009968 GCF_964035555.1 Netta rufina
GATACAAAGGTTCCTGACCTGCTGTCATGGTTATGACACCAGCCTTTCCATAGGCGTGGAGTACTATACTGAACACCTGTAGCAACACACAAGTAGCTTTCTGTATGCTGAATGGGACAGAGGGTCCTCAAACCTTTGTCATACAGACACTCTTGAGACCTAGTCAGATCCATCAGCTGGGGTACTGCTGTGCTAAAGAGCAAGTAGTGGTTGGGAGCAGATGCGTGACTGCCCATTGCTAGACTTGGAACCAGTGTGGAGCTTATGTTGTTATAAAAATACATCATGTGGTGTAGAGATGTTTTGCTTACTTTACTGTTTCTCATTTTTCTTCTCTCCAAGTCCCTGACACAGTTTCTGGGCTGGTCCGTACTCAACACAGACACATATGATAAGATGAACAAGCTGGAGAACCGCAAGGACATTGCCCAGGATATGGTGCTCTACCACGTGAAGTGTGACAAGGATGAAATTCAGGAAATTCTGGTAATGCCTTGCAAAGTGCAACACACCCATGAGCATACTGGCCTGGCATGTGCGCACAGGCCTGGTCCGTGCCAAACAGCAGCGGTGTCTGTGGACACGGGTCTCCCATAACTCAGAAATGCTTCCAGCCACTGCAGCGTAGAGGCTGGACGATGCGTTTAGTGCATGATGGCAGAACAAGTCTTCACTTTGACTTGGGGCCAGTTGTGGTCTGCCCTTTACCTCAGCAGGCTGTGCTGAGTCCTCTCAGGTTTTCTCAGCAAAGCTAGCCGTGGAGGGGGGCTCACACAGATGCTGCCCAGGGCAGAGGTGTGGGGGGTGAAAGAGGAGCTAATGTATATCCCAAAATCTCCTCAGTACAGAGGATGTGGGGTTACTGAACACGACTGAGACTCTGGGAATTTTATAGAGGAATTTTTGCAAGTGGAGGAAAACCAAGCCAAAATCAATGAAAGGTAGGACATTCCTACAAAGAAGAACACATTAAAACACCAGAAATAAAAGTGAGGTCTGGAAAGAAAACATGATCTGCATATGAGAGCTGCCTCTAAAGCAGCACAGCACAAAGTCCTGTGGAATACAGTAGCCAATGTAACATGTCCATGCTCTTTGCAGCCAACACGCGAAAAGCTGGGGAAAGAGCCAAATGAGTGTGAGGAAGAGGAGCTGGCAAGTATCCTGGTAAGGGCAATGTACCTCTGGAATTGGAAGTGATGCCAAACAAATATGGCCTGGGTGGGGGCAGGAAAGAGTTGCAAGTGCTGGCACGCCAGTGCACATCAGCAGGGCACCCGGTGAAGGGTGAAGGTGAAGCACACCCGCCCTTCCTGTGCTGTGCGAGTGTGAGGCCATTATGGTCATGTAGCAGAGAATGCCTTCCCAGCTCCCAGAAAGTGACTGCTCTGTGCCTCTTTATCTCAGGAGGTGCAGTGTCCACCTGGGAGCACATCAGTGGCCTTGACATATCATACATTATATTCACCAGAGCAAATAAGGGACTTTAAGACTTCTCCTGTAAGACCTGACAGCTTTGGAGTCTCCAATCTAATCAAATCAAAAGGAAGAGCACTTAGCAGAAAGCAAGCAGTATTCCTCAAAATTGACCAAAAATGCTTTACCTCTTCCCCCACTAACGGGGTTATTGTGAAAATCTGCATTTAATTTGAAACGGGAAGGTTCCAAGAACAATCAGACTGATTTTTTTTTTATTTAGATAAAACACTTCCAGGTGTTCCTAGGGACAGCATGAATGTCACAAACAAACAAACAAACCTCTTTTGCAGAAAGAAGAACTCCCAGGGCCCACCAAGTTCGAAATCTATGAGTTCAGGTTCTCCGATTTCGACTGCACCGAGCTGGAGCTGGTGAAGTGCGGCATTCAGATGTACTACGAGCTTGGTGTGGTGAAGAAGTTCCAGATCCCGCAGGAGGTAGGGGCTGGCAGTGCCCAGGGACTCCCAAATTGTCCCATGCCTGCAGGCAAGGGTCAACCAGCAGCTCAGAAATCAGGCAGAAGGCTGGGTTGCTGCGGGCTTGCAGGCAGAGGGGCTGGCACCCCGAGCCCCCAAGCCCTGCTGAGAGCAAGGAACCCACTCTCAAACCTGTGGTGGTCAGAATGGGTTTGGATCTTGAAGACAGATGCTTCTGTTCTGGACTGTCTGAACTCCTGTTCTGCTACAGGAATGGGTTTGCTATGAGGTCTACACAGACGAGGACTGCCCCATGCAAACACTTGCTTATCCCAGTATCGAAGCTTTTTCAACCCCAAAGCCCCCGATCTGCAAATTCAAGGCCGTTTGCAGCCATCATTGCCCCTGTATGGCTCTGAAAACTGGCGTTTAGGCAGCCCTGTGCCTCCCGGAGGGGTTTTTCAGAGCTTCATGTGAGGCTGACTTCCATCTAGTGGATTCTGCAAGCAACTGCACGCAGAGTTTTCAGCCGCACATCCCTCACCCTGGAAAGGCAGGCTGGAAAGTAGGAGGGAAAGGACGGGCTGTGCAAGGAAATTACTTAGCATGAGCAAATGCAAAAAGCACTCACTATATCTACTCTGGAATAACTAGCTTCTGATGCAGGTGTGAAAAACAGTCATTCTTTGCTGTTCCTTTGAGCAGCTGAGATTTTAAAAAATGAATATTTATCCATGATTTATTCCCTTGCCAATGGAGAAAAACTCTGTAGCTACTAGAGTTTGTCCACATGAAGAAGTTGAATGCAGACAGAAAGAAAAAACAACACTGTATTATTAAATAATGTATATTGTAATAGGTGATATAATATATTCCATGTCTCTAGTCCTAGAGTGCCATCTATTTTCAAGCAACATAAATATTAGTAATCAGAATATATGGAAGGGACAAGGCTCTAATCCTCATCCATGACTTCCATATGTGGTCTTTATCCCAAGAGCAAGAGCTGCCAGCTCACAAGTCAGCTGTCATCACACAAACTAACACCCTCTCTCCCAATTTGCAGGTTCTGGTGAGGTTTGTGTACTCTGTCAGCAAAGGCTATCGGAAGATAACGTATCACAACTGGCGCCACGGCTTCAACGTTGCACAGACCATGTTCACGCTCCTCATGGTAAGGTAACACCACCCCAATTAATCCTGTGGCACAGCTTTTTCGGCACTAGGTCTGATGTTGCGCCCTGGAGACATGCAGGGCTCCCTTTGGATCTTGTTGTAGGATGTTTGTCACTTCAAGCACATCTCCTACCAAATGAGGCCTCCATTCACCTTAAGTGATGAGTCTGTGAGTTACCACCTGGGGCCACAACCACTGAATGGAGCGTTTCACTTCTCAAGTGTGGCATTGAAAAGCCTCCAGGTTACCCCTTCTGCAGGGTAGGGGAATGACTGCAGGAATCCCCTTCCTCCAACAGTTTCTAGCAGCAACAGCTGGGCTGCCATTACCTTGGATGAGGACAACCTCACCCCCTCCATTTGTAGCCAGGACAGCAGGGGTGTACGTCTTTGGCTAGCATGAGTGTGGCAAGTGCCATTTCTCATGGGCTGTTGGGGTGAGAGGAAACCCACAAAGAGTAATAGTGTTGGACGTGTGCCCCACAAAAGCTCAGCCCCATGGCTCAGTGCAGAGGGCATGCCCTGCACACCTGGAGGCAGAATTACACCTTCCACCCCCAGCCCACCCACTGAGCAGCTCAGCTTTTGGGCCCACTGGCCAGAAGGACACAGAGTGCCTTGTGTCCAGCGAGAGGAGAGGTGTGGTTATCAGGGTGCAAGTGTCCTCAAGGCTGCTGGAGCAGCGGGTAGCCAGCATAGCATGCAGGCATCAAGCACACATGCATGACACACATGCCTCCTTGAGTCTGAAACATTTTGTTTCCAGCTGCTTCCCCACGTTAACCTAATTGTACCACGTACTGTATCTAGTTTCACAAGTATTTTCAGTTCTCCTGGACTGTTTCAACGCAGAGATCCCCGGCACAGAGCAGTCACAGCCCAGTACCTTTTCCTGTAAGAGATACTAACAGAGGGCATGCAAATTCTCACCCTCCAGACTGGCAAACTGAAGCGTTACTACACAGACCTAGAAGCCCTTGCAATGGTAACTGCTGCTCTGTGCCACGATATCGACCACAGAGGAACCAACAACCTTTACCAGATGAAGTAAGCACTCTCCTGCCACTTCCAACCATTTCCTGCTGCTTTTGCGTAGAGTGGGGTCAGGCTGTGATCACAGCAAACTCCAGCACAGCTTTGTTTTATGCAGGTTAAGAGCTTTCCTTTGCAAGTAACTTCTCTTTTCACCTTGCCACGGCACTTGGGCTTGTGCCTCAGCCAGCGGGGAAGCCAACATTTTGCAGTGCTCCCTGGGGCTTGCTTTACCTCCTAGCAGTCTGGCCTAAGCTGTTTGTTTAAAGCAACACTCTACATAGCTGTTAAAGGGGGGACCAAGTGCAGTGCAGACATTTAGTAGCCTGAGTATAACAGGAGACTCAGGATGCTACTGGCAGCACTCTGGACATGCAAAGCCAGCTTTGTGCTGGAAGGTGTCTATGCAGAAAGCACCATGCACAGCACTGCTCTCGCCTGGAGAAACCTAGCACCTGAGAGGATGTGAGCACTGCTTTGGGTAGAGTAGTTACCAGCTTCACAAAAACAGCTGCATCATTTCACTGACCAGTCTGTTGCTGGCTTCAGGCACTGTCAGGTCACAGGTTTTCTGATTGATGGCTGTACTATCTAACTGATTTCTGGAGCCTTGGGAAAACATAGGTGAAGCTGGCTGGTGCTTTGGATACAAGCGTGTCCTGCTCTTTGGCTAGGGAGGTGTCCAAGGGCTGCTGGTTTTCCTGTTGCTTTAACCAGATGTAAACATATAGTTCTTCAGAAACTAAACAACAAGCTTGCTATACTGAGTAATAACAGTACTGTTATGAACAACATTTTAGGTGATATTCACAGGTGGAAGGATACATGTATTTTATACAGTGTCCAAATTGCTACAAGCAGAGTTACAGTCTGTTGCCAGTTAGAATGAAGTTGTTAGCTATTAAAAATATTAGTCTTAAGCCCTTCATAAAATAAGTTGAACTTGTCTGTGACAAATTTCAATTGGGAGACTTTTTATTTAAGTGCTATACTAACATCTGCATTTTTTTTTCTTTACACAACCAGATCTCAAAATCCATTAGCTAAACTTCACGGATCCTCAATTTTAGAGAGGCATCACTTGGAATTTGGAAAGTTTTTGCTCTCTGAAGAGGTTTGTAATGAGCTGTAATGTAAGATCCTGAATAATTTACTTGCCACAAAGTCTTTTAGCAACATACACCATGGCTGTCAGCTGCTATGACTCTTTTGCCCAGAAGCTTAGCATAGAATCTTTCTCTGGTTTGGGTTTCTGAGAACCTGCAGCCACCTCACTCCCTTCTACCCACAAGTGATTTCTGCTCACCAGAGACCAAAACTCTTAGGCTTCCTATATGCGTGGCTTGGTTTCTTCAGAAGCCATGTCATTAGCCCTGTAGGAAAGTGTTAAACACAGGATTCTTCTCCTGTAGCCCCTCTGATAGGACCAAGGCTGACACGCACACACAGCTAACTTTCAGGCAAATTCCTGCTGGGATGAGTGGACGTGGTTTAAGCACAAAGTGTGTATCAAGCTACAGACACCAATCCTGCTCGGTGAGCACAGGGGGAGTTCACCAACAGATGGTGAATTGGGCTCACAGCCCTTGCACCTTAGGGGGAGCAAGCTACAACACTTAGAAAAGAAACTAAGAAAAAAAAAAAAAACACATTTGAGAGAGGGAAATGCCCACTAGCTCACAACAACACAGAGCTTGGATTCTGCAGCTTCCTTTGCTTGTTTTTCAGTCACTGAACATATGCCAGAACCTCAACCGGAGACAGCATGAGCACATGATTCACCTGATGGACATTGCCATTATAGCAACAGATCTGGCGCTGTACTTCAAGTAAGTTGGTCACGTATGCTGTGGGTGAAGGGCAGGGAGCAGCTGGTGCTGTACAAACACAAAACGTGATGCTTTGCTGAGAGAGCCCCTCCGTGTAGCAATCCTCTACACAGATGCTTCCTCCAGAAGACTACTTTTAATGCTGATATAAGAGATAGGGGGAAGAATTCAGATTGTTCAGAAGAATTTTGAGAATTAGATCATGTATGTGACTTTTAGCCTTCTATTTCCAACAAAACTGTGCTATATGACCCCCTAACAGAAAAAGAGATGCTCTTTTCTTTTTTTTTTTTTTTTTCCTACCTAGCACTTCAGCAGTAAAAATACTTATTAATGCTCAATAGCATGGCCTGGGCTCCACTAACTTCTCTGTGAAAGCAGCACAACTCAAATACTAAGTGGTCTGTTATATGTGAATATGCAGTTCATAGTCTATTTCACAACCAAAAATCAGAAATGCCCAACACCACAGAGCTGCATACACTGACTTCCTAGGGCATAAGGCTGTAAGTCAGCAACATATGACATCCTCAGTAGCAAGGAGCTTTCAAAATGTGTTTTCAAATACAGGGCCAAGACCAGAGACTGCTTCTATGTTTCACACTGAAGAATCATTACACAAAATATAAATAGTCCAAAAAAAAAGTAGAGTATGAGGAAGGGCCCAAGACCCAGTCCTCTTACTTTACAGCCTGGATGTTTATATGGGAGCAGATACCACTACTTCCCTACCAGGTGGAAACAAGCTGGTCTTTGCTATCTTTGGCTCACAGTCTATAAAGGAAGGTTTGATTTAGATCAGATTCCAGGCAAAACAGTATGGACAGATTACATCGTCAAGTCTCTTTGTGGATCTGGCCTAACTGTCTTATTTGCTGGCATTAAACCAGATTTTTTTTCATGATTTCACACCTCTCAAAATGCGAGTGTGTTGTATATAAACCACTCCCCAAAATTTGCTACAATATCTAGGTATATAAATATTTTTAACAAGGTCAGACTGAGTTTATAGAGACAGGTAGTCTTAAAATACTCCAACACCTGGGCCAGCTCTGTGTGTCTGCCATTTCCTTAACATTCAGGCAAAAGCCTTCCTGTGTTGTCAGTAAAGCCAATAACATTTCTCAGCTTGCATAACCTACAGTAGCACATACTTTCAAGCAACCTGCTCAAGTCTCACCACAACACTTACTTTTTCTTTAAGCCATTTGCAATAGTTTCCCTTGAGGACCTAACTGCCTGGACAACAACCACTAGAAACCCAGCCATCTGTTTTTAACACAGTTTCTTTTTTTTTTTTTTTTTTTTTTTTTTTTTTTTTTTTTTTCCCTCAAAGGAAAAGGACAATGTTCCAGAAGATTGTTGATGAGTCTAAGACATACGATAACATGAATGCCTGGACTGAATACCTGTCTCTGGAGACGACAAAGAAAGAGGTTGTCATGTGAGTAAATTATCTCTTGAGGCGTTAATGATGTGGTTGTGTCCTTCTTTCTGGGCTTACCAGTGGGAGCTCCAAAACATGCCTATAGTATGTCCAGTTTTAAAAAGAATTCTTCTGCTTCAGCAGCAATGGTCTCTAGCTAATACACTCTCTAGCTAATACACTTCTGACACACTTCTCAGAAGCAAGCAGTTCCCTAGCACAAATCCATTTGTACCAAGAGAGCAATCCTTAATGTGTGTCCCAGCCTGCTACAGCAACCCATCTCCTGTATCTACCACTCCAGCACAGAGCTGGGACATAACACAGTACTGGGTGGGGCATGAGTATCCTGAGCCTGCAAGAGGCCAGGTGAGGGCTCCAGAGAAGAAACTAATTTCTCTTCTGTTTTCAGGGCCATGATGATGACTGCTTGTGATTTGTCAGCTATCACTAAACCTTGGGAAGTCCAGAGTAAGGTCAGGTGCTTGATATACTGTCAGATTTCTCTAGTTTATACTTCAAAGTAATGCAAATTTCTAAGCTGCCTGAAAACTGAGTCAAAGTTTCCTACTAAAAATACTGAAAAGACTTCAGAATAATGACAGTTTTGATGGATAAATCTATGTTGAAGACTGAAACTGTGAATTCTGTAGGAATTTATGTTTACCAAAGGGAAAATAATAATAATAATAATAATAATTAATAATAATAATAAGTTTCTTGGGCTATTATTGGGCTAATTTTGTGCATGGCATGACATTTTTATTTATTTATTTATTTACTTATTTAGTTATTTATTTTTAAGTGATACCAGCTTGCTGGTCTGTTGTTTGATTTCCTTTAGGACTTCCTTCCTGAACTGTGCTTGCTCAGTTGCTAAGTAAGAAACATTAACAGTTAAAGAAGGATAAAAAGAAATAAAGCTCACCTTCATGTTCAGCATGGGAAAAGGACAGCTGAGGAAGTCCTAATAGGAATCCACAACTCTGACTGCGAAGCAAATCCTTGCAGGGATTTCGTTTGAGACATTTCTGAATAGATGAGCAGTAGCTCCAATGCTAAGTTGGTTTTTGGGTTGTAACTGCACAGGTGCAAACCTGTTGCCACTGCTGCCATTTGCAGCAGAAAAGTTGGGGCTGGATGTGAAGTGATGGAGGGGCTGGAAGTGACATTTGCTTCATAAAGGAGATGTAAGGTGAAACGAATAGAGAGCCAAAACCAGTCCTAACTTTTCTTTTTCCCTCCTCGTCAATGTAGGTAGCTCTCCTGGTAGCAGCTGAGTTCTGGGAGCAAGGGGACTTGGAAATAAGCGTCCTTCAGCAGCAGCCCATTGTAAGTATCCTGTGAGAGCCAAACAGCTCAGATCAGAAAGTAGGTCTCAGCAGAGACCTTCTTCAAGCATTGATGCTCTCAGGGTGCTGTGAGTCTTTCTGAAACTACCAGGCTGCCCAAAATTCATCAGAAAAGTGGCCATTCAGATCAAAAAGACCCTTTGTGACAGGGCCTCTTGTCCAGCTCTTCATTTAGTTAGATACGGTTCCATTTGGCTGTGAACCAGCAAGGAGTGACTGTCCCACTGGAGGTTTTGCACTAGTCCCACACAAAAAAAAAGAAAACAAAATACCTACAACATAGAGGAAAGCAGACTTTACAGTAAAGATAAAAATTAAAAAGAAAAACAACAACTTTTTAAAGTCCAGAAATTATTTCTGGTAGGAGCAAGTACTACACGGCAGTATTTCTTAATGTACTTTTTTTTTTTTTTCTGCTGAAGTAATAAATATTTAAATTTGGCACTGAAAAAATCAAGAGTTAATCCTTGACATTGTATCCACCCGTGTGGTTCTGGTTTTCTTCAATCATAGAAACATTGAATATCCCATGTTGAAAGGGACCCAGTAGACTTAAGCAGACTTAATGTAGACTCTAATATATTCCCTCTACCCACAGACCTTATGAGAACATAATTTCATGTTCAGGTATATTTTAGAGAAAAAAAAAAAAAAACTCTTCAGCACTTTGTAACACAATCCTTCTCTCAGGTATCTGGATAAAAGGAGCAAGGAAAATACTCTGTCCCCCTCCCCATGATATAAACTGAAAGAGTTGTCTAAAATTTCTGCTGAAACAGCACAGGAAATGAGCCACTTGATCCCTCTGAGGAGCAAGATGAGGGTCGTGGTGGAGAGCCTTTATGGCCAGCACAGCAGAGCAGCCAGGCTGGCACAAGGCAGCTTTGGGGGAAAAAAAGAGAGGAATGTTCTTCAGTGCAGTGCTCTCATAAATCACGGCATGTTTGTGTCCTCCCACAGCCCATGATGGACAGGAGGAAAGCCGCTGAGCTTCCAAAGCTTCAAGTGGGTTTCATCGACTTTGTGTGCACGTTTGTCTATAAGGTAAGCACTCCATCATTCTCAACAGAGAGGTTCAAGTCCCAGCTTCCAGGTCAGCCATGGTGCAGCAGCAGCACACTGAATTGCGCTGATGGTTGTGTTTTGGTCAGGAATTCTCACGTTTCCATGAGGAAATTCAGCCTATGCTCGATGGGCTGCTGAACAATAGGAATGAGTGGAAGACACGTGCTGATGAGTACGATGCAAAAATGAAAGCTCTGGAGGAAGAGAAGAAAAAAGAGGAAGAGAAGATGGCAGCACAAAAAGGTCAGAAAAAACACTGATTTTTTCATTCCTAACTCAAAATATGCTTATGCAATACTCTCCCGGACCTGCAGCAAGGTTTGTAGCCACAGCAAAGTCAGCAAAGTCCAGAACAGTTTCCTCAATCCTGTCCAACTAGCAAGGTTTAAAAAAGAACTCCAAATTACACCTTGTCTTCAGGCCTGACACCACGACTGCGTGTCAGAAAGGCCATCAGGGGCTCGTGCCTGAGAAACAAGCTACGTGCAGCACAAGGTCCCATGCAGCTGGGGCTAGCAAGAATCCTGGGCAGTGTCCATAGGTCCCTGTAAAAGAGCAGGGACACATCCCTTTGTACCCAGGGGCGGTCCAGTACCACAGGTTGTGAAGCAGGAGGAGTACAGAAAAAAAAAAACAAGAAACCTAACACACTCCTAGGTAGCAGTATAAAATATCAGAAGCAAGTGATTTGGAAAATTGTAGAAAAATTATTTCCTAACTAAGGAATTATTTTTTAAGTGAGAAAGTTGTCTGTTAATTCTAAAGCAGTTTCAAAGTAGCTTTGCATGTACAATTACTTTGCATAGCAGATATCTACAGATATGAGTACTTTAAATATTACACTGATCAGTGGATAATTACAAATGCCAAAAACTCCTGTGGTGCCTAAGAAGAGATTTTAGGACATTTATGACTTCATCTCTAATTCTTTATTTCTTTTTATATGGCAGATGGAATAACCTGTAATGGAGGAACAGCTCCAGCTTCAAAAACCTGCAGTATACTTTAGACCTATTTCCAATGCAATATACAACACCCAGAATGAGAATGCCCATGCTTTTTTTAAAAACAAACAAAAGAAATTATCATGGCTTACAAATACATTCCTGATTGGACTGTTTTGCTACTTTAATTAGGCTTACAACCAACCAGGGAAGGGCTAGATCTCGTTTGCCTTAATTGAATCTTTTCCTGATGGTGAGGAGCCCGTTCTGTCCTGTCCCTCTCTCCATTTAATGTACCCGATGCTGTCAGATGGCATGTGGCAAGTCAGAGCAATGCTTGGCCCAAAAAAATAGGTTGCATGACTGCAGAAAAAAAAAAAATATCCAGCACTGAAACATTTCAAAACCCAAAGCTGATGGGGCCAGCTGAATTCATATTCTATTCTGTACAACCCCACGTGATTGATGTGCAGAGCAGACAAACTGAGGAGCAGCTGAATTTAGCGTATCTAAGCCCGTATCTTTGCAGATATCAAAAAGAAATCTGTAGGTAGGGATGAAGTATGAACACCTTTGAGCTGTTCTGAAAAGTTGCATTTCCATGTAAATCTAAATAAGTGACAGTAATTCTGTGTTCACTTCAGGGCTGTAGGTAGGGTGCTGCTCTAAAAAGCCCAGAGACACACGTGCAAGATTGGGCAGCTGCAGAATCCAGCAGCTGCCGCCTTCTCCAGCAGGATCCATCCACACTGTGTGTTACAACCACTCACTGCAGCTCCAGTTACCCAAGCAACCTGAATCGTGGCATCTCACTTCATGCAGTTTTACCTTGTAATGCCAATGTTATTTAATGCAGTCCTCTTCTGATCGGTCCCAGCCCTCCTTTCCTTTCTCCTTCTGCTCTGAGATGTCTGGTCCTCTCATTCCCCTCCAAACTTCAAAGGACTGATGACTTCCACTCTTCTATTTTAGATAAAAGTTAGTGTTCAAGATTATTAATGCAGCCATGTTAGAACATTCAATTGCACTCTTACAGAGACACCCTTCTGTGCTCCTCCTGCCCTTCCTCCTTCTCTCTCTCTTTCTCTCTCTTTCTCTCTCTCAGTGCATGGTGTATCAGCCATGTAACAAGAGTTCAATTTGTGGGGATTTTATTCATCTTCTATTACTCCTGCTACCTTCAGTGCTTTTACCCTTCAGTAACTTATTTTGCATTACAGAAGTACTGTAAGAAAAAGGAAAACTATAGCCATAGAGGTATCTGGAGCTCGTTTATCCAGGTCCCAGTGTACTAGGCAAGATATAATCCTCTATTGCTTTGCAGCTGTTACGTGAGCAGCAAGTTGTCCTTCAGGAAAATGCAGACACCCGTCCACTTGCATGAAAGCTAAATATGCAGCTGGCAATTGCTTCACACTGTGTGTCTCAGCTCCATTAGTGACCGTGTAGGAAGCTCCCATCGTGTAGCAGCACTTCCAGGACACGAAGCCAAACAAGTCATTGCTTTCAGCCAGCAAAACGCCACGAGCTTATCTTGGTGTGGCACGGCAAGAAGGGGGGGTTTCAGATCACCTCCAGCCCCTGTAGGGTTAAATGCCTGTTGCTGAGACAAGCTCTCTGTGACTTCACACATTTTCCTGGAAATAAAGAGCTAACTTCCCGTCCTGTGTGCTGGATGCTGCTGGTGTGGTGGGCGCTGCGGGAGGGTTTCTCGTGCTCAGGGGTCAGCGCACCCTGTGCTGGCAGGAGCTGGGCTGGGAGGTGAAATTGCTGAGTAGGGAGGGCTGCGTCCCCTCCTGCCACCCCAATTCCACTTGTAGCACATCGGGCGTCCCATGCAAAGCACACACAGCTCTGCTGCCCGAAGCCATTTCGTTGGACTGTCTGCACATCTGTGCTGGCTCCCCAGGCTCTCTGCCTCCTGAGTGTCGTAGCCTTCCCCTCGGGCATGCCCCACCACCTGCTGTAGGGCTCCACGTTTTCTCACCAGCAGAAAAGCAATTGGGTTAGGTTCCTCCACCCCATGTCCCAGCTGACAGCCACTCATGCTGCTGTGCGAAGCCATGTGCAGCAACCAGCAGCAAGCAATTCCCAGCAGCTGAATCCCAGGGGGCTGCAGAGATGCGCAGAGGCGGCATCCCTGCAGCAGTCACCCCTGGTGCTGTGGGGTGGGAGGGGACAGGCCCCTGCTCCTGCCTGCCTGGTGCTTCATGCAGGGTGGGCACAAAGAGGGGCTGTCACCCACACTGTGCCCACCTGTACGCACCCCCATGGTGGGCTCGGGAGGCTCCAAAACACACAAGGACGTGCAGGCTTCTCTCTGTCTTAAATTCCATTATTGCTACCTACTAAAAATTGCTATTCCTAAAGCAAGTATATACGACAAGTAGTGATCAATGACCCCAAGTAAAGCGAGTGTACACTCATGATCAATTACTTACATGTATCCCTAAATACATACATTATTTCTAAACGTTAGCATTACGGCACTCCTCAGCTTGCTCCCAGAGGTGGTGCAGATCGGTGCTGGACAGACCCTCGCTGAGAAGGCCCACGCTGCAGAGCTGGAGCCCAGCCACCCCCAGCACGGCTCCAGCCCACCCAGGTCTCACATGGAGACGTTAATGGTGGGGGCTCTCAGACACAAGCTACATTTGGGATAGAAATGGGTCATTTTGTGTAACATTAGAGACATCGGGGGATGAAGGATACCACCACCTGAGCAGCCAGTAGATGCTGCTAACTTCTGTTTTTTTGCCTGTAGTACCCAATAGGTGGAGCTGTTTTGTATTACCTCAGACCACTTCTGACTTTCTCTGACTTCTGTATTTCCAGCTACAGCAGTTGATAGCTGTTGCCATTTCCTACATTTACAGACTCTTTTTCACTTCCCAGATAAGCTTGCTGCAAGAATTAATTAGATTTGACCTCACAGCTTCTTGCTTTTGCACTTACTGAGAGTGTCTCGGATGTGCCAGGCTCTGAGGGATGCAGCTGCGCTTCAGGATGCCAGCTGTGCTTCCCATGGCTGCTCCTGGCTCCGAGGCCAGCAGACATCTCCCCACCACACCCAGGCTGCTCTCGGGGCTGCTCCCATCGGCTGTAAGGGTATGCAGGCAGGGTGATGGAACCTATTTTTTTGCAGAATAGTAGTCACCAGGCAGTCATTTTTTAAAAGGCCAGGACTGCTCTCCTGTTGGGTCAGCAATCCTTCACTAACAGGCGTTTCTCCACCTCGTGGCACTGCCACAACCATGCCACTTGTAATCTGCTCCCCACTCAAGGTGTTAGACAGGCGAGGCAACCAGCTGCCCTGGGGGGGTGCTGTAATTTAGTTCTGCTTCTGGAATACCTACCTACAGCCCAAGGGGGTTGTTTCACCTTTGAATCAGCACTCAGCTCCAGTGGGAGAGCAGGAGGGGACACTGCAAGATGTGTTACAATGTTCAGAAGTACTATTACTACAGCTCTTTAGCACTGTTTTTTGTTTATTTGTTTGTTTTTTAATTTATCCCAGTACAAAATGTTTTACAAGAGGTTTGCTTGCCTGTCCCCGCAGCCAGGTTTTGAGGACTCCATTGGCATGGTGGCACTTCCACCTCAGCCACATTCCGCCTCAAGGCAGCTCAAGCTGCAGAAATCCCCTGGAGCTCCTCCACCAGATTCACCCTCCACCCTAGCAGCGTTACTTGTGCTATGTTTACTCACCAGGACGCACTGGAGGTCCAGTTCCAGCAACCGCCAGCTAAAAGCAATGCTAACCTCCATGGCCAGCCCTTAACTAGAACAATGCAAATATTTCAGCTTAAATACCACTATAATCACACTCTGTTTAAGCACAGTTACAGCTGAATCCCCGGTGTGTTGCATCTTGGTGTTCTTTTCCGTAACCTTTATTTTACGTAATCACTACTTGACTGCTTAAAGCTTAGCATCACAGACATGGCTGAGCATCAGTGCGTTAAAAAAAAAAAAAAAAAAAAAAAAAGTTTTCCAGCAATTCAGATCTTAGAGCTCCTGAAAATAAGCCTTTTGAAAGGATGTTGGCTTTTAAGTATGTAAAACATCCTGTTATCTTGTGAGGTTAAGATGCAATGTTTTGTTTCAAACTTTTAAAAACTTTTTTCTTTTAAGAGGTTCTTAAAAAGAACCTATTAAAAAGAACCTATTAATAAGTCAGCAGTAATTCCTCAGATTTCCAAAACGCTCAAAAAATCAGTGAAATTACAGGCAGCAAGTGCAATGCCAGCCTTTTCCATGGGCTCAAAAATATGTTAAATCCCATGGATGTCCTGATCACAAACATTCCCTACGTGCAATAGGTGCGGAGCCCAGCTCTGATGCCAGAGGAATGCAAGGGGGTGTTCTGTCAGCAGCAGCAGTGGTCAACTTGTGATCAACGTTTCCTCTTTGACACTGTGCAAGTACTTCTGTTGTTTTTCAGTGCAATTCAGTCAAAAAATACTAACTGAAATGTATTAAGTGTTTTATTGATAGAATAACATACAGAGTCCATCAACCATTACACAGTTCAGAGCCTAGCCATGTATTTAGGCGTGAAATTAAGATCCGATCTTACGTTCATTTCAAAATGGAATCTTCACTCGCTAGAAGGGAAGGAAAAACAAACACAGTTAGGGCTACTTGTCACTCCCATGCAGCACTAAAATTTGCAAAACACTAGCAGGATCAAAGGCTGCCCTTAATTATGCCATTTCTTCCTAGCTGGCTTTTGCAATTCCCGCTTCTGCTTATTCAACAGAAGTGTATTTCTTTCCTCTAGGGTAAAGACACTTTTTTGTCTTACTTATTGGTAAATGACAGTTTCTTGGAACTGCCACTTCAAATAAGCCCAGATAGAGTTATCATTATAGATACTTACACTTACCCATTTTTAAAAAACAATCTTCCACTACTAAAAAAGAATCAAGTTAAGCAATTGCTTTTCGTACTGGAGAACCATGCCAAATTGCTGCTGAAAAAGCAGCCAGGCAATTACAGGACATTTAAATAGATTAATCATCCTAAGGACATCATCACAGAATTCCACTACCAAATTCAGTAGCAATCCTGTGGTACAGCACCTGTCCCTCAAAATGCAAAAAGCTCCAGCTAAACTAGAAAATATCTAAAAAAGTCAATTTAAATAGTTCAATGAAAGCTGCATATTTAAGGCGGTAGACCTGTGCAAAATAGCTATGCCTCCATTAAAGAATACTATTCAGCAACTTGATTATTTGATTTTATGTACGTGTAGTTTGTTTGTGGTTAGTTTTAATGGGCTTTATTCAGCATTAACCTTGCTCAGGACAACACAAATGCCAATATTACCTACAGAAAAAGTAACTAAGCATGTAGCTACACCAAATACAGCCAGGGTTATTAACCAGTAATCTTCAAGTCTTCCCTTATTTTCAGTGCACTTAAACTCAGGCCTAAGAGCATGTTCCGCTCTAATGATACTGGAAAAGCACAGAAGACCAAAGAAATAACACTGAGGATGAGAGAAAGCATGCTGCAGCAGGAATATTGTATGGCAGAAAGGAATGAGATATAAAAGCAGCAGGCCACCTTCATTTTTTTCATGAGGCACCACAAACGAAGCTGACCTCTAACACTATGCCGGTGATTACATTTCGAAGTGACTCGCAATCACAAGCAGGTGTATAAGACATCGGATTTTGACCACCAGGTGCCTTTGTGAGAATGGTGTAGCAGGGATAAACAGGGACACAGGTTTACTGCACCCAGCTGAAAAGAGGTTGCTGAGTACAGGTAACACTCAACTCCGGGATACTGTTTCCAGAATGAACAACACTTTTCAGCTGCTTGTTTCCTCAGTGGAAATTCAGACAGCCACCTAACCTGGCCTAAGCTCTGCTAGGCTACAACACTGCTTTGCCCTGTTTCTCTGCACACACGGACAGGATGGAGAGCCCTTCAGAGCCCTGGCCACCAGTCTGTGGACACACAGAGCCTGCAGCCCATGGCTCAGCACCTCGGGTGCACACAGAGCAGCGGCATGGCTCAGGTAATGTGCACAGTTACCTTCTGCAAGCTCCTTTGCGATCCTCTCCAGCTCCTCGCGCTTCTTCTTCTCCTCAGCCTCTACCCTCCGCTCCTCCTCGGCGATCGGCTTCAGGTAGTCTGCCGCCAACACGGGTGGTTACCGACAGGGTGCTCAGCGCTCGGGGGGGGGGGCACGCTGGGCACCTGCCAGCTCCCTCAGACCGGGATAAAAACCCAAAAGAGGGCGGCGAGGAGAGGCGCAGCCACACGGCCCCGCACCGCCCGGCGCTGCATCGGGCTGGGGGGAAATGGCGGCCGGGCGGCGGCCTCAAGGTGCCCTTGCGGAGCGGGAGGGAGGCAGGGGAGCAGGGACGAGCCCGGGGTGGCCGCGGAGCCCCCCGGGCGGCACTCACCGTATCGCTTCTTGCCGTAGATCATCCCCATCAGCAGGGCCGAGTAGCGGGTGAACTGCAGGGGAGCAAGAGACAAGGGTGTGCCCTCCGCTCAGACCCCGCCGCCCTGCCCTACCCCTGCCCCTGCCCGGCCATGCCCGGCTCAGCCCCGCGCCTCGCCTCGCCTCGCCTCAGGGCGAGATGGCGGCAGCGGCCGCCGCGGGCTCACCTTGATGAGGGGCGAGACCTGCACCGGGGGGATCATCCTGGCGGCTCGGCGAGGACGGGGCGGCGGAAGGCAACCGGCGGAAGGAGGCGGCCGCTGGAGGCCGGGGTTGGTGGAGGGAAGGTGGGGAAGCACCGCCCGCCCGCCCCGTCCCGGCTCCGCCTCATGGCAGCCATGGCGCTGTACCCGGCAGGCGTCTGTACAGCCCCTCAGAAGGGAGCTGCCTGCAGTAAAATGTCAGATTATAAGAGCTGGGGGAGATCTGTGCTTCGCGCCCCGCTACAAAAGCGTCCCCCCTCTCTGCCCTGTTTGGTAATAGCGAACATGGGGTCAGCAACCAGGCACCGTGCTATGCTAACTAACCCCACAAGTTTTCCAACCAGAAGTCCGCAAGCCAAATTGCTGCAGTGAATTAAGGCTTTGGAGAGGGACTCTTCACTCAGATTGACAGCGATAAGACAAGGAGGAATGGTCTCAGACTAAGGATAGCTCTTCATTAGCAAGAAATTCTTCCCTCAGAGGGCGGTGAGGCCCTGGCACAGGCTGCCCAGAGAAGCTGTGGATGCCCCATCCCTGGAGGTGCTCAAGGCCAGGCTGGATGGGGCTTTGGGCAACCTGGTCTGGTGGGAGGTGTCCCTGCCCATGGCAGGGGATTGGTGTTGGATGATCTTTAAGGCCCCTTCCAACCCAAACCATTCTGTGATGACAATGCTGCCTGCCAGTGGCTGTTAGCATCTTCTGATGTCTCGAATGGATTCATGTTGAACATGAATTCATTAAGGCCAACCTGCCTGAACAAAAGAAACTATCATCATCTTGGAATCACAGTTTTATAAATGGAGAGACAATGGACTTTTCAAATACCCTCCTGTGAATGACCATGTTGTCAAACGTGACCTATTCACAGCTTCAGAGGTAGTTTTTCTTCAGTAGCAGTGCCAGTACCACAGGCAACAATTCCAGTGTCATTAGGACAAAAGTTTTGGTGCAACTTTCCTTCTTTCTTCACATTCGTATTTTATTTACACTGCTATTGGGACAAAGAATGTAACCAAAATCCTAGACTTTGGAAAGTGTCACCAGCAGGTAAAGGGAGGTAACTGCTAAGACCATGTCTAGAGTGCTTCATTCAGTTGTTTCCTCAGTACACGAGAGCCAGTGACAGTCCAAACTGAGTACAGCAAAGGGCCATGAGGACAACAGAGAGGTTGGAGCGTCTCTCATGAAAGGACAGACAGGGAGCTGGGCCTGTTCAGCCCGCAAGAGAAGGCTCAGGAGAAATCCTGCCCATGTTTAAGAATACATGATGGGGAGGAGTAAAGACGGAGCCGGTCCCTTCCTGGTTGTGCCCAGGGATAGAACAAAACACGATGGGCACAAACTGAAATTCAGGAAGTTCCTTCAAAATGGAACACCACCACCACATTTTTTACTCTAAGGGTGTTAAATACTCAAACACATTGACTGGAGAGGTTGTGGAGTCTCTGTGTGTAGACACTCAAAGTCTGAATGGACACAGCCCTGAGCAACCTGCTCAAACCAACCCTAACTTGGCAAGCAGGGTTGGACTAGACAGTCTGCGGCTGTCCCTTTCAACCTCATCCATTCTTTTGATTCTGGGATTATTATAATCACTGTAAGTGTGTCACTTTAACTTCTCTAGAGGTAAAAAACCTGTGGCCATTAGTAATCCTGTAGAAAGTAACTTGTTAGATTTGGAAATACTATTTCTACCTGAGAATATCATAATTCAAATCAATGCTTTGTTCCAAAATGCATTTTGTTTCTTCAACTTATAAAAAATGTCAGTCAAAATGATCTTAAACCAACTCTGTTTATATGAAAACTCAGATCAAGTTTGCCTTCAAATTTAGGTTCTGAGACATTACGAAATTTTGTTTAAATACTACTACCCTGGCTACAGGAAAAAAAGTTCTTTCTGCAGAAGAAATCATTTATTTCCAAATGGGGAAAAAATAAAAAAGGAAAAATGCTTTATTTAGTCACTTTTATTTATTCAGTGCAATTCAAAGCATCCCTGTAAACGCTGGAATGAAACTCTGTGGTCAGATTCAGTTGCAGGTCTCATTTTCAAGTACCAACAAAAAAAGAATAAACCTTTTTTTACATCCAATTAAAAGTTTAGGTGTTTTTCCATGCTGCCTTTATGATCTGACTGTCTAAACACTACCTATCACAAAGCATGCAGGTTAGTTTTGTTTTGTTTTTTTTTACATCCATCAACTTCTCTGAGCTGAACCCCAGAACTTAAACTATTCCAGAGCTCACTCACACATATCTGATTAAAAAAAATTGGTATTAACACATATACTTACTATGACAAAAGATAAAAATTTGCAACAAGATGACCAAACTGTGAAAGCAGAAATAAAGGGCTGGAAGCTTTGCTGTTTTTCTTCACTGATTGAAATTTATTACAAATACAGATATTCACTGCTTACGTGCCGACGGCATAGTTGAAACAAAAACACAGAACCAAAAGTGCTTTTATTAGTTATTAGAACGAAAGAGCAACACGTAACACATCACATAATCTTACCGCAAATCATTTATCCTAAACCAGGTATAAAACTCCTTGCATATTTGAAGATACTTTTTCACAAGAATTACACAATACTAAGGATTAGATGTCAGTACCAAGGTGCTTCAAACCAAAAGTACAAGTGCTTTCAGACTGATCTGAACTGAAACTAGATATCTGAATTTGTTCTCACTATCATTACTCCAAGCGTTATTTGCCAGAGCACTTTGGTTTTATTTTATTGTTGTTGTTATTGTTGTTTGTTTTGTGGTGCTTTTTTTTTTTTTTTTGAACACCAAAATCCCCCAAATGCTTTTAAATAAAGCATTAAAGCTGTTAGGCACTAAGTTCAAGATACAAACGAATGCCTCTGCCAAAAAGAAATGTAAGGACTGACAAATTTACCTCTAGTCCCACAGCTCTTGAGATTTCTTCCCAGGGATATACCAAAACTAGTTCATGTAGTCACATGGATCCTCATTTGTGAAATACAGCCTTTCGAAAAAGAACAAGTATGACTGAAGAACTTGTGTTCAGGCAGCCTGGGAGAAGGCATATGGGTCTCAATTGCAACTTCTATCTGAACTTATGCTCAGAGTCATTCAGAATGAAGTAGTTTTCAAAACGCTACCACAAGTTTGTGGCTACACAGAAGAGGCAACGTAACCATAAAAAATAAAAATAAAATTAAAAGGGAGACCACCAATCTGTATACACAAATGTTTACAGTGATTCACCATCCAGAAAAACAGGTCTCCATCATCTCTTCCAAACCTCACTCCCTGACTTGTAGCAGCATAACCAGCTTCTACACCTGTGCTTGGTTGCCACAATGACTATCACAGGTCTGAAAAAGGATATTTTGCTGGGTATCTGTGTATTTCATCATCGATCATCACTGCAGTTGTACTTCAAGCAGCATTTTTTTCCAAAAGGTTAATTGTCAAGGTAGGGGAACATGCTTTCTGTCTTCCCTACTTAGCTCCTTCTCCCCCACCCCCTTATTTTTTTCAGTTACTGGTTTTGCAGAGTCTCAAGCGTGACCAGCTACAGCTGAAGTATGACCCAGTTATGGCAAACACAGGCTTTAACTTAGATCAATACAGATTACACATCAAGACAATGAGAGTTAGAAGAATTGCAATTAATGTTGCAAATTCGCATGCACTGCATGGAAATTTAGGACAGTGTATCAGTAGGAGACAAACATGCCTCCTCCTCTTCTAGCAGTACAACCTTCCGCCTGGAGAGAGACATCACAGACTTTATGAGAGTTAAGGAAATTCTAACAAAAATGCGCAAGGCAAGAAAAGCAAATGGGATTACAATCTGCATAAGATGGAAAATTTCTGTGCTAAATTCACTTAACAAGCACGTTAGAAAGAAGGCCCCTAGGCTTACGCAAGGGTAGAGAGCCAGCTTGGCAAACATGAAGGCATGCTCCTTGCCACCATACCTAGCAAAAGGATGCAACGTTTCCCTTTCATGCAGGAGGGCTGTAGTCCATATTGCAAACTGAAATATGCTGGCAAAGAAAGTAATAACACAGCTGACCTGAATGGCTTCTATTTCATTGTGAGACTTCTCTGCAAATTCACTGGTCAGCTGGTAAGCCAGTGGAAGCCCGCCAATGAATGCCAATGAAAGTATATTAAGCAGTCCCATTAATCGGGTAGCTTTTGTTACATATAGGAAAAGTGAGTGATGGACAAACCACAGGAGACCAATTGTTACAAATGAGCCAAAGTAGGCAAGGTAGTTTGGCCCATATTCACTTAAAGCTTCAAGAAGGCTGCCATGAAACTTCTCTCTCACTTCTCTTGGATCGGGGACATTGTCTTCACTGTGGAGAGAAAACTCACTTTACTTTGCATGTTAGTTTTATAAAAACACTCCTGGGGCAACAGTTAAGTATTTTGTTTTAATCTGGGTGTGTAGGAAAGAACAGGCATCCACTCTGTAGTTCTCTAGTTTGTACCTCAAAAGAAGCATTTCAAATAAAAGTTCAGGAATTAAATTAAATCTGAAAGGAAACACAAAAGAAAATTGGCTTTCCTTCAGGTTAATTTAATAAAGCTGCCACAGGGACCAAACAGCTTTTGTTGGTAAAAGGCTTTTATCTGAAAACACATCTAAACATAAAGGAAACTTTGTCCTTCAAGACTCTCCAACCCAATATACGTTAAACAGACTAATGATTAGTACTTCTGAAATGTGCTAAAAATATCTTCCATTTGTGCTCTGTAACTTTCCAAAATATCACACTTGAGATAACCACTACAGGCTTTAGAAGTAAAAAGCAATGTTTGGTTAGCTTTATTTCCTCAGATATTACATATAGACATGAATTGGCATTATAGTTAACACTAATTGTCAGAGGCAACACAAAATCTTACCATATGTCCAAAATGAGCAAGGTTGCTACAATGGCATAGACTCCATCGCTGAATGCTTCTACCCGTTCCTTACTCAGAGGCTCACTAAGGTAAAAACTAAAGGTTTCTAAGCTATGGTATTCCTCTTCTTCATTTCTCTGACCTGGAAAACAAACCTGGATGTATACTAATGAAAGACAAAAATCAGACAGTACAAAGCAAGGTACTTAAAGCATTAAAAAACAAAAACAACAACAACAACAAAAAACCTACTGTGATCTCCCTTTTTCTTTCTCTCCACCCCTCAAAATCTTTCCGTAGAAAGAAGGGTGCTATCCACCCACACATGTCACTCATTCCACTTTTTTTCCTGCAGCCGTGGCTCCCCCTGAAGTTCATGTTGCTTCCCTACAGGACAAGGACAACAGAGACAAAAAATCCCTGTCCTTTAAACCGTGTAGCAGACCATCTCCACCAAATGAACACGGGCCCAAAGCTCTAATTGAACAAAATATTTGAGCTAAACAAATCAGATGCTGTGCCAGGAGGGCACAGGACGGCTTCCCCAGGAAGCCTTAATAACTGTGGGTCCCCAAAGACACTATGGAGAACTTATACTGCACAGGAAGAAAAACCTCACTGCAGAACCGGGGCTGCATTGGCACATGAAATCACCTGCTTTAAAATAAATCCAGCCTTTCGCCGGAAGATGGGGCTCTGGAGCTTTTAAGGAAAACATCAAACTCATCCCTAAAGACTGAGCTTTGAATTGCCCAGCTAGCCAAGCTGCACCACCTCAGGAGTATAGATTTGATGAAGAAAAAGCCTGCAGTTTCCAGAATTAAAGAGAGAAACTCAATTAAAAAGCAAGTGTAAACACATCTCAATCAATATAACAGTAAATTACGTTAGCCATCTGACAGGGTTAGACAAATACAGCCTTGACCTGGCTGTGAACAGCAGTGTGCCCAGTGCAGCAGGCACAGCGAAATATCTCTGCCCATTTTTTCTCTGGATCTGAGACTCTGGCTTCAGCTGTTTCAAAGCATTTCTACCTGTCTAATCCTGCTTCTGCATGGCAGAATCAAATAGGTTCCTATTCGTAGCAAACAAAGATAGACTTGTCCTGGGCTAAAATGGAGCAGCAGAGGCACAAAGGTGTTACTCTGCTGACTCACCTATGCAGTGCTTATTCCAAAGACATACATCTGTTTGGTATTTTTCTGCTCAGTTAATATTACTCTCAAAGGGGGGCAGTGCCTCTTTTGGCTAAATAGCTTGCATGGTAACATCTCCTCTTTTATTTTGGCACCGGCAACATCTCTCCTCAGTAGAGTCTCAGCAGAGCTGAATAGCAGAAGTGGCTGTTGGCACGGTTATGCAATGGTCAGTGTTGACAGAAAGGGGGCGGAAGGAACCTCAGCAAGGAGCATGAGGGAAGGCAGCATGGATTTAGGCTGCCTTTAGCCATCTGTGAATTTAAACCACAGCAGTTAGGTACGTAAGGCATAATGCACTGAACAGTTACTTACACTAGATGTGCTTCAATTACATATCTGCTTGTTACAGACTCTCAAACATGCTGCTGATTGCTGGTTTGAGAATGTGGGACCATAGAGTACTGCTGGGAAATGATACAGGTACAGAGCTTGCTTTCTATATTTTTCTGTCCTCATTCTCCTTTTTTAGAAGGGAAGAAGGATTGCCTGCAGCCATCACTCAGCAAAAAACAGAGAGGTTTTGCTTTCAGAAACAACTTAGTAATGCATACCTTACATATACATGTATCTATTAGTAAATTAAAGGGAAAGCAGGGGGCTACGGAGAAACTGGAAGCAAAGCAATTAAACACCAAATCACTGTACACCAAGAGTGAAATTGGAAGTAGAGTTGAAATTACTTCATTCCGTGCTATCTGGATAACATGTTGACAACCTAATAACATATCTGAACATACTCCCTAGAAATGCTCTTACTCACCCAAAATCTTGGTTTTACACCACGTAATGAATCGAGACAGATGTGGAAAAATGATTACAAGCCCGAGAAGTACGTAAGACTATGGAGAAAAAAATAAACAGAGGTTAAATTTAGTTATCAAAATGTAAATTTCTTTCTAAGTTTAACATTAAACTGTTATTCTCAACCTTTAGGTATAATCACATTGAGAAAAAAAATCTTGATTTTATGACATGGAAATGACTCACCTGAAATCAACATGCACCTCTTGAATATTACATGTGCATCTTAATGCTTTTTGATAGCTAGTTTAGTTTTGATAGCTAGTTTAGTGCCAGCTATGAATACTTAATTAAAACAGGAAGAGAAATAATCCTGCTAACAAATGCAGTAACGATTTCTCGGGAGTTTGGAGAACCGTTGCATATTTCTAATACTATCTGTCACTTGCCACTCAACCTGAAATGTCAAGTTTGCCAGCTAAAACTCCTAAGCACCCCTGCATTGTGCTGGCAAGTTATTTGGATAACAATGTAATAACGTGATCAGGAAAGGCTGTAGACAACAAAACCAGAAAACAAACAAGAAAAGCACAAAATACTTTCTTTGGTTGAATCACAATTTTAATTCCAGCAGGCTGCACAAAAAATGTATTGAAATAAGGTGATGGAGGGTGGTGGCAAGGAAGAAGATATAAAGGTTTCTTAAGCTAAAGCAAAGAAACAGCCGTGAGGGATACTCTCAAGGACAGAGCTCTTCGCAGATTTTGACCAGCATTCTGTAAGAACTTCATAAAATTCTTTGAATCTCTGCTGGTTCCTTTATGTCTCTGATGAAGGCAGAAGCTCTGCTAAGCATCTCTGTGAAGAGTCATTATTACAAAAACACCCCATCTCTCTCAAATTTGAATACATTTATTTCAACAAGTTCCCTAAAAAAAGACCATGATTTAAGTGTCTGTGTCCTGAACTTTACATGCTTTTTGAAGTGTGTAACTGTCTCTGTCCCATTGTGCCAGCTGTACTTAGGGGGGAATTTGCATATGCTGCATGTCTCTGTGTACTACTTCTGTCCAAAATACAGCTCAGTGGGTCACAACTGGTTCACAGACTGCCCAAGTCTAAACACAAGTGCAACCTGTAGATTAATTTGACTGATGCTAATTAAAAAAAAATAAAAATACTAGTGAACTAGAGAGAGAAGGAAGTAACAGGGAAGACTGAGATGAGGAGAATATTTTGTTAAAATTGGATATTTTCATGCTTGGACTCATAATTGGCCCTTTTATCAATAGTAACCAAAATTTTGTGGTAAAAACATTGATTATTTTCCATGGTTATTAATATGTAGATGCAACCTTACCACTTAATAAAGGTGGCCGAGGCTGCCATAAGTGCAGGCTTTAGTGAAAAACATTTGTTTTGAGATGCAGGTTGGCTAACTGGTCTATTTATTCAATTCCTTCTTGCACCTTGCGAGTACAACAATTATATTCACCTATCTTCAGTTGTGCAGTGTGATGTTTATTTCATGTAACCTTTCACATTATCTCACTGACTTACGGTAAGCAAAATGCTAAGTTACTGTTTAGATCTGCTTCTGAAGATCAATTAAGGGAATCATTACAAAAACCAAGGCTAAGCAAGTAAAGCAAATACTGTAGCAGAATATTCTTTGAAAACCCATGCAAAATTCATAGATTAAACAAAATTGGCCTGTATGAATTGAAAACATCCAATGCAAAATAGCAACCATGATTACATCACCATAAAACCAGCAACTGAGAAAGTCTGCATATTTAACGTGGACACCATTATTTTAACACAGGCACAAACACAGATAATACATACTGCTGTACCCAAGTACTCTGTTAACTGGGAGAACTTACCAAAGGAATAAAGAAAAAGGAAAAGACGGCTGCTAAAAAACATAAAATCGGTCCTCTTAGGATAATCTTCAAGATATGACGCTTATAGAAATTCTGATTTTCAGACACTTGTATCTGTTGATTCAGTAAGTGTGGGTGATAGAATCCATACAGTACTATCACAGCCTGCAAGGAGAAGAGCGTTACTGAAGGTAATACACACAAGTAAACACAGCATTTCAGCACTATAACTGCAAAATTATAAATAAACAAATATACTTACAAATTCCAGAACACATTCAACCTTATTTTTCACTCCCACATGGAGGACCTGTCTTAGAAACTCTGCGATTTCACACTTTTCTGTGTATCAGGATTTTAGTTTCCTCTGCAGAGCATGACATGACCATGGATCTTACATGAAGAAGGCAGGCCTCCACAGCAAGGAACAGAAAGTGACAAGGCACTGTTCCAGGCAAAAAACAGTGCCGTGCTATGTACTTAACACTGAGTCAGAAAGCCTCTCTCTGTTCACTCAGCCACTGCTGTGTGGCTCAGTGGGAACTTAGGCAGGCAAGGTCAACTACTATTTCATCAATATTTAAATTTAAAGAATTTAAAAAAAAAATTAAAGAGAGGGAAGAAATTCTGTTGGTCAGCTGATTTAGCTGCATATATCGGTTTCACAGGACAGTGTCAATCATCTCATTGGCACGTGTTTTCTCACAGCAACAGGCGCAGCTTTGAAAAATACTGCTATACAAAAGAAAAAGACACTTAGCAATTTATATCCACAGTTAATAAACCTAATTTTAGTTCTGCCCAATAGAATCTAGGCTCTAAAAGTGAAAATGTAAGGGGATAGCTCTAATACCTGTATAAGGCCAATGACAACAGCGCAGACACTGAACAGGAATATTCCAAAAGGTACTCCTGGAAAGGAGGCCATTAAGGAAAACTAGAAAAAATGCAACCAGATCAAACATTTAGTTTGGAAGCAACGTAGGAACAACAACAGAGAAAAAGGAGTATTCTTCATTCGATACTGAAACTTTAAAGCATAAACACTTGGCTTTCTGATATAATTCCACTAAATGCAGTTTCTAGCCACAAGCAAATGCAAGCATCCCAACAGAGGGTATCTGGATAGACGGCTTTGCTCATATGCTGATACTGCTAAAATTCACCCCCTCTAATGCTATGTCTTCTTAATAACTACAGGCTGATTTGCAGCTGAGCATGAAGTTTAACATTTTCAGTAGATGAGATGTTCATAACTGAATATTCTTGATATTAAGATACCTTCTTGAACATTTTAATTTCTCTACCTCCATGGCTGCTTGTTGTATCAACTTCTGCAGCTTCATTAGGTGAGACAAAAAAAAAAAAAGAAAAAAAAAGAAGCGGGCAGTAAAAGTGTGTATTAGGGAAACACAGCTAACTTTACAAAAATTATTTCAGCTTGGAGGCAAAGGAAGAAGTAGGTGCTCTTGCTGACAAAGGCCCTTTTGCTGACCACAGCTTTATTCTTTGCAGATTAATACATAACACAGATATATCCATGGAGAAACAAATTACTAGATCATCAAATCTGCATATTTAAAAAGTAGATACTTTTTGCTAGAACCACCACTGCTGAATAAGCCACAAATGATACCAAAAACTCTCTCCAGGTTACAAGAGTAAAATACTCTGCTATCTAAAGAGGAGTTTGAAATACAGATATAGTTCCCTTAGAAAATTCAAAATTCTCATCAGTGAACTTTGACATTCAATTCATCTGCTTCTTTTAAATAAAACCTGGGATACTATGGCTTTCCATGGTTATAATTTATCTTACACATTACCCATTTTCTGCCAGGCCTACATATGACATGCAGGAGATGAAGAATTTTCAGAAAATTCTTCCATATTTTTTTTTGATGAATTTTAAGAAATTAAGGATTAATGCACTAATTGTAAAATTAACTGCTAGAATGGATTCAGGGTTTACACTATAATAATAGTCTCCTGGCTTTCGGAATACTTTGGTATAACCTCTCCAAATAAGGAAAAAACCGTAACATAAATATATGTCAACATTTAGAAAAGTACTTACAGTGTATGGCAAGAAAGTTATGATCATCATACAAGCCTAAAGAAAAGAAAAAAAGTGTACTGAAACACTAGGTGAACTACAAGCAAGCAATAGCATCATTTAAGATGTAGCCAGAGAATGTAACACAAACAACTCAAATGCAAGTGTTGCATCTTGAGAAGAAAACATTTCTGAAGTGGCTGAGCTATGACTGAAAGATACAGCCAGTTCTGTACACACCTTCAAGGTTTGCTATGCAAACTGTACACACTTGTTTTAGAAAATTCTACAGTTTTCTTTACAGTGCCACAGATAAAAGTCTTCCTTATGGCTCCTAACAGACTTCTCACTGGACTAGCAATGCCAAAAATAGAAGCGCCTCCTTAGGATGTGTGATTTCCCTTGACAAAGCCATTAATTTCTGATCATAAATTTTTCAAATATTAGCTAAGGAAGGACAAACAAACAAACCTAAAACAGGCAGAAAAGATGATCAGACAGGGGGAGCACCTCTCCTGTGAAGAAAGGCTGAGGGAGCTGGGGCTGTCCAGGCTGAAGAAGAGAAGGCTCCAGGGAGACCTCCTTGTGGCCTTTCAAAACTTAAAGGGGTCTTATAAAAAGGATGGAGAGGGACTCCACTCAAATAGATAATAACAGGACAAGGGGGAATGGTCTTAAAACTAAGAGGACAGATTTAGATTAGACATTAGGAAGAAATTCTTCACTGTAAGGGGCCATGAGTCTGGCACAGGCTGCCCAGAGAAGCTGTGGATGCCCCACCCCTGGAGGTGCTCAAGGCCAGGCTGGATGGGGCCTTGGCCAGCCTGATCTAGTGGGTGGCATCACTGCCTATGGCAGGGTGCTGAAGTTGGATGATCTTTAAGGTCTCCTCCAATCCAAGCCATTCGATGTTTCTATGAAATGCATAGTTTTGAAAGCTAAATTACAGAAGAATTATATGCCTTAAACAACTCTTCTTACATGAATTCTTGTAGTTTTCTCACAGAATTTAAACTCAGTATTTTTTAGTCACAAAAGTTAAACAAACTGTGTAATTGTACATTGTCGAGAGAACCGAATTTTAAGCAATATAGTAAAAATACAAAGCTTTATCTGAAAGCAAAAATACACTTTCCATTGCAGCATCCCATTACAACTAACTGTAACCAAGATATTACAAGGTAGCTCATTAAAAAATACACACCCAAATAAAGGAAGAATTTTTAACAGATAAGGTTTACGAAAGAGTGAATCTCAAAACACTGCACCAGAGACTGGTCTCTCAGACGTAGTTTTTTTTAAGATTGTGTTTCAAATAAGCTTCACAATGAATTTCTGGGTAACTCAAACACAGAAATGGCTGAAACCTTAACTCAAACTCAAACCCATAGCTATCATTTTTGCCACAAAAGACATAAAATGTCATTTTCTCAAGTCTGGAGGAAAAAAGTCACATAGACCAGGAAAGTCAAAAGCTTTGTGCTTAGGTACCTCTTGAGTTCCCTAAGATGAACTTCCACCTAACCTCGTGCAGATCTTCTTTTGGTGTACAATGCAAGTTAAAAGCAAGTTAGTTATCAAACATGTGCTTTGGCGAAGAGGAATTAAAGCTCTCTGTACCTTATGGGCTTTGAAATTTGGTGGAATTGATTTAAATTAGAAACATTCTGTTGTATGTATACAGTCTAAAGAAAAAGTGACCTACAGTTGGTAGCTAATCACAGGTATGTTGGGTAAGACTCACCAGATTTAGAAGCGCAAGGACGTCATCTATAAGTTCTATCACCTGAAACAACCTGTCAAGGCAAGTTAAGATACCATGAATAAGCCAGCTCCCGAAATATGTTACAACACTGCATACAAATTATGCATTTATTGTATTATAGGGGAACCTGATTTCCCTTGCTCCAGAATTTAGGCAAGCAGTCCAAGTGCTACCAAAACATAAACTCAAACATGGAAGTCACTTGTTAGAAAAAAAAAATGAAAAGCTAGATATGAACAGTCAAGTCCAATCAATGGAAAAGTTGTTAAGAACCCCATTTCTATTTGAAGGACAAGTGGCATAAGACGTATCAAACTGACCTCTTATTTTTATTTTTTATTTTTTTGGCTCTATCCTTCCTCTGCACTTGTAATTGTATCTTTACTGTGAGGTAAATTTAACTGTTGTTAAGAGCCAATTCATGTGTGAAAAAGGAATCAAGATGGCCATTCTGACACATCAAGTAAGGCGCCAAAATCCTAACAATGCAGAGAGCTACAAATGGGTATCACACCTTGGAAAATGGAACACAGGAGGTAATCACAGGTTGCGCCTCTGACAGAATAGGATCAATCCACTTACTTAGAGGAAAAACAGTGGTAATATTTGCTAACGTGATAAATTAAAAAAGCACTGCCATGATTGCTTACAGTGTCCCATCGTTGGAAGTATTCAAGGCCAGGCTGGATGGGGCTTTGAGCAACCTGGTCCAGTGGGAGGTGGCCCTTCCCAATAGGATGGTGGGGGAATTCGATGATCTGTAAGGTCCCTTCCAACCCAAACCATTCTATGGCCCTGTGATTCCAATACTGTAGAGAGTAAAGTTTAGAGCTGCCTTGATTTTTAGCTTGACTGAGAGGATTTTAATAATACCATAGAGATAACATTTATTCAGGCCATGTTTCCTTTAAAACTATCCTATCTATTTATTCACAGCTTTCTAATATACGCTGACTTAGAAATTAATAACACTCAATTACATTTCATGTTTTCCTTAATTTTTAAGAGGCTGTTGCTTTACCCAGAAAGAAGTACACCAAAGACCGACTGTCATATTTCAGCTCACCTGTTAACACTGCAAGGTGTTCACTAGAGGTAAGCATATCAAGTTTGAAAAACAAAATGTTGCTTTGGACTATAGCTGTTTGCTATCTAATTATTGTAAATACTTGGATGTATTACCAAGAATCCAGGCTATTAGGGAAAAAAAAAGACAAATTAGAATTGCCTCCATACAACTGATCTCTAAAGAAAGCAAAGTTACTTTATTTTTTAGTGACTTCATTAGAACACAATCCAAACTGTCTTTAAATGAATGGATTTGGAAAGAGGACCAGCTTACCTTGTTCTTAAGAATAAAAACCCTCAAAATACTATGGCAGAAGAAAAAAAAAATGCTTGCTGCCCTACCCCCACAAAACACCTGCATATTAATTTCCTTTTGACTACTAAGGTACGTGTAAGCAGCAAAGTGGCAATGTCCACAGCTGTGGAAAATGCAGCATCTGCAACATCACAACTAGTTTTGCAAGAAGCACTGCTGAGGACTGAAAAAGACAAGTTTTAGGCCAGCAGTCCTATCTGGATTCCTCTATTTGTGCATCACACAACTTAAAATGTCATGCTTTTTCAGCATACTTTTACGTTTAATTCCATCAAGAATATTAAGTGAAATGAAGAGTAACTCTGAATTTAAGGACATATAATACTTCTTTTTCTTTGTATCACAGTTTCTATAGTGTAGAAACACATTAAGTCACTGATTAGGATAGCACTTCTTACAGTGTATTTTCATAATTACTATCCAACAACAAAAAGTCCAGAAACATATCAGCAACATAGGAACGTATCAGACAGAAGGTGATCTTCTGCCCTTTTAAACAACAGCTTTCCTTTGACTCTGTAGTGGAGTTAAACATTTTTGCTTGTTCCTACCTTACATGAGCTGCCCATGCCACTGTGACTATTAAGAATGTCATCAAGTAGACTGCAATTTTTGTTAGAAGAAGTTGCTGAACGCTTTCACCTAGTTTCTGAAACAAAATAAAAAGTGTCACCCAGACAGAAAGAAAAAATAGTTATTTTCTGAAAGTACTAGCATTACTTACAAGTGGGAATGACATGCAGTCATACAGAGTATTTTTTTGAAAACGCTTGCCAGTAATGCAGTTTTCCTCCAATAGTCTTTTTTTTTTTTTTTTACCATCATGCAGACAAACTGTATTAGACACTGATAAGTATACTGAAATGTGTAGTTAATGGACTATGATATTCCAACACAACTCTTCAACCTGTAAAATTTGGGCTTTCCAGACCTCAGTTCACCCTTTGATTCATTCATGCACTCTCACATTGCTGTTACTGTGATAATGCATTTTAGGAGAAGGGCTGGCTACAAAACATCCCTATTATTTCCTTAACAGTGACTTCTGAAGTAAAAGCATCCTACGGATTTTCATATGATGATTATTCACAATGAGGCAGGGAAGAGCTCAACCACATCAGTTCTGCACATACCACCACAACATCAGAATAGATTACACAGACTGATGCAGTGTATTTGCTGGATCATACCCGAGTTTCCTAAACTGAGGCAAAACGTTCAACATTGAGTCTAGCTCTGTTTTTAAGAGCGGATAAACAAACTGTGATTAAAAAAGTTGTGAATCTCCTCAAGAGACTACACTGCATTGCCCAACACTCCTGCTTCATTCTGATTTAATTTTCTGTAGTCCCTTTTTATTATTATTATTATTATTATTATGATTACAGTTGTGATTAAACTGGTCTTAAAGCCAGCACTACATTAAGTGGCTTCTCTAACAGATGATATATTACAAATAAGAGCTGATTTTTATTTATTTATTTTTTTTTTTTTCTGGAAGATGCTTTGGTTTGACAGGTAATTTATCTTCATACAAAAGTATGAAATCTATGTATAATAAAAGTATAAAATGTATGTATAATAAAAGTATAAAATCTATGATGTGTATACATATACATTTCATTCAGGTTTTATGTCATTACTCCTGTAGATTACACGGATCTTCAGTATTTAAAATTTTTCACCTTGAGTTCAACAGCTCCTCCTCCTAGAGGAAATTTCTTGTTAGATATAACGTTATTTAGCTTTCTTTGTGAAGTTTGGAGCTTGAACTGAAGTGGGATGTTAAATCAGGACGTCACATGCATGTCCAAAGATACCAGAAACAACAACAACAGAACAAGAACAGGAGAGATACCTGATCGGGGTGTATTTTTGTGTGGGCCACAGGCAGAATCTGAAAGAAGAAAGCCCAATTAGTACACACGCAGCTCATTTCCTCGCTCGGAGCCTGAATGAAGCCCTACACAACTCCAGACGGCTGCAGATAGATACTCGCGCAGTCCCGGCTCCCTGCTCCCCGCACCCCCCCGGTCCCTACAAACCCGGGCAGCCCGGGGCTCACCATCACGGTGGCGATGATGGAGAGCAGCGCGTCGCTGTAGGCCAGCAGCCGGTGCGAGGTCTGCGTGCTGCTGCCCAGCTCCAGCTCCAGCGCCCGGCCGTGCAAAGCCTCCCCCGGCACGGCTCCGGGGACGGGGCCCGGCGTGGCGGCCCGCGGAGCCGACATGGCCCCGCCGGCAGCCGGCGCCTCCCGCGGGGCGGTGGCGGGGCCCGGCCGGGAAGCGGGCCCGAGAGACGCCGGCCCCGCCGGGCAGGAGAGCAGCGGAGCGGCCCCGGGGCACGCGGCGGGAGGCGGCTTCCGACCGTGGCCCTGCCCCGCCGCTCGCCGCCGCACCGGCACCGCCACCGCTGCGGGAGCTGCGTGTGCCCAGCCCCGGGCGGAGCGGGATGAGGGGAGGCCTCATGGCGGCCTGCAGCTCCCTCACGAGGGGAGTGGAGGGGCAGGCGCTGAGCTCTGCTCTCTGGGGACAGCGACAGGACCTGAGCGAACGGCATGGAGCTGGGACAGGGGAGGGTCAGGCTGGGGGTTAGGGAAAGGGTCTGCACCCAGAGGGGGGTCGGGCACTGGGACAGGCTGCCCAGGGCAGTGGGCAGAGCACCGAGCCTGCTGGAACTCCAGAAGCATTTGGACAATGCTCTCAGACACATGGTCTGATTTTTTGGAAATACGAATTAAGAATGATTTTGCTTAGGTCTGGGAGTGTCAGTGAGAGTATCTTGAAGTTGGTGCCTGGTACAGGTGACTTGAGTTGGCTCTTTACATCTAATGTGTATACACCAAAAATGACACTTCACAGAGGCTGCGATGTTCAGAATTTCTCAGTTTTGTTAATACATCATATTTTAAAATCTGTATGTGAATTCCAAAGTAGCTTTTTTCTTTTTTTTCTTTTTTTCTTAATTACTATTTTTGTTTTATTACTGGCCCAACCAGCCTTGCCACTTCAAATCATTTGCTTTATGTACTTTGTTCTCTCCTTTGCAGCTGCAACTAGAGGCTTTTGGTTTACGTTCATGTTTTTATCTTGTTGGCATTTAGTTCATACCACAATGACAGTCCATCTGGAATATATATAATTTATAAGCCTACATATAGGCGTATGGTTTCAGTGAAGTTGTGCTCCAGCTGATGTGATTCAAACACTGTTGCAAAGTGTTTTTACTACACAGAACTACTTTCATTGTTAGTCTTTTCTTGTAACTGAACGGGAATATTCCCGAATTTGTGAAAGATTTTAGTCTGGCAGTATCTTAGTCATCATCATCATATTATTATTTTCCCCAGTTCCTAGAAGAGGTATTCTCTACATAGTGGGTTTCATGTAAGACCTCTTAGAGAAGAAGCCAAGAACTCAAATTGCTTGCCCACACTGCTGGGGTGAAAATGTTCTAGGTTTGGAGAAATTCAAATCTGAGAATACACTGAGAGCGTGGTTTAATTCTTAAACATCTGACTGTGCTTACGGACTGGAATTAGATATCCAAGATGGTCTAGACTGAAAAAAAAAAAAATCAAAATATAAGATTTTGCACTCTAGCAGTAGAAGGTGCTGCTTGCAGTAATCAGTAATTGATTTGCCTCAGTTCCTCTATCAGCTGAAGCAAAAAGTACAGAGGCTAGATCAGAAATAAGTTGCTGAGCATATACCACATTGGAATGAATTTGTAATAGACTTCTTGAAAGGAATATTTCAGCAGGTATGCCAGAAATGCTGTGGAAATCTCTGAAGTTCATAAATAGGAGTTGGAAATTAGAGAGTAAGATCCAGGCAATAGTTGCAAGAACTTGTGGAAGTCAGTCAGTTGTGCCTCAGACTCTGCTGGGGTGTTTCTACACCTGGTGGAAGTTTGCTTTTAAATGAATTGGGGTCTGCAGTGAGGGGGGTAGATGTTATAGACCTATCTGGGTTCCACCACTGGTCAGCCTGAGACAGCAAAACATAGTCTTCCAGGAGAGAAGAATGTGAAAAGAAATGAGAATCTTGTCTGCACGCAGAAGCAAGAAACAGCAGAGGAGAGAGCTGCAAAGTTGCAAGGTGTCACCCGGAAAAGGGTAGGAGCTACGCAGCTTTGTAACGTGTATGGGGAGACTTGTGAGGAACTGAAACAGGCTAGCAATGGAGCTTAGCAGAGAGAGGCCTGGGAAATCACCTCAGAAATTTTTGTGGAGTGCCAGCAACAATCCAGAGAGCAGATCCTGAGTAAATTTGCCAGTTAGGACAGCATTTGTTCTGCAGAAATTTCCTGAGGCAGGTATGTAAACTGCGATTGATACCCCCCTGTCCCCAACCCCCTGTAATATGGTTAGCAGAACCAACAGTAAGGTGAAGAGCCGTAACACATCAGTCAGCTGGTCATGTATTGCCCCCCACTGCCCTTCTCTGTCCCCCGTTCCTGGCACCAGGGTGTGTTGACAGCCACTAGCAGGCAAGCCTCCTGCTGGCGGTGTGATTAAGCCCTTCAGCGTTATCAAAGCCTGGGTGCTGGGCCACCAACACGTGGTGACACCCATCATGGAACAGGGACGCCTAACAGCACGTGAGATATTGCCTATAAAATCAAGCAGCAGTAAGCCCTCACTGGGGCTTAGACTGGAACTGCTGCTGGACAGCAAAACCTTTGATCCCCATGAGGCCAGGGACACCCCCACCATCATCTTCTTCCTCTGAGGACTGAGTGAGTGACTCATGTTCTTTTAGGTGAAGTCTGAATGTGGAGTATGATTGCTGTATTATATGCTGATTATTAAGAATTTGACATATGATCTGCAGAGGATCCAGGTGGCTGAAAAGTCCACATAACTAAGAATTTTATATAATAAGATATCTGTATTAATTATTAAGCATTCTACATTAACTGTAAGCTAAATGCTAGAAATTTTACATAGGAATGAGATATGCTGACTGCTAAAGTTTTTATGTAATAATAAAGCTATAATTCTAACCAGAACCCTATGGCTATTCTTCATTCTGCCAAGGATACCCAGAAGAACCTTCCTGTCCCCTGTAGCCTCAGGTGACGTTCATTTCAGGCTGACCTGAATGGTCTAAGCTGCAGTATGTGTTGTTAAAACTGAACAAAGTGACCAAGATGTAAGAACTACGTGAGCTGTGAGATCTCTGAAAGCTGCGTTTTTTTTTATAAGCCAGTTGAACTGAAGTGTTGTATTGACAATGAAAGGAAATAGCAGAACTGTGGCAAAAATAAGCTTGTAAAACAACAAGGGGGAAGCCTTTGGCTGAAATACCAAAATGGTGTGCCAAATACAAGCAGGATATGTGTGGACTTCAGTTGGGATTGGTACAGTTTTATGGCTCAAATAGCGATTTATTTTTGAGATCATGGGCTACAGAGCAATAGTGGAAGTGATTACATCTTTGGAAGGTCTTCCGGGTCATCTCTCCATTTTCCATAACAGCTGTTTGCATCTAGTGACACCAACAGTGTTTTTTACACTTGGTCAAGAAGCAAGTGAGGCAAGTGAGGCAAAGGAAAACATGACTGTTAGAGAAGCAGTTCACATTGTTATAGAAAATTCACCAGTGATAGATGAATATAAGCCTGTTCCAGCATTTTGTAACCCTCACTGTAAAGCAGTTCTTACGCATGTTTGTGTGGAATTTCCTGTGTTCCCGTTTTTGGCCATTGCCCCTTGTCCTATTGCTGCACAGCACTGCAAAGAGCCTGGCCCCCTCTATTTGCCTCCCACACTTCAGATATTTATAAACATGGATCAGTTCACCCCTCAGTCTTCTCCAGGCTGAACAGACCCGGGTCTCTCAGCCTTTCTTCATGGGGAAGATGCTCCAGGCCCCGTATCATCTTCGTGGCTCTCCTCTGGACTCTCTCCAGGAGATCCCTGTCTTTTTTGTACCGGGGAGCCCAGAACTGGACACAGTACTCTAGGTGAGGCCTGACCGGGGCAGAGTAGAGGGGCAGGATCACCTCCCTTGACCTGCTGGCCATGCTCTTTTTAATGTACCCCAGGATCCCATTGGACTTCTTGGCCACAAAGGCTCACTGCTGGCTCAAGGCCAACCCGTCGTCCACCATCCCCAGGTCCTTCTCTGCAGAGCTCCTCTGCAGCAGGTCAGCTGCAGGAGGAGACTGAAATTGTTCATGTGAACATTTTTAGGTGCTTTGTACAACGTGTTTTGCAGAACTTGAGCTCAGGGTATTGCACAGAAGTGATATCCTTCCAAGAACACATATCTCTGTGACTAGTTTATTTTTGAGAGGTATTATAACGAACTTTTTGAAACTAAAGAGTCAACAAAATAAAACAAGTGAGTTAATGGACTTCAAAGGGCATTTCTGATAATCATTAACTGCGGTGTAAAGTCTTTATTGTTCTCCTTCACACACATGAGCAATCGTCTGAGAACAGGTGCTCTTTAGTGTTACATGCTGAAAACTCTTGCCCCTAGGATTAATAATGAAAAAAAAAAAAAAGGCAAAACTGAAATGGGTGCACGTGGTCTTTTGCCTCCTCCTCTTCATGTGGTTTTCATTACATTGTCAGTAAATAACTGCAGTTATTTCTGGAAAACTAGTACACACTTTCACGATGTAAATGTATTGCAACAAGAAATACAAGCTTACAGTGAGGTAAAGTATGTGGGGAAAAAAAAAACCCACATGCTGTTGGCTTTGGCTCATTTGTCTAAGTGTTTTATGTTCATTACTGCTTTTATTACCACATATATCACATAAATGGGAAGATGTGTCCTGAAATGAGACACGCTCTTATCAGTGAAGCCTTTGCAGAATGAACAGACACCCCTCACAAGACATTTATTGGTGGCCTAGTGAGTGATGTCTTCTGTTCATGATGGCCAATAAGGTGTTCGGTTGTAGCTCTCCACCTGTGTCTCAGTACCCCTCTTGTTGCTGTATAACATGCTTAGGTCATGGAGCAAGACTTTTGGAAACGGCTGCTGATTTAGTGAAGCTGAGCTGAACATGGTATATTGCAGCAGTGGAGAACTGCAGTGGGAACAGGGGGTTTTTAAGACCAGACACACCTGCTGTTTCCTAAGTAGCTTTGTGACACTGTGTTGTACTTCACTATTCCAATGTGCAATTGCAATGTATTCCAAAAAATGCTAAAATAAAACAAGCTTCCAAAGGGGCGGAGCTTGCTTGCTTTTTTTAGATATCTTGAATCCAGCTGTTCCCTAGTGTATCTCTTCATCAAGGCAAACAGTAGGAGAAAAGGATTCTGTAAAATGAACTGAGAAAGCCTGACAATACACAAGTTTACTATTTTTTGAGCAAGGGCATAGCCTTTAGTCTCAGAATTCAAGGTAATTTATAACGAACCCACTGCCTTTACTACTGGCTCTACAGACCATGCTGTTGGTTGTTATATATAAGTAGCTCTTCACTGAGCCACTGAAAAAAAAAAGCAGTATTTGAGAAGAAGACCACAGCTTATCACCTGGAGCTGTTGTAAACATATCTTCTTGTATAAAAAAGAGATAAATTTCTGCACAGTTCATCACTGAAGCTAAGTACAGTGTATGGGTATTATGCCTAAGATAAAACTTCATTTGCCCTTACAAATTCAGATAAAATCTCCGTGTTTTTTACTATCTTGAAATGCTTTTTACTTAGCACTTAGAAGCAAGTAAGAATGGAGGCTTGGGGAAGTGTGCAAAAGTATTAAACTCTGGCTTAACTTACATTTAACTCACATTTAACTTAATGATAACACTTCTACAGACTTTAACAGGACCAAGGTTAATCAAACACAAAAGTCTTATGAAAGATTTTTCTGTAGCAATGCTTTTTAAGATCCACAAAGATCAGCCTTAATCTTTTGAGGAACAAACATGCGGAAGCAATTACGTCGGCTGTTTGCATAGATACATTAACCTTTCCACCTCACGTTCTGTCTGTGCTTGTTCTGTAGCTGCTTTGGGTCTTTCTTATTTGCAGGCTCGCTAAAAATACTAAGACATGTCAAGTCATACCTCAAAAAAAGAAAAGCGATTTCTTTTTACCTCAGAATCTGTTGCTGAAGGACATTCTGGTAAGTCAAAATACTGACTGAAACTTTGCTTTTATTAATACTTGCACTGAAGAATGCTATTTGATGGGAGTTTAATCATATCTTCCCTCATGGAGAAAAAAAAAAAAGAAAAAAAAAAGAACCAATTAATTACTTTGATTAGACTTCAGATTAATGTTTTTGTTTGCTTGGCAAGAATTTGTTTTATTTGTTTAGTATGCAACATAGTCTGGCATGAAGGGCTTTAAACTTTTGCTTGAGAGGAAGAAGTTTGGAGACATCTTCTACAACTAGACTTAGAGCTATCACATATACAGTGCATTGATTGCTTTTATAATTCTGCAATGAAAAAAAAATATGTTTTTTTACATAGGTGATCATTTGTCTCAATTTCTGAAACTTTTGGAATACTGAGCTTTGATTTTCTTGAGAGCTGCATTCCAGATACTAAATATAGCTGTTTTGCCACGTTGCTCTCCCTAATGCAAGTTTACATATGCTATAGGTGGTACAAAACTAGTTTATTTTCCAGGGTCTGGGACTGAAAGACAATGCTTCAGCTCTAATTGCTGTTCATTAAAATCAGTTATTTTCCACACAACATTGTTTAGACAGATGCGCATCTAGAAGATATGTTAGCTTGTGGAGTAGAGGAAGTTTGGACCTTCAACATAAATACTAGTGATTTAAATTTGCAGTAAAGGTAGCAACAGTTCCTTTTATTTTAACCTTCAGATGGATCATTTTAATTCTAAGGCTAAAATTAACATTACTTCTTTCCATATTAAAATAAAAGACAAAAAGCCTAATAGTAAGAAAATAAGGCTGATGTCAAACACTAAACTTTTTGCAGCTGAGTTTTTGTTGTGTATCTGTGTTCTCAGGACTGCAGTTTGCTATGTGGGAATGGCGTAGTGTGAGACCAGTTATAGTGTCACATCTGTCTGCCCAGCCCCTAGTGAATAGCCCAAGAGCTGCAAAACCACTGCAGCATGTAGTGTGTCACATCTAGAACCGCTGCAAAACACTTATTTGCTTTTAAACACTATGCTGTATGTTGTAATGGGGCAAATAGCTGAAGGCAATAAAACTTATCAGTTGTTCCAGGTTATGCCATTTCTGCTTGAGCATCAGATTCTGTGGCATAAACCTATTTTGCAACTTTCAGGGCTCAGTTTGACTCAGGGCAGTTGGCATGTTTGCCATCTAATAAACTTTGAGCTTGGCATTACTGAATTTACACTGGATTTTAAATACAATTTCTGGGTCTGAAATTATGACCACATGATGTTTCTGTCTTTCATCTTATGTCCTTGTGTCATCAAACTGTGGTCAGTTTTTAATCAGTGGTGGTACAATATAACTTATATAACCAACCATGTTTGTGATCCTGTAAGTAAATGCTCTAGCAAGAAATTTCAGTAAGGTAAGAGGACAAAGATCACACCCATCTGCAAAAGGGGCCCCACAGAGGATCTAGGAAACTACAGGGCCATTAGTCTTACTTCAAACCCTGAGAAGGTAATGGAACAAGTCCACTTAGAAATGATTATAAGCCAAATGAAATAGGTGACTGGGAGGATCCAACACAACATCATTACTTGGAGTATCATCCTTGACAAACTGGCAAGATATAGATGGGACATGTGATCTGAGAGATGGAAATTGGCTAGCAGACCACACTCAGAGGGTGGTGATTGATGCCTTTTATGCAGCCTGGCAGCCCTTCACAAGTAGGGTCTGCCAGGGGTCGATGATGGGCCTCATGCTGTTCAATACCTTCACAAATGATCTGGACAATGACATTGAAAGCCCCCTCATAAGTTTGCTGCTGACACTAATCTGGGTGGTGAGGTGGACATGTTGCAAGGGAGAGCCATTTTACATGGATATGGACAGGATGGAAGAGTTGCCAAGCGAGAACTGGATGTAGTTTAATAAGGACAAGCACAAGGTCCTGTGTCTGGGAGGACATGACCGAAGAGCCCAGTACAGGCTAGGAACTGTGCTTTGCTTTTAGCCTCGTTCTAATTTGTGTTTGAGGTAATATTGATGGCACAAAGATCCACCTGTTCAAAGTTACAGGCTAGCATGGTTCACATTTCCTTTCTCTTAAAGTATGTTGGAAGTTGTACCATTCTGTTAGGAGAATCGAAATAGCACTTTTTGCATATCTGTGGGAAAGCTGAACACACTGCAAGTCTCTTTTCAGAGAAAATTTGAAAAGTACATATTTGTTATTTGGCAGATTGACAGGTATTAAACTTGTCTCTGAAGTAATTTAAATGACCTAAATTGTAAGTTTAAAATCGATGGGCCACTAGGCCTAGCTGTTAGCGCTGTCATGGAAATTGAATGTGCAGCCTGCTCTGTCAACAAACACAAACCTGTGAGGAGTACAGGAAACCTCTGGGATGTGGGAGGCCAGAGGAGGTGTCACCACCAGAGCTGCTGCTGGACAGGGGATTGTGCACATGGGGGCAGGAGCAGGGCTGAAACATCCTGGGTGCAAGTCAGCCTACAGTGCCATGGCGGTGTGGCCTTCAGGGCCTGCAGCTGGTGGGAGGCGCCTTCACGTGGGCTGCTTGGCCATTTGGCCAGTTTTTGTCACTTTGGCCAAATTTTTGGCCAAACTCTGGCTCAATGGGTGTTACCAGCTCTGGCCTGTGAAATCCCAATTTAAATTCCTGAATGAAAAGTAATTGTCCTAATGTGCATAAGCTACAGTGATTAACTGAGTTAATAGTTTCCTTTAACAGGTGTTGTGTTCACCTCACTTTAAAGGTGAAATGTCAGGTTTCTGAATGGTTCAAATGTGGTTTCTCACTCATGAATGTCCTATGAGGACACTTGGGCTGTCCAGTCTGGAGAAGAGGAAGACAAGGGGCGATCTGGTGGCTCTCTGCAGCTCCCTGAGGAGGAGGAGCGCAGAGGGAGGTGCAGGTCTCTGCTTCCTGGTCACCCATGTCAGGACAGGAGGGAACGGCATGGAGCTGTGCCAGGGAAGTTCAGACTGGGCATTAGGAAGAAATTCTGTACCATGAGGGTGGGCAAACACTGGAACAAGCTTCCTAGGGAGGTGGTTGGAGCCCCCATGCCTGTTGGTGTTCAAGAATAAAATATCCTTAATTATATCCATTAACTTTTGGTTAGCTCTGAAGTGACCTTGAAAGGTCCCTTCTGAATGAACCCTTCATCATTCCTGGTGATGGTCCCTTCCATCACTCTATACTACTCTGCAGTTCTCATATTAACTTCACTTTAAGCCTTAAACTTTGCATTGAATTACAGATATTTGGGGGCATAGAATAACTGTTATTTTATAATTTCATTCTTATATGCTTTCTTTCAAAGAAGATTAAAAGTAAATAAGTTGTTTAAGGTGAACATTCAGTTACACTCCTCCTTCATTAACTTCATCTTTGGGCTCTCTAGTTTACCTGCATATGTAATGATATTCCCACAGGAGAGCAACAATAACATAGATAATTACATAGATAATTATGTAAACTTGCAAACAATAAAGACACCTGGTTTATGGATTCAGACAGTGCTGTAGATCTAGCTGCGTAGTTGTATGGCTGAATGTATTTACGATTTTTTTTGTTGTAATGATGGTGGGTACACTCTTTGCTGGGTTAAAAGCTGGCAGGATGGCAGGACCCAGAGAGTAGTGGTGAGGAGAGTGAAGTCCAGCTGGTGACTGGTTATGAGTGGTGTTCCCCAGGGGTCGGTGCTAGAGCCCATCCTCTTTAACACCTTTATTGATTATTTGGATGAGGGAATTGAGTGCACCCTCACTAAGTTTGCAGACGACACCAAGTTGGGGGGGAAGTATTGATATGCTGGAGGGCAGGAAGGCCCTGCAGGGGGACCTGGACAGGATGGGTGGATGGGCAGAGGCCAGTGGGATGAGGTTCAACATGGCTAAGAGCTGGGTCCTGCACTTTGGCCACAACAACCCCATGCAGCGCCCCAGGCTTGGGGCAGAGTGGCTGGAAAGCTGTGCAGAGAAAAAGGATCTGGGGGAGCTGGTTGATGCTTGCCTGAACATCAGCCAGCAGCGTGCCCAGGTGGCCAAGAAGACCACTGGCATCCTGGCTTGTGGCAGGAACAGTGCAGCCAGCAGGAGCAGGGAGGTGATCATCCCCCTGTGCTCTGCTCTGGTGAGGCCGCACCTCAAGTACTGTGTTCAGTTTTGGGCCCCTCACTACAAGAAGGACATCGAGGCCCTGGAGCGTGTCCAGAGCAGGGCTGCAAAGCTGGTGAGGGGCCTGGAGCGCAAGTCCTGTGAGGAGCAGCTGAGGGAGCTGGGGGTGTTTAGTCTGGAGAAGAGGAGGCTCAGGGCAGACCTGCGCAATAAAATGCAGAAAGAGCAATAAAGAGGGTAGGAATGCAAACCCCTCACAGAAAGAGCTTGTCTTAAATACATGCTCAGAACATGCTTCTTACAACTCTTCTCCTAAAAATAGTATTTCTGGATGCATTTGCAGGTCTTTCTCTTTGTCCCTGACCCACTAGGCTGCTCGTCCTTGCAGACCATAGTAATATGTTTGTTAGATTTGACTTGAGGAGCGTTGTGAACACAGGTTAAGACATGTTCAGAATTTAAGTTATTAAAATAGCCTCTTGGCAGATGTTCTATAAACAGAAGTCTCTTGGCCACTGGAAATAAAATTTTACTACGATTTTCACTTTTCAGTTTTTATCACAAAAATAAATGTTATGTGTTTCTTTTTTTTTTTTTTCTTTTAGACAAGATGTGTGATCAGATAAGTGATGCTGTTCTAGATGCTCATCTCAGTATTGATCCAGATGCCAAGGTTGCCTGTGGTAAGTTCAAAGCAGATAGAAAAACAGATTAATGAAGCACAACAAGTAATCTCCGTTGATAAAACATCCTGTGCTCCAAAATTCTTGCAGTAGTTGGCTGGCAGTCAACACTTCAATAGTCAGTCAAGAGGCCAGTTCTTGTGTGCTGACTCGGAGGAGAAGGGAAGACAGGAAAAAGACTGTAGAACATGAACAGAAAAAAAAAAAAAAAAAGAAAAAAAAAAAAAAGGAAACACACAGTGTTTCAGTACAAATTAAAGATGGTGAAATGCAGAAAACAGGTCAGGAGAATACTATTGGTATGGAGAATTCTCCATTGGTGTAGGTCTCAAAAGTGTAGTTGTCAGGGCTAATGATAATGAGCAATCTAGGAAAAAAAAAAAAAAGAGAGAGAGAACAGAGGAAACGTATATGTCAGGACACATTTTCTGGTATAGTGAGTAAAATGTATTAATAAAACTAAAATCCTTGAGTGCTAAATATATATTTGCTGTGCCTTTACAGAACCAGTTCATTTGTATGTGATTCTGATCAAAATGGAGGCTAAGAACTTACTGTTCTTAGGATTGGGATGAACACAGAATGGGAATGTTTCTAAGGGCCTTTGAGAGCAAAGCCATTTCTTTCATAGAATAAGTGATACAGGCCATAGTTGGAGCAACAGCATCTTGGGAGTACCATGATCTAATGTGTCAGTTGGTCTAAGAAATCTCTTTTGATCCTTGAGGCACAGATGTAAGCAATGAGAAGAGGTAGGGGGAGGGTTTACTGTTTACATTAGACTTGGTGAAGCATGTATTTCAGTATTGCAGGCAGTTATGCTTCTAAAAGCTGGAGCTGGTAACAGAAACACTGTAAAAATGACAAGGACTAAAAATGGGTCACAAGAGATGTGAGAAACAAGATCAGCTGGTCTTATCAAAAAGAAGACTGAAGTGTGACATGATTACATAGGTAAATCCCTGATGCCTGTGATCTGTTGGGGGGGGGGGTAAGAGAAAAAAATTAGAAAAATATTAAAACTGCTGGCTAGAGTCAGAAAACTGGAGTATAGCATTAATGTATAAGTCTGGAAAAGATAATTGGTTGACCAGATGCAGTTTGCTTTTTAAAAAAATAAAAAGTAAAAAATAGTTGCTTAGAGAAGAGAAAGCAGTTTCTGGGTAAAACTTAGAATTTCTATTTAATCGGTCAGGCCTACCCTCAAAGTTTCTGAAAGAAAAATAAAAGCATTATGCAAGTACTAAGTCACTGTAACACCACATTTTTATGTAACTATGAAATGTAATTTATGGAGATGTTGAAACTAGGTTCTATCTACCAATATAAAAAACTATATGAAGTTCTCTGAATTTTATTTGCTGCTTGGGCTTGTATGATCAGTGAGTTTTGCATATGAAGTTCTTAATTATTACACTGGCAAGTGCCACTTGGTGGTCTGTCTATGTGCTGCTGACATAAGATATAGCAGTAAAGTCAAGCAGGAGAATACTGTGTGCAAGTAACATAAAGCCGAAGGCAAAATCAGTATTCTACTTCCTCTCTGGTTAAGTGCAAGCCAAATGCTTTCTTGGGAATAAGAGATCCTTCCCAGTGTGTTCAGCAAATCAAAGTCAAGAGAAAAAATTAGCTAACCATAAACCATGACAGTATAAAAATGAACTGGAAATTTCTACCTTGTAGTGGAGTATTCTTCTGGGAAGTGGTGTATTCTTTTGGGAAGGCTTAAACGTTTAAGAAATTAATCCCCCCATGAAAAGCCCCAAACCTTGTAAGTTAACTTTCTCTCGAGTAGAACAAATGGGGGTGTTGTTAGGTCTCAGTTATGTGTTGCAGCTGTAGTGCAGCTCCTGAGCCATGCTTTCTTTTGGTTGCATTAAATTTCAATCAGGATGGGAAGTGGTCATAGGTAGCGAGATGAATCATTCTTCTCCTCATACTAAAAGAAGTGTCTTTGTGCCATGAAGTCTTGCGTCACTGTCAAAGCTTTGTGTGGTTGTTACTGGCCTGGGAATGTTTCTAGGGACTGTTGATAATGACTGGAGCCTTATTTTGCTGTTTCTCCAAGCCCTGGTTCTGTAACTTTGCGTTCTTCTGGAAAGACTTTCCCTGCTGGTAGGGACCACACAGGAAATGCTGCAAGTCATTCTGCTCCTCTTTGTGCCTGGAATATAAGGTCTCTTCTGCCAGTACAGGAATCACAGTATGATACCTGCCTCACACACTTAGGTGGTCTGCTACAGTCAGGCAGGCAGGAAGAAGATCACAGGTCAGTAGGGCAGGAGCACAGGGCTGAGTGTGAAACTAATGTTATCAGGATACCTTGTGCTGTAGCGGTATCGCTGCTTGGGTTTGATGTGCTCTGTACGTTTAGGGCTACTGTGCTATTATGGACTCTCACTGAAGACCACCATGCTGTGTTCACAGCATAATTCAGAGATACAATGTGAGTTGGTATATAGCCCAGTAGTTCAGTATAGACTAATTCCTCTTGCAAACAGAAAAAAAGGTTGCCCTGCACTGTTTTTAACAGATTATCTAAGCTAAACTAGCAAGTGAAGCAAGCTTAATTATCTTTATGTGATACTGCAGTCCATACCTCTACAATCTTATAGCATATTCCTGCCTGTAATACTTAACCTTGAAAACAAAATTATTCAGATTAGATGATGAAGAGATGGTAAAAGTGATGGATGAAATTCAGCCTAGGTCTATGTAAGGGGAAAGAGAGCACACTTAACCCCAAATATTAAAGGCTAGGTTCATTGCAAGCACACAGAAGTTGTACAATTACACGGGGGTTGTCACAGACACACATTTCTGTGGAAAGAGTCAGTTCTCAGTAGCTGTAAAAGCCCATGCTGAGGGTTAGGGATTGCACTGAAGCTAATGGACAGTGGAACCGAGAACATTGTTAAGCCAGTATGTAAATTCGGGGTTGCCTGTTGTGAATGCTGTGTGCAGTCTGTTCCTCTTATCCATCCCAGAAAGGCAATAGCAAGATTGTAAAAAGCCCTGGAAATAGTAACAGCATTGTCATGTGATGTCTTTAAATGAATAGCCTAGACCTCTTCAGTTCAGAACACAGGGGATTGAATGGGATATGAAATAGAGCTATATAGTTGTAGGTTGTATTGATGCAGTGATTTTTTTGTGGTTGAATGCAGTATGGTTTAACACAAAATGTAGAAGGCATGACATGAGATTTGAAGACCACATTGATGCTTGAAACAATATGAAATGATTCTGCACAGAATTTGTAATGTAGTTGTGGAGCTTCCCACTCCAGGATGCTGTAGATGCTAAAAGTTTTCATGGTTGCTAAGAGCAACTGTGTGAATTAATGTAACAAAAATCTGTCAGACTGGTAATGCCATCTGTTAATAAATGATGTCCCTCTAGCTTCAGCAAGTCCCTGAGCTGAAATTGGTGTAGACCAGGAAAGCATTTGGAGCACAGTGCTGTAGACTTGACATGCTCTTATAAATGTTTGGTGCTGGCTACTATCAAGATAGGATAATTGCATTAGATGGAACCCTCATGTACTGATTTTAATGTTAGTATCAGCTAAAGAGAAGAGTAACTGCACATGGACCTATGCTTATGCTAAGGCATTTCTGAGTTTCCTCTATAAGTAATCATTTGTTTATAGAACCTTCTTCAGAATCTTCTTGTGTAGTTGTAGTGATAGTAGCAGTGTATATTTATATTTTTAATTAATTTATTTTTTTTCCCTGCAGAGTGTGTAGCAAAAACTGGAATGATTTTGCTTTGTGGAGAGATCACATCCCGGGCTATAGTAGATTACCAACAAATTGTAAGAGAGACCCTTAAGAGGATAGGGTATGATGACTCTTCTAAAGGTGAGTGAGATCCTTCTTGCATTCATTGGTGGATCTATTCTGCATGTGGCCAAAGTCTTGTTTTTTTACGGTCTTCTTGAAAATAAAATGAAACGTGTATCCAGACCTACAAGAAAACTGCACAGTGGTTGATACAATTTTAGTGCCACAACTGGTACTGGGGAAGCTATTTGAAGTTGGCATGTTCAAAAAGACTTGTTCTTGAAAGGGCCATCTACCTCTTGCTCCTTGATGCAGAACTGGTGTTTGCTCAAATGTCAGAAGATGGTTACATCTGCAGGTTTGTACAGCAAAAGCTTTGACACTGGTGCTCCTTGTGCTTGGGGTGAATAAGCCTACAAAAGGATTATAAGCAACATCACAAGCTTTTGTGGGGCAGCTTGTACAGCTACACTTCATACACCAGTTTAAAGAGCTAATTTTTCAACTAATACCTTGTACTTGCCCAGATCTTGAGACTGTTGAATGTGTTGATACTGTCTGCTTCTGTTAGCAATACAAAGCCATGACAGTTTAGGAAAGTTACATGCTTAGAGTTATTAAAGTCTTAGCCAAAATAACTAGATATTCCAAAAATGTTTCTCTAGCAGTTCCTGAACTTTGAAGAATATATGACCTAACTTTCCAAAACTCCCTTCATTAGGATTGGACTATAAGACTTGCACAGTTTTAGTGGCCTTAGAACAACAGTGTAAAGAGATCAAGCATGCTGTCTCCCATGGCAAGAGTGATGATGACCTTGGAGCAGGGGATCAGGTAATGGGACTTCATTCCAGGCACTTACTCAGATTTAGTATATGCACAAAGAGTTAGATTTGTGTTGGAGCAGAGCCTTAAAAGCAACTGTACTGTAAGAATGAATGGCTAAATACTGTGCACTCTCTTAGCCTCTGGAAATGAAAAAAAAAATAAAAGAATAAATAAATTAAATAAATAAATAAAATAAATAAAAATAAAAAGAGAAAGAGAAAGAGAAAAAGTAACATAGCCATCTTATAGGTCCCTTCCAACTCGGGCTATTCTATGATTCTATGATCAGTAGCTTCACTGAAAGTGGCTTTTCTTGTTTCCAGCGGCCTTACTGACTAGAGCTACAATTAACCTTTTTATCAGTAGGTGGCAGTGCTGGTCTTTCGAGTCCTTTTGAGTAGCCCGTTTCTGCCTCTCAGGCATCAGATGTAGCATTATTTTAATTGCCATGAATGGGAGAGGACTGAGCAGTCTTTATGAGGTTTATGTCTATTAATCCTTTGGATTCTTATGGATGTTGAAGTCACTCTTGGGAACCCAATCCTGGTGTATCTCTGATTCTTGTGCATGAAGATGTATAAATGTTATTTCAGACTGGCTGTGTTCACTTTGCACATTACTGCTGTATATTTCTAGGCTTGGGTGGTTTTAAAGTACTGTGTGGCAAAGACAGGTGCAGAAATGCAAAGAGAACATGGAAATATGTGGCCTTTTTTCCCTGTTTTTCAATACAGTTCTCTGTTTTTCAATGCAGGGTTTGATGTTTGGTTATGCCACTGATGAAACCGAGGAATGCATGCCCTTAACAATCCTCCTGGCACACAAGCTTACTGCAAGGATAAAGGCTCTGGAACGGAATGGAACATGGCCCTGGGTTAGACCAGATGGGAAAACACAGGTTTGTAAAGTAGAAGCATAAAAAGGAGCTTACAAACTTTAAGGGTGAGTAACAAGAGAAATCATTTACCCTGTCTGCTGCTAAGCCAGGATTCATATTGTTCTTGTTTGTTTGTTTTCCCAAAAATGGTGGTGTCTATTTTATATTCCAAGGTGGGGTGAATTTCACAAGGTACATGTGTGTAGCACACATGGGATGTTTAATCTGTTCTGTCAGTGCCTTTGCAGTTTTCTTCAAAATAACACTTGCATTTTGTTTCTTTTCCCCTGGAGTCTAAGATTAACAAATTACTGTCATCAAGCAGTTTTTGTTGTTGTTGTTTGTATGTTTGTTTTCTGAACAAATACCAGTATTCCAGAATCCTGGACTGAGATACTTCTATGGTTTCTCAGCTAAAGCAGGCCTGCTTTTGTGTCAAACCCTATATATGCTGTATTTGATCGTTGGTCAGAGCCACTAACAGCCGTGTTGCAGAGCTGAGTGGATGAGTCACTGTGCCACACTGTAAGAGTGATGTACTTTGGCAGTCTCAAAGGCAGTAAGTCATCTGTCTTTCAGGCTGTGAAATCTTCAGCAGAGGAAAGGAAATCTATGCATGTGGCATTTCCAAGGCAGTGCAGTGTTTTATTCTTAATTGTTGTTGCTTTAGTGGGAATGAACTGCATTGAGTTGTACTGCTGCAGCTGTTACAGTGCAACACGAGTTGTGTCCGTTCCTTTTGGCAGCAGTGCATAGAATACATGAATATGCATGCCACAGTGTAGCTATCCAAACATTTTTGAAGAGTAGGAAAGTAGATGTCTTCTGAGTCTGCAAGAAAACCTGTATTAAGGATGAAGCAATGCCATATATTTGCATGTATGTAAAAGGCATGCAGCGTGTAGCAAAAGATACAGCCCACCATATCATAAACTACAGTTACATATTTCAGCAGGGTTCTCCAAAAATTAATTTGGCTTTACTACTTGAAGTTACGTTAACATGCCAAACTGAATGAGTTTAGCATCTGTCAGTAGAAATCTTAGGCTTCTGTATCATACCAGCTGATTTTTTCTATCTCTGTGGAAACACATGTAATATCCTTTACTTAACTCTTTTGGTGATGGTACTTTAACACTTTCTGTATCTTTTCCCATGGTGATACTAAACATGAGCAACAACCCATTAATTTTCATCCATTTTATTTTATTTTATTTTATTTTATTTTATTTTATTTTATTTTATTTTATTTTATTTTATTTTATTTTATTTTATTTTATTTTATTTTATTTTATTTTTGCTGTAGAAAAGAATTGTGAAGTGTTTTTTTGTTTGTTTGTTTTTAATTTTCCAACTAGTTTTCCATCTGAAGAAGAGTGCCGTAGAGGTGCTGCTGACCTTGAGTGATTTGTTTCCAGGTCACTATGGAATACAAGGACAGCAATGGAACAGTGGAACCCATCCGAGTACACACAGTTGTGATTTCAGTACATCATGCCCCAGATGTACCTCTACAACACATACAGAAGGAGCTAATGGAGAAAGTTGTTAAAGAAGTCATTCCAGAGAAGTATCTTGATGAGCAAACAATTTATCATCTGCTTCCAAGTGAAAAGTTTGTAGAAGGTGGTCCTAAGGTATGGTGCTCTGAAAGAAGAAAGGCTAAACAGGCTTGGATTCAGAAAGCCTGAACAGATGTTGCCACATTTCTAAATGCTGTCTTGCACTGCTATGCCTTTAAATAAAAAAGTATATATATTTTTAAGGAAGCTTCAGTCACTTCTACTGGAGTTTTAGTACTGAACAGCTTGCATCTAAACTGAGCTGTACCTGCTTGGATAGCCAATTATAAAGATTCTTGGATCTTTGTCTTGCTCTCAGAAGGTATTTTAAATGACTGAATGTTTTCCTGTAGGTCACATGCTAAAATGCCTGACAGGAAGAATCTATTTGCTTTCACACTAAAAACAAAATATAATAATAATAATAATAATAATAAATAATAATAATAAAAAAAAAAAAACAGAAATAACTACATCTTCTATAATTGAGTTTCTACATATAAATAAGCAAGCATCTACATTTATATCATTCAGAAAGCTTCACAAAAGTTAATGGAACCCTTAATGTACTAAACCCCTTGCTACTTGTTAGAATTTGACTTCTGTTCCAGTTTCAACATACTAGTACCAATAAGCAGGTCATTGTTATGAATTTGTAAAAAGTTTCATTGTACAAAACTTTTTAGTTTTGTGTAAGGAATTAAATTACTAAACTTACAAGGTGTGCTCATGATCATACTGGGATGGTGTAGGGAAACTGTTTTCACTGAGGAATAAATATCAGCTTTACTCCTATATTACTTATTTGGAGATTTAATGTTAGTGTATTAACTAAATTAATACAATTAAACAGTTAATGCTGTTCTAGGATGGAGTTTCTTGACATTCTAGTGTTTGTTTAACAGCTTGCAGTTAACAGCTTTGCTAATCTCACAGAAAGACAATAATTCTCTGCTGGTTGAACAAGTTAAATCATCTCATCAAGTTGTGGGAAGCAGGCTAAAGTCCATGCAAAAGGGTGGTTTTCCATCACTGGGGATGCAGGCAGGTGGGAAGAAGCAAGGAGAAGTATCAAGCAGTCCTTGTACCACCAGTGAACCGTTGGATGAACTCAGATAAAATATTTCAGTGCCCTTGTGCGAGACAGCACTGAGATGCAGCTCTGTGAAGCTACTGCTTCCACTTTAGTATGTGTATGTAAGCGAAGCTTGTTAACCTTTTAGGTCTTACGTGATCTGTTGTTCAGCAAGGCCTTTTGTCTCTCAAAATTCTTCACCTCTGTCAAGTGTTATTGAATGAAGTCATTGGTCAGCAATCCAGAGAAAGTATTTCAACATTGCTGATTTGAAGGCAGCACACTTTTTGTGACACGTTCAGTTATGCCACTTTCTTATTAGTTTTCTAACGTTATTGCAGCAGGGATGGTTTAGTACATGCCTGAAAAAATAATTCCAGTTATGTACATACCATTCATTAAACAGTTGTATGTGAAAGTAGGTACTGTGAACAATGAGTTGTATCTGTGGCAAATGCAAAATAAAGCTGTACCTAGTAACCTAGCATGGGATTGGATAAACTGTTGTGTCTCATGAATATTCAATTGTTTGTCCTGCAGAGTGATGCTGGACTGACTGGCAGGAAGATCATTGTGGATACCTATGGAGGCTGGGGGGCCCATGGCGGAGGTGCTTTCTCTGGAAAAGACCCTTCCAAAGTCGATCGTTCTGCAGCGTATGCAGCTCGCTGGGTTGCAAAATCACTGGTAAAAGCTGGTCTCTGCAAAAGAGTATTAATCCAGGTAAGGGCAACTGTGGAAGTAATACACCATAACAGAAATTCTGTCTCTTCAGTTTTTCCCTCAGAATACATGCCAAAATCACAGTCCCACTCCAGGTTAAGAAGATCATGTCCCATATTAAAATGGGTCTCCAGGATGTTCCTCTTGGGAAAGTGTTAAGGAGGCCTGTGAGGGAAGCCAAAGACACAGGCCAGGAAGTACCTGAAACAAGGAGTGTTCTTAGTAGTACTCTTCCTCCAGCTCTATTGCTACCCCTGCTTCTGGGCACTATACCATTGCTGCTTTTATTTCAGGGAACTCAAGTGATCTTCCCCACACATGTGCACTTCCAGCACTTCAACTTGTGTTGCACTGCACATTACAGACAGCTATGTTAGCAGTATCTAGATGCAGCTGCACAACCTTCTCTTCTAAATGTTCATATTGCTTGTAGTTTAAACCACTTCAAGCTGTATTTGAAATTACCCAAAAGCTACTGCAAATTCTCTGTTGTGGGTTCCTGTTATACTATTATTGTGTGAGCTAAGACTAAAAGCAAAATTCAGTTATATAAGACTTTTTAAATAGTTTAATACAAGAACAACTTTCATCAATCTTATATATTCAGAAGAAATGCACTTCCTTTCTCAGGCATGAATTTTGGGGACTATTAAGTCTAAGAAATTGAAGGAGATTTTTTATTGACACTTACACAGTTACACCATTAAGTACAAATACAAAGTAAATGCAAAACAATTGAGGTTTGTCCAGGCAGTTGGTAATACATCAGATCAAGCTGTGATCTGATTGATGCTTTGTTGGAGAAGTATGTTTAGAGTTCTTTACCTTCACCATTGAGCAGAGAGGAGGTCCACTGAATCTGTTTAAAATCAAGGATTTGATACCCAGACATACTGATTAGGAACAAGACCCATTACTTTATATGTGCATGTGTTTGATATCTGATTAAACTTAAAGTCTTGAGTAAAACAAGAAAAGGGGAGATTGGGAACACAGCAAGCACAGATAGCAATGTTTACCAAATTACTCATACTTTTTATTTTATTTTATTTTATTTTATTTTATTTTATTTTATTTTATTTTATTTTATTTTATTTTATTTTATTTTATTTTATTTTATTTTATTTTATTTTATTTTATTTTATTTTATTTTATTATTTTCCTGAGGGAATACAAATTTCTGACTTGGTATGCGTATTTGTAGTGGCATTTTTGAACACATATATCACTGCCTTAATTCATTAGTTAGGTGGGAATGTTGTTATTTCATAACTCTTAGAGACCCTCCTTAAGTTCCTGAGTCTGACTGTAGTAGACAAGGCAAGATTAATTTCGTAAACAGCAAAATACGGAGATGTCAGATATTAGCAATATTGGGAAGAAAGGAAGAGAGAAGAGGATGAGAGCAGAAAAGCAAAGCTCCTTGTAAGTTGTAGAAGGCTGGTTTAAAGATTAACATGGAAAAATCTATCAAGTGGAAATATTAATGTGTTTTCATCCCAGCAGTGGCTGTATTGTAAGACCCTGCCAGCCTCCAGCGAGGCTTATGATTGAGCTGGCTTTGCTATGGATATTGTTTCCACACTAACCAGCTTTTAATACTAAAAAGGCAAAATGCAGTTCCAGATGGGAACTGCAGGCTGATTAGCTGTATATTATCACACATACCATGTAGTTTTTACTTAGCATTATATAGAATTATCAGCCTATTTTTTTAATGAAAAACAGGCTTACCATTACAGTGACTTATACTTAGTCTGACTGATGGTTAAACAACTCAAAATTATCTAAGGGGAAGATTTGCATTATTGGGGTAGTTTCTATCAAAAATCAATTCTGGGTTACTAAAAAGTACCAAGATAGAACTGAGCCACTGGACTTACTGCTTCCTGAAGTCTGCAGAAACCAGACACAGTGAGGAAGACCTGTGAACTTCAGTGAAATGGTTTGTGTTGCTTAGTTACATTCAAGCAAAACACATTTTCATATAAATGCATCCTGATTAAAAAAAAAAAAATGAAGCATGTGTTAGCCTATGCTACAGGAGGACTATGTTTCTGAAAGGGACTGAATGACAAAAGCAAATAGATTTCAAGAGAACTTGACAGTACTGTGCTATGGTGAAAAGAAACTAATGCGATTCTTGGACATCAGAAAGATGCTATAGAGCTGAATATAATGAAATTGCAGGCAGTACTCCCTGCATTACTTTGTGTCTTTCTGATAATTGTGTTTTTAAAAGTACATGAAAGTATTGGATGAAGACAGCGCATGCAAAAAGTTGTTCTGGGAAAAAAAGTGCTTTAAGAAGTAAAGCTTTTCTTCTTTTTTTAAGACCCATCCTACATACTTTTTTCTTTTTTTTATTTGCCTCTGGGAAAAAAAAAATATATATATATATATATTTGTAGATCTCAGAACCTGGAGTCTCAGGGGCTTGAAGTCCTTGAGTCTAACCAATGGTGAAGGATGCAAAATGACAGTATCTGAACACGTAGAAGGTACCTCTTTTGCTTTTAAGGCTTGTCACCCAGGTCTAATATTTGATCAAGACGAACATTTTATGAAGAAAATAGGCGATTTCCTAACATAAAAGAAAACCAGCAAAAACATATTTCCTAGCTTTCTATATACAGAAAAAGTACATATGAACTTCCCTTGTTAAATAAGATAGATCTTTCTCTTAAACAAAATGTAGGAAGGACTCTTTAACTGCATCTGAGTTATGTGTGTGTCTTCCACAGCTATCATATGCTATTGGTCTGAGTCATCCTCTTGCGATCTCAGTGTTTCATTATGGAACCTCAGACAGATCCGAAGAAGAGCTGCTCGAGATTGTACAGAAAAACTTTGATCTACGCCTTGGAGCTATCATAAGGTTTGTGTGCTATTAGTATTTGCTGAAAGGAATCGTGTTCTTAATGCTTTTCTAAAGCAGTTTAATATTAATATTTCTGGCTCCTAACCTCACAGAAGTCACCTTCATCATATGTCTATTGCTGCTGTCACTTCTGCTGTTGCCTGACCCACACACTCAGTACAGCATACAAAGCCTGGTTCATAAATCCTATCACAAGATGTTCTGAATAAGTAAGGTCTGGCCGAACTGTATAATGCCACATCTCCCAGTAACCCTGGTAGTGTGCTATGGAGCAGTTCATTAGTCAGGTGGTAGCAAGCTTGGTTAAGTAGAATTAGAATTTAACATTAGATATAGAGTGTAAGCCTCCCTGTCCCAGGTTTATCTGGAGAGCATCAGAAATATTGCCTCTTACTGAAAGAAGTACTCGGTTAAATATGGTCTCCCCGCATTCGATCTTTAGGTGGCAACAAATTGTAAGTCAGCTGCCATGAGACGGCAAGATTCTGGTGCCTTCACTTTACAAGCAGTCCCTTTGAAATGAGTGGGTAGTTAGTGCCGTAATTTGCTCTTACTGTTGCTTTTCTGGGGATGTTGACCATTAGCCCCAAAGAGAAAGCAGCACTTGTAAGGTACTAGCTTCTCCAAAAGAGCAAAATGTAACCTGTGTTCTGCATCAGGAAATCTGAAGTCAGCTAAACTTAATTTAAATGAAATGCAGGTATCTTAAATGCTCTCTTAAGCCTCGTTAAGAGGTTGAAGTATCTTGTGTTTAAAACAATGGGGGGGGAGGGGGGGGGGGGGGGGATAAATAAATAAATAAATAATCCTGCCACGAGATGTCCTGAAGTGAAAAGTCAGTTATGATCAGAAACGTATGAGTCATTGAGGCTACCACGCAGTCACTGAGGACAAGAAAATCCAAAACTACTAAGGCTGCTTCCTGCAGCCAACCCAGGTATATACCTTTCTGAAATATTTGTGGACCTGAGCAAGGAGGTGTTTTAGACAGACATAGTCGTTATATTTAAAGAAGCATGGGAATTGTGATCTTCTCTCAGAGCACAAAAGGCTGGAAGAGAGAAGCAGAGTCAGCTCCTGTGCTTATCAGCAGTGACCCGCCTACACACCATGCAGCAGTAATTTGACCCTAATATTTTTCCTTCTTTTTGTCCTTTTTGTGAACAACTCAGGATGTGAACTTTTAGGAGGTAGATGTCATTACAAGTTTGTAGTCCATCATCCTGAGACCTAATTATAGAGTCTCACTCTCTCAGTCGTGAAGAAGTTTTGAATCTCCTGGCCGATTTTCACCAAACTTTGCAGTCTTGACTTCATTTTGTGAAATATACAACTAATGGAGAGAGACACTCTCTCTTTTTTCTATTAAAGGAGCTGCCACACAAACTTTACTTCTTATTAAAATCTGTAGAATTTGACATGGGAGCTCAAGTCTGAGACAGATAGCAGCAAGAGTCTTCATGAATTGAGTCTGTCACTTTGAGCAATACTGGTTTTAAAACATCAGTTCTGAAATGCTAACATGTGTGTTTGATGTCTCATTATTTGAGGAAACCACTTGTAATGATTCACTTCTTTTTTTGCTCTGGAGCTATTAATATCATTCTGGTCTATGTATTCCGGAGAAATCTTTATTGTATTTGACTATGAGGGGGAAAATGCCAACATCTGAATGAATATGAGGGCTCTTTTTTCCTTAGGAGGGAGCTGTTTCTCAATACCAATCCACTATGAGACGGTATCAATATTTTTCCAGTGAGGCCAACCTTTTACAATTCTTTTCAGAATGTTTTCTGAACATATACACTGAGCGTAGAGTTGAAGTTTTTGTTTTTGTTTGTTGTTTTTTAATATATATATTCTGAGTTATTATGGCAACTTAAGTTGCTAGGCAATGTTTTCTACATGTCATCAGTTTTACAAATTGAATTGAAACTCTAATTTTCCTTTGTAATTATGGCAGTTCATTGCCATCAATAGTTTGTGTGGAGGTTCCCAGACACATTCCTTGATTTGGTACAGAAAAAAATACTGCATTTTTAAAGTACATTTTCTTAGTCCCAGAACTTGCGAAGACAGAAGGAAGAAAACAGGCAAAACCAAGATAATTGTTTAGTGAATATTTCCTTGGTAAATTTACCTCATGACCGTTAAAGTCCTTTAAATGGTGCTAGCTACCAATTCTAACCAACTAAGCACCGAAGTATTTTATGATGTCTTACTTTTCATCTAGTTGGAACTTACATTTTGATGTTTTTTGCTATTACAATCAAGTACGGATGACTGTAGTGGCTCTTGAAGCATGTGATCGTATTACATAAAATGTTATTTGAGGCAAGACTTAGCTGCTGTTCATCATAAGATCCACAAATGACCCCTTAAGTGTTAGAATATGTAATATCTTCACCATCTAAAAAGAATTAACAATCCTGCTAGTATTTGTGTTGCTTTTCTTACTTTGCTATTCCTCAGCTGGTTTTCTTTCTGGCAGCTTAAGATATGAATCATCTATTTTAAACGTGCTTTTAAAGATAATTAAACATAATAATAACGAATGAAGAAAGCACAAATAGAGGAAAATGTCAGGCCTTGCCTGAAATAAAGAAAAACATGGGTGTAGATACCTTTGACTAACCATTTAGCATAGCTGCAATCTGCTACATGATGCAGACTAAAACCCAAGAATCATGACTTGCATCTTCATTATTTATCTAGCCACAGTCATTGTTATGCCCTATTCTGGTGAGTCTGTGCAGTAGACATAAGCAGTTTTAAACCTCCACAATTACTCAGTCCACTAGATGATGATCGTCTTTGGCTGCTTTTTTTGAGATCAACATTGTCTATCTAGAAGAGTAGCACTCGAAAATATTCTGCATTAGACTCACAATAACACAAAATGCATTCTTGCTTGCACAGGTATACCTGAACTTCATTCCAATTGCAATGCTTCTGCATTAGAGTGCTTGCTTATAAAGCTTAACTGTATTACCTTATCTTTGTTAAATTTGAAGAAAGCTGACTGTAGTTACTTTAAATTGAAGCTATCAGCTCACTACCTTTCCTGATGTAATGCTTAGTGACTGGGCAAGGAAACAATGCCTAATATTTTAAATCTTTATTCTAGGGGTAATACTGATTGTCCCTCCGACATGTCTAAATCACAAAACACACTGGAGTAAAGTGTTGTGTTTTTTCTTTTCATTCAGGGAGCTGGATTTGAAGAGGCCAATCTATCAAAAAACAGCTTGCTATGGGCACTTTGGGAGAGAAGAATTTACATGGGAAATACCCAAAAAGCTTGTGTATTAAGCTTTTCAGAATGCTTCATTTAATTGAAAGGTGGTTTAACAATCAGATACAATTCCAAGCTGTTCATGAAAAGACTGTATCTACTCTTTTTTTTTTTTTTTTTTTAAATGACGTTGTGTAGCTAACAGATGTAGTAAAAAATAATTGTATTTAATTTCTAGCTTTCACCATGACCTCACTCTTTAAATGTATGCAGCTCAATTAACATGCTTTTCAGCTCTGTCTTTGGTAATGTGTGAACAACTTAGGCCTTTGGCTTCCATCAGATGTAAATTGTACAGATGCTTGTCAAAGTCCCTACTGTCCTGCCAGAGAAGCCTGCTACTGCTTACCCAGTTAACTTTGTCCTGAAGTGGGCAAGGTAACTTCCAACAGCTGCCTGTGACAGGAGAAAGAAATAGTGCAAATTGCCTAAATTCTCTGGGCAGTGACCTCCACAACTACAGTTTTAGTTATGGTATTTCTGGTCAGAGCAAATGATTAAAAACACCCATTTCAGAACGTAGTTTGTTGTAACTCTAAATGTACTTAGGTCTGAGGTAGTGTTATCTGTTTGCTTTTAACATTGTAGTGTTGTAGGTTTACCTCTGTGAAAGCTGATGGACTCCTTTGTTGTAATGCTTTTACTTATTTATAGTTACTCCTTTTCAAACTGAAAATATCCATGTCTGCATGAGTTGGAAAAGGTTGTGTAATGTTTCAGTTAAGTTTCATTTAGTCACTTCTGAAATGTAAAATCTTTTTGCAAAAAAACACTTGGAGGACATTATTTTCCTTAGACTTCTGGTTAAGAGCACAAAATGGAGAGGGAGAATTCAAAATCATTCAGCTTTTTTTTTTTTTTTTTTTTTTTCAAGGACTGGAAAAGATGAAAAGGCTTGCATACAGGAGGTAGCACTATCCATCCAATCTCCAGAGCTTCTGCCTACACATTTTTAGCAAATCTTCCAATAAGTATTGCATTAATGTTATTTTCATAGGGTAGCTATTTTGCTCAATGTGAAATTTTCCTCAAAAACAGTAGAGGACATGTGCCTTGTTTAAAACAAGCAAACAGAAAAAGGCTACCTCTGCTAAATTTGTAGTGCTTAGTACAAATTCAGAGACAAAACAATTGCTCCACAAAATCAATTAACATCTTTTCAAAATGCTTTCCTACTGCAAGTCTATAAATGAATCACTTAAGCTGTAGCCTCAAAACTGAAAAATGATGTCCAGAGCAGACATAATCATCAAGACTGAAGTTATTGCTGAAAATTTAGGTAAATTATAATGTAGCCTACATACAGCAGTCAATCAAAATATTTTTATTTCCAAGTGTTGCAACTGATATTTTAATAAATGTGTTAATCTCAAACGAACAGGCTTTTCTTTGAAATATGTGTCTACAATACGTTGTACAAATCCATCAAAACATAGTGGTTCATCACCTGTGTGAGAAATTGTAACTGCATATCAGATTAAAAGCCCCAAATAGTTCATTCATTGTACTTTGAGACTTCAGCCAGAGTAGCAGTCTGCACAGATATTCAGCTAATAAAGTTACAAGTATGAAAAATATGTGTTATAGTAAAATAATTTGTAACATCATAACGATGTACACTGTAACATATAGAGCCATTAGTGGCTGTTCTAGGAAACGTGGTGTTTTTGTTTTTTTTTTTTTTTCAAATAGTGAACTTAGATGTGCACTTCCAAAAGTTAATGATCCTCATGAAGTCCTTTGAGGTAGAACTAAACCTAAATCTTTCAAAAGGACATAGTTTCGCTCAAACCTAGAGAAGCCAATTAGAGAAGAAAATGAATGAAATGGAAGTGCCAGCTTGGCTATGAAAGTCCCTTTCTTTCTGATCTCAGAAGAGATGAAGAGTTTCTGCTGGCAAAACGAAGACATTAAAATTAAGAAAGGTCAAAACCCGTTCTATTTGCTTTGTGTCAGAATTAGCTTTGACTCATGCTTTCAGAGTACATCACAAGATCAGCTGCACCAAAAAATACAAACCTTGGAGATGTAATTAATCTTCCTGCTAAGATGGGACACTCTCCTTCTTCTGAAATAGATTTTCAGCTGTGCTGAACCTAGCAAACCTTATCTAGAGCCATGCAGACATTATTATGTATCCCATTTTGTTAACTGTATTTCTCTTAAACGCTACAGAGAAACGCAAAGTGGAATGTTAATTCATCACTTTTCAATTCATTTAATTCCTAATGAGCTGAAAGCAATTACTGGAATGGAAATTAAAGTGCACATCTTCACTACATGCTAATAAACACAATGAACTTGTCATTTAACAATACCTCAGTTTATAGCTCTCCACTGCCTTGACCTTGTGGTACGAAAGGACATGCCTTCTTTACTATCTTCACCACCTAAGATTTTTGGTCTAAGTGCTCTTTGCTCCTTTTGGTGCAGGCTGTAGAAGGTCTGGATGAGAGTTAAAATGAGAAGACCTCAGCATTTTCATCAGGAGCTCAACCATCCTGCAGCAGTCCAGCGTGTTTGTCAGAACTGGGATGCAAATTTTTAACAGATGGCAAAATCTTGTTTTCCTCTGCTTTTGATGATGCCAGCATAAAAACTGATAGGCCTTAATGCCTTTAGCAACTTTAAAAAACTATGATGCATAAATAACAAAGAACATGATACTCCTTTTGGCTGCACACCGTTAAAACTGGAGCAGTTTAACACAGGTTTTTTTTTTTTTTTTTTTTTGTTTTTTTTTTTTTTTTTACTCAGCAATAAATAAAAAAGCTCAGCCCCACTACTGGAGAGGCTTTCAAGCAGCTGCACACATTTCAGACCCTACCATACTTAGTCGTCTGCTTGACCTCTCGAGGATGGCCCTAAATATTAAAAAAAAAAAAAAAAAAAACAAAAACACAGTAAAATACCCTGATATATATTACCCTATATTACCCTGGTCAGTACAATACCCTGGTATTCTTTCTGATATTTGGGCCAGGAAAACAACATTTATGTCAAACGTCTTCTACTAATAACTATAGTAATTGGAGTTCTAGATCTATCCTGATTTTTTCCAAATGCAGCATTCCTGCTTCTTACCCTACATTTTTTCCTAGGTTCCCTTCACGTGTAACATGCACTCTCCTGCAGTCTTCCTTGGGATGGACTCCCACTGGTATCTGTTACTGTGCCATCTGAGCAATTTGAAGGAACCAGGGGAATTGTACAAATTGGGGGATTTTCGTATCAGATCTCACATTTGGTGCCTGCCTGCATGCAATATTTTGACTGAAATTCTGGATTATTCACTCCTTGTGCCAAGATCCTTTCGCAACAGTCAAATCAAATCTCTCTCCTCGCACAGTTTTATAATTTTAAATGAAGTCAGTTTTCACTGGTGGAGTTTCATTTGCTCGCTTTTGTTCTTTAAAAATATATGTACACTCTGCTAGAGAACTAAGATTTTTAGGCAACATCTAAGGGCATTTCAAGCAGGCACAAGCCCTGCAGGGCTGCTGAAGGAAATAGTTCTGCTGTCCTGTCACCCTCAACGTTTTTTTCCAGCCTTTGGAGCACCTCCTTGGTGCTGAGGTAAATGTGAGGCTTGGCAGTGAAACTGTCAGGAGAGGAGGAGGTTCAGGGGAGACCTCATTGCTCTCTGCAGCTGCTGAAAGGAAGGTGTGGGGAGCTGGGGGTTGGTGTCTTGTCACAGGTAAATGGTGATAGGACCAGAGGGAATGGCCCCAAGTTGTGCCAGGGGAGGTTCAGGTTGGCAGTGAGGAGCCATTTCTGCTCAGAAAGAGCAGTCAGGCACTGGGACGGGTTGCCCAGGGAGGTGGTGGGGTCACCGTCCCTGGGGGTGTTCGAGGAGAGGCTGGACGTGGTGCTTGGGGACAGGGTTTGGAACCCAACGGGGCGCTGGGGTCCGCCCAGCCTCCACCTCACGCCCTGAGGCACCGCCTCAAGGGGACGCGGGGAGGGAGGGGCCGCCATAACGGCCCGCCCAACGGCCGCCCAACGGCTGGGCGGGCAGCCGCGCCCCGCCCCTCGTGGGCGTGGCCTCGCCGCACGGCGGGGCGGCTCCGTGATGTCACGAGTGACGCAGCGCTCCCGGAAGCAGGCCGGAGCGGAGGCTACGGTGGCTGAAGAGGCGTCCCCCGCCCTCCCCCCCCTCCCTCCGTTCCCCGCCGCTCTCGGTGTCTCGGCGGCGGCGCCCCCCGCCCGCCCGCACGCGCGTTCTGCCCCCCCCCCCCCGGCCCCTTTCTGACCCTCGGCGGCCGCCGTGCCCGGGGCGGCGGTGTGGCGCAGCCATGTCGCTGCTGCAGTCCGCCCTGGACTTCCTGGCGGGGCCCGGCTCGCTGGGGGCTGCCAGCCGCGACCAGAACGACTTCGTGGGGCAGACGGTGGAGATGGGCGACATGAGGCTGCGAGTCCGCAGGGTCATCGCTGAGGGTACGGCCGGGGGGGCCGGGGGGGGGTCGGGGTGGCAGTGGGGAGCCATTTCTGCTCAGAAAGAGCAGTCAGGCGCTGGGACGGGTTGCCCAGGGAGGTGGTGGAGTCACCGTCCCTGGGGATGTGCAAGGACAGGTTGGACGTGGTGCTTGGGGACAGGGTTCAGTGGTGACACTGGTGGTAGGGGGTGGTTGGGCCAGGTGGTCCTGGAGGGCTCTTCCAAGCGTGTCTGTGTCCGCGTTACGGCTGTGCATCTTGCGTTCCCTTTGATTGAAATAGGCGCCCACAGCTTGCTGGTGGCACGGAGTGAGGCTAGGCAACGCCACTGACCCAAAGCAACCCGTAGGTATAATCGCTATTCGCCCGGGTGCAGTTTGCTACAGTGAGCCTGTGCTGACACCTGAACATCTTGGTACACCGCTCCTAGAAGAGGCGCTTGAAGACACCTGCTCAATTAGTCACTATCTTAAAAAAGAAATAAAAAGGGGGGGTGAGAGGAACCCACCCCACCCCACAAAAAAAGCCACAAGGTTTTCATTATAAACCATAGTTCATTCAGTTAAGCTTGGAGCTACAGGGTGTCTGAAAAGTTCCTGCCACTTCTGCCGTCTTCGGACTTGAAAGAGGAGTGGCTCTGCCTTAAACTCACCACTTTGATTTGTTGCCGATACCGTTTTTCCTACAGCTCTGAACCTGTGCTCGACGCTTTCTTGCAAGTGCTTGCGTAAGTGTTCTGAAGAGCAGCCTTCTCCATGCTCAACAAACCGAAAATCTGTTCGTTTTCAAGTGAGTTCTTTCATGTCAGGTTCCCTGCTAGAATTCAAGGGCTGCTTTCTTAATTTAGATTTCAAGTCTGTGGTGAGATGTGCGTGTACTGCCAAGACAGAGAAGTGGCCTTTTCTATAAGATTGTATGGTCTCCTTTGATTTTAACTGATGTGAGCAGCGTCTGTGGGTTGCAAAGTATTGTGGCAGGCAGGGTAAGTTCGGTGGTTACTGCGCCCCGCAGCTCTGTCCAGATCAGCGTTGTGCTGCCTGCCCATGTTGGTGCCGATACCTGTGTGCCCATGTTTCGAGCTGGGACGCTAGCTACACAGTTTGTGCAGGTCTGTTTCCCTGACCCATTTTGCAGAGATACCACCCTAAGAGCAGGACGGGGCTGACTGAAAATGTGGTGTGCTGCGGCAGGACTGTGAGAACAATGTGGGGAGGACAGGCAGGCGAAGATCCCTTGCACTGATACGACCTCCACACAGAGGATGAGCAGATGCTTGAACAGATTAAGTGTTTCAGGGGATGGACTGAGTGCTTCTGGAGTAGTCTGCTGTGTCTTCGGCTTTGACTTTTCAATTGCTCGCTGCAGCTAAGAAATTTTAGAGGTAATGGTTCAGTGCCTTGACATTTAATCCCTGCTTGCCTTTCATGTGATGCTGGCTTCAGCAGCTGTCATGGTTCTTTGGGGTCTTCCAGTTAGGTGCTCATGCTGCTGCAAAGTTCTCCTTCCACTAGGTTACTTGCCTAGTTAGTAAAGGTGAGTGAAGGCAACTTCTTGCTCTTTTGTATGCGTGCAAGTCACTTGCCAGGCAAGTATTTTGTACCCTTACTGTGTGGGCATCTCCTTGTACCAGGGAGCCTGCACACATGGAGTCTAGCTACACGAGACAGAGAACTCTGTAGATGGTGTTAGGTGATGGTGGCTTCGACTGCAATCTGTCAGATCCCTTGCTGTTCACATGAACAGCATGCACAATTTTTTATGCTTTTGCTTCTTTTATGACTTTTCGCTTCTTCGTTTGGTCTTCTGGAGTGTCCTCCCCCTATGTTCAGGATCCTTGTGTCAGCCTGTGCTGGATAGCTGAGTGTGGTGGTTTTACTGTGCTGGGCAGCTAAACCCCACAACCGCTCTCTCGCCAGACCCAGTACACTGAGGGATGGAGACTGCTGAGCTGATGATCTGACTATCGATACGCTGGCACATTATACCTTGTAAGGGTGGGAGGGAGCAGGGGACCGGAGCAGGCTGAGCGGTAGTCCTTAGAAAGTTCTTAATTCGTGCTCCTGAGAGATGGCAGTCTTTAAATATTATGTTCTTCCATGAATGTTTCTAGTGAGCCTGTTTTGTAAAAAGCAGTTAGCGGTGGCACTTTAATTGGTGTGAACAGAGCCTGTTGATTAGCATTACAAAGTATCATAGGGTAGCAGAAACAGAGTCATTCATAAATTTATGTATCTCGTTGACAAAGTGAAAATACAGTAGGTATAGAGAGCTTGAGGGTGTCCCGTAACAGTAAGCAAAAGCTTGAGTTGATCTGTGAAACCTCTATGATACCTTTCAATCTCTTGTAAGGTTGAAAAAAATAAGCTTATTCTGCAAGTATTATGTTAAGTGTTTGATTAAATCAGGTAACATTTTTAAAGGTTTTCATAGCGTGTTAAAAATCAGTTGGCAGGGAGTTTGCTAGTAGTTCCTACTGCCACTCAGCAGATAATGTAATTTTCCTACAAGTACTTTATGGCTAGTGAGATGTTAATTTGCTTCTTGAGAACAGCTCTCGAGTCTTACAGGTTAAATAGGGCACTGTTGTTGATAATTTCGTATTTGCGATTTCAGCTTTGTTAAATTTTCTGGAACAGAGATCACAGTAATGGAGAATTAATCTTTAAGAAGTTTTGAGGATTCTTCTGGTAAGATAAGTGAGATAAACCAGACAGAAAATAGGTCTCTATTAGTGCTTTCAATTACTTATTTTGAAATGCTTTGTGTTTGAGTTTTTTTTTTTTTTTGAAATCCGTGCTAGAGATGATTGCATCAAGAAAAACTTTTTATGACATAATTACTGTTTAAATATAGTTTTTGTCTTTGTCAACAGGTAATTCAGCTGCGGATTGATTAACCCTTATGGTTTCCTCTTTACTCTTGAGAGTGTAATTGCTGTTCTGTGAAGTATAGATGAAGTTGTTGATTTCTGTATGAACTGGGGCGGTGGTATCCTGGTTCAAACTTAAAGATTTTACACAAAGCAACTCAAGGCCTTGTCACTGGGAGGAGCTGATGGCATGGAATTAGCAGCGCTTGTTCCTCAAAGTCTATTGAGAAATATGCAGCCTGCTTGTGTAGGTTTATTGTAATGTGTTTGAAAATTTGTGTTAGCTGGGTGCTCCTTGGTCTGACAGATGAGGAGCAAAACCTAGGCATAAATGATGGAATTGGGGTTTCAGTGCCCATAAAGTTCTCTTGCGTAACAATCAGGGATTTTTATATCCACTAATGAACTGTCAGTGAAGAAGGAGAGTTCACTGTTCCCTTTAACAGCCTAATGAGCAGGTTGGGGGTGCCTGGCTCCTCTTCATGTCTCATGAAATGCAGACTCTGTAGTACTGATCCATGCATGGGACAGCTGAGAGAAGCTGCAGAAAACTGCTTTTCACGCTGTACAGAGGTATTAGGCAAAGCAGCAGAACTTCTCCAACACTTTATCTAAATTACAATTTTATAACACGCTAAGACTAAGTGTCTATTTAGCCTTATTTTTCTTCCAGATGCTGTGATGAGAAGGCAAAGACATGAAGTTTTAGTAAAACTTGTCCCTCAGATTAGAAAGAAACACTTTGAGAGATGTGCAATTTTTTTTTCCTCCAGTGGAGGTCAGGAATGTGACTTCTGGCACGCTCAAGTCTTTAAGGCTTTTCGATATAGGTTAGTATCAATACTAGTCCTTATTCTTTTTAACACAGAATTTTCCTCTCAACACCGTGGCATTTTGTAAATAAGACTTCCCCTTGATATGCTTGTCCAACTGGGCTGCTGCTGGAGTGAAGTTTCACATTGTGGTGGTAGATTTCCCATTTGCTGGAAAAAGCTAAGGAAAATCATAATTGATGAGTTGTATGGAAGGAAATTCCCTGAAATATCTCATTTGTGTTTTTTAAAATTTATCTGGATTTAAGGGAAAAAATACTTCTGTTTCCTTGTTGTACATTTAATAACTTTAAAGTGTTTTTGCTGGTTGTTTTACATATGAGACAACAACTGAGAATAAATGAAGTGTGCAGCTTTGTGAGGAGCAGGGAACAAGCAAGTTCTGTAGCATTTATGTCTACTGATCTATTAAGGTTTCTTTAAGTAACAAGCATGGGCAGAAGAATAAGACCGTGGAACAGAACCATGGTGACACAAGTTCTGCATCACTGAAGCTTTGAGCTGAGTTTAGAAAAATCACTATGGAGAAAGAACCATTCCTTAATGAAAAAAGTAGCAGTACAGGCTACAGGCCTAAATTCCTTCTGAGTTCAACGAGCTGTCAGGAGCTGAAGTCATGTATGTGACTTGCTCAAAGCAGTACTAGGGCAAAATAAAACTTGTATCTATTGTTAAAGCATTGTGAGAAAAATCTACTTCGATCTTTTGAGTTTATGCAATTAATATTTTGCAAATAAACAGGCAGAATTACAGTTCACCAAGTTTAGAGGTATGGTTTTATGGTTTCTGCAGCTCCTGGATTCACAGTATGGTGAATCATAGAACAGCTCAGTTTGGAAGGGGCATTAAAGATCCCACAGCTCCAACCCCCGCCACCCACTATGCTCAGGGCCCCATCCATCCTGGCCTTGAGCACCTCCAGGGAGCATCCACAGCTCCTCTGGGCAGCCTGTGCCAGGGCCTCACCGCCCTCTGAGGGAAGAGAGGGTGGCGATGTAATTAAATGCTGGATAGATATAATGCATAAACTTTGGCCAGCAGAGTCACAATGAACTGTTTTGGGGGGTATAGTTAGTTTGATTTGCTGGCAGGTAGATGGATTTGCTATGAAGGGAGGAGAGCTCGCATCGTGTCAAAGGGAAGTTGCAACAGCCGTGAAGTAAAGGATGAACTGGCAGCTCTGCAAACCGTGTGAGGCAGACTGCTCAGAAGCAGGAAACAAAGTCAGACTCGCTAAGGAAGAGCCCAAGCACCCTGACGTAGTAGCTTTCTGGTTCATGCTCCCTTTACTGCAGGTATAGAGAGGATTTTTCAGCATGAAGCACGGCAATACTGTGTGTTGTTCAAAGCTTGTTTCTTAGGTTCATGCTTGCAGGGGAGCAGTGAATGTTTCAGTGCTCTGCTTCTCCAGTTCTCGAGGCTCTGGGGAAAAACTCCCGATCTTTCAGCATACTTCACCTCTGGGGTTGCTTCTTCCTGTCATTAGGACTTTGCAGTTAACACAAATTTATGACTGGACTTGAAGTGCTTATCAGTGCTTGGCAACAATAACACAGTATCTCTCCCTTTTTGATCAAGGGTGTTGCTTCTACTCCTTTAGAAAAGCATCTGCCTGCTTTAAGGTAGGGTGCAATGTAGCTTGTAGTCCACGCTACAATTAGTGTGTTTCAACTGAGCTATAATCAAAATGTGAGCAATGCGGGATAGAAGTAGAAAGAAATTTGGTCAGTGTTTGGGAGTGGAGCGGACAAGTCACACCAAGTACTTAAAAACAGGAAGTTATTCACGTCATCTCTTTCTCATGACTAGCTAAGCGTGTAGAGAAACAAGGCGTTACAGCAGCACGCAGTTTTATGCTGTGGTTGATATCCCTTCAGATTTCATGCCGCCCTAGCCACCAAGAAGCGGAGCAGTCATTTCGCTGAAATGGTTTCTGTGAAGATCAGTGAGGGCAGGAAAAACAGAAACCTAATCAAAAAGAAAAGAAGTTTTACATCCCTGTAGGCTTGTAGCGCAGTGAACTTATTTGATACTATGAGGTGCCAAGGTTTACCTTGGAGGAGAAGGCAGATCTCTCTGTTGGAAATGAAAGGGTCTTCTCAGCTCTGTAAGAGGATGATGGAAAAACTGGCAGCAGCATTGCATTCGGGTTGTGGTGGTGTAAGGACAGGTACAGAGTGCTAATTACTAACACCAGAGAGGTAAGGCTAGTTCCCAATGCAAAGCAAGTCAGAAGGCAGTGGCAATGTGGACCGGGAGGTGAGGCTGGTAAGCTCTGTGCTCTGGTCGTGGTGCGTGGGGCAGGCTGGTTCCAGGACCGGCTGTCGTACTTGGCTACTCTGTTTTCATGCGTGGGCATAGTGCTTTGTGTAGCGTGCCTCCTACAGCTGAGTTTGTGCCTACAGAAGATGAAGAAAACCAGTTTTGTTCTGTGGTGGTTTCTGTGACAAAACGGTCTGAGGACTTTTTGGAAGCTCTGTCTGCATTCTAGAAATGGGACTGAAATGCCTCAAGACTGTAAATTTTGTTCCTTGGGGCACGAGCTTGGATGTGTGTGTGTGTGTGTGTGTATACATACACACAGGTAACCTGTATGGAGAAATCCTAAAATTATTTTGCTGATATGAAAAACCTCAGAAAACTGGCTTAAAAAAAATATCTACGTATGTTTGCAGGAGTGGAAGTGATGAGTGAAACCACCCAAAACAAAACTCCTTTCTGCACCCCTAGGAAAGAAACTGAAGTAGTCCTTCTGTCCTTAACTTTCATTTCCTCGTTTGCATCGGTTGGTCTGCAGTGGAGGTGTTTGCTTATTCAGGTATGTTGGTGCAGGGACGTGGTCCTTGGCTGACACGACTGACAGGGAAATCCCTGGTGTGGATATAGTTGGGTAGGTTGTGTTGTTTGCCCCATGAAGATCAGTGGTGAGTGTTCTCCCTGTCCTTGTCTCAACCCCTGGGCCCTTCCCCTCCTATTTTCTCCCCCTTTTTCTTTGAGGAGGGGCAGTGGGGGAGCGGCTGTGGTGGATTTCAGCTGCTCAGCAGGGTACAGCCACCACAGTCCTTGCTGGTGCCGAAAAAGGCTCCAAATGTGGGGCTCCGGAAGGTTGAGATAAGGATGATAATTGAGAGAAGTAACAGTCAAAACAGGGGCTGGATGTTGTTTATTAATGTAATAGTTGAGAAGAACTTCAGTAATAATTGTGAGGAATGTGTTTCAGTACTGTGGTGAAAGGACGAGGGGTGGAGCGTGTGTAAATTGTCCACTTTGCTGGTGTTGTGGTGATCTTACATTTATTTTGGTGTGGGGAATTCTTTCTGATGTATGTGAACTTCATGAAGATTGATTGTGAAGTAAGAGTGTGTTGTGATCACTCTTAAATATGCTTTTCATTGAGGCAAGGGGTGGAATGAATTTATTTATTTATTTATTTTGTGGCAAGGGTTTGGTAGCAGGGGGCTGCAGGGGTGCAGCAGCTGCCCCGTGTCAGAGCAGAGCCAGCTCCAGATGGCTCCAAAAGGGACCTGCTGCTGGCCAGAGCTGAGCCAGGGAGTGATGCTGGGTGGGCCTCTGGGAGAGAAGATATAACAAAAGGGAAAAAAGCCCAGAGAGCAGGTGGATGTGGCCTGGAGGAGGCTGCGGCCCATGGAGAGCCCCCGCAGGAGCAGGCCCCGGGCCGGAGCTGCAGCCCGTGGAGAGGAGCCCACGTGGAGCAGGGGGTCTGGGGGGAGCTGCCCCCACCCGTGGGGGACCCGTGCTGGAGCAGTTTGCTCCTGGGGACCTTGTGGGATGGAGCCATATCTGGAGCAGTGCTTGAGGAGCTGCTGCCTGTGGGCAGCCCCTGCAGGCTCAGAGACGAAGCACTACAGCCCCCGTTCCCAAGGGAGGAGGTGGAGGAGGGTGGATGGAGCGAAGATGTTTTTTGGTTTGCTTTTAGTTCTCACTGTTCTAATCTGCTAGTGATAGGCAAGAAATTGTGATAACCTCCCTCATGCTGAGTCTGTTTTACCCGTGACAGTAGTTGTTGAGTGATCTCCCCATCCTTATCTTACCCCCTGAGCCCTTTGCCATTGTATTTTCTCACCCGTTCCCTTTGTGGAGGGAGAAAGAAGTTGTGGGAAAGTTCAGCTACCCAGCAGAGCAGGGTGAAAGCGCTACACAGGTGAAACTGCTTTTTTTTTTTATTTTTGCAAATCGTATTACTTACTGTCTTGGTCGTGGCAAAGAAGTTTAGCCAGTGAAGTTGTTTCTATTCAGGGTATGTTTAAACTGCTTGAACAGGCTAGCTCTGCAAGGAAGCTAGTACCAAATTCTAAATAAAACTGCTTCTAGTAGTGAAGCAGTAGGACACATTTTGTCTTTTTTATTTTTGAAAATAATTGCTTTTATCGAAAATAGGTGGCTGGACCAAGTAAATAAGTAGCTTCACAACTTCTCACCAGACTTTTTGTTTCCCAGAAAATCTATAGACATAAAATTAGTATCAGCTGTACTACTGCAGTAAGAGTGGATAGATAATATTGTATGGAACCAAACTGTGTTCAGGTGAAACAGAACGAAATAACTGAATGAGAAACTTAAAATTGGTGTTTGACAGGCATGTAGCTGTAAAGGATCAGATTAAGCCCTGCAGCAGTGAAAGGTACTTTATTTATTAAATGGGCATGTGTACTGGGTCTGGCTGGGATGTTACCTTTCCCTGCAGCAGCCCATTCAGTGCCGTACTCTGCACTTGTAGCTGGAACAGCAGTGTTACCACACCAGTGTTGTGTCTACTGCTGAGCAGCAGTGGCACAGCATTGGGCCTTTCTCTAACCCTCCTAGGGGGTGGGCAAAAAGTGAGGAGAGAAACATCACTAGGGCAGCTGACCTAAACCAACCAAAGGGATATTCCATACCATGTGGTGTCACACTCAGCAATAAAAGGTGGAAACAGGAAGAGGGGAGGGGTGGGCTCTCGTTGAGAAGACGTCAGTCCTCCTCCCAAACACCAGCTACGTGCGTTGAGGCCCTGCTTCAAGGACGTGGTCAATCATCGCTCATTTGTGGGAAGCAGAGAGTAATTTCTTTCCTCTGCACTTCCATATAGCCTTCATTTATTTTGTTTGTTTGTTTTCCTCCCTTTTCCCCTTTCCCTTTTTATTTCCCCTTAGTTAAATTGTTTAGTTCATGGTAGTCTTTATTTAATTGTTATAATTATTTCCCTTTAATTAAATTATCCTTATCTCAACCCGTGAGTTGTTCTTTGCTTTACTTCTCCCCCTCCTCATCTAAAGGAAGGGGAGTGAGAGAGCGGTTGTGGGGTTTAGCTGCCCAGCACGGTAAAACCACCACAGCATGATAAAGAGAATTTAACCAAGCATAATACCAGCTGGCTGGCTTTTGTTTGGGGTTCTGAAAAGTGCAGTGTACTTAATGTATTTAGCATTGCTGCACTTGATTTCTGGTATAATTACTGAAATAAGTGTTTCCTTTAAACTATTTGTATACCCTCAAGCTATCAATATTTTAATCAAGTTGCTTCTTTCGATTTACTGTTTGATGTGAGTTAGTTCTGACGTATTGATTCTGTCACCTGTGCAAATCCAAAGGCATCATTTGATGCTTTTGGGTGAAGCATAAGCTGTATTTTGGAGTGCGTCTGTGTAGATGCGTGGACATTGGTGTTTGTGGCGGTGTTAAGAGAGGTGTGTGCTTGAAATACATTTGGACTGACCCCATTTCAGCACTCAGAGAACACTTGCCAGTGTACCCGGTGCAGCTGAGCATGCAAAGTAACACTTCAGTCACCTGGGGTGCCACTGTCACCATTTGGCACTTGAGTCCCGTCCAGAAAACTGCGTGGTAACTTTCTGTAGTAGAAAACGGTGCCATTAGAAGACCCCAGCTTTGTAAACTAAAGCATGCGTTTTTTCAATGTGCCGTTTGCAGGGCTGTTAGAATAAGGCCAGGAGATATTTATCAAGACGCATGTAAAGACTTTCTTCTGCAGGTCCAGCAGTACTTTCCCTGTGAGGTCTGTGTAGAAGAGAGGTGTGGAGACAGTACCACTGCAGCATGGTGCCTGGTGTATGTGGCCTACTGACTGCAAGGGTGGGCTCTGAACCCTGGGTCATGCCTCGTGCTGTGAGCAGGGAACTGGTAGGGGAAACTGAGTATGGGCTGTGGCTTCCCAGCACCTAGCTTCAGTCCAGGGATGGCCCGTGGATTACCTTGCTTGTTTCACTAGTGCTATGAAATCTGTAAGCAGCAGTCGTAGCTGATCGGCTGTGGTTTTATTGCCTATGTTCTCGTTCAGAAAGGAGCCAAAACCTCGTCAGGTCGTACACGAGGATGGTGGCATGCACTTCATTCTGTCTTCAGCCCCTGCCCCCATCAGCATCCCAAATTCAGGTGATCGCAGTTGCCAACCAGAACACTTGTACTGAGGGCATGTGGAAAGCAGCAAACCTGCTTTTAGGAAAAGGATCAAAATAAATGGATAAACACAAAGCAGGCCTGTAAGGGAGGACTGAAGTACTCTGGCAGGGGGTACCGTCTGTCCTCTTTGATACCATTGATACTTCCACTCTTCTTTAGTGCTGTAGTTGCTCTTTATCTTGTTCTCCTTGCTACTGGGGTTTTGGTTTTGTGGTTTCTGCATAAAATTGTACTGTAAAAGAACTGAGTATCAGGGAGCCTGTGCTTCATTCAGATTTTGCTGTTGCTGCTTATGGCACAGTAACAGGATATGTTGGTGGTAACATTTGGGAGTTGTGGAGTTTAAAAAGTGAGTACGTGATGGCTGATTGCCATGTGACACTTTTGAGGGTACTTCTTGAAAAGCCTTCAATCTCATTGAATTGCATGAGGCACATAAGTGTTTGCTTCAGCCTCATGTTAATGTTCCTTGTCCATAGAGAAAAGGTACTGGGCGCTAGTATAACCAGTTATTTGGATCATGCATCTTTTAAAAAGTGCCTTGTCAGCTTATTTCTTGCTTGACATTTTTATTCCTTACCCTGTTCTCTTAGACCTTTTGACCAGTGAAATTTTCTAGGTCACTGACATCTGGGCTTATTTTCCAAATTACTTCTGGAGAGGATGTCCCTAGGTATTTGAATGAGAATAGAATTTATACTAATGGTGTAGAAAGGCAACTCAGCTCAAGTTTGTCACTTGCTGTGGTTGGCTGTGAGTCCACCAGGTGTTTGCTGCAATAGGTGGAGAGCGAGTGTGCAACCATACTGTTAATGTAACCCCGAGGAAGATATTCATAGGAAAAATAGAAATGGTATAAGGAATGATTAAATTTCAGATAAGTGACAACATCATACTTTATGTGGTAGAGGAAGTGTGTGCTTCAGTGCTTGAAAATGCTTTGGGCTTTTAATATGAACACTGAATGGTAGTTATCCTAAACATACAAAGAGATTTGTATTTAAAATTTTAAACTACCTTGTATTTTTTTTTTTCTTTTTATGGCAAGACTAATAATAAAAACAAATAAGCAAACAATAATAGTTTTAATTAAAATCATTCAGTATATAGGCTGTAGCAAATGTTGGTTTTATCTGTGCTTGCATTTGGAAAAAAATAAAATAAAATAAATCCACATGTGCATACTAACAAAACGCAGAACAGTTACAAAGCTGGTGGGGCAAAAGACACCTGCAAAAGAAAGCAAGTACTGTCAAGAATATATCAGCTCTTGTATGTAGCTTATGTATACTATTGGCACCAGAAAACACGTATACTTACATTCAGTAAAGCTTCTTTATTCTAACCAAGCTGATGTGTGAATTTAAAAATTGGTTTATCTGAATGCTGAAAATTAAAACTGACTTAACGTGTCTTTGTCTTGCAGGTGGTTTTGCTTTTGTCTACGAAGCTCAGGATCTTGGAAGTGGCAAAGAATATGCTTTAAAGGTAAAATGAATTTATTTAACTACAGGTTTGCAACGTCCATCTTTCCCTAATACTTTAGGATGATAGTTATTTCTTGATATATTCCACTGAACAAGGCGTTTGGAAAAATCCAGAATGATACAGTGGTGTTCGTACTGCACTATACCCATATTTAGAACTGTCATTAATCTTAGGACCCTGCATTTTATACTTACATAACAAAAACAGGAGTTACTGTATTAAGTAATAGTGCTGTGTGCCTTATTTTATTTGGGCCTTATGTAGAAGTTCATGACTCTGCCCTGGGGTTTTGTTGCGTGGATATAAAGAACCTGGAACATTTTCGTATTAAAATAAAAATATTTAAAATGTTCCATACTTTCACCCATTCAGCAGTGCACTTTTCAGAGATGCTCCTCTGGATTCTCATGTTCTGAAGGCTTAAAATAATCATTTGACAGCTAACAAACAAGTGTTGTGGGGAGGACAATAAAATGAAATCATTTACTCTGTCATACGTTGCTGGAAAAAATCACACTTGTCACTTGTTTCCTACAAAATGACTTCAGTCTTGGAGTAGGGATGTTCTGTGCCTATATCAGAAAGGAGATCTCTGTCTTGGGGAGGAAGGGAAAAGGGTAGTAGTGCAAGAGTTGGGAGCAGTAAGGTGGCATTACACAACTGAAAATGACTTGCTCTGTTGTTTTTTTTCCCTACCACATCTTACATAACAAAGCTTGTGACCATAAAGCATGCTTTAGTTGCATGCTTTGTTACCGTAGTATGTGGTCATGACATTCAAAATGTCATGTAGGTTAAAAAAAAGTGAACCATTACTGTACTTCTGTAGTTTTGTTGAACTAGAAGTAGCAAATGCTCAGGTTAGTCCTATTCAAATGTTGACTCCAGGTCCAAACAGTACTCAAAATAGTAGTGCTTGTTTTTGTTGCTCATTACTCAGGTACCTAGAAGAAGTTGAGCTACCTCTTTGGACAAAAAACTTGACTAATTAAGGTGTAGTAAACGTTAATCGTATTTTCTTGAGACATAAGATGAATCTTTACTTGTCAGTATGCAGTGCTGGAATCAGGAGACTGCAGTGCTGTATACAGCAGAAGACTGTCAGAGCAGTACGTTTACAAGTGTCAGAGGTTACCACTGCTTATTTGTACCTAAACATGATCAGTACAAGTAGTTGGAAAATTTACCATTAAGTTTGTCGCAGTATGTCCAAATGTGCAAAAACCCTGCTCTGCTTACTGCCCCATTGCAGTTCCTTAAGGTTTTGACTCTAGCTTATCCTTTGTGTTCTGAAAAATAAAATACATAAAAACAGTATGCATTGTTTTTCCAGTATCTTCTCAAATATATGTTATTTTTGTTTGTTTCTGACAGAGGTTGTTGTCTAATGAGGAAGAAAAGAATAAAGCCATCATTCAGGAAGTTTGTTTCATGGTATCCTTTTCTGAATGTATTTAAATGTTTTGATTTAATTGCTTGGTGTGAAACGTTTCTGAGAAATAGACTGGTCTACAGATTTGTCTCTGTTCATGCCTTATGCTGGTTAAGAGGACTGACATTTGAGGAAGATCTGAATTCCTGGCTTGATGTGATTCTGGCACTGACATTCCAATAAGCTCAGTTCCTCAAGTTGCAGGAATTTAATGTGCACAGATAATTTTAGTAGGTGGTGTAGACTTTGCCATGTACTCTGTCTACCAAGTAATGAAATTCTTATTTGAGCATTCTTGTGGTCCTCTGGCCACCATGAAGAGAGCTTTTGACCTTTATGATGATATTTAAATCTTAATGATACTTCCTCACATGCACTGGATTTACTGCCTTTTTGACTACTCAAAATCTTGCTTTTACTGTCAGTATATCTTAATTTCTGCATCAGGTGCACCTTACTTTAAAAAGTAATAGTGAATTTTGAGGAAGGAATTTCAGTAGAATCCATGGAGCAGAAACAAGGGGCAGAACCATCAGTGTGTTCACCCTTTTCACCTCCCCTCCAATGATGTCAGGTGTTAGGTATAGTACAATCTGTCATGTTTTATTTCTCAGTCCAGGTAATGTTCTCAGTCCTCAGCTTTAGAAGACTTGATACTTGTATCCCAGCATCTCTAATACCCTTACTTTGTTTCAAGAGTCAGTGAGTAGAGGTGGCATGCGGCTGGATTTTGGCTACTATATTCAGTTGCATTTTGAGTTACCATGCAAAATCACTGATCTTAAGTTAAGCTACTAAGATGTTTCTTTGTATGCCTGCTGAAATGTTTGTCAAAAATGTCAAGTGGACACAGTCTGCTGAAAAAAATACACTTGCAAAGAGCTGAATACCAGAACACTGTACAATTTTTAGCTACTCTGACTGCGTCTTGCCAGGAGTAAGTGATTATTCTTTGTGTGTATTTTCACAGCTCACTCATTGAAGTATACTTACAATGGGAAAGAGGCTTAACTGTGCTAACTTTCTGAGATAATATAACTATGTAATGAAACTACTTCTCACAGTAGTTAGCAAAAGGCTCTGAAGAGATGCATATGATAAAAGAAAAAGCACTTCTGATTCATACTAACTTGATGGATTTAACTTGCACTTTTTGTTTTTATACCTCTGTTAGGTTGTCTTTCTTTTTTTTTTTTAATTTTTAGACTTGGTGAATGCAGCTTGCAAATCATTTGTTTGTCTCACAGACATGATTCTCAGTGTTTGGCTAGGGTGATGCACATCAGGAACAACACAAGTAGGCATAGTGCAATGTAAATCTCCACTAGAAGGAGCTGAGATCACTTTTGTGGTTCTCCTTTTCACATAGTTCAAAAATGATATCTTGGATATTTGAACTGTAAGTGAAAAATGGCAAGAGTTTTAGTATGAGTTATTACTCATAAGAAGGTAAGTTTCCCAGTCGTTTAGAACTTTTATTTACTTTGAACTTTATTGTACTGACTTAATTTTAAGCATTGTGGACTTAATACTTGTCTTGTAGAGGCAGATGTTAATACAACAGCCCTTTCTTGATAAGCTGGCTAGAGAAGCATCTAATTATTAAAATGTATCCCTGACACTTCTGTTAATGCTTTGCAGTCATTATAAAAAGAGAAGGAGTATCTAAGGCTGTTACAAAGTCCAGTGTCCTTGAAGCCTTAATAGCAAGGATGTTTTTATTTTTGCTATGTTACTTTCAGTGGCTTGCCTTGAAGTCTGTTTTTGCAGCTGAGACATGGATTTACTTGTTTGGCTGAGTATCTTAAGTGCAGCAGTAATACCTTCTGTGATTTTGAGCTAACATTCAAAAGAGGTGTCTGTGAACTGCTAGATACAGTAATATCAATATATTTGACAGTATTCTTCCTTAAACACATTACCTCCAGAAAAAACTTTCAGGCCATCCCAACATTGTCCAGTTCTGCTCTGCTGCATCTATAGGAAAAGAAGAATCAGACACGGGACAGGGAGAGTTTCTTCTGCTTACAGAGTTGTGTAAAGGTAAACGTTTTCTCTCTAAGCACTGGACATCACTTCTGACAGCTGTTTTGCCCAGGTTGCTTCACGGCTTAGTTCTAAAAACATCCTAAATATAGCATAGCTCATTAGAGCTAGAATTCAGCTCCCTCTTTCATAAGAGTTGTGTTATGTTCTTTGAGATGGTTTAACATCTTCTTAAATATGGGGTAATCACGAAGTTCTTTGTATTTGAGACCAGTCCAGGAAGGAACAGCAGGAATGTTTCCCAGGAGTGCTATTTCCCTTGGCACTGCAGTCTGTGTGGATTTGCCATTTTTTGGAATTTCTATCTCAAGATTGTAGACCTTTCTTGATGAGTGTCTATTCATGACAGGCTTTCAGACTTTATGTTGTTCTGTGTGTGCTTATGTGAATTTATGTGATTTTCTACAGGACAGCTTGTGGAATTCTTAAAGAAGGTAGAACCCAAAGGACCCATCTCCTGTGATACAGTTTTGAAGATCTTTTATCAAACCTGCAGAGCTGTGCAGCATATGCATAAACAGAAGCCTCCTATAATCCACAGAGACTTAAAGGTCTGTTACAGTGCAAAGGCTGATTTACTCTTAAGGCTGTTGCTCAATTACAGTGGACAGTCACGAGCGTAGAGCTTATGTGTATTGCCTTGCCAAGAATACTGGTTGTTGATGAAGGTCATCACTGAAATACTTGCAGCTTTGCAAGTACCATTTTTTCCTTATATTTGTGGCATTATTTTTTTTCTATTATCTAGTTCAGGTAGGTTACAAAAAATCATATAACATCTTTTGCTGGTTAAGTTAGTGTAAAAGTTTTTTGTTTTTAATAAAATAACCAGAGTTATGACTTACAAATTGCAGTTTTGGCAAGGAGGTTTTCTCAGTACTGACAAACAGGCTCCTAGGTCATACCAAATAAGAGACTTTAATCAAGCTGGGATGCATCTTTTTTGGTGATACTTTCTAGAATAAGATCTTGCAATCTTGGCAGAAATCTCTATGCACTGGCCACTAGAAAAGCTTGTTAAAAAAAAAAAAAAAGAAGACTCCCCTCTCAAAAAGGGATGGAAAGCTATTTACAGATACACAGTGTCTTACATAGCCAGTTCCATACAAGGTCTTCAGTGTGTTACAGCTGAGCCAATGCTGTAATTAGGTCTGCTTTTTTTCTTGTCAAGGGAAATTCCTGTCAGAGATCAAATAAGGAAAGAGGCAGAAATTTGGTATCATTTTAGAGGCTGTAAAACAAGATGAAATGACAGTTGTGCTGCAATAGGCAGGGACCTTACTATAATCAAGTGTCAAATGGGGATCACTTAACTGTGCTACACTTTCAGGAAAGCAGGCCTGCACTGCGGCATAAAAAACAAACAAACAAAAAACCCTAAGTTAAAAGTTTTGAGCCTACCTTCAAATGAGATCTGAGATGGTAGTGTGTTTTTGGGGAGAGGTGTAATAGGCTGCAGTCCAAAAAGACTGTCTAAACTCTTCTGACTGAAAATAGTAGGATTCATAGAGTTTCTGCAGTATAGCTTAAAGATCAGCTTCATATAGTGGTGTCTGTTTCTGTCTTCCTGTGGCTTCCTTCTCTTGCTTTTCAGTGTAACACATTCTGAATCCCTTTGGACAAAGTTTGCACTTAAAATGCATGTATACAGCACTGGAAGAACCCAGCTAGTTACTGAATTGTGAAAGTTCAAGCTAGTTAAAGAGTGATTGGTAAACAGTCAGTTCTTGTCTGATATTTTAATCGTCTAAATTTGATCTTTACAGGATTTGGCTCCCATAACACAGGTCATGGGGTCTATTAGAGACTATCTGAATAATCAGCTGAAACTTTTTTAGTTATTAGCAACCTTCAGCAGAGTATGCAGCACAACATGTTCACAAAATCTTGATTTTTGTCCAGTGTTACTGGACCCATTTTTAGTGTTCAAACTTGATTCGATATTGAATCATAGAATGTTTTTTGTTTGAAGGGACCTTGAAGATCACCCTGCTCTGGGGTATCTTCATTTCTAACCGTAGTCAGGGATGCCACCATCCTTAGATCAGGTTGCCCAGGGCCCCAACCAACCTGGCCTTGAATACCCCCAGGGATGAGGCATCCACAGCTTCTTTGGGCAACCTGTTCCACTACTTTACCACCCTCACAGTAAAGATTTCTTCTTAATATGTAGTCTAAATCTACCTTCTTTAAGTTTAAAGCGGTTACTCCTTGTCATTGCCTCCCATTTTCATTGTATATAGAGGTGAGCAAAAGTTATCCAACAAAGGAATTCAATTTGCTTATTGAGTTTGATACTTAAACAGCTGACTGTCATCTTTACAGGGTAGTCAAAATTCATTTTATGGTGGAAGAAGGACATGTCTAAGGGAGGTCAGTGGGATGTTATGAAAACTGAAGTTTTGGAGAATGACATCCAGAGATACAGCAGTGTCAAAAGGAAAGGGAAGATAGATCTGTCTATCTGGAATGTGGTAGCATAATGTTGGAAAAGTTAAAATGCACATTGGTCCCTTTTTATGACTTGTATCTTAGCAGTTTTGTGGACATGACCATGTGATACTTCTGCCCAGTATTTACTCTCCATTTTAAGTTTCCCCTCAGTTTCATTGAGCAGTCCAGAAGGGTTGGATTTTCAGGCACTAAGAAAGGGAAGGGTTGAAGATGAAATGTTCAGGCAGCACATGTTCCTCTAACAGTTGGATTCTGTCTGCTCATGAGGTCATGGCTGCAAAATTCTGGCTGTCCACCAACAGCCTGCTTCTCTGCTGGTAACTTCTGTATTTTGTATCTACAGCAGTCCTAACCTCCACTCCACTGCAGTTGAGCTAACAATGTTCAGTTCTGTGAATGAAAGCATTTGTATTTCAAGATACTGCTTATGCAAGTGATGATATAAAAAACAAGCCTATCCTTGGGCACTAATAAAATGACGTTTTTCTCCCCAGGGTTTAGTTCTTGTTCTCTTGGATGTGTAATGCTTATACCATTTTTGATGCTTCCTCTTAAAAATTGTCTGTATTGCAGTGTAGTGCTGTTTGAAACCTTTGTTTTCCTGTAAACAGCTACGTTCCGGGCTAGACTGAAATATTTTCCATACATGTGTTTTTTTATATTTGTTATGTACAAATAAGTTGATATTTAAAGTATGTGTTTTGGTGTTTAAAAGTGGGATGTCTTCAATTTATTATTCTACCTCTTTTTGAAGGTGGAAAACCTGCTCATTAGTAACCAAGGGACAATTAAACTCTGTGACTTTGGTAGTGCTACAACTGTAGCTTACTACCCTGACTATAGCTGGTCTGCACAAAAGAGAGCACTGGTTGAAGAAGAGGTGAGACTATTTTAAAGTAATTAATGTTGACAGTTGATTCAGTTATCTGCTATTAATCTGCTGTTAATTCATGGAACTTCTAAGACAAATGAAGATTCTTACAGTTGTGTTCATAAGTTCTGTTTTTATATTCATGTTGCTAGAGTTTAAAGACTGCCTGCAGTTAAAATCATAGCTTGTTTTCTGTAGCTGTGTCTGTAAGCACAGATTCATTTTGAACAGTGTCCTCTCTGCGGTCTGGTGTGGAAATAGAAGTGATTGATTAATAGAGCCTCTTCTAATTGCACTATCAACAGGAAGTTGAAAATTGGTTATGCTGAAGAGATTCTCACCTTCTGAATTTTCTGTTAAAAGATTTATGAAGAAATAACAGGTCTTCTGAGCAGGACTTAAGTAGGCAGTATTACTGTGCTCCGAGGACTACGGTGACAGCATTAAATATGCTGTTGATTTTTTCCAAAGTGCATTTGCTCTTTATTTTGAGGTGAGAATAATGTTCCTAATGTGGAAGAGTGATTTAGCTTCACATACTTGAGTTTTGGAAATATTCTTGAAGATTACAATGTTATCAAAGTCCTTGTGACTATTACATGATTCAGTTGATGGCTTCTGCATGGACAAGTGTTTCTGAAATTAATTTTCAAAGATAGCTGCCCATGCAGACTGGATAGCATTCTATCTCTGTGGTTGATTGTCACTAAAGCTTATTCTAGTTTCTGCTTCAAGAAATTTTATCTTCCATAGATCACCAGGAATACAACACCAATGTACAGGACACCAGAGATGATAGACTTGTATTCAAATTTTCCAATCAGTGAAAAGCAGGACATTTGGGTAAGAAATTTTCTTTTGCTTTATCATAGCTTCTTACGTCATAGTGAGACTGATTATGCAGTCTGCATCTTAATTTTTTGACTAAAATGAGTGAAAATAAATGTGGATTAGACTCTGTCAAAATCAGTTTAACTACTGTGAACTGTGTATCTAAGTAGTGAGATGTAGACTTAATGTTTTTTCCCCCCAGTTCTAGCTTGACTTCCATTGTGAAAGGAAATGCTGAGCTTTATTTGACAATCAATTGATCTGTTGCTTAGGTGGAGCTTACCACAATACAGACATAATACTTACGTGTATAGTCCTTAAATTCAAAATTCAAATTCTTTCCTTTCATGTTCTGTCATGCATGTCATCCTGTGACAACTTGCTGCTAAGTTGAGTTAAAGCCGAGTACATCTAGGTACATCTTACAAGCTGCTTCATGTATTCCCACTATCTAATACTTCTGGAAATGCAAATGAGGGGCTCCTTGCTGAGGAGTAAAATTTCAAATTTGGGTTCTCCTTAACCAGTACTTGGTAAGAAATTCTTCAGTTTTTGTAAGATCCAGATTTTACTTCTGTATGAGTTGAGTATCTGTAGATTTCATGTCCCTTATTTTTTTTTTCAGAAATTATTTTGGAGTGTTGTCTGTGTATGCATGGAACAATACTATAAAACTTTTGATTATTTTTTCTTACTACCTGAAACCTGAGCTGGGTGCGGGAATAACAGTATTTCGATTTGTTTCAAAATCTTCTCTTCCTTTCCTCAAAAGACACTACGTTCCTCCCCTCCCCCCCAAAAAAACAACAAACAAACAAACAAACAACAATGACGACAAAAAAAACACAACAACAAAACAACAAAAACAAGAAATAATAACCCTAAACACTTCCACTATGCTAAGGAGTGAGATGAGACAAAATGGTAAAGGAAAATTAAGATTTGTTTGTGGCAGTGCTTTGTGTTGAGTCAGCATTAGTTGACGACAATATCCCCAGGTTCAGTGAGTTTTCTTCCATTCAGGCAAGTCTGCATACCTTTGTCATGAGATTTAACACCTGTTGTGACAAAGTAATTAAAGGTTTTTTTGTCACTTAGTTTTTTCATTTTCTTCTGCCCAGACTACTTAGAACTTCTTAGCAAAAAAGAGGAAAGTTTAATAGTATAGTTGTTAAATTCAGGAACTTCCAGTAAGCTGATCTTTGGTATTAATCCTGCTTTATTTCAATGTACTCTGACATCTCAGAACGCATTTGATATGCTGATTCCAAATATAGAATATGGACTGTAGTCAAAATTCAGAATGGATGGCTGGTTATAACCCTTCTCACTTGATTTTTTTTTTAATTATGTGCTCAATCTGTCAAACATTGACTCCTTTCTAGCATTACCATTGCAAGAAAAAGCCTGTCTTGAAGGATTTTTTTTTTGAAATTAAAACTACGGTAGACATCTACCCTCCACCCTCTGGAATGGCGAGGGTGGGAAATGCAAAACAGTAATATCTTTCCAGATTTCCAGGAATAATTTGGACTATAGCTCCTGGTGGTTAAAACTAGATTTTGTACTTTCTCAGGAAGCTGAGGGATCGTGTGAATTGTGCTGAATGCTTATTTTCAGTGCTAGGCAAAATAATTGAAAGATAAAAGGGACCAAACATTAATAACATTAATATTTTAGTGTTAAGTAACTGAGATTGGTTATTAGTTGTCTTTTGACTTCTGAATATATTAGAAATGAATTTGTTCTGATAAACATGTTCTGTTTTTTGATATACTTCTGTTGTCAGTCTGGTTCCCTTTGGGAATCTAATTAAACATTAGACAACCTGCTCTATGATTACAATATTACATTTGGGAAAATTGGCTAAATACAAAAATTCAGAAGTTGTGTTATAATGGGAATAAAAGTGATTATACTGAGTGTTGTAGCGAAGGCTCGATGAAATGGGTCAGTATTAGCAAAATGATGTGAAAATAACGTACTGTGAATTTTAAATGCATCTGGAGCTTAATCTACTTCAGGTACCTGATTAAGAATGACAGGCAGATCTTTAAACTGGAGCTCTTCAGAAAGACTATCTAATTATGTATGCTGATGGCTTCGGAATTACTGACTTCTGAGGAGATTTTATAGATATCACTGAAGGGTACCTTATGAAGATTTACCACTCAGTGCATGAATTCAAGGAGATGGATAGGCTCACTTTTGGCATTGCATTCTGAAACACCACCAGTGTGTGCTGCAGTGGTTTTAACACCTTTATGCTGGGGGCTAGCTGAAATGCTGCTTAAGGCTGGTAGCAAACCAGCCTTCTGGAGGAAGCACTGCTTCTGTAGAGGATGGAAATGTAATCAGAATGAGTAGACTAGATTCTGAACAAGCTACTTGCCTAACGAATAACTTTTTTCCCACTCTTTAATACTGTCTTGCTTTGTATGATAATGTTGTATGATCCTAACTGCTGAGATTCAGGAGTGCTATGCCCAACCCTGGAATGTCAGTGAATTATTCATAGTTATTTTTTAACTTTGACATGCTGCATTTTTTTTCTGTTGGTACATAAGTTCACAAATTGACCCAGGCAGGTTCTTTAATGGTTCTTTCCAAAGTTCTGGGGCAACATCTTGGGGAAATGGGCTCTTCTGTTAAGTACATCTGCACAGCCTCAGCACCGATAATACTGGCTTTGGGGAATGCCTTAATGCAACTGGAATTGACTGTAGCCAAATTGAATCACAATTGGAGTTTAAAGTGTTAAAAAATAGTAGTTACGATTCTAAGATACAGATGAAGGAGGAGGAATAAATAATAGTCCATATCAATTAAAGCAAAGATTGAATCCAAGTGGTCTCTTTGTGTTCACCCAATTGTCTCTGTGCTGTTCTCCCTCGTGTGACTATGGATGCTGTCTCCTAATGTGCTTGATGTATTGAACTGCATAGGAAATAGTTTCATTCCTCCAACCAAATTATGATCTGTCTTACGTCTTTCAAAGCAGATATTCCTGTGGCAGAGTAGTTACTGTTCCAGTATTCTCCTGCTGGATTAATTAATGTAGACTACATGGTGGTTCAATGTATACATTATATGGAGTTCTTTATTTTATATCGTCAGACACAAATGTACTTGCTATATGATAACGTACAGAATTAGTATACACAGCTTGCTTCTGGCCCAGGATTTAGTGAATTAACAAGTCGTTTCGGAATGACTATATGTCAAGCCTTAGATTTTAATAACATTCAACTCTTTGAAATTGTTCTTGGGATAAACGGACAAGCAAAGACAGTTTGAGACAGTGTGCAAGGAGGACTGAAAGCAGTAAACAGATTTCTCAGCTAGTATCTTTGCTGGCTTGTTTTCTGGAGGGAAGGATATTAGAACCCATATGCTTTAGTAAGTAAGCTGGGTACAGAAGAGAGTAAGGAAGAATTTACCAGTACATTGTGCAAACATTTTCTTAGAGGTATTGGGTGCTTTACTATAAAGCTTTTGTAAGCCAGAGGGAAGCATGGTTCTCCTATGCCAGGATCACTCTGCAAATAGGTTTCATATATTCTTATGAGTTCATATTTACATATATATACACACACACACACAGTGTATATATACGTAAATATATATATACACACACACATATACATATATATATATACACACACACATATATACAAAACTTAAATTTACTTAACTAACACGCGAAATTGTTCTAACTAATCCATAGCACCTAGAGTATTCAGAAATTAGAACTCGTTATGTCCTGCTGGCTCTGATAGTTGTTCCCTTGTCAGGTTACACAGGTCAGTTAAGTTTGGACACTTCAAGGAACTTTGAAGTTCCTAGAATGTGGTAGTCACAACTCTGTGATTTTTTTCTCTGAGGCTTGAAAAATCCATCTGGGATTGATTGTCAACTTTACTTGCTAGAAAGAATTGAATAACCTTCTGATTAAAGTTGTTACGTGGCTATTAGGAAATAAAGGGACAATTGTTTCAGGCTGTTTTTCTTCAAATCTTTATCAAAACAACTGTTTCAGAGACAACTTTGTGTTCCTGTAGCATGGCATTTAAACAGACTGGTTTATACTTAAATGCTTACCTTGCTGGTGCATTGTATAGTAAAGTATTTGGGTTAGAAATAAGAAAGTCCAAACTCCTACTCAAGAAACAGAATTAGTCTCCTTGAAGCCTAAGATGAAGTTTAGAAATAAAAGGTCTAATAATTCTGTAAGAAAAACTGTTCCTGAACATGCTCAGTGTTGCAAGTGCTCATTTTTTTTGCATACCGCAAAATGCAAAAAATAGATGTATTATTATGATTTTTAAAAAGACGTGAATAGGAGAATCACTGAAACTGAAAGCTTCAGGGAGGGGAGGGAAGAACAAACCACATACCTATTTAAAAGCAGTTTCACTTCTAGGAGTGCTCTAAAATGACAAGTGAATGTTTTACTAAGTGTTTCTGTCCTCAGAGAAACATCAAGGCTAATTATTTCAGGAGTGTGAAACTGATACCTAAAGCATTATTTTATATATATATATATATATATATATATATATATATATATATATATATATATATATATACACATATACATATGTATGTATGTACATAAAATTAAGATTGCGTGAGTCAGCAGTTGATGATTGAAATCTGATCTGCAAGCTCCATTAAGGAACTTAATCAATTGCATAGTCTAAAATTCCACTTCAGTTATCAGTTCCTGAATTAAATATTTCTGCCTTATCTCTCTGTAGGCTCTGGGCTGTATCCTGTATTTACTCTGCTTTAGGCAACATCCTTTTGAAGATGGAGCTAAACTTCGCATAGTCAATGGAAAATACACTATTCCACAAAATGACACCCGCTATTCTGTGTTTCATGATCTCATCAGTAAGTTTATAATGTTACTAGCTTGGTGGTCTCAATGGATGTGTCTTAGTATTTCTGTTATATTCCGGGAATTAAGTGTTGTCAATCTCTGCATAATCATGTGATGATGGAAAAGTTAACTGTAACAACTTTTCATTGTATTCAAAATTTTAATCCAAATTCAGAAAACTTAAACTTTAAATGAAACGTATTTTTTAGCCATGTCACCTATCTTGTTTAGTGTTTGAATCATTCCATAGGAGTGATTAGTGTTTTGATGAATTCTTTGAATTTTCTTTCGAAATACTTATTTCTTTCAATTCATATAGATTGCCAAAAGCTTTGGTTACAGTACCAGAACTTTGGCTACAAATCCAACATTATTAAATTGCTGTCAAAAAATAAATCCAACATTGCTTCTGAGGTTGGTCATTAATAGACTCCTAAAGTATATGCTATGAAATATTCTTGACCATAAATGGTGTTAGTTGTATCACTTAACAACAGTGATACTTGAATATGCATTAGTGGCTGCTCCACACTGTTTCACATGTTTGAGTGCTCACATTGCTTTAGAGTGCACTGAAGAAAGTACTGATGTTTGCTGAAAGAAGAGCTCTAAAGGGTATCTGTTTTATTGCCTGAATCATCTTTTTTTAGGCTCTTCCTTGAAAGTGAACCCAGAGGAGAGATTATCAATCACTGAACTAGTGAATCAACTGCAGGAGATTGCAGCAGCTAGGAATGTGAACCCTAAATCCCCCATCACAGAGGTAAAGGAATCTCAAAGGAGTATTATTGATTAGGTCTCCTTCCTTTCTCTCCTTTTTTATCTAATGTGAGTTTAGTAACAAATGTCAGAGCAGGTCCCATGTTCCTTAGTCTTTTGAAAACTTCACAATTTTGTAATTCATTTGAATTGATCTACATTACCTGTATAGTCTTTGAAAATATGCTTTTATAATTCAGAGCTTATGTGACATTAGAGTAAACTAATTATAGTTCTTACTGCTTAATGAAAAAATGTCACGATCTTGGGTCATTCCTTTGTAAGTAAGTGCTCTATTTTACATGCTACATTTAATAATCATTAACTTGCACAGGAAAATCTAATACATGAGGACTCTGCCTACGTTGACTGGAAACCCACTTATTTGTCTCCAGTTTGATTAATATACACAATATTGAAACTGAATGAATTGCTATACTTGACCTTCCTGGCTTTCTCACAGATTGCATGCTTGTTCTCACCAAGTTATACTGTGTAAATTACTTTTACAAGTTGGCTAAATGAGCAAGAAAATCATCACAGTATTGATCTCCACAGCTCCTGGAACAAAATGGAGGCTATGGGAACAATGCTCAGCCTCGGGTGTCTGTAACATCAGTTTCACAGAGCTCCAAGCCTGCAGGACAGCTCAATAACATGTACAATGCAGGTATGTGCAGAAAGAAATATCTTGTTTTTGGAAAAAAAAATAAGTCACTTTAGGGTTTTAGACATTTATGTGGCTACTTTGAATTTACATTGCTGTTTCTAACCTTTTTCCTTTTTCTCAGGGTTTGGTTGTATGTTGATAATGCAAATGTGAATTTCTCAAATTTGTTGCTAAAGATAAAATTTACTTTCTTGTGTAGAACAATTGAAACTAAAATGCATTATTGACTTGTAGATGGGTAAGAAGTTCTGATAATGAATTAATTGATGAGAGTAACTGACAGAATAAAAAATAGTATTTCTAAGAATAAGAGCTACAGTGAAAGTAAACAAAAATATTTTACTTTAAACCTCAAACTTTCCAGTTCAGTGAGGCATATGATATTTTGAAATGTTCAGTGTAAAGTGAGAATTTGTAAAGTTAAATTTAACTGCTGAAAATCTTCTCAGAAGTGCTGGATTATAACAAAAACCTTGATATGTTGTGGCACAAGTTAGCAAAATTGGTTCATGTCTTGAGGTCTTGCACAACATTGGATCTCTAATGTAGGAAGATGACACTTGTCTCTTTTCCAAGCAGAACTACTTAGCATTATATATGATATGACCAAAAGCAGCCATTCTGTGTCTTTTTGCATAACTTAATGCTAAAACAGGCTTGTTAATCTAGATGTTGAGGTAGTCCAACCAAAATCAATCCCAAAATAAATTTTTTTGACAATCTCAAGAAGGTAAAAAGCAGAAGCCTAAGCTCATTTATGGGTAGTTGTCCTGGTTTCAGTTAGAACAGAATTAATTTTCTTCCTAGTAGCTGGTGGAATGCTGTGTTTTGGCTTAGGATGAGAAGAGTGCTGATAACACCCCGATGTCGTGGTCAGGGTCGTGGGTTCGAGCCCCACGTTGGGCGCCAAAAAGACTGTCGTGGTTTAACCCGGCTGGCAGCTAAACACCACGCAGCCGTTCGCTCACCCTCCCCACTCCCTCTCTGGGACGGGGGAGAGAAATGGAAAGTGAAGCCCGTGAGTTGAGATAAAGACAGTTTAATAAGACAGGAAAATAATAATAATAATAATAATAATAATAATAATACAATGATGATAATAATACTACTACTAATAATACGTACAAACAAGTGATGCACAATGCAATTGCTCACCACCCGCTGACCGATGCCCAGCCTAACCCCGAGCAGTCCGGCCCCCTCCCCCCGGCTAGCCACCCCTATATATTGTTTAGCATGACCCCATACGGTATGGAATACCCCTTTGGCTAGTTTGGGTCACCTGTCCTGGGTCTGTCCCCTCCCAGCTCTTACTGCACCCCCAGCCTGCCTGTTGGCAGGACCGAGCGAAAGGCTGAGATGTCCTTGGCTTGGTATAAGCACTGCTCTGCAACAATTAAAGCATCGGGGTGTTATCAGCACTCTTCTGATCCTAAGCCAAAACACAGCATTCCACCAGCTACTAGGAAGAAAATTAATTCTGTTCTAACTGAAACCAGGACAGTAGTCAAGTCATTGCATTCAGAAGCACCATAGCTGATGCTGCCTTGAGTCCAGCTAATTAAGGGATGATTATGCAGAGTTGTGCCAGAGGAACTTTACTGATGAGAAGTTGTGTTAGCATCTGAAGAAAAGCAGTAGTTAGGCTAACAGTACTTAATTGAATCAACCAAAGCATGTCTTCAAAATGACACAATTAAAAGCTCATGTACCCATTCTATAAAAGTAGGTATTCCAGGGTTCACTCAATTGGAAATATTTGTACTTCATATAGCAAAGAAAATAAAAAGCTAATGGGCTTACTTGCATCTAATTTCTTAATGAAAGGCAGTTTCTGCAACTATCTTACATCAAGTATGAGTATGTTGCTTAACATTACAATTAATGTAGAAGAAATCAAGGGAGTATTTCATACTGTATTCAGTTTTCCTTCCAGTTTGGTGGTACTTGCTTTATATTATGTATGCTGAATTGCCAGTAAGAGGGTATTAAAGCTCAAGAGGAAATTTAAAAAATTGGGTAATATTTATTTGCAGTAATTTTGTCTGTATATGAATTGCTGAATAGGAATCTAGCTTCCAAATAGGAGTATAATCAAAAGGCTGTCTGGCCATCTGTTTTGTGCGGGATTGAGTACTCTTTGTATACTATCATGCTAACAAATAGATGTTTCTAGCTGAGATTTTGGGCTTAAAATGTAACTTAATTATGCCTGCACAGGCTATGTGAAATGCCTTACTTTTATGAATCTTTTACTGTTTTCTCTTAAATGTGAGTAGTCAACTAAGCAATCTGTTATGTAGTTTACCAATAGCTCTTGATCATGCAGAGGTCATTCTTTTCATAGGCCATCATTAAGGAAAGCTTTTGAACTGTGAGCCTTACAACAAAGTTTAGCCTGTATATACTTCCATCTTTGCAGGCAACTTGCTTTAAAATGGAGCCTATTCCAGGATATGACTTAAAGTACAATTACTTCTGTTTGACTACTCTAGGCCTGACTGTTGCAGAGTGTGACCAGACTTACGGAGGGTTCTTTGATATTCTGAGAGGAGGAACAGAACGGTTTTTCACAAATATTAAGGATACGTCTTCTAAAGTTATCCAGTCTGTGGCCAAGTGAGTAAAAATAAACTGTGCTGGTAAGAGCTCTAAATGAAGGCTCAAGAGCTTATTGTAAAAATAGTCAAATTCAGCATTGTTTTCTAAATATGAACTCTAATAGCTAATAGTTAGCACTGAGACTTTATGAATTATTATTTCTACCATAGCTTTTGTATTAATGTGTTTTAGAAATATAGACAGGCTTTCCCCCCAGCATAAGTGCTGCATTTCCTGCTGTTGTCTGCTGTTTTACACATGCTGAAAACCTGGGAGAGATGAGTGGGGAGGGGCTGGAGCAGGGAGGAGTGGTATAGAAATAAGGTTATCATGGGTCAAAAAAAAAACAAACAAAAAAACAAAACTATACGATGTGTCGATGAATAAAGAAGGAATAATGAAAGATAGAGTAGTGTTAGTTAAAGGGAATGGAGGGGAGAGAAACTGCAGGGAAATGGTACATTGGCTCTTCTGTCCAGTTTAGTTTGCAGTTGTCATCCAGTGTCCTCTTTCACTCTGTCAAATATGGGTGATTGAATGGAGAGACTTTAGGCAAAATGAGTGGTTCTGCACTTTGTCTCCTTTGCCCTGAATTACATAGAAGAATACTTTCCTCCCTGGATGTGTATGTTCTCAGAGTATTAGTGTAGTGTTGTTTCTAATGATTCTTTTCACTCCCACTAAAAATGGTTTTCACTGCCTCTATATGATTGGTCATCAAAGTATGGATTCATACATTTTTGAACTTATAATCAAGTTTGATGCAGTGTGAAAACTTTTTCTTAATTCTAGGAAGAGAGGAAGGTAAGTCAATAGGATAATAGAAGTACAACAACTGTACTTTGTCCTTTACTGTAGGGTTTGTAGCCCTTTAATTGGAAATACCATACTTGAAGTCTTTTTCTTGTAACTGCTTTTCTGTCAGGTGTAGTCTGTTTATTGTACTGCTCTAAACTGTTTGTAATGATCAGAGAACTCGGGTCTGTGGAACTTGCACCTCTGTAGCTACTTTGAGTGCGTTTTTCTTTGTTTGTTCTTATGTTTAGTCTGTTTAAACTTCTCATGTATGGCTTAAAAAGGCTAGGTCCTCTGTTTTTAAAGGTCAGAAAAGCTATGTAGCTTTGATCTGTCCTTACAAGCCTTCCACAGATAAAAGCGATTGGCACAACATCAAATTTTTTTTTGGAGAACTACACTGACTCGAGAGAAGAGTGGGAGGTGTACAAGGGGAGTGAACTGTCGCATGATGAAAAACAGTGAGTTCTCAGCAGCATAGCAGAACTGCAGGAATTCTGTGTATGAAGTATTATGATGAGCTGCTTTTAACTTTTCAGCAACCGTTCCCCATTTTAGTTCTTTGGCACATGCTGTCTTACAGACCTCTGTTCTTTATCTCCTTGCACCTGCTACCTTTTGTGGAACTGATCTTCCTCTGACCGTCTGTTCAGCCTTGCTTTTGTTGCTTTTATGGTGTCTTTTTGAAGAAAATTTCTGTGTGATAATGGTTATATTCTGCCAATTCCTTGCCTTTAGCAGCTCTACTACTTAAAAACGTGAAGGTACTAAATTCCTTGTCTTAAATTCTGCTATTTTGCATTAATTTTGAAGTTTAACAGAGAAATGACTTTTCCTTAGTGATAGTCCTTATTCGTTTTTTCCTTTGACAAAGTTAAAAAATTATAAAGCTTTAAGCTGTCATTCTTGTGCCTTTGTTTTTACTCTTTCACTCTAGTATTTTGATTGTACACTGCATGCTTCTGCACTATTCTTGCACTCCACTTCTTGTGCTGTTGTCTCCACGTGACTTTCTGTATTGTGCCTCCAGTTACATCCGAAGAAGTTTCTCTTCCTGTGCTTGCAAGCAGTTTATTCCTTAATGGCCACTGGATGTTTGATTACTTTCTGAATTTCATCTTGTGCTGCTCTCCACTTTTCCCAGGGGTGAGGGATAAGAGCTCTCTACAGGTGACCTTTCAGGATGGAATGCCTCATGCTGACTTCTCACCTTATTTTTATTTCTTACCTGACTGGTTTGTGGGGCTTTCTGCTTCGTGTGTTTTCATTTGGTTCCATAATAAAAGTAGCATGCAAGCAGTAAAACAGTAACTGTATATTCAAACTCATCTGGCAGCTTCTGATGTATAGAACAGTGAGTACTTAATGGTCAAAGATGCTGGTCAGTTCACATGCTCTTCTCTCTCTAAAATTATTTGTTAGAGAATTGTGATTGCCCAAATAAGTTTTGCATCTTAGTTACAGTGTTCATTTTGAATTGCTAGTTACTGTACTGTTGCTGAACTATATCCTTGGCACTTTAGTTAGAATCAAGTCTTTAACTTTTTTTTATTTTTATTTTATTTTTTACAATTTTGGAAGAGTATGATTGAGATGGAAGCTCTTGTGCCCTGCCCAAAACCAGGGTCACTCAGGCCTGAAATCACAATGAGACACAAACTGCTGAAGTTCTCTAAACTGCTTCAAACTTAATCCAGCATGATTTACTTTGTGATAGTGTCTGAGCCGCTGTCAGGGATCTGAGTGCTGTTGGAGATATTTCTGTGCATGTCTTGTGGAACTCAATAAATATTCTTAGTCAGGAAAAAGCTCTTCACTTTTCCATCTCATTTGCATTACTCACAGAAGGTCATATGTGGTTATTCACTAGAATTGAGTAACTTGAGAGCACAGTTTGGGGTGGGTTTTTACGCTTAACAGTTGTAAGTGCTAAGATATTCAAATTAGATCATAGACTCATAGAATGGTTTGAGTTCAAAGGGACCTCATGGATCATCCAGTTCCAGCCCCCCTGCCATAGACAGTGATGCCACCCACTAGATCAGCATGCTCAGGGCCTCATCTAACCTGGCAGATAACCAACCATTGGTCTGTTCTAGCTAAAGGGGGATAAAATGCTTCCATGTCCTGTGAGGAATTGAGAGAGGATCATCAGAGTATCATCAGACAGTGTCTGTAAATGTGCCACGACTTAATGGCAAGCTGTCACTTTTGTTTTAAATTGTCTAAACATTAAATACCAAGTGTAATCATGAGGAGATGGGTTCCTCTCCAGTGTTTTGGACTGTGCTGATTAAATACAGATTGATGTCTAAGGTGACTCATGCACCTTAAAGGGAATGTGAGGTTGTCAAATATATTAAAGCTCTGCACTAGTAAAAACAAATATTGCTCTTATGGAGAACTGTCTTGATACAACTGCATTTTTTTTTCCTGTTTTCCATGTGAATTTGTTCATTGGTTTTGGGAATGAAAGAAAAGGAGGGAATGCACCGAGTACATGAATGTGCTAGTGAGAATCAGTTACTTCAATACTTGTTTTCCATATGATGTTTAATCAATACTCAAAGAAAACCTTTTCCACTTGGAATTCATCAGCGCTCTTAAGTGCCCCTTAATGCTGCAAGTTTCATTCTCTGAGTCTGTATTCCATTTCACTGGAATGGCAGCACATGAATTAGTGTGAGCAATATTTAATGTTTTACAAGACCTATGTGGTCTGAAGTTCTTTAGCATTTACACACTCACCGTGCTTCTGAGAGTCTTACCACTAGGCTTGTGCATTCTTAAACTTCTTGTACTTTAACTGTGCTAAAATGCTAATCCATTCTTTGTGTCTGCTGTAGGACATAGCTGTTTTCTGTCAGGGTCATTCTCTGCCCTCACAAACTTGTGTTGTGGCTACAGCTTACAGAACAAAGGATTAAATAATGCCTTTTCTACTACTGATTGCATCCTTGACTACCTTTATAAAACTCTTCAATAAACATGAGAAGCAGGCATTCTGGATAAACTAAAATGTCTCTTCCTTGAAATGCATTTTCCAACTCCTTGTGTTGGGGTCTGTCATCTAGTTAGAATCAGAGAGAGACTTGGGATGGAAGGTACCTGATATTGAAACCTGGTATGGAATTTGCATTCTGCACAACTTTTTTTGTTTTGTTTTGTTTTGTTTTAATTTTTTATTTTTAACTTTGTCAAACTTGTCTCTTCTGTTGAAGAGATTATGATCTAAAAATGCAAGAACAATTAGCTGTCTTTTATTGTTAGCTTCCTTTGCTTCTAAGGTAATTTTGTTTCTTGATGCTGCATTAATGTTTTATTTGATAAATCTTAACATTGCATTGGGTAGCTGAATGATTAATTCAGTTTTACAAAGCAAAACTAAGTAAGTGGAAGCAGATTGTTGTGAGTTTCAGTGCTCCATTTCTTCTTGGCCTGTAAGAAAATAAGCATCAGCAGTGGTGGTACTTAGCTAATGAATAGGTGTTTTATTGTGAGTGTAGAAATGTGTGGAGAAAGATTGTTTAGTGTTAGAGCATTATTTGACTAAAGAGTGCTTTGCGTTCTTACTTTTTAGCTATACCAATTCATCTGTTTTTTTTTTTTATTCTTTCTTTCCCATCTTCAGGTGATAGCAACACACGGTAACTGCTCATCCAAAATTTTGTGCTGTATGCTAACTAGCTTTATTTTAAAATTGCATATTTTTTTAACTTAATTTGCTGGAATGATGTTTTGTTTAAAATTAAGTATCACTATTAAATGCAACTGTTTTGACAGAACTAGTATTGCCAACCCTTTCCACAATGAGAAGTCTCTAACATTTAATTACAACTTCTGAATTTTTTCAGATAGTTGTACTGCAAAATTAGAATTTATATTTTATTTGCTATATTTTGCTTTAGGTATCTCACTATAAAAGCTTTGCCTGCTGTTATCGGAAAAGGATAGCATAATTTTTCCATTTACCTTTAATTGAAGCCTTTAAAAAGCCTAAAAAATATGGATTTTTTTCAAACCAGAAACCCTACATGCAATGTCGGGTTGTCATGCAAAAACGTTGTTGCACTCATCACCTGCTGGCAACATTGCTATGTAAATGAAATGTCCTGATGTTAGTAGCACAAAAGGAAAAACCTCAGTCCTGGTATTTTATTACAGGGTTGTGTCTTGTAACAGGGTTATGTCTTGAAATGTATAGGAAATGCATATCACCGTGTGTGTGAAAAGTGGACTGAAAAATTGTGTGTCTATTTTGTCTTCCTGAAAATTAAAGGAATCTTATTTGCCAGTCTGAAGTGAAACACTCCAGTAAAAAGAGTATCTTGTGTTCCATTGTTAATACTGAATTAGATCTCAAGTCCTCAGAATAAAGCTTAAGGAACATGGAACGTGGAATAGGAATTTGAGGAAAGTCACACATTTTAAGAGACTTTTGTTGATTCTGCAGTTTGCATAGCAGTTACATTTTAATTAAGACAGCAGAACCATTCTGAAGCTTTTTTCAGTTGCAACAGGCATACAGATTTTTTCCTGCAAAATAGCAAGCTTTTCTTGGCTGTGATGTTATTGTCATACCAAATAACACTTTTTCAGTAAGTGCTTTAGCTTTAATGTGCATGGGGCTTTTCTGCAAGTGCGTGTAGTGAGAGCCATGCTCATAGTAATGTTGCATTTTAATTTAGACAAATGTAAAAATCAAAGATATATAGAATAGTGTTTTTAGTAAACAGGTTAGTATCTGAAAATATTCCCTAATGAATGTAAAGACATTTTTTTGTTTTTCTTTTTATAGATCTGTGCATTCATTTCACACTGTTGTTTAACCTGTAGTAATGTTGAAGACATAATAGATCTTTGTTCTCAGGCTATCATATTAGGTGGTTCTTTGTCTTGATACTAAAAAAAGTCGAAGTCGTTAGAATGATCTGCATGTTTTCTTGCTTAAAGCTGGTGGGTGTAAGTGACAGAATTTGACACTTCTCAATCATAAATGACTGTGTTCATCACTAGTAAGAATTTATAATTGGCTCTGAGTATAATTTTCTCCCTTAATCAGTTTGGCTGAGGAAGTTAAATATTTCCAAAATTGCAAAGAAGTTTGAAATAGACAAAATGGCCAAACACTGTTTAGACTGAGTTTTCAGTGCTTTGTCTAGTAAGGCTCTCAAAATTCCTTGTAGTGACTTCAATTTATCTTGAGACCTTGGATCATTTTTCATTGTTAGGACAAGGACTATGCCAGTCCATATAAACATTCTTTCATGTAATTGCCTTCAAAGGAATTGTTCTTACCTCACCTAAAATCGTCCTCCCAGTCCTTGTAAATTCAATCTTTCAATCAATCCCTCCAGGCTCTTTTGTATTTAATAGCAAGCCGTAAGGAATCAAAGAAATAATGTTTTCTCTTAATGTTTTGAAAATGAGTGCAGTATTCTAAGTCTTCTCTTTCAGCGTCTTGAAATTTTGTAGTAATTCTAGAACACCTGGTTTTGATAATGCATTTACATTGTTTAAATATGCATCATACTGTGGTGAACTTTTGATATTCTGGAGTTATGCTACTAATTTCAGTTAGGTATCTAACCCAAATTCTGTAGGTGATATTTGTTCTTGCTTTGCCAGTCAGGAGTGCAGGCCTGTTGGATCTGACCCAAGGGTGTTGCGTTTATGCAGTAGTCTTTCAGTCTTTCTGAGGCTTTTTCATCCTGCTACATAGCAACTACCCTGGAAAGAAAAAATATCAGTCATTTTAAAATACTAAGTTGTTGGCATAATGTAGGTGATTAAGCAGAGATGGAAGGAATTGAACTAAACAAAAAAACCCTTCACAATTATATAGAAATGAATAGTAATTGCTCACTTTGAAAATTCACTTCCAAAATGCCCAGAGGAATGATTTCAATTTATAAATTCAATGAATATACAGTAAATTTGAGCTGAAATCTATGAAGACAGGCAGAGGGAGTTGGGGTTGTTCAGCCTGGAGAAGAAGTCTCTGTGCAGACCTTACAGCAGCCTTCCAGAACCTAAAAGGGGTCTACAGGAAAGGTGGGGAGGGACGCTTTGTCAGGGGATTTATATAACATCTATAATGTTATATATAACATTATTAATTTATATAACATCTATATATTTATATAACATGTTTTAAATAACATCTTTGTAGTGATAGGGCAAGGGGTTATGGCTTTAACCTAAAAGAGGGAAAGTTTAGCTACTGGAGAGAAATTCTTCCTATAAAAAAGATGGAGAGCGACTTTTTACATGGGCAGATAGTTCTAGGACCTGGGCAAACTGTTTTAACCTAAAAGAGGGTAGATTTAGATTAGATATAAGGAAGAAATTCTTTACTCAGAGGGTGGTGAGGCACTGGAACAGGTTGCTCAGAGAAGCTGTGGATGGCTCATCCCTGGAGGTGTTCAAGGCCAGGCTGAATGGGTCCTTCAGATGGAAGAAATAAAAGGTTATTCTTTGTAGTGAGTGGAGGCTAAGACCTGAATTTTTGAATCTATGTCTCAAATGCTTCTGCTTCCCAGTACTAACTCCAATGTGTTCTGTTTCAGTTATGCAAAAGGAGACTTGGATATATCATACATCACTTCCAGAATTGCAGGTATGATTACTACGTCTCTCGATCATTTGATTGTTCTTAGAAGATCTCAAGGTGAAGTATTCACTTCTTTCTGTTTTCAGTGATGTCCTTTCCGGCTGAAGGTGTAGAGTCTGCCATCAAAAATAACATAGAAGATGTGAGGTTATGTCTGGACTCTAAACATCCTGGGCACTATGCTGTGTATAACCTTTCTCCAAGAACATACAGGCCTTCAAGATTCCACAATAGGGTATGTATAATTTTTGTGTATTTTTATAAAAGGTCTTTCAACAAAGTATCTTAGTGTATATCTTCAGCTTCCTGTTGTGGGATGTGTTAAAGTAGGCTGCTTAATCAAAAATATCACAAAATAAGAGTATAAGCATAAGGTTAGAGTAGCCTGTGTTCTGCTTGTTTTTGGTTCCTGTTCAAAGTTATAAATTAAGGCTAATCTGTAATCTTACTGACTCAAGCACATTTCTTAGGCTAGTGATATGTTAGAAGAAATGTATTCGTACCCTTTTTTATTTCAGATTTAAGTGAAGAACAGCAGTCTTACTAAAACCTCAGTCTCTTCTCATTCAGATCTTTTTTTTTTTTTCTTTCAAAAGTAGTACTGCTTTGGAGACTGATTTTAAATAACACTGATTGGACTTTCTCCTTGTCCCACTGCATACTGTTTGACTCCAGTGTGGCCCAGCCCTGGAGTGTTGCGTTTTTCAGAGATGACTACCTGACTGCTTGTTGCTACTGCATGAGATACTGGTATAATTTAGCTGAGCCTTCAGTAGCCTTCCTGGCTATTTCTCTGATGCTAAAACGAAGACACATCCCCAATTCAATAACACAGTAATGAGGGCAACTTGTTGGGTGTTGAAACTTTGGACTTCTGTCAGTGCTACTAAATATGCTTCAACTGTCCTGTAACTAGCTCAACAGTCTAAGTTACTGCTGTGTTTTGAGTTGTCTAGCACTGGCTATGTGCTAGACAACTATAGTACACCCTGTCTACATTGTGTGTAGTGATCGTGCCCCTTCCCCACAATACTGACTGCCCAGTGGGGAGTCTAAAAGCATTATGTGCTACATGAAATATGAAGTCCTTGTAGACATTATTCTGCAGAGCCACCCTTTAGCATTTCTTCGGTTATCTGAGTTTGCTTAAACGTCATCAGGCTGGGAAATATTTAATGTATGTTATCCAGTGTTTGTCACTTCCCTATTTGTATCCTTACTTTGTACTGTCTACAAGTTTAAATGTCACACCTGAAAAGCAGTTATGACCTCTTTGAGTGGAGGATTCTATTCAGGATCAAGATTTTTTGAATTTGGCTCAGTATGAGGTTTAGTTAAAGACTGTTAAACAGTCTTTGAGCAGGTGCTTCAAACAAAAACTTCAGGAATGCATTTTAGCACTAAGATCCTTGAGAAGTCCACCGAGGCTGATGTATTTAAGTGAACTCATTTATTCCTTGTTCTGCTAAATCTATCAGTCTTACCTAGACACTGATATTCCTGATGTATTAATGCTGTGAGTGGCAGTATGTATGCAGTTAAATCTTCCAGTGGCCTGAAGATTTTCTGGTATACATCTGTCTTAGTGACATCGATTTTGTTGTATGATCTTTGTTTTGCTGTATCTGGAAAGAAATAATATCTTGTATCTTGTCATAACACTATGTGTTCCTGCCCACTTCATTGGCTAGGAGTGTTAAAGTTCTATAAAAAGAAGCAAACAAAAAAGCAAAAAATTGTATTCTGTAAAAACAGATATTTTACTTGAGAAAAACCTTGTATGAAGAAAAACTCATCATGGGAAAATTTTCCCTGTCCATCCTTGAAATCCAGATATACAATGAGTAATGCTTCCTGACTTTTTTAACTTCGTTAGTCAGTGCTGGGCTAGAGCAGTCAAGTAAGAAGCTAAAGAAGCTTAAGCTTCTCTAGTGCCACAAACGATGATTCTGGCAAGCCTTAAACCCTTAAACTTGATCAAAATAGAACAGCATCTAAAACATTTATGAAATGATACTTTCATGGTTTCCTGTGTACTATGTCTAAATCCTTTAAAAAAAAAAAAAAAAAAAGCCTTGATTAAAGTTAATGGTAGCTTTGAAATCCTCTCTGCTAACTTTGAGTTGTGTTTGGAACAGGTTGCTTCGAGAGGTTGTACACTCAGTCTCTGGAGATTTCTAAGACCTGCCAGTATAAAGCTCTCAGCAAGTCAGTCTGACCTTACCACTGACTCTGCTTTGAGCTGTTGGAGCCTCAGGAGATCTCTATTTCACTGCAATCTGAATTTTTCTTTGATTCCATCTTATAAAAGGAGGTTGTGGGTCTTCAAAGGTGTCAGCAACACAACATGTTGGCAATTTCAATTTTGATAATGACCGGAACATATTGAGCTTCAAACACAGCCAAATGGAAAGTGGGCAATGTTGTGTGGTTTCCATTTCATGGCAAAACTAGAGTCTGAGCAGAAAGTAAACTTTAAGTCAAAAAAAGTAATTTCTCTAACTTTTAGAATATGTATTTTCCACTTTATTTTCTGGTTTATAGCTGTAATGCTGCTGTATGATTCTTTCAGTGATAGTGTAATATTTGAGATGTACTGACGCCCATGTTGAAATCTGTGGTGAGCAAGAATATAAAGGGCTGCTTGCTTTAGCTTTATTTGGTCTGTGGTGACTTTGCAAAACTTTTCACCAACAAAAGAATGTTAAATCTCTAGCAAAGCGAGGTTTTCTGAAACAGCCAACTTTTTAGCTTTTCACTGTACTCTAGTATTTTAATTTATAGAAGACATCATATGTCAGATTATCTCTTGTAGCCTTTTTTCCTGAGCTTGGCATCTCATTGAGAACTTCTTGTGATAGTTCAGGTAATTAATCTGAGTAACCTTTGAGCTCTTCTGTTTGAGAAGACGCGTGGCTGATAGTAAACTTGGTCTTTCACCTTCATTTTCAGTCCTGTCTAAAAAGGAAAAGGTTGCTTTGTAAGTTGTTCACTTGGTCCTGATAGAGCCTTTGCTCTCTGAGTTGCAGGTTCTCACGGATCAGGCTTCTCATGTACTGCGTTCTTCTGTGGTTGGACTCGATGATCTTGAGGTCTCTTCCAACCTACAAATTCAATGATTCTGTAATACAGAGGCTGAGCAGTGAAGCAATTATTTGGCAGTCTTTTGTAAAACTAATTGCAGAAGGAGTATGACTGAACTGCTGAGGCTCTTTGAGTAAAGGACAGAAGTAAAAACATACTGAATCTAACATTTTCCTTAAAAATGTGCACTACTCAGGTTGAAAGCTTTTACAATCTGAAATTTTCTCAGAGGAAAAAAATCTTATGTTGTTGATACTTCAGCCCTCTGGTCTGTTCCAGTCTGCTGTCTTTGATCCTATAACATGATGCTTGTAGTGTGCAATACTGTTTCTGGGAGGGGCACTTTGCTTAATTTCTGCACAGAGATGGCATTCAAGTGCAAAATTTCATTTTATACACATAGTTTATGCTGTGCAAATATGTGACTGTCATGTTGTTTGTCACTTTGGCTGGATCTCTCATTTCAGGTTTCTGAATGTGGCTGGCCAGCAAGGCGAGCACCAAATCTTCAGAATCTCTACAGTATATGCAAGAACATGCATTTATGGCTGAAACAAGATCAGAAAAACGTTTGCATTGTGCACTGTCTTGTAAGTAATCGGTTTGTCTCAAGTGTTTTGCTCAATCCAACTTTAGGTATTAAGTATTAAGTAGGTATTAGGTATTAAGGATGCTAGTATCACACAGTTCATGAATATTCCTGATTTTCCACACTGTAGGGCCTGGAGTGAATTCCATCCTGCTATGTATTAATAAATTTATGGAAATAATTTTCTTTTTAGGCAGTTAGTGGGATGATGTAGCTCTTCCTTGCTGTTCTGGTTGCAGTTGGGATAGAGTTAATTTCCTTCCTAGTAGCAGTTATGGTGCTGTGTTTTGGATTTAGGATGAGAATAAAGTTGATAACGCACCAATGTTTTAATTGTTGCAGAGCAGTGCTTACACTAAGCCAAGGACGTTTCAGCTTCTTGCTCTGTCTTGCCAGCGGGCAGGCTGGGGGTGCAGCTGGGAGGGGACAGACCCAGGACAGCTGACTCCAACTGGCCAAAGGGATGTGCCATGCCACCTGATGTCATGCTGGACAATATATAGGGGTGGCTGGCTGGTGTGGGGGGTACTGGCTGCTGGGGGATTGACTGAACAATGGCCTACAGGTGGTGAGCAATTGCAATTGCGCATCGCTTTTGCACAAATTATTATTAGTAGTACTATTATCATTATTTTCCTTTCTTTTCTGTCCTAAGAAACTTTTTCTATCTCAGCCCACCGGCTTCTTTTTCTTCTGTTTCTCTTCCATATCCCAGAAGGGGAGGAGGGAGGGGGAGCGAACGGCTGTGGGGTGCTTATCTGCCGGCCGGGTTAAACCGCAACACTTGCATGTAATATAGAAGGCATTATATAGGAGGGATTAAGACAAAGTAGCCTTTGGGAGCAAAAAATGTTTTCTGCTGCCTTAGTGTTTGCTTTATTTTCTCACTCTACTATTTTGATGGAGCACTCTTACTTTGTAAGTAGCGGCTGGGTGTATTCTGCTTTTCGCACTACTGTCTACTTGGAAATGTAATTATCTGAAGGATTGCAGAAACCGACTGTGGGACTTCGGTGGATCCTGCTTTTGCGGGCAGCCTATTGCCTTGTAAATTCCAGTGTTATTTAATGTGTCGCTAACTTTGATATAGCCCTCAAAAAAGCAAGTGAACTGATAAAAAGCAACCTCTCGTGTCAAATGTGGGAGATGACTGTTAAAGCAATTCGAAGGAGGAACACTTCCTTTTTCCCCATTTCTACACATACATGCCGAATGACTATGGAAAAATCTATGCTTGCTGATAAAACAAACAACAGGACCTCAGGCTTTTATTGCTTTTTTTTTTTTTTTTTTCTGTCAGCTGTTACCTTCTAACTTCTGAATATTCAGTATTCTGTTTTGTAGGGAGGAATATAGGCTGTGTGTAGCAGTAGCTCCTGCAGATGGATTCATTTTTTTTTCTTTCCCTTCTCTTAGTTCAATGACAAGTATTAATCTCAGTTTTAGTCGAACAGCTATAGAACGTAGTATGGCTCAGTTCTTAGAACTGCTTCTATAGCAGAAGCCCATGGTTATTGACCTAAAACAGCACCGAACTTGGTTAAGACCAGGAAACAGACATTAAAATAGATGTTAGTGATAGTAAGGTAATAAATATCAAACTGAATTTTAAACAGCAGTAAGCTAAAGCAGTAATTTATTCATGTTTGAGCAAGCAGATAGTCTATAGAATTGTTTGTATTATGTGAAAAATCAAATGATCACACCAGAACTAGGGCTTTTTAATGCAGAACACACAGGTAGTATGTTCTTCGGTAACTTCTGTAATGCTTTTTCCTTTAGGTTTAATAACAAATTTACAATTTTCTTGTAGGATGGAAGAGCCGCATCTGCCGTTGTAGTTTGTTCTTTCCTGTGTTTTTGTCGTCTCTTCACGACTGCTGAAGCTGCAGTTTATATGTTCAGTATGAAAAGATGTCCTCCTGGTATTTGGCCTTCTCATAAAAGGTATGCTATTGGTCTGTTTGTAGGGTACTATTGAAGCAAGTATTTGTGCAATTGTGAATATGCAACTATTTTTACAGGGTCCTTTTTACGATAAATTATTTCAACAGTGTCTGTGTTAAAACAACAAAATACTTGGAAAAACAAATGTATTGTAAGTAGATAAAGTAGTTCTGTGAGTAGTTTGAGACCTTAATTACTAACGGTGTTATCACAACTGAATCAAATATGATATGTATGTAGTGAAGCAGTGTTAGGAGTGAAAACAAGGGTATGCAGTGCTTTCGAATGCTGTCTTTAGCATAAAATCCTCTTCCACATGTAGATGACGTTATATTCCACATGCACCAGCTTACTACATGGTAAGTTTTAGTGTGTCAGACCACAGCAAGTTCTGTTGGAAAGAGTAATAATTTCTTTTTCAGATAAAAATGCCTTCTGTTTTTTAAAGGAGTGCATGCAGAGGACTTTGGAATATTTGTCAGAATGTATGAAACTAGGTATTTGAATTAATTTGATAGATCTTTATGGTGGTTTTACCATGCTGGGCAGCTAAACCCCACAACCGCTCTCTCACTCCCCCTCTTTTAGATGAGGAGGGGGAGAAGTAAAGCAAAGAACAACTCACGGGTTGAGATAAGGATAATTTAATTGAAGGGAAATAATAATAATAATTAAATAAAGATTATTATGAACTAAACAATTTAACTAAAGGGAAATAAAAAGGGAAAGGGGAAAAGGGAGGGGGAAAGGGAAAAATAAAAAGAAGGGAGGAAAACAAACAAACAAAATAAATGAAGGCTATATGGAAGTGCAGAGGAAAGAAATTACTCTCTGCTTCCCACGAATGAGCGATGATTGACCACGTCCTTGAAGCAAGGCCTCAACACACGTAGCCGGTGTTCGAGAGGAGGACCGACGTTTTCAACACAAGAACCCACCCCTCCCCTCTTCTTCCTGTTTCCACCTTTTATTGCTGAGTGTGAGCCCATACAGCAGCACTGTATGGGCTGCTGCTGGGAAAGTTAACATTCCAGCCAGACCCAGTACAATCTTGTAACAATAAAGTCTCCAGAGCAAGTGACTGTGGTATTAAATGTTTTTCCTACAAAAAAAAAAAAAAAAAAAAGATTAAATTTAGAAAGGTGAGAAGTAAAGATTAGTGAAGAGTAACTGACAAATTATGAAGTTGTACAAATATATTCTAGGTATATTTAATGGGTCCTGTACAGGGTAGGTCATCAAAGAGGATAAACATAAAGGTAGCCTGATGTGTAAAGTGCTGTTAGGCAGCTTTGAGTTACAGCAGTACTGAATCTAGTTACTTTATTCCATTTTGTGTAAAATATCAGTGGACAGTTCTCTTAGTGGGGTGTTGTAGCTGAGGCCTTTGGGAAGAGCGGCTAGCTTGTTTTACAAGTGAGTAAAAGTAAAGCTATAGACCTGAGGCAGAGGCTAGCATTGTCTGTAAGGTGAAACAAAGGCACAGGTGATTTCATATGTGGTGCTGTATTGAATTGTCTGAACAGCATATTTTTCTGCTGTGGTGGAGCTATTAGATTTTCCTGCAGAAATTGTGTTGCTGTCCTTAGAAAGACCAGTTAAGTATCATAAGTATTTCCTCACATTTCTATTTTGTTCTCCTTTTGTCAAATTCTATCAAATTGAAAAATCTGTTTTCAGGAAGTGCTTTTACATGTTTCCAGTTCTATTACCACGTGTTATTGCTGGGTGGCTGGGTATTAACAAAAGTAACTTGTGTGCCCCTGTTCTTATGATTTCATTCTCTGATCTAACCTTTTGTTTTTAACAGATATATTGAATACATGTGTGACATGATGGCTGAAGAACCAATTATTCCTCACAGCAAGCCAATCCTTATTAGATCAATCATCATGACTCCAGTTCCTCTTTTCAGTAAGCAGCGTAACGGCTGCAGGCCTTTTTGTGAAGTATATGTTGGGGATGAAAGAGTAGCTACTACCTCCCAGGAATATGACAAAATGAAGTAAGTATAGGTTATGAAAACTGCACATTAAGTTTTCCTTTAACTTAAATAAGAAGTCTTTACTATGAGGAGAAAATATGATTTTGGGGCTGGTTGAGCAGAGAGCAGCTTAAATACGTGGAAAAGCTCCTCTATCCTATTTTAGTTGATCCTGAAAGGGAAATCATGGGGAAGAGACAAAGTGGTTAAAAAAGAGTTTGAAGGTGTCCGCACAGAAAGCGTGGATCACAGTGGAGTGGCATATTACACTGTGGGCTTTGGGAAACAAAGTTGAACAAGACCTTCTCTATACCACATGGAATAGCATGAAACTAGGAAGACTGATCTCTGCTGCACATGTAGTTGGGGTGGTGTACCAACACCACTAAGACTGAACTTTGTGATGCAGTTGTGCAGTAAGCATCCACCAGCTGCCATAGCTGTAAGGAAAGCGCTTAATTCTGGTATATCCAGGGTAACTCTGGTGCCTGCTGATGTAATGCAATGTTGCAGCTATAAATCATACTAGCAATGCTATCTGGCAGTCAGTCACAAATGGAGGTAAGGTAAGAATGCCCAAGTCCTTCCAGCTTTCTTAAAAACCCAAGCCCAGTAAAAATTTGTTATGAACTTGGAGAGGGAGCAACAGAAACAGCTATGGAGTGTTAAAATATCTTCCTTTTTTTTTTTTGGACTACTGTATCTCAGTGGGGATCCTAACTTATTGGTTACCAGTATTGTGTAACAGTGTAGCTACAGTTTCTTTTCACCTTTCTTTGGAATAGCTTTCATAATTCCCAGTCTGTTGGCCACTGTTCTAATTGTGCTCTTGCATTTTTACAGCAGTTCCTAAGAAGCATATTTCTCATATATTTGATTTGAGAGTTATGAGTCTAAATGTATCTGTAGCTCTGTTTTGGGCAACTCCTGCTTGTCAACTACTTGCTTTTGACAAAGCAAGTGACAAGAGCAATTTTTAAGTTTTAATCACTTAGAGTGCATTCCTTCATTCGTAGTTAAGAATTTACGGTGGTATTTCATGGGTTGATATTGAAGGGCTTGGGGAAAGAAAACTAAGCATAAGGAAATAATCCAGCTTCAGAAAAATATAGTGCAAATGTGGATATGCTTTTTCTTCAGGGAATTCAAAATTGAAGATGGGAAAGCTGTAATTCCACTAGGTATAACAGTACAAGGAGATGTTCTCATTGTGATCTATCATGCCCGCTCAACACTAGGAGGCCGACTGCAAGCTAAGGTAATAATAAATTTAACAACCTGCATGAATGGCTTCCTTCTAGGTATAGTTTCTATTGTAATTGTATTTGGAATCTCATTAAGTACGTGAGTTTATTTAGTGTTCTGTGTTCAAATAAATGTTTGTGTTCATGCACTTGGGAATCCAGTTCCTTCAGGCCTGGTAAGTGTCCATTTTCTTCATGCTCTACATGGAGATGCTTTGGTAAGCATTTCTGGAAGTTACTCCTATAGTGATAGTAACTAGCTAAAGGCTCTCCGCACAAATATAACTTTTCAGTTTATTTGGTCTCATCTATTAAGTTGCACAATAGGCCAAAACTTCTTAGTTCAGTATAAGTAAACCAAAATGAACAGAAAAATGCCACTTAGTGCAAAAGTGGTATTCCAGGGACTGACTGCACTAAACAGTCTCAAATAAAATAATAAAAAAAATGCATGTGGTGTTGTACCTTGTTTCTAAGCAAGTTTGAGTGTTGTAGCTAATTTTATGACTGGTCTTTTTTTTTTTCTCCCAGAGATAGTGCACATTTCATTTTTAATTCAAAAAAAAAAAAAAAAGAAAAAGCAAACAGTCATGTACTAGAATCACAAGTTTGCCAAGTCTGTCTCCAAATTCCTATAAATGAATTTTGGGTCCCCCTCTTGTGGTGTGACCAAATTAAACCCAGAGGTCTATGTAAATAAACCTGGAGGTCTATGTAAAAGATGGGATGACACAGCAAAGTTTAGATAACTTACAGTATTGTGAAAATTGATCCAGAGGTTCTTCAGACAGTACTGCAGATTCCAGACACTTGCAGCAAAAATACATACTCATACATTTCTGCTATTACTGAAATAGATGTTCTCCCTACATTTTTTACTTTGCATAGAAAGTTGAGTATGAAATTGTATGTTGCAGAGATCCAAGACTGAGAAATATTTGGCCAAAGGTAATGTGTTCTCCTTGTGCAATCTCAGTGTCAGTTTCACTGATTGTAAGGTTAATGCCTGGTTTCTCTGGTATTTAACCATTAACCGAGAGAGATTAGAATTTTCTCGTCTGTCTGCTGTAACACATGGTATATCAACAGTGTATGTAATGATACTGGTTTTGTGCTTTAATGGAACAATATTCATTGTCTTCGTAGTTCTACATGCTGTAAAATGCTCCCTGAAGCTCTCTGCAGAACTCTACTAAGATCAGCCATTGCATTTCAATTTTGCTGTTGAGTGCTTAGAGCTGTGTGTTGTGAATGTCTTCCATTTGTTTACAGTTGATTTGAGAGAGGATTTAGTCTAGGAAATGTCTTGCATAACGAGGGATTAAAACTTATCTGATAGTGTTTCAGGTTTTCATACGTAGTTCAGGATAGGGCTGGATGGATGAGAGAAACTGCCTCTTAATTCTTTTCCTGGTGTGTGTCACTAAGCTGCCTTGACCAAAAGTTCCTAACAATCAGTGGTGGGCAGAACTTTTGAAGTGAAATTTAACATGGGGAGTGAGATATCTGCTCAGGTAAGTGTCAAGTGGTCCACCTACTGGGAAGAACTTTTGCATCATTGTGTCGTCATGGTTCTCATCTGTCAGGATTTGTAACTTCATGTCTGTGACACTAGCAAAGTGTAAATAAAGTTTTGGCTGTAAGAGGTGTTAGTAGGGGAATCTTGAAATCAGATGCACATAACAATGGGAAAATGTGGAAGATGCTGGAAAACATGGATACCGAGTGTGAGTATAAAAAGGGAATTTCAGGCAAAGCTGATTTTTATATCTTTTTGTAATCCACAATGTGTTTAGCAGAAGGAAGTTTACAAGATAACTCAAGCACATCAGAGCTGTACATGTATTAAGATGTATTTAAAGAGGTTGTGCACTAGAACTGGGTTATACAAAGCTTACAGACTTCGTAATGCAGCATTCGGACACATTGGCCAGAAAAGAAAGACCAAGGAGGGCTTACTCTGATGGATGAGAAGGGAGAGCTGGTAACCACGGACATGGAGAAGGCTGAGGTACTTGGGAAGTTTTCCCTCAGTCTTCACTGACAGTAAGCCTTCCCATGTCTCTTGATTCCCTGAACCTTGTAGATAGAGGCTGGGGGAGCAAAGTCCCTCCCTCTGTAAGCGAAGAGCAGGTTGGAGACCCCCCTGATGAAACTGGACAGGTACAGCAGGTCTGTGGGGCCCGATGCCATGCACCCCAGGGTCCCAAAGGAACTGCCTGATGGAGCTGCTAAGCCTCTCTCCATTGTATTTGGGAAGTCCTGGCAGTCAGGTGAAGTCCTGGGTGACTGGAAAAAGGGAAACGCCACTCCCATTTTTAACAAGAGCAGAAAGGAGCACCTGGGGGAACTACAGACCTGTGAGCCTGGCAAGACAGTGACTTCTGTGCCTGGTAAGATCATGGAACAGATCCTCCTGGAAGCAATGTCAAGGCATGTGCAGGACAAGGAGGTGATCTAAGACAGCCAGCATGGCTTCACCAAGGAAATATCATGCCTTTGAGAAAAACTCACTGAGAGCAGACCTGTGGAGAAGGACTTGAGGGTTCTGGTGGGTGAAAAGCTCACCGTGAGCCAGCAGTGTGCACTTGCAGCCCAGAAGGCCAGCTGCATCCTCGGCTGCATCATCGGAGGAATGGACAGGAGGCTGACAAGGGAGGTGATTGTACTCCTCTGCTCTGCCCTCATGAGGCCCCACCTGGAGTGCTGCATCCAGGTCTGGGACCTCCAGCACAAAAAGGACATGGACCTGCTAGAGTGGGTCTGGAGGAGGGCCACAAGGATGATCAGAGGGCTGAAGCACCTCTCCTTTGAAGATGGGCTGAGGGAGTTAGGGCTGTTCAGGCTGGAGAAGAAAAGGCTCTGGGACACCTCCTTGTGGCCTTTCAGTACTTAAAGGGGTTTTACAAAAAAGAGGGAGAGCAACTTTTTACTTGGGCAGATAGTCACAGGACCAGGCAGAACTAAACTAAAGGAGGGTATATTTAGATTAAGTCTTAGGAAAGTAATTCTTTATTCTGAGAGTGGTGAGGCCCTGGCACAGGCTGCCCAGAGACGCTGTGGATGCCCCATCCCTGGAGGTGTCCAAGGTCAGGTTGGATGACCTGATGACCTGATGTTGGATGACCTGGGCAGCCTGATCCAGTTGGTGGCAACCCCACCCACAGCATAGGGGTTGCAACAACATGATCTCTAATGTCCCTTCCAACCTGAGCCGTTCTGTGATTATAGGAAAAGCTGTCAGAGTTGTCTTATTAGACTGTGTTTGTATCACTTGCATTATAAGGACAGGCATGAATATTCTACATGTGCTGTAATTAAAGCCAGGGAGCAAATATAGTGTGGGTTTATCAGTTTGCTGTATTTTGGATTTGTCTAAGATGAGGAGCTATATGGATCTCTTATGGTAGCGTTTTCTTGATTCTTGTTTGCTGACCAAGCAGGGGGGAAGTATCTTTTGTGTAAGTGGAAGAAACAGTGGGGGTAAGTTGAATGGTTGTAATATGTTTGGAAAAACAGCCTTCAATATGTTACTTTTACAGCTGTACTGAATGGACTCCTATGATGGGTTCCTATTTCTAGATTAGTGCATTGCATGATGAGTTTTTTTCTGAATATATTATGCTGAAAAGTGTTACAAAGGTCATGACATTTAAGCCTTTACAACAGGGTCTGGAAATATTTGACAGACTTCAATAATCTGAGGCTAGTACTGAGAGTAGTATCTGGTCCAAGGGCTTTTTCTTTCTTTCTGTTAATGAATGCTATATCTGTCTACATTCTGTCACAGTCTGCATTTAAAACATTCTAGGTGAAGTATGCAAGGTGGAAAAATGAATGCTTCAATACTGAAAATACTTTGCTTTATATTAAAGGCAGAAGACGGCACACACTTCTTATGCATATTTATGCAGTTTCCCTGTGTTTCTTGTTTCCAACAGATGGCTTCTATGAAGATGTTTCAGATTCAGTTCCACACAGGTTTTGTGCCCCGAAATGCCACCACAGTGAAATTTGCTAAGTATGTTGACACCTTTTTGTAAGGAATATGAAGGAATTTTCTTTCAAAGTGTTTAACTTGCCAAACTAACAGCTGAGGAAAGGCTTTCTTCAATAATTTTTCAATAAATTGAATAAATGCAATAAATATTTTCCTTACCTAAGTACTACCTGTTGAAGATCTATGAAAAATGTAAACAAGTACAGCATACTTTAAGCCTTTTACATACTTTAGTGCCTTGAAGTCCTGGCATGAGCTACTATAATTTAATCCTGTTAGCACATAGTCTTAAGAATTTACTTGCATACACTTTTGCAGGTATGATCTGGATGCCTGCGACATTCAAGAGAAGTATCCTGATTTATTTCAAGTCAATCTGGAAGTGGAGGTGGAGCCCAGAGACAGACCTAGCTGTGAGCAGCCACCATGGGATAACATGAATATAAAGGGACTGAATCCCAAGATTCTTTTCTCTACCCGAGAGGAACAACAAGAGATTTTGTCAAAATTCGGTAATGAACCTCTTGAACTAGAGAACCTGATGAAGTTTCTAATAACCTAGCAGTTGAGGATGTATACTGATTAGTTTCTGATACTCCTTTTAGTGAAGAAAAAATTTAAAGGTTTTTTTTATAAATATAATTTCAAAAAATTTGTGTTGTATGAAGGAGTATAAATTATCCTCCAATTATATAAGGATTATAATTATCCTTATCTGACATCCACTGCTGTTACAATTGCTTGTTTTAAAGTTATGAATATGCTATTTGCAGGGACTTTAGCAAATGGAATGTTGACAGTCAGGATTTGTAGACAAAATGTCTTGAAAGAACTATCTTTGACTAAATTGGCATCATTATAATGTAATTATTTCAGCTTTTCTTGTAAATAGTCCTACCTAAAAATGTTATCAATGTTTTCATCGTATATATAACCAATTAATTTAGTAACTGATGTTCAATTTGTCAGTAGTTCCTCATGTCATCCATCAGATATTTAACTCTTTAAATATTGCATGTGTGCTTCATCTGTAAATGTCTGTATTAATTCCATTTAATGTTGTTCAGTATCTTCTTCTGGAATCAGTAATTACAGTTTTGACACTTTCATTAAGGCTTTCAAGCCTTGACCACGCTTCCCCTATAAAAAGCTTGTGATTTTGGTACACCATACATGAGATCTTACTCTCTACTTTTAATACTGTATGTTCTAATTCCATGTCTCTTGATAGATATTAGTTGCTGCTGTCCTATATTGCTGCAGAATATGTTCTGCTCATACCACGATTTAGGTCATTTTTTGTTTAACTTAAGACTTTTACTATCAATATAAACTATGGTTAAACACTGCTCTCAGCTCACTCAAGTTAAGATGTTTTGTTAATGAGAATGAGAATTACATTTGACCTTTCAATTTATAAAGTTGCATTTCAAGTCACTTTCTTTTTCTTATTCATAGAAGGGAAGAGTGTTTGCTTTCTTCTGTATTATGAACTTTCTTTATAAAGCTTGCCCTATTAAGATTGAATTTACAATATTGCATTAAGCATGGTGTTTCGTGTATGTTTTCTGAAACATACAGAAACTATTTTTTCAACATCTGTTACAACTGAGTTTGTGGGAGGAAGGGAGAAAGTGCTCTACCAGACTTGATGTTTGGATTTAGACAAATAACTTTCTCCCAAGCATTCATCCCATACTTTTCAAGCACTGGATGAACACTCATTGACATAGGAAATTCTTGGCTTGTCTTGAGGAAATCCTTTTTTTTTTTTTTTTTTTTTTTGGGGGGGGGGAGATGGTATTACTGTAGGTAATTCAGTCCAAATCAGTTTTTTAATACAAGAGTCATTTAAAGTCTGATCTCAGTCAAATAAGCATTATAAGGAGAAGTTGATAGCAACACAGTGCATTACTTAACATCTTTGAGATGCTTGTTAACAATTCCATATTACTCTCTAGCATTATACTCTTTTTTTCTATATCTGCACTTGCTCTTTTTTGATATCCTGTTCCTTATATAAGCTATTGCAGATGCTGTTCATAGCTCCTGCCTGTTTTAGGGGATAGGTGGTACAAGTGAGCTGTTGAGCACAAGTATTTTTAAAAAATGTAAATAGGATACTTGAGTGTTTTGCTGTGAGTCTGATACATTAATGATGCAGTTTAAAATAGGGTCTTACGAGCCTTTGCAGTTGAAGCAGGCTTAGTAATGACAGCTTCAAACCTGGGAGATTTTGCCTTTGTGGAATAATACTTCAGGACAGGTGTCTTACTATAGCAGTCAAGTACCAGCTGCTGTGACCAGGATTGAGACTTAGAAGCTTCTCTCTAAGGGTTCTGGCTTATAAATCTATCTTCTTTTAGGGAAACCAGAGCTGCCTAGACAGCCAGGTTCAACGGCACAATATGAAGCGGAAGCATCCCAACTGGAGCAGTCTTCAGAAAGCGCCCCAACTGAGACAGAATCCTCACATAGTAGTGGTACTGATGCAAATAATTTCTTTCATTCTCTGGATTGGAAAGGTATTTTTTCTCTGAAGTAACTATTTCTGTTTTCTTGTGTACTTTTCAATGAGCACTATAGTTGTTTCTTATACCCCCCTTATTCAGTGAAATTCACCGTGTTGCCAGGCCATGAGCAAAAGCTATTTAAAGGGTGAACTCTGCATGTTAACATGTTAGAAAGTGTTAATTCAACTTCATTTGGTTAAATACTAACGTTTGTTTTTTTTTTTATTGCTCATAACTTACAATGAAAAGTGTAGTTCAGCATTTAACAATTTTAAACTTAAACATCTTCAAGGGAGTAGTTATATTCTGACAACCCCGCTTAGGCCTGGCTGAGGAACAGAAGAAACATAGACCAGTCAGTGGGGTCCAGACCAACATGTACAGACTGAGAAAATGTAACTTTATAGTGCATGTGTAAGTCCTATTTCTGAGCTCCGCTCTGTTGGCAAACATAGCAGTAACTGATTATGCTGCCATTGAATGTTGTTGTAGAGTGGAGCAACAGTTACTGAATAATTTTCTAAGACATAAGTGGTATGATGTCCTGAGTTGAGATTGTCTAAGTCAGTGCCATTTTGAAAGCATGTGTAGTACCTTCTCTTTTAGAGTAGCAAGTATTGCAGAGTTGTTTGTCATTTTTATGAGCACGCATTATAGTTTTCTTGTTCTAATGCTTTGTAGCTGGAGAACTCCTCTGTTAATTGTCTAATTTGAACTAGTAGAATGTGAGATGCCCCTTTGCTGCCCTGTTCAAGGAGGTGGTACCCAACAGTTTGTTAGGGATTGCAGAAACCACATGAAATCAATAAGCCTGACATTTTTGGCAGAATTCTGTTAATCTTTTGCTGTTATCTCTTGTTTCTTTTTAAGAAGGAAAATGTCCAGAAAGTGGACCAGACGATAATTCATCCAAAAATGATAATGTTCAACTATCTGATGAGAGAGAAGAGAGTGATCCTTCAGATGAGGAATTCCCCACATTTCTAAGTGAAGAAAAGGTGGTAATTGTTGATGAGAGAGATTCTGGTACTCAGGAGGGAGAGTTGCCTTTTGAAGCCAATTTTGAAGCTCCATCTGCCTCATCACAAAAACCTCTCACTGAAGAGAGTGTAGATTTACTGGGATTGAACTCTGATATTTCACAAGAACAGCAACAACCTATCTCAGAACCAAGCTCTTCAACAAGTAATGCAGATTTGTTGAACGATCTGTTTGTGGGTAGCGCATCACAGGTCACAGAAGAGTCCACTGGAGATCTTCTTGGACAAGGAACATTTTTCTTTTACAGCAAGCAGTCTCAGTGTTCAGATGCTTCTCAGGAGATGACTTCAGCATCAGGTATGTAAAGTTAATCTCAGTACTCTTCAGCTGGCACCAGGTAAAAACTGTTGCCTTTGTTGTGGTTGGAACATAGCTAACATGTTTGATATGTACACTGAAGACATGTTGGTCTATGGCAAGAATCTGAATAGAAAGGTATTTTTAATGCATGAAACAGACAAATTGATGCACACTACCCGTGCCTTTTATGTTATCAATATCCTATTAGCTCTAAACCATGTAAACAGAAAAGTGTCAGGTTTTGAGTTGAAAGCAAATTCACCATTTTTAAAGAATCCATAACTTTCCAATGCAGGTGTTATGGATCTAGAAAAGGATCTAGATCATGTATGTAAATAGTTGCTCTTGCTCAGGCTGAGAATTGTAGTAAGTGCGTACATTCACTTCATGTAGAGCAATTACACTAGATGTAGTGTATAGCTGTGCTGTGTATGTCAAAAGGCCGTGGTTATTTTTTGAGTGCTAATCAGATAAGACTGATAGGCAACTGGAAATCCTGTAGATTACTGTTGAAAACAGTGTGATAATGCTGCTGCTAAAAGCTGTTGCTGCTTTTACTGATGATGATGGCAAGTTTTATGTCTGGAAGGAGCATGTTAACTCTATCTGGTTTGCATTTAAAACAATGTTTTAATGTAGAGATCTTTCCAGTGCATTGTTATCACTTCAACATGTGACTAAATTTTGATAATAGTAATGCTTTGTCTGAATGTGCAGTAAGAGTTTTAGGAATATTAGTCAATCAGGGTAACTATTACAAGCTTTAGTTTATTTGTGCAAAGGTAAAATGTGTTTTTAGGGCTTTTAGGTGACTTCAAAAATTTCTTCTGAAGTAATTCACTCTTGAACTGTGTTACTATGGTCAATAACAAATCACTTAATTTACCAGTTTAAACATAGGCAGAAGTCTACGAAAGAAGCTTTTTTATATCATCTTCAAAAATGTGAGCAGTGGTAATTTATATATATCATTCTACGTTTGAATAGTATTACAGAAGTGAGCAGATGAAGCCACTTGAGTTTCCCCCTGCACATCAAACTTGTAGCTGAGGTTTTGTGCATGTGCTGTGCTGCAATAAGATAGTTTGTACATGTGAACTCAACATTTGCTTTTTGAACTGTTGTTGAGACATGAGAAATGTGATCGGCACCTCAGGATGCATTAGGGCACCATGGGAAGATTATTTCTTTTCAGCTTCTGAGTGAATCTGGCAGGAGTCCCTGGGCTCCAAAGGATTTTGACCCTAGAGGGCAGCAGTAACAGGAAGATCTCAAGCCATGATTCACGCAACTGTCACGTGTTATCCCATGCTGTATATAAATACTCTTCCAATTAGTTTTTGCCTCACTGTGATCACTAAGGACCTGTTGAAAGTCTTGCTTCCTTTTGGCTTTTATTCTTGAGTTGACGCACTTTCTACCCTGGAGTCAACAATGCCTTCAAGTCAAAGCAGTAGTATGAATGCTTTTCTTGATTTTTTCAGTAGTTTAATAGTCTAGTTTGTTTAAATTCTTTAGAGGCCTGGCATTATAGATCACTTTTTAACAAATATGATTTTTTTGGTTTATATGCAACTGATCACTCAAAATTAAGGTATGTCTTGCATGGAGGAAAGTAACAATATGATTGAATATATGCAGCTTTGCTAAGGATTTGTGTTTGAGGACATAGCTGTTTTAAGTGTATGGCTGAGAAACTTTCTATACCAACATGAAAGTACCAGTGTCTAGAGGCAAAGACAGAATGGTGACTGTTTGCTACAAAAATTCAGAGCTGCTTAATTTGCCAACATAAACTCTGCTTTTGTCCTTGTCCCTGGAGTAGTAAAGTTTTGTACTTTTTTCTAAAACTTGTCATAATTTTATTTTCTGCTTCTTTTTTAGCTGATCCTTTTGGCCTGTTCACAACGTCATTAAGTTTTGAGAATCGTTCCCTACCTAGTGCAGACCTCTTCAGAGCCATGCTTAATTCAAATTCAACATCTACTCCTAATACGTTTCTTTCTACATGTAATGCATTTCCGAATTCTTCCAGTTCAGATTTCTTGACTTTCGGTAAGTGCACTTCTGGTGTTGTTTCTCAACAGTTTCTGCTGCTTTGTGTATTTTTTCTTTTGCCTTAGCCGGGGTGGATTAGTGTCTTAATAGGTCCACTTGTTGTGACTGTTTTAATTAACTCCCTGTTCTGGGGACACAGATACGCATGTACCAAGTTGCAAGGATTTCCTATATAATGTGATTCTAATATTTATTTCCAGCATTGCTAACCTTTCAAGAGCTGAATTTTCCTCCAAGAGCTCTTAAAAATGATGGTACACAAACACTTGCAAACATTCTGACTAGATGACAACACTATTTTGAGTGTATTCACTTATTAGTTTTTCTGAAAACCTGTGAAAAGGAGTAAGTGGTTCAAGGAAATTAAAGTACAGCAAGATCTTAAAATGCAATCAGAGGCTAGCTTGGACCTTCTTGACCTGATAATATACTTACGGAATACATTATGTAATACTCTAATCCTATTTGCTTCATTTGATTTCTGAGTGTTCTTGGTGAACCTATTCCTCGTGTGTTTATTCTAAAATCTATTTACCATTAAACAAAGTTTTGTAATATGTTGGGTCTTCCCTTGTCTCCATCTTCAGCATGTTACATCTTAAGTGTTACTAAATGGATCTTCTAAGCATGCTCATTCTTTAAAGAAACACACTTTTACAAAACCAAAGTGGCAGAGCCAAATGTGTTGCTTTTTAAATTTGATTTTCAGAGAAAAGGGGCGTATACATGGTCTTGCTGTTTGTGGTGTTAGCCAATAGTTAAATTCACAAAAGTCGAATTTGTAGAGCTAACTTTTTATCCATCACTATTAAAAGCAAGAGCGTGGGAACATCATGCAAACCAAAAGATTACAGACCTGGACAGGTATTCTTGGAAGGATGGCAGCATTTGCGAAGGGGGTGTACATGGTTAGAATTTGATATTGAAACTCAGTATTTCAAATAACAGAAAACTTGACCCCTGTATGTCTACCAATGGCTGTACTTTGAAAACATCTTACTGTCCGTTCTCAGAGGGCAGTGACTTCTAAAATTTCTTCACTGTCTAGGATTTATTTCCCTTCATTTACAAGAAAGTGCCCTGAGACTGTGAGTCAACCTTGGCTGATTACCAGATACCCAGAATGGTGCTTTTGCTCCCTCTTCTCAGGGGGACAGTAGGAGAAAAGATGAAAAATCTCATGGGTTGAAGTATAAAGACAAAGGTCATGTAGCAATTACTGTCATAGGCAAAACAGTAACTTGGGAATGATTAATTTAATGTATTGTTAATTAAAAAAAAAAAAAGTAGGATAGTGAGAAACTATTGAAAGAAACGTTCCCACCACCCCACTTCCCTTGATGTCATTCCTTCATTCCCAACTCTTGAGCATCCTTCTCCCCACTCTGGCACATGGGGATGGGGAATAGGGACTGTGGTCTGTTCCCTCCATAGCTCCTTCTTCCTCAGGCTGTTCACCCACATGGGGTCCTTCCTATGGGATACAGGCCTTCATGAACTGCTCCAACATAGGTCCTTCTCTTGCACTGCAGTTCTTTACAAGTTTCTCAATTTGTGCCCACTGCCTCCTGTCCTTCCAGTGGACAGTGCTGAGAAGAGCCTGGGTCTGTCATCATTATTTCATCCCTTAAGTATATACACTTACACACTTCAAGAAGATCCTTCATCCCTAATCCTTTTCTCCTAGTTAAGCAATGCCAGCACACTCATCCTTTTCCTCATGTGACAGATGCTCCAATCCCTACATGACAGAACCCTTTTTTGTACAATATTGAAGTTGAAAAAAAATACACAAATGAAAATTTCAGCTCTTTAAATGTTTACTTGCAACCTCAAGGAGACCATCAGTATGTTCAGCTATCTGTAACATTTAAGCAAGTGTGGAAGAAAAAGGTATTTTCATATAGAATCATAGAATCATAGAATCATAGAATATCCTGAGTTGGAAGGGACCCCCAAGGATCATCAAGTCCAACTCTTGACACCGCACAGGTCTACCCAAAAGTTCAGACCATGTGACTAAGTGCACAGTCCAATCTCTTCTTAAATTCAGCCAGGCTCGGTGCAGTGACCACTTCCCTGGGGAGCCTGTTCCAGTGTGCAACCACCCTCTCTGTGAAGAACCCCCTCCTGACGTCCAGCCTAAATTTCCCCTGCCTCAGCTTAACCCCGTTCCCGCGGGTCCTGTCACTAGTGTTAATGGAGAAAAGGTCTCCTGCCTCTCGACACCCCCTTACGAGGAAGTTGTAGACTGTGATGAGGTCTCCCCTCAGCCTCCTCTTCTCCAGGCTGAACAGGCCCAGTGACCTCAGCCGTTCCTCGTACGTCTTCCCCTCCAGGCCTTTCACCATCTTCGTAGCCCTCCTCTGGACACTTTCCAACAGTTTCATGTCCTTTTTATACTGTGGTGCCCAGAACTGCACACAGTACTCGAGGTGAGGCCGCATCAGCGCAGAGTAGAGCGGGACAATCACCTCCCTTGACCTACTAGCGATGCCATGCTTGATGCACCCCAGGACACGGTTGGCCCTCCTGGCTGCCAGGGCACACTGCTGGCTCATATTCAACTTGCTGTCTACCACGACCCCCAGATCCTTCTCTTCCAGGCTGCTCTCCAGCGTCTCATCGCCCAGTCTGTACATGCAGCCAGGGTTTCCCCGTCCCAGGTGCAGGACCCGGCACTTGCTCTTATTGAACTTCATGCGGTTGGTGATCGCCCAGCTCTCCAACCTGTCCAGATCCCTCTGTAAGGCCTTTACGCCCTCATTTGAGTCCACAACTCCTCCAAGTTTGGTGTCATCAGCAAACTTGCTCAAAATACCCTCTATTCCTACATCCAGATCATTTATAAAAATATTGAAAAGTACCGGCCCTAAAATGGAGCCTTGAGGGACCCCACTGGTGACCGCCCGCCAGCCTGACACAGCCCCATTTACCATAACCCTTTGGGCCCTGCCCGTTAGCCAATTGCTCACCCATCGTATGATGTTTTTATTTAGCTGTATGGTGGACATTTTGTCCAGTAGGATCCTATGGGAAACCGTGTCAAAAGCCTTGCTGAAGTCCAAAAAAATCACATCAGCTGGTTTCCCTTGGTCCACCATACGGGTGATCTTATCATAAAAGGAAATCAGGTTAGTTAGGCAGGACCTACCCTTCACAAACCCATGCTGGCTGGGACCAATGACTGCTTTGTCCCCCAGGTGCGCCTCAATAAGTTCGAGAACCAACTTCTCCATGATTTTACCAGGCACTGACATGAGACTGACAGGCCTGTAATTGCTAGGGTCTTCTTTCTGACCCTTCTTGAAAATCGGCACAACATTTGCCAGCTTCCAGTCTACCGGGACCTCTCCAAATTCCCAGGATCGTTGAAAAATAATTGAAAGAGGTTCCGCGATGACGTCCGCCAGCTCTTTCAGCACTTGGGGATGAATCCCATCCGGACCCATGGACTTGTAGGGATCCAGGTGGAGTAGCAAATCCCGCACACGTTCAGGGTCAGTTGGGAGTTTGTCATCCCCACTGTCCCGGCCCTCCAGCTCAGGGCACCCTGGGTCCCGAAGCCCATCATCGGCATTGAAGACAGAGGCAAAGAAGGCGTTAAGCGTCTCTGCTTTGCCTATGTCATCGTCTGTGAGGAGACCTTCCCTATCAAGGAGCGGCCCTATGTATTCTTTAGTTCTCCTTTTTCCATTTACATATCTAAAAAAAAACTTTTTATTTTCTCTCACAGACACAGCCAGCTTCAACTCTAGCTGTGCTTTGGCCACACGAACTTTCTCCCTACAAACACGAACAGCATCCCTGTATTCTTTCCATGACACCTGGCCCTCCTTCCAGTAGCGAAACACTCTCTGTTTCCGCCTAATTTCCATTAGAACGTTCCTGGTCAGCCACGCCGGCCTCCTTCCCCGCCTGCCTGACTTGCGATATTTTGGAATTGCCTGATCTTGTGCTTCTAGGAGGCATCGCTTAAAGAGTGACCAGCACTGGTGGACATCGAGGCCTTCAAGAGCAGTTTCCCAGGGGACCTTGCTGACTAGTTCCCTGAGCAGCCTGAAGTCCGCTTTCCCCATATCTAGGGATGAGGTTTTGGTGGCACTTTTCCTTCTGTCACCATAAATATTGAACTCAACCACTTCATGGTCGCTATGGCCGAGGCGGCCACCAATCACCACATATCTGACTTCTGTGCATAGTGTTTGTGCTTTGTCTTTTGACTATGGTGACAATGTACCCTGGTAAATGCAGTAGCTTGTCTACTATTTTGATGTATTTTCTAGAGGTTTCTGTCAATATATGCTAAATATACTTCAAATGTACCCATTTTCTCTTCAGACTACAGTTATGCATTTCCCAATATTTATCAGTTTCTGAAACTGTTGCTATGCAAGATATAAAAACTGTGGAAGTGGAGAAACTGGGTTAACACTTCATGTTTCTTTAAGTTTACCTTTTAAATGACAGCTCTTCTGTGTGTTTAGCTGAAATAAATTACGTATTTGAGGCTTTAGCATTCCATCCAGTCACAAGTATCAATTTTAACAAGAAGATGAGGAATATTAGTAGTTCTAATGCTTTTAATATGAAGGAGTGCATATGACTGGGAAGACATGCTAACTAGCAATTGGAGGATTGCAGGGGAGAGCATGCTCAAAAATGACAGATTTGGAAAAATTGTGTGGAGAGCGCAGAAGAAAGTGCAAACATCAGGTCATTAAAGTGAGGAACAATTTAAAACTCATTAAAAATAAATTGGTAATGTCAGTGCTCATTTAAAACAAGCTGCAGTGACAAGATACGGTGAATCTATTTTTGGAGAAGTAGCGAGTGTCAAATCAAATTCTGAAGCAATGGATAGGCTTTCCTTTGGTAGTAAACAATTACTAACCTCTATAGACATAAGGAGGAATGCTCTTCAGTGAACACTAATTCAAGAACTAAAATTTTAGACTTATTTCTCAAGGGTGCTTGAAATTTACTGGAGTTTTAAAATATAAACTTAATTTATAGAAAATATACTTTTTAAACAATGTGTGGTCTGTTAAGGCATTCTGGCCCATAATATAAAAATATATATACAGTTCTACTAAATATATAAATATATAAATAATATAAATATATTTATATATTTATATAAATAATATAAAATATATACAGTTCTACTAAAACTGTTTTGGGAGGAAATCTAATTTTCTGTGAAAACTTTCAGTTGCTTGAGAGAGAAGCTAGGACATGGGATTAGCATTTACTTAAGAACAGATCACCTGCTCTTAAGTCTTAAGTGGCCACACTTACAAAATTTTCTGCAGATGAAAGAGTGTGTATTCTTCCTCACTAAATAAATGTTTAGTGAGCGTTTCTGCGAACAGAATTGGTTTGTTTAGGTGTGGAAGCAGGTCATCTTTGATGGAAGTCTGGGCAGGAATGTATTTCCCCATGTGAGGATGTACTGATCTGATCAAAAAATAGCAGGAGGCATGAAATGTGATCAAAAGAAAATTGAGTGACCAGTGTAGTCGTCTTCTGAGGAGGAGCTGTTTTCTGTGGTGATTGTGCTCTCAGTTGGTCTCGAAATGAGCTTGGAAAACTTGCATCATAATAAACCAGCCTTTTGGTTCACAAGAAATTTCGTTGTTCTTTGTGATTAAAGGATTTCTTCTACAGATGAGAAGTTACATAAAGAAAGCTTAATGTGTAGTTATTTCTTTCATTGTGGTTTTATCACAGGAAAATTTAATTCAATAAGTGGTTGTAAACTGTCTCATCTCCATGTGGAAAACATATAACTGCAGAGATCATAAGCCAATTTTTTTTCTAACTTAAATATTAATACTAATTATTAATTTCAGGCCCAATTAACATTTTGGGAATGGCATATAGTATGTAAAATTTCTGAACTGATGAATAGGCACTTAGGTACTTCTGTAACCAGTAGCATTGCTATATAGCAGATAGTTGGGGTTCTGAGCACCGAGAGGCAAATACACTACTGCTTTCTGGTTACCTGCTGCATCAGCAGGAACAGGAGCATGCTCTGAAGCCATCCATTAGATATTTCTTCAGCCTATGAGACCTAAGCTGTTAAAGTCATAGCGTTACCTTTGGACTAAATTCTCTGAAATATGTGGGATGTTTGAAATACAAATGAAAGAATTTGGTGTGAAAACCCTTCTGATTCCCATTTAAGAGCACGTTACTACTATGGAGATACCTAAGCAACCCATGTAGTAGGCCAGCTGACAATGTGGTAAAGCTGTAGCAGTACTGGCAAAAGACTTGTTATTGTGGTAGTTTTCTTAACAGAATAATCATGGATTTTTTTTCTTTTGTAGGGAAATTGGAATTAGAGACAAGTAAAATGTCATCTTCTACAAGCTACCCAGATCTTTTAGGTGGATGGGATTTTGGGGTAGATTGTTCCAGACCTGTCTATGCACCATCAGCACAAACGAAGTCTGCTGTTGAAGGTATGATGAAAAAAGTCTCCCATTAGAGGAGATAAGGAATACTCCGGACCTGGTCGGTTCAGTCACCTGAAACTGCTGAACATGTCTGCCTGCCTTTTGCTTTGTTGCTTAAAGGACTCTATGCTCTTGTGCTTAAAGGGCCTCTTTAAGGCACTTGAGTAGTTTTTCAGAATAAGTTCAATGTATAGGAACTAAATAGTGTCAGTTGCCTATAGTAATGGTGATTCTTGTTCTGGTAAAAGATGTCATCTAGCAGAATACTAGGGAGGCTTACCTGGAAATTACATTTCTATTAATTTTCTCAGTTTCTAAATAAGCCAAGTACATGATGTGTTTTCATATTAAACAAGTCCAGTTCTTACCACAGGAAGTCAGCCCAGTGCGTCTTCAGGTCCAGCCTTAAACCAGGCTAAGTCTCAGAATGTGGACCCTTTTGCTGATCTTGCCAATCTTGGATCTGGTCTTCCAGGTAAGGCCTTGTCTGAACTTAATGCTTCTCTGGTTTCTGATTTGCTTATTGTTTCAATAAGTGTGAATGATAGCTTATGTAAAGTTTTCTTTTAAATGGTAACAGCCAGCTTCAGGCAGTTGCTGTGAGCAGATGTGTAACAAGAAACAATCGTACCTTTATAGAGATTGTGTGAAATATGCACAATTATGTTTAAGAAGGTAACTTCAGCTGTGATTTAGAAATGTTTTACACGCTTAATTCTTGAGACTTCTAGTTGAGAAGTTAAGAGAAAGTATTTGTCTCTGCTCCAGTAACTGGTCATAGGGTTTCTAATATATTTTTGCTTGATACGGTAGTGTGAAAGATATAAAATAGGAAGCCAAATTAAATTCTTGATTAGGCCCAAAATAAAGGATAAAAAAGAACTGTCAGTTCAGTACTTTTCTTAGAAATAAGTAGGTTTGTATAGTTCTGCTACTCAAGTTTGTCACGTCTGGGTCTGATTTGTGCTTGCTGTAAATACTCCTACACCAATTCCATCAGTATTATAAAGATTTGCCAACTTGCAGTTGTGTGAACAAGATGGCTATGTAAGATGGGACACATCCCAGAGTAACAGTTGTCCCAAGATGTTACATTCACCCAAACTCAGGTGTTTTCACAAACAGCAGAAAAAATAAGAGCAGGGAAAAGAGCTTTCTTTTCAGTACCACGCTGCCACAGCTTATGGCCAATTGGCTGCTGTTAAATGTGACTAGCTGCCAAGAGTCTAAGAAGAGCAATTTGGAACTGCCTATAGCTACTGAGTTGCAGAAAAATATGCTTTTACCTTAGCTTGAAGCTGACAGAAGCTTCTGTTGCCTTGGCAGTTAGTGTTATATATTGAATTTAATAACCTCTTGGTGAAATTACCTTATTTAAATGCAAGGTAATATACAATGCTGGCTTCTCTGCTGCCTTGCAAAATACTAGTATTGAAGTGGTGCCAATAAAGCTGCTGTGCAGGAAACAATTTACAGAATTATTCTAGTTCAATAGTTCAGGTAAATATGGACTTTTTAACACTATAGGCAGGGTGAGTAAACTCATTTCATGTTAGACTTGGAGACGCAGGTATGATTGTACACTGAATGAGTAGAGGGAATTGTAGTGATTTTAGGATTCAGATCAACTCCTTTTAGGGCGATGAATCTGGTGAAGGGTCTAGACAACAAGTCTGGGGAGCAGTTGAGGGAATTGGGACTGTTTGGCCTTGAGAAAGAATGCTTGGGGAAGACCTCATCATTCTTTGACTACCTCAAAGAAGGTTGTAGTTGGGGGAAGGGGGAGGCCACTCTCTTCTCCCAAGCAGCAAGTGACAGGATAAGACAAAATGGCCTCAAGTTGTGCCAGAGGTTTGCACTGGATATTAAGAAAAAATTTCTTCACTCAAAGGGTTGTGAAGCATTCGAACAACCTGCCCAGGAAGGCAGTTGAATCACCATCCCTGGAGGTATTTAAGAGATGTGTAGATGTGGTGCTTAGGGACACGGTTTAGTGGTAGACCTGACAGTGCTAGGTGGACTATATGATCTTAAAGGTGCTTTCCAACTTAACTGGAAGTCTAATCATAAAATCATTTAATTTTCATTAGAAAAAAAAAAGGACTGCATAAGGAGGTGGCCAGGTGTAACTGGGCTAGTTAGCCTCAGGCTTGAAATAAATCTTCAGGGAAGTGTAAGAACTGCAGTTTAGACTTAGTACTGTCTTTCTGTAGGAGTTTTTGGGCTTAACACTTCTGGAATAATGACTTGTATGTTATGAGAGTGAACACTCCTTAATTGGGAATATTATATCACAGTAAGGAAACAATAGCTAAAGCTAGTAATAGCATGAAGATAATAGTAAGATACCAACAGTGAGCTGCGATAGTTGGTTTGGTCACACTTTCTCGTTTCTAGTAATAATCTTCTACAAGAGAGTAGGAATGTGCTGTTGAAAAGTTGGTGCTGATAGTGAGGCATTGGCTTGCCCTATAAGGAAAAATTGGTAGGCCATAACTGAAGCAATATAGAATTATGTGAAAGAGAGTAGTACAATAAGATTATTTCTTACTCTACAAGGTAATTAATGTACCTAGGTAGCAGGGATTTTTCTGTAAATTTCACAAGTTAAAGATTGGGACTACTCAAAGCAGTTCTGTAATGGAGCACTTCTTGCAGAGGGAGTTCCCTCAGGTGATGTGTTGCAATACTAGGTTTTACCAGGTGAGGTATTGAGAGGTATAGCAAGCTATCTTGCACATGGCCTTAGGGATCCATTCTTTGTGTAAGCTGTTAGTATGCACAGCAGCTACTAAAATGTTACCAGAAGAACAGAAATGTAGGGAACTAGTTTTGAAAGAGAAAACTGAGTTTATATTGCTGAGCCTAGCCAGACAAGCTTTTTTTTTTTTTTTCTCCTGAGTTTTTAGGACAAATAAAGGAATAGAAAGATAGAAACAAGATCAGGTAAGTCTAAACTGGCCTGAAATGTTTGAACTGAAAGTTAATTTCTAATGATCAGCAGCTGGGTAAGAAAATAAGTGGAGTTATAAATATTAATTCACCTTTCTTCAACTAATGAGACAGAATTATAAGTTTGTCATTCAAAACCAAGTAATAAAAGAAGTCTTTCCATATTTGAAGTGTCAGTATTTCATTCATATTAAACTTCAAAGTTCCTGTCTGACTTCAGTTGTGTAACCATCCATATAGTGACACTAGTGTTGAATTTTTGTCATTTTTAGGGAATTGTTCCAAGATGAAGAGGTCTTATTCTGCTTTAGGTTGCCATAAGTGTGGTGTGAATCGTTTCCCTTACAAAAAATCTAGATGCATCTAAATTCAGCCATCATGCTATTTTTTCTTCTTATTGATATATGCCAAGACATCTTATGCTCTAACTTCTCAGGGGAACTGAGTTCTAGAAATGTCTCCAAGGTCAGACAAGGGCAGTCTAATGGTGGGTTGGCTTAGAATAAAATTCAAGTTTATTCTCATTAGTGAGACAAAAAGCTGAATAATGAATTTAAAAGGTTGGAGCTTTATTGTGCTTAATTTGTTTGTAGTGAGTATTGTAGAATGGAAAAAAAGTCCTGGATGTTCTTCCCAAGGATTGTAGCTGGTGAGGCTGCTAAGCAGCTGTATCTATACCAGCTAAGTGAAGGGAAATGGGATCTAAATAATCAAGACAATGTTGTACTGTTAAAACAAGCCTATGGATTGTGCTATGAAGTTTTCAGGAGATATTGTAATGACCAGTATTTTTTTCCTGTGCTGCATAACATATGCTGATTACTATAGCGTTATCTTCTGAGTTTTCTTAAATAATAGTCCATGAAATCACTAAAGAGGAAACTTAGAAAGCATTCATTTGAAAGTATTCTCAATATATCACATTTTCTTGATCATAATTAGCTTTTAATGTCCTCTGATACCCATTAATAGATGTTGAAATGTAGTAAATTGGTAGGCATAACTGCTGTCACTGAACTATTTTTTGGCAAATACATTTGCCTGTCTGATCAGATGAGTGAATGCTTCTGCTAAAAATTGACAGCTGAGAACTTGAGGTAAGGCTGGAAGAATTTTTGTCATGGCCGTGGCTACTGCTATGCAAGTTGCTAACGAGACCAGCGTTTTTTTATGCTTTCTCTTGTATAGTGATATCACTGTAAACTGTGTAGTTAAATGTTAAGGTCAAAGTTTCTTACTTGCAAGTGAGATACTGAGCTGAACAACTAATATGTTATTTATTGTTAGGCTCCTCCACGAGTGGATTCTCTGGTAGCGGGTTTGGTCAGAAGGCTGCTCCATCTCAGAAGTCAGGAAATCAGTGGCAGAAATCTACAAAACCACAAAGTACTTCGTGGCACTCCCAGACTAAACCCAGCACTACAGCTAAACCCAATTATAGCGGGAACTTTGGTGTTATTGGCGGACGAGAAGAAAGAGGAGTCAGAACCCCCAGCTTTGGTAAGTTTTCTGAGGGCATTACTTATAATGGCCTGTGTGAAGTTAGGTGTGCTGTTAGCCTCAAACTCTTTTACCTTTGTCTTTTTATTTGTTTACATTTAGGTCATATCTAGTATAAAGTAGAAGAGAGTTTGGCAAATCTAGTGTCCTGCTGTTGTAACGCTACACTAGAATATCACAGACAACCTGACCATGGCCCATTTGCATGTTTGGGTATAAAGTCACAGGGCTATAGTCTCTCATCCAAATGGGTACTGGCTTTCTATCATTGAATTCAAAAGGTAAATTTGCATGAATGCAGGGAAGAGAGGTAGGTTAATAACATTACTCAACAGGCAAAAGGATGCAGCCCTTTCCCTAGCTAAAGAGTAGCAGCTAGTCTTAAGGAAAACTGATGAACTTAAAAGTACTGCAAATCACTGTTTCAAAGAGCAGAGCTGGGGTAAGGAGCAGACAGATTCATTCTTGGAAACAGTCCCTTATGATGGATGTGTCATCTGTTTGTGTTAGCCTTTTGGAAGAGGGGAAGGGGAAGGAAAATCCTGATTTATAGGTATCAGGATAATGCCTCCCTTTCAATGGTAGTGAACAAGGACTTCATTTAATCTGAAATGGCGTGGATTGGACTAGATGACATCCAGTGGTCTCATCCAACTTCAGTTGTTCTGCAGTTCTCCAAAATTCGTGGGTTTCATAACAGTTCTGTAACTGTTCTTGTTGATATTTTTTTCCTTTGTTATTCTGCATAAATTTCAACATACTTAAATGTACAGAACATTTCTGACTAGACCATTAAATATTCAGTCATCTGAAAAGTTGTTGTACAGCAGTTAGAATTACTCTATAGTGGAAAAATGAAACAATTTCCAAAATCATGAATAGCTAGATGTGTACTTCCTCATATCTACTCCTCTTTAGAAAAAAAAGAGGACATTTAGTCATGAGTATGTGTGAGGTTCTATTCTTCTAGACTGAAAACTTGCCAATGACCCATTTCGTTTGTCCTTTTGTTAGTCTTGTGGAGTCTATCTAGCTGCTGAAGAGTAAAGTCATGCAGGTGTAGCTAAGTGCATGCAGTACATTTCTCCAGTTAATGTGTTCTCCCATATAACTTTAATGTTTGTTTCCTTTCATAGGTCAGAAGCCAAAAGTTTCAGCAAATGACTTTGAGGATCTCTTATCTAATCAAGGGTTTTCGGCTAAATCTGATAAAAAGGGACCAAAAACTATTGCTGAGATGAGAAAGCAAGAAATGTCTAAAGATATGGACCCCTTGAAACTGAAGGTTGGTTTGACAGATTTTGATTCAAATGCAAATCTGAGCGTATGCTCTGAACTACCAATAACAAAGCAAAATCGTACAATAAAAAACTGATAAAGCAGATAAATGAAGTTTTATTTGTATTTAAATTAAAATGACTATCATAATACCATGAAGTTAATTAGCACGAACAAGAGTTAGCTAGTGATGAAGCAGCAGGGACAAGAACACAAAGTGTGTGGAAGGAATGCAAGTTCCTATTTCTATTAGCTGAGCACGGAAAATTTAAGAACGTACCTTGCTAAAATAGACTTTCTGAAGCCAAAATTGTTCTTAATTTGTAGAGTTCCAAAATGTCTCCTTAGTAAAAGGATAGGAATAGAAGGTATTTTGAGCAAGTTTGCTGATGACACCAAACTTGGAGGAGTTGTGGACTCAAATGAGGGTGTAAAGGCCTTGCAGAGGGATCTGGATGGGTTGGAGAGCTGGGCGATCACCAACCGCATGAAGTTCAATAAGAGCAAGTGCCGGGTCCCGCACCTGGGACGGGGAAACCCTGGCTGCACGTACAGACTGGGCAATGAGACGCTGGAGAGCAGCCTAGAAGAGAGGGATCTGGGGGTCATGGTAGACAGCAAGTTGAATATGAGCCAGCAGTGTGCCCTGGCAGCCAGGAGGGCCAACCGTGTCCTGGGGTGCATCAAGCACGGCATCGCTAGTAGGTCAAGGGAGGTGATTGTCCCGCTCTACTCTGCGCTGGTGCGGCCTCACCTCGAGTACTGTGTGCAGTTCTGGGCACCACAGTATAAAAAGGACATGAAACTGTTGGAGAGTGTCCAGAGGAGGGCTACGAAGATGGTGAAAGGCCTGGAGGGGAAGACGTACGAGGAACGGCTGAGGTCACTGGGCCTGTTCAGCCTGGAGAAGAGGAGGCTGAGGGGAGACCTCATCACAGTCTACAACTTCCTCGTAAGGGGGTGTCGAGAGGCAGGAGACCTTTTCTCCATTAACACCAGTGACAGGACCCGCGGGAACAGGATTAAGCTGAGGCAGGGGAAATTTAGGCTTGACATCAGGAGGGGGTTCTTCACAGAGAGGGTGGTTGCACACTGGAACAGGCTCCCCAGGGAAGTGGTCACTGCACCGAGCCTGTCTGAATTTAAGAAGAGATTGGACTGTGCACTTAGTCACATGGTCTGAACTTTTGGGTAGACCTGTGTGGTGTCAAGAGTTGGACTTGATCCTTAAGGGTCCCTTCCAACTCAGGATATTCTATGATTCTATGATTCTAAAGATGTATTAAGCTGATAGTGCAACTATCCTTAAAGAACAGTCAAGTGAGAATAGATAGGGTGACCACTTGCATTTACATGTTAGCTGGTTCTGTTGCTGTCCTAAGAAATTATGAAAAGAAGTAGTTCTAGAGACGGGCTGTATAACTAGGAGTCTTATCTGATCAGCTGTTCAGATTTTCTTGGTGTATTGATGATAACAAAATATTACTACATTTATATATTTGAATATTACTGTTACAAAGTCAATGAAATGGACAGCTATTCTAAGTAAGTTTCATGGAGATATCTGAAAGAATGCTTTGTTTTTTTTTGCAAATTGCTTAAGCAAACTATTAGCATACGAGATCTGAAACTTCTGTATATAACTCAGGTGAGAATCTTAGTGAAGAAATTAATGTTGTACCCTGAGAAGGAGTTAATGTAATTGTAACAGATGTTTTTAAGTACTATTTTCTATTCTCTTGTCATGAATTGTACAGGGTTTTGTAATACGTAACTAACTCATCAATGTCTTTTCCAATGACAGAATTTCTGTAGTAAATCAGTAACAATGAGCTATTGTCTAGGGACAGATGCAAAATACAGCTTTTGATTGATAATGGTATTGGATGCAAGAAAGAAGAATGTAGTGTAAGACAACTGGACCTGGGAGATCAATACAGCAAGACAATTGTACTTGGGTCCCAATCTTGTACAGAAAGAGTGAGAGTTCAGACTTTGTACAGAGAATGCTTGCACTGTTGCATTCAGTTTTTATGCGTTCTGTTTTTCCCAGATTCTTGAATGGATTGAAGGAAAGGAGAGAAATATCAGAGCATTAATATCAACTCTTCATACAGTGCTTTGGGAAGGGGAAAATAAGTGGAAACCTGTTAGCATAGCAGATCTAGTAACACCTGAACAAGTGAAGAAGTACTACAGGAAAGCAGTGCTGGTAGTTCATCCAGATAAGGTGAGTGTATTCCTCTAATGTTCTCTCCTTCAGGCAGAAGTAATAGAAACTGGTTTTACTGTACTGGGCATGTCTCTGACAGATGATACAGTGTTGGCTCTTGATCAGGATCCTAGGTGCTCTTTACTTCTCTTCCATTGTCTTCTGAATTTGATGCCTTACTACATCCAGGTACTGCAGGATTTTTCTTGTCACTCTGACATAGCACAGGACTCAGCAAATCAACGTTATCAAATAAGATCCCCTGAATGTCACTAATGACTACATTTTTGGTTATGCTGTGTTCTGATTGCATTGTGGCATACTCAGTGCCAACTTTGTTTCTACCAGCTGAGTCTTTAGGACTTTCAGGGCTATTCACCAGTATATGACAACTAAGACTGCCACAGCAAAACTGGCGAGGAAGAACCTGTTGAACCTCCTTTACAAGAGATTACTCAGCTGTTGAAAAAAATGCAATGAACACAGCATTCCACTGCTTTTTAAATATCCTATGCGTTCTCTTGCTGTTTCTGTTAGTCTCCAAGTATATGAAGGTAGCATCTTTTTCCGAGTCGGTGCTCTAGGCTGTGTTTTAGGTATAAAGATAAGTGTTGAATATACCTAGTTTAAATTTTCAAGCTTATTTTTGCTGGTAGTTCAGTGAGCAGTTGTTCAAGTCCTTTGTTTTGTTGCAGCCATAACAGAGAAATAAGACATCAATTTTTTTCTCCCCCCTGTTCTTTCCTGTTCTTGGCAGTGTGGTTTACTTCAACTTTGTGTTAGTTTCTTGGTGTTTTCTGTGAGCCACTTAACTGCTCAATGTCAGAATACAAGCTTTTTTGAATCATTTTCCTCTTCAGCTTTAATTTCTCTTCTATGACCCTGAGTTAAAGCAGTACACAAATCCTTGAAGTGCTACAGCTGGCAAAAGCCAAGCAGTAGAAAGGGAGTGGCATTGGCAGGTGCCTTTGAAGCTTCCCTTTCCTTTTAGAAAGAGCCTGTTACAATGGCCATCCCATAATGTGGGACTGGGTCCTTACTAACCATGGGAGTTGGACTGACCCAGAGGTAGGGCTGCTGTGACAAGGCAAGGAATCTTCTTTGGTCATCTCCCTTCCTTTGAGCGTGGAGGTAAATGCACGGTCAGGAATGTGTAGTTAATGTTGAAACTTAAAATCACTTGCAGTCAGCATTATTTTATATTCCTATGAGGACTGTTGTGAAGCAACTGCAGAAATGACTGGATTTAGTTTTTAGAGCTATTAGCTGAAAGGTTTTCCAAGCTCTTCTTTTCAAAAATAGTTTCTAAGTTTCAGTAACTTACAAATTGCACTGAAGTTTGAAGTAACATAAAGAAACCAAGGCTTTGGCTTTGTTTAAAATATTTATGGCAAAATCTGTTGGAGGCAGCAATGCTGTGTGCCTGCAAAATGATGCTCACAGTAGTCTAATGTTGTTCACTATGTTAACAAGCAAAAAAGTTGAAGATGTTTCCCAAGGCACACAATTCCAAGTGCTTTTATGTTTTTAACATTTTGTTTGTTTTCAGGCCACAGGACAACCTTACGAGCAATATGCCAAAATGATCTTCATGGAATTAAGTGATGCATGGTCAGAGTTCGAAAACCAGGGGTCCAAGTCCCTTTTCTAAAAGTTCGTCTTTTGTTGAACTACTTCCAAGAACTGGAGTTGCATTGTTGTGATTTCACCTTTTCACCTATGATTTATGAAGTGCTTTTCCATGATTTCAGCACAGTTTGCAATCATGCACTTAAATGTGGTGATGTATTTTGTAAGATGTGGAGTACAAAGCATTACATAGATGCATTAAGAAAACAGCTGCTCAGTACTTGAAGAAATCATGGTCTGGGGATAAAGATTTTTCAGTTTTATATATGGTGAAATGGAATTTTAATGAAGTTCCATGATCTCTGGTACACTAGTATCAATTCTAAATCATTCCACTTCTGCTGATCTCTGCTTTATCCTCTTCATTCCCCTATTTGTTATTTTCAGTAGTTTTGTGATTCAGTTTTGATGTTTCGTGCCTGTCACCTTATTCAAAGTGCTTTAGTTATCAGTAGTGAGTCTGTTTGGATTATTTCAAATCTGAAGGTGTATATTTTCATCTGTATTTTATGTAATCAATCTGATAATCATTCTGTAAATAATATTTTCTGACAATACCTATGTTCCTTACGATAAATTAACAGTTGTTTAGCCAAAAAGACCTCAGTTGTAGGGAAAGTCATCCAGGGTTGTTCTTGATTTTTCTTTAGCTTTACTTTCCACATATGAATCTAGAAACAAATCTTGGCTTAAAAGTCTGCATGTTCCTGCTCTGTTATTTATTATGAACCTTTGGAAGGCAGTACTTATTTTACCAATTCTTTAAATGGTATCTTTTCTATCTGATTTCAGTGGAATATGCTTTCCATTGGACTTCAGACACTGACAAAAGTGTTATTCTGAAACTTGACGTGTAAGCACAAAAGAGAAAACATTTTACTCTGCTTTGATTTGTTGTCAGTGAATGCTACATGATTTATTATCATTTAGAGAGCATTTAGAGTTTTAACACATCTTTTGCAGCATGTCTGAACTTCTGTATTTTGAGATATGCATGACATTTGGTGTATGTGCAAACACGGGATGTATTGGTAGTGTTGTATTTCTGGTCATCCCCCTTCCATGCACCAAGTACGAGATGAGCAGAGACCCAGCATAAGAACAAAACTTGCCGTGTTCTCTCATCCCTGTTCAGGTGGCAGTTTTCACTAGGGCAGAAATAAATGAATGCAGATGACCAATGACTGTTACATTCTGTACAGTAATGAAGTGCAGTTCTCAAATCAGATTTGAGAATGTCAAAAATCAGTGTCAAAAATCAGCAACATCTGAAAAGAAAAAAAAAATGGGATTTCAGTGCCACCTGAACAGGGTTTTAGACGCAGTTTTCCACTGCTGAGCCGGCCCAAGAGCCTGGGGGTTAGAGACTTGTGAACACAAGTTGCAAATCGGTCCATGTTCTAACACTGTCAGCTACTTTGCTGATGAAAGATTGTGTATGCATATTCACATATATTCAGTTACTGTATTTTTTTTTAAGCCAGAAGCCAGGATCAGTTATGGATCAGGAAGGCTATGTATTATTTGTAGTTGCAGTTGTATTTCAGTTGCAACTTTGGAGCAGTCTTAAGTCCCATTAGATTTATTCTTTATGAAAGCAGGTAATTCACTTTCTGACTTTTCCTTTGGGACACCTCAGGTTTTTTTTTTTTACATACGTGGTCTGCATCCTTAGAAATCAAAGGCTTGTGGTATGTTTTGTGTGTTTGAAACCTGGTTGGCTTTTTACAGTTCTAAGGCAAATGATACAATATAGGCTGAAGTACAGACATTTAATGACTGACTGCACTCCTATATACAGTTGAGAGAGAAAACATTTCCAAGGGAGCAAAAAAAAAAAAAAAAAAAAAAGAAAATGACTTGGAAAAAAAACGTGTTCCTTTCAGCACATTCAAGAAACTTAATTTTGAGGGACACATTTTTATTGCTCTCTTCTCGAATTTAAATTTCAGAAGAATTTTCCTCTGCATTGAATGCTTGGTAGCATTTTCTGGATGACAACTATGTTTCTCTGGTTTTATTTGTCCACTCCTATTTACAAAAAACTATTGACAAAAATTTGCTTGAACAGCAGCCTTAGATACAATTTTAAGTGAGCAGGGAAACATGAGCACAATTGTTTTAATTGGAACCTAATATCTCTTGAAATTGACTGCCCATTTTTTAAAATTACAGAGACAGACATTTGGCTGTGGATTCTTCCAAGATACTTAAACTTTATTCAGGTTGACAGGAACCCTCTACTTATTTTACAGGTTAATCACCTTTGGTCCTCAGTGAGGAACTGTCTGATTCATTACTCTGCTCCTTTCTACTTGCTTGAATTTTAGCGTGAGGAATCTAGGAGGGGTTCAGACTTCAGTGAACTTTCATATTGTTATATTTTGCTTACAGGGCATTACTGAAATACAATTATTATAAAATCCAACTTCTTATACATTCCTGTGTTCAGCACAGCTAACTGACACAGTTAAACAAAAATTCTAAACCAAAATTATTTCATCATCAAGATTTAAGCGATGAACACGGTAAATTGAAGTTTTGTGTTTCGTAGTGCAGAATGAGGGCCAGTAAAGGTGCTTCATCGTCTAAGGGTAATACATAACATTTTTTAGTTATTGGGAAGAGGGAAGTTAAGGTACATTGTATATAGGGTTATGCTGAGTCATAATGTTGCTTTTAAATGAGACGGCCATTTGGAAGAAGAAAAAGTCTAGTAGTTCTGTCTGAATTCCTCTTAGAAATAAAAATGGTTAAAGCAAAAAAAAAAACAAAAAACAAACAAACAAAAAAAAAAACAAAGAAACAAAAAAACACCACCTGGGAATGAGGACTTTACCCTTTCTCTTGCTCTGTACTTCATCGTCAATTGGTTGAGTGCTGCTGTATGGGAGAAGACTGCACCCAAACCATTACTCATACATTTCATTACAGCTGTTCTTACTGTTCACAGGCTGGAAAGCTTTTCAGAATAGGCTACAGGAAAATTGATTACACAGATTTGATTTTAACTGATACAGTGAATCTTTTCTGGGTGTAAAATGCATATTTTCCATTAATGCTTATTCATTGCACGCATTTTGAAATGTTGAAATGAGGTGGTCTTGAGAGCTATGGTTTGTATCTGCTTCTGATTGCAAAAGCTGAGGTTCAAGTGATTCAGAACTGGTGTTGCTACATTGAAGTTGTGTCTGCCAAATTTCAAATGTGGCTCTTGCGTTTTGGAGCATCTCCTTGACTCTTGCAGCAGATTGCTATGCTCTCTGCCCCATGTTTCTCACTTCTCTGTAATGACAAAGAACTGATACCATCTCTTTGCAGCCTTCCAGCCTCTGTTCTTAAACATGTCAAGCTACTCAATTTTATTGCAAGAGCAATGAGAAAAACAACAGATTAAGTGAAGAGTAGAAAAGAATATCTAGACTCTAACCTACATCCCAAATGGTGTTTTTTTGTTTGTTTTTTTTTTTTTTGTTTTGTTTTTTGTTGTTTTTTTTTTTTTTTTCAATTCTCCCTTTACTTTTCTGTAATTCTCCCTTTACTGGCCTGTTTCTAACTATCCCTGCTAAATATAGGTCTGTAGTCTGCTTTTCCAGCCCTTTTAGAAGTGCTACTGACTGGTTATAGACCAGTGGCAGTAACCAAGTGCTTGGCTTTCTTTCTTTGCAGAAGTTGCTATAAAGCAGGGCCTTTGAAATGGTAGGGCAGACTTCTGCTAGCTAGTTCTGAATTAGGTTGGTTATGTTACATGGTTGTTAGTGTTGTTAGAGCTGGAGAGTCTGGCAACTTCTTTTAGAATAGAAATCTGTGAAGAAGACAACAGATGTTAAGGGTGTATTTGGCTAGGACCTGCCTTATGGAGAAGAGTAAGGTGTCTTGGCCCTGTTGTAGAAATAAGTTAGTGTTTTAGCCTTTGGCATGGTTGTTTGGTGTTTCTTAGTGCTGTCAGATTTCCTTGAACTTAATAGCAGGGAAGAGAAATGAAAGTGAGCGGTTAAACATTTGCATTCCTATTAAATCATAGTTAAGCTCAATATTGTGAGTCAATACTGATTCCTAGGCACCAAGTCTGGGAGGTAGAGTTCCTCTGTTGTTGTCACTTGGGTAAAGTTTAGATAGTTTGCTAATTAATGGTAGCTTCCTGCAGAACATACAGAATGGGAAGCCGACAGCAGTGCTGAGTAAGTACATTTCCATGGAACTGTGGCAAAGTCTTTGGCTTTACACCTCTGAGGGTAACTACTGTTCATGGAAAAATACCTTGTTTACCTCAATTTTCTTGTTAATTCTAAAAAGTCCCTCTAAAATTGTTTTGCCAAGCACAAAGTAGCAGCTCCTTCCTGAATGCAGACAGTCTCTAAGCTGCATGCAGAGGATTAATATTTTGCACGAACCAAAGCAGAGTTTGAGGATAACTGAAATCTCAGCTACCCTTTGGGATTGCTGGGTTACTTTTTTTTTTTTTTTTTTTTTTGCTGCTTGCAGGAATATTTCAGGGGATACATAAATGTGGAAACTTTGTTGCTTCTTAGCTCTGTCCTTAATTGTCTTAACAATTGCAGTGTAACGAATGCTTGTAAATAGGTTCAAAATAGCTCTGTAGAGTTGCCTGTGCTTTTTTGTCTGTTGACCTTTTCTGTCAAGACTTTGCAGGTGGTTGACCTGCAAAAGCTGTAGAAAGAACTTCTTGCTTCCCACTGCTTGAGTCTGTCCCTGGTGCAGAGTACCTCCAGCTACCATGCACGGGGACGAGGGGCAAAGCTGAAACGTAGTTCCAATCTTGATCAACCTTGGAGTGCTTGCTTGCTCTGTTTGGGTGAGCTTATTGTAGACTGCAGTTTAGACTGCATCAAACTTCAAATATATGCTCAGAAATATAAATCCAGTCATTTTTATGAAGGATACATTTTGTCATAGAAGCTTTTATTACCAAAAGGGGATTAAGAGGCATTGTGAGAACTCCTGAAACTCTTTAGTGGAATGTACTGTATTTTTGCAATGTAGACTTCTAGAAGCAATTGTCATCTCCATGATAAGGACTTAGCTTGCTCTGAGGTCCTTACTGTAACTACATGTAGTTGTGATTGTACTTTCTATACCTGTGATTTTTTCTGGTTTGGGGTGTGTGGAAGAACAGAATAGATACTTAAGTCCTATTTTTGCCATCTGCCAGGAAATGCAATGTACTGAGTAATTTTGCTACTAGTGAAATGAGAATCTATACCTGTATGTATATAAGGTAATATAATCAAAGTTAAACCTGGTTTAAAAATAGATTTAATGTTTGGCACAATGTCCTTGAACAGAATATTTTGCTTTGAAATGTATTATTGACATAATCAGTGATCAATTAAAAATAAATAAAAATAATTTGCCTGTTTCTTTCTTTATCAAGGGAAAAATGAACTGAATATGCAAAGCACTTCCACTACCTTTTTCAGAAAGATATGCAAGAATTTAGAGAAATGGTGCTCATTAGTATGTTAAGGTTGACTGAACCTGTTAGGAAACCGAGTGCCTCTTCGAAAGGTCTGCTCTCCTGGTAGAGAGGAGCCCCTGCAGCCTCCCCTGTGGTTTTGGCTGATGAATTTCTTAGACTGCTGTCCGTGTTTTGTGGTGGTTTCACCTAGCTGGGCAGCTGAGCTCCACCACAACTGCCCTCTCACTCCCCCTCCTCAAAGGGAAAGGGGAGAAAATACGATGAAAAGGGCTCAGAGGTTGAGATAAGGACAGGGAGATTGCTGAACAAGTATCATCACAGGCACAGGGCAAAGGAGTCGCAAGCAATAAATGATTAATCTCCACATGTTATAACTAACAGATTAGAGCAGTGAGAAACTCAAAGCAAACAAAAAACTCTTTACCCCAATCCACCCCCATCCACTCTCATCTGCATCCTCTCTCCAAGTGGTGCAGGGTAATGGGACATGGGTGCTGTGGTCAGTCCCTGATGCTTTGTTTCCACCACCCCTTCTTGGTCCCTCCCTGCCCCTGCGGGGGCTGCCCACAGGCAGCAGCTCCTCAAGCACTGCTCCCACATGGCTCCATCCCATGAGGTCCATCCATTGCCCAGGAGCAAACTGCTCCAGCACGGGTCCCCCACGGGTGGGGGCAGCTCCCCCCAGACCCCCTGCTCCTGCGTGGGCTCCTTTCCACGGGCTGCAGCTCCGGCCCGGGGCCTGCTCCTGCGGGGGCTCTCCATGGGCCGCAGCCTCCTCCAGGCCACATCCGCCTGCTCTCTGGGCTTTTTTTCCCTTCTTTCAATCTGCTGTCCCAGAGGCCCACCCAAACTGCTCTTTAGCCAAAACTGCATCACACCGATCATTTTGTGTATGTTTGTGCATTTTGTATGGAAATGCTGTGTGTGGATGTTTCAAGCTGGGGTGCTGCTGCCTGCTGTCCTCCTCCAGGAGCTCACGGGGTGCCCTGTGGCAATGGGTGACCAACTGCTCGAAACAGGAGCAAAGCACCTCCCTAAATGCCATCTTACCTGAGCTGGAAGGAGTATGTTTGTTCTCTTTGCTCTTGTGCAAAAAGGTGTAAAATTCAGGCAAAGTGGCAGCAATTCACTAGGAGTTGATATCAATGAGACCTTAAAAGCTAGGTTTGGCATTTACCTGGAGGAATGGTTGGGAACTGCATCATTAATATGATCAAAAATCTTGTGTACAGTAAACAAAAGCAGATGAGCTTCAGCTTCCAGTCCTGTTGCAGTCAAGTGTAATGTAGCTGCTTCAGCTGAGAAAGGATAAATGCTGTTCTTTAATTCCAGTGCTATCCAAATAGTATTAGAAGATTACTCCTGACGCTGGAAGATCAGCATCTGCTGGGAGATGAGCATTGGCTGGAAAAAAATCCGTTGCTGTGATCCGCAATGGCGTTTAATGCTTTTTACTCTTTACTAGAGAGATACTGAAATGCAAATGTATATCCCAAAGGGTTTTTTCTTTTTTCTTTTTTTTTTTTTTCCTAGCACAAGTACTTGTTATTTGTTCAGAAGCATACAGGGGCAGGGGTTCACCTGCAGGCCAGGAACCTGGATGGAGCCTGGCTTCAGCTGGCTCCTCAGCTGGCTTCTCCAGCATGGGAGAAGGAAGGAAGGAAAGGAGATAAAGCTTCAAAGTAAAACGCGTACCTTGCTTGACTTCCAGCACCAGACGCCTCACCAGCATGTTGCCTTAGCCCTTCCTGTGCATTGCACTTTGGTGTCCCATGTCACTTGGCAAGAAAAACACAGTGTTGATAGTCAGTGATTTCTTCCTTCTCATTCTCAGGTACGTTACCTTTGTATGTTTCAACCCCATGCTTGCTAATAGGTTATGCTTTGTCCTCTCCTGCAGGTCCACAGGGTTAGTTACGTCATGATTCTTTAGGGTTCCTATTTCTTTGCATATGACATGATTTATTAGGAAAGGAGAACCACACAGCTGCACAAGCTAAACAAAGCTTTAAGCGAAAGAAATTAGGGAATAGTGCAACAACAAGAAGCAGAGGACAAACAGCAGGCACCTGGGCATTAGGCAGTGCTGCTGGTACAGGTAGGGCAAGTGAGGCACAGGCGTCGTAGGTGCAGGTGATGTATCTTAACTCATTTTTCAGATACGGCTGAAACCGCAGAATCATAGAATAACAGAAACACAGAATGGCTTGAGCTAGAAGGGACATTAAAGATCACCTGGTTCCACCCCTGTGCCATGGATGGGGATGCCACCAACTGGATCAGGCTGCCCAAAGCCCCATCCAGCCTGGTCTTGAACACCTCCAGGGATGGGGCATCCACAGCTTCTCTGGGCAGCCTGTGCCAGTGCCTCACCACCCTCTGAGTGAAGAATTTCCTCCTAACATCTAATCTAAATCTCCCCTCTTTCAGTTTAGTTCCCCCTTGTCCTGTCATTATCTGCCCAAGTAAAAAGTTGCTCTCCATCTTTTTGTAAGGCCTCTTTGAGTACTGAAAGGCCACAAGGAGGTGTCCCAGAGCCTTTTCTTCTCCAGCCTGAACAGCCCTAACTCCCTCAGCCTATCTTCAAAGGAGAGGTGCTCCAGCACTCTGATCATCCTCATGGCTCTCTCTTGGACCCACTCTAACAGATCCATGTCCTTCTTGTGCTGGGGTCCCAGACCTGGATGCAGCACTCCAGGTGAGGCCTCACAAGGGCAGGGCAGAGGGGCACAATCCCCTCCCTCCCCTGCTGGCCACCCCTCTGTTGGTGCAGCCCAGGCCTCAGTTGGCCTTCTGGGCTGCAGGCACACACTGCTGGCTCGTGTCGAGCTTTTTGTCCACCTGCACCCCCAAATCCTTCTCTGCAGGGCTGCTCTCAGTGAATTCTTCTTGTCCTCATGTCTGGGATTGCCCTGACCCAGGTGCAGCACCTTGCACCTGGCCTTGTTGAACCTCATTAGGTTCACGTGGGCCTAAACCTCAAGCTCGTCCATGTCCCTTCCTTCTGCTGTATCAACCGCACCACTGGGTGTCATCTGCAAACTTGCTGAGGGTCTTGCTAATGTCTCTGTGGCATTAGCAGTGGGTTCTCCTTCCAGCAGAAGGGTTTGGTTGGAAACTTATGCGCTGCACTTCTCCCTTTTTCTCTAAAGGGCAGGGTAAATACTGAAGGGCTAATAAGATGCAGCCGAGCTGTCTGAATAATCCTCTAATAAACTGTGTAATAAAGAAGTGAATTCAATAGGAGATCAGCTGTTTACTCTGCTCCGAAACTGATCCCTAGCAAATAACACATCCACTCGGCATCTTCCTTATTTTCATACAGGCCAAAAGGGACCTTTCAGCCCCAGGGCACTGAGGATGCTCCTGGCTTGCTGGTGATGCTGCAGGGAGCGGGGTGGCCTTGATGTGCTGGGTGCCAGCCAGGCTCTCAGAGCCCTGGTCTGGGGATAGATGCTGCGCAAGTGCAGCAGGACACCCCTGGGAACCTCCACACCACCCTCTCAGCCCCAGCTCCTCCTGCATGGCAGCACCAGGGCCCCTGTGGTGGTGTCTGGGTGCGTTTGCCCTCGTGGCTCCAGCACAGACGGGATCTCAGGGCTTGTGAATGGCTCCCTGATACTCCGGAGCACACAGAGACCTCATCTGCCAGCAGACTGGCTGGAATATGCAGAGCACGTTGCCTGCTGCATCGCCTGCTTTACTGCAAGGAGGGCTTTAGTGGCTGTGAAATGAGATAAGGCGAGCAGCCTGATGTAGCTGTCGGTGGACAAAGGAACTGAAAGTAAGGGTACTGCATAACAAAAACAAGATGTATTAAGCCTGATGTTAGACGGTTCATGAAATAATTAGCGTTTCCAAGTGTGTCCTAATTTCTGACAAAAGTGAAAAATACAACAAGATGAACAGAAAATGATGGGTTACGTGAGTGGAACAAGGCACTTTAATTGAGCCAGATGGGCCCAGATGTTTCCGCCCACTCTCTGACTGAAATGATCACCTATTCAGAGGGAAATGTTGTGGGAGAAACCGCAACAAAGACGCGAGAGGAAATTTTCCAGAGCAGTGATTCCATTAAGGGGACTTCAGGCGGCTCTCACTGTTCTGTGGAGGGTAACAGCGTATGAAAATAGGAGCCTCTGAAGGTTGAAAGGTGCTTGAAAAACTTGAAAAGGTGCTAACTGCCACTAACACTTCAGCTGGCATTTTGATCCGAGAAAGACTTTATAATCGGTCTCCTCTCTCAGAAGCTGGCTTTGACTTCAGGTTTCCTTTTGGTCATCTGCTCCTCCCGCTTCTGGTTAATGCAGGCAAACCTCTCCCCTCTGTCTTTGTGTTCCAGCTTTCCTGCTGAGTTCAACAAAGGTGAATGTTTTTCTTCTAATCAATTTTCAGAACTTCAGCTTGAAGTTTCACCCAAGAGGAATTATTTTCTCTCATTGAAACATTTGACAGCTTCAACCTAACCAGAGCTCTTTGATGAGCAACTCACACAGCGAAGATCTCCCTGCTTCCCTGCATGTGTTTTTGGAGCTGTCAAGGAACCAGGAGTACACGGGGAGGTGGAAAGCATCCATGCACTCATATACAGATGTACTCACGGGAGAAAGTGGAGATTTAAGGCTGTGACACTAGGAGTCTGGTAGTTGGGAAAATGATGAGGCTGTTGGTCTGGAATGGGTTTAGGTGTGTGGATGCTTGATCTGTCTGTCCTGGTTGCTCCCTTGCTAGCCAGGCCATGCTGCCCACTCTCCTCTTCATCCTCCTGGCTGTAGTCAGTCACACGTGATACAGTTGGGAAAAAGATTTGGTTTGTTCCCCTGCACCAGGCCGTGGTGGTCAGGCACAGGGCTGCATGCTGGTTTCCCTTGGACAGGGTCAACCCCATCCTTTAGTACTCCTGTTCCTTGATCCTCCTTTTGCTGCTCTCATCCTTCCCTTTCTCAGCTCAATACCCTCCCAGATAAAAAACTCACTCTTAACCAGTACTTCTTCCAGTTTTACTGCATCCATACAAACACTTGCCTCTGTGCAGACTGCCAGCCTCGGCACTGGAGCAGGGGCTCCTCAGGTCCCACACCACCCCAAGAAGGAGCCGATGCACTTCAGATGGTGGGTGGTGCGTCCTCTGCTCCTTCAGAGGGGTTTGGCTGTGCTCCATGAGCTGCACTTGAACCCAGCTCAGCTGAGGAAGAGGGCTGGTAATCAGTGGTGAGTGTTACAGTAATTAGCACTGCAGAACAGCGTTTCTCCCTCAGAGATGTGAAACCTTCTCCTACGCTGCTGGGAATTGGTTTCTGCCAGGAGTCTTTTCCCCAGGCTGGTGAAACAAAAGACCCAGGGGAAGCCCACTGCTTCCTCTTCTCCCTGCTTGATGAGGGCCGTGTCTGACCCAGGATTTGGATTTGCTTTACAACCACCACAGCAAACAGGAGACTATTTCCTTCAGCCAGCCCAAGGCATCATTCTCCACACCAGAGACAAGGAGGGCTGAACCACACAGACCAGCCAGCAACCCCTGCTCTGTCTGGGCAGCCTCTCCCTTGAGCACTGCAGCCAGTTCGTGTCCCAGTGCTTTCTACGCAGGCCCCAAATGGTCTAGTGCTCTACCCATACCATGATAGACCCCGAGATGAACTGCCTGTTAGTTCCTATTCATCGTATAGGAAGAGCTTAAAGCTGTTTGACACATCTTTAGCTCTGCTCTGGATCCTGGTGTGCGGATTAATCACGGGAAGCCCCAGGGAGCAGAGCTGATGCTCGTGTTCCGCTGTTGCAAGCAGGCATTACACGCCAAGCAGCTGTTAAAAACAGTCCTATGAACGCAGTAACTCCTCACCACCCCCTCACAGCTGTTACCTAGTAGCTCCCCAAATCTCCTTTATACTGATGGGCATAAAGAGGGTTTTTTTCTTCCTTCCCCTTCCTACATCAGGATCACTTCCCCTGGAGTGATCCTGATGTAGGAAGGCAGCACCTTACATGACACGCTGCCACCCCAGGTACACCTGCCGTGGATCAGTGAGCTGCTGTTGGGAGGGAGGGAGATGCAGTACAGCTGGATAAAAACACAAACCTGCCTTGAAGTACGCCTTGTTCGCTGGTTACCTGCAGCTACCGTCACCATAGGGTCTCAGAAGTGCAGGGTATTTATTTAGGAACAGGCCTCGATGGTAACCAGGCCTTTCATAAGAGCTCCTGTTTTGATTAATAGAAGGGAGGTGAACAACAGCTCCAGAAGAGGGAGCATTCCCTGAGCACACCCCGGGGTATGGGAACACCATTCCCTCAACCTTGGCAGACCACGTGCAGCATTATTGGTGATCTGGACAATATGCCAAGGTTATTTCCCCCTTGACAGCCTCACAGGTGCTTTTTTATTTTATTTATTTATTTTGTTTTAAGTATTCCCCTTTGATATATAGGAGTTGAGTGGATGAGAGATAAAGACAAGCTACAGAGCTGTGAGATGCAGCAGTTTCCCAGCAGACTCACAGAAACTGTCTTATGCGCTCAAAAGCTACTCTATTGCCCAGAACACAGCTTTTCACATGGGACAAGTAAAAGCAGAAATACACATATATATTTATATAAATATATTAAATCACAAAAGCCAAATTGTTTTAGTAAATGTCACCTGGCTACCAGCAACACAGCACTGAGCAAAGAGAAGCCACCTATAAATAAATGATGACTCGCTCCTGGCTTTTGAAAATAAATGTCTGCCTTACCACTGCAGCTGGGATAGCTCCCCAAAATTGCTTCACTTCAGCCCTGAGAGGGCACTTACTCTCTGCATGTGTGATGCTCTCAGAATGAAAACACCCTCATATCTGCAAGGGCAGAAAGCTACCACCATGCTGCTTGCTTTGGTGAAGCACTCTCCTTGCTGCTTGCTGCATGCTGGTGGATTGGGCACTGGGAAAACCTGCCTGTGTTGATGCACCCGCACACCCCTCTGTATTGCTCAGAGGTGTCTGCTTGGCTTTCAGCTGTGATCCTGAAATGCCATGGCTCCTGCAGAGCATTATTGGCTTGGCTATGCAGTCAAGGACAGTTCTCATACCGTCTGACACCCAGCTGTGGACCGAGCTCTCTTGCATACAAAAGCCTTGCAGGGGAAATTGGCTTTCAACAGAAAATGAAAGGCTGCCGAGCAGATAGCAGGAACAGTGTGCTCGAGTGGTGCCCCAAAACAGCACGAGGAGAAAAACATGCTGATTTGGGTCACTGCTGCTTCCTGCATTTCACAAACAACCTTAAGTAAGGATGGCATTTGTTTCAGGTGTCAAGCAGAAATAATTCAAATGCCTGATGAAAAGTCAGAGGAACCTGTGCCGGCAGAGGAGGACGAGGGTTAGATTACGGTCTAACAATGACACCACTTCTTCACCCTTCTCCCCTGCTAGCATCAGATCTAACCGTAACTAGATTTGGGATTTACGACATTCTATTGTTATGGTAATGGTTCTCCCTCTGCCCTACTTCCAGGCTTTCTGGCATTCATAAATGTCAGTGCTTTAACTCCTAAATGGAGTGAGTACAGGCTTCTTCTTAATCCGAAGAACTGAATGAAAGAGATGGTGATTTTTTTAGCACTTCATGCTGGGCCCTATTTTGAACTTTGTTGCCAGTCAAGTTCCCCTTGAACACTGACATTACATGGACTTTCCAACGCCAGCAAGCCAAGAAGCTCCCCCAGTAGAAGACACCGTCTGCCTGCTGGCACACAGTGCCTGTGTGACGGGGGCTGCCCCTGCTGGGGGTGAAGACAGGCTGCCTCCAAAGCCAGGGGGAGGAAAGAGGGTGTCTAAGAGCCCACATGGGCTGAGGGCATGCACCCACAGACCATCAGCTTAGCTTGAGCGAGGATGCTACAAGAAACTGCCCCCAAGGACCGAGGTCGGCCTGGGCAGACATACTGGGCACTGGGAGGGAGCTCTCATACCGTGCCCTCACTTCTGCCTCACTAACAACGAGCTTTGCTCAAAAGCAGGTTGTGTGGTGCCTGTCCTAAGCAAACATTGTCCCAGAAAGGCTCAGGATGTCTTCAGGGCTGCCCCGAGGCCTGCATGGCCTAGCAGGGGAGGCAGACAAAGCATTGCCTGACAACGTGGCTTATATTCACTTGTTCATACTGACTGGGGAGATGCAGGAGTGTCAGAAATGGATTGCTTCTCAGAGAAAATACTGGATTTGCTCTTTGTGCCAAAATCATGGTGGGAGCTGCCACTGCCTATGTGTCAGTCTCCAGCCCAGGAGTATTTCCTTCTCCTGTAGTGGTCTCCTGTGATGCCTTTCAAGCCACCTCCACTGTTACCAGTCATTGCCTCCCTGGACTGAACATTGTGCTTTCTGGCCTGCTTCAAATCCCTGCTGTGTCAGCTTGCTCTCAAAGGGTTATTTTCCTGGGTAAGACCCCTCTACCAGGCGCATGCGTGACGTGACATGAATTGTATGACAGTATTATCTGTATATCAGTTGGTAGCTCAAACCAAAAGCTGTTCGTTTCTGTGCTGAGTCTGGAAGTATCTGGGGAGCTGCTGAGTAGCCTGCATGGTCTGTGGAAGGTAGGAAGGCAGCAAAAGCTGCACACAGGGAGGAGACTCTGGCCTGCTGGGGAAACACAGTGAAGCAGAGCTAGCAGAGAGGTATGCGCAGGAAAGCACAGGTCAGAGCCAGAGGTGCCACAGAGCTGGCTTAAAGACAGGGCGTTTACCAGCAGTAACGTTTGGATGTTTTGTTCTGCTTCTCTTGCATAAGTAAGAAGAAAGGAGTTTGGTGCCTATGGTTTCCCCCCAGACCCAGTGGCATAACATCAGCTTTATGGTGACCACTAAGTCAGGCAGGTTGACACGGGGACAGACACATGCTGTTGTTTAAGCAGATTTCTCAGCCTAGTCCCTAGGCGAGAACTGCCTTCCAGGTTTTAGCTCATCAGAAGCCAGGCATTTCAGAGGAACTGAAATTAGAAGTCATGTATGCAAAATAAACTGTGTAGTGCAGCAGGTGAATTGAAATGAATGCAATATAAATATTAAACAGCATAAATATCATGCAATGTAAATTCTATAAATATAACAGAAGGGAATACTTGTACTGAACATTTTGAAAGCTTGAAGATGTTGAAATACAACAGATGGGTAGCCAGACATTGCACAAACTTCTGATGCAGCCTAGTTTTGTCACTAGTTTTACACAATTTAGCCTGGTTCTCCATCTTGTAGTCCGTTTGAACTACTGGAGAGGAAATCACACAAATAAAAAGCCTGCATTTCTTCTACAGCTTCTTGCAGAAGACCATGTCCTCTGGTTCCTCGTTCCTCTTTGATCTAGGTTAGGCTGAAAGTCTTAGCACAATACTCATAGGCTTTCAAAGAAGTCCAAAGCCTGTGAAGTAGATGCCAAAATGTACTGTCTCTGCTATTTTTCTACTCCTTTTTGTACATAAAACTCCTTCAGAATAAGAGTAGCCACTCCGTGTTGTGTTTGTAGATCAGCTCAGCAGATCTGGTCCATATCTGGGGTTCCCACATTCTGCTGAGAAGCCTGAAGCCTGCCCTGGGTTCCTCAGGCAGTAGTCATGCTTGTGCTCTTGCCATGGCAGTGATAGGCCCTCCAGCTGACCTACCAGCTGCACCACCAGGCACTTGGTCCTACACTGCCCTTTTCCCATGCCAGCCCTAAAAAATACAACTGTCCTTCCAAGAGATTGCTGTTCCTGTGTCAGCTGTGCCAGTTTGGAAAACAAGCATGTTCTTGCTGCCTGTGTAAACAGCTAGATGGAGGGGCTCACCGAGTCCCACCTCTGTGTAGGACGAGACACTGACATAACGACATGTGCCTTGTGCAAGAAGTGGATGCATTCATTGTGCCCTCCCTCACTGCAGCATCTCCCAGCAGAGATAAAACAGTGCAGGATTTCTAGCAGAATCTTCCTCCCAGCAGACACTTACTTTTTTCAGCAAGTGCACTTACCTGTCAGCTACTGGTATTCCACTACAGCCCTTAGACAAAATCTCTTGGACTTTTATAAAAATATTTGGTTTAGATGCAGGAACACTGTGCTCTGGTGGCACAAATTAAAACAAAACAAAACAAAACAAAACAAAACAAAAAAAACAGACTCCTATTTGGTAGCATAATAAAATGTAAATTTCTGAAAGAGTTTCTGCCTTGGTGCTGTGTCATATCGTCCTTCCCTTGACTTCTTCTCTTTGCTACAGTCTTCAAATGAAATGAATTCCTTGTACTGAGAAAACAGAGCAGAGCTGCTGCTGACTGCTGCCTTGCATCCAGAGGTGTACTGGCGTGCCTTTCCTGCAGCAGCTCTGGCTGTTAATTCAGCAGAGTGCTCCAGTCAGTACCTGACTCCAGAACTGGCCCCCAGCAGATCAAATGAAACCTCCCACAGAACAAAGTTCTGTTTATTCTGAGTGGGAAAAGCTGATCCTTGGTTAACTTTATTGCCTTCTTCATACCCTGTTCTTACAGCTGCAGTCCCCAGATGGCACTGTTTGGCCATTTTATATGGGTTTTCATGTTCGCATTTTTTTTTCCTTTCCCAATTTATAGGCAGTTATTATGTACAGTCTTGGCAGAAATGCTATATTCTTCCATATAGGAGGAAGAGCTGCTTCCTAAGAACCAGAGCTTGGTGACTGACTTGATAATTTATTGGTGTTTTTGGAGTCTCATCTATGGAAATGACTTCGTTCTTTTTGTACGTTAGTGTTTTACAATGCTCTGCTCTCCCCAAACCTCTTCCTACCATGATAAATCCTCCCCTCTCTGACCTTGAATATTTCTCAATTATTGCAGGCAGCAAGAAGCTAATAGCAAGAGGTAACTGTAACTGTATACATGACATGTCCAGGAGTATCATACAACCTGATATTTTCTTTGCAACTCTAAATTACTTTTACTGCTGGTTGTGTTTCTCTTTCCTTCCTTCCTTCCTTCCTTCCTTCCTTCCTTCCTTCCTTCCTTCCTTCCTTCCTTCCTTCCTTCCTTCCTTCCTTCCTTCCTTCCTTCCTTCCTTCCTTCCTTCCTTCCTTCCTTCCTTCCTTCCTTCCTTCCTCTCTCTTTTTCCCTTTCTTCCTTTATTATTATTATATATATATATATATTCACATATAGGAAGGGAAGTGTTGAAATTGAGAATGAAAGTCATACTAAAACAACAACATGAGGAAGACAGAATTACTGATACTTGGTTTGGGGTGCTGAAGAATACCTGATTCCAGAGGATGAAAGAAAGAGACAGTGGGTGCTGACTGTGATAGTCCATTCAGTTACCTTTTTATTGATGATTTTGGCACAAGAATTAGAACTGAGTTACTTGAGATGAGAGTGGTGATACTGCCTGAGTTTCAATAGCTGAAAGTGGTAAGATTATGCTCTTGAGAACCAGCAGTGATAATCCCTGCTATCACCTGGAAATGCATCAGAGATGCATCGGAGCATGCCAGTTACAAGACGATCAGACTACTGGTGGGGCACAAGCGTGAAGAAGCTCCTCAGCTGTGTCATAGCCATTCCCATCAGACAGGAAAGAGACTCTTAGAGGCAGAAATTACCTACAGAGGCACCCTTTGAAACGCTACGTGCAGCACTCGGTCACTTACAATACCAGAATGAGGCCCACTGTGACAAATCATAATCTTGGCAAGTGCAGCACAACGCGCAGTGACAGGGCTCTCTGCAAAGGCATCAGTGCAGAGGGAGGGAGAAACAGCTGGGAGTGAGATGAGCTAAGCTGGATGACACACAGTGCTGGCACATGAACAAGGGATCACTAATATGTTGAGGGTGGGAACTGTTGCTTTCTAGCAACTGCAAGTCATCTTTTTTTCAAACAGTCTAGGAAGTCCAAATAACAGCAAAATGGAGTGTGACAGGTTTATGGAAGAGAAGATATAACGTGATGGGAAAGAGATGCCTGCAGTGTCTGAGGGGTTGTCCTCTTCATATCATGTCCTGTGTCATTTCACGAGGAGAAAGGAAAGGAAAGGAAAGGAAAGGAAAGGAAAGGAAAGGAAAGGAAAGGAAAGGAAAGGAAAGGAAAGGAAAGGAAAGGAAAGGAAAGGAAAGGAAAGGAAAGGAAAGGAAAGGAAAGGAAAGGAAAGGAAAGGAAAGGAAAGGAAAGGAAAGGAAAGGAAAGGAAAGGAAAGGAAAGGAAAGGAAAGGAAAGGAAAGGAAAGGAAAGGAAAGGAAAGGAAAGGAAAGGAAAGGAAAGGAAAGGCAGCTCTTCATAATCAACAGAACAAGTGAAAAACATGCAAAACAGAAAAAAAAAAGGGGGAGGGGGAACGCACCCCCCACCCTACCCCAAACTGCAGCTCTTTCACTGTGTTGTTCTGTTGTTCTGGGTGTGCTGGTAATTAAACTCACAGTTCAGTTTTCTGCAGTTGTAACTGGACTGGGTAATGGAAGACTTATGTCTCAATAGAAGAGAACACTCATGTGCCTGTGCTATTAGCAGAGGCATTCAGGGAATGGAAAACAATTTTTTTAAGGGCTTTATAGAAACCTCATCTTCCTTAACAGTTCTTGATTCTTAGTTAGAGTAATTCTTGTGCTCATTGAAAGCTTCAAAAGTCATTAGAAAGAACAGAAAATAGTCTTAACCTTTTTTATTCTCTGAAATCAGAAGAAAAAAATGGTGGCCTTAGGAAATATTCCAAAAGCTATGCCAATTTCAGTGTTGCTGTGACCCAAGCCTGATTTTCCATCTACATGTTGAGAAAATAGTCACTATGAATAGCTAAAGCAAGGGAGATGTCTTGCTTAAGCTTTATTTCACTTGATGGCTCTGCCAGAAGCTGTTTTGGAAATGAAAGGAAAAGTCAGACAAGGAAACTTTGTCAGTTTACAAAAGCAGATAAGCTTAACAGCCTGCAATTGGCTGTAAGGACTCTTTGCCTGATATCCCCTAAAATAGGACTTTTAGAGGGTCACAGCATCTGTGTGTGTCAGTGTCAGTCCATCTCAATATTTTAACCCTTGGGGAAACAGGTGGCTGGTAAAGTGGGGAGAAATTGTTACAGGCTGGAAGCAGAAGAGCAAACGAATCAGACTAAGGTCTTATTAGACCTTAGGACTCCGTGAGACTCTGTAAATCCCTCTGCAGAAGGGAAAGCAAGAGCTCCAGACATCTTAAGAAGCAAAAGTGTAGAAAACTTAGAGAATTTAGTTATTTTGCTTGGCAATTTGTTGTTTTCTTGTCCCATCTGCGAAGGGCAGTGCATGCAGGGACAGAAGCCAGAGATCTTGCTTGCCCAGGCAACACGCTCATGATTGACAGGTACAGTGATACCTCCGGCCTCCTGGTCCCAGGCAGCCTACATGTGCACATACGTGATTTACTCCCATCTTCTCCTCCTTCCTGACCTCTCTGTGGCCACTGCCACGTGTGAGTGAGGCCCTTGTACAGGTTTGGCTTCTCCCTTGGTGCTGGCTTGGCTGTTCTGCATCGCGCTCGATAGACAAAGAGCACACTTCAGTTAGCAAACAGACAAACAGCCTGTACTCCTTATGTCTGCTAGCCTTTCTCATTTTCTTCTTGTTAATCTAAATGGTCTAATAGTGCCTGAGTGCTAAGATGAGCAGGCTTCTGAAGGTGGCTTTGTACAGCGTGGTGTCTGCCAGCCTTGAAAAGCAATGCATTAAGGCCCCTCTCCTGGAAACAAATACCTGTGCTAAGTGGTGTCAGAGAAAAGCTCATTTCTGAAACAAGATGTGTTTACATTACACAATGGTATTTTTTAACTTAAAGAGTGTGGTGTTAAGCTGTTAATAAATATCTGGGCTTAAAATAAATCAAAGACAGAGCTACTGAGCACCTGGCACCTGCAGGTGACGTTTGAAGCTGGCTTATTTTTAAAAGAAGACTTGGGCTCAGAGAAAAAAATGATGTGGGGCAGGAAGACAATAGAGCTAAAAAAAGAGCTTGGCTCGGATTTCTTTCCAAGGCTTGTTATTTCAGATAATTCACATTTGTTAGATTAGTATAATTATATTTACTACTTCAGCTTTCTAGTTGTTTTTCACCATTTCTCACAGGGACCCAGGCAAAGAGGATTTCTGCACCTTGAGGGATTCTTTCCATAGGACAAGGACCTACTGCCTATAAAATAATAATAATAATAATAATAATAATAAAATAATAATAATAAAAGCTCCCTAATCCTCAGGTAAACAAGGAGTGTTGGAGGGGACTGAAGTTACCCTTGTACGCAGGGGCAGCCCTCTGCCTTGCAGGTGAACGCAGCTCCCGGGTGCCCTGGTGACTGAGATGAGGACGTGGTTGTTGCTCGTGCTCCGGCTGGGTTGCTCATCTCACGCCTTGTTTCTCTCACTGCTCAGCTGAGACTTTGGCACCTGCTAAGGGGCTGGCTTACACCACAGAGAGTTGCATTTATTTATTTATTTATATTTATTTGTTTTGGTGGGAGCACATCCAGAGTCCATTGGCTATGTCCAGGTTCTCCTGTAAGCTGCAGTAACTTAGTATCGCCAGGACCCCTGTTCACTGCCTCTCTAGAGATGGGTCTCTAGAAATGGGCTCAGATTGTCAGGAAGAACAGAAGAAGGACTGTCAAACACAGAGCATGTCTGCATAAGATTTTTCCTCAGGAAACAGAGATGGAAAATAAAGGGAAAGAGATTAACAGAAGAAGCAGTAAGATAAGGGAGGGGGCAATTATCAGGAGGAGGGATTTTGAACAGTTTTCACATGCAAGGAGAAGCTGTGGGTTCAGCTATGTCCTGGTCCGGATCTTTCTGCCAGTGCCTGCCCAGAAAGCCAGACGGCTGATATTACTCTGTAATCAGTGGAGTCCATTGATATCTGGGTTTGGGGTGTCTCAGGTATTTATACCACCAGAATCTGTCCATCTTCTAAAGTGGGTTTGGAAATTTTCCTTGGAGACTTGTTCTTTTCCATTTCTGTTTTATCTGAAGTCCATTTAGACTGAATGAAAAAATAAAATTGACTCAGAGCATCCTGAGATCAGTTCTAACAAGCAGCACTTGTGGAGATCAAGCAGAGCAATCCCATCCTAGGCTTGTAGCTCTGAGGGAACCCGCCTGGATGGGAGCATAAATGCAATTCTAAGGCCAGGGCTTTCTTAAGAAGGGATGACTGTTCACTTATCTGTACAACCCCGTGCAGATAAAGAGGGATAGAGATACTGCTACTAAGCAGTGTAAGCTTTGAGGGCAGGGCTCTGGGGGCAGCTAACGAGCAGCCTCTTTCTTCAATTAGTTCTTCCTCTGCAGCTTTGCTTCCCCTTTGAAAGCAGATAATTTCGTATTGCAGCAAGGAGTAAGTCTGCAGTCTACAGAAACAAAACAGACTTTTTGACTTCCCACAGCTCGTCACCTCTGGGGTGATCAGGAGTTACCGTCTTCATGAGTGTGTGTTTTGTATGTGCCTATGTATGTGTGAAGACAGACAAATCAATTATTTGACACAAATAAAGCTATTGAATGGTTTTTGAATATATATATATATATTTTGCTGTCCAGCTCTCTTGTATGCGCAGAAATTCCCATTTGGTCTCAGATTTGAGAAACAGGGTTTAAAATGACAGTGCTTTTGCATTGTCCTTCGCCTCAGCAGCTGCATACCTCTGGAGACTCTGGAGTACACCAGAATGGAGGAGGGAGATTCACACTTCAGTGGACAGTCTTTGATAACTTTTTCTGATGTTTTGCCATGGCTTAAACCAGCAGAGACCTGACATACATTCAAATTGCCAGGTACTGACGAATACAGAAATGAGATAGGAGAAAAAAGTTTCTCTCTGTCCTTCTGGATTTCTAACTACATGGTAGTGCTGTCAGAGACACCTCTCAGCTTTAAAAGTCTTGGATTTTTATTAGAGCTTCACTTAATTGATATGCTATGCACCCCTTGTATGTAAAAAAGGTAGCTTTTACTTATACCTGCTGAACTTGGTCACTGTCCCCATTTCTGCTTCTCCCATGTTTTCCCAATACAGAATTGAATGCATGAGGGACAAGTTCAAGAAGCATCACTCTGATTACAGAAAAAGGATGCTGGTTGAAACTGCCAACATGAGAAGTTGGCATATCTGACTGACCATGCCAGGTATGGTAGAAATGTACAGGTTTTACACAAACACACGTGAACACACACACACCTATTCACATGTGAATTACAGTTAAATTAGGACTGTAGAGGGAGAATTCGAGGCAGTTCAAAGAGGTAGTAAACTGCGGATCCCCAGAAGTTATTGCCGTAACACCAGAGATCAGAGAGCAGGGCTGCATGGGAATCATTCAAAACACAACTAAGTTAGACAAGGGGAAAGGAGAAAGAAAAACTAAGTAAAATGGAAGGGTATTGCTTGTATTTGAAATGGGAAGAGAGGGTAAGGATTGGGCTCCCCTTCCCTCCCCTTCCCTCCTCTCCTCCTTTTTTTTTTAATCTTTTTCTTTTTCTCTTTCATTTTTCTTTCTTTCTTTTTCTGTAAAATGCCTACAGAAATGTACAGCAATGAATGTGAGTATATTATGCTATAATAGACCCGTAAACTAATAGACAATTACTCAGTAAGACCTAACATCCTGTGCTGAACAAAGATTTTTTTTTTTTTTAGATATTTGATGCCCGAAGTAAAATGCAATAATAATGAACTTGAAAACCTGTTGCTGTAAAAAAAACCTTGCCAAATGGTTCTAGGGAGACAATGGTGATGCTTCTAAGTGCTTAGAGATTGGTACTGAGGAGTGTGAAACATGTGCCAGCTGGTGTATTCATGTCTGTGGAGAAATCCCTTTGAATGAACACAGAAACAGTAAATCCTAAGTAGGAATCTGAGGATATGAACCATGAAGAAACTTACTCTTAAAATGGAAAGTCATGTAATGTTTGCTAAGAAAACAAAAAGAAAGACATTTCTTACTTGCTGTTTTGAGACTTACAAACACTGCCTGCATTAATGTGTCTCCTATTTGTTAGTTGGATTAACCTTTCTAATCTTCTGTTTGAACAGTCTCACTCACTGGTTCAAGTTTTAAAGGGAAGGTGAAAATGCCCATTAAAAGTAAGAAAGTGAAGAAAGCAAGAATGCCCATTAAAAGTAAGAAATACTGCTCTTCTGGTTATACAGATTATGCGACTTTGAGGTGTGATAGATAAAAACATTATAGAGCTTGAAGCACACATACAATGGACTAGCCAGAAGTTTCCTTTCACCTTTGCTACTTATTTAAAGCTTTGCAGATCCTCTCTGAATTTCATTGCACTGGCCGTTGTCAGCTGCTGTTATTTACAGAGTATTAATGCACATGGGACTTTGAAGGCTGTGCTTCTGGAAATAAGCTGACAACCGTAAATACAAAAACACTTTTTTTTTTTTTTTTAATTTTATTTTTAGCATAATGGCTTTGCATCTTCCTAGCATCTTGACATGTTAGAAGCAGTCTGAGAACAAGCATGACCAACCTAAGTAGGAAAATATTTTAAAAGCATGGTACAATGCATTTGGCCTGTCTTGACATAATGCAGACCGCAACGCAGATGTTACTGTTTGCCGTGGAAAGTGGCCCAGGAGGAAAACTGCCCTAGTGCTCAGTTACATGGGGTTTGTAGAAATGCATCAACATTTACGTGTATATATGGGATGAAGGCTGTAAACATGAGGTGTCACACTGGCATCATGTTGTAATGTGGCTTTGCCACAGACCACAGTGAGCTAAGCCCTGGATGGTGAGTGGCACAGGCAGACTGTGACTGGCTGGGCACTGTACCTGTCAGATTGGGGAAAACCTGCAGCTCACTGGAAAGGGTCGGGTGGTTATGTATGCAGCAAAGAATGTGCCATGTCTTCCTAGCAAAAACGTGAGGCCTACAGAAACTCCTCAGGTAGAGATGAGAAGTAGCATTACTTGGGAGAATGAAATTCTGTGTTTTGCAGCTATCTCCCTTTACCAGTGAACACAGCAAGACAACTTCCAGAAAATTAACTTTTAAAGCCTTCTTTTCTACTCATTTATCTTCTTTCATCTGTCATGACCCATCTGCTACAGTGCTTCCTTTCTAAGAAGGGGGGAAGAAAGATTCTGCTTGCCCAACACATGTAATTGACTTCAAAATTTCCTTCCTAGCCTGTCACAGGTGTTGGCCTAGCACTGGGGGGAATGGCCTCAAGTTGTGCCAGGGGAGGTTCAGGTTGGCAATGAGGAGCCATTTCTGCTCAGAAAGAGCAGTCAGGCACTGGGACGGGTTGCCCGGGGAGGTGGCGAAGTCACCGTCCCTGGGGGTGTTCAAGGAAAGGTTGGACGTGGTGCTTGGGGACAGGGTTCAGTGGGTGACATTGGTGGTAGGGGATGGTTGTGCCAGGTGATCTAGGAGAGCTTCTCCAACCCTAATGATTCTGTGACTGTAGAGGAAAGAGCTCACAGTGCCGTTAATTTCTGGAGCAAACATCAGCTTGTAGCACAGATTGCACCAATGTGAATGGGTTCAGACTACACAGGGAGAAGGGTGTGGAGGTAATCACAGGAGAGTGAAGGTGTGTTATGGTATGGTATGGTATGGTATGGTATGGTATGGTATGGTATGGTATGGTATGGTATGGTATGGTATGGTATGGTATGGTATGGTATGGTATGATATGTTGACGTTTAGATGTAGAGCTTAGGGATATGGTTTAGCGGAGGAGTTGTTAGTGTTAGGTCAGAGGTTGGACTCGATGATCTTGAGGTCTCTTCCAACCTAGACGATTCTGTGATTCTGTGATTCTGTTATGGTATGTTATGTTATGGTATGTTACGGTATGACATGGTATGGTATGATATGTTATGGTACATTATGTTATGATATGTTTCATGTCACGTCATGTCACTAACATAACCATGGCCAAGCTGTGCTCCTGCCACCTTGGCTCTCCCCTTGGCCGTGCCCTGTGTCCCCAGCACAGGATGTCCTCTCCCCGCCGCCACCAGGCCGCGGCCGGGCCCCTGAGGGCTGCCCCATCTCCTGTCACTGCGACCTCCGCGCTCTGCGCCGCCTGACCCCTCCACCGCCCCGTAGGCGGCCATTCCTCCCTTTCCCCTCCACCTCCCCGCTGCCACCACCTCCACCCTCTACTTCCGCCTCCGCGCCGCGCCCCTCAGGGAAGGGCGGAGAAAGCCGATGCCCGCCTGGCCTCCAGCCAATCCCCGCGCAGCGCAGGCGGCTCCAGCAGCCTCCGATTGGCCGCGAGCGAAGCGTGGGCGGGGCGAGCGGAAGCCGCCCTCCGTGCCCGGAGCAGGGCAGGGGGTCCGGGCCTGGGTGCGGGGGATGCGGCTGCGGTCGGGGTCGCTGGCGGCGGGCTGCCTGCTGCTGCAGGCCATGGGCGCCGCCATCTTCCTGCGCGGCTTCTTCCCCATGGCCGTGCGCGCCCGGCCGCGGGGGGGAGGGGGGGAGCCAGGGGACGTCCCCGCCGAGCCCGCCCCGCCCGGCTCAGGTGAGGCGTATTTTACCTGTAAAACGTTGAAATTTTGTTGTTAAGTGTGTATATATATACATATATATATATATATCTTTTCTGCCGGGCGTTGTTTCTCTAGGAGCGGTGTCCAACTGGAGCGCCGTGCCCCCGCCGCTCTTCAGGAAGGTGGTGCTGGTGCTGATCGACGCCCTGAGGGAGGACTTCGTCTTCGGCCCCAAAGGCAAGCAGTTCATGCCCTACGCCACGCAGGTCATCGAGAAAGGCACGTCCCACAGCTTCGTCGCCGAAGCCAAGCCGCCCACCGTGACTATGCCGCGCATTAAAGTAAGCGCCGTCCGATTTCCCAGCTGTCTTCCGTCCAAGATCACTTTAGGTGGTGCTTCGCGTGGTGTTCCTGCGGCTTCTGACAGCAAACCTCGCTGCACATACATTTATATTATCATAAGGTCATTATCATTTGCAGACTTCAATAAAAAAATAAATTGTGCCAAGCTCAAGGTAACCAAACAACGGATTTTGGCTCTGTCGTCAAAATATCTGATCATCTGGGCCTGCCAGTGGTGGATCTGGGTGGTGTTTTGGTCATGGATAAGCTGAGATACAGAGCTTCTGGAAGGCCAGTGAGAGGGTGAAGGGGAGATAACCTGGTAGTTCTGGATGGGTGGATTTCATTGCATTTTCCCAGGAAATTCTTAATTTCTGTTTTGACTGTGCTATCATTTGTAGTATTATGTTACGTTAGTTTCGCTTAGGCCATCTAAACTGTCTTGCTGGAGTTCTGCTGAACTGGTAAATAAAACAAATTCCAACTGGGATAAAAAGTGTTTTTGCTACTCACTAATTAAGAAAAGATATTTACTTTTCTGTTAATCAAGTAGTATTTCTGATATCAACTAGCAGCGTGTTGTCCCAGTTGATATAATGTGGCATGGCTGTTTTACTTTATTATATTTCTTTATTGAAAGTGTAATCTCTCCTCTCTGCTTCATTACTTCCCCTAATGCTAGTTTTTTATTCTGAGTACTGAAAAATTCTTAGTTTCTGTTAATACATCGCCTTTTCTTTTCTTTTTTTTTTGCAGGCCTTGATGACAGGTAGCATTCCTGGCTTCATTGATGTTGTTGTGAACCTCAACTCTCCAGCTCTGTTGGACGACAATCTGATTTGGCAGGCAAAAACAGCTGGGAAAAGAATAATCTTTTATGGTGATGATACTTGGGTCAAATTGTTTCCAAAGCATTTTGTAGAATATGATGGAACAACATCCTTCTTTGTGTCAGATTTTACAGAGGTGAGAGGCTTTTTGTAATCTCAAGTTAAATAATGTATGCACAAACACATAGTGACATCTGAAAATGAGTGAAACTATAATTGTTCAGAAACGTGAACCTGGCAATTAAATAGAAATTGGGTTGTATATTTTCAGTATTGATAATGTGTAGCAAAGTTCCTCTGGCAGAGGCAGTGGAGAAATGTTTGGATGATACAGTAATAAACTGTGTTTGTTATAGTTTGTTTAAAAATGCCACTATCCATGGTTCCAGTTTCCCATCACATTTTTTATTAATAAAGGCCATCTTTAAAAGGCTTCCTAACAGATAATCTTATTCTTCCAGATCCATACTTTCTATAGAATTGTATTGCTTTTGCAGGTGCAAGATGGGCAACGTTTCAGTATATTAGAAAAGAGGGAAGATAAGCAGGAGATAAAACAAATCGTGAAAATTTTTATTCTGGGATTACTAAATGCGTCAGTGGGCTAGCAGTTCTGGTTTGTATTTTGAACCTTTGATTCGCAAAGCCTCAGGCCTTTAACCCGGTGCTACTGACATCAATATTTTGTTATCATGTTTAAGGAAGTTAGGCCCAGTATGAATGGAAGATGCTTTAACTGGTTATTCTAAGAAAGCCTGCTGGAAGCTTCAACATGGAGAGAAAAAATGCAAATATGTTGCTGGGTCTGTGATTACGTAGCTCTCAACGCTTCATGTGTTTTTTGTGCTTTAATGGTCTCTCACTCAGAAAGACATAGCATTTTAAAGTTTTTTAAGATTGTTGACTTTGTTGGATATAACTAAGTAAGCTTTGCACATGCAACATTAAATATTTTTAATATTTAGAGGAAATATATGCAACTAAAAATGGGTTCTCAACCTAAGCAGGAGAATTTATAAGGTAGTCCCCAAACAGCATTTTTCAAATCTTCCTTCTTTCTTCCTATGTGGTCAGTTCTTTTTGTCACAGTAAATGAAATCCATTTGTGTTTACATAGAAGCTAAAAAATGAATTGAAAGATCAGGAGGGCTTTCTTATTCCTTTGCTTCCAAGCTCCAAAGAGATATTGTTTGCTATATCTGCTCCTCCGAATTGATGAATCAGGAGTGTAAAGGATGAAAGTGACTAAAAATGTCTTGTTTTAAAAGTGTCTGTGGAAGCATGTCAATTCTGTTTTCTCTCCTTGTATATAATACGATCCTTCACAAGCAGAAGGGATTGAAATGGGGTGAAGAATCTTTTGTAAGACAGAATCTTTGACTCTGGCATTGAAACAATCCAACAATCCATCTGTTTTTTGTTTTTGTTTTTTTTTTTTTTAAATTTGAGTGGCTTTAGTTCTCATCAGCTTCTACAGAACTTCCATGGCTATTGAGATGTAATCTTTCTATGCTTTTTACAAGCATATGCTTGTAAAATACAAGCTTTTTTTTTTTTTTTTTTTCTATGCTTTTACAAGCATAGAAAGTATTTTTCTAATTGTTTTCCTTTTATTTCTGAGGTTGATGATAATGTTACCAGACATTTGGACAGGGTGTTAAAGAGAGAAGACTGGGATCTCCTCATATTACATTACCTAGGATTGGACCATATTGGACATGTGACTGGGCCAAACAGCCCACTAGTGGGACCAAAACTTCGTGAAATGGATAACATCCTGAAGAAGATTCATATTTCCCTTCTTTCAAAGGTAATATATCTCGTTCTGAGATGTTATTTATAGAATAGCATTGCATTAATACTCTCAAAACAATCGCTTGTTCAGGGGTAGGCGTTTATTCCTAGACCAAAGCGAGTGTTGTTCTTTTTCCTTCCTTGCCCGTTCTCCAGTTAACAATACAGTGTAGCATTTAAGGATTTACTAGCTGACCTTGGTAATATCTGTTAACTGTCCTTTCTAAATAGCTGTAGCAAATAACTGCCCCTTGATGTGCAGGAAGAGGGAAGGAATACAAGCCAAAATTCTCTTATTGATCATGAATAATTATGATAGTTGGTATGATTTTCCAGTAATGATATTCCAGTAATGAAATTCACCAGAAGGAATAATAGGTATATGTAGCTGTGTCACTCATTTTTATGATTTGAAGGTATGATTAATTCTCAGATGCTGAAAAATATCAAGTAGAACTGGAGGTAGTAGACAGCATTTCTTTGTATACTAAACATAGCACGTTACATTACCAAATCCGAATCTCTTTTTAGAGTTGGAGATACAGGATGTCTCTTACCTAAATACCCTGGATGTTGAAATACCATAACCTAACTCCAAGTGGTCTGAAGTTTTTGTTTGTTCGTTTGTTTTAGGCATCTGCAATTCAGAATAGCTACGCTTAAAATTTCACTTGTCTCTTCAGACAAGAGAATAGTGTCAAACTAAAGGGGAGGTTAAATTTCTGACTGCGGAGGTTAAAATCTCATGTGTAGTGTGGTGGTTTTGGCACTGTTTGCCCGTGTGTTACTCTTTTGTCAACATGTGCAAGGCTTTATATTAGTTCTACAATATGGAAAGAATGAAGGCACTTTTCATTTGTGTGTAACAGGTACTGGTAATCACTAATGACTTTGTTACGGAATGGCAACATTTATTTCCTGTGGTCTTTGATTTGTTACCTCAGAGCTGTTGAACAGGCCTCACTTATGCTTCTGTTTGTCTTCAGAAATACAGACATGATTTGACATAAGTCACATCAGTTTTCTACTCCGAAGACACTTGAAAGATTGGGAAAGAAATGCAAATTTAACTTTATTCTTTCTTTTCTCTAGACCATGTTTGAGTTTAAAACTCACAGTCTAAAATGGAAACGTATAATGAGTTTTCTTTTTGTTTTACTAATGTAGCTTATTTTCTTTGACCCTGCTCAAATATTCTTTAACCCATTGCTTATTGTAAGATTTATAAAATAGGTTTATCAAATTAATATTTTAATATTTTATATTTTATTAAAATCTCAGTAAAGCTGAAGACACTCTTCAGCTGGGGAAAACAAATTTCTCTGTCAGTGCTACTGCTCCTGTGCTCCTGTTTTTTTCACAGAGTATGAGAACCTTTGTTTAATCTATCAGACAAATTCTTCTGACTCTGTAAATGGGTTGTGTTTTTCTTTTTCTTATTTTAGAAAGCTTCTTTGTAGTGTTTGTTATATAATGACACATACGTATGCCTTAAGTTTTAAAAGCAAGTATTGCTGCATAACATTTAGCTGCGGGCATCTCTGGTAATCTGCTCTGTGTGTTGTGATCCAATCTTGAAAACTGAATTCATTTCAACAAATATTTATGCATGAAATGGATAAAGATAACAGGGCATTATGTATATACATACTCTTCTTACAGTAACTTAAATTTCTGTGATTTACAGGAAGGAGAGGCTTCTTTGCCGAGTTTGCTGGTTGTTTGTGGGGATCATGGGATGTCTGAAACAGGTAGTCATGGTGGTTCTTCAGAGGGTGAAGTGCACACACCACTGCTGTTTATCAGCTCTGCTTTTGAAAAGAGAAGTGGTAAGGATCAAAAAACCTTGGTTAACTGAACTTTTTAGAACACATTTTCATGTTTAATTTATATTAGCTCTAGATTTTTTTTTTCCTGAAAAGTGCTGTGGTTGTCTTGTGCTATCACCCTGGTGGTGCTAGAATTTAGCTCACGGTTCATTGTACGTGTATCTGGCAAGATACCACATGTTCTGTGTGACCTCTGTGTTTAGCTGGAGTTTGCATCTGTGTCATGCTGAAACTGCAGCTTTGACTGTGTAACCACAGACAGAACTAGGTATTTTTCAGATTACAACCTTTGCAGAACTGTCTTACTTGAGTGTTCAGAGCTAATGAGATATCTTCTTGTCAGAATCATGTCATGATCTGTATTCTGGTAAATGGATTAGACTAGAACTGAAATGTTGTTTGAAGTGAGTTTTAAGCTTTGCCTGTCTTGGTCAGAATATTTCCCTGGCCTCCATTCTTCCCTCTCAGATGTCCAGGAGTGAAGAATAAATGCCAATTTCTTATGCCGAGAATAACAGGAAAAAGGAAGGATTGCTCTTATGAAAGGAAGAGAGATGAAGCAGAGAAAACAGGACCATTGATTAATAAGCATCTAAGGAAAGAACATGGAGCACAAGTATATTTACTGTATTGGCCAGACAGTTCATTTTAAATCATTAATGTGAGGTTGTCTTCTTCTGAAGCTCATTTTCTACTTGTATAATATAGCTTAAGGTAAGAGGAAATAAGGGATTGGTGTGTCTAGCACAACCTGTAGCCTAGCTTACAGCATCTGGCTTAAATAAACTCCTTGACTGAATGAATCAGTGGAATGCAGTTATAGGAGTGAACGTTTTCTTGAAAATAATACTTCCCCTGCCTTTCTGCCTCTTGCCCATTTCCATCTGTTTTCCTGCTTGCTGAACCTTGCCTTGCTTATTTTGCTGGATGTTCCAGCAGCACAGTGAAAGTACACTTATCTTTCTATCATTTGTGAAACTATATCCATCTGGAATAGAAAGGATTGCTTGAGGAGTCCTTGAACTCCTCAGATACAAAGACAAAACAAAGTCAAGAGCGTACTGGAGCTCTCAGATAAGCTTTTGCTTTATAAATGTCACAGGTATGTGTTGACAACCAGGCCAGGAGAGTGTTGATTCTGTGAATGGAAACTCTTAGTCAATCGTATGGGGTTCTGTGGTGGTTAATCTGAACATGCAGTTTTTTACAATATAATGAAAAATACCTAGTCAACTGTTTTTTTTTGAGATCAAGTCTGTGATTTGTAATGATAACAATGTAAATACTCAGCAGGTTGCTTCTTATTGCTGTAGCAGTCAAAATTCTAGTGATTGCTTCTTATGATCCTACTGTAAACAAAATGTGTTGTCATTAATATGGTAGACCTCAAAATGGTAATCCCATGGGTTTTCATATTTAATATGTGGTCAGACTATTACTTGCATAGCCTTCTACAGAGATGTCACCCATGGTTGACTAAATGTGATTGTTAGTTGGGTTTTTTTGACCAGTTAAAAACTTGCCCTTAAAGATGAAATCTGAAAATTGCAGATGTACAGGCACTCATGCAAAGAGTATTTAGGGATTATAGATGGCATTCTAAACAAGGATGGGATTAATTACAACTAGATGAGAAATGAGAGATGAAGTTCTAATGCTCTTAAAGGGGGCCTTGAGAGTAATAAATGCTGTATATCATTTTTTTTCCATGTACTTAAATCAAAACACTTAATGCCTAGATTTGCAAAGAGAACTACATAAACACAGAGTAGAAAACCTGTTATGTAACTAGTAAGGCACAGGAATCAACAATTGTCGTTGCAATCTTAAATGTTTGCATACATTAGTGAAATATCTCACGTGCATAGGTAGAAGTCTGTGAAACTGAAGGCTAATCCTGAAAACAGCAGTCAGGTAACCTAGATGACTCTGTGATTCTGTAATGGGATCCTGCACAGAACATTTTAAAATCACACGGTTTGCCTGCCTGGATCTCCAGGATTTGGGCCTCAACATTCCTTTACCTGACCTCTGATTCTGTTTGCCTAGCAGCCTGGTGGAGATTTAACTATATCAAAAAACTTCTAGAATGCTGCAAGCATTATTTTAGATTCTCATACTTCATTCATGGAAAAAAACAGCCTACTGTAGTATTTTCTATTCATTCTAATATAAAAGCTATCAAACCCTCTCAGGATATAAACTACAATTTGATATTATTAAGGTGGTCTCCTGGACAATCTCTTTCAATATTTGTACTTGTATAACGTTCATATTGTGTTAACAGTAATTGCTTACATTGAAGAGTGGTACTTGGTGAGAATTGAGTAAGTTTCGGTTTTACAACAAAGAACACTCTGTAGATCACTTGAACTAGTTGATCTAATGGCAGTGAACATATTTTTAAATTAAAAAAATGTCTCTCTTGCTACAGAAATAGTAAGGGCCTGTAATTGAAATGCTTTTTCCTTTCTTTTTTATTATCTTGTTGGTTGTAGGTCCTCTAACACAACCTGAACTTGTACAACAAACTGATTTGGCTAGTACACTGGCAGTAGGTCTTGGTCTACCCATTTCAAGAAACAGCGTTGGGACCCTTATATTGCCAGTTGTAGGAGGCAAGACAATGAGGGAACAACTACGTTTCTTGCACTTGAATGGATTCCAGCTTAGCAGGCTGCTGGAAGAAAACACACCTGCCTATGAAAAAGGTAAATCATCTTAAAAAAAAAAAAAAAAATTTTACAAGAGTATGTTTACCTTATAATATGATATTATTTATAACACAGTTTGAGCTTTTGAGTTCAAGAGTATAATATTCAAATTAGCTATTTAACTGAGAGCAGTATTCAGAGGAATTGTGCTGAGTTCACTCTTTAGTATCTACTCTGGCACACTGCTTTTGAATAAAGTTTTTTAATGGCCAGTACTCTTACTAGTAGATAAAAGAACAGAAATAGTGATGGAGTAAGATTAAAGTAAAACTGCCAGTATAGTTAAATCTCATTTTTTTCATATGTGCTATTTGTGAGGTATCCAACATAAGGCACTGATCCTGAGCACTGTTTGAAAGAAAAACACAATGGAAAGAATTTTCAGGTTTAGAAAATATGCCTGAAGTAATGCTGGGATATAATTTAGTATGAGTTTCTTTCCAGTTCTTTCTTCTGTGTAAATTTGCTTGGAGTCAGAACATAGTTAACTGCAAAATTGCTAATATAAGGAATGTAAAGCTGTGTTGTTACAGCTATGAGTACTTAAAGTAGAAAACAATATTAAGTTCAGCAAGATGACCATTGTTGAAAGGTAATTCATTCTTGATCTACATTACAGCTTCTAATCATAGTTAAACCCCAACTGGATGTCTGACAAAACAAGTACTGCCAATGGTAGTGAAGTGTTAATATTAGGACACGTGCTCCCCCTGTTCCCATACTTTTGCCTCTGTGAATGGCTCAAATGGAGAAACTCACCATGTTGGTGGGGTTCAGAATCAAAAATTCTGACACAGAGCTCCATCTATTTCTGCAAGAGCCGGTGAAGGAGACTGGAGCTTCTGTTTTTTATCATCTATATTTTTGTCCAGCAACAGGTTTATTTCAACTTGTAGCTTTCATTTGAGAAGTGAAGATGAAATACCTTAAGATGAAAATGCGAAGAATATAATGCTACTTGCTTGTGACTGTGAAGCAACAATTAATACTCTACTGAAGTTAATACTCTACTGAAAAGCGCCCATGATGACGTCCTCTCCTTCCAGTAACAGAGTGTCAGTAACATGGAATTGGATCCAAGTCCTTTTTATGTGGTCTTAGGGTGAATAGGGTGTGCTGTACACTTCTTAGGGGCTGTTCTTACAGGGTCCTGGATGTGTAAGGCTGTAGGTTAATATATACCATAGGAAGCTTTGCTTAGGACCATTAGGACTGGCAGGGAAAAGAGATGCCTTGCTGTTTGTTTAGTGTTAAGTTTTGTTGTTGTGGATACTTCAGGACCTAAAAAATATTAAAGGAAAAGTCACAAAGTCAGTGACTGTTGCCTGTAGTTCATAAGCATGGATAAACTGCAGCAAATGGAGTTCTGCCTAGGAATAGATGATTAGCCCGTTGAGAACCAATGGAACAGGATTAACGGACAGATGGACATGGGCTATGTTATTATGGACAGTCTCATTGGGAAGAAGTAGAAGAGATCTTCAGAAACTTGAGGAAACCTCATGTGTACCACAGACAGAGAAGAAGGCTTCAGAAGCTCTGGTTAATACTTTTTTTTGCCTTCAAGGATCACCTCCTCCAAGCTGAAAAGCAATGTCACTACCATCTGGAGGAAATATCCACATGGAGCAAATCAAACAGAGGTGTCAGGAGGCACATGTGGAGGGATTTGAAACTTAGATATGAAAAAGAAACACACAAGAAGCAGGAGGGTTGGGTAGCATCATACACGTTGTCTGATTATGCAGGGGTGAGATTAGGAATGTCAGATTTGGAGTCTATTGGAGATTTGCGTCTTTGGAGTCTATTGGAGAGGGAAGCAATGAGTGCTTCCACGGGTACATTAGTAGCAAAATAAAGACCTGGGAAAATGTGGGCTTGGTGCTTGGTGGGTAGTGGACCTGATGATAAAGGCTGTGGAAAAGGCTGAGGTAGTCAATGCCTTTTTTGCCTCAGCCTTTACTAGTAAGACCAGGCTTCAGGAATGCTAAGCTTCTGAGACCTATGAAAAAACATGGAGCAAGGCAAACTTACCTTTAGGGGAAGAGAACCAAGGTAGGAAACATTTAAACAAACTGAATATATAAAAGTCTGTGGGGCCTGATGAGATGCAGCCACAAGTGCTGAGGGAACCAGGCAATGTCATTGAAAAACATTCTTGAAAATCTTTGACAGGCTTTGGTGATAAGGGGAGGTTCCTGAAGACTGGAATAAAGCAAATGTCATTCCTGTGTTTAGGAAGGACGAGCAGGAGAATTCAGGGAACTACAAGCTAGTCAGCTTTACCTTGATCCTAGGGAAGATGCTGGAGCAAATATTATTGGAAAACATTTCCAGATTTATGGAGGATAAGAAGGTGATTGGGAGTGGTCAGCATGGGTTTATGAAGTGCAAATCATACTTCGTCTACCTGACAGCCTTCTTTCTACAACAAGTTGGCTGGCTTAGTGGAAGAATGGAGAGAATCGCATGTTCTTCAGCTTGTCAAAAGCCTTGCTAATGTGTTTGTCTCCCAAAACACACTCAAAGACAAACTGATACAGTGTAGATTAGATAAATGACTGGTAAATGCAGTGGACTGAGATGTGGCCAAACTGCCAGGCACGGGGGTTGTGATCAGTGACAAAGCCCAGCTGGTGCAAGTCCCTGGTGGTGGGCCCCAGGGGGCCAGTGCTGTTCAACATCTTCATTAATGACCTGGAGGATGCAAGAGCACACCCCTCAGCAAGATTGAGGATGGTACAGAACTAGGAGAATAATATACCAGGTGGGCTTGATGCCATTAAAACAGACTGGAGAAATGGGCTGAGAGGAACCGCGTGAGGTTTGGCAAAGAGGAAAGTTAGAGATAAGTAACCCCATGCAGCAGCACAGGTTGTGTGCTGACTGGCTGAAGGTTGGAAGTGTCCTCAAAATATTACCAGGCCCAACCTCTCATGGGAAAAAGGAGCTTACATGTCCAATCACGTCTTGAAAACCTCCAGTGACTGGGATTCTACCACATCTTAGGTGAGGTTGTTCCAGTGATTCATTGTTCTCACTGCACCTAGAAGAGCACTTTGGGTTTCTTAATGTGTTCATACCTCACTGTAAGGCAGTCATCTGTAGTTAGCTAGTACTGCTTCCTTCCTATTCTGAACTTCAGAACATTCATCTGAATGATGAACTAGACTTGTTTCTGTAAAAGACACTTTTTTGACACTTTTTGAATACAAGCTGGATGTTACTAAAATGAACGTCCACTTATTAGTTTGGAATACTGAACTTGCACTAGGAGTATGTATTGAGCGGAATAATTCGGTATTTCTGAGAGATTTATATACTGAAACTGGAGAAGTAACTTCTACATGATACATTCCTTTTGTATATTTATCAGTGTTTTTTTTTAGATGATTGATGCTAGTGATTGTAACTAAATGAAACTGTTATGAACCACATGCTTGGGAAGCAGAGCCATTTGCTGCGATAGCGTTGGAAGAAGGCTGAGGCAGAAAATGCTGGTATAATTCTGTGCAAGCAATCCCTTCCTGTTGCTTTGGGAAACCTGTGCAAGGGCAAACTTGCTTTGGATTTGGCCTCAAGTTTAGCTTTTCTTGTGTGTATACCATGCAAGGCTGACCTGCAAATGTTATCCACCAGTTACCAAAACATTTATTCAACAGTGTCCATGGCCTGCCTGGTTTTATACTTACTGCATACAGATGTGCCATTGAAGACTTTGGAGTTCTCAGAGAAAAGTTCCCAGTCCTTCACTTCTTTCTGCAAGTTTTTGGTATCATTCCCTTAATGTATTTCAAAAATGTAAACGCAGTTTGACTAAAACACTTATCTTTTGCAACATAGATAGAATGTGTTTGGTGGGCAGTAGCATGGAGAGAGGTAAATGTGATGGGGGAAGAAATGCTAAAAGGAAGAAAGAGGGAGATGTGGTAAAAATCATGAAAAGGGATTGAAGCAGGAACAAGATGTAGGAAGAATTTATTTAGATTTCAAAATACAACTTGAACAAGTTTCAATGTTCTGTGTAATAAAATAGCGTTATGTCAAATCTCAGTTTAATTAAAGCTCATTTTAGATGATCCTTTCTGGATTTCTGGATTTCCTCAGAGGTATGAATATTTAACTTTTTTATTTGAAATAAGAGTTATTTGAATTTCTTAAACTGGATGAGGAACTTCCTAGGGAATCCACTGTTCAAGAGCAGTGAATGGTAGGAAAGTCTCAGTTGCACACTGGCAGCTGTTCCGATGCACAAGTGCTTGCTGGTGGTTGAATTGTACTCACCACCAATACCTGTAAGCCTCCTGCATAATAGGATCAGAGATCACCAGGCCCAGCTGCCTGACCAACAGGCATGGGGCTCCAACCACCTCGCTAGGAAGCCTGTTCCAGTGTCTGCCCACCCTCACGGTACAGAATTTCTTCCTAATGCCTGGTCTGAACCTCTCCTGACACAGCCAGTTTATCACCCAGCATAATGTGCACCTGTTCATCTCACCATAGAGCAATCTGTCCAGAAGGATACTACCAAAAGCCACACTAAAACGTGTGTCAATATATTAGAAGTTGTGGAAGAGAAGATGACATTCTGAGTTAAACATTACTTTGTGAAATTCTCATGTTGATTCAGCCTGTAGCAGATCACTGTTTTGTAGTGATAAGAGACTTACAAACCTTAAACACAATTCCTTCATAACAAGAATTGTGAGCAGAAATGCTGCATTCACCTTCACTTACTTGAAGTAAAATGAAAAATGTCTCTGAATTTAATAATGTACATCTTGCTTTGCTGAAAAGGTCTCACAAACAGCATAATGGTTTCTACCAAATCTGATCCATTGTTGATCTATCAGGAGTAAAAACTAGCTGTAATTTAAGTTTTTGTGACACCAAACTCATTTCAGTCACTGCTTTCACTCTTGGCTTCTGGAACTACACAGCAAATCTTTTGCCCTACTTTTAGCTAAGAAGTTAAGGATTTTGAGATAAGAGGGTGATGTTTTTATATAACAATTTCCAAGTTGGCCATTTTACCCTTAAGTTATTAACTGTAGAGTGAAATGGCGTGGAAATAATAAGTATCCTGTGTGGAGCTGTAATTTGGACTCAGTGATCCTTGTCCTTGATCCTCGGATCCCTTCCAACTTGGGGTATTTTATGACAGTTATTGATGTAAAGGGAAACTAAACATTTATTTCTAGCAAAAAATACAGATGCATGTGAATGCTCACACAGCATAATGTCCAGTAAAACAGAAGTTCCCTTTGTTGTTGATGGAGTTTATGTTGTGATTACATACTCTACTCAGTGACTGATTTTTAAATACCACATGGCATATTGGAGTATGGGATGATGCACCTATAAAATGAAAAAGGAAAGCATGCTTTTAAGTGCTTTTAGAAACAATACCGCTGTCAACATTTACAATAAAACACAGCAACTGATCTAATTTGCTGTGTTGCTAATACATGCTCTTGAAATTAAACTTATATGAAGTGAATAGAATACTCATCAAGTGGATGTACAACCCAAAATAATGATTTTGGCAGAATTTATTTATTTTTTTAACCTTTATGCTTATAAAGATAAATTATTATTTTTTTTCCACAAATTGATGTCTCTTCTGTGTATGCCTGCACAATCTGGTTATTGTCATAGCTGAGTCAATCTTTTTGGGAAGTGAAAATGCTAAGGCTCATTCTTTTGTATGCTGCAGCTTTTTGTGTTAATGTTTAGCTAAAGGGAAAGTTGACAAAATCAACATTAGAAGAGAAAAATTGTAGAGTCCTCTTCTGTATCCTTTGAATTGTCTTGTATCGTTGTCCCTCCAAACCCAACCTTTGTCAAACTTTGTAAAGTAAGAGTTGTGTCGCCACTCCCCTCCACTTAACCCTCCCACTAGGTTTTTCTTGTGGTCAGAATTCCTTTAGATGTGGATAGGACATTATGGAATCACCTAACTGCAAGCCTCTTGCTTCTGTAGGTTGGTGGACATCAGGTTTTCCCTTTATTTATTTTTTTTTATTTTTATTTTTACCAGGTTTGACTGCAGTCAACCCTTCCAATGTAGCCAAAATACTGAATTTCACTGGAGAGCATTGCTTTGCACCAGCTCTGTAATGCAAATGCCTGAAGACAAACTGCGCACTTCAGCTGTTAACTTTTCTATTACTGTTTCAAAATTTGGCTTATTTTGTGTTTCTGTAGGTGTTACCACCTGATTCTCATTATCTTTGTAGCAAAATCAGGGCTCCTAATATGTTGTGTGTATGTCCTTTGATATTTTCTCCAGAGGTCAGCAGTTTGGTGATTTCTCACTTGGCCTGTGCAATACAGTCTGGATAATGAGTGGCTCCAGTGGGAAACATGCCTTTTTCAGGATCTAAAGCATTTGGATATGTTTGTTCTGGAAACCTTTTTTAAAAGTAAATGGCTATTTTAATACATTTGTCACATTTAGAGGCCTTGACATTCCATCTGATTAGGGATTAATTGGTTTTATTCTGAGTAACTGTCTCATTATGGCCTTGCTGCAGGAAGATAACGTAACTTTCTGTGCATGAAAGAAGTTTAAACTCCTGTAGCAAGTTTTCTTCAGATCATACAAGAATATACAAAAGTATGATTAGGTTTCCTATTATCCTCCTTTATTCATGGATCCTCTTACCTGTGTGTTTTTTTGTTTTTTGTTTTTTTCTTTTTTTTCTCATTAGATCCTGGATATGAGCAATTTAAGATAGCAGAGAAGTCCCATGGTAACTGGATCAAACTGTACTTAGAGGGGAATAATTCAGAAATACTCATGAATCTTGGCAAAAAGGTCCTGAAGCAATATTTGGAGGCCCTGAAGACTTTGAGTGCTTCCCTAAGCAAACAAGTGGCACAATATGACATGTATTCGATGATGGTGGGGACTGTTATTGTTATGGAGGTATGAAAATACATCTTCCGGGGAAAGAAGCTAAGTGCAAGACATGAAGGTTCCTATTTTTTGACTACTTAGTGCATACTCTTCAGAGTTAACTCTTCTGCAGTTTGCTGACTGTATTTGAAGAATGAGCATAATATTCTTTTTGAAGAATAACTTAGCGTTTAAAATTATTCAACAGAGCTTTTGATATAAGGTGGTTATGTTTTGGTGTAAATACGTGCAGTAAATATGTAGATGTGCTACAACAACCTAAATTACTCCCATATCAGTTATCTTCCTACTTTTTAAGGAGACTTCCTGCATTAAAGCAAAACCAGAAAGCATCTGCAAGTAAATTCCTGTTTTTTCCTCTTTACCTACCAATTACAGCTATTTAGAATAAGAAGACCCTGTGTGGCTGTTTTTTTTTTTTTTTTTTTTTTTTTTTTTTTACCATTCCAAGAATTATTCTTTGTACTGATAGGCGTAGAGCCCCAAAATAGGTACTTGCTGAAAGGTGCTGGGTCACCATTCCATATCACATGTAGGAATAAAGATAAGATATCCCACGTCTGGAATTTTAAGTGGTTATTTGCAATTGATATTTTGGGGAAATCTCAAGTGTTGGAAATATCAGATACCTTAGTGGTAATGCTTTGGGAAGAATGCTGAGGGGATACCATGCCTGCACACTGAACTTTATATACAGAAACGCGCACCTACCTTTTAGGTAACATCACTGTCAACTTTTGTGAGAATAAGCATTGTTCCCTAGGATGGAAATGCCCACTGCTGTCTTGATTTAGTCCTAGCCTGTGAGCAGTGCTGTCTACCTACAAGGCTATGTAATAGCTGTACCTGTGGTTCTGTTCAGTGTCTGGAATGGATCAGATGAGCAGCTCTTCTGTATTTGAGTCTCCTCAGGCCTTGTGGGCTGCATGCAAGGCCTCATCTTGCATGCCTTGTGCTCTGTGTACGGAACACACTGGAAATGGCTTTCTGATGGACTGCTTGGTGTGCTTTATCATTCTGCTGACCACTTCTCAGGAGTCAGTTCCGCAGTCCCTGTAGGAGGCGAGATGGTAGGTTCTGCTGCCAATCTACAGATAGCAAATCTGGAGATGGACAGTGCCCACGTTAAAACTGAAGTGCTTATAGTCTTTTCTTGTTCCTTTTCTTTGGGAACCTAAGGATTCAAACTCCTGACGGTTTGTACCCAAAGCACTGGAATTCTTTTTTTTTTTTTTTTTTTTTTTTTTTTGGGAATGCAGTTGCTGGTACTTACTTTTTCAACAAAACAGACCTCAGGTGTTTTAGTCAATGGGCCTTTATCGATAGAAATATGCAGCTACTAATTAGCTATGAAAGTGTGGTTAACAAGAGCTTGCACTAGTGTCACTAGAAGACAGTACAAAATGTCTGCATTTTTTTTTTCCCAGTGCAACACTCAAGAAACTGCCTTGCTTTCTAAAATTGTTTAGTTTTATATGTATTTTCCACCCACAACCATAGAAAGAAAGGCAGGGAATCTCACAGGTGACTACAAGCTACGTGATTCTATAAATGCTGTTCATTCTGTGAGGAGAATACCTCTGGAACATGAACTAATAACTGTATTTGCTCAGTGAGTTAAATTTAGATTTATAGGTAACTACGATTTGAGCATTTTAGTATCATGAATGCTTTGTTCTAAGTTCTGTGTTAAACAGTAAAAATGAGCCAGTATGGTAATGTGAAACCTCATGCTTTCATAACCAAGTGAGTTGTGAAAGGTACAATATGAATAAGAATGGACTGCTGCAATGCATTGCAATTAGTTTGATCTATTTTGCTATATCTTGCTGTATGGATGTGTAAGTTTTAGATACCGGTCTTCACAAATGAAAGATTATAGGTTGGCAGTGCTCTGATATAACTGCTTTCTTAAAATTTGTTTTAATCATGCCCTACAACAAGCATACTGAGCTCTGTTTAGTCCATTTGTGTCTCTTGCAAAACGTCTTAGCATGTGGCTGAATTTTTCTTTACTTGTTCATGGGTAGCAGAAATTACTCAAATTAATTCCACTGCTACAGTTACCTGAGAGGAAATCTGACCTTCTGCCTCGTCTGTGTGCAGATTATAGCAAAGCAGAAGTGAAGCTGGTAAATCAAATTAGGACAAGGAGAGGGACAAAAATAAATACCAGAATTTGTAAGCTTGAAAAACAGCATATACTTCTGTGATAGCATGAGAACTCTCCCTGGCTTAGGAAACTATTTAACTCAGCAAGAAATCTATAACTCGTAAGATAAATGGCCTTTGGTAGAACGCGCATTTAACTTTTTATTTATGAGTTATAAATGAGTCAAATTTGTTTGTTTAGGAGCTATTTCAGTATTGAGAGTTAAAACAATTTTGTAGAGAGTTATTAAAACTCTTACAATGAATCAAGATCAGGCAGGTGGTCAGTCAAAGCAGGTCAGGAGGCACGTGGTAATATATTAAACCCCGATAAATCATGCATCCGAGCCCTTAAATCAATAAATGAAAATACAATCTTTGTTTCTCCCCTTTATATGGTGATAACTTAGGCAAGTCAAACCATCCAGTATATTGTTGCACAGTGCTTTTTAGATCAAGCGATCATACTAGATCATAACAGAGTGACATGGATGACACTGGTATGATTTTTGTGTGAATTCTCACTGCATGCTTTAGCTAATGCTGATTCTTTATGTGTTAATTCTCTGTTTTATTTTTTTCCCTAGGTTCTGCTTCTGCTTTTGCTCAGCGTTCCAAAAGCTCTGAGCAGCCGGGCAGAATTTGAAGTGCCCCTCTCCCCTTCAGTCTTCTCTCTGCTCTTTTACTTGATGTGTCTGGTGCTGTGTGCGGTTCATGTCATTGTGTGCACATCAGCAGAAAACTTATGCTATTTCTGCAGCATGTCCTGGTTAACAGCACTTGGAGTGATGATGCTGATTTCTGCACTCATGTGTGGTATTTTATCTGCCATTGGAAAGATCCTTGAGAATTCCAGACTTCCAGTGAAGGTGAGACTGTGCATTAGTTATGGTTCAAAATGTTTTGCTCTTCATGGCATGCTTTCTAATAAAGTTTTGTGGAGGTTTTGTGTGTGTCCTTAAAGGAACTGTAATTTGTAATGTAATTAGTATAATTTAGTGTTGAAATGCGGTTTGTTCATTGTGGCACAATAACAGATTCCTGTAAAGAAAATCATAGGAGTGCTTATTTTCAAATTACTTTAAGAAATGTTCTAGTTAGTGTACATTATTTTACAGTTGAATTTATGAGGTCAGAAACAGTTCCGTGTACTAATTTTATGCTGTTACACAGTGATGTTTCACAGCTGCAATTAATGCAAGATGTATGATATTTTGCAATAACACTTTTTCAAGCTGAAAAGCAGACTTTTTGCCTTGCAGAGCTACGTAATAACTGCTCTGCTCAATAGAATTGAGAAAAGTCACTACTGAGCAGAGGTTAACATTTCAGTCAGTGGAACTATATACAGGAATTCCTGAGCTCAATAATATTTAAATTATTTTGAGTAAGGCTGCTAATGTTTATTATTAAAGCTATACCAGTTATACTTTATCATTTTGTTTCTGTAGTTTCTCAATTTGTGTCATTCCTTCCTGGAAATACTGTTTTTCTGAGAGAAGCCTTGTGCTAAAAGTAATACCATTTTCTCCCAAAGGCTGCTAACCCCAATTCAGTTTTCCTTGGTGCAATTCATTCTAGTGTATTAAAAATGATTCAAAAAGGAGTTTGAATAGATCTTGTTGTTTCATACTTATATTTATTGGTAACATAAGATTTGCACGTGTATGTTGATCACTTAGGCTAAAGCAGAGTAAAACGTCAGCTATCACTTTTGCTTAATGATATCAGGGAAAGAAGTTTCATCTCAAGCATAACTGCTAGCAGAACAGGCTTTCTAAGTGTAGATCACAGTTTGCTTTTGGTACTGAAAATTTTTGTGTCAAACTAGGCGTAATGTTTTGTTACAAAACCTAATGGTGCTACTGTGGATTATTTTTAAGGGCAAATGAAAGAAGAAAGAAAAATTAATCAACGTGAAAGGACAGATCTGCTGAATTGTACAGTTTGTTAAAGCTAGTTAGTACTTAGGGATGCGTTGGTCTCTCAGTGGACTCAGTTCACTTCAGCCTTTTCTGAGTTGCACTACTTACAGCCTTTATTTGTTTCAGTGTAAACGAGGTAGAAATTCCTCTTTGTAGAAAGTAAAAGAATATGGGCTTGAAATCATAATTAGTGATGCAGTGTTTTGAGTAGAATCTTAAGATTTACTTGCTATGCAAGTAAATAGCAACAAAGGAATACAGTAAACAAAGGAATATAGTACAAAATATATTAAAGCAAAGAGTAAATAAACAGTAAAAAAAAAAAAATCACACAGTAAAGAACAAAAAACCAAGCAACTGTGGGAAACAAGCTCATTTTTCATCTTAATACTTTTTTTCTAATTTTAACAACAGTAAGTGATGACCATCTAGACCTACATCAAATTTACAGACAATTCTACTTCACTTGGGTTGAGAATGATGACAGTGGCTTTTAGCTTTGCCCTCTGGAATGATAGTCTCAGAGCAACTCGGTTTGTTTTTGACCTGAAATCTTCCTTACATGCCAAGAGATGAGTTAATCCTTTGTGACACCCACCACTGTAGGAGTAATGGGCATTAATGGGCACTTATCTTTAGTCTCATTAAAGATAAAAGACTAGCCTTCAAACATAAGTACTGCACTTCTGACTATTACACCTATCCATGAGGTCAGTCGAGAAAATGAGTAGATACTTTCCTTGCATGTCTAAGATCAGAGCTTGAAGCCTCTGTAGAACAGGAGGTGATGCAAAGCATCATGTTCCTGACTTTAAAGTGATAAGCTACATGGAGGCTTGCTCTGTGCCTGTGCCTTCAGCACAGATGCCTGGAGACCTTCTGTCTTTTCTGATTTTTGTGCATATTCCTTCCTTCATACTCAGTGTATCCTTCCTTCATACTCAACATTACAGCGTGTGGGCTGGAAGTACCATGCAAAGTTGTTATAAACCAGCCACTGCTTAAGATGTGTTTCAAAGTTTTTGTTCAGTATTTCCTCAGGGAAAGCCTTTTAACTCTTTAATAGCAGGGCAGCTCCTGTCCCTTTGTCATTCTGTCATTTTGATTCATTTTGTTGTAATTATTTATTTATTCATTGCTTGTGAGATGAAGCTGACCTTAAGGGTCAAGCACTCATGAACTGCAGACCCGACACCAGAGAGAGCCCTCCAGCTTCATGCTCCCAAATTCGGGTGCCAGAACTAGCAACACACTGAGTTGATCAAAGAAAGAGTATGTGAATATAGTGCAGATCTTCCACGTATGTTGGCCTTTTGGTACCTGCTCTTGCCCAGGAAGCTTCAGGGAGCTCATTGAGTCCTCCTTTGAGTGGGCTTTGGTCCAGATTTTTTGGGTCTCCCCAAGTTGTGGTTGTGCTTCAGTAAATCAGGAGCAAAAGTTAGAGCTTCAGCCTTTTTTGCTCCCCCAGCATTAATTGTTGCTTGTTTTTTGTTTGTTTGTTTGTTAAATTAAGAACAGGCTGTTACCATATATTATTTTACAGGTATGGGTCTGCCTTTTTTGTTTGGCCTGAGTCCAAGGGTTTCATTCCCACCTGTTCTTGGCACATTTACATCCTGGCTGGTGAGAGGCAGCTGCTGGTGTAAACAACTTCCTGCAGGTGGCTTATGTATTGCTAATACATCTACTCTAACAGTGATCACAGCAGCAATTGCAAAATGTCTCCTAGTGTTCAAAACTTGAGTTGGGTGAAATGGCTTTCCTTATGATGTGAATTAATTGCTGCCTCCCTGATGGACACAGATAATTCGATCGAGGAAGACATTAAAAGCAGCACACACGTAATCTGTGCTGTTCCACTTTTAGAATCAGTCATTCCGAGGAGCTTCCACAACCATGAACTGTTGGCCGTTTCTGATGATTCCACCTGGTCAGCTATGCCTAGGAAATGCAGTTGAGAGGACGTGTGAGAAGTCTTTCTCTCTCTCTTCTATCTCATTTTTTTTCCTTGCCTACCCCGGCTTTTCCTGCACGTTTGCCTTTGAGAACAAATTGAGCAAAAATAGACTGATTAGAAATGACATCCTATATAGAACTAGAGGGAATGGCCCCAAGTTGTGCCAGGGGAGGTTCAGGTTGGCAATGAGGAGACATTTCTGCTCAGAAGGAGCAGTCAGGCGCTGGGACAGGTTGCCCAGGGAGGTGGTGGCATCACTGTCTCCAGGGATGTTCAAGGACAGGTTGGACGTGGTGCTTAGGGACATGGTTTAGTGGGTGACACTGGTGGTAGGGGGATGGTTGGGACATCTTGGAGGGCTTTTCCAACCTTAATAATTCTATAATCGTACCCAGTTTTATATATTTGTATATTTGTCTGCGGCACCCCACGTTCTGCTTACAAGAGACCACAGCAGTTAGAGCTTTCTCCCCATTTGATGTAGCACTATAAGCCCAGTTCCGTGTTGCTTGAAGAAAGATGTTTCAGCAGCAACGTGTTGTTTTTTCCTCTTTGGTACCAGCAATTGAGACCCATCTGGAATGTAAGAAGTGGGGAAAAAAAAATATTTACGCAGGCAGTAACACCTCTGTCATTTTATGGAAGTGAACAGATCGTGTCTCTTGGACACGACAATGCAGAAAATATCTCCATTTGGCTGTAATGGGACAGTTATCAATTCAAGTATTTCCTGCTTGGACTGGAAAGAAGGGAGAATGTATGAAATTGGTGCATCATGAATCAGAAATATGTTCTGGAGCTTTACCCAGCTAGGAGGTCAGGGCATACCAGCAGATGATCAGATCAACTGCTTCAAGTTGGTAATGCATGAATGAGGACGTTTTCAACAGTGTTTCCAAGACCTTCACTCACCACCCCCTCCAAAAGTTGGGGTTGGTACAAGTGAAAAGTACTGGATTCTTGATTCTAGTGCTGTGTCTCTATTCCTGTACCTGAGGCAGATTTGAAGATGTGGAAAGCTGAAGTGTGTCTTAGAAAGCAGACAGGACTTTGTATCCAGACCTGTAGGAATCCATTTTCACCAAACCATCTTCATCCTACTCCATAAAAGACTGGGTTGGTGGATCCATATCTCATCCTGTAGTCAAATAAGCTTTGCTGTTCCTGTTCAAGTTCCAGAGCAAGCCTGAAATATGCTGCACGTTTAGTTAGTGCCTCCATTCCTGACGTGTGTAAAAGCAGTGACCTGGACTGGATTTACATTTTTACCAGTCTAAGGACTGTTGCAGAAGGATGTTGTGGCTTCTTGCAGGTAGCTGCTTATGTGAAGATAGAGCCTGGGAAATGTGAAAGGGAGCAGAGAACAGTTTGCCTGCATTGTGGGTGTGAAAGATTATTTACTGGTAATTGAAGCACAAGCAGTAAAATATGCACACCGTTGTGTCCCTGTTTCTATACCCTTTTCCAGCAGAACACTTAGACTTCGGGGGAGAAGTTGATTGCATATACTCTGTTGATCTTAAAGTGCCTGCTGTTAAAATTAGGAGAGCTATTACACTAAAATATGTCTAAATCCAAGTGCCCATGACCAGTGCTTCTCCATAGTCTGCATATGTGCTCCACATCTGAAAGAGCTCCGAAATCCTGCTTTTCTGATGTCAGGAGAAGAATCCTGAATCAGGCTTTTGCCAGTAAAAAAATCTAAAAGCCTTCTCTAAGCTTATGCTATATGATAAAATGCAGGTATTTTAAAAGTAATTAAGATAAGCTCTCCTTTTTAATGACTTCAGAGCTTTTTTTTTTTTTCTTTAAATTGTTTCCGTTCACATCTAAAGATTTCTTTCAAGTGCTTCTCATTTGTAATGCTGTTTTTTTTTTTTTTTTTTTTTTCTTCTACTGTGACTGTATATAGAAGCTGATTACCAAGTTCATGAATTTTCTGAAGACCAGTGCAGGCAGTGTTAGCATCTGCTTCCTGACTGTTATTTATAGGTTCTGATTACTATGTTTCTAGCAGCACCAGTCCCTTCTTTTAATGGCTCTTCAGGTTTTAAATAGTTCTGCAGCCCTTTATGATTTCCAGAAGATACTCAAAAATGTTAACTTCTGGTTCATAGCTTTGCTCTAATTGCATACCAGTTCTTAAGTACAGTATTTACTACTACTACTAGTTGCATTTTTTTTTCTGGTAGAAATCAGAATCAATAGTTTTTTTGATAATAGAAGCTGTAAGCCAAATATTTTCAAATACAGTTTTTGAGAAGCTTCATTGTGCACAATTGTAGTGTAAATTGTAGTTAAAATCATAGAATCAAAGAATGGTTTGGGTTGGAAAAGACCCTAAAGACCATCTAATTCCAACCCTCCTGCCATGGGCAGGGACACCTCACACTAGACCAGGTTTATTATATAATTCCTTTGGCATTAAATATGGATGATTAATTTTGGTGAAAAAGAGCTTCACTCTCAACTGGACAGAAGGCCCATAACTGGAATTGGGCTTGGAAGATAAGGTGCAGGATGTTTTATCTCAAAGTGAAGAAAATGTACGTAGATTCTATTGTTTGTTTATTCGTAGCTGTGCAAACAAGTAAAAGATGTCAGAGATCTGGCAAGCAGATCTGTTTCTGTATTATCTAATTACTACAGCTTGTATATCAAATACTAAAGCTACCCTGGCATGGCAAATTAGAGGTTTAAATTTAAAGTCTGGCGTACAGAAATTTCATAAACCAAAGATACTGTGCTAAATTTGTGTGTCAAGACAGTGGTGCAAGTCCTACCAGGTTTCTAGTACCTGGAGTGCCTACTGGGTTCTTGAGGTCTGGAGGGTGTTCAGCAGCTAGGAAGTCAGAGCGGTGAATAGAGTAGGATCAACAGTTTTGTGCCTGTAAAACAGGTCTAAAAACTAAGAACAATCCAAGTAATCTAAGGTCAGGCTGCATAAAAAAACTGTAATGATAACATTCCTAATATGGCACAGCTCATATGAGGGATTACCAGTAAATTTAGAAAACCTTGATGAAGCTATTTTCAGTATTTCTTAGACCATGAAGGCTCAGGAGATTATAATTTGCTGCATAATTTTTCATCTTGCATAGATTTGCTCGAGTGAATAACTCTGGTCTGAAATGTGGCTTATCGATAAATGCCATTGGACTTAACCCTGTGAAGTGAATGGAGGAGTAAATTTTGTTATCTTCACCGGAATTGTTAGTCAGACAAGCAGGCATGGAATATGAACTTCTAACACAGGGATGTTTCACACTAATGCCACCATTTTTAGGAGGTTGTTGCATGTTCCCTGTTGATTACACATCATTTTTTCTGTTAATGAACCTACTGTTCAGCCCAATGAACTTATTTTCCTGTCGGTGCTGACAGCCAACTCATACAAGAGAGCAATCCTTATGTAGATTTTATGTCTCATAAAGGAGACAAATGAATTGTATTGAAGACATTTGAAGACATACAAGAAATTGTATTGTATTCTCATTTGTTGAGAATCTCACATTCCTTTGTACTCTGCAAGCAGATGATGCTTATGCGCTCTGTCACCATTTAGTGTCAGCCAAAACCTTTAAGGTCAGCACTGGAGTTTAAGCTTTCCATAGTTCAGTGATTTACTTACTCTTCATGTCTTAGTCTTTGTGAATTTCATGGTCTTTCATCTCTGCACTGACTACAGTTCTACCTGGTCTTTTTGTTCCAAAATGTGGTTTATGGTTTCTGATTTGCAAAACAGAGGACTGAACAAAAAGGAGTAATCTTATAGGGCACCAAAGAAATTTCAAATGTTAATCAGTTTAGATTGTGAGCTTGTGCTGTTTTTGAGATAATGACTATTCCTGTGATAAATTTGTAGTGTGTTTTTTTTTTTCTTCATTATAGTGATTGTAGCCTCTTTTTGTTGTTTGTCTGTTTAGTTTTGTTTCTTAAGTGCAGTGACTTTAGTGTATTTCTTCAACAGCACAATAAATGAAGGTGATATGAATAGGTGATAACTTTAATTATACCTTCTGCATTCAACCTCATACGTCTTATTCAGTCTCAATTCTGCAAAAGTTGTTTTCCTCAAAGCAAAATCACGGTAATGTTAACAAGCCTCTTGGGTCAGGTGTAGCTATTGTCCCCTTCATGTTGTATGTACGTGAATATTGAACACAAATACATGTGCTGCCCTCAGTCAGTCTTAAGAGCAACTGAGGCTCCAGAATTGCGTCTGGATGTTCAGGGTTATCAGTATGTTTATATCCACTGTTGTGTTACTTGCTCCCAGATTAGTGAGTTTCTGTATTCTTCTAATATAAGCTATTGAAACAGTTCAGGAAGGTGAGTGCTTTCCAGCTGAGACTTTGAATCTTACTATGGTTTTCCTCTTACTCACGCCTAGTTGGGCTTGGAATTTTGTGGCAAATTAAACGTAGACACTCATGACGCAGTGGATTAAATTCAGCAAAGATACACACACGGAGGTCCCTCCAGTCACTGTCCCTCTGGCCTCCCTCTCATACAGCCGTATGCTCTCCAGACCCTCTTGCTCCTGACATGAGGCCCTCCAGCTTTATGGCCGCAGGCCTTGCTTGCCGTGAGACCTTGCAGCCCCCAGATGTGGGACAGGGAGTGAAGTGGCACAGAAGGACAGGGAACGGGGGCTCTGACAAGCGAGGGTAGGCCGCAGCGATGAGGTGCAGGGCTGTCAGTGGGATCAGTGTGGTGGCTGGCGCCTGCCGGTGTGTGGCTGGCCCCCTTTATCTTTCCTCCTCTCACCTTCCCCATCCTGCCAGCCTGCTCCTCTGCAGCCCCTCTCCCCCAGCTCTCTCGCTTCCCTGAAGTGTTCCTTATCAGTCTGCATAGCTCCACAGGCCCCCTCGCACTGGTAATACCGATGCTGTCATTTCCCCTTATCTGTTACAAAGTCCAGGCCGATGCTCTTCGGATGTATGGCTGTGGTTTCTTAATGGCCCACCAATTAACGTCTGAGGAGTTTTGGTCCTCTTTACTGTCTCCTTTAGTGCTTACTAATCAGGGGCCTATCTCTGTGTGTTTTCTTTATGGCTTTCCCTGTTACTTCCCCTTCCCCATGAGGAGAAAAGCTCCTTGACCCGATAACCAATGAACCAGACGGTCCCACCTTCCCCATACCCTCACACTCTCTTTTTAGCCGTGCCATGACAATGGAGCACTTCGAGTAGCTGCTGTGAGCGAGAAATCGAACTAATGGAGGCATCAGACAACGAATTTTGTGGCTTTAGGTAGACTCAGCATGTGGAGTAAATAATAGGTGGATAAGATTCATAACGGATTTTGTGCTGACAGGCGCACTTCAGGCTAAGCGAGGACGAGAGGCACAGCAGAATGCCTGCAAGTAACTTCTGTTAATTTGAGTAATGAAGGCTGTCACTGTACCGGGTTGTGGACAGCACAGATTTAACCTATTAGAAAAGTACCTATTATTTGTATTGCAAGTTTGATTTCTGAAAGATTTCTTTTTTTTTTTTTTTTTTTTTTTTTTTTTTACTTCTACAAATATGCAGCAAGGAGAGAGCTTGTTTCAGACCTTTTGTCACAGGGTGGTAGGGGATTTGAATCTGTTCAGCTGAGATTATGCGTGAAGTTTCTTACCTTAAACAGAATGTCATTCTAAACAGTATGATTATACTGCAATGCTAACTAAATAGGCTACCATAAAATGAACATTTCAGAAATTCGCAGGATTTGTCAAGGTGGAAATAACTTGTCTTGCTGTTTATTTTGTTTCCTGAGAGGAAATTGCCCTAAGCACACTTTGAATGCTTAAACAAGTGAAGTTTTTATACAACTTTCACCACTGTTCTGTGTTCTTGTTTGCAGAATCCAGTTGTGTCCAGTTCCAGCTGGTCAGAAGTAGATGTGCTGATGCTGGCTGGAACAATTGGCCATGTTTTGAGTTTGGGGGCAAGCAGTTTTATAGAAGAGGAACATCAAACCTGGTATTTTCTTACCAATACTCTCTGTTTGGCACTGTGTCAGGAACTTTGTAGAAACCATTTTCTTCTGAAAGAATGTGACCCTCAGCATGGCATCAGTTCGAAACAAAATTTTGACGGTATCGGGGAAGCCTCTGATTGCAAGAATATAGATGTACCAGCATCAGGTAATTCAAAACTGGACAAGGTTGCATCTTCAGCTGAATTCATTAAGGGATCAGATAAATGGATAAGCTTAGCGAGTCCATGGATCATTCTTATTTGCTGTCGACTACTTCGATCCTTGAATCAGACAGGAGTCCAATGGGCTCATCGGCCAGACTTTGGGCACTGGCTGACAAGGTGGGTATCTGATTTATTATCATACTTACTGTCTTATTTATAAATTAATGTATGTTTTGCTTGGTGAAATATGTATACATTTCTATACAATCTGTACAACAGAAAGCGCTGTAAGCATGCAAATGGCATAAACAGTGAAACAACATAAGGAATTTTTCAGAGCTGCTTCATGTGAGTGTAATTCCTTGTGTACTATCAATAGATTATAATCTTAGCCCTGCACCATGACTTATCTAATTAATGTCAATTATACACGTTAGGTTTATCACAGGCAAAAAGTAAATATTTTCCTTGTGTAAGTCAACAGTGGCTGGTTTGGGAAAATAAAAATCACTTAACAGAATTAAACCATTAATTTTAAAACAGAAGGTTCTGCTCAATTCCAGACTTTATGAAGTTGTTGGAGAAGGTGCTGCACATAAAGTTCTTCCTTGTCTGTCACAATCATTTCATGTGTGGGTGGAAAACTGAAGGAATTTTTCAAATGTAGTATGATAAACAGAGAAAGGGAATTTCTTACAACTTGAAGTACACTGAGAAAGGGTTTTACTCTTACTGCCTTCTAGTATTGTGAAAAACTAGAGACATTGTTCAGTGATAAAAAGTACTTAATATTTGAACTGTTTTCTGTATGTCAGCTGTTGGATGGAGAAGCAACACCTTGCAACTGACTAGTCAGTGTTTTACAGACAGCAGATGGGGAGGCTTTGCTGTGTAAGATAAAGATCCTTCTTGCCAGTGTCTTACAACATGTTGATGAAATGTCATTCATCATTCATTAGTAGCGACATGAGTAAATGAACTAATATGAGACTGGTTACATATTGGCAGCCTCACAGATAAAATGCTAATTGCTGTGACAGGCATGAGTGCTGAGAGACATGACTTATGAGGAAGTTTACTGCATTACCGTAGTTGCCCTATACCAGAGCTTTCACCATGCTTCCCTCGTGTGATGAGGTGAGGGACTGAGGATGGAATGTCATATTCCCAGTCCTGAGTCCACAGCACAGAGAACTCCATAATGAGCTAAGCCAGTATGTGACCAGTCAGTCCTATTGTAAATACAGCATTAGCTGTGATTCGTTGTGACTGGGAGAATTTTTTAAAAGATGAATCCTCAACATTTTCCAAAGATTTATTTGCCCAGTAACTTCCTGGGCCAGACATCTTCAGACTGGCAGCCCTTTTCTTGGACTGTTTGTATACCACAGTGCTATGGAAGAAGAACTTGATACTCTTGCAGCTGAAAAGCTGCATTTGTCTTCCTTGAATGTATTGATCTGTTCTCTTGTGCTTTTGTTTGGCACCACAAAGACATGCTTGGATTTATCTTCTAGCACCCTTTAACCCCTGTTGGGTTTGGTGAGGTCTATGCTGAGCCTTCTCTTCTTGATGCTTAACAGTCCCAGTGTTTTCAGCTTCTCCTTGTATGACAGATTCTCCAATCCCATAATCATTTTTATTGTCCTTTACTGCACGTGTCTTTCTTTGTACTGGGAAGCCCAGAACTGGACGCAGGACTGAACAGAGAGGAAGAAATGCCTTGCTCGACCTGCTGGTAACATTTTTGCTAATTCAGCCCCAAATGCTGAATACAGTCTTGGTTGCAAGGGCACAACTTGGTGTCCACCACAATGCTCAGAGCCATCTCTGAAAATATGCTGTATGCCTGGTCAGCCCCCAGCCCATCCTGCTCTGTGCGGTTCTTCCATCTGAAGCGCAGGATTTGGCATTTGCCTTTGCTGAACTCCATGGATTTGTTGTCAGGCCATTTCTGCAGCGTGTTGAGTCCCCCCTGAGTGACAGCACACCCATCTTGTGGTATCCCAGCAGGTCTTCCCGTTTTGCATTGTGTGCAGACTTGCTGGTCTGTCCTGTCATAAAGCTCACTAATGACTTTGTGGTACTGATCAGAAGAAGCCTGTGAGCTGGGCAGCTGAGCCAGTTTTCAGTCCACCTCTCTGTCCACTTATCTCAACCCTACTGCATCAGTTTGCCTGTGAGGGTGTTGCAGGAGACTTAAAAGCCTCGATAAAACTGAGATAAACACCACTGCCTGTGCTCCACTCTTCCACCGAGCTCGTCATCTCCTCACAGAATTCTCTCAGGTTGATTAAGTATTAACTTCCCTTTCATAAAGCCAGAACAATCCTGTTATTAAAGCTGTTTGCCTCCCCTATCAGAAAAGCTGAAGTACTGGCAGCTAGATATCAAATCTGAAACTTCAGAATGTCACTGGTGAACTGCTCTCTGTGTTCCCCTCCTAATCATACATGTATATTCAAATCGGGTGTATTTGCTTGGATCTTAAAGCAAACAGAAGAGGACAGGTCCAGCTATAGTCTTAGGCTACGATTGCTTGTTTGGCAGTAGTGGTATATTAAAGAGCCCTTTCCTTACCGTGCAAGGTACCTACTGCCATGCTGTTCCCATCACAGACCCTTTATTTTACCAGCACAGCTGTTATTTTGTCAGTGTGGTGAACTGATATGGCTGGAAAAATAACCAAATCTGGTGTAGGAAGCTCTTGTCTTTCAGATGGATCACATCCCACTCTGATTTACCATGCAGCTTAACAGGCACGTGTTCTGGCACAGTACATGGGCTGGCTTAGTAACAGGATTGCAAGAATGGGCGAGTGTGCAAGCCAGCGCTGCTGCTGTTGAAATTCACGTCGAAGCAAAATAAGTATGTGCATCTTCCGAATTGATGCAGGCATAAGCACCTTTTTTTTTTTTTCTTTCTGTCATTGTCAAGAATTGTTTAAAAAGACCTACTTGCCTGTTAAATGTAGATGGGAAAGAATTAATGATTTTTCAAAATTCTACTTTTTTTGGGATTTAAAAAAAAAAGTTTTGGAAAAGTCCAGAGTGCAATACCATGGCAGGCTAAGATGATGTGTAATTGGGGCTGCCACAGCTCTGCCTTTTTCTTTTCAGAAAGCCACTTCTGCAGTGTTCAGAAAGCTCAAAAAAGAGCAGAACCCTGGCATAGGTTGGCTCAGGATGCTGTGAAGCCAAATCCTGACTTAAATCACAGGAGCAGCTTTTAGCCTAACAGGAAAATACAGGATATGTCACCATGGTGACATGTATTTCAGTTGCTTTATATGGTTAAAAGTTTACATTAATAGCAGCATTTTAAGTGCACAGTTCTTGGACTTGAGTGATAGGATGTAGGTGGGGTAAATCCTTTCTTGGGTCTGAAGTGGTTCATAGGATGAGCTTTGGAAAGATTAGTCAATGAATCAAATAAATCTTTGTGCATCCTCTGGATGTTTGTGGGGGTCCAAACTCCTATTGGGTGAGCATGCTTACGTTTTTTTTTGTTTGGAGGTTTTAACTTCTTTGTTGCTTCTCCTTCACAAGAGAACAGTATGGTAGAGGTGTCTGTTTCCCCAATGTTTTGATCAGGATTCAGATGATGTGTTTTCCTTATAGCATAAATTAAAAGTTGGTGATAAGCTGAGTTGCATAAAGCACTTATTCCTCCTCCCAAAATGCACTGCGAGCCTGGAAGGTTGATTGTCATTCTATTTTTAGTATGCGTTCAATTTGCATAGTTATGTCTTAATAGCACATTTTCTAGTAATAAGAAATTAGAACCTTACTCAGATCATGTGTATCTTGTTAGTTTGAGTTAAAGCTGCTCAGGCTTTTTCTAGCCAGGATTCTATTATTTTGTGTTTTTAAGATAAGCTGATGAACAGTCTTCCTTTTTTTTTCCTTTTATTGACTCTTTACATACCTGTAGTGGTGCTCTGACCAACACTTTGCATACCTGGACAGTGCTTAAGTGGCTGAGCATTCATGTGAGGGAAAGGAATTATTGCACAGGTTTGTGCATGGAAAAACGTCAGAAGCAAAACACAGAAATTCAGTTTACTTATAGCATGTTGAGTTATTACCATTATTATTTATTTATTATTTTATTAGGGATTCATTCAACAGTGCTGAAATTAGGGAATTGTTCTATGTTATTTGCAGAGAGACTCTGCAAAAGCTGCTGCAAAGAAAAGACATGCTTCAATGAGAAAATGCACAATAGGAAAAAAGGCAGTAGATGAAGCAGAAGAGAACATCCAATCCCTAACAATTCCCTTGCCAGAAGTAAGGTTTTCTTTTTAATTACTTGGTATTCAGACAGTTTTGTTCAGGTGTTTAATCCTGGTAAGAGCTCATACTTGGAAGTTGTCAGATGCTGCATGCCTCCCTGTAGAAGGGGTGAAGGTGTTAGCTGGAGCACCAGCTTGCAGAGAAGTTTCCAGAAGCACAACAGCAGGGGAAAAGGATTATGTTTTCTTTCAGTAATGTACTTAACTCCCCCAACTAGTGCCACCCCCTAAAAACTAGCATGCCGTGTGAATCCTGTGTATTCTGTTGTATGCTAGTAGTATGAAAGAAAAAATAATAAAAAGGCCTTACCCACCTAAAATGTGATTCTGCACACATTTATAACTCCTTTCACTCCACTAGCATTAGCAGGAGTGAGGTGAGGTCGAACCAGTGGAAGGAAATGTCTTCAATCTTTATTCTGATACCAGAAATATGAAAGTGTAGACCACCAGCTGTTACAGTAAGAGCATAAAATACAAAGTTTTTTCTTTCTTTCCCTTTTCTTTCCCTGCCCACGCCAACCCATGTTCTCAGGTCGTTTCTCATGGAAATCTTGGTACTTCAATGTTCATGGTGTGGCTTAGGCAAACACCACTACATTTCATCTAGGATAACAGTAGCATGTTCCTGCTTGATTTTCTGTGTGGGATATCAAAATCATGTAGAAGTTTGCTAAATGGCTGAACTCTGTGTTGAACAACAACAGTCCTGTTTCCAACTGCATGCTAATTTAATATACACTTGCTGCTTTACTGTAAGTACTGTGCTTGGAAGACCTGGAATCTGTAGGTGGTTTATGCTGACCTGACTTTGCTTGCTATAAATCCTTTTTATTTGTTCCTTCAGCAAACTCTTTGAAACACTGGAGTAATATTTTTGTTGTTGTTATTTTTTTGCAACAAATTTACTTGGTTCAAAAAATTCCTAACCAGAAGTAAGAGAAGATTATCAGAAAACACAGACAAAGGCTGGATATAAACCCCGATGCTAGCAGTCAAGAATATGCCATTTGTGACTGGTGTGCGTGTGTCTTTGAACATACCCTAGCTTTCCATTGGGCCTTCTATGAGGATTTTTCTTTGTTTTTTTTTGAGGGATAGAGTATGATTTCAAGTGTTCACTGTAGGAAATTGCAGGTGTTACTGAATGTCTTGCTTGATATAGCACCGGTTATTAATTCTTTAAGGTAAGAGTTCTTTTTTCTGTGTGTGTGTGTGTTACTATGTTAAATTTACCTTCAAGAGTCTCTTAACAGAAGTGCATTGATAAAGAGATGAAGACTAAGTTGATGGTGATGTGCTGTTGTTTATATCTGATTTGATTTATCTCACTCTCACACAATGAATAACTAAGAACATATCCTGAAAGCTTTTAAAATTTACCACAAGTGTTCATTTGAAAGATGCAGTGGCTACTAAATCAGTTCTTTATGTATAGATCATAAGAAATTATGCATTCACGATGTTCACAGGTTTCTGCAGCAGTCCATTCATTCCTTCTGCTGTCTCTTGCTGTAGAAGAAGGATACTACCAAGGAGCAACATTAAGAGCACATTATATGTTCTGTAGTGTTCTGTTTCTCCCTTTTCTCTACTGTCCTGCAGAGAGCAGTACATCCCCTGGGAGTCCTTCTAAGTCGTATGAGATGTTTGACTGAGTCCTGCATGGAGGACTAACAGGGCATTTTTTCTGCCCCTTATATTTTTCCTATTTGACTTTTTCATGCAACAGCTGATAAAGCTATTGGTCAAAACACACCCCATAAAGCATGTACCAGCACATAGGAAAGTAAACCTGTTTCAAGTACTGTAATTTTGATTAAATCAAAGATAAAACTGGAATTTCATAAATGCAATCAGAGTTAATGCAGATAATAGCACAGGCTCAGTATTGGTCTGCTGAAGTTGATCATCTTTTATCATGGCATTTTGAAGTGTGGAAGACAGAGGTGGAGCGCTTAGTTCTAATGCTCTAAATGATGTTCTTAGCAGAAGGTAAATTAATAAAATTATTGTTTCTGGGTCATTTCGACACTGGGAATATTTGCAGTAGGCAAATTTTAGCGACTTCTGGATTGTAAGGGGTTTTCTGAAATTACTTAGCTAACTATAGTAGGGATTAAGTGCAGATCTTTACCTGACCCCCTTAAATTTTGCAGTACTAAGTGATATCACTGTAGATTTAAATATGCTTATGGCATATTTAAGTATGGCAACATGCTTAATGAAATGCTCTTGGTTCTGTAATGAGTGTTATATAGATAGAATGAGGAGGAACAAACAAACTGTATCTGTACTCTTGGCAATGATGCAAATTCTCAGTTTCTATCCCTTGAATGTATTGGTTCACTACAAGGTGATATTGTATATAAAAAATAATAATCTTATAATGCTAATGTATTTATCTGTGTATATGTTTTAAGCTATATAAGTATATTTCTGGTCATTATGGCTAGGCAGTATTTTGCATGTCAAAAATTAAACAAATAAAATACATATGCAGTTACTTAAAAAGGGAAAGTAGTTCTAATTCAAAATGTTCATAATGCAAAAATCTTCTATGCCTTCTGCTAGAAAATGAAATCATATGGTATAAGCAAAATAAGTTTTTTCAAAATGTGTAAGTAACAAAATCCTAGTTTAAAAGCCTTAGACCTTTGTCCTTTATGCAGCTCAGTTTTTATATAATTAAGAGAATAGCTATCATATGGTAGAACACATTAATAGAACCTCAATAACAAAAATTTTTTGAAACTACTAAAATATTTTACCGTATCTCTTGGAAAGTTTATAATAGGTGTCAGTGCAATGATTAATTTGGAAATACAGTGCTTTAGCTAAGGCTTTGTCAAATATGTTTATCAGTAATTGCAGTAGTTTAAAGTTTTTTTGTTTGTCTGTTTTTCTTTCTAGTTCTGAACATAAGTCTGAACTCTCCTTCTTGGCTGCAGTTTCCCTAGTTATGATCTTCTTTCTGGTTCAAAGAAGATGCTCCCTGGTTTCAAAAATTGCTATGGCACTTGGGCTCCTGGGAGTCTACAGTTACCGGGCAGCCATTGGAAACGTTGTATTTCCATGGCAACATGACAGCAAAGATATTTCAAAGTAAGTTAATCAACAGATATGTAAATTTATTTCTAGAAAGGTGTTAACACTTTCAATATCAGGGAATAGGGTGAAAAAGGATGTTATGTCTAGGCTGGGATCAGATTCTTATGAATAAAACTCTATTTTGTAGATGGTAGGCAGTCAGTTTTTATGGATTGTGCATAATTTTGAGTCTCATGAAGTGTCATGCAACTTTCAGATTAGAAATCTGTCAGATAAGGACTAATCTGAAGAAAATCCAGTAGTCATTGTTGGTATTTTTACTATAAAGAAACTCCAAAAACACCATCTCCTCTTGTTTTAGGTGGATTTGCCACATTTAGCAGAGAGTATGCAAAACTCATTTAGCTATTTCGTAGCTTTGAAAAATACTTATACAGTAATTGGGAGAGTTAGTTTTCTGTATCTTCCTTTTGGAGTTAGTTGAGTGTTGTGTAATGTACGGCTTTTCAAGATGTAACAAAATCCTTCATAAGACCCAGGCTGTGCTGCACAATGTATACTGAGGATTTTTATGTGGATGGTAGATTTCTTACAGAAGTAGCTGTAGCTGTGAGGAATCTATTAGCATTTTTAGCAGTGACTACTTTTGGAACATAGCTAAGAGGCTTTAGTTTTCTCATGATACTTCCTCTCATTGCATTGTACCTGGTTCTGCATGCTTCAAATTTTCTGATATGTCAAAGCTGTGGGAAACTTCCAGAATTAGGTAGAACATTCAATGAGGAGGAGAAGGAATAATAGAAGTCATAGAACAGTTCTATTATGGATGGAATTAAAGTTTCTCTCAGTCGTTTTGAAGTTGATAGGTGGTTTCTTTTGGAGCTTCTTAACTGGGGACCAGAGTTTCACAAGATACGAAAAAGACTTGCAGGAAAAGATCTTAGGACATACAGAAGATCAGATTTCCTGACAAGATACTTTTATAAACTATATTTACATGTGTATACATCCAGATGTATTTACGTATGTCCCATCTTTCCAAATATTGAAGATAATTCTAGTTCTATCCCAGTGTTAGCACTGTGTGTTGTTTCTGCTGGATGCAAAAGTAATGGTAATCTCTTCTTAGTCTGCAAGATTTGGCTCTGTGTTTGAAAATGTTTCTGGAAGCACGTCTGATTTCTGGGTGCAACCTCTGGTTTTGTTTGTGTTTTAGTAAAGTCTTTGGGGAATAATAATAATATCCTTGCAATAAAAGAAAAAAAAAAAACCTACAGTGTGGGACAGAACATTAAGTATAGCAATTGAGCTTCAAATGAAATGCAATTAGAGAAATAAGTGGAGTATTTAAGACAAAAGCCTTTATTGAAAACTTATTCATTCTGTAGTCAGTGTATTGATTTTAATTACAGGAAGAAAGATAAAGGGCTTTTTTATTATTTCACCTTAATAAATGGTGAATATGATTATCTGCTTAAATTATGTCAGACGTTTATATATCTATGATTATATAGTTATTTGAAAGTTACTCTCAAAATTCTTGAAACAAAGCATTATGAAACAAGCTTTATTGTCAAGTATAGTGGTCTTATACTTAAAGCTCAGCTTGAAATTAAGTGGCTGTTTATCTGGGAGCAATTAACATACCTTTTTTTTAATTGAAATATCTTTGTGCTTATGTGAGTGAGACTCCAGACACTTGTCACGTATGGCTCAAGAAGTAGAACTGGATATTCCAAGAGGCTAAGTGCCACATGATTGTATTTGAAAAATTGGCCAAGTGTTGTGGCACTCACTGTGCAACCTTGGCATTACTAAAGACACTTCACATTTTTGCATTTTTGTATACTAACTGGTGCATTTTGTGCACTTTTAAGCAGCCTGAAAAATCCTTCTTGTGTGTTTTTATTAATACTTGATGTGCCCTACCCAGTGAGTTATACCCTTTAGACTCACAGCATAAACTGTTGAATAAAAGCTGACAGGGCTAGCAAAATCAGGTTTTTGCCTCTGCGGATGGCATGTGTTCTGCGCCTGGCGTAAGAATTGCAGTGTTGGGCTTTTCCTGTTCTTCAACAAGAAAGATCCAACATCAAATGGTTTAATTAAGTAGCTGTTTTAATTAGTCAGACTAAAAAGTGGAATGTAGATAGCAAGCCTGAGGTCTCTTCAGGTGTTGGGAACACTTTTTTCATGGAGCAGCAGAATTTTCACATGGTACGCCATGCAGGTCCCATCTCCTCCCATTCCATGGTGCCATTTATCTTGCATAAAATAACAAAACCTGTGTCACCTCCTGACAGGCTGGAGTGTTGTCACTTCTAACACCCAGCAGCACACAGCACAGGGATCCCAGTCCCTTACAGCAGCAACTCATGCTAACATAGGGGCTTCTTAAACCTAAAGTAAAAGGCTTAATAGAGCAGGCAGGGTTTGTCCAAAATGACTAGCTCTTCAAACACAGTGTCTTCAACAAGGATCTCAGTACAGCATGCCAAAAAGGAGGGTAGATAAGTTAGCAGATTTCAGATGTCAGTTGATCTGTCAGTATAGTGGTTCTAGCTCACCATGATTAGATGGCCGAGGTGATAAAAGGTAAAGTCTACTTAAAATGCCATCATGAATGAAACCAGGACTGTCCTTTATATGTGGCTGGAGGTATCTTTAGCATTTTCATGATGTAAAGTGGAGCTAGATCCAGGTGCAAAGTCTAAGACAAAAAAAGGCTGTACGTAGCTACCACATGAGCAATGCTTATTTATTTAAGACAGAGAATCTGCTCTGAAATTCTCCCTCTCCCCTTTGCTGAAAACAAGTGTTATCTCTGAATGTGACAGCTGTTGGGAGGTGGATGAGAAGACAAAATTGAAGAGTGTCCCTTCCTCTGTGGCTCTCACTAAAATAACCTCTAAATTAAAAAATGCAAGGAAGTAATTTGGCCTTCAGTTTTTCTGAGCTCTTTTATGTAATGATAGTTTGTGCTGTTAACAAGATGAGGATATACCGTGCTGACACAAACAAAGTAAGTGCTTTTGCCAAGAAACTGTTCTTTTTTAGTTTGAATTTCTGTGAACCCATTAATCTCAGTTATCACTTAACTGTTTTAATAATGATGAGTATCCAAAGCAGTTTCCTAAAATTTTACTTCCAAGTTCACAGAACCATAGAATAGTTTGGGTTGGAAGGGACCTTACGGGCCATCTAATTCGACCCCCCATGCCCTGGGCAGGGACACCTCCCACCAGCCCAGGCTGCCCAAAGCCCCATCCAGCCTGGCCTTGAACACCTCCAGGGATGGGGCATCCACAGCTTCTCTGGGCAGCCTGTGCCAGGGCCTCACCGCCCTCACAATAAATAATTTCTTCCTTATGTTTAATCTGAATCTGCAACTGTTACCCCTTGTCCTATCGCTGTATTTCCTGATAGTCTCTCTCCAACATTGCATGAATGTATTTGAATACTTGGTAATAATTACATCAGAATTACTAGAGATGTTCAAATAGGGCACGTAATTTCCGCATGAGCCAGAAACACAGGAACTCTGTGGTCTTTACTGTTTGCGTGAAGAAACAAGTCTCTGTGCTTTACAAAAGAATTTAAAAGTCTTCCTACTTCAGGGAACAGAATACTATTATTTTCCCTCTTGCTTTTTGGTTTTCTTTCACCAATATGGAAAAGAAAAATTGAATTTAAGTTCTCTTACTGGTAATTGTTAAAGAAGGAAGTTGACCTTCTAAAGGTTGAAAGGTTATATAAACTTAAAAGGAGAAAATTAGTTTTAGAAATTTTACCTAGCAATGATTTCTGTGGCCAGACAGTTATACCAGTTACACCAAGTGTAACTATACCCTTACTGTTTTTAGTGCTATGGTCTAATTCACCATGTATATTTTTTTAAGTCTAAGAGACTCAAGAATCATCACTTCTGAGTGAATTGTATTACCTTTGTAGGAGAACATTTTCATTCACCATTCATGTATAAAGGGACTAAAATTCCCTGAGGAGATAATGTATTATAAATTGTGGATAAGATGTGTGGATAATGTGTATTTTTTTGTCTCTTCCAAGATTAAGATGTATATACGTTAAAAATTCTATGGCTATATATTCACTTACTTTTCTTTGTGCCTTGGGCTTTGCTCTTTTAGAATAGCGGGAAAAATAATATATTCTTTTAGAATATAATTTTAAAGCCTACTGGCCCTTGTCTTTGTCAGCTTTTTGGGTGAGATGCTGTGCTTTCTCCAAAAGCTGACTTTCACAGGAAATGGAGAGGCAGATCAATTTATAGTTGCAATGAACAGCAGTAGATACTAATGACACTCCAGAGCATTCATTTTGTTTTGGGATTTGAAAAATATATGTGACTTCAGGGAAAAAATGTGCTGGTTTGTATTATACGTGTGCAACTGTGTAAGGTGAGAAAGTATCTGGGAAAGACGTTTAGATGTAGAGCTTAGGGATATGGTTTAGTGGGGACTGTTAGTGTTAGGTCAGAGGTTGGACTCGATGATCTTGAGGTCTCTTCCAACCTAGAAATTCTGTGATTCTGTGATTCTGTGATATGCAGACTGAAGTAAGGGTCTTCAAATGCTATCCCTGGTTGTTTTTTAGTCTGTTTTGATTGGCTAAAACTAAATACCTCTTTATGCTAATGAGTTATGAAAAATCACCGAACAGCTTAAAAGAATAATCATTTTTCAATCAATTTGTTTCTTGACATAAACATTCCATATTAGCCTAAAGAGTATTTTGGGGGAAGTTCATTATGTTATATAAATGGAATAATTACATGAATGTATTTATGGATCTAGACCTTGAATAGTAATAATGCGAATTTATTTTGATTGCATTAACTGACATTTATTTTTATATTTTAGGTTTGTTTAGTTTTTTAGCACAATCTGTTTTGCTTAAAGTTGCTCTGGAGGTGTTGTTATTTAAATGTGAACTAGTTTTAGAGTTTTCATAATTGAGAAAGCCCTCTCATAAAAATGTCCAGTACTAAAACTTAGAATTTGGCCTGTTTGGCAGGACTGAAGAGAGGCTTTGCACCTCTTTTGAAAAAGACTTTTTTTTGACCTGTGAAATAGATAGTAGTAGCTTGTCTTTCTATTTTATTTGCTTATTCACATATACATGTATATATTTTATTTTATTTCCTCTTTAGGGGGATTACTGAAGCTCGTTTTGTTTATGTCTTTGTTCTTGGCATAGTCTTCACTGGCACTAAAGATTTACTAAAGTCGCAGGTTATTTCTGCAGACTCCAGCGTGAAGAGTACAGGATTATGGGAAGTGTACAGTGGATTGGTTCTACTAGCAGCCCTTCTGTTTAGACCTCACAATTTGCCAGTGTTGGTGTTTTGTCTGCTGATTCAGACAATGATGACAAAATATATCTGGAGGCCTTTGAAATGTGATGCGGCACAGATTACTATCATGCACTACTGGTTTGGCCAAGCTTTCTTCTATTTTCAGGTAAGCTGAATATTCTCCCTACTATGGGGGTGGGAGGGGGAACAGTTTTTGCATGAAATATTTTTCATGGTAAGTGAAGTGTCAACTAAATCTTGTAATGGGAGAGTTCACTGAGTTCTCAGAAGTGTTTTGTTTCTAAGAATATTATTAACATTTCTATCTCAGAATCAGGGAAAGATGCATACCTTGATAACTTGATAGCCTCAATGCAGACTTCCACAACTGTCAAGAGTATCAGAGACCTATACTACGGGAGTTTGGTCTGTTTGTGGACTACCTAACCACCTCTACGGTGATAGTAAATGGAAAAATATCAGCTGAGTTGTTTAATACCAGTAACAGGCACTTGCATTTTTGTACTTGATCCATGAGGCTTCCAAACCTTCTGGTGATGTAACAACAGGTCTATATACAGTTCAAGACTGAAGTGAAGCTCTATGACAAAATAATGCATCTTTATGAGAATCTAAACTAACTGACGTTCATATTTTAAGGAATGGTACAGTCTTTCCTGAGGAGTCTTACTAATTTCAGTAACGTTGTTCGTCACATTGCATATAAGGTTGCAATTCAATAAAATCTTTTCTTTTCATCAAAGCTGGAGAGGTTCTTTCCACTTCTAATAGTGTTGGAAACTTAGCGTAGCAACCTACCTCAGAAAATCATTTGTTGGGAATCAGGTTGTTAGGGTCTGGATTATGAGGAGAGGCTTTCTGATTTTCTGCAAAATGTCAAGGTACAGCCTGTACTGGCTTTAATTTTGAGGCATGGATGTTAAACTGCGGTCAAGCTGAGGGTACGTTAAATGGTTTCTGATCCTGTTAGTACTCTTTGAGGATTGGCCTCACTTTGCTGAGAGTGCATCTCAGGACAGAGAATTGCCGATGGGCATATAATCACCATGATTCACCCTTTCCTCCCCAGTTTTCCCTATGCCCCCTCCTCTGAGGAGGTAACGTTTTTTGGTTGAATAGCTTTTGTATGTCTTGCATGTTACAGTTCAGACAGCCAACTCTGATTACTGCCTTTCGAGAGCTGCCCTTAGTGGGGTTGGAAGAAGGCTGAAGGCAGAACCCTCTGCACACTAAGGCAGTGAGCAAAACTGGCTCCCAGAAATGTAATAGCGGGTAGGCTGACAAGAAAATCTTACTTGCAGAAAAGAGACTAATAAAGAATGATCTGAATGTTTTCACAGAGCATCTATTTTTGGTGGAGTTGGCTGAGAATTTCACAGAACCACCAAGTCACGGAATAGTTGAGGCTGGAAGGCACCTCTAGTGATTTAATCTATCCAGATTAGGTTGTGCAGGGCAGTGTCCAGTCTGATTTTAAATCCTTGCAAGGTTGGAGGCTCTACAACCTCTCTGGGCGCTGTCTCCCAGTGTATGAGCGCCTTAACCGGTAAAAAAGCTTTTTCTGATACTTAAATGGAACAACTTACATTTCAGTTTGTGCCCATCGCCTTTCATCCTTTCAGCAGGCTGTACTGAGAAAAGTCTGGCTACATCTTCTTTACTCCCCCTCATCAGGTATTTATAGACGCTGTTACAATCCTTGCTTAGCTTTCTCTTTGCAAAAGTAAACAGACCCAGCTCTTTCAGATAATGTTTGTGTGACAGATGCTTTGTTCACAACATCGTGTCTGTGGTCCTTGCTCCAGTACATCCATGCACTTTCTTGCACTGTGGAGCCCAGAACTAGACTCAGGACCCCGAGCGTGATCTCATCACTGCTGAAGAGGGAATGGAGCATCATCTTCAACCAGCTAGTGATGCTCTCCTCAGCGCAGCCCCAGGTGCTGTTGGTTTTCCGTGCCAGAAGCACAAATGGCTGGCTGGTAGGCAATGTGGTGTCCATCAGGATAACCTGTGTATGTCCTTGTCTGACAAGCTGGTTGCCCAGTGGTGAGCCCCCAGCCCACCCTGGTGGCTGGGTTTATTTCTTCTGAGGTGCAGGGTTTGGCATTTGCCTTTGCTGAACTTCATGGGTTTGTTGTCAGGCCATGTCTGCAGTGTGTTGAGGCCCCCTGAATGGCAGCACACCCATCTTGTGGTGCACCAGCAGCTCTTCCCATTTTGCATTGTGTGCAGACTTGCTGAGGGTGCTCTCTGCCCTGTCGTGCAGGTCATTAACGAAAATGCTCAAGAGCATTGTCCCTGCTGTGAAGCTCTGGGTTCAGTATCTAGTGAGTGGCCTCCAGGTGGGCTTTGTGGTGCTGACGAGAAACCTGTGAGTTGGACAGCTGAGCCAGTTTTCAGTTCACCTCTCTGTCTACTTAACGCTACTGCATCAGTTTCAGTTTGCTTGTGAGTGTGTTATGGGGTGTTACATGGCTTTTTTTTTTTTTTTTTAGTGCTTTTATACTGGTGTCATTGAGAAGATGTAAATATCTTTTAAGATTTTTCTTCTTACCCTAATGTCTGTTTTTCTTTTCTTTTCTTTTCACTTTCTGTGACCCTTGCAGTTAGAGAACTTACTAGTTTTTGGAAGATGGGAAGAAGTGACTTCCATGTTAATTAGCTGCATGTTGTATTGTTGGATATCTTGAACTTGCAAGGCTTCCCCCCACAGCCTACTACCCTTTTGGCAACTTTGACATTTTTACTGAATGTTTTTTCTTTGGGAGTAATAACATCTGGTGTGATACAGATTTCAACAAACTTAAGGATATTTTAAAAATTAGCTTTGATGAAGGAGCCTCTGTGCACATGTGATGCTGCTGAATCACAGCATCCAGAGCTCAGAAGGGTGTAGTTCTCTATTGCTTTGTTGTGATCCCTGTTGCTTGACTGTTCTTGTGTATCCCTTGTCACTCAGGATCTGGAGAACGAAAGGTGATAGTTAATTCTCAAAGCTTCTCGTAGAGACAGAGCAAAGCTTTCCGCCCTCACCCCCAACCCTGTTTTCTTTCCCAGCCTGGTTTATTACTAAATTCAATATATGAAAAGAGCAAATACAGATAAGGAGCTACCTCATGTCCAATCACTTGTAAACTCTAGCTCTGAAGAGATTCTTCTGAGCTTAGCAACTGCTTAGCATTTTTTTTATTAATTCCTATTCTCTTTAAAAATATATTCTCCATATAATTCCTATTCCCTTTAAAAATATATCCATGTCAGAAGACCTTGCCAGCAGTGCCTTGCAGACTTTTTTGTGGTCTACTCAGAAAACCAAAGTGTGTACTTACCTTTTCAGTATGTCCAAGACGTAATGAAATGACAAGTGAATTGGAATAGAACAGATCTTTTTAGAAAGAACAGTTTTGATTATGGCCTTTATAATCCTATAGATAGTTTGAAAACAGAGAGATCAGTTCTGCTAAGGAAAAAAGTGTTTTAAAATTCAAGGTAGGTGGAATTCTTTTCCCTCACTCTTACAGAGCAAGTTTTCAGTTATCTTTAAAAAAATGCTGTACTTGCATTTACATTAGATTACCTTTATACGATGGAGATGAAGTGTTTGACCAAAATAATCCTCTTCAGATGTTAGCTTGGTTCATTTATTCTCTGGTGAAGAAACCATTCTGCAGCTATGGGAAGGAACAAACTGAATCATACAAGGCTAAAAGTTTTTTTTTCTTTTTTTTTTTTTTTTTTGCACCTTCACAGTTAAAGGCAGTTATTTGATGTGCAAACTATTACCATAGAAAAGCAGAACAGAAGTGATGGTAGCTCATAAAATTACAGAGGCTACAAACATCCCTCAAAATGTAGTCAAAAGTTTTTCTTCAGTTGGTAAGTAGCTCCCACTTTGTTCTGCTTTCAGCTTTCTTGTCTTGGGCTGTAGCACTAGGGATGGAAGAAACTTCTTCCAACCGTTTGGCTAGGGGAAGTTTGATTGTTACGTAGTATTCTGATCTGCACTACCAGGAAAAATTAAAAACCTGACAACTGAGAAAACCCACTTCTTCATTGACTATTTTTTCTTAGATATCTTTAAATTTCTCCTTCCCTTTCCTTTGAGTTCAGAGTCCAGAGCAGAAGCTACCTGTTGCAAGGAAAAATTGCTCGGTTTAGCTTAAAATCAGGATTTAAGTTTTTTGTTGTTATATTAGTGACAAATAATTAGCTGTCAGTCATCTGTTAACAGCACTTAATTAATTGGCTATCACTAAACTGCAGAATCAGGGCCCAACCAGATGAACAACAGGTGAACACGCATGGACTTCTATGCAATTTTGTACACCTAATCTGAAAAGGATCTAACATGCCTCTCAGCAACATCTATCCCACAACACTTAAAGTTATAGTCATCCTTTCAGGTATGCATTACAGAGACCCTCCCTTCACTCCATGCAGGTTCCCCTGTTTACTCGCAGCTCATCTTTAGTTGTTGAGGTATATCTAAAGAGTACCTTGATGAGAGACCTCAAGAGAAGCTGTGGATGATGGGTTGTTACGTACACTTCTCAGCTCTTTCTTACCTGAATGATGAAAGGAGTAACTCTGAAAGTGCCTATTCTTTTCCTGATGTAGCTCTCTGTTTTAGTAACAGATTTTATTTTTTTTTTCTGTAAACACTTAATCTTTTTCTTTTTAGGGAAAAAAAAAAAAAAGAACTATGTTTGGTGACAACTTTCAGTTAGATCCCTTCCAGTGAAGATATTCTGTTCGTGCTAAGCAAACTGAAGGTGTTCCTGTTTTAGCAACTGCCTGTCTTGGCTATACCATCAACACTAAGGTCTTAGATTTTGACTGACTTAGGGAAAGGTTGAATTTCAGACAGAGAACAGTTTTTCAGACATAGAATAATTTTCGAAAATAAGCATTAAGGAAGTACAACAGGCTGTTCCTGCAGGAGAAGTCTCTCAAGTTCTCAGCTTCAGTATTGATCTGTGATCAGCCTGCCTTGGTACAAGCTAATCACTTATTTGCCACCTCTGTACTGATCAATATCTATGCTTGAATGCTGGGGAAGAGATGGGAGGGAAGCAGAACTGTATTATGCAGGTATGATGTCCACTGCTGGCAGAGATTTAAGTGTCTTCTCTCACTTTCTTTCCCCAAATGTCATGATTACAAGAACTACCACTATTAAACTGTCTGGGTTCAGTGTGGTGCTAGGTTTTTAATTTCCAGGCAGACATAAAGATCTAATGTAGCATGTGAAAATGTTAGTACATTTATGGTTGAAATACAGGAATTGAAAAACACTGAAAGTTGCTGTTGGTGTTGATCAGATTGGATACTAAATTTAAACTGTGCTAGCTAAATGAGGCAGGAAAAGGGAAATATAAACTAAATATAAAACCCTTCCATCTGGAAATAGGAGAGAAATTTGGAGAACTACTTTTTGCACATGTTCTGGTGTAAGTATAAGGAGAATGAGATTTCTTGTCCATGTTTCTGAGTCTTTATTAAATCTTGGTAGACAAGATGATATGTAATGAGAAAAGCAGGAACTCTGTCTCACCAAGTATGGAATGTAAGTGATGGCCTTTTGAATAGGATAGTGAGTAAAAATAGCTTTGTTCAAGATAGCATATTTAATGAATGAGGCAGAATTCTTTTGAAAAATATTATAGGGTCTTTAAAGACTTCATGGAGCAATTGCAATGAAAATCCTAAGTGTACAGTATAATCAGGGTTCAGAGGAATAGATTTTTTTCATTAATCAGTCAGTATACTTCAAGAAAGGGGGTGAAAAAGATGACATTTCTGAATGTGAAAGCTAATATTTTGATCCTGAATAGCAATAGGAAAAAACGTATTTGAAAACATACGCTTTGAGCTTATACTTATTTTTTTCATTCTGCACCTTAACTGTGTCAGGACCCTGAGCGCATCTCCTGTCTAGGAGTGAAGTACAAAGTCATCTCCTACAGTGAGGGCAACTGTTGTGAGAAAAGCTGGAAGCAAGGGCCTGTCCCTTCTTTCCTTTCGGAGCTGCTTTTAATAATGCTTTACTGTTGACTCTCATCAGTGCTATGTCACAGCTGTGTAAGCGGATATGTCTGTGTTCCAGCTCAGTCCTGACCTGAACATGAACCTCTTGTTTGAGCTTCCTGGCCTGCTCTTGTACCTGTCGTGTCGCTATGGATTTGCTGGCTGATCAATGGACTGCATCTGACCCTGTTCACTATTTCCAGATCCAGTCCTGACCCAGACTTACTGCTTGCCGCCCTGACTCTTTCCTGGTGAATTCACTGTGCTCACCTGGCTTGTTTTCCCAGCTTATGTTCCTTTGCTGAGCAGCTGGCCCTTCCATGTCTCTGACAACGTGAACATAAAAGGCTAATTTATTAAACTTGCAACTTATATGGGACTCACTTACATGACACACTTTTTTTCCTGGACCATTACTAAGATTGTGAGTAGTAAGCATGGGAAAAAAATACTTAGGTAAATTTTGCAGTCTTCGTTCTTGGAGGTGTCCAGATCCTGGATAAAGTCCAGAGCAACCGGGTCTTTTCTTTTATATCTGAACTTCTTCTCAGCAGGAGGTAGTACTAGATGACTTTTGAGTTCCCTTCCAGCCTGAATTATCTTATGTTCTCATGATCATTTACTTATTTCATCAAGTTATTTATGTGAACTTGGGTAAAGCTGCCTTGTTTAAAAGTTAGGATCATTGCCCTATTTATTGTATTGTGCAAGTTCATGAAGAGAAGCAAAGTTAATAATGCTCCAGTTCTGACAAGCATACAAAATGTATGGCCCCTGCTTACTTATATTGGATATTATTGCAAGCTTGATGATTTTGTCAACAAGCTTGAATGACTGATTGTTTACTTTTAAGCCCTGACTTGTTCACATCTTTTAACTTGTCACGTACTTCCTGGAAACATCCTGTATCTTCATCATTGCTCCTTGTTCTTCAGCATGCAGTGACAATAGAAATAAATCTCGGTTGCCTCTAACTGTAGCAGCTTCCAAAAAATATATGTTGCTGTAAATATTTCTTAAGATATTTTAGTTGCCTTGGATAAGAGCTCATAAATGAAGAAAAATTAAATATATTTCATTATTGGTCTTGTGTTTTTTGTTTTATTTCCATCCTTAGAACAGTGTATCTTCAGTAGAAGGGAAAGGAAATGCAGTCTTTAAAACCTTTGAGACTTGTGTATACTTATATATTGAGACTGGTTATAATCCAGTTACTTTTTATCACAGAAGGAGAACAGCATAGACTTGCATCTTTTCAGAATCTTTTTTATCTATTTGGTCTTGCCTTTTGGTAGAAAGATGGACTGGGAGACATTTTAAAGTGGCTTATATCTTGTCTTGCGTGGTTTTCCAAGCATTATAGGCTATCTTACACTGGAGAGGCCCTCAGGAGGTCTGTGGTTGAATCCCATTCGCAGAGCACAGTCAGCTGTGAGGTCAGACTAGGTTGGCCAGGGCTTTGTCTGATCAGGTCCTGAAACATCCAAGAATGGAGGTTGCAGATCCTTTCTGGGCAACCTGCTCCAATTACTTATTTTTTCCACCTCAAATTATTTGGTTCAAGTAATTGAATTCCTCTCATTCCATGTTTGTTAATATTTACTAGAAAGCCATGGGAAGGGCTCAGTGGAAGTACAGTAACAGTGTGCTGTGTCAAATCGGTACTGCAGCCAGAAGCATGTCACTTCTGTGTTTCATCTCTGTGCAACACTTCTGAATTTCACCTCTTCTCAGTTCAGTGAGAGTCGTGGAGGTGCTGTAGCTTATAGCTCGTATGTGATGAGCGATGCGGTATCTGAAAATTTTCCAGAAAAACCATCGAGACTTTGAGGAGGGTTTGTGATTGTTTTCATTCATGTCCATGGAGGCCTCCTTCTCTGTTAGCGTCTCTACCCAGTGTTTTTACCTTTGTGCTTCCTTGATTCAGGTCGTGATGGATTACTATGGAATACCTTTATGTGAAATTGAATTGCATCCTGCCCCTTCCTGCCATTACAGCAACAAGCTATGGCGCTGTTAGAAATATTTTGGTGGTACTTTAAACTAAGAGAGATACTCTGAATTGTCAGCTATTTATACATTGTGTGGAACATATGAACTTGTCTTGGTGAAAGATACCTGCCGTGGAGAACAAATGCTTCATCGGGGCTCTGCCAGCAGTACCTGAGGAGCCATCCACGAGGCTCAGGGGGCTCCTGGTGAGAACGGAGTGGTTGAACACTTAACATGCAGTGTGGTAGGAGTTGTATGCATGAGCTTCCTGAACTCCTGAAGTTTAATAGGTGAAGTGCAAAGCCCAGCAGCAGTATGTGCTGGGGTCAGGCAGCTGGAAGGCAGCTTTGCAGAAAAGGACCTGGGGGTCTTGGTGGACACCAAGTTGAACATAAGCCAGCCTTTATACAAAGAAAGCTAATGGTGTCCGGGGCTGCATTAGGCAAAAGTATTGCCTAATCAAGGAAGGTGATCCTTTCCATCTCCTCAGCACTTGTGAGACCACAGGTGGACTGCTGTGTCTAGTTCTGGGCTCCCCAGTACAAGAGAGGCTTGGGCACGCTGGAGAGAGTCCAACACAGGGCCGCTCAGATACCTGAGGGACTGGAGCATCTCTCACATGAGGAAGGGCTGAGAGCTGAGACTGTTCAGCCTTGGCTTAGAGGGGATCTCATCAGTCTATATAAATACTCGAAGGGACAGCGCAAAGAAGATATAGCCAGCCTCTTTTCAGTGGTGTCCAGTGCCAGGACAAGAGGCAGTGGGCTCACACTGGAGCACAGGAGGCTCCCTCTGAGCACCAGGCAGCATGCTGTGCTGTGTGGGTGCTGAGCACTGGCACGGGTTGCCCAGGGAGGTGGTGGAGCCTCCTTGGAGATCTTCAAGAGCTGCCTGGACGTGGCAACCTGCTTGGTGACCCTGCTTTAGCAGATGACCTCCCAGAAGTCCGTTCCGACTTCATTGTTGTTTGATCCATATACTGTGGCCTATTTCTCACAGTGTTCATGCAGATGGAGCAAATAGTGTGAAGACACCTTCCAGCTCTTCGTGAGATGAGCATGATTGTCTGCTTTCCCTCTACACACATCATACAGGGGAGCGAAAATAAGTAGTGAGGGGGAAAAGACCTGTTGCTATCTGCCCTGACTGGGGGGAAAAAAGAACAGGTTCTCTCCCTACCTGGCTCTATCATGCTTTGCTTGCTGAGCTGCAGCACCCTGCACAACTTTCAAAGTGCTGCATCTGACCTTTTTGCTCTTACCATGTGTTCAGTATTTACTCCACTAGGACTGCGTCTGGGGCCGTCAGTGTTGACAGCCCTTATATTTGGGTTGTTTTTGGATCCTGCAGAGAGGAAAAGAGAATTTGATGGCTGCTGGAATGCCAGTGATGTGGAAACTGACCTGCTGAGTCTGAGGAAACCTAACCGTGGCCTGCTACACTAAGAAATATTCTGCCGTAATTCACAGGGCATGTTTGCTGCTTAATGTATTTGAGTAAAGCTAAATAACGGGGCATCTTCAGAGGAAGACATTTCCTTCAGTGTTATGTTATTCCTTGTTATTTAGTGGTCTTAGTCACTGCAAAAGAAAGCTAGATAAAGCATTCAAGTCTTAACTCTTGATACTTTGCTTTCTAGTTTTTCTTGAAATGCCTTTTATTGATGATTCAAGCTCTCTAGGCTTTTTGTCCATTTCAGTGCAATCTGTTGTGGTGCAGAGACTTGGGAAGCAGGAACCTCTCTGAATTTGCAAGTCTTAATCCAGTTACATGCAGTAGCTTGTGTCGTGGGCAGGGAGGGGGCTGGTACATGTTCCACTACAGCTCTAAATTGGAGCCCCAGTGTCTCTAATGGCAAGAAATATTTATTTCTCGGTATAATTTCAACCACAGCCTTAAAGTCTTGGTTTTGAACCTTGTGTGGTGAAAAATGTATTTTTTCATCACTAGACTGAAATCAGCAGGTGTAGTTGCCTGTTTTAATGATGTAATTTATTAAACTGGCATATGTATTTGCTGACAAAATAAGACAAGCAAAAGATGCTGTTCATGTCCTAAGCAGACTGTAAATCCTAAACAGAAGCTCCTGTTTGGTTAGCCGCTGTATTGAAATTCCAGTGTAAAGAATGTAAAGAATATGTCTGTACTGTAAAGTGGCTCAAAGAGTAAGCCTTTAACTGGTACAATAATTAATTATATTCTGATGTATTATAAATGTTTCTTTGGACGCATTTGAATCTTTTGGTTTTTATTCCTGTTTTCAGGGAAACTCGAATGGCATTGCTACTGTGGATGTTTCAGCAGGGTTTGTGGGACTAGAAAGCTATGTGGAGATACCAGCAATCTTCCTTACAGCATTTGCAACGTATGCAGGACCTTTGCTTTGGGCCATTCATCTGCTGTGCTACCTGAGTTCTGAAGTTAGCAGGTAATCAAGTTTAAAACTAAAGTAATGCTCCCTTACGTATTGCAGATAAAAATGCCATCTGTATAATGTACAAACAGTTTTATTTACATCATTATTTTCCTTAAAAGTTAGTTTTCCATTAAGAAAATACATACGTTTCTGGTATGAGTTTGTATCACCTCACTCTTCCAGTTTCATTTTACCTGCAGAAATTTTGTATTGGGAAGATATGTCTGCATTTTACTAATTTTGTTTCTTAATGAGATCTCATTTTGCTGTGCTAAATTATCTAAAATCTTATTATATTTTGTTTTAACAGGGTGTCCTACCTAAAAACAATCTTCTTGGAATCTATTAAGTAGGAGGCCTGAGAAGGCCTTTTCAGAATAATGACATAGAATTCAAACTTAACCAATGTGCTGTTCTTTGACAAGCTGTCCTTGCTTGGCGAAGTGGCATTCAACCTCAGATAAATAAAATAAGCTAATTTTATTGTATGTTCATGGTTATTGCTGTTATTTTTAGCTAAAATGTTTGTGCATTTGTATATCTTATGTAGCAGAGGAATTAAGGAATGTAAAATAAATTAATGAATGTGGAATTTCAAGAAGAGGTAGTTGGAAAATGTTTATGTAACTTAAAGTTCATGTAAAATATGATTAGACTCTTTGCTACTGCATTTAAGCCGTTGTGCAGAGTACTTAAACTGAGAGATGCAATATACTAGTAGGAAGGAGCTGTAAATTCAGTATCCTATTGATCCACAAACACAGAAACTTGACATATATTTTCACTGAAATAACATTTGACAGTGACAAAATTCTTACCATCCCAGAGCCTCCCAGAGCTTTTCTTAGTCAACTACATGTCTTTTCTTTATTATCTTTGGAATTTAAATTTACTTTTTTTTTTTTTTTTTTTTTAATGGGAAACAACATTGCAGCAGGACTGGTGTGTGGGATTGGGATTTTAGACATTATTTAGTTTATTACAACTCTTTGCCTTATGAATAGTCATCCTCTGTGAACACATCTGACTTCCTTTATCTACAGAGTGTCATCCAGTCTCATCCTGTCTGTGCTTTGTGTTACCTGGCTTCTCTCTTCTCCTTTTGCTTGCTTGTCTTGGGCTATATGTACACAGCGAACTTGTGTTGGCACGTGTATGTTTGTCAAAGGCATAAGGAGAGGGTATCCCCAACTCACCTAGCTGCATAGAGTAGTGGAGGTTTTTGTGCTGGGAAGGAGCAGTTCTAACAGGCTGAACTCCTGCACAGTCATTGTGTCCATTGCTGTGTATTAACAAGCACCTTTAACAGACAGAGATAGCACCTTATTCGCTGACCTGCCTATCTACCATGCTGGTTTTTAAGGATACCTGACTCTGTGCTTTGTTTTAGTGAAATTATGTAGCCTAGTGCTGAGTGATTGTACTGCACCAGTAATGTACTACTTAGTAGATTGAGATTTACTGTAGAACGTTTCCTCTTAGTTTAAGGCTGGTTACCCTGAAATCATACTTGGTCTTATGTAGGTTGATACTGTCTAAATACTGGTCTTTATGTTTAATACATCTTTTTTTTGTTCATTCTGATATTTTTTTGCTTTGGGAGGAGAAGATGTATAATACAGTAATTACTGATGTCTGTATTTGTATAACCACGGTAACACCTTTCCTGAGTTTTCCCTACTACTTGATGTCTTGACACAAACTCAACTTTAACTCTGCTTCTAAAACTCCTCTGTTTAGCTTTATTTACTGCTGTGCTTCATCTTCCCAGTATCTAAGCTCTTCAAGCTCTTGACTTCCACTCTTTCTACTCTCTTTAAAAAGAGTTACCGTGTACGTATAAAACTCCCTGCCTCATGTCTTCTAGTAAATATGTGACCCATGACCCTGGCTATCACTTACATTCTATTAATCTACCATTTTTCACAATTCCTTTATATCTCTGTTTACATCTACCATGCTGTGTTTAAATTAGCGCTAGACAGTTCCACTGGTCATATCCATGTTCCTGTTTGTTTTTTTGTTTGTTTGTTTGTTTGTTTTTTAGTACTACTTTCTGATCTTAATTACATTGTAGGTGCTTTGGAACTGGAAATTTTCAGTTGTACTTAGAGGATTCTGAGCACAGAGATGTAAACAGCCTCAGTGCCATTGTGTGGAGAGGGAAAGGAAAAAAACAGAAGTTGTATAATGTATTTAAAAAGACGAAGTTTTAATGTTGTTTAAACCCTAGACAGCAGCCTGTGATCAGCACTAACATACAATGATCAGAAAATGATACCATATAGCATGTTTTTTTTTAAGATCATCTAACAAAATAATGAAAAACTCTCTGAAACAAAACCTTTGAAGATCTACAGATGTTTAGTATTGTTTCAAATAATGTATGTCTATGATAGTGTTGGTTGTTCTGATGTTTTCTTGATTGAATTTTTGCAGATTAAAAGCTCAACTAGTAGTGTTGCCAGGTACAGTGCTGTTTTAAACTGCTCTCAGGTGGGCAGCTGTGACCTGTAATGCCCACATCACTTATGTAAGTAGATCCCATCAAACAACTTGTGCCTGTAGAAGTTTTAAGGTTCATTTGTGTCAACTGGTAAGGCTGTTTCCTCTACTAAGCCGTGAATAACCCTGGACTGGAATCTCTCTAGCCCCTGGAGATAATTTAAATTGGTATGTTACAGTGCTCAGAACTGTGGTCTATGCACATTTTATTTTACTTCTGTGTTTTGTTGCTGGCCAAATGGTTGCCACATTTCTTTGTTATTATTCCTTGGTCAAACTGTGGAAGACACAGGTCAGCTGTTCCATGTGATTTCTTAAACGTATGGAAGACAAAGTTTTTTTATTTTTTTTTTAAGTGCTGGATGCTTTAGATTGTTCTTTATAAAAGCTTCCCAGTTTTTTGTATGCAAATATGCCTTGGTCAGTGCAATTCAAACCCTCTCCTTTCTTGTGTGGTTCTGAATGAAAGATGAAGATCCTTTACCTGCTTCCACTAGGCAGGAAGGTCTAAAAGAACCCAGCTGCCATGGTTTTGTTGAGTATGCTGAGTAGGTCCCATTAGATTGCCACAGAATGCCATCAGGATTGCTGACCCATCCTAATACACTTACAGCTGAACGGATGTGTTCAGAAGAGCACAGCAATGCCATTCTTAATGCAGTTTCTAGCATCCTGCAGCCTGTTTCAGAACTGCTTGTGTCTGAGGAAGGTGACTTGAGCAGAGAAGTCTGACCTCCGTGTTAGATGTCATCATTTATTGCAGCCACTTAGCAGAGCCCCATGTAATTTATAGCTGCATCAGCTGACTTGGCTTACCAGAACTTCATGCTGCAGTTCTTAGAAGCAGAACTCCACTGGGGCCCTCAGTTCCAAGGGGCAAATATGTAAGCATAACCTTTGCTCTCTCTGTACTTTGCATTCATGAAATCATGGAATACTTGAGCCTGGAAGGTATCTCTGGAGATCATTGGTGTCAAGTCTGCTGTCCAAAGGAGGGTCAACCAGAGCAGGCTCCTCAGGGACATGTCCAGTCAGGTGTTAATTATCTCCAAGGATGGACACTCAATAGTCTCCCACCCATCTTGTGGTGCACCAGCAGCTCTTCCCATTTTGCATTGTGTGCAGACTTGCTGAGGGTGCTCTCTGCCCTGTCACGTGGGTCATTAACGAAAATGCTCAAGAGCATTGGTGGGCTTTGTGGTGCTGATGAGAAGCCCGTGAGCTGGGCAGCTGAGCCAGTTTTCAGTTCACCTCTCTGTCCCCTTATCTCAACCCTACTATATCAGTTTGCCTGTGAGGGTGTTACAGGAGACAGCGTTAAAAGCCTCCTTGTGAAGGAAAAGTGCATTAGATACCTGTAGTCTATGTATTTTCAGACCACTATGCTAAAAAAGAATAGAAAATAAGGACTGCTTGAAATAATGTATTTGCTCTGGAATTGGGATTGTAAGTGGTTAAACCATTTGCATCCATCTAACCAGGCACATGGAACTATAAAATCTTCTCCTCATATGCAAAGGTAAATATATTTCTAAAATAACTAATGGCATGTGATAGACAGTAACATGGATATTACTGCCACTTTTAGTCCTTCATGCTCTCATAAGAAACTTGGCAGCTGGAATGTGATGGGATTTTCACAGACAGAAATAGTAAGAACTCTTCTGCTTTAGTCTCCATGGAAACTGCAATAACTCTTGAAAATACTTTTGAGACAGGGAACAATGATTAAACAGATGCCTAAACTTAACCAAGTATTCTGTGTGTGACTGGCATAAATTCCAGAGAGCGTATGAGTCATGTAAAGGATGGTTTTTAGAGTGCTCACTGCATCGCTCTGATCTGAATTAGAACTTCACATTTGGGGATCCTTGTGATCCGAAAAAAGGGCCGTGTTACTGGATAACCAGACCTGTGTTACATGACCTCACTGTACAGTACACTCCAGATGGATTCAATTTTTAAGTTCCTATCCCAAAAAATTGTCTCGTGGGTGACAGTCACAGTGTTGTGTAATTACCACTCTTTAGGTAGGCAGCATGGTAGTTTTCAGCTTCCTTGCACATTGAAATCTGTTTTAATTGGTGTAATGAGTCAGGTTCCAGGATGAATGCTGGATGTCTCCTAGCATTAGAAAAAAAGCTGCATGTCTGCTGACTTCTCTTTCCTAGTTATCAAAAGTTTTAATAATGCTTTCCTATTAGCAAATAGCTTTCAGGTATTGAAGACATAAGTTACGCCCAATGGGAGGGTATTGGTTGCAAAACCTTTAATGTTCTGCTGGGACTTCGTTAATGTAGAATGCTTGCACGGCAAATCTACATTTTTGCTGTGAATTCTCTTTTAATACTGATATAAAAAGAAGAAGGAAAGCATGCTTGTTACAGGAGTTTGAGCATTTAACACCAGCTTTTGCCATCTTCAACCTAATGCATTTCATTTATGGATTCCTCCATTCATAATTCATGTTATTACATCGATAATTTCGCTTTCTAATGTAAGCTGGACATGCAGTGAGTGTTTCAATTTATTTTCTGTTTTGAGTCCTGGGTAGAAATTGCAGTCCCTGATAAAGACAAAAGAACACTGCAGATCTTTTTTTCTGAACCTTTCAGTATTTACATATGTAGATTTTAATTCCTCTGGTTTCACTTCATTCTCTGTCCCTTAGGTTAATTAAAGATGAAGAAATATTTACAGCTAAGCATATACAGCAGCTATGTTCTCTAGAATGGTAATACCTGCTCTATACTGTGTTTGCCAGCAACCCAGCACTCTGACTGAAATAAAAAATGTAGAAGAAGGGACCTACTGGTTCCTTCATGTGTATGGAAATCTGGAAGTGATTTAAAACTGGGAGTGTGGCTTTATTGCCACAGGGTGGAAGAATATTCTACTCACTTTGGTATCTCCTGACGTGCTGTCATTGCAGTGACGAGCTGGAGATCTGTCGTACACATCATTAATGTTCTGTGATGGAGACCTCTTCGTCAGTTGCCTCTGTTGCAAACAAATGACAGTTGCTTCAAAGCCATTTGCAAAATAAATGTCATCCTCTTCCTCTACGGACCAGCTATGCAGCTGTGTTTTAGGAGCTGAAACACTTTCTATGTAAATGTTAAAGGAAGTAGTGAGCACAGAATTTAAAGCACACAGATTTGGGGTGGGCTGAGTTATTTTTGCTTTATGCAGATAGAAGGAAGCATCTAACAGATTTGGAACTTTAAAAAAAAAATAGAAGAGTGATTTAATATTTGGTAGAATCGGCATATTAATGAATTGGCATGAGGTCTGTTTCCTGATAATGACTGCTGACCTTAACTGAGACCTCACGCTCCAGTGTACTGCGTGCTGCACAGGTGCATTGCAGAGGTGATCACACAGCTTTTAAATAGCCTTACCAATGCCGTGTATTGTTGTTACTGTGAGATTATGCTCATCGACAGAGCTGCTGGCTTCAGGCAGAGGCTACTTTAAGTAAGCATATCAGACCTGCTTGCTAATTTCTACATGGCCTACCACCTTTTTTTTGGTGGGTCATCCTGGACTGAAAGGAAAGGGTTCTGCGATGATGTTTTTTGTTTCTGCTCTAATTTGGAGGTTTTAGAGCTAGACTGCCTTCCTGCTTTTGATCTCAGGGTGTCCATCTGACCTACAGAAGTGTGTTTGAAAGCACATAGCTCAGCTGGCTCGCTGCTTCCAACTCCACCTGGGGTGCAGGTGTGTGCAGAGTCACGTTGCTGTACAAGAAGGTGCAGTATTTGACATTTGTTCATGCTTGGAGCCTCTCCATCATGAGACAATGCTTTTCTGACATCCTGTGTAGACAGGTTTAAAAATGCTTCTTATGCAAAGCAGTTCATTAAATTTAATACGCACCTGCACTAATCCACACCTGGATCTGTTAGAGGACTCCCTCTCACTTGCATTCTTCCCTCTACCTTCCTTGGCATCCCTGCCCCTCTTTCTCGTGCTGTTTCTGTCTTCCTGCCCCCTCTGTTCTGTCTTTCCTTCTCTCCCAGGCCTGTTTTATGCCCCTCTGGTGTGCCATTTCTCTCACTGGCATGTGCTTTGTCTCTCTGCCTGTCACATGTGCCTTTTCTCTTGTGCATTTGCTCTCCCGTGCTCCCTCCTCTCATTCTCATGCTTTCTGTTTCTCTCATTCGCTGTTCCCCTCCCTCTCAGCATCCCCTGGATCTCCTGAACTTTCCTGGTGTCTCTCGAGGCTTCCCTCTCTTGGCTCCTTTCCCCTGCTGTGAGCTTTCTCTCTCTCTTCCCTCCTCGAGGAATCCCTCTCTCCCTGCAATGCATTCCCTCCCACATGTGCTTTTCCTCTCTGTCATGTTTCCTCTCTCTCTTTTGTGCTTATCTTACCCCCTGTGCATTTTGCATTTCATGTGCTTTTGCTTTTTCCTCTCTTTCTCCTTTGTATGGTTTTCCTGTGCTCTCTGACACAATATTCCCCTCACTTGCACTTTCCCTGTTGCTCGCACTTTGTCACTGGCTTGTGCTTTCCCTCCACCTCTCTTTGCTGTCCCTCTTTATCCCTTCCTACCCTACTGTTGCTCGTTTCCCCCTCACTGCCCTGCTGTCTTCTCACGCACTATCATGCTCACTTTCCTTGTGTGCCCTTGCTTTCCTCTCAAATTCACTGTGTTCATGGCATTGTGCGCTTGTGTTCCTCTTGTGCCCTTGAGTTCCTTCTCACCCCTACCCCTCCCTTGCCTTCCCCCTTCTGTTGCTTTCTTACCTCCCCTGGTTTTCCCTCTCAGGCATGCTTTCCCCTTTGTTCATGCTTTTGCTCATCTTTCCCTTTTCTCCTTTGCTTTCCCCCTGCCTTGCTCTCTGCCTTCTGTACCTATGCCTCCCCCCACAGCTATTCCTCCTCTCTCTTGCTTTCCCACCCTCCCAAATGCTCCCTGTCACTGCATGCTTTCCCCATCTCTCCTGTGGGTTGTCCCCATCTTTCTTCTGTGTGGGCTTCCCCCATTCCCCTGTCTCTCTGGTGTGTGACACTCGTGCTTGCTGCTCTCTCAGGATCCAGTTTTCCCCCTTGCACTTTCCCACTCCGACACCACCTCCCCCCTTGCATGCGGTGCATTTTTCCCGCATGGACCTTGCCTGCTTCCCTCCCTTACGCCTTGCTCTCCTTCATGTGTCTCCTCTCTGTCACTTGCTCTGCCTCTCGGCTTCACGGATGCTCTCAGGCACGCGTGCACATCGCCTGTCCCACCCATGCTTGGCCTCTTTCCCTGCCGTGCACTTTTCCTCTCCTGTGCACTGTGCTGCTTTGTCCCACATGCTTTGCTGCTGCCGTGCTGGCTTTTTTTTTTTTCACACTTCACTCGTATTCTCTCTTGCTCTCCTGTCTAACATAATTTCCCCCATAGCATGCATTTCCCTCTGACATGGCTTTTCTCTCATATTTGCACTTTGTCTCATTCAGACTTCCAGTTTCTCACTCACTGCCCTTCCCTGTCCAGCTCACTGCCCCTCTCTGTCTTGCCGTGCATCCTCCCAGGGCTTGTCACCCCCTTCTCAGTTACTCCTGTGCTCTCTAAAACCATTCCCCCTCTGTCCCAAGCTTCCCACCTTTTCCTCTCTCTTTTCCCTGCTCTGCCCACTGGCTTTCTCTGTTGTCTCTCCTTTGCTGCCCCTGTCTCCCTTCATCTCAGTCCGTTTCTCAGTTGTGCACCCCAGCCTTTCTCACACACTTCACTTCTCACAGGCTCTTTTCCCTTTTGTGTGCTCCTTTTTCATCCTCCCTTGCTTTGCACGCTTCCTCCTTCACTCCTGCCTTCACCTCCCACATCCCTTGCATGCTCTGCCAGCTCTAACACATTCTTGCATGCCCTTTTCCCCTTGGTCATGCTTTCAGTCCCTTGCTTGTGCTCTCCCTCTGTTATTTGGGACTCCTCTACTACTTTCTGTCCCTGCTTTTCTCTCTTTCCTTCCCCCTCTCCACCTCATCCTCCCCCCCTCCTTCCCTCTCTCCCCTCCCCGTGCTCCCTCCCTGCCTCACACACCCCTCCCTGCTTCCTCGCCTTCTCACACACCTTTCCATCCTACCTCTCTCACGCTTGTCCTCTCTCACCTCACTTACACACTTGCTCTCTCTCACGTTTCTTCTTTCGCTTACAACATTGTGCTTTCCCCTTTGTTGCTTTTTACTGGTGCTGCTTGCTCTCTCCCTCTCTTGCACGGTCTTCTGCTTTTGCTTCCCACCCAACACTTTGGCATCCTACTGGTGCTTTTCCAGCCCCTCTTCTCTGCTGCCCCCCTGATCCTCTCCTCTGCCCTTCTCTCTCTGCTCCATCCCCACCGCACCCCTACCCTCATTTCCCTTCCCACTTGGATGTAATTTCTTCCTCTTGCTTTCCCTCTCTCTCACAGGTGTTTTCCTGGTCTCTATCACGTGCTTTGCCTCCGGCACATTTTTTTCCTTCCCCTCGGTCTCATGCACTGTTGTTCTCTCATGCAATGTAACTCGTTGAGCTACTTCCCACCAGGTGAAGTGTTCTGCCTATTTCTCATCATTTCCTTTGTACAAAAAAGTACTTGTGCACTTTTGCTCTCTTCTGTGTTTCTTCCCTCTTGTGATTCCCTCTTGCACTTTCTCTTGCCACCTCTGTCTCCCTTGCTCTGCTTCTCTCTTGCAGACCTTCTCCTTGCAGACGTGTTTCCCTGCAGCACATTTTGCCTCTCACACGGTCTGCCTCCCAAAGCACACTTCCCCTCTCTCCATGCATCCCCCACCCCAGCATCCCTTCTCTCACGGGCACTCTTCTCACCCCCCTCACACAGCCGGCCTGGCTCTCACACCTGATTTCCCCAGCCCTTGCACTTCCCTGCCTGATTCTGTCCCTCTTTCCCCCTCCTCTCACATACACTTAGCTTCTCACACACGCACTGCCCCGCTCTCCTGCTTTCTTTTTGTCTCTTGTGGGTTTGACTCTCTTAGGGATTTCTTCTTGAAGCACGAGAGAGACAGTCTGATGTGTTTCCCTCTCTCCCTGACCCAGTGTGCCTGCTGTTTCCCTCTTGCATCTTTTGCCTCTCCCTCACATGTTCTGCTTCTCAAAACCATGTGCACTGCCTTTCTCTTGTGCTGCTTTCTCTCTTCCACTTCCCTCCCTCATGCTCTTCATCCCACCCTGCTCTGGTGCTCTCTTGCTTTCCCCATCTCTCACTTGCTTTTCCAGACCTGACACGTTTTTCCTTCCTTGCATGCATTCTTCCTCTCATACTTTCAATCACACGCATTCCCCACTTTGTCGTGCACTTTCACTCTTGTACAGCTTTCTCTTGCTCTTCTCTCTCTTTCTCTGTTGCTTTCCCCTGCCTTTGCAGTCTTTCCCACTCCTGCATGCCTTACTATCTCTCATGCCTGTTTCCCCTCTCTCACTTGATGCAGGTGGTTACCTAGCAAGCAAGGATGAGGAAAAAGCAGGTGCATTTAATGCCTTTTTCCTCAGTTCTTAAGAGCAGTGACAGGTTTTGGGCTGTCTTGCCCTCCGTAATCCTTTTCTTCTCACTTCTGCAACCTCACTGTCGCATTTGCCGTGGCTCGTGGACTTTCCCTATTATCCACTGTCCTGCTCATTTGTGCAGCCCATCTCATGTCATTTCCCTGTCTTGTGCCATCTCTCCAGTGCTTTCTTTTTCTTGTGCCTTGCCTCTCATGGGTGTGCTTTCTTCCCCTTGTATCTGTATTTTCCTTTCCTCTTGCATGCATGCACTTTCCCTCTCTTACATGTGCTTCTCAGGGAGTGTAGTGCTTGGACAAGGGGTAATGGTTTTAAACTAAAAAGGGGTGGATTTAGATTAGACATAAGGAGGAAATTCTTCCCTCAGAGGACGGTGAGGCCCTGGCACAGGCTGCCCAGAGAAGCTGTGGATGCCCCATCCCTGGAGGTGCTCAAGGCCAGGCTGGATGGGGCTTTGGGCAGCCTGGTCTGGGAGGAGAGGTCCCTGCCCATGGCAGGGGGTGGAACCAGGTGGTCTTTCAGGTCCCTTCCAACCCATACCATTCCTTGACTCTGCTTGCACTTTACCTCAGCTGCATGTGCTTTGCTACCCACTGACTCGTATGTTCTGTTGTGAAGTCCTTCTGTGATGCTGTACTTCTCCCTGCATTCTCCATGCATGAATTACTTCTCTCCTGTGCATGTGCTTTTCCCTCTGTACCTCCCTTCCTCTCTCTGCCTCTTGTGCACACTGTGGGCTGATGTCCCTTCCTTCTGTGCTCTTCCTGGCACACTCCCCACGTTTGTGCTTCCCCTCTCTGGTCTGTGCTTTCCCTTGTCTCTCCTTCACACGCCTTTTCCCTCTCTCACACACTCTCCCATGCTTTCCTCGTGACTTCCCTTTCTAGCATGCTTTCCGCCTCACTTGCTTTTTCAGTCTTCTTCATGTGCTCACCATTATCTCCACTGCACCTCTTCCCTCCCTAACGTGCCCTTTCCCACTCTGTCTTGCCCTTTTCTTGCACGCTCCCTCTCACACGTTATTCTCTCACAACCTCTCTCCTGCTTGTACTCTTCCACCTCTGTGCATTCTCTTCATTCCTCTTTCTTCGCTTGCTCTTCCCCCCCGCTCATGCTTCCTCTCCTTCTCACACACTTTGCCTCCTTCTCTCTCTTCTACTCGTGCTTTCCTTTTCTTGCATGCCCCCCATTTCTAGCATGCTTCCTCTCTCGTACATGCTTTTATTTCACATGAGCTTTCCCCTCTGTCTGTCAGACAGCATTCCTTGCTCTTTCCTGCATACGTTTCTCATGTTCATGGATGTGATCTCCTGTTTTTCTATCTCACTCTCATTTCTTTCCTTCTCTCACACGCATGCTTTCCTCTCTCTGCTGTGTGCTTCCACTCTCTCACTCTTTTACCTCCTTTCCATTGCTCATTCTCTCTCCTGGACACACTTTCCCTCTCCTGTGTAGCCCTTTCCTTTCCTTGCTTTTGCTGCCCTCCATGTGGTCCCTCTTTGTTGCACGCATTCCCCTATGCTTTCCCTCCTTCCTCTGTGCACTTCCCCTTGCCCACAATCTTGCATGATGCCCCCTCTCGTATTTGCTTTTACTCTCTCACATCTCCTCTCTCTTACGATTTCCATGTGCTTACTCTTGCTTCTGCTTCCTCTCTTACACTCCATTTTTCCCACACACATTCCCCCTTTGTTTTGCTTGGTTTCCTTTTCTCGCACGCTTCCCCTTTGTGTTCTTCCTTTCTCGCACCTTTGCTTTCTCTCTCATGTGCTTTTTCATGCCCAAGCCTTTCTGTTTCTTCTTGCGTGTGTACCCCCTACCTTGGCATGCATTCCTTCAGCCACACGCTTTCCCTCTCTAGCACAGCTTCCCTCTCCGTGGTCTGGTGCGTTTCCTCTTTCATTCCCTCATACCATTCTTCTCTGGTGCACACCTTTCCTCTCACTCTCTTGTGGACTCTCTTTTGCTCATGCTTTCCCTCCCTCTCACATGCTTACTCTTTGCTGCCCCTTGCACACTTTTTGTCTCTTGCTTGCCCTGTCTTGTACACTTTTCTCTTTGCACACTTTTCCATCTTTTCCATCCCCTTTCATGTGTGCACTCCTTCTCTAGTGAACATCCCTTCTTCTCTCATACATTGCCTCATAGCTTTCATCTTTTCATCACGCCTTTCCCCCTTTTTGCATGGCTTTCCTTTCTCTGCATCTTTCCCTTTGCTCGTTTCTGGTGCATGTGCCCATTCACTTTACAGTGCATGCAGGCTGCCTTTCTCGTTCTCTCAAGCTTCCCCTGCCTCAACTCTCAGTGTTTTTCACTCTCTCACGCTCTCCTCAGCGCTCCAGCTTAACACAAGCCCGTGGTCTCTCCCTCTCAAATACCTTCCCTTCTGCTTTACTTCTGTGTCATGCACTCTCTTTCCCTGTATTGCCTATGCCTCTGTCCCTCTCAGGCAACCCTCCCCTCCCTCACAGACACAATTTCCAGGTGTCTTTCTGTCATTCTTCCCCTCTCTCTCTCCCTTTCTCTCTCTCTTGCTGGCAGCTTTACTCTCTGTCACGTGTTTCTTGACAAGTGCTTTTTCTGTCTCTTTGTGCATTCAATGTCTCCCTTCCCTGTTTCCTTGCTCTCTGTCTACACTTCCCCTACATCTCACAGCCATTTTTCTCTCTCCCTTTCTCCTGCTTTGTCTGCCTTGCCCTCTTCTTAGTGTGTGTTCTCACTTTTCACCCCTATCTTACACTTTCTCTGTCTCAGGCTTTGTCAGCATCTCATTCTTACCCTCTTGTATATACCTTCTTTCTTGCATGCTTTCCCCTGCACACATGCTGTCCTCACCTCTCTCCCTCCTGTCTTCTTCCCTTCTAGACTGTGTGCAGGTTCCCACTCTTGCGTGCTCCCCCCACATCATCCCAGCTACTTTCCTCTCTATCCCTGTCTCACATAGTGTCCCATTCCCTCCCAGGCACTTTTCCTTGCTCTCCTTATGCGTCCCCTCTGTTGTGCGTATCCCCTCTCTCTGTCTTGCATGTGGGCCTTCCCCCCCTCTCCTGTGCTTTCTGTCTCTTGCATGCTCTCTAGAGCTTCCCCTCTCTCTCCTGTGCAGTTTCCCTTACTGTGTGCTCCTTCTCTCTTGTCACCCTTTCTCAAGTTTTTCTGGGGCATGTTTTTGCTCTCGTGCATGCCATCCCTCCAGTCAGTGCTTTTCCCATTTCCTTTCTTTTGCTCTTTCTCTCTTGTTCCCTTTACCTCAGGGAGAGGCCCTGAGCAACCTCTGTGCCCGGGGACATGCCGGCCTGCATCCTCCACAGGAGCTGTGCACTGGTGCCTAAAGACCATTCCTGAGAAGGTTTAGGCTCGCCAGAGCTGAGATGAGGATCTCTTTCCCCCGTCACACTCTGCTTTCTTTGCCTCTGCTTTCCCTGTGCTCTCTTCCTCTTGTTTGCCTTCTTTTTCCTTCCTTGGACTTCCTCCTCAGCCTTCCCCCTTCCTTTCCTTCCCGCCTGCATTTCTCCCCTGCCTCTCCTGCTGCTCCCAGTGTTATCTCTTCCTCTCCCCCTGCCATTTTCTCTCTCCCTTCCCACTCACTCCCCTCACCTGTCACTCCTCCCCACTCTCTCCTCTTTGTCTCTTCCCGTGTCACCCTTCCCAGGGTGTGCTCTTTTTCCTTCTTGCCCTTTCTCTCTCTGCCCCCCATCTCCCCACCACCACCACCTCGACTCTGCCCTCTCACCTCCCTTCCCTCTCACCCCCTCTCTCCACATTGTCCTTCTCCCTCATGCCAGTGATCGCTCTTCTGCTGCCTGTCCCTCGCCCTCCCCTGCTGCTCCCCCCTCTCTGCTGGCCCCTTCCCACTGCTGGGCCTCTCTCTGTCTCCTCCCCTCTCTCTGGCCTTTCCTCTCCCCCTGTCTCCGTTCTCCCTTCTCTGTCATCCCTGGCAACCCTCTCCCCCATCACCCCTCTCCACCCATCGGGTGATGTTCTTGTTTTCCTCAGAGCTGTTTCTTCAGGTTCCTTCGCCACGGAACACACTCAGACTTCAAAGTAGCATCTCTCTCCTGTTTACTTCACATTTTCTGTGTTGGACTCCAAGGTGAGCTTTGCAGTGTCACCAAAGCTATGGCATGAGAAATCCTATGCTGTTTTTTCCTGCATTCTCCTCAGCTTGAGTCCATTGAGTAGGAGGGTCTATAACTAGCGTAGGCACTACACAAGGCATCTTCCTCAAAAATCAAAGTGCTCTGCCACCTGATTTCTTGCCTAGGTGAATCCATTTCTGTTTACTATTCCGTTTGTGCTCCACGGTATTAGAGTTGCCTCATCCTTTGCAGAGATAGTGGGGCATGGATTTGCAGGTCCTGCTGTAATCCATTTTGCTTGCCAGAGAAAGTGTGTGGAGCTCTACACCCTTTATGCTAATGTTTGGTATTGTTTTTAATTATTCAACTTCATGCGAGTTATTCGTAACTCCAACAGTCCTGTAAACTTGCCAAAGGAAAAAGTGATACTTGGACTTAATAACGGTATCCCTGCACAATCCCACAAGTTTCTCTCATTGCTCCACATGGAACAATGAGCCTCCGAAGAGGAATCCACTGCGCATTGTACCAAAGACAAAACTGTGAAGAAAGGTGGTAGCAGCATTCAGTATGCACGTTGCACTCAAGGAATCGTCTCCCTTTTCTCTTCAGTACTTTGGAAATGCCATCCTCTTAATTCTGAAATAGAATATTCTGGTTGAAACTTCATAGCAGCTTTATTTCTCCTCTACAATTAGCAAGGGCTGCGTGATAACGATGGATTCTCAGTGCTTTATATTAGTGCTGAGGCAGGAACAGGTTTATTCAGAAAGATGGTTCTGGAAATAAAGGACCATAATTGTACTCTTTTGCTTACGTTTTTATTGCAGAAATGTTTCTAGGTGTAACCTGTACTTTTACATGGCTGTGTCTTGCTGATTTCCTGAATCCTTAAGTGTATTTCTAGGAATTTTGCTAAAATTTTAAACCACGTTGCAAGAATTCAGCCTATGCTTACAATCAGGTGGAGGTCTTAAACTGTGTATCTGTCAGATTATTCTTGTTAGCTATTGTGAAAGGTGAAATTATCCTAATGGAAAACATTATCAAGTTTTTTGCATGTACTCACGTAGTCTGGTGAGGTTCTTTAAAAAAAATATGATCTATTTATGCTTCCTATTTACATGAAACCAAAAGGCAGAAAGACTTTGAGTTCTTGTTTCCTTTTCTTACCAGTTTTGCTGTCATGTACACATGACATGTCAATATAGTTGGCACTGTTTGCTTCTGTTCTGTTGTCTTCGTAGCTGATATGATCCAAAAAAAAAAAAAAAAAAAAGAAAAAGTGTTCTGCCAGCTGATTTCTTGCCTAGGTGAATTTCTGTTTGCTATTCCTTTTGTGCTCCGTGGTATTCGAGTTGTCTCATCCTTTGCAGAGATAGCATGGTGTGGGTTTACATATCCTGCTGTAATCCATTTTCCTTGTCTTTGCTTGTCCAGCGCATAGGTTATGAGCAGCAAAACCACTATACAATGTCATGGTACTTTTTCAGACTTCGGGATTTGAGTTCAGCAACTGTTAAAATTGCAGTCTTTACAAGGCTTAACGTTTTCAGGCATGGTTAGTCTAGTCGGATCCAAGAATTTCTAAGTGGACTGCATGTAGCATCTTACTGTATTTCTCTCATTTTTCTTGAGATGAGTTTCTGCCATAGTATGATCTCAAGTTGTTACTGGGTCTGATGATTGTTCTGAAGAATTATTTGTTTTCCTAATAGAGCAGGTTTTAAGATTTTGTTCTTAATTCTCAGATGTATTGGACAAATGAAAAAATGTTTATAACAAAGCAAAAAGCAGACCGAGAGAGAATGTTTCACACATCTCTCTTTTAGTTCATGTTCAGAAAGAACATTGAAATCTACGTTGAAAACGGATTTCAGATCTTATATTGAAACATTAAGGTTAAATATGGCATACCCAAGATGAAACCAAAAGCAGATAAACCTTTGTAGTCATGGAAGAACAAGCATGTGTACTGCTCATTTGTGAGTAGAGTTAAAATGAAATGTATTGGAAATGCTTATGCTGCTTTGTCTCCAGTGTTCTGCTTACTTATCCAGATCATGTATAACGAGTTAGTCACACATGCTGTAAGCGGTACTTGAAACGATATGGTAAATGAAAATGGTTTGATTTGGAACTTAGAAAATCCTTGTGCCTATTATTGCCCATTTGGCTAGCTGCAGACAGTTTGACACTTAGCACTCTACATAATTAATGTTTTTGGAGGCTTTCAGACTCGTCTAATCAATATCAAGCAGTAGGCATCGGAATGTAGTTGGAAATGGGCAGTTTCAGCATCTCATGATGGATATTGACAGTGGTAAGCTAAGTTGGCTAATTGCAGCTCCTGCTCGTGGGTCACGTTTGTGGATACAGCCACATCCTCAGAGGTCTGCACTATTCCATGTTGCTGAAGGTTTTCTTCTTTGTGATGGTGGCAGTTGGTTAGAGGTCTGGGCTGAATTTCCTCTCGCTGAAAACACGAATTCCAGAGAGCACTGACAACCTGTAAAGAGGTACTGTTGTGCCCATCTGCACAACACCAGCTGAGCACTGTTTGCTTTCACAATCTTTGGTCTTGTAGAGCTGATAAAAGTGATATTTTCTTCTGGTTTGGTCTGCGGCTTTTGGGCAGCAGGTAATGTGAACTATAAAAAGAAGAAATTTTTTTGTCTGTGTTTGAGCAGAATTATTTCAGTTCTGACTTGTTTTTTTTTTTTTTTCCATTAGTTTTTATTCCTTTTCTGTGCTGTGGTCAACATAAACAGACTTCTTGGTTCAGGCAGCTGCGGGTAGGACTGTACGTGGGATGCTGTCCTTCTGCTTTTATTCAGGATTTTTCTATCTGCTTTTCCTCACATCGTTTCTTAAAGTGCACAAGTTCTTCTCAAATGTGTATGTTGTTATTGGGATTGCGAGAGTAATTTGAGGAGAGAGCTGTTATATTAGTTAAGTCACAAGATTAAAAATAGCTACTGTAATGGAAAAATACAAGAAAGAACTGACTCTGCCCTCGGTGCTGAAGAGCACGTATTTCTTAAATAATTTGTGCCTCCCCCTTCTAGAAATGCCTTGTGACACTGTTCATTTGCCCTCTTAGACTGGTGTATTCTGAACTGGTCAGTTTGATTTTAACTAAATAACATGGTAACCACCTTTTTTTTTTTCTTTTGGTCTCCGTATAGCCTGCCTATCTGGAACGCTTGGTTACACCTTTAGCTGGGACGATGAAGAGCAGCGTGTTTACAAGGGGGGCAGGACAGCCTGTAGGTGCACCTTAGCAGAAAACCAAGCTAGAAGTTTCCTTGTTATAGCTTGCATGTATGGTGCTGATGTAAAAGGCTTCAGGCCTTTTTCTACTGGAAGTCTTCAGAAATGCTAAGTGGATTTGGGGAGAACACTTGCAGAAAATTGACTAATGCTGGGCTTTGAAATAATTATGATTTGTGTTTTGCTTGTTAGGAATTTTAATGATTTGGTTATACCTTGCTGCTTTAAAGTCTGGACCAATGTCAACAAGAGCAGACTGATTAAACTTTGTTGGTTTTCTTGGAGCTGAACAGGGTAACACTTGCTAAGGATTAGCCTTAGCGGAGTCTGACGGGAAGGCTTGAGGCACTGACAGCAGGCAGTGCAGTCTCTACGTATATACCACGGTGCTCTTGCACAGAAGTAGTGCGTGAGGAAAAACATATCGAGCAGAGCACTCAGGGTGTCATGGGAATCCTGTCTTTAAAGGAGGGATGGAACTCATCATTAGCTGTTGTAGCTGAGATGGAGAGAGGTGGATCAGAGAGTCAAAAGTACCTACTGGAAAGGAGTGGCTACTTTGTGGTGAAGAAATCTAGAGATTATATTGCAGTGTTGCCTAGAGTGCAGTTTAGCCATCTCTTTGCCTGCAATCCTGAAATAGATACGGGTAATTGAGCTAGTAAAGTGCTTTCTCTTGTCTCTAAGGGGAGGTGGGGACTGATCCAGAGAAGTTGAAAAGCAGTCCAGTCCTTTGCAAATTGATTGCCAGAGGATCAGTATTTGGGAAAATGAGCCCACGCAGGGGATGAATTGGGTCTCATGGGCGTCTCTCCAGCTAGGTTGCGAAGTCTTAGAAGGAATTTTGTAGCCTCTGTTAAAGGCACAGTTTGTCTCTTGCCCTAACAGTTAAATTACGACAGTAGCCGTTCGGAGTTGCTGTGCAGACGTGGTGCAATGCCAGGATAACTGGGTTCCTACTGGATCCTAACTGGATCTCATGTAAGTCTTTGTTGGGTATCTTATTTAGGGAGTTCCTCTGTAGCTGCGTTCTGGGGCCAAGCCTGACTGAAGAAGGGAAGAATTAACCTACAACTTAATTGAAATAAATAAACCCCTTTTTTAGACAGTGCTTTTTTCTAAGCAGGTTGGGGATGCTGGTAAGAGGAGTTACCTCTGCGTGGGTGACTGAGACGTCCCTCTCTGATGGGAAGCTCCCAGAACAACTGATTATGCCAGCAGTGAAAGAGAGCTTTCCTGCTCTTGGTGCTGAAATGAAGATCATTGAAGTTTCAGGGCTTAATAGCCCTTCACAGCTAAGCCCTTATGAGAACCTGGTGAACCCTATTCTGCAGTTCACCCATGCTGTACTAAATACCACATACCACAATCACTGAAGTTACTACTACAGATTCTAGACCTTGCTCAGGTTGTTGTAGCTTCCCCACCTTTCTTACTTGGCGTTGGGATGGACAAGAAAATCAGTGGTCATCTCCAAGTTCCCAAGTTCCTTCACTTCGCGGTTGCAGAATAGACTTCACATCCCTGCTTAACTTGTTGGCAACTCCTCTTTTTGATACCTGTTAATTTGACGAGGTTTGGTGCCAAAAGTTGTGACTCTGTAGAATTAACACTGAAATAATTGAAAAAGCCCTTTCAGATGAATAATCTGTACTAGGTTTGATCAAGTAAATTTCCAAAGGGCTCTTGGTTCCTTTGGATATACAAAAAAAATACAATATATTTTTTTTTTCCATTACAATGCAGGATTGTATTCTGTAATCCAAAATAGCACTTTAAGAATCATGCTAGGTGAGAACAGGGTGGGTGGGAGAGACATAGCAAATTTGTTCTTGCTTGCAAAACTAATTGATATTTACTTAGAGCTGAGGATTTTCTTTTGGATTACAGATACTCTTCAGATGTTACAGATACACACTTGGAGTGCTAGAGGGTTTATTTCTGACTGCAACCTTTTATTAGTATGTGGAAACAGATTAACAAAGCGCCAGCTATTTTTCAGAGAGCACTAAACAGGGAGGTATTTAAAAGGCAATTGCAGAAAGCCTAGAAAGAAAAGTGTCACTAATACAAAAAAAAAAAAAAAAAAAAGAGGAAAGAAAAGCAGTAAAAATTGCCTTCAAGTATGTAAATTCAGTATCCCCATTAAGATGTAGTCTAGGCAGTGAAACACAGATAGAAAACCAGGAGCTGGAAGGACAGAAATGCTAGAGGATGGATAACTTCTGTTCAAAATATTTAGTAGATTTCATACTGAAAACCTCCAGACACATATCCCCCAGTCCCAGCAAAATGACAGCCCTGTGGTGTTCCTTACTTGTATGTGTGCATTTTTCTAAGGCATCTATTTAATTTTGTGATCAAAGATGAGAACTATGTGAAGTGGTGCGTTTCTGAATTCCTTGTGGAAGCATTTGTAGGGCTGTCTGTGGAGCTTTTTAGCTTGATTTGAAACTAAAAAATTTGTGCTGCCATCTGCCAAGTATTCTGTATAAATGGAAGACACGCTTTTACAAGAAAAGAGTGTTTTTTCTTTCATGTTTTTGGCACTGTAATTTTTTTATTTTACAAACCTTGTATTGTGATGTGTAACCCATTTTAATACCACGAGTATGATATTAAACGGGGATTGAGATGTGAAAGCTTTCTTGGCGGCACACTGGCAAGTGATTTTTAGGGGATTCAGAGAAACAGAAAAGCCATTAGAAGCAGGAGTCCTTGGCCTTTTTTTTTTTTCTTTTTTTTTTTTCCTCTCCATGTATTAAATGTTGAACTAAAAGAGAGGGTTTTTGTTGACAGACAGTATGTACTCTGGAAGTCTCTGGAAGCATTTGTTTTTCTGGATCTAGCAATCTTCAACATAAATCTCGCATAGCGTTTGGATACACGTTACCATCTTTACTGCATCTGGATTTCTCAGAGGAGTCTCCAGAAGTCAGCTTGCTAAATGAGCTCAGTATTAGAGGTTGGCTACTTTTCTTTATATATGTTTTTAAAAGGAGCATATATACATATACATACATAATGTATATATATGCTTCTTTTAAACTCCATTATGCAGATGTCTGAGTGTTGGGCTGGTTCAGTTAGAACATTGAAGTAATATATATAGTTTACCTCCCTCTATTTCTCCTTTTCCCCTTTAAATATGAAAAGGAATTAGCTGCTGCAGAGATAATTCAGCATGGAGTGGTTACAGGTCGATGCTTTAGATGCGCCCTGTCATCTTCCTTCGTTTTCACTGAAGGAGTGCTGAAGGATTGCATGATTATTAATTTTTGGCTGATGCAGCTGATAAATGGTAAGGGTAGGTGCGTGGCCTGCTCTCCTAGTGGCTCTTTTGGAGTAACTGAGGAACCAGCTGAATCAAATGGGTGGTCAAAGTTGGTCACGTTAACAGCAGCAGCCTGAGCCCTGGCAGCTGCTTTCCTTGTGTCCTTGCTAAGCCGTGTACACTGTGGTCACTTCTGTGTGTGTAGAGCAAGGAGAAGAAGCGTACAAAGTCATTATGCTTAGATGTTCAGCAAGCTGGGTTCCCAGCAGAAGCACAGGGAAAGGTGCTGTGCCAGAAGAACCAAGGTGCTGCCTTAGCATCAGGGTAGCAGGGTAGCTCTAACTGCTTGTGCTCAGTCATTCCAGTGCTGCTTCTGCAACAACAGGCGTGCGAACTGCTATACCAGCTCCAAAACATACCTAACTATGCGGCTGTTGAGCCCCACTAACAATTTAACTTGGAAACAGGGTGCTTCTGTTGCCTGCTCTAAATTGCACCGCTGCATTGTACTGTGAAACTGTCCTGAGATTTCCCTCTGCAGGTAGGTGACTATATTTTGTTCAGAGATGAAGTGAGTGCTGAAATCCTTTGCAAGTAAATGTATTATACAAACAGAAAACAGTTCATTATTTTTACTATATCAGGTTAGAGAAAGAATGGTAGCATTTACTTTCTGATGTGGGGATTGTTTGCTAGAAACCATAATGCAAAAATAGAGAATTTAAATGTTAATGATGAAGATTATTGTGTGCTCTTATTCCAGTGTAAAATATATCTGAAATATTAGTCTGCCCAATTTCTGAGCCAAAGAAGTAAACACACAGAGATTCCATTCAAAATAGTCTTACTAGCAGTTTCTAATTAATTTTAGAATTAGCCATTTAAAAAAAATATATATATATATATAATTGATTTACAGCTAAGAGCTTTCTCTAACTGTGTTGTTGTATGAGCATGAACTGGGGAAAAAGAGATGAACTGAAAATTAAATTTTGAAAGCAGGGTTCTTGCAAGACCTAGATTTATAACTTCATGGACACTCCTCTCCTTTATGATTCAATTGAAAATCCTTTTATGGAGCTATAAAATCCTATTATTGGTGTTGAGGGTACCAATAATCTTCATCCAGATGATCAGACCTAAAAAATGGCTTGAAAATTGCCTGTTTGCCTGTCGCACTAAAAAAAACAAAAACAAACCTTTCCTGTGTTTATTCAGTTCTATCATCTAACTACTACAAATACTGTTTTTACTCATAGCAGCATGAAAACAGCTAAGACTGAGTGAACTGCATCTTGTTTAATTGTTGTCAACAAAATCGCTTCTTAAACATGAAGCTAGTTATTTGCACAAACTCACTGAAGGCTAAGTGGTACAGAAGAAAGGAGGAGCCTAGTTCACTCCCAGGTCACAGTCTCTGGCTAAGCAGCTAGGGAAATAGTTATCTGTGAATTGAATGTGTGTTTTTCAGTCATTCGCACCTGCTGTTAGTTCATTTTTCAGCTCTGCTTTTGTGACCTGTGCTTTCCTTCCACAGAAAGCCTTGGGAATTTTGCTCTTGCTTTCACTGGAAAACAGGACTGTATCCTAATTATTTTGATTTAAAGAATAAGAAGTTTAATGGTTCATGTAAAACACTGCATTCTGTAGCTTACTTAGTCATAAGTGACTAATTTACATCTCACAGAAGTGCTAGTCATCTTAAATTTTTATTATTTGGAACACGATCATAATTAAAAACCAGGAGGAGCAGAACAGATTCTCATAAGAGAATTTCAGTGTAAATCATTTTGCCAGTGTGCTCTTTTGGGAATTGATGAAGTAAAACATTTTGATGAGGAGAGGAAAAGGTTCTGCACATTATTACAGTGAAATAGCTTTGTTCCTTCCTTTTGTCCAAACAGGTAAGCATCTGAATTTGGTGTGAATTAGTCTCTGCAGATGTGGTTTGGGGAAAGGGAACATATATCAGCCCAGCATCTTTGCTGACATGCTGACACTTCAGAGAAGGGAGAACAGTCATAGTGCAGAAAACCCTTTCACTTCCATTTTCACCTGACTCCTGTCAGCCACAAAAATACTTCTGTGTGGCAGATTTGGACCATGTAGGTTGTGTATGGGGTGGACATCTCTTGTAATACAGTGGGCTCAGCTAAGCTAAGCTCCTGTGACAGGAACACGATGTTTTGCTCATGTAAGCCTAAGAACATGGTGTTCTCTGGAGAGTGCTAAGCTAGCTTTGCAAAGTTTTATAATAGCTCAATTTTTATGTTGCTTTTTATACATTACTAGTTTTGGGCAGTAGTGTACTCTGACAAGTTCTGTGCCTTTTACAAGGGGAGCAGGCTCTGTCTGATTATCTGTTGTACAGGCTAGGCTCTTTGTGAAGGGGTCCTGAAGTCTTTCTTCTCTGTCTGTCACCATCCAGATTCTGTGCCAGGGCACTGGAAGGCCAACAGGAGATGAAGCTGTCTGGGAACTGCTTAATGGAGGCTTTAGCAATTAGAGAAAAATGTATTAAAACACAGAAACTTCTCCATCTGAGGTGAACTTCTGGGTGTCTGCCTTTACTGAGGTTGCAGTGGCTATGCGAGTACTTAACATACTTACACACTCGGTAGGATAGAGGAGGTGATAAGGAAAAGCGTGTTCTTAGCGGCATCACCACATCAATAACCAATCTTCTAACACCAAGCAGACCTCATCTAAATATTTTTCCTGATGTGAACTAATACTAAAGAGTGGATAAACCGGGATGTTTGCTATGTTTGCCTGAGCAGGAACTCCTCTGTTTTTGTTACAGGAATGCAGCAGCAGTGGGCCATGGCTGTTTCTGCTACGCTCTCATGCGTTCAATTCCAGTTGCCATCTACATCCTTCTGGTAACAGGCCTGCGCTACCACCTCTTCATATGGAGCGTCTTCTCGCCAAAGCTGCTCTACGAGGGAGTGCATGTGTTCATCACAGCCGTGATCTGCTTGTTCTTCACAGCCATGGACCAGAACCACTCCCAGAAAGTGCAAGACTGAGAATACATGCGCAGTACGCAGTTCTGCACAGAGATACGCTGTGTGTCACTGGAATGGAAGGAAGAAAAGAGTGGCTTGATACTGTTGGGTAGAATTGGAAGAGTAACCTTGAGTATTTTACCCAGTATTTTGCATAGGGTCTGAAGGGCTTGTCCTGTGTTAAACTGAATTTACTTAAAACTGTTGAATTGAAATAAACTTTTTTCATAGGTAGCTTTTATTCTATAGCTGTCATTATGACAATCCCTGAATAACTGAGTCACAATGATACATGACAGTGAACTTCACTGTATGCCAAATATAAAGTTGTATTTTTAATATGTAACTTAGATATCAAACACTGTTTTTTGTATTTGTTTTTCCAATTTTTAAATGAATTTGGAGGCTTGATTGAAATTAACATTCTTGAGTTTCAAAGAAAAATACTTTGGAAAAGAGTTGAACACTTTGTCTCATCTTCAGGCATTCTTGAGCTGCTGGCTTTTTCACATCCATTTTTATGTCTGACTTTTTTTTTTTTTCACTTGGAAGATGAAGAAATAAAAGTTCATTAAATGCAGTCCCCCAAAAACAGTTCAGAATCTTGTAGTAACTTGTAACCTTATGTAAAGTTATATCAACTTATCTGTATATGTTTGCAAATGTGATTTATTGTATTTTTTTTAGCACAGAGATAATGAGAAAACACAAGAAACAGCCCATTTTAATCAGTTTATTGTGCTGGGAAAGCTTTTGTTTGATGCATCCATGTAACAAACTACTGTAAGAAAGAAGACACTAGTAAAGGCAGTAAGCTTAGGCAAAACCAAGCCTAGTGTTAGTTTACTTATTGAAACTTGAAAAAAGCCCATACTTCAATGGTTTTGGTTTGATTAAAATAATTACATATATATAAATGCAATTTGAATTTAAAAGTACAGATCTCAATGTAAGTACAGATCAGTTTCTTGTGGGCACTGAAAAAAACTTTTGTGTTGTTTGTGTGTTTTTTTTTTTGTTTTTTTTTTTTTTTTACAGCATCCTACAATATGCAGGATGTATTTTTGCTGTTCACAAGATCTTATAGTCATTAATCCTGATTTTTTCCTTTGTTTCTTGCGTGTGTGTTGAATGTATCATTAAATAATATAATTGTACAAATGTCCCAGGTAAGAGGTGGGTTTTTTTATTTGTTTTCTATTAATAAGCGGCATTTCTATTAAAGGCAGTATTTCTTTCCTGAGTGTAATCACATTAACTGATGGATTTCCCTCTGCTAAGATCTTGTGTTTCTTTTTATTAATTTTTAAATGTTAAATCAGGTTGGTTGCTGCTGTACTGAACATTGGATCAATTTTCCCACACTAAGGTAGAGAGTTCTGAGCCATGAGCAGAGAAGTAGTTTAGTGGGCTAAGATCCCAGCAGAATTAAAGGTGTGTTTAAGAGAAGGTTTGGTGGCTAGACAGGGCACTACGTCACACTCCTAACAATGACATTTTCCTTGCTAGAGCTGAGGAGATTATACAAGGATGACCATCCTGAGCATCAGTTTTGCCTGTGTCCACACTGGCAATCATTAGGATATAATGTGTATTTATTACGGGTGTATCAGAAGAGGAGCACATAGGGAACTTTGACATTTGTTTAAAAACCTGAAAATAAAATGCTTTTAAGCCATATGCAGGTGACAGCACATTTGTCAGTATCACTTATATGCTTTCCATGTCCTGTTTCAGCAAATCTCAACAGTAGGCCTGTTGTTTTTTTTTTTGTTTGTTTGTTTTCACATGGTACCAATGTTAACAGTAAGCCATCTTGGCCACTAATAGTGACATTTTTTGAACTATGTAACAACAAAAATTTGAGTGTCCTGACTGCGTTTTGCTGTTCACCTGGAGAAAAGACTACTGGATATTGAATGGCTATTGAATGCCATTCACTGTGACTCAGAAGCTTGAGAATTAAATACTTCTAATAAATTGTTATTTTTCACTTCACTTAAAGAATATTTAAAATAGTTTGTGTATGTCCTACACTTTTACCATTTTCATCATTCTCAATATTTTTCTGGTTACCTGTTGCCTAGCAACAGTATGGGGATTATTGACCTCTCTGTTTGCTGACTTGGTTAATTCCTGAGCAGTCCTCCCTGGTGTTAATACAGAACATGTTTCTAAGAGATCTGCCTCAAACAGACAGGGTGCTAATGAAGAGATGGAAGGGGTTGGGGAAAAGTTGCTTCTGGGGTGCAGAATGCTGAAGCAATGTAGGATTTCTTGCTAGCTCTATGGTATCTCTTATCCCTTACTAATAATTTTGTTTGCTGTTTCTAGCTTAATACTGGAGCAGCCTGTCTAATAGTGGAATCTAATCCGGTGTATATGTTTTAAGGTTGAATTTCTGTCGATTACTTAGTTAAATAATTACAGTGTCCCCTTTCTCCTTTGAAACTGGAAGAGGACTGAAGACAGGAGTACAGGTGCAGGGCGATAGATAGCCTCCTCCTCAAATCTGTTCTGAAGCAGGGATGTTGTGTACTTCTCTGCTGGGGTGAAGTTTTGGCTCATGGTAGCTTTTCCCACTCAGCATCTTCGCTGCTGGTCGGAGCTAGGTTCAGCCAGTTAGTGGTGGCCGGTAACTTCCTCAGTCTCACTGGATCACCCTGGTCAGTGCAGCTCACTGCTACTCAGTTTCTAACATATTTATGGTACGGTCCTAAAGATCCAGAGCATGATGAAGTTTAAGCTAAGAAGAGACTCTTGTGAATGCATTCAGGTTTCAAAAACAAGCAAAAATAAATAAAGAAAATTCCACCTACTCCTACTTGGGTACTATATATCTGTATTTCTCCCCTGTAGACAAAACCAAGCTTTTCTTTGCTCCACGTAAGCCAGCAGAACATCCACACGGTGTGTCCCAGCCTTTGGTGCAGGCGATGGGCAGGTGCTAAGCCACTGCTCCTGTGTGGTCCTGCCTGTAAAGTTCAGAGCACAGCTTTTTGGAATGCCTTACATAAAACATCTGCAATTTGAATGAGATTTGCCTCCACAACCACAAAGTCACAGACTCATAGGATGATGCAACAGATGCAAGTTTGCAAAGCAGCTTGTGCCTGGCCCATTGAAGTGATGGCAGGCTGTGGAGAAGGGGAGAGCATTTGATGTTGGACAACTTGGCTCTAACCAGGCTTTTAGTGTGGCCTACTGGTGCCCAAGCAGTGAGCTGTGGGGCACTGGCTGCAAGGTGGGGTGAACGTCTGGGATCTGAATGTTGTCTGCAGTGGATGGAGGTCCCATGGCTGGGGCCCTCAGTCTTTTTTAACAAGCTGGATGAGGGGATGGAGGGCACTTGGGCAAGTCTGCAGGTGTGCTGAATTGGGGGAGCAGTAGATACACTGGAGGGAAGGGCCACCCTTTGGAAGGGCTTCTGTGGGCAGGAGGAATGGGCTGCTGGGATCCTCCTGCAGCACAGCCTGGGCAAATGCTGGTCCAGCCCCTGGTGGTAGTGGTCCAGGATGGGGTCCACAGGCTGAGGACCACCTCCAGTTTGGGTTCTGGACAGCAAAGAGAGACTGTGACTGAGTGGAGTGAGCATGGCAGAGGCCGCCAGGATGCGGAGGAGCTGGAGTATGACAGGTCGCAGCAGTGAGATGGAGTGTGTATTCCTGCTAGGCACACATCTGCACTTGCACACACAGCATGATACTGCACACAACCAAGCATGACCAGTACAGGAAAGAGTGCTTTACCAGCACCCCCATAAATGCACAGCACTCACAAAGCCTTGAGCAGCTCTGGCAGCCCAATCCTGTTCTTATTGTCCAGCTGATCAGGAAACAAGGAACACGTGTAAAGGTGCGTATATGTGCATATTTACATTTGCACAGACACTCAGTCTGTCCATCATCTGGCTTAAATCCCAGTGTCCTCCCCTGCTGCTGGCACCTGAACAGAGGAACGGCAGAGGTTTGCAGCCATGCTCTGCTTGCTGGTATACACAGCTCTCATCTCTCTGGTGAGCCCAGCTGGAAGTTCACTGGTCATGCCTGCTGAATTCACACATAGCCTCCAAGAATAGTCTGCACTCACGGAATACATGTATACTTAGAAGTAGGGTTTAATTAAAGGATGCGGTACTGTGGTGGTTTTACCCTGCTGAGCAGCTGAACTCCACCACAACTGCTTTCATACTGCCCCTCCCCAAAGGAAAAGGAGGAGAAAATACTATGGAAAGGGCTCAAGGGTTGAGATGAGGAGCCAGAGATCACTTAAAAATTGTCATAACAGGCAAAACAGATTCAGCATAGGTAGACTAATATTATTTATTACACATCACTAGCAGACTAGAGCAGTGAGAACTAAAAGTAAAACCACCAATAAAACTAAATATATGCAGCCTCCTCCAGGCCACATCCACCTGCTCCACCGGGGGCTCCTCCACCCATGGGGGGGCTGCAGCGTGGAGATCTGCTCCATGTGGGACCCATGGGCTGCAGGGGGACAGCCTGCTCCACCAGGGGCCTCTCCCTGCACAGCCTGCAGGGGAACTGCTGCTGCCTGCCTGCAGCACCTCCTGCCCTCCTGCGGCACTCACCTGGCGGCTGCAGGGCTGCTTCTCTCACGCTTTCACAATCCTCTCTCCCAGCTGCTGTAGCACAGCAGTTTTCCCCCTTCCTTCAGTCTGCTCTCCCAGAAGCCCACCCAGCATCACTGCCTGGCTCAGCTCTGGCCAGCAGCAGACCTCTTTGGAGCCGTCTGGACCTGGCTCTGCTCTGACATGGGGCAGCTGCTGGGCTCTGCTCAGAGGCCATCCCTGCAGCATGCTGCCACCAAACCCTTGCCACATAAACCCAATGCAGGTACACAGCAGCGATCAGATGATGGGCTCTATCGCAAAATATGCCACCAGCCTGCTTACACTCAGCCATCCCTTTTATCCACGTTTTCTTCTGTTTTCCCGTGTTTGTTCCTTGCTGAGCAATCCTGTTCATTCTCTTTTCATCTTCCGGGTCCTTTCCCTAAGTGTTACGTAATAACTCTTGTCTATTCTCTCAATCCCCTTAGAGACCCCATAATAAGTTTTACAGAGTCCCTAGATATTCTTCCCCCTGCATCCTGTCATGCAGTCCTTCAGGCAGTAACCTCCTTCAGCATGCCAGGTATTGGAGGAGAGGCGTTTCCTTGGTTGATTCAGCCTGGTGGGTTTCACATCAGGTGCAAGTGTCTAATTCCTTAGTGAATGACTGCTTAGTAATTAGTCTAATGAAATTAATGGTTAAACAATGAGGTTAGTAGAGATCTTCGCCATGTCCTTGTTTGCCAGAGCCTCTCTATCCCTTATATTAGCCATGCACAGACTTTAATCACATCAGTACACGGTGATCAGTGCCTTTCTTTGGGAAGGGGGGAGGAAGCAGCAGGGAGCTCCTTCGGCCACCATCAGCTCCCAGGAGAGAGGGAGCAGAGGCGATGGAGGCAGACTCTTCTCAGAGGGGACAGGCCCCAAAACAACAGGCACAAGTCGCAGTGGGCACTTCCAGGAGGCCAGAAGAACACGTTTTCATAGGGGAATGCCTACTGCCCGGGCTGGGGTCCACTCCTCCACACTTGGAGACCTTTCCACCCTGAGCTGGCCCCGCTGCAGGCAGGAGGTTGTGTTGGGTCTGCTGCAGAGGCTCTTCCAGCCAGCATTTCCAAGGATTCAGTGGTTTTCTTGTGTTTAATGTTAGCTGTGACATTTTTATGGACTGTTTTACAGGCTGTTTCCTGAAGTCAAAGATTTGTCATTGATTTCGTGACAAAAATAAATAAATATATATATATAACCAACAGGAAATAAAATATACATTGCAGCTTAAAGCTGGTGATTTGTGCTTGATTTTATTTTTTTATTTTATCTAGCCATATATTTATACATTAGACCCAAGAAGTAAGAGCCACAGAAGAAATAGAAGTTTTATGCCATCTGCCCTTATCTGTGCCACCTACAGTGCCTCTGTAGCTCGAGGGTTCTCAGATTCAGTGATAAAGGGTCCCATTTTCTCATTGCTTCTGTTATGATACAGATGATTTCCCAGCATGTTCACCTTGTGTATCAAGCCTGAAGTGAAAGTTCTGGCTTGGCTGTAATCTCTGTGGGCCGGTGCTGGGTACAACCCTTCAGTGAACAGCAGCATGGGACATGGATTTGGTTTACAAAGCACAAGCTGATGCGTGAAACATGTTGAAGACTAATACGTGGAGAAATACATAATTCTCCTCTCACATATTTGGCCTCCTAGAAGCAGTTTTTAAGAGGTGTCCCTGCAGGATGTTCAGGAGCTTCACATCCTTCAGCTCTGGGTGCATGGAGGGGAAGGGAATATGGGGAAGTCCTGTGAGGGCACTGGAGCTCCCTGCAGGCCTTTCAGTAGAGGGCTGAGATGATCCCTGAATGGGATGGGAAGAGCACTTCAGGGAAGGTACAGATGTGGTGACGAAGGTGTGGGAAAAGGGACTGGAGGAAACAGGGAGGAAGCTGCTTGTTATGTGGCAGCTTCTGCAGGGTGGGCAAGGCCACTGGGGAGTGCAGTAAATCCCACCTGCACTTGTAACACATGCAGCATCTCTAGCAAGCCAAATGAAGCCAGTTTATGAAAATCCCAGGGGAAACAAACAAACAAACAAAAGACACACAAAATCATGACAGTTCTTTCACTGAGAGCAATAATTCATTTATACATAAGCTCACAATAGCTGCCTTCCAGCATGCCTTTGTCCCAACATCTTACTCAGAAAAAGTTTTACTGGAGTGTCTGGGCAGGGAAGGGGACAGGAGGAAACAAAGCACATGCAATCTAAATCAAACTGCTGACCCATTTCAGACAAACCTGGAGAAAAGGAGGTGTTGTAGGATCACTCTGAGTTCCTGTACCTCTAAAGGACCTCAGGGCAGGGCCCTGCTAAGGACTAGGCAATCATGACTGAGCTAGTGTCTGGGCAATGCAAAGGCATCTGTTGGTCCAGACAGGTCCATGCAACTATGCCTTGAGCAAAGGGTGGATGTTGCAACCAAGCTTTGCTGGTTCCCCTGGCCCTGGAACAGCTTGCTTTAAATGCATACTGACGAAAGTCCTGAAAGCTCTTCTACATTCACTCCAGACCCAGGCTAGCAGCAGGAGTCCTCTGGCAAATGTGCCTCTGTAACAGAGCTTTATTGGGCTTTTGATGTAGGCTTCTTAGCTCAAAGCACAGTCAATGTCTACAGCTCTGTCCTAGCATCCTTGTGGTGGATTTTGGATAGCTGTTACCTGTTTTGGCTTCTGAGTACAGGTGAAAGATAAGAGCTGAGACACCATTCCCATCTTTCTCTGCATTCCTGCATCTATCATTATATGAGAAACCATTTGCACTAGACTGACCTCAAAAAGGGAGCCTGTAGAGCCACACTTCTAGCCAGGGACTGGGACTGTGAGTTGGAGTGAAAGCCTCCTTCCCTTTACAAAGTGTTGTGAGGACATGCCTGAGGGCTGTCTGCTACCAGCAGGAACACACAGTGCTCTCATACCTTGTGGGTTAGCACAGACATGGTTGAAGAAAGGCCAGTCTATCCTTCTGCTTCCCCTGGAAAACTCATTGTACAGCCTACTTGCTTGCCCCAGGGTGAATTTGGCAGAACCAATGCGAGACACCAAAAGGGAGCATGGCTAGCAGACAGGTATAGCACAAACAAGCTATTTAAAGCCTGAAACTCTGATGATAAAATACTAGATGATTAGCAAAGCAATTTTACTCCATTTGCAACAAATGTACTCATTTGCATGAAGAGTGCTGTGAACGTAGATTAGCTGAAACAAAAGCACAGAGATTGGGCAGTTTTCCTCTTTGATGCAAAGATTATAATTAGTTCGCATTTCTGTATGTGATGGCTTGAAAATGCCTTCACTGAATACAGAGCAAGTGTAACTTCTCTGGTAGTGTTCACCTATTGTTGGATGCTTAACACAAATTGTTGGATCCTCTTCTTCAGATCAATTAGGTCGTCTTATTTTCTTTATACATGTGTCACCCCCCTGAAGCCCTCTAGAGATACCATTTGTCTGGAATGGTGTTTTTAATGTTATTGCTTAATGGCCTTGCTCCATTGCTGCTGAAATCAGGGGAGCTTTGCTCATGCTGCCAAAAGAGCCCGAACATGCAAATCATTTCAAGTTCCCATCACTGAAATCTTTTGCTTGCCTGATGCTGTATTGTTTAAAATGTCTTAAGTACTCTTAGAAAATAAAGGCCAAATCAGTTTAATTCTGCATTTGAAATGTCAGTGTCATGCTGCTTTTATGTAGGCATATGCATATTGAGTATTATTTTCTGAGTGTAATTGCCTTAAGTGCTGTTGATCATGCAAAGAGAATGATGCATTCTCTGACTCAAGGGTCTGAGAATCAAAGATCCAAATCCTGCAAATGCTTAAGCATGTGGAGAAAGCCCTCTCAAGGGATGATGCGGGCATCCAGATACTCTTGTGTTCAAGGCTGTGGTCCATATTTAGCAGGCTGAATCTAGCAGAAGCACGCAGCATGTCCTCCCTGAGCAGCACTGGTTGTTGTAGGGAGAGGCTGTGCAGAAGGGAGGGAGAAGGACTTGTGAGGACAAGTGCAGGAAGGAGAAGAGCAGTGGGGATGGAGTGTTTGGAATCAGATGGAAATAGCCAGATGGGGCACAGAAAATGCCAGGAAGCCAAATGCAGAGAAAATAGATAGGAAGACTGGGGAATGCGTAACTCTAGGGTCAGAGTGGACAGTGGTCTTCAGCTTTCTGGTGGTAACATGAAAACATTGGGTTCCAATCATTTTTCAGTATGTTTGTGGAGGGTTTGCTGTGATTGTGTGTCACTGGGATGTCTTGCTGAATTGAAATATCAAGAAAAGAAAGGGGATTGATAAGATAGCCTAAGAACAATAAGAAGATCTGGAAAGTTGAGACCAGCCTGAAGACCAGTGATGTTTATAAGAGTTGCCAGTTCAGATTGCCTACTTTTATTGCATACCCTACCCTCCATCTCCATTTTGAGAAACATTTATTTCTATACTGCATGATTTCTCATGAGCATTCTCTCGTATTACAATCTTAGTGTGGTGAAATCTGATAATCCATAGTGTTTTGGGTTGTCTATTAATCTTCATTTTGGTTCGCTGACCAGCCAGTGCTGCATGGGATCCTGTCGTGGTCACCCTCCCAATGTGTTCAGAGCACTGGGTCTTGGTGCAGTGCAAGCAGAAAAACAAGGAGGGGCTGGGAAAGCTGTAAATATAACGTACAAATATCCATAGAAATTACATCCTGAGTATTGCTAGAGCTAATAGTACAGAACAATTTCCTTTTTCATGCATGAATGTTTTACAGAACAGCAATTTGATGGCTCTTATTTGTTTCTTGCTCCCTGAAGGTAGCATCTGAAGAAAGGCCCACTCACAGATTGTGAATAAAGGAGGGGGACTTGTTTTAAGAAGGACCAAGCCCAAAGTCTTGAAAGTAGCTGGGAATTTCTTCATTTTACAGAGAGAGAGAGAGTTTTGCTGGTGAGCAAACAACAGGTATCTACAAAGAAGTATTATATCTGGGAAATCTCATATTTTCTGCCCTCTTACAGGAGCATACAGGATGACTGCAAATGGAAGACAGCTTGCGTATGAGCTTGCATTTTCTATTTCTTTGAAAACTCTTGTATCTCTCATGTGTCTTCTACTCTTTCTTGCTGTATCTTACAGAATCACAGAATTTTTCTAGGTTGGAAGAGACCTCAAGGTCATCGAGTCCAACCTCCAACCTAACGCTAACAGTCCCCACTAAACCATATCACTAAGCTCTACATCTTAACGTCTTTTGAAGACTTCCAGGGCTGGTGACTCCACCACTTCCCTGGGCAGCCTGTTGCAGTGCCTCACAACCCTTTCAGTAAAGAAGTTCTTCCTAACATCTAACCTAAAACTCCCCTGGCTCAACTTAAGCCCATTCCCCCTCGTCCTGTCACCAGGCACGTGGGAGAACAGGCCAACCCCCACCTCGCTACAGCCTCCCTTGAGGTACCTAAAAAGAGCGATAAGGTCACCCCTGAGCCTCCTTTTCTCCAGGCTGAACAAGCCCAGCTCCCTCAGCCGCTCCTCGTAGCACTTGTTCTCCAGGCCCCTCACCAGCTTCGTCGCCCTTCTCTGCACCCGCTCAAGCACCTCGATGTCCTTCTTGTAGCGAGGGGCCCAAAACTGAACACAGTACTCGAGGTGCGGCCTCACCAGAGCTGAGTACAGGGGGACGATCACCTCCCTAGCCCTGCTGGCCACACTGTTCCTGATACAAGCCAGGATGCCGTTGGCCTTCTTGGCCACCTGAGCACACTGCTGGCTCATATTCAGCCGACTATCCACCATCACTCCCAGGTCCTTCTCTGCCTGACAGCTCTCCAACCATTCCTCTCCCAGCCTGTAGCTCTGCTTGGGGTTATTGCGCCCCAGGTGCAGGACCCGGCACTTGGCCTTGTTGAACTTCATGCAGTTGACCTCAGCCCATCGGTGCAGCCTATCCAGATCCTCCTGCAGAGCTTTCCTACCCTCAAGCAGATCGACACACGCACCTAGCTTGGTGTCATCTGCGAACTTACTGAGGGTGCACTCGATGCCCTCATCCAGATCAGCAGGGCTTATCAGTCTAACCCTGACTTGTGAATGTCCATGGTCATGTAAGTAAGCTCTCTGGTGTTTCTGCTGCTCTGGTGTGTTACAGGTGGCACTGTGATGGCTCCTTTCAACTGCTGAAGACTTTCCTTATATTATCAAGACCAAGTGTATTCATGATCTCATACAAGATTTGCAAAGAAAGTCTTTTTTTAGTCTTTTTTTTTTTTCTTTCTTTTTTTTTCTTTTTTCTTTTTTTTTTTTCCCTCTTCTCAGAGTTATCTGAAGGTATGTGCAGACTTCTGTGTCTAACCTCGTGGTGAGGGTGCTGCCAGGCATGCTGCTTCCCAGGGCACAGCCCATGAAAGCAGGAAAGCAGGAAGTTGGCTGATGAGATGCTGACAGGGGAGAGTGCAGTACACCAGGGACCTTGCTTGGAGGTCCCCAGAGTGCCAAAGGATGAGACTTGGTGACTGAAATAGCAGGTGGAGAACTCTTAATTTGTGCGGCTGGTTTCTGCAGTACAGAAAGTCACCGCTGCTTCTCCTGGCATGTAAGTGCTGTCTTGGAACGTGTTATTTTCCTCAGTGTGAAGCTTTGGCATAGGTGGATGCTGAGGGCAGACAGAAGCCCTGTATCTGTGATGCTGGGCACCAGTGCTGCTGCCTTGTCTCCCAGTGATCTGCACTGGGGGCCTCACATGGCGCTGTGCAGGATGTGTAATGCTGGCTAGAACCTGGCATGGGAACTTCTGAAGGTGCTTGGCGATAAGGCCAGCCTCTGCAGATATGGGTGGCCAGGCTGAGGCTGCTGTGCTTATGCCCAGACAGCCACACCGTGACTGTCTGAGGATGGGCAGCCACAGTGATGGGCCTGGAAACATGGCCTGGATTGGTGAGGTTTCCTGGCAGGCTGATTTCAGCTCTGGTGGGATTGATCTCAAGGGGTTTCCAGTGTCAGGCCACAAGCCTTCAGGTGTTCCCTTGCTCTGGGACCTGCTCTCTGGCAGGTCATGTAGAGCCTGGATACAGCCAGGGAGGGAATGTTGCTGCCTGGCAGCTCCTTCTTTGGGGGCTCAAGTGCCTGTTATTTCCTGCCAGCTTCTTGACACAGGCTGCCACAGCCGGTGGGAGACGTTCTTTGAGGAAAAACTGGGAGAAACCCAAAGCAGCACCCTCAGAGACCCAAGCTTTTGACAGCCCACTGTTTAGAAATCCCTCAACTTCATTCTTGGGTGCTTGGTCTCAATCTGTGTCTGCCAGGGCATGGTCAATATGTGGTGGTTTTGGAAGGGATTGGGTCACGGCAGGCTGCAGGGCAGAGCCTGGAAACCACCCACTGGAAGGCAGGCACTTAAAAACACATGAGGTGCAGCCTGGCTTTCAAACAGGCAGGGAACACGACATCTCCCACAGGCTTTAGCAGCAACAAAACAACAAACCTACCTATCAGATGTGTTGCCTGTGTGCCTGACATTAAGTTTTCACCACCATTTATATCCCAGTCTATTTTTTTCTTTCTTTCTCTCTCTGTTTAACTACAGAGAAACTTTTTCTTGCTTTGCAGTGGAGATTCAGATGATGAGCGAGGATGAAAACTCAAGTAGATATGTTGGGCCTTCTGGTTTTGCTTGTGCTAATGCCCTTATCTGGGATGCTACAACCCGATGTGATCTCCCCAGAGAAGGCTGTATTTGGCCCTGGGAGCTGTTAACATCCAGGTGAGACATCAACAGGAGCCTGAACAGGGAGCCTGTGTTGGAGACCATGGCTCTGCCTCCTCTGGTGGCTGCTGGAGCAGGGGTGTGCTGGCTCCTGAGCCAACTCCGGTATTCTTCAACTTCCCTGCAAGCTGTGGTTTAAACACATTAGTATGTTTTTGAAATATTTAGATAAAAATCCGGTGCTCAACCCACACCTTCCTATTTTCAAATGGGGATTTTTTAACTGGACTGAAGTGTAACTCTGTGATAAGAAGAGATGGCAGATAGAATTGGTCTGGTGACTGATTTTGCATTTACAAGTTACTACAGAAAACTTTTCAATCTAGAAATATTTTAGCTGGCACTTGTTTAAATTGGATTATCTTAAAATAGCATGAGTTATTTTAGAAGTCTCTTCTGCCTTGAGCTTCTTAGTACCTATTAGGAAATATTAAGTGTGCATTCACTATGCTAAAAAGAATAATGGAGATCTCAGAGCAATCAGTTCTGTGTGGGATGCTTAAAGCTTTAACATAGTTTGAAGTGATTATTTCCAAATTAAGATACCTAGAATTGGAAATGATCATAATGTGACTTCAGCAGTTGAAAGACATAGAGTAGGAAATGCAGCGAGCTGGCAGTGTGTATGTGCCCTGCATTAGTATTAAGTGTTTATGTGTGCACTTCCTCAGTCCATTGCAGTGGTATTATTAATATCCATCCACATATAATTGGTTTAAAAGCTACTCACTCTAAGAATCAGTTTCTGTGATCTGAGAACTTCATACAGAGCTACTAATCTCAGCTAATTTAAAGCAAATAATGTTGTAATTTGTTATTGTATAGCAGGTTTTATTATTTCCTTTTATTGTATGTAGCAAGAGATTTTCTTTTCAGTGGGAATATAATGACCACTGCCACAGTGGAGAGAACAGCCATGTGCTTGGGTCTTCACGTTGGTTGGAGAGGCATGTGCCAACTCCACATGATGCAGAAGTGAGCTTCTGCCAGGCACAGCTTTGGCTTCATTGTAGTCCCTTGGGAGCCATATGATTTTGTAGATTTTTTCATATTTAATTCTCTCTGGAAGCCCCATGGAGCTTTAGGATCCAGCCAGCCTAGAACAGGAACCCCACTAGCACCTGTATTTACATCTTTGGGCTGTGACCTGATTTCTCTAGCCTGCAATCATGAGGGTGGTTTCACCCTGCTGGGCAGCTGAACTCCGCCACAACCACTCTCTCATGCCCTCTTCTCAAAGGGAGGGTGAAGAAAATATGCTGTAAAGAAAAAAAAGCTCGCAGGCTTTTTTAATTTTATTTTTTAAGTAATTAAGGATAATTTTTAAAACTTATCCCTATCCTGAGATAAGGGTAATTTAAAGACAAAAGAAAGAGGAAAAAACAAAACAAAATAAGCAACAACAACAAAACTAACAACAACAACCAAACAACAAACAAGGAAAGGTAGTGAGGAAGCACAGAGGGAAAGAAAAAACATCTATGCTTTATAATCTCCACTTCCCATCAATGAGTGGTATTTGGCCACATCCCAGGAAGCAGGGCCTCAACACATGTAGTGGTTGTATGGGAGTGCAGACATCTTCATGAGCACAGTCCTCCCTTCTCCTTCTTTCCCTTCCCTATCTTTTATTGCTGAGTGTGGCACCACACTGTATGGAATATCCCTTTGGTTGGTTTAGGTCAGCTGCCTTGGTGATGTCCCCTCCCCACCTCTTGCCCACCCCCAGCCCACTGGCTCTGGGTGGCTGGGGGGAGTCCTGGTGCTGTGCCAGCGCTGCTCAGTGATAGACACAGCACCGGAGTGATACCACTGCTGTTCTAGCTACAGGTGCAGAGCACAGCTCTGTATGGGCTGCGGTGGGGAAAGCTAACTCCATCCCAGACAGACCTAGTACAAAACAAAACAAAAATGCAAAAAATGCAAAAGCATTTTGTCCTGTGTCCTTCATGAAAAGGACAGTGATGCTATGGGGAAGCCGCTGAAGCTGGTGACCTCCTGCCTGCTATCCCCTGGGCTGGATTTGGTGCAGTGGAGGAGAGACCCACACCTCAGATGGTGTGGTGAGGAGCAGCAGCATGTTCCAAGCACATTTTGGCAATTTTATGGGGGTAGTCTAAAAAGAAAGAAGTACCACAGAGTATGGACAGCCTGTAGGGATGGTAAAACCAGTGTCCATTTCCCTGCTAAATCCCTGGGTGGACATCCCTGCAGCTCTGCTTTCACTGCGTAGGATGGACCTCCCTTTATTTGTGTGAGCACATCTCCATTTCTGGCACTTTGTCAGATTGTGTTCATAAAGGCAGTAATTCCCCAAAACACATTAAATGGAGAATGACAAAGAGGTTGGCTGAAGTCACAGCATGGTAAAAATCTCATGCTCTTTATTTTTTCTTCTCCTGTTGGTTGGATCCAGCGGTTCATGCATATCTCTGTAACTGTGCAGTCCTGAAGGACTGAAGTGGCTGGATTTGTGCCAGGCACTTGGACTGCTGTAGCTCTTCCTAAGTCCACCTTGTTACTGAAGTTGCCATTACATATCCAGGGAATTTAATGCAAACACAGACACACACATCACACACACATACACAGACACATGCAGACCTGGTAGCTCTTTGTGGTTCTTCAACATAAACAAACAAACAACAACAACGGCAACAAAAACCCTACAACCCACAAAATAAAATATGCCCAATCTGGATTTACTCTAAAAAAATGACCCTGAGCACATCAAATTTAATGATTTGTTTTCCTTACATACTAAGCCAACAGCTATGCTGTTAGAAACAATGGGTAAGGTCTGCACTTGGGGTTTTCTTCTTACCCCAAATTGCCTCATCCTTCAAACTTCTTTGTGTTTTGTGTACTGCCCTGTAACAGATTGTGTTTGGAAAATTATTATTATTATTATTGTTATTATTATTATTTTGAGTAACAGTGGAGACAGACAGCTTCTGGAAGGTATTAAAATACTATTCTAGTTTGACAGGTTCATACAGCAGAAATTTGTTAACAAATAAAAGCACTGGTTATCCGCACCTACTGCAAATGCTGCAAAAATAAATAAAATTGAAAACCATTGTGCTCATGCCTTAGCTGGACATAGACCCCAGTGGAACTTGCCATCAAAAGGTCTTTAAACAAAAAGACACTGAACAAGTGTTTGTCTAGAAAGCGTTTCCCAGCGCTCTCCCTGCCCCAGTGCCTCAGAGCATTTTGGGCTCACACTTGTGCCCAGCACAATCTTTAAATCTGCTGTAGCTGCTCAGATGGGCACCCTGAAGAAAAAGCATAACGAGGAAGAAAAGTGAGCATGCTACCAGAAATCCCCTGCAGCAGACGGACCGAGCTGCTGAGATGGCCTGGGATGAGTAACAACCCATTGCTCACTGCTGGATAGATTTACCCTTGCTGGGAAAAAGGAAAAGGGGAAAGCCTGCTGCCCACGGTCAGGGATTTTTGTTGGGCGAGGATGGACACTCTGAGAGTGTTTCTGAGAAGGGATGTGGTTGCTCTTGTGGCTCTCAATGGCAGTGGTCACCCCGTGTTTTTTTAAGGGTACCTTTTGAGGTAACACTTGGCTTGCTTGGGACACTTACATAGAAAATTAAAGCACTAACACTGGGGTGTTACCTCCAGGCTTGATGCTGCAGGGGCTGCAGCAGAAGTGCTGTGTCCAGCCCTGGAGCCTGCAGCTCACAACCACACTGGTAATTTGGAGGAAGCTCTGAGAAGAGCAATGAGAACAATTAGGAGACCAGAAAACTTGCCTTTGCAGTGAAAGGGCTGGGAGTTCAATTTGTTTGACTTCTCACCCAGGAGGCCAGGTGCTGGCTTCATCCCAGTCTGTAAGTAGCTTTGGGGAGCAGGGATGTGATGACTGAGGGCTCTTCGGTCAAGCAGACAGGCAGATAGCAAGACCCAGCAGCCACAGGTTAAAAGAAAACAAATTCAAAGCAGAAGTGAAGAGCAACTTTTACCAGCGGGGTTAACTGAGGACTGTGGTGGGGTCTCAGCCTGGCTCCAGAGGTTGCTCTTGAACCTGCATGTGCTCCTGCCAGCAGGGAGGGGCAGTCAGTGGGGGAGCACCCCCTGCTTTGCATGCATGTGGGGGAAGGCTAGAGGGGTTTGCCTTAGTCTCTGGGACCCTGAGGTGCTGCAGGTGATGTGCAGGTGATGGTTCACCAAACCAGAGCACTAGCACATGGGTGTGGATGGCCCATGTCTGCCCTGCCGGGGACTAGCACACCCATGCTTCATGGCAGGTGTCCTCTGGATCTCATGCACTGTCCTCATGCCCCTGAAACAAGAAAACCTTTTGGGTTGGTAATATGCAGGATGATCATGGTTAGCAACCCTGGGCACAAGGCTCCAGAGAGCGCCTCTGTGTCTGGAGAGGATAATGGAAAAAAATTGCCCTGATAGCTGTGTGCGAGTTTCCTCTGAGAGGGAGTCAGATGGCAAGAAATCACTGCTGCTAGCCTGGGATCAGAGTCTGGGAGTGAAACAAGCTGAGCACCTAGGCTTAGGCTTTTGGCATGGCTTTGTCTGTGGCTGCATAGAGGCACTGCTTCACAGCTATTGCCGTGCCTGGCTGTTTTATAAGACCTTGCACAAAAGCTCAGCAGGGTTTTCCTTTCTAGACAAGTGGCCAAATTTTCATTGCTATCTCAAAGATTAACTCTAGTGCTCAGATGCCTGCACAGTTTTCTTTCCTAGCTATGGGAGTAGCTGATCCTGCCTCTGAAGCACTGTGTGACTTCCTGAACAAAAAGGGAAAGCGCCGAATTCTTCTGTGAGCTGCTCCACTCCACTACTCAGTAAAGCATGATATTTGTTCATGGCAAACTCCTGCTCCTTAGGAGAGGATGTTCTGCTCTTCTTAGTGAAATGTGTGCTGTGACACTGAAGTCCTGTAAAGAAGACATTTTCTGCTTGCAAGGAAAGAGCATCAAAAATCAGTTGGATTCAAACTTTCCTCCCTTGGAGGGAGCTGAGAGGAATACTGCATGCATGATGTGGGTTGCTTTTACACCCAATTTTCTTCCCTTTTTGAACACATTTCTGCTATACAACATGAGGGGAGTATTTATTTCCCAAAGCTGCAGTGCTCCTCCCACCAGAGGTCTAATGCTGTCTCTGCCTGCGGTGCACACAGTTCAGACTAGGAGCTGCAGACCCGCGTGATGTGCACCACCAGCGATCCCGCAGTCATTCTGGAGCCTTCAGCCACCAGCAGAAACGTGATCCCTGTTTTCCAGGTTCCTCCTGGGGCATGGGCTCTGGGGTGCTTGTCTGCAGCTCTTGTGATTTCTCTCCTTTTTCTTTACCCCTGGCGTTTTCCTTGGTGGCAGCTGGCTTTCCCTATGGGCTGGCTGATGCCCACACCAGGTTGCAGGTGCAGGAACAAACTGCGCCTTAGGGAACACAGGGAGCTTCCTTTAGTTGACTCAGAGGCCTCCCTGGAGTTTGCAGTTTAATGGCTTTGGACCAGATAAAGGCAAATCCTGCCCTGACAAACTCTACAGAGACTGCATGTGTGCTCAGGGCTTGGATGGGCTGAAAAAGCTTTAGTGGGGTCAGTGGGGAAGACTAGGAGAAGCAGAGAGCTCGTACCCAAGCAGGAGAGGGGGGAGGAAAGAATGACTGGATCACTCTTCTCCTCTGTATGAAATTGCTTAATAAAAGCCAAAAAGGACTTGTTTTCTGTTGTAAGGGAAACTGATTTCCTAATGAGTGAGTAGGAGACTTCAGTTCTGACAGGATGGGCTGGCTGAGGGTTTGTAAAGCTGTTATGCTTCCAACTTTTCCAGATATGCCATCTTTGCTGGAAATGATGTTTGGCTGAAATTCACAGTCTTTGGGCGCCTGCCAGTAATTCCAGATGTTCGGTGGCCTGGTTAGAGCTGTTGAGCAGAAACTCGGAGCCCAGGTGCTGCAGACGAACTGGTGTGCTCTGTGCAGGTGACTGATTTGCTCCACGCTGAAATGAATGTGCTGAACTTGTTGTACATGCTGTGTGGAGGAATGTGTGAGCAGGATGCCAAGGGATTGTTGTACAGGCTCGTCCATGATGGGACATGTGCTGGACACGGGACCACAGACCGTCTGGATCCAGTGCCCAGTCTCAGACTAGGACCAGTGACATATGCTCTGCTAAACAAGCATAAAATGGGAGCTATATTTGGTGACACTGTGGCAACTCACCTAACATCCGGGTCTTGAAAAATGATGAGAAAAATGTTTTTGCCTGTTTTGGGGGCAGGCTCCTGCAGTGTTTAGGGATGGCTCTTGTTCGGTGGCATGGATCAGCGGTTTCCCCACCATTGCCCCATGCCTGTCCTCACTTTCCCCCTCCTGAGGACCTGGCCCTGCTACCTGCCTTGGTTCCCTCTGCCCAGCACAGCAGCACAAGGTGTCAGGTTGGTTGTGCAAGCATGGCCATGTTTCACCCTCCATCCTAGCTCTGAAACTCTGCATGGCACATCAAGCACCCTTTTGCTACCTCCAGTTGTCAGTTTCCTTGCTGACATTTGGGAAGTGAACTTGCAAAATGCCCCTGATACTCCGAGACATGCAGGTGAGAGAGAAAACTTAAATTACCCTCTGAAGCCAATGGACACCACACGCTCTGTAAATTGGGTGATTTGTTAGGTTCACCATAGCAGAAAATACAATATAAGGCTGAGTGTAGGCCTATTTTGGACGCGGTAGTAGCAGAATTAAGAAGGGAAGTATCTTTGACTTACTGGGGGAAGTAATTTAGGAAGAAATTGGAATGGTTAATTAGAGAAAATTATCTCAATCTAATCCTTTAAGACTAATTTAAATGCTCCAGTCTCTTTTATATAAGGAAAAGTCTCTTTTAATAGCTTAGATTATTATCAGAGAATGTAAATTTAGTGGTAGCAACAAAGTTTTATAAATTTCCCACTGACAAGCATTGTTAAAATAACCTCCTAAATATTGTGAAAGAGATGTGAAGTTCCTAGTGGGTTCCTTTTTATTCTTTTTTTCTTGGTGGGGTCAAGGAAGACAAGGGTCAGGGAAGGGTATTTATGAAGCTTCTCAAATTTTTGTGTAGCAGAATGTGGTTTAGAAACTTAAAAGCTGTACCTGTGTGATTCTAGAATTTCAGACTACCAAGGGAAACAATCCTTCTTTTGACAAGATCCAAAGATTTATGGGGTTGACAGTAGAAATGCTTCTTTTTTGAAGGTGGGTATCATATTGGAAATTCCAAAAATATTTTGTTCTGCTTAGACTAAGGAATTAAAAAAGCCCTGGGTTAATTACATACCCTTCATTAAATACATATATATGTATATATATGTATATATATATTTATTTATTTATTTATTTATTTATTTATTTATTTTGCTCAACAATATTTTGTTGCTCAACAGAAGCCTTGGTTGGATTTCACTGATTTTCCAGCTATAAAAGAACATGACCTTTTTCCAGTCTTGGTGGTAAAAGTGTGATAGTGTTGGTTGGTAAGAGGGTGATAGCCTCCTGTTGGTGCTCTCTCTTTCCTGTAGGAAGGATCCGCACTGCCCTTGCTGTCCCAGCTGATGGAAATAGGGAGGTGCCATTGGAGAGTGGAGGACAAAACAGGGCCTGGAGACTGTCAGTCTCCTGCTTGCTTTGTGAGAGTGCCACGCTTGTGTCTGCGGCTGTCAGCATGTCTGTTTTCTGCAGCAATGTGAAACGTCTTGTTACCAAACGCTTAGTTCCTACTCTCATTTACCTTAACTCACACAAGAAACGAACAGCTAACCAACCAGTAGCTCCTCCTGCCCTCAAAAGGAAGCAAGCACCACTCCTTCTTTCAAAATCAGCAGAAACAGGTTGCTTATTTGCGTACTTAGCCCGAGTCCACCGTGTGGCCATTAGGCTGTGTAATGACGGAGGGCTTTCATGGGTCACTGCAGAAAGCTGCCTTAATGAGCTGCCCCTGAACGTCCCACTCAGGGCTGGCATTTCGTGCTTCTCCGAGAGGTGGGAATCTATTAAGCTCCTCTAAACTGTGCCTCTGCCCTCACACGTTGGGGAGGGATGAGAGCCATTTAGTCACCGGGTAGATAACACGTGTCTCATGGCAGTATCTGCAATTACCTAATGAGAAGTTGTAGGATATTTTTTTTTCCCTTTGGGAGATATATTTTCAAAGTAATTATGTATCTCCTACACCAGGGATGCTTTGCTTCAGCTAGTGTAAATTCTGCTTTTCGCTGCACTTTTTTTCTTTTTTTTCAGAGGATGGGGCAGATTTTGCTATGTTTGTCTAGAATAAATATGCAGTGATTCATATTTTCAGTAGAATAATTCCTGATTTATGCCAATGTTACTATAATAAACTTGTCATTATTTTTTTTTTTTGTATAGCACAGTTATGACAGGATTGAGTTTTCAAAAACATTAGAGGAGTGAATTAATTTCTGTAAAAATGGTCAGCACTCCACTTCTTATATAAGCATGATGTGGCAGCATTGGGAGCAGAATACAAATGCCTCCTGAAGGTATGTCTCTACCAATGAATTTTCATGTGGAATGCCACGACAACTCCTGTGTGGCACTCGGAGAGCTGGCGAGCATGGCCCTTTCCGAGCTGATGGCTGCATTCCCAAGTGCTTATTTGCGGGCTCAAGCCCACAAGTTTTATAAGCAGCACCAAAATGGGTACTCACCTTGGATTACAAAAAGGAGGAGCTTTATGGAAGCAGTCAGCACATTCAGTGCTGTGTAGTTGTTTTGAGGCATAGACCAACCTCTAGCTGCAGTGGAGGCTGGAAAGGAGCCTCCTACAAGCAGATCAGTTGGTAATAAAGCAGTGACCAAGACTTTCATGTCTTTCCATGGAACAGCTGATCCTGGGCAAAGAATTTTAGCTGGATACGCCACTGTAATTGCCTACTGTCACAGATTCTATGTTTACAAGTGCAAGTAAAGTCTTTTGGAATGAGCCTGATACTAGCACATGGCAAAACCTGAAAATAAGGCCGGATCCTGATGTCCTTTGGATTCATTTTAATATGGGCTAAATCCAAGAATTTAGGCAAAGTTAGTCCATCTCCAGCCACTGTAAACTGAGCCTGACCTTGCTCCAAGCTGCCACATGCCTCGGTTCACCCTTCCTTTGCCTCCCCTTCAAGGCTCAGGCAGTGTGCTGCCCCACGGTGACACTGACCACAGGAGGACAGTTGCAGCATGCAGTCTGCTGCCTCTGGGTGCTCTGTTTGCTCTTTGGCTTTGCAGGGAACATGGGCCTCTAGCCCAGATGGTTACACTACACCTACATGTATCTTCCTGCCAGCCATCACCACCGAAAGGCATGGCAGCAATGCAGCCGTACTGCAAATGGCTGTTTCACAGTCCTGGTAGGGAAGAAGAGGAACTTGCAAGGGTAGGAGGCAGCTGGGGAAGCAAGGAAATGTAGCAAGAGGCTGAGGGGTCATGGCAGGGAGGAGATGGAGAGGCTGGGCATGAAACTGGGGGCAGAGAATTGCAGGTCGGAGGAAGAAGGGGCAGCTGGGACAGGCTGGGGAGGGAAGTCAGCAGAGAGCTGTTCATGTGTCTTAAGCCAGCACGCAGTGCTTTCATTGAGCAGGCCAAAGGCAAAAAATGAGGCATCTCCTATTTTTAGCCAGGCAGCTGAAATGCTCCTGTCCCCTGCCCCCGGGGGTTGGCGGTAATGGAAGCCACCCTCTGAGCAGAGCAGCCGCAGGGCAGGGCTGCGTTTTGCCTGCAGGCACAGCTGATTTCGGAGCCTGTGGCAATGCGGACCTCCTCTGAGCTGGAGCTCAGAAAGCTGGAAAGTGGTCTGAGGCCAGGGACAGGCGTGTGTGTGCTGCTCCTGCAGCATGTGGGGGGCAGCCGTGATGGAGCTGGGCTGGATCCTGCTTCCAGCGCTTGTGGCATTCCCCATGCTGTGAGCTTTCACATCACAAAATTTCAGTTCTCTTTGGCAAACCCTTAACTGTGTAGGGAGACTGTCTTCCTATCCTATCAGCAAGCACCGCAGTGCTTCTCCAGAGGGTGATTCAGTGCAGCTTAAGTCAGGCTCCTGCCTTGCTTTGTGCTTTGCAACACCCTTTCTCCAGTGACCTTTCTCCAGCACATGCTTCCAGCTCACACGCTTGAGTTAGGTGATGTTGGATATATGTGCTACGGGTCTCCTCCCCTGGTCTGTGCCTGGAAACAGGAGCCATGCATCCATGAGGTCTAGGAGGGGTGTGGATGGGAGTGCAGAAGATGTGTAAGGCTGAGGGTGACAAAGGAGATCCGAGGATCAGGGCCCTGCTGACATGAGTGTTAGTCATACTTGCAAAGACCTGCCTTGATTTCCTTCTTTACAGGGAAATCTTGGTGAAGTATTTTACATGCCATTTTCTTGAGTGCTGGTCTACAAGTATCAAAAATCTGTTCATTGTGGAGATTTTATTTATTTTGTTACTGCAACATTTTTCAAACATTTCAAGCCTGAAAATGGTGTTTGACAGAGAAATGAACTGACATCACCTTTTTGTCCTGATAAGGTCGGCAAAGAGAAGAGGAGGCAAAATGCACCAAGTACTTCACCACTCATAAGTTTATATCTTTCATGCAGGAAGTGGCCACCAGGTTTAGCTCATGTATTACAGTTTTGAGTTATTATCCATAACTGCTGGGTGCAAAAGAGCCACAGTGGATGGGTTTCTTGTGCTCGTCCACTGAGATAACCCCTTGCAGCTCTGCTCACTGCTAGTGAAAAGCTGGGCTTTGCTGGGGCTGTGAGGCTTGCTGAATGCATCCAACAGCATGTCTTGCTGTATTGCTGCTGGAGGGGCTCCAGCAAGAGGCAGGACTGATTTGTCCCCCATAGCTTAAGAGTGGCACACATATGGTGGCTATAACCCAGAGGAACAGAACCTTATAAAAAGGGGGCCCTGTCAGCATCACAATCATGATTGCCTTGTCCTGCTATATCTGCCATCCTTGCTCAGTTTATGCTTATGCCTGTGGGTATGTACCGCTTATGGCAAGGAGGACAGGATCTCTGGGAGGAAGCTGGCTGCAGGGAAGAAGGATGAGCTGGCACTGAGCTACGGGGAGCAGCAGCTGTGCTGCAGGCACCCACCTTCCCTTCCTCTTCTTTGTGGAAATGCAAAGCTCTGGCAAGCTGAGTGTTAAGGCTGTGTCTGTTCTGAAATTGGTCGAGACATTTTAAGGCACTGTGTGACAGTGCCTGTGGGTCATTAGTTTGCCGAAGCATCTCAGATCAGTGTGTTGAGGAACTGGCGACAATGGGAGCACTCAGTGCTAATTTCTGCCTGACATTTATCTACTTTGGGTCCTGCAGGACGCAGCGATTTCTAGAAACATTCCTGTGATTCAGTGATGTTGCTGTGCTGTGCTGGCGTAGGCCTGGTGAATCCTTTCCTGCCCCAGATGTTTTGTAGAAGTGAGATATTGGTAACATGGTGCTTTTACACCTTTAATAACCCCGGCCTGGAGTGACCGATGAGCTTTGTCACCAGCCCCATGTACTATGTCCCATGAGTGGTCTCACCCTGCAGCTCCCCATCTCCTCATCCTAGTGCAGAGCATGTATGAGGACCAGGAGGTGCTCCCCAGAGACCTGCACCTGGGCACCTTCTGGGATGCTGTATGGGCATTTCTTTGTATGTTTTGCCTTTGCCCATGGGGCTGGGATTCCTATGCTGCTTTACCTGACCACCCTGGCTACTGATCTGGATGAAAAAATTGTTAGGAATGGAGGAAAGCTTGGAAGCAAAGAAATTACTTTGACACGCATATGCACAGTCTTTACAAGGGCTGTGTGAAATGCTGTTTCAGTCAGGCTTGGGTTTTTGAAGGACTCTGTTGGGCTGGCTGGATTTGGGCAATTCAGCCCAGTTGCTGCTCTGGGTCTATCAGCTGGTTAATCCATTGCCAGAGCCTGAAGTGGACCTGGCAGCAGGGGGCACATGGCTCCTGCCCAGCTCGGAGAGGAAGGGCAGCAACCTACTCTCCCTGCTAAGCTTGCTGGAAACATGATTTGGCCATAGTGGCTGTTTCTTACTGCTGCAAGACACTGCCGGGCTTCAGATGGTGCCTGGCGTTTCAGGACCCACCAGGAGCTGAGACCTCACAACCCCTTCCCTGGAAAGCCAGCCTGCTCCATCTGGAGTGCCAGCAGGACCTCTGTGGGTGTCACATCCCACACTGAATAAGTAAGCAGAAAGCTCCTGTCACAGGTTTTCACTGCAGGATTATGGAGAGTCAAGCAGCAGTCACTCAGCCTCTCTGTCCTGGCCTAGAAGCACACTGTGAAGGAGGGGGTCACATCGCCTTAGCCACCATCCACCTCTCCCCATCTTGGGGACCACGAGAAAGTTCATGTCTCCTGACAGGGAGCCACAAAACTAATTTTCACAGAGTGCCCCAGGCTTTGAGGGTAAGCAGAGTGCCTCCTGCTGAGTGGCTGGAGATGTGCTTGGCTGCCGTGACAAAAGGGCTGTGGGTGGCCCCTGGAAAAAAGGAAGAGTACTGAAGAGTTTCTGGAGCTGGCTGGTACAATTATTTTAATATTGCTGGGATTTTAGGATATCTGTGATGTGTTAGAGCACTGAGAGCCTTGGACAGACAGCTTTTTATTATTGCTTAAGACTAGATAAGTTAATGAATCACCATTGGTACCTGATCTCAGCTAGATCTGATACGGTGGCTGTCTGTACCTGCTGTTCTGGTCCTGCAGATTTTTCCATTGTGTGGTTTCTGCAGATAAGATCTGTGGTGTGATTTGAACATTAGTTATTATGGGTACAGAAAAACATTGAGATTTCCAGGTAAGCTGAAGGATACATGAGCGGGACCTCATTGATACTGCGTCTGAATTTTGGGTCATTTGGAAATACTACAGATGAAACCATTTTTTCCAGACTTTGCTGGGAGAGGAATTACAGATGTATCTGGAATATTTTCCCTTTTCTGGTATTACTTTGTAACTTCAGCCAAGATGTTTCCAATAGCCTTCTTCTGCTGTTCTCCAGTTTGAGTCTTCCCAGGGAGCACATGGCTTGTGGTGGTTCATAAGAAGATATGTAGCTCTTTGGCTCCATCTCAAAAAGTAATTCACCACCCACATTTTGAGGAGAATGGCACCAGATACCTCAGGCAATGAAGAAGGGTGTCTAAGAGGCAAAGATGTGCCATGGATGCACCTTGGAAATGCTGCTCATCTGGTATGTAGCCGTGGAGGACTGAGCTTGACATAAATGTTTGATCACAGCCTCGAACACCTCTCTGTCTCTCCCAGCAGACCAAGATTAACATTCTGACATGCGTAACAGATCCAACCAGGTTTGATGTGCATGGGCTTAATGACCTCTTTCTTGCCTGTGCCAACCCCAGTCAATACCCTAGTTTTTTTGGAGGATATTATGGTGTAAATTAAACAAAGCCAAAAGGAAAAGAGGCAAGATGAATTGCTGATAGCAGCTACTGTTCAGCTCAGGCAGATGAGCGTTTTATTATCCCTTGCACAGTATCCAGGGGAACCTCAGGAGCTCCCTAGCAACCATGCAGTAGGAAAAGGAAGTGTTTTAAATCCTGGAATGAGTGTGTTTGTGCAGGGATATTGGCCCATGGGTGCTATCTGGCTCAGTTGTGGTGGAATCGAGAGGTGCTACCTCCTTCCGTGGCAGTGCTAGACAGCAAAAACGTCAAAGGCTGCAATTCCTGTTACTGAGAAAGAGGAATGTGAGCAGTTGTGGTCTAAGGGACCATTGGGTTTCTCCATGAGGAAATTATTCTCCAGTCGTTAACTAGGACACATCCCACCTGCACACCACATAGAGCATAGCTGGGTGACCTCTCCATTTCCTCTGCCCTCACAGAATTCCACTTCTTCCAGCTCCTTACCTCATTTTCCATCTCCCTTAATTGACCCTTCATCCAAATTTAGAGTTTTCCTGTTTCTGAAGATATCATATCTCATCTTGTCATTATCTCTCTTACTGCTTGGCTGTAAGTGGGTCACTATGAGAAGATGGGAAAATGCCCTCAGTTGTCTCAGGACTGGCTTTATAAAATATCCCAAATTTCGTTGAAGGTACAGCTTTCAAAGACAATATGCAAACCACTGACCATGAACACAAATGGTCCCATGTGCAAAAATCACCTTATAAATTTGATTTCAGCTTTTTAATTGTATTTAGGTATTTCTCCCCATATCATCTAAGTCACCAGTGCATCTTTAAATCCCTCTGCATCTGGGATATGTTCACCTGATGCAGTTCCTCCAAAAGGCATCATGACGAGGTGCGCTTTGCAAATGTTCATCTTCAGCTAAAGGTAGCACCTGAGATTTATAGAATCATAAAATCATTCAGGTAGGAAAAGACCTCTAAGATCACCAGCTGCAGCTGTGACATTTGGTAGCTTCCCTCCAGTTCTTCAAGCACTGTGCTTTGTTTCACTTGGCTGGACTGACACATACACATCTGTAACCAAAACTGAGCTGTTAACAAAAAATCTCACTCCTTCCACATAAAGTCTTGAAAAAACACCGTGTTGCACTGTTATCTCCACATGTATCCTCTGCTCTTGGCAGGCACAGGTGTGTCTTCTTCCAGAGATGGGATCACTGGGAAAGAGTTCATGCCTGGTCCCAGGTGCCCATGGAACTGGTAGTATTTTGTCCAAAGCGCAGTGGTTTTCACCTAGACTGTGCTAGTGATTGGAAGGGAGAGAACCCTTCTCCCAAGGGAAGCATTGACTTCCTCTGTCTTCCAGTGAGCAGATTTCCTGTTGAAAGGAGACCTATCCATAGCTGGGTAGTTTTGCTGTTCTCTTAATCACCCTGACTAAAGGGGAATAAAATTGCTGTACCACTGATGCACATTGCACTGCAGAGATCTAGCCATGGTGTTTCTCTCCTTTACCGAGCTGTGCTATGGGTGTCTGGATGCTATGCCACTTTGCACATCAGCAGGCTGAAAAGCTAGGGAATTTTGCCAGCTCCATGAGCATGCTGTGTCCCCCGTGCTCGGTGATTTGGGGATGAATCTGCACCCTCCCCTCCCCCCATCCCTGTAGTGCTATTGCAGTGTTTGCAGCCATGATGAGCTGAGCAGAACTTGGGCTGATGATTCATTACTGGAAGGGTGCTGAGCATACAAATGAGAGGGTACAATCAGCAGTGGAGCTTGTTTTGCACATTTCTGCTCTACTTTGCCTCACCAGCAGGAACATTGCTAGGACCAGCCTGCAGTCCTGTGCAGCCCTGAGGACCTGCTCTCTGGAGATGTAGTGCTGTAGACTCCTGTGACATGCACGAGCAGCGGCAGGAGTTGTGTACTTGCTGCACACGAGGTACTGCTGGCGTGCACCTATGCTCAGTGCCTCCTCTCCTGATGGGCTCTGATGCTGATTGCTACTAAAACTCAAACTTGCTGAGCCAACTGAACAGCTCAAAGAAACACCCCAAAAATGGGACATATGCATTTCACTGCCCTTCTCATATAAATCAGTGTGCAGTGATGAATCCTTATTATTTGTGTGCTTCTAGCTACTTGTAGATGGCCACAATCCAGATTAGATGCTCTGTGCCAGTACATCTGATTGTCAATAAGAGGCAGCTTGACTCAGCTGAAGCAAAAGCATTTTCTGCATATGACAGAAGAGTGTTGCTAAAGTTGGCTGACTCCCGGACTGCGTAGGATATATTCCAACTAAAGTTTTTTTTTTTTTTCCTTCTTTTTTGCTAAGCTTTTTTTTTTTTTTTTTTAAAAAAAAAAAAAAGAAATGAATTCAGAATTTCCCATAAGGCATTTGGCAAAGCAGATAGTCAGCATTTTACATGCTCTGATCTTTTTCTGGTGAAAAGAGACAGATTTTACTGTAATGACATTGACTACAGTGATTTATTTCCATTTGTACTCATCATAGAGTTCAAAACCAGGACCTGGTATTTGCCCAGTGGTGTCACAAAGTTCAGTGCTGGATGAATGGTAGGTGTGGGCAGAAGAGAAAAAGAAGCCTCAGTGCAGTAAGCAAAGGGATCAAGGTAACAGCCCTGTTGTAGAGATGTCTTAGTTCGTGTCCCGTTGGTGCTGATGCTGCCAGAAGAAATTGCTGTTTCTCTGAAACAAAGACGTGGTAGTGACAGACCAGCAACTCACACACGCAATTTCAGCACAGTTGCTCATGCAAGGATTTATCATGCTCCTTCAGGAAGCAGTTGAACCAGGCTAGTGTGCTGCCTCCCAGGTGCTGAAATAGCCTGTTGTCTCCTTGTATTAGTTATTTGTGTTGAGGTTCTGGTTGTATTTCTAAGTTAAAGTGGGTAAATGTTTGTTCCTTTCCCCTCTGAGCAATACAGTTATTCATAGAAGTGAGGAAATTTAGCACGCAATAGCTCAGGAAACTCGCTCTTTCCTATTTGGAGCCCTAATTAGAGCAATTAATCACTGCTGCTTCTGCCATCTAAGCTTCCAGGCTAGAATATATTGTCCTCTCTTGTCAGAGCAGAAATGTAAAAATGGTTTCCCTTTACCTGACACATTGCCAGTAGAGCCTTTATCAGTGTCTGCCTCCTACCAGCTTCTCTCTTGCCTGAGAGCTGGAGCTGAAAATGTAAAGAACAAATTGACATGCCTGTTCCAAAGGAAAGAAGAGGTGCGAAATTTTCAGAGATCAGTTTCTACCCTATTTGTGTTGGATTTCTCCACTTGAACTCCATTTCCCTGGGAATTTCATGTGGGTTTCCATTGTGCTGTGTGATAAGATAAACATTTTTCACAGAGTCACAGAACGGGTGAGGTTAGAAAGGACCCCTGGAAATCATCTAGTCCAACCCCCCTGCCGAGCAGGATCACCTAGCACATTGCACAGGATGGCATCCAGGCAGGTTTTGAATATCTCCAGAGAAGGAGACTCCACAGCCTCTCTGGGCAGCCTGCCTCAGTGCACTGTCACGCTCTGCCTGTTGCTGGGAACCACTGAAAAGAGACCAGCCCCATCCTCTTGACACTGTCCCCTCAGATATTTGTACACATGGACAAGGTCTCCCCTTAGTCTTCTCTTTTCCAGGCTAACCAGGCCCAGCTCTTTCAGCCTGTCCTCATATGACAGGTGCTCCAGGCCTCTAATCATCTTCATAGTCCTCCTCTGGACTCACTCCAGTATCTCCATGTCCCTCTTGTACTGGGAAGCCCAGAACTGGACACAGTCCTCCAGGTGTGGCCTCACCGGGGCTGAGCAGAGGGGCAGGATCATCTCCCTCGGCCTGCAGGCAACGCTCTCCCTAATGCACCCCAGGATACCATTGTCCTTCTTCAAGGGCACATTGCTGGCTCATGGTTAACCTGCTGTCCATCAGGACATTTTTGTGGAAATATGTGGACATTTCCACTTTTCCGCTGTTAAGAGTCACCTCTCTCCCCCCCACCCCTTTACCCCCCAAGGTTCTTTAGGTTTGTGCACTGGTCAGGATGGGGATGTGGTTCCCGGCTCCCTCCATGTGTTTTATCTCCATAAATTGCCCCTCAGCTGGTCCACCAGTGCTCAGGATAACTGGCTGAATGCACGATTCTCACTCTGCTCCCCTCTACTCCCCCACATGTGGCTCCTAGGTGCTGGGAGCACCTGCGTGGACACTGAGATGTGGAAATGTGGTGGCTGAGTGAGGGCTGTCTCCTGCCCTGCTGCCCTGCCAAACAGAACAGCTAGCTTGCCTCACCAGTGGCGGTGACTTGGCTAATGGAAGTGGCCATCTGTCCACAGCCAGCATACTTATTCTGGCTGTGCACACGCAAGACTAAAAAGTACCAACATGCAGCTGTGCACACAGTTGGTACTGGACTGCAAGTCTAGTCACATATAAAATAGTTTTTGAATAGTCATCTGGAGATTTGAAGCATTTCCAGCTGCATATGTAAGACAAGTTGAAATTCCTGTTATTGTTAGTCTTTGCTGACAGCAGAATTGTGAGATATCCATTTTCCTGTGGTGTAAATACCTTCTGCTGTTTCTTTATCAGCCAGCTTCAAAACCTCTTACAATGAAACAATTCTCCGCATCCAAGATGCTAACACTAATGTTTGTCTTTTTGCTGCCCTTGATGAAAAAGTAATGAACTATGAATGAATGAACAGTTCTGCCCTGTTGATGTTTTTTCTCTTCATGCTTGGATGCAGAGATGCATTTACTGAAACAGGGCCAGCATTGTTTTTTGATTTTTGAGATAAATTTGTGGAGGAAATCCTCCAACAGGAATGTTTGTTCTTAGAGCTCTAGATCCTGCAGACCTTAGGCAGCTAGCTACCGCCACAACCTTCAGTGAAGGACAACCCAGGGTGTCATGTAGCTCTTGTAATGTGACAAACATAGGGCATGGGCAAAAGTTTTTCGTATTTTGTTACTCATTTCTATTTATTGCCTCATCAACTGATGGAATAATCTGGCCCACCATTAGTTGTTGCTCCCCCCAAGCAGAGAGGCAGCAGTGAGCATGCATTTTGCCATCTTAAATCTGTGCACACTCTTCCCTTGTAGATGTTACTTCAGGGAGCGAAGGCTGAAAAGTGAACCCCAGACAGCACTTAACACCTCTTCCTTGAAGGTCTGTAAATTGACTGCTTTTGATTTGTTCAGGGGGAAATGAAGACAGCCCCCATTCCACTTGGCTTGGCCATTTCGCTTTTGCAAAAGTGACCACAGTTCACACGCAGCCCAGACTGACCTCTGTGCACCCAGCAATACTGCAGCAAGTCTGGAGCCTTGGCATTACAACAGCAACAAGCCTCCCCCACCCTGTAGTGCGGGACAGTGTTTCCTACGGGCTGCAGCAAGTCCTGGCTTACCTCCTCTCAACAGTGCCACAGCACATACACTTCTGGGGCTTCAGGAGCTCAGTGCACCTCTCCAGAAGGTGCTCACTCTGTGGTGTCATGAGAGACAACTGCTTACACCCACTGGCAAGACAAGATGGTATGTAGTCCATGGTATAGAGTAACATGAAGCTCAGTGCTCTAATCAATGGTCCACCCAAGGTTGGGTGATGATGGTGTCCTTCAGTATTTTCCGGTAGCTCTCCAAAGACTTTACTGAAAAGGAAGGCTCTCTGCCAGCCAAATGCTGTTCTGAGCAGCAATCCGCTCCCAAAATGCTGAAAGAAGCACCCTTCTGTTCTGTTCAGCGTGACAAACAATATTTCTTAGCAACAGCTTCAAGTTGCATTTCCAGTAGATGCTTTTTAGAATAGCCTTGACAGTGTGAATCCTTCCCTTTTCTGGATTGGATCCTTTTTTTGGAAATGGTACACAAAGAGCTGTATCTGAATTTCTTTCCTTTTGATTTAGAGCAAGAGAAGAATCAGAACACGGTATATGATGTTCTCCCAGTCTTATTTTGGTAGTAGTCTTTTTTTTTTTTTTTTTTTTGGTTACTAATGATTTTGACTGCTCAGTGTTGCTTAAAAAGGGCTTTCACCCTCCACAGCATCTCAGTGTATTTGTAAAAAGGTCAGGAAGTACTTCTCCTGTAATGAACACAGGTCTCGATTACATGTTGTAAAATTTTGGACAGATTTAGCAGTTTTCAGCCCTCGCTTTTCAGTTTCCTGTGTTTTCCTGGGAATGTAGTTTGGATGACCTGTGTGGTACTTGGCTGCCTATCAGTGTTAAACTGTGACACATAGGATGGTAGCTTCTGGGTCATTCAGAAAGAAGAAACAGCTATTCTAAATCTCAGCAAAGCAGAAATTTCTTGGTGTCTTTCTGTTTTCTGCTTCAAGCACGAGCTCCTTCTGGCAGAAATTTTCCATGTTTCTAGGATATTTTTGGTCTAGAGATAGAAAGAATAGGCTTCTACTTAGATCTGCCACTGACAATACCCTTTGGAAGTTTTTGTGAGGGGATTCATTTTAGCCATGAGTGCATGGTAATTTATATACTTTAAGACTGTACGTAGCTTGTGCGAAATCCATGACTGCCTAGTTGCCTGGGAGTGGATTTGGTCATTTGGAGCTTTTCTTTCCATAGCACAACTTTGTGCTGTTTCCCCTTTCATTTGTGAGGGAAAGCCAAAATGTGGATGTTTACACATGTGCCAGATGCAGTCTGACCTCTATAGGAATTAGTGGCACTTGGTAATTTGTAGGAGAGAGCTCTACTCAATTTCCCTAAATTTAATAATTTAAATCCTGGAGATTTCACTGAGTATTTCAGCGAGATCAGCTTTCGTTTAGAATGTAGAACCTGGGAGAAAAAATAAAATTCTGAAAGAACCTTCTCTAAACACAAGTATTAGATTTCCAAAAATATATTCCTGGCAATAATCCTTTTAGATATTATAGGTATTCTTCCATCCCCTAATCCAGTGTCTTAATATAAAACAAATGAATGCTTTGGAACGTTTAGTCCTCCGAACCCATTAAGAGGATCACAATAAGCTTTCTCTCCTCCCACACTTCACTTTATCCTCTGCTAACAATGGCCACAGAGGAGAACAACTGGTGAGGATGCTTGTGGTATTTAGGAGGTGTTTAATCCCTGTGTACTGTACTGAAACAAATGATTCACTTCCCAAGATCATGAAACAAACTTCCTAATGTCCCTGTTAGATGGAACCAAGCCAGGTCCAGAAATCCAGAAGTGAAACCGTAGGAACTTGAGCTAGATTGTATCGCTACCAGGATAGATCTACTGGATAGTTTCACTCAGGATATTGCATTTTCTGTGATCTGTTGATGAGCCAGAGCCATTTTGTATGCATTTGTTACTAAAAGCATTTTCATTCCATAAAGCATGTGGAGGTCTTCCAGATTTCTACAATTCAGTGAGTGAAGGAGTAGCAGCAGTCTGCAATGTCATCTCCATGCCTTACCTCAGGATAAACTCACTGAAGTCAAAGGCAGCTGCGTCTGAAGGAAGAATGAAAAAGGACATCAGTTTTTGTTTCTGTTTTCCTCTGTACAGGACAATATGCTCTTATTAAGAGAGTCTTATGACTTCTTAAATGACTTGATCTTCACTCTCAGGTTATCTAGGATGACATCAGGGTGACATATTGGTAAATTTAAGGAAAACTTCACCAGGTGCCCAGACATTGGATGGAAAGACATAGCACAGCTGCCCAGCAGAGAGAGTGGCTATTATTTGAACCAAATTTGGGGAACAGTGATTTGTGTGAAGCTTTTTTTTTTTTTTTTTTTTTTTTTTTTTTTTTTTTTTGTGGGACATCTGGACTGCCCTGGATTTCACTCTTAGAAAGCTATGTAGGGGAGGAGCTTCGGTACTGGTATTGTAATAGGGAGAATACAACAGGCCTGCCTGTAACTTAAGCACTCAGATCTCCTGTAGTTACTTTTTGTGGGTAGTGCCTCCCTTTGGACAGAACACGCCACACACCGAATTGTTGCAGCCTGTATTTGAAGATTTTCCCACAGCAATGCATCAGCCTGTTGGCTTCCTGGAGACCACCTTTTATCTGGTAACCTGTTCTTAAATCAGCTGTTACTGACTCTGGAATATATACTGAGCACTAGTCACATGTCGTTAAGATATAACTAAGAAATTCAGGAAGTGGACAGTGACCATGAGGAATTCAATCTTGCTCTTACATACTTTAATGGAAAATATAAGCCTGTATTAAGGAGAGGTAACTTTAGCACACTTAAAGACTGCTATCATATACAATTAGCAGATCTAGATCTTTTTACCAAGGGAATTTATCTAGAATATTAGAACATCCTGTAACCAGGAAATATTTAACTTACTGAAATTGACTACACTTTGTGGCAAAAGCTGGGACTTTATGCCAGGGTTCCACTCATACAAGTTGTAAGTCCCTGGAAAACACATTCTGCAATGAATATGGTAATTAAACCCCTAATTTCAGTTGTGCTATTAGGCATCAATCTAAGACAATGGAGATTATTAAATGAAGAGCATTAGGCTTTTCTTATAGGATATGCTGTGCTTTAAAACGTATTTTATTGATCCTAAAATTACAAGATCAATTATTGACATTTTGTTGAGGATCAATCTTGGATTAAATGGCAAAATGAAGAAAAGGTTTTCATATGTACTATGTCCAAAAGCAGAAACAGATTGCCCTCCTCATGTGAACATTCAGAAACCTTTTCTGATGATTAAACATTATGTCTGAAATATATCTAAGTTATACCAGCCACCATAGCGCTTTTTGGTGAACCAAAGAAGACCTACAGTGAAATCAAACTTTTGACTAAAATCTGTACTATTTGAATACGATTTCCTTCTAGCATCATTTTTTTTTCCTGTTTTTAGATTCACATATATTCTGTCAATTACAATGCAAAGTATAAGTAACAGATTTAAGCAAGGATGTTGGAGTGTGAAAATAATTCATGTGAATTGCTAATAGGCTAGTGGGAATACATTTTTTCCACATGAAGGCAAATCGTATCGCATCAAAGACAGCAGACTTGATTTTCCACTGTTTCATCCCTTGACTAGCTGCTATTACCTGTAAAAGGGACTGGAAAGCTGGGAGCAGTCTGCTACCAAGTCAGTACTCCACTGTCACCAAAAGAGCAGTATTGCGTCTATTCTTCCCTCCCTTTGAACAGATGTGAGTAAAGCTGTGAGCAAATTAAAACTACAAGCCGTGGGGCAAAAAGCAGTCTTGTCATTACTTCAGCTAAGCAAAATGGAGATTTGATAGCACATACACGATGTCTCTCTTCCGTTCTCCCTGGTTTTGCTATTTAAGGCAAAAGCCTTGTAATTAGCATCCTCCAGTGACATGAATCGATCAGGTTTGCATTTGCCTTGACAATCATGTGACAGGGAATGGAAAACAGAGGGATGGTATGAGTCCTCTCAGGTAATTAACCTACGCTCCAATGCTTCCCACACCAGCCTATTTTCAATTTCAGCACAGTACAGTTTATACACTCTAACATTATTGCTCAGAAGAGAGAGTGATGATTCAGGTTTACTAAAAATGGCTTCACAATACTGCAATCATGCTTGTGAAGCTTCATCTCGAATCCTGTATTTATAAGTTTCTTCTCACTGAGAAATAAATACGTGTAGTGTTTTATCAGAAAAGTTAGTCACCAGATACCTGAAACACTTGTATACCATCTTTTAAGAAAACATGGCTTGTTTGGTCAATTTGCCTGCCAATTTTTTTCTTTTTTCTTTTTTTCTTTTAAATATGTATAATACCATAGGTGACCTCCCTTAATACCGCTGTCCATACAAATAATAAATAACTGAGAAATAATGCGCCTCTGCTGCATCCTGTCATGCCAGAAGATCAATATTACTTTAGAGATTATTTAGAGTAGGTGTTACATATTGTTTGTGCCCAGACCCACTGAAGTCAATGAAATGATGCCTACTGGCTTCTGTGGGAGTCCAACTTGGACATTGTTCTGGCAATCTGTCCGTCACTAAACTAAAATATTACAGGGGATAAAAGCCCAAATGAAGAAAAGTAGAAATTCAGGAACTGAAACTGAGCCACAAATAAATATCCTAATTCAATGGCATTCTGAACAGATTTAAATAAAACACAAAACACACATACACACGCACACATACGCACGCACACAAAAAAAAAAGTTATGAATTTAACAATCTTAAAAATTCATAGTTTAAAATTGTTTACATTTAAACAATTGAGTATAATAGGTAGCTTTCTTGACTTTCCATTTATTTCCCTGAGCACTGATCTTTGGAACATCTGGAGTTTCAGAATTGTCTAGTTCATAATTCCTAAAATAGTTAAGTAAAATACTGTCTTTTTAAGTCAAAAATCAATTCCTTAAGTAAAACTAAGATACAACTTCCATGAACTACAATGTATGCAGCCAAATTGTTTGTTTGTTTGTTTGTTTTAAAGCCAACAACTATCGTTACACTTCTGACTCTGTATTTAGGCACCTAGCTGGTCTGTCTTTCACAATCGCTCTGGCAGTTCCTATTTGATCCCATAACAGGATACTACACTGTCTCACAACTCATCTATGTGGAGACCTACAGGTCTAAGGATCAAGCCTCATCACTTTAATTACTCATTTTTGCAAAATATTTTGGGTACATAAGCAGTACGGTAGGCTGTGGATTTGGGTTTGTGCCTAAATCAGTACTGTAGGTGAAGACTGCAGGACTTCCCAGTAACTTCCCTGCAAGGGGTTAAAGAGATGCATCTGCAGAGAGCCAGCACAGAGCCAGTCTTCGGTACTAAAACCAGACTTAGCTAGGGCAAGTGTTTCAGGCTGGCCTTCTGCACAAGGAAATCTGCTGGCCAAAAAGAGCTGCGCTTTAAATTTCTGCAATGTAGAACTACGCGGCAACTTGGCAACTGCTGCTTCTAGCTGTCTTCCCTAGATGAGAGCTTTAATTGTGAGCTTCACAGACAACAGTTTGCAATTTTAAGACTTCTAAGGCATTCTGCATTTTAGATTATACAAAGTGTGCAAGTCAAAACACTTTAGAAAACAAAACGGTGCAGAGAGACTTGGTTATTTTTAGTCTAAAGTCTTCCCTCTCCAATTCTAAGGCTGTAAATTACGTCAGTCTCTCTGCAGCTAAAAATTTTAAAATAATTTTGCATCGACCACAGAAATACATTGAAACTTTGCATTCCCTTAACTCTCCCTCTCTTCGGGTATCTGAGACACTGGCATTATGCAGCAGGCTCGAAACGCAGGATTAACTGAAAGGTTATTTTGCGATATTTCATTTCAGTATAGGGTAGCTGGGGGAGGGACGACTGAACCAAATGCAATCTGAAGAGTTGCTTTTTGGCTCTTTGTGCAACATGAAATTAAGCTTTCACCTGTTCTTAAAAGATGTAAAAAATATGTCATACCTGCTTCCCTTAATTGGCACTTTCTTATACTATCTGATACTGGCGTTCCACGGCAGAATCCAAAAGGAGGATCTAGCAGTTTTTCTCTTTGCAGAAAGCCTTTTTAATACCTCCAAGTTCAGAAAGAGTTAACAGCATACAATCCCGTTAATTTTTCCCCTCTTCAGGAATTAAAGTGGCCTCTTAAAAAAAAAAAAAAAGAAAAAAAAAAAAGAAAAAGAAAAAAAAAAGAAATCTTACTTTGTAATAGGAGTATAAATACTGTTTTGAAAACACATTTGGAAGATGACTTCCAAGATGTTTTTTTTTTCTTTTCTTCTTTTTCCCTTTAAAACTGTGACCACTGCACCGGTTAAGGCTGTTTTACAATATATATATATTTCAAATAAAACTTTAATATTCAAGCTTACCAGATTGATGAATTGTAACAGGTAAAATGGAATTCTTTACAAGGTAAACCATGTAGTTGTACAAAATAGAATTAAACCTTCACCTGTGTAAAACAAAAAGAAATCCTGCCTTGCATTAAAAACACAGAACCTGTTTACAAAAAGGAATGTGTATGACATTTGGACTTCCTTTTAACTGCCATATCCTAGCAACATCTCAGCTGTTTTAGTAAAGGAACTAATCATCGATTTTAAACTGCAGTGAATTTACCAAACATTTTCACTATAGACTTCTGAAAGCTTTTACAGTAAGAAGTTATCAACAAAAGCAGGCACGTTAGTGTACAAAAACGTTGTTGATTTTTTTCCTGTTTCTTTTTCAAAGTGCAGGTTTTTCTCAATGTGCATCTTACAAGACCAACAAATGTTTTAACTCACTAAATCTTAAAACAGAACTCAATTCTCCCGAGGAGTAGTGTAAACGTTAAAGATCCCCAATACACCTCTAGTAAACGTGACACAAATGTCTCTGCGTTGTTTAGAAATTTAGCTCTTTTGAGAGGTAAAGAAGCTTCATGACACCTTTTCCTTACACTGGCTGGTTATCATAAATGGGTAACTCTGGACTGCTAAAGCTGGAGACTGATGAATCACTTGAAGGGAACTAAACTTGGCTACGGAGGAGAGGCGGCAGGAGGAACCAACCCTTAGGCGTTTCTCGCGCAGCCTTCGGAAAACTCAGCCGCCGGCGGTCGGAGGGGGACGGACGGAGGGTCGGACGGAGGGTCGGTGTGCGGGAGGGCAGGGAGGGGGTGAGGGGCACGGGGGGAAATCTGCGGAGGGCAGGGGCAGGAGGGAGGGCAGAGGGCAGGAGGAGAAGCTTCCGCAGAGCCAGAGGCACGGCGGCACCGGCTGCTCCCGAGGCGGCGGGGCCGTGCCGTCGGGGGCCGTGCCGTCGGGGGGCCGCGGCTGTCCCTGAGCCCCGCGGCGCTGCCGGTGCCGGTGCCGGTGCCGGTGCCGTGCCGCCGTCGGAGCGAGGAGCGGCCGGGCTTGGAGCCGGGCTGGGCGCTAGGTGCCGTGGGCGCAGGGCTCCCCGGGGTAGATCTCCTCGTAGGCGGGGGGCTGCTCGCTGGGCAGCGGGTAGCAGTACGGGTAGGAGGCGTTCAGCTCGGGATCCATGGGCGAGTAGCCGGGCAGCTCGACGGACGGGTGCCCGCCGCAGTGCACCTCCACGCCGGCCTCGTCGAAGACGTGGAAGACGCCCACGTTGATGTAGGAGACGGCCTGGAAGGGGCAGTCCCCGGGGGTGAGCTCGGGCTCGCCGCCGGAGAACAGGGAGCCCTGGCTGTGGCGCGGCGCCCGCCGCCCTCCGCCGCCGCCCCGTCTTCGCCTCCGCCGCCCGCCCGCCGCCGCCGCCGCCGCCGGGGCCGCTCTCCGCCGCCGCCGCCGCCGCCCGCGCTGCTGCGAGGCCTTGTAGTTCTTGACGAGGAGCAGGTTGAGCAGGCCCAGCAGGCACTCCAGCGCGTTGAAGACGGTGGAGAGCACCAAGCCGCGCTGGTAGTCCCGCAGCTTCTGGCAGCGGAGCGCCGCCGCCGAGCCGTCGGGGGCCGCGGGGCCGCTCCGCGGGCGGGCCGCGCCGCCGGGCTGCAGCAGGCAGTAGTGCGAGTACTTCCTCTCCACCAGCGACACGGTGTCGCCGTCGATGACGGCGCCGGCGAAGGCGCTCAGCACGCCCAGCATGAACACCAGCACCCCCAGCAGCAGGAAGTTCTGCCGCCCCCCGGGCGACGCCTTCTCCCCCGGCCCCGACGGCGCGGCCGCCGCCGGTGCCGAAGCCGATGCCGGTGCCGATGCCGGTGCCGGTGCCGATGCCGCCGCCGATGCTGCCGATGCCGCCGATGCCGCCGACGCCGCGTCCCCTGCGCCGGGGGCTCCGCCGGGGGCTCCGCCGGGGGGTCCGCCGCCGGCCGGTGCCGCTGCCGCGGGCGCCTCGTCGGGCGGGCGGCAGCAAAGCAGCGCGGCGGCGAGCAGCGAGAGGCCGGCGGCCAGCAGCAGCCCCGAGTAGAAAGCACCGGCGGCGGTGCCCAGGCGGAACGGCTCGCCCTTCAGCTCCGAGCCCAGCGAGAAGCACTTGAGGCCCACGGCGGCGGCGCTGAGGGCGCAGGCGAGCAGGAGGCAGCTGGAGAGCGCGGCGCAGGCTCCCCGCACGCTCCACTTCATCCTCCGCGCCGCCGCCGCCGCCGCCGCCCCGCCGCCCGCCTCATCCTCCTCCCGCGGCCCCCCCCGGCCCCGCGGCGGCGGCGGCGGCGCGGCGCGGCGCGGCCATGCGGGCGGCGGCGCTCCCCCGACGGGACGGGACGGGGCGGCTCGGCTCGGCTCGGCTCGGCTCGGCTCCGCTCCGCTCGGCAGGCAGCCGCCGGCCGCAGTGAGCCGGGCGCGGCGAGCGCACACGGCTCCCCCCCCCACGGCTCCCCCCCCACCCCCCCCAAACCCCTCCGCCTCCCGGCCGCCGCCGCCTCCTCGTCCCCGCCCGCCCTCTCTTATCGCGGCGGCTGCGGGGAGGCGATTAATTATGGATGGAGGGAGGGAGGGAGGGTTGGAGGGAGGGAGTGAGGGAGGGAGGGGAGGGAGGGAGGGATGGGAGACGCGGCTGCCGGAGGGGGGCGGTGGGCTCTGCGACCCCCGGCCGGAGGCTGGGGAGACGGGGAGGGGGCGTGCGGGGGGCGGCCTCCGGCCGGATCCCAGCCGGGGCGCACGGCTTGGGGCACGGGGCTGCGGGAGGGGGCTTTTCGCCCCTACACGGGGGAGATGTTCCTGTTCTCTACGTGCTCGCGCCCTCTCTTCCCTTTAAAAAACCCCGTTTACATTCGTGTTACGGCCATTCATTATTTATTTCTGTCGCTTGCTCCCGCAGGGGACCCGCGGTGCCTCCGTGTGACTGCGCTGCAGCGTGGCGGCGGCTCCGGTGCTGCGCTGCCCGGCGACAGCCCCCTGGTCCCCCCCGTCCCCCCCATCGCCCCCTTCTCTTTGTGCTCGGCCAGCCCCGGGAGGGGGGATGCTGCCCGACACAGCACCCCCGGGGCGCCCCGTCTGGGAAAAGCGCCCGGTGGCGGTGGCGGTGATGGTGTGTGGGGTATGTGGGGTGTGTGTGTGTGTGTGCGGGGGGGCCCCCGCTCCCACCCGGGCACGGAGAGTGCCAGCAGCCCCCCGGGAGCACCCGGCATCGCCCCACGAAGGGGACGAGGGGGCCTCTGCAGGGCAGCGGGGGGACCGGGAGCGGGCACGGAGCTGCGCCGGGCTGGGAGGGGGCTCGGGGGGGCTCTTCCACGCCTGTCCCTTCTGCTCCTTCCGGGAAGCTGCAGCCTCCCGCTCCCCCCTTTTTCCCCTTCTGCCGAGCGCACGCCAGCCTTGCAGGGTATTTTTAGCCGGCGCCGCTGATTAGCATTCAGGGGAGCAAGCGAGGGAGAGAAAACCATTTCTGAGCCGTTTTCTCATCCCTTTCCAACAGGGGCAGTGCACCTGTTTGCGGCGGGGGCTGGGCGGGGGTCCCGGCCTGGCTCTCGCCGACCCCAGCCCGGGCACCTGCGGGCTCCTCCCGGCCCGTCGGTGCTGGCAGCGCCCGCTCCCCTCCGCGGCCCCGGGCTGCCGAGAGCTGCTGCTCCTCCCCGTGGGACGCTCCTGCCTGCTGGGGCCCTGGGTGATGCTCCGAAGCATGGTCCCCACCGTCTCCCCCAGCGGCACTGCTCCAAAGCATCAGGTGCGTCCATGGGACGAATCTTCCCTTGGGGAACACCAGGACGAGGTGATTTTGATTCCTCCCTGCTGTTCAGGACCCACAGGATGGTTTCTCAGCTGTGCAAGGGAACAGCACTCCCTGTGGGGCTGGCTGGCTGCGTGGCGGTGCCTTTAGCTGCTCCTGTCCCGTGGGACAAGGACCGACCTTGTCTTGCCACGGCAGGCACCTGCAGCCATTATCAGCTTTTCCCCTTCCCAGACCATCTCTGGCTCCTGAGCAATGGGGCACATGGGTCTGATGATCCCTTGAACATGTGAAGATTTTGCTGTAGTTTCTGGAAATTTGGCTCTGCTCACGCTGAGCACCCGGGCTGCAGGGGAAGGTCAGGGCTTCAGGCGTATTTAAGAGCACTTGCCCCGTGTCACTATGACTCCAAAAAAGTAAACGCGGAGAGGGCACGCAGCTTCTTACAAAGTACAGCACCTGTCTCCTGAGGTCTCTGTTGAACTCTAAACAGTGCCTTGGAAAGCACACAAACTCTCAATCCAGCTGCCAATTCAGAGGGCCCCGGGAGACACACTGCGTGTGTGGGTGTGGAGGGAAAGGAGCTCTCGCTAGTGGGAAGTAAACACTTAATGAACTAATTATATGTAGAATGGGCAAAGTGTCTGACTCCCTGACACACAATATAAACGTACTTACATGTGAAGGAAATATGTGATTTGTATCATTTCATTGTTACTGTCAAGAGCTTAATGGGGTTCAAAAAAGGATTAGCTATTATGAATAGTGGGAACATTCGCTTAACACTAAATAGGCCAAAAATTAAGAACGGATCTCAGCCTTATGCGTCAACTTATTAGTCAGCCCTCAGTTGGCGATGGGTAGGGAAGGGAAAGCAAGCCTTCCACCGGGGTCAGATTGTTCCCTTGTCCTACAAAGACTCACCTGGTGGCTCTCTCCCACCTCCTGTCTCGGCAGCTGTCAGAGGTGGGCAGCTGGGCTTCTCCAGCATGGCCATTCACATGTTCCAGCTTTTTGGCCTTCCACGTCTTGAAAGCCATCTCCTAAGGAAGAGGCACTTTTCTGTCCAGTGTTTGCTACCAGACTGATCTTGGTGAGCATCCCTAAAAGCTGTGGGTTGTGAGAGGCCAGGCCGACAAAGAAGTTTAATAAGGTAATTAGTAATTCAGCTACTTCTTTTTATTTCTCCTCTGGGGCAACTTGCTACTGTTGACCTTTTTTCAAATCTTTCCTTGTCTGTTCCTCCCCAGAAGGACTTTCTGGCTTCCAAGCACTATGCTCAATATGCAAGGCTAGAACTTCCACTACCAACATGCTCCCCCACGTGTTATTTATTATTCATAAACCTCCCGGGTTTCAGTGTCACTCTGAGTTAGCACAATTTTTCATATGGTTGTTTAGCACTTTGCAACGTGGCACATATTCGGTAAGAGGAGACTTTTTAAACACATGCACACACACACACATACAGAATAAGGTCATTAGCATATCCTGCATGTCCAAGTCCAACTCTTTGGAAAAAAATATTTGATAACACAGTAATATAGTTGTTACATTAATAATAATAAACATGAGATTCTGCAAAATGCTGTATCATATCTATATCTTACACTGAATAATTTGTTGGAATGACTGTAAAAAGTGACTGTCCCTCCAGCCTACGTCACCACAGAGCTCTTTGGGTCCCAGGGGGTACATCTGACAACAGTCCCAGCCCATCACCCCTTCAGATCAAGGTTAGGATGTCCCTCTTCGTGCTCATAATTGGTTTATGTATGCCAGATTGGTTGGCTAGGTCTGACTGCTGGAAGAAAGAGTATTTGTGTGTGGATGTGTCATACAAGACAAAGAGATAGGTTGGTGAGCCGCTTGGCTACGTTAGTCTGCCACCGAAATCAATCACTGCTGGTGAGTCGGGCTGTCATCCTCAGTGAACAGAAAAGGTAGGATCTGGTGGAGCTGTGCTAGAGCTGCTGAGTATGACATATCATAGGCACCACATGAGTCTCTGGGGATCAGTTTTGTCTTCAGGCTTTGTTAGTCACATTCTTCTCCTTAATTGCCCAAATGAAAAATTATCACAGTTGTTTTCAATCATTATTTTAGTAGATTTCAGAACATGTGTGTAAACTGCAGTGGGACACCAGCCCGGGGCACACGTGCCAAAGACACTTCACAACCACAGATGGAGCTTTCCGTGTCTTACAGAAGAGGTAATTTGTGGTCAGATCCTGCCTCCTCAGAGGAGTAGGAAAGTTTGGGCCCAGTTTTGTTTAGCTGCCAGGGGAGGTGAGGGAGGTGGGCACTGTCACGACCGGTGAAGCAGTCTTGCTTTGCATGGTGTGAGCAGAGCTGGATGTTTGCACTTGGGTGCAGATCAACCTCTTACCTTTTAGTGGTGACTCAATGGCACAAAAGACGACAGAGCTATTAATTATTTGTTCTCCAGGCTGGGAAGCTAAACTGTATATCTGTAAAATAGAAGGAGATCTTCAGCTCATGCCACCAAAGTGCAAAGCATTGCATTATTTTATTGTCTACTTCTCCTCCCACACTGCATTTATGGTAAGATGTATGTGTTGTTATTTCAACGCCAGTTTGATAAATGGGTGTCATAGCTTTGACTATTCAGTCATGATGGCTGTGTAACCTCCCGTAACTTATTCTGTTGCCTACCACTTTTTTTTTTTTTTTCCTGGTTCTGTAGAAGACATTGTGAACTGTGAAATCTTTGTACAAAAATTGCTTTATGCCCAATTATTAGGAATGCACTATAAATTAAATATTTGAAACTCTGAAAGCAGAACCTATCGTGTTTCATTCTGGTCCTTGTTTCTTTCCATTTTCAAGATACACCTGCATGTTTCCAGGTGCTTGAGCCTGCTCTTCTCCCACTGTCAAAATTCTTTTACATCATCTTACTCATCTGTAAAGGGAATTTATGGAAAACACTCTAAGGAACACATTTTGGGAAAGACCCTAAATCAGGCTTGGTCTCTAAATCTTAGAGCTGACTGTTGGCTGGACATTGGTGAAACAACAAGGTCTAGAGATGCTACTGAAATGGGTGACATTTAAAATAGGGAGCAGAGAGATCAGAAAGAGAATGTAAGGTGTTAAAACAGAGAAAGAAGATCCTACGCTTGAAGCTGGAGATGTATGGTTGCTTGGTCAACTGCTAACACTAGCAGTTTTGGATAAAGGTTTTAAGAAACTGGGGATATGGACATGACAAGGTCATTTGCACAATAGGACCATGCGATATAGTTTAGGTTGGAAGGGTCTTGAGTTGTCTAGTCTGACCTGCTCAAAGCAGGGTCATCTCTGGGGTCAGACTGGATTACTCATGTCTTTGTTTGGTCAGGTCTTGAAGACCTCTGAGCGTGGAGATGGCATAGCCTCTCTGGGCAACCTGCCCCGCTGCCTGACTGTCTTCATGGAGAAAGAGTTTTTCCTTTTATTTTGTCTGAAGCTCTCACTGCTCTTCACACCTGCTGCCCATTATGTTCCAACACACACCTCTGTGAACATCTGCCCCATCTTCTCGATGTCCCATAGACCACAGGGTGCTGTTAGGAGCCCTAAAGCCATGTCAACTCCAAGTTGTTCCAGCTGTGTCCCTGCCACCCTTCTTTGTAGAGCAGTGCTCCAGCCCCACCACCTCAGTGACCTCCTCCAAGCCCCTCCGGTTTGTTGACCTCTTTTGTGGCCAGGACTCCAGGTGGGACACGGAGCCTGGATAAAGCCTGGTTGGTGCTGAGCAGAAGGGATCACCCCTGCCCTTTCCTGGGCTGTGCTCTGCTTCCAATGGGTACTCCCCATGTATTTGGCTGCAGGTTGAGTTACAAACTCTTCTGGCTAATTGATAAGTGGTCATCAACCTGTTGTTCCATTCAAGATTGGTATTTGCACTGTGTCTGCCATACAACTATTTTTGCCCAGCCTTCTCTCAAAGAGAGGACAAAATGTTAAAAAGGTTCATGCAGCCTGTATCAGCAGCGTTTGACAGCGTTTGGTTAATCTGAGTACTTCAACTGTTTTTTCAGAACTTGCTTGTTTCTTGTCTTTGCTCCCCTATCTTGGCTTAAATGTGTGCCTGAAGCCATGCTGAGGCATCTGAGAAGACCTGCTCAGAGGCCTGTGGATGGCCTTTATTAACATTTTAGTTCAAATGCTCCAGGATTGGAATGAAAAAGGGTGGTTCTTCTGTACAGAAGGATTTTGTCTTTTCAGTCAGGTGGTAATTATGTGAGGAACATTCTGTGTTTACAGGGCTATAAAATGGGGCACAGGGTATTCTGGAGAGAGTCTGATGTTTGCTGTGACATTTGTAAAATCAGTTATTTGGCATTATTTGTCAAATTACTTAAGGACCTCTTTCCATTGCCAGTTTCACAGAGTTGTTCAATTATAACCAAATAGCAGAAAATGTACCTGATGTTTTCCTAACTGCTGTCCTAATGGTGGGGCTTGGATGGCATTTGGTTGTGTGTGTTCTGGGAAACTGCTAGGTTAATGAAAAAAGATTGCTGAAAACCTACTTAGCCAACAGGACTCTCAAAATCCTTCTCTGTGGGCTCTTTGATTACTTCAAAATATGTTTTTTTTTTTTTTTTTTTTTTGGTTATTTGAGGTAGTAACCTAGCCTTGAAATGATCCCTGTGCAAAGACTTAAGGCTGGTACATCTCTTAGGTTTCCGGTGAGGCCTTGAGCACAGGACCTGAGCATCAGTCATGCTCCTCTGCCTTTGCACCTGCTGAAGGTTGAAGGTGTTACTGAATGCCTCCAAGAGCTCTGAAAGGCCAGCAGTCCTTGCCACAGGTTCAGGTGAATGGGAGCTGTGTCCTCCCCTGGTAAGAGGGCTGCTCAGCAGCGTGCCCCATGGTTTGGCAGCGTACGCTGCAGTGAGCTGGGCACAGAGCCACTCTGCTTTCAGTTGGGGGAAAGATGGACCCTGGGTGAGACAAGATGGGTCAGACGTCATCTTGTCTTGTTCAGCTGTTGAATGAGGTGTCTGGTCAGTCTCACGCTCCCTGATCCAAATTTAGGTGCTGGGTTTTACATGGGGATCTTATAAACTCCCTACATTGGTGCTACTTTGTCCTGGAAGAATTTATCCTTAGAAGTTGCCTTAGTTTTGAATTGCAAAGCTTTCTGTGCACTTAAATCATATTTCATTCAATGACTGTTTCTTGTCAAGGTCAAACTACTCTTGAAGCAGGGGCTGAAAGTCACCTTCAGTGAGTGCCACACTCAACTCTTGTCGTGTTTTTGGTGCTGCTTTTTTAGCAACCTTGAATTTTGTGCAGAACAAAACTGCAGAACAGGAAAAGAAGGGGAGAGGGCAGGCCCCTGCTTAGGCTAGAGTTGTAATACTGGGAAGGTGTATTTTGGGATCTTCTCCAAACCCAAAAATACAGGATTCATTTTCCTGCCAGGTGTATCAAAGAAAGGTTGTGGTGGGAATACGTAACTCACTTGCACCATGGCTTCTTCCTTTGGCTGCATGTTGGGACAAGGAGTAATCTTGCTTAGTCCTTGAAAGCAGAGGCCACGGTGAACCTGTCTTCAGGGCACGAGATTTCTGCTACCCAGATCTGCAGCCTGGGAATTACCCCCCTGCTGCCTGGAGGTCTTGTTGTGGTGGGCTGTGGCTCCTGCTCTGGCCTGGTAACAAAGCTGCTGTCCTAGTTTCCTGTCACACCTTGTCCCTCAGAGAGGTCTCTGTCCCTAGCAGTGCTGCTTCTCTGATCTTTCCTTAGGCTGTTATTGTAAGTGATCCTGATCAAAGTGCATCCTTCTCCATGTCAGTCAAAATCACTTAGAGGCGTGGGTTGGTGAGCTGTGGGCAGTGAAGCCAGAAGAGATGAAGGAGCCACAGTTGTCCTGACAGGGAGCACGCTGTCCTTTTCACCCATGGAAGCAGCTGCTGAGGGGAACTGACTGCACAAATCCCAGGGAGGGCCAGGTTCATTGCTCTGCCCTTGGCATTTCTTGGCTAATAGTTTTTGCCTCCTACTCAGCCACCCAGGACCAGGTATAAGCCACCTGCCCAGCCAGCATGTGTGCAGCATCCTGGCTCCTCCACCTGTGGGTCACAGGTCTCTTCCAGGGGTAGTCTCTACTGCAGCTGCTGCTAGAGTTGTGTTCCTCATTCCCTTGAGGAGCCATCGTTGCAGCCTGGCATCTTGTGTTTTGCATCCCAACTTGCATGGCCTGTGTGTTAGGAATACTTCAGGATGATGACAAGGCTGTACACCAATTTTCTTGAGTCCCTGGGATATTTGTAGACTGCTTGTAAGGGGCTGATGGTAGATAAACTTTTGCCAGGTGGCTTAAATTTACTGTATAAGGTTCTGCAGCACCACTGGAATTGTTTTAAAGTTAAAGAAGGTTGGAAATCATTAGTACAGTGGACAGCATAAGGGAACAGAAAGGACTTTGTAAGTCAGCCCATGCAGACTGTTGTCCTGCATGCATCATGTTCCTATCATATCTCTCATGAACATCATCCACTTTCTTCTTTGACTGCCTTTTGGAAAGCTGCACTGAGCCTGTCTACTCTGATGGCTGGAAACCTCCCTACTGTTTCAGCACTAAATGTATTTTATGGCCAGCTTGCACTCATTTGTTCTGTGCCAACATTGTCCTTTCACTTAAATGGCTCTTCTTCTTCTCTGATGATTGCTCTCCAGATGTATCTGTAGACAGCAAACATACCCCCTCTGAGCTTTCATATAGCTAGGCTGGAGAAGCCATTTTTTTTTTTTTTTTAAACATTAAAAGCTCTCTGTACTCTGCTGTTTGAATTCATCATTGTGCATGCATTAGGACAACACGGTGCATTTTTCATGGTCTTACCAAGGCCTTGGATGATGGTATTAGAGCCTCCTCACTGATAATGGAGAGCCCTTGCACAATTATCTTTGACTTTGTGATTGCTTTTTGCCCAAGTTCTTCCCATGGGAGGCTATCTCCATACCTAGCACACCTTGTTCTTTGACCCCTACTATTGTTTCCAGCTGTTGGGTTCCTGGTTGAGAGACACCTTTCACTGAAGACTTTTCCCCTCGTAATATTGATATTTTCCCCCCAAATTATTCCAGTCCTCAAGGTAATTCAACATTTGCCTTTCTGGTATTGTGAACCTCAACTGTGTTGGCAATGTCTTTGTGCCCTCCGGTGCTCATGGCACTCCTGTTGTTACCTTCACTCACTTTGGTAGTTGCTTTCTCAGTACAGCCTGCTGTTGTCTCCCTCTTAGGAAGCTCCTTATGTTTAAACTCTAGTACCTGTTTCTGACACCTTAACAGTCAGCTTACAGCATAATGCAATTTCATGTACTTTACTGAAGCCTGGGGAGAGAGACAGCCTGGAGGATAGTGATACCACCAAAGGAGACCAAAGTGTTCAAACTCCACCGACCCTATACCGTGTTTTACCTCTGCTGATTTTAAAATGTTTCTCTTATTACTTTCTATCACCCCCTCCAAAAACAAAACAAAACAAAACACAACCCAACCCAAAACAAACAAGAAAACAAACAAAAAAAACAACCAAACCAAACCAAACCAAAAAAAAATTTTTCTGGTGCCTGGTAAGGGTCTGAAAAACATCCCCAGCCTTTTTATGGTATTTCAGAAAGAAGAAGCATTATTATTATTATTATTATTATTTATTTTTTTCTCAAACACATTTGAAATTTTTGTTTTGCAGTGATTGTCTCCATCCTGTAGGCCTGTTTCTACTGGTCCTCCTGTAACACTAGGTTGGAGCTGTCCATACATCTCGATTTTAGTATGTGAAGATTTGTGAGTTTGGGTTACATTTTGTGTCAGTTCCCTTGTCTTCAGTGTTTTCATTTCTGTGGCAGGTCCTGCTTTTTCTTCAGAGTCAGTGCCATCTTTATTGAAAGCTTGGCTAGGTCTCTGTGCAGGATACTCTCATATTTTACTTTCTTACCAGCAGCTCAAGGTTTTCTTTCCTTATCTTCTTACATGACTAGTAAGCACTTCTTCTTGTTGAGTCCTTTTGTGCAGTATAGCTCTGCTCAACTTGCTAATTTTCACTTTCCTTTCCAATTCTTGACCAAATCTATGAGTGAGGCTTTCTGCCATTCTTGCTCTTCTACTTCCACGTGTTTCAGTTCATCTTCATCTCTGCATCATGGCTTGCTCCTGGCTGACCGCCAGCATTCTTGTCTTAAGGATCTCTTCTCCTTCTCCTTCTCCTTCTCCTTCTCCTTCTCCTTCTCCTTCTCCTTCTCCTTCTCCTTCTCCTTCTCCTTCTCCTTCTCCTTCTCCTTCTCCTTCTCCTTCTCCTTCTCCTTCTCCTTCTCCTTCTCCTTCTCCTTCTCCTTCTCCTTCTCCTTCTCCTTCTCCTTTCTTCCTACTTACTGTTGTTATTTTGTAGTGTTTGTTGGAGAAAGTTCCTTGTTGTTTTTATCTGCCCTTTCCTGGTTTAGAGGTGGCTCTCCCTTATCATTCATCAGTCCCATTTATTCGTCATTACCATTTATATAGCCCCTCTTTCTCCTTCTTTTGCTTGTCAGACATGCTGCCCCTTTCTTTCTGGCCATGTGATATCCCTCTCCATTTTAAAATTCCTTCCATTCGTCTCATCTCCATGCAAATGGTACCTCAACTCTAGTTTCTTTCATCTAACGTGAATCTTCTTTTAATGCATCTTTGTTGCCTTGTGCATTGACCAAAGCCAAAGACCTATGCTGTTCTATATAGCTACATGCCTCTTTTCCTTTCCTTATTTTTATTTTGCTATGGCTGTGTATTCCTGTTTCAATTTGAGGTGTCTTTCTCAGGGATTTTATTATTTCCATTTATTTATTTATTTATTTTCACAAGAAAGCTGCAAATGATGCTCAGAATGCCTCATCCTTCTCATCTGCTGTTGATGTCTACATTTTTTTTTCACGTCTTCCCATCACTGTCATCAGTTCAGACTTTTCTTTATTTCCTTCATCTTCAAAAGCATGGAGGAACCTCCCACTAAATATACAACTTATTATTTTCTCTTTGCTGGATCCCTTCATAGCTATCTATTGACTATTTAAATTCCTTGCTCCATTGTCAAGCTAATATATACATATATATTTGCTTCAGTTGCTCATAGTGGTATCCCATGTCCCAGAGCTTCTTTTGTGGCTTATTTTAGGGAAACAAAAAAGTTTAAAAAACAATTGAAAGACTTGCTTCTTTTCAGGTAATAATACAGGGTTATTATTACTGTCTCTCTTGTGCCAGAGCTCATGACATCAACATTTACAGCAATGGCTTTGTAGCTATATGCTGTCAGCCTTATAAAGAAGGTATGGATTTGCTATTTCCTATTGTTTGAAGGACACTCAAGTTGTTTATGTCTATTCTTGTTGAGGCGGTGATATTAAACTTTGAACTAGAATGGGGAGAGAAGCCCATATTGATCAGCAGAAACTGGTTAGACAATATCCCAGAATGACTGCATTGCTGTTTGTTCCCTAAATCTGTTCCTGCTGCCTTTCAACACAGGGCTGTGTTGTAAGGGAACTGACAGGATGGACATCCTTGCTGACTCCTTTGGCAGGCAGTGGTCTTTTCTGGTGGGAATAGCCCCACACAAAGTTGTGGGTTTCAGAGCTGGTTTTTGAGGAATGCTGTCCAGATAATTCTGCTTTCTTGTGCAGGAGAAAACCCAGCTTGGAGCTGAGGAAACTCAGTCTTAAGCTGAAAGATAGAGAAAATGGACAGTTAGGAGTCCATGGAGTACAGTGACTGTGCCTTGGAGGAAAAAGAATGGTCTGAAGTGCATGAAACCCACTGGTTTTTAAGCACTTAAACATAGAAGATGTTGGTATTACATGGATACAGACTGCTGTAAGGGGCTCTGAAATAGCCTCCACCCCTTCCCAGCTGTCTGGGAAGGCTCAGTGCTCTTTATCTCTTAGACATAGTCACTCCCTAAACCAGAATCCCACCAGTACCATTTTGAGGAACTGTGTCTTTGGGTCATGGTTTTGATTTTCCCTTTTTCTTTTCTGTTACACCATTCCTCATGGCCCCTGCCATCCCCAGGTAGCTCTGCCCAGACACTTCATTTTCCTTATGCAGCTCATCTGGTGGCTTTGTGGAGCATCTGGACCTGACCATCAGGTCACCAGTCACATCCCTCTCAGTGCCCTAGACCAGGACCAACGTGCTGACAGACAGGTAGCGTTCCTTATTCCTCTTTGTCCACTTAATCACCCTGGCAGTGACATTTTCTGTTGGTTTGTAGGGACTACAGGTTCTGGGGCAGCTGCTGGTGAAGAGTGCTGTCCACAGGGCAGGGAGGAGGAAGGTGGCAGATGCCTTCATCGAATGAGTGCAGGGGCAGAATGGAGCTCAGTGCAGACCCAGGCAGGTGTTTTTGGAGGACTGGTAGGAGCAGGTGTGGCTTTTCAGCAAAGGGACGCTGTCCGTTTTCACTTTCATGCATATTTAATGTGTTTTTTCTTTAAATCTTCGTCATACTGCTCCATATTATACACGCTGTTTGTAGCTATTAAACATACTTGTTTCGAGATAACTCTCTGCAATATGGCACATCCATAATTAGGTATAATTAACTTCAATTAACAGTATTAAGTTTTGCAACACTCCTCCTGCCATATTTTGAAGCTGGCTTTAATAGGTTTTGTAACTAACAAGCCCACATTTGCAGGTTCAAGTTCTACAAACTCATTCGTATTCCAGGTGTCCCCTTTTTCATTTCTGTACTGTGCCTTTGAATCCAATCGTTTGTCGTTCAGTTGTCTGCATAATTAACTTGCAGCCTGGAGGATTCCTCCCTTCTGAATGCAGGATCCTTACAGTTCACCTTCAGTGCTCTTTGCATAACAAAACCGGGAGGCTGCTGATCACAATACTGTTACAGTGCCCAGCTTACCTACTCCTTACCTTGCGAAAGCTAGTTAGGGGATGATGTGCTGTGTTTAACAAAGTTCTGAGTACTACGTATAGCGAGTGACACTTCACTTTGCTCATTTAAAGGCATAGCCTTTATTATTATTATTATTATTATTATTATTATTATTATTATTATTATTATTATTATTATTATTATTATTATTATTATTATTTTAAGAATCTGCTTCCTGCTATGTTTTCCTTTTAGCCTTAATTTTGTTGTTGCTTTTGTTGTTCCTGTTCAAAGGTGCTCCAAAGTGTCGCACACTAAGAAGTTATATAAAACAAAAGATTGATTGAAAGGCAAATGCAGTTTGGCAATAGGAGAAAGACACTAAAGCTCTTTATTTGTGAGGGGCATACCACAGCATACTGCAGGGTCCCTGGTGTCCAGCACCCCGTATCTCTGATGAAGGAAAATTGCTGTCCTCCTTTGCAGCTCAGCCTGGTGTTTGAAGGTTTTTCTTGGTCCTCTAGGGCCTGGTGTACATATTTCTTAGCATATAATCCCCTAAATAACAGCTGGAAACTACAAGACTGCTGGTGTGTATTGCAAGGTCTACCCTGTGTTCTGTTCGTGGAAAAGAGAAAGTGCAGTCACGATGGATGCCAGGAGTGCTGGCAGAGGCACAAAGGGGTGTCTCGGCTGGCCTCTGAACCAAACAGTTTCCTGACATCTATGAAACAGTTCATCGCTCTCCAGTTTTCTGAGGCTGCATGGGTATTAATTTGCTTCAGGTTGTAATCAAGCTGTCACTGATTTTAATAGGCCTTGGATCAGACAGGCCTTAGTTTTTATAGGGTTTCCATTACAGTGTTAATTAACTTAGCATGCAGATTTAGCTATGAAGCTTAGAGATTTCATTTAGTTTTTATAATTTAATTGCAGAAACGTGGCAATAAATGCAGATGAGAAGCTATGTGCAATTAATATTGACCCAGGACTACTCAAATGTCAGACACTTGTCTCTGAAGACTCACTAGGAAATTCAATGTGTTAAATATTGATTTTGTAAAGTGGGCTTTTCAAACAACCTTGTGCTGGCCTATCTGTATTATTCCTGGTCGGGATCACGTGAAACTTTCTCTGCCAGAGCCAAGGCTGGTAGTTAGAAAGTCCTATCACTTGGTGATGCTAGCAGCAGTGTTGTTATCTCATGCAACTTTTTCAAAAATCAACAAATAGACAGAATTAGTCTTTATGCATGTGGACATGTTTGTGTGTGGGACAGGGCAGGATTGTTTCCATGGTTTTTAAAGGAAGATAATTTAGATCTGGTGATGAACAGCCCACTGAATTTTTGGGGAATGAAGTGCTCTTGCCCCAGCACACACCTTGCCTTTGCCTGACTTGAAAGAATCTGTGCAACAGTGGAGAGGGACTTTGGTGTCCGTGTTGATCCAGCCCATGGCAGAGCCTGCTGTTGGAAAGACATGCTGAGTAGCCTAGGATGTGCTGATATTAATTCCTTTGGAAATGCACTGAATCTCCTTCTGTCTTAGAGAAATGTCTCAGAGGCACTGGGGTTTGTATTTTAGGTCACAGAGGCTACCATACTGAAGAGCTGTCTGTTGTCACATCTACTGGTTAGTAGTCAAAGATTTAAGTCATAGCAAGATCACTCTACATAGGAAGTAGGTAAAACTCTCTAGTGATCAGTAGACTGAACCAGAGAATAGACAGATAGCTTGAGAAGATATGGAAGTGACGTTACTGGAAGTGTCTAATGAAGTAGGTGAAAGATGTTATGGGTGGTTCAGACAGAGCTGGTCCTGCTGGGTGCCTCTTTAGCAAGACTTTTTGAGAGGTTAGTGCTCTGCTGTACTTTGAATATAACTTCTGCTTGTTAATTTCAAGGAATGAGAAGTCTCCTCTCTGCAGTGAGCCTAGTGGGGATGAAAGGGGAATTATCCTGACCATGGACACCCTCAGCCTGTGAGATTTGACTGTTACCTAGGAACCTTCACTTGGTACTTAATGCAGCACCCTGTGGAGACTGAGAGGGAGGGCACAAGACCTTACTTTCAGTGCAGCATTGGAAAGTGAAGGTTAAAAGCCCTCTAATTACCTTGGTCTGTGTGGCTTCAAATATCACCAACAGCTTCAGGGCAGAAAAATGAAGCTCCTGAAATTGCTGCTAGATTTAAATTGGAGGTAATGGGGATTGTACAGGCTGCTTCTTCTTTAGATTCACCACTCAGCAAGATGGGAGCAGGTAAGAGAGAAAGACTGGAGGGATGTTTGTGCCCTGCAAATTGTGGGGACTTACTGAGTTATTCCTGTAGGGCAGCAAACCTTGTTTGTTTAGAAACAGAACACAGACAGAGGCGGTGTTGAAAGTGTCTCAGCTGTCAAGCGGGACGGAGACAACAAATCTCATAGGTAGGCTGCCAAGCTGCATGCTAAAGGCACAACAGCACAACTGGGATGGCATTTCTGGAACGTGTCTCTTGGACCTGTCGTGCACCACGGCCTGCATAGGACCTGCACACTGGACTGAGAGATGTCAGAGCAGGACAGGATGCCACAAGGTGCTCTACATTCCCACTATCTTGCTACCTTCCCACCAGATTTAGGCTTCCAGAAGGAGGGAAGAAAGACGCTTCCTTCCTTCACCGCTCCTGGGTCCACTTTTAAAGGAGATGTGGTCTGAAGCTTGTTGCAGTTGTCAGTGCACTGTCTGCCCACTTGAAGAGCTGAAAAACTAAGCTGGGACAAGCAGCCCCTAACAGCTGCTCCATCGTCTCCTGGGAAAGCTCCACATTGGTCTGTGGTGGCAGGAACATTATAGGGACTACATCCGAGCACAGCTGATGTCTGCAGATAGGATCATTTTGGTGGTGGCATGTTTTGTAGCACATATGCACAGCATGGCTGCTTTACTTACCTGCTTCTGGGCATCTGATTGCATTAAACTTTGTGCGGTGACTCAGAGGGCTTTCCCTTGACAGAACATAGAAGTTCACTTGCAGTCCATCAGCTTACATAAATGTTTGAACTATTTTTGTTCGAGTGCACTGCCGTGCATTTTTAGAGTAGCTGAACTTCATGCACACTCTGTTTGCCAAATTCACCACTTTTCTGTGTCTGGGGAGAGAGCAACAGAATCCCTCCGAGGCTTTTAGGGACTTCACTGGTGCAGAGTGCTCTGTGAACAGAACCATGTTGGTTGTGCATCCAGACCTCAGGGGGGAAACTGCTAACTTGTGCATGGCATAATTGCCGCTTTCTGAAAAATACTGAAAATATGGACTAAGTCTAACTCAGGAAATACTGCTTGGATCTGAAGTGTATTGAAATATACCAGGGTGGATTGTTACAGAGTGCTGTCCTTAAAAACCTTGTGGTGTGAGTGTACTCAGTCTTGTCTTTGCTATTATGCAGAACTAAAGCAGTGCGTATCTCTGTCATTTACATGCTTATTTTCTATCCCACTTTATGCCATTGTCCCTTTCACTCTGCTTTGGTTCCTGGATAAGATTTGTCAGTTCCTCAGTCATCTTGGTGTCTTTTTCAGTGGAAACTCCTAAGCATGATTCAGTTTCCCTGAAATCATCTGCCAGACCTCTGAACGTGCTTATATCAGGAGGACTGGTGGATGATTGAAGCATTTCCTCTCTATTCTTTCCTTTCCCCAACCTTTCCTCTTAAAGTGCAAAATTCTGAGAACAAGAACCACCCTTTATGTTGGGAAGGAGCTTTGCATCTCCTCTTTTTATTTTTTTTTATTTTTATTTTATTTTATTTTTTTTTTTCTGTGCCTTAACTCCCTCAGAAGAGAAGCATGAATGCCTGTGTAGACTAGAATTTTATTTTATTTTTTTCCCCAGCTGGAATTGTTACTGGAGATGCCTTCTTGTATTTCTTGTAAAAATGTTTTCCAAATGTCAAGATTTTTATGAATTAATTTGTTTGTCGCTCCCTGCTGTGTCCCAGGACACACTGAAAATGAGACTTTTTTTTCAAGAGTTTTATCCTGCTGTGAATATTTATATACATCAAGTTGCAATAAAAACAAACAATTTTCTCATTAGCAATGCAGCCTGCAGAAGTCAAATAATTTCTCCTGTGGCTCTGTCAGGGACACCGTGCACTTGAAGTAGGGGAGAGGAAAAAGGGCTTCAGAAAAGAGGACTCAAGATTAACATCATGCACTCTAATTGAAGTCTTGAAATTAGCCATTTCATCATCCCATATTTATTGTTTTAATTTACTTTGATGGCATTTGGTATTGGAGCATGAGGTATGAATGTCCTCTCATGTTGCATGCATAGGCAGAAGTGAAAGGGATATAACAGAGTCCCTTCCTGGGGCTGGAAGAAAGATTTGCTTGCAGTGGTCTTTGCTCTTCACCACCCAGCTGTGCTGAGCAGGGCTTGGTGCCATTAACCATGCTGAGTCTCAGTTTCCTGATGATGATGTGCTCATGGATGACAGCTTCAGTGGGACTGAAGGTCTGCGTGATTGCAGGGCTGTGAGCAGCACGCCCCATTGGTGTCCTGCACCTGGCAGGTGCCCACTGGCCTTCTGGGTTGGAGGGAGTAATTTTGAGGGAGAAAGCAGGGAAATCAATGGTAGGAGATCATGTCATCGGATCATGCCTACCCATGAGTAAAGAATAGGGATAATATCTCTGCATGTGGGTCTTCCCTTGCTGTAGTCTCTGGTGGGGAGATCTCTGTGGTACTTAACTCAATAGCTGGTGTTCTGCATGTTGTTTCCTCTCCAGCGAGCTCCAACAATGGAGATGGAATTTATAAATGAGATAACATCTTTTCCCCTGTTGTTTGTCTCACACTGTGTCCATTTGTAAGTATTTAGCGTTGTCAGGCGCTACAGATGTGCCGTTATTTTCCCTTAGATGAAATCCCGCAGCCACACAAATGTCAGAACCTCACACTTGCTCTCTCTGCTTGCAAGAGCCTTCTTGCCGCAGTAGCAGCGATGAGCAGAGCGGTGATATCTCATCTCCAGAGCTGCTTCTCCTCAAAAGCTGGGGCTGGCAAGCAACTCGGTGGAGCAGAGCAGGCATTCCCCGAGAACATTTTTCAGTTTTGTTTCCCTTTCAGAAAGAGGATATACTAGCAGCTCTGTGCAGCTCACTTCTTCTTTTTTTTTTTTTTTTTTTTTTTCATTCATTTTGTTCATTCATGCAGGCACTGTGATAGCGGTCACTGAGTTAAACCCTCTGATTGATGAGTGTGCTCAGCTTGCAGAGGGAATGCTGTCCATTTGGAGGCTGGCGCAAATATGGAGAAATAATAAAAAGATTTTTTTTTCATTGATCCTATCAGTCCTTTTTTTTTGCCTGGACTGCAGTGCTGCTGCTTGTGTGACAGGCTGAGAGTGTCCAGAACTGCTTAGAGCTATCTGTGTGAGTGATGTGCTGTGACATTTTGGGTCTCAGACTTTGTCTCCCCACCCTCCTACCACAAGCAGTCTTAGGAACCGAAGTAAGAGGTCTGCAGGGATGTGATGAGAAGTGGAGAAAGACTGTACTGTGAAGAAAATGAGGAGGGGGAAGGCATGGAGGTAGCACTGCAGGTACTGTTAGGTCTTTGGTTTGGAGACCATTAGAAAAAATGGAAATGCCAGTAATCTTCCCCCCTCCTGAGGCTCCCATCACTGTCTTTGGTGATCCTTTCGCTATGTGCCATATCCTGTGGCAGGAGACAGGCAGACTGTTTTTTTTTTTTTTTTTTTTTTTTGCAAGAGGGAAAAACAGGTAGTGATATTCTCCAGATTAGGCCCAGGAAATAAAAATATCTGGAGAGCTGGTTGGAAATGCAGGCTGCATGTGAATCTTCCCTGGTGGGAGCAGAAGAGAAATGGGGGAACACTGTGAGATAACTGTGCTGGGGGTGCCACAGGGTAACATGAGAAAATCTGCCATCGGGCAGATCCCTAGCACAGGTTTCAGGCCCTGGTTGTGGAGGGGAGAAAGCTGGAGGTCTTTCAGCTGCGGCAATGAGAGAGGTTGTCAAATAAGCCGTGCCTTGCAGAGAAGGGCTCGGGCAGTCAGATGTGCTCAGTCAGGGGAGAAAGACAAGGAGGTGATGTTTACCCATACATGAAAGGCTGCTGCAAAGATAAAAGAGTTAGACCAATTATTTTCAGGCATTGGCAAGGGCTATTCAAAGAGTAGTGCATTTTGAGGGCCAGCAAGGAAAATCGCTTGAATACTGCAGTGAAACTTGTCACTGGCAGGATGTTAGTTCTCCCGAAGCAGAAGGAAGGGATTTCAGTCAGTGTGGGATCAGCAGCGCAACTAAGAGTACCGCCAGCACCAGGACCAGCTGCAGCACAGCCCATGGACCAGCCTTGCAGATCAGAGTGCCTGCAGGGAAGAGCTGTGCCATGCTGCTGTGTGAAGGGATGTTTTCCTCATGCAGACCCTGGCAGACCCCAAGCCCTCAGACCCTGCCTTTCCAGGGGAAGGTGCAGCTGCTGCAGCTCCAGAAAGGCTCTTTTAAAATGGGGGAGGAGAAGCCAGTTCTGTTTTTAATTTTGTGAATGGAGTCAGAAGATAATTCATAGAGAAAGTGACAATACACCCAGTGTTACAAATGCAGCAGCTATAAATTAGCATTCTGCATGGATTTGCACTATGTATATTATTATGTATATATTATACCCCATGGCATAATGTGGATGAGGCAAATAATATGAAGCTTGGAGCAGGAGTCATCTGACAACACATTCCACTGGCCTATTCTTTTGCCAGAAATGCCAAAGCTAGCAGCCAAAGCTCATAGGGAATAGCTGGGGGTTAAAGTCTTGGAATGCAGCACAAGACTCCAGGGTTTGGTGCTGTGCCTGAGCTTCCTTCCTTGCCCTCACAGTCTGGTGAACATGGTGAAATAATGGTGCAAGACTGGTGAAGGCAAACTGGCCTGAATTACCAAAGATGTAACACCTCTGGATATACTCAGCTGATTTCTGAATGCTAATTGCAGTCAATCAGAGGAAGTCAATGGTGTAAGAGCAAGTTGCAAGTAGTAAATCTAAGTAAAAGAATAAATTCATCCTCACCTGTTTATTTTAGTAACATCTTCTGAATGGCCTGAGAAAAAATGCTGCAATATCAATCCCGGACTATGATGTAAGATGGGTTTACCTCTGATGAATCCAGTTTCAAGCCAGATTCTGTCAATTTTATTTTATTTTATTTTATTTTATTTTATTTTATTTTATTTTATTTTATTTTATTTTATTTTATTTTATTTTATTTTATTTTATTTTATTTTATTTTATTTTATATTTTATTTTATTTTATTTTATTTTATTTTATTTTATTTTATTTTATTTTATTTTATTTTATTTTTTGGTTTATGCAAATCTATTTGCTTGCTAAGAAACAGATGAGGGTGTTATGGTCTTACCAAATAGTCAGGTTTTGCTTAAACCTAACCCTGGCCGTGCCTCTGTTTTTGGCCTGCATTGTAATTTATTCTCAAATACTGCGTTAGCCCTGCTGACATGTCAAACTGAATACCTAAGACCATTTTAATATGGTCTTTGTTAATTTGTTTAAGTACTTGATCCGGTGCTTGAAATTTCTTGCCTGTGTGACCTCTTCCAGTATTTTGCTGACAACTAATTCATTGAATCTGACAAGTTATTTTATTTAGCACTAGGCTTCATGTTTTCATCTGGTCTGAGAGTATTTCACCCCTTGCTTTCTACTTTTGTTCTCTGGCTGCAGTTTTCACCCTGGTGTAGGGGTGCTGGAAGGAGGGCATGCCTCCTGCAGACACCCTGTGGGTCCTTCTGTTTTAATCTTAGCTGTAAGCCGTGGCAGCTGGGCAATATGTACTCACCCCGTTCAGCCACCCTTGTCAGCTTGCAGAGGAAAGGGGACAGAAACCTGCAACCTGCAGCTGCTGCACTGGGAATGTGGGCAGAGCTTGCTGCACACTTCAGAACCGTTTATTGAATCTGCAGGAAGCCTGAATGCATCTGAGGAGAGACCTGCACCATAACTGGAAATTAAATATATTTCTCCCTATCTCACAGGGTAAGTAGTGTTTATTTGTACGTATCTGCATAATCTAGCATAGCAGTGCGCTGCAGCAGCCTGACCTCTGCACTGATTTTGCAGTTGGTCTTACATCAGTGGAGGCTGCTCTTAATTTCCTCAGCAGAGCATGAGAGGAGAATGAAGACGCGTTAGTCCTACAGCATGCACGCAGTCACAGAGAGTAATGAGTGATGTCTCTGCAAGTAGCCCTGCAGTCCTTTATGAGGTAACGTGGTCTTTGACGTCAATGGGAAGTTTGCTTCCACAAAAGCTAAACAGGGACTGCAGGATTTGGTTTCATGTGGTTTTATGAAGCACAACTGTCAGAGCCACAGAAAGAAATCAGGATGTATTTCACTGGCAGCCCTCCCAGTGTTGCTATTCGTGATGCTATTTACTGCCACCTTGGTTTACTGTGTTGTTTCTGCTGTGTGTATTTTTGTGTCCATGTTCTACAGTCATTTTTTCATCACCTTTGCTGTTAAATCTGTGAATTAGTCAGGTTGGCTCTTCACAACCTTCATTGTGAGTGACTCTTGCAGGAAATGCAGGGGGACATGAAATTTTGGGACATGAATGAGATGCCATCCTGCCACTTCTCTTTTCAATTTGTGGAGAAGAGAATTGTTCATAGCCTTCGCATGAAGTATGTCCCATTTAGCCAGTCACACCCACATCTGTGTTTGTGCCACTCTAGGATCAGTTGGGTTGCTTTTTGTTTCCTTATGGACAACAGAATCATGAAAGTGCAGGGGAAAACACACAGTTCTCAAACAGAAAGGGCCGAGGGTTTGAGAGAAAGGCATGCTTTCAGGATTTTGTTGGAATTACATGGTGTGATAATACATAACCCTCTAAACAGAAGCGGTGGGTGCAAGAGAACAGACAATGTCACCCACCTGCCCCTCAAGGGAGCTGCAGTCACAGTGAGTGGAAAGGAGGGCTATGGCTGCATTATATAGGAGACTGCTCTGTTTTGGGCATGGGGAAACATGGTTAATGCAATGCATGAAGTTCACCAGAAAGTCAAAGTTTTCCTGGTGGGTGGAGGAAGCAGGCACTCCCACTTAGTTCTCTGTAGTCTCCTATTATTATATATATATATCTATTTACTTTAGTGGAAGAAAAGGTTAGGGAATGTATTGGCTTATAGCTACCTGAGGTCCCTTACCCAGCATATCATGGTCATTTCTGTAATAGCATACTGGTTTCATGCTTTCTGAACAGTGTCAACTTTATGGAGCACCTCCAGAAACTTGTCCTTCTGCGCTAAAGGAACCTGACTACTCGGGCTTGTAAATACCATCCATTTCATCAGTGTGACAGCTAGAAAGGTTATTTGTCCAAAGGCCCATGGGAAATAAATGTCAGGAGGAGAATAAATCTGTCCAGGTCTCCTAATTACTAAGTCACTGTATAATCAATTAGGTTTCTCCTAAGTGAGGCACACGCTCTTTGTTTGGTTTAGCTGTATATAAAACCCAGTATCATATCAGAGGTTTTCACTTGTGCTCCATAGTACATCTGGAGCCCATAGATCTAATTTTTTTCAGATGTGTGGGGAAAATCCTGCCAATTCTAGATTTGCAATGAAGTTATGGGATTAAGTGAAGATTGTGTTTTGATGTTGAATGCAGTGCTTGGGAGTAAGTGTATTTTTTTCGGAGCCTGGACCTCAAATGAAATACCTCTTTGTGCAAGGAAGCATGGTCTGGAGATAAAAGGCTGGGACTCGAGTCTGTAGTTGCTGTGTGCTTGGGATGCTGGTGTCCATGCCGATGGTACCTGCTGGTGCTGATGCCTGTGGACTGCATTGGCATGAAAATCACTTGGCGGCTGACCAGCACAGTGGAGCATAGCGTGTGTGAAATAAAAAGTCGTGCTCTGTGGCATCCCTCTGGTGTCTCATTGCCTGACTGCTCCCTTTTCTGATTAAAGTAATTACACTGGAAACTGCCAGATTGTCTGTACTGGTGCAGGGGAGAACAATGTGCTGAGGAAGGACTGGATCACTCCAGAGTGTGCTTGCTGATGGGATTTCTCAGGTGGTACAAGGTGTTTGGGAGAGATGCCAGCCTGTGGCACTTCCACCATCACTTGTTACTTTGTGCTTTCATCTGAAACTGATGAGGACCTGTTCCCACTTCTCGAAAAACTAGATCATCAGCGCAAGAGGAATGTGTGGTTGCCTGCAGGGAGTGCTGGTGGGGTTGTCCAGGAACGGTCTGACAGAAAGATGTCCAGCACAGACTGGTGGCAATCCAGGCTGCTGGTGGAGGCAATTCAGGTTCTGGTGTCCTGTGGGAACAAGAGGTCACCTCCCACCATTTTGCAGATTTTTGTTGTAGGACTAGGTGGTGTGCTAGGCTCTTGGTGCCAATAATCAGGGGATTTCGTACAGAGATGTACTAGCTGGGCAATAAGTTAATGTTCTAAAAAGCCTCATTAGCTAAAGCATGTCTGAGCAGAGTTCAGCACAGCTTATGACATATATTTCCCAGAGGGATATTTTCCCATGCTTACTGGAAACAGTATTCGGTTATCTGCTGATCAAGCTGGTCTTGGTTGGTTTAACAAAAATTTTAAGTTTCTAGCAGTACAATTAGTTTAGTTTCTAGCAGTACAATTGTCACTCTTTGCTCTTGGTCACAAGAACTCTCAAAGCCTGCTGTCTCTTCCCATTCTTGGCTGAAAACACTGGATGGGCAATTTCTGTCTTCCTAATATTGTTGTAGCTGTTATGGTCTGAAGGCACAAGACAAGTTTTTTAGCATGAAATGCCAAGTTTTATTAAACTAGCAAGTGATAATGCAAAGTGCATAGCTGGGTATCACTTGAGCTTTCAGACACCTGAATTTTCTTTAGGCCCACTCTAGATGCTTGTGGATATTTTCCAGCCTTGCTTGGCAATGATTGGAAACAATTTCAGCTCTCTTCTGCAACTTGGTTTTCATTTGCTTTCAGTACCTTTTCATTCATTTGCTTGTTTTCACTATTTTTTCTTCAGAGTTTATCTCCTCTAGAAGTCTTAGTCTTCGCTAAGAGTGTAAGTTCATACAGGTAGGTGTTGCCCTGTATGAATTTAGGTACACAAGATATTAGCGACAAAAATGTCACAGACGGTCATTCTTCTTGGCAACTGAATCACTTTTAAAACTGTACTTTAAAGTGTACTTGTGTGATTGCTTTGCTTTCTTGAGCAGTAGAGTCCTCTGCAATTTTATGTAGATGAGTTTTCTCCTTTATAGTGGGAGGCACACAAGATGAAGTCTGAGGGTTTTTATTTAGGTATTTGTATGCAACTTTGGCATTTCATTTTGCAAAAAACAGGTTATTTTTACACAGAAAAATGCATGTTGTTCACTTAAGTGACTGCAGCAATTCTGCCAACTCATTAAGAATTCTTTAGTAATACTGAATGTTTTCCAGAGGACAACATAAAATGACAACATTTACTTCGGTTTCCAGAGCTGAGGCTGGCCTTATTTTTAACCTGAGTGCATCCTAAACCAGCCACTGTCTTAGCTAGTGGCTAAATCTGGTACTCTCCTTTCTTTAATATAAGTTGTGCTGAGAAGGAAAAAAAAAAGATAGGTAAGTCAGTAGAGAAGTCAGAAATTTTATAGCGTAAGTGATGAGCGTAGCACTTTTTCCTAATGCACTCTGTGGGTCTGTAGGCAACTGTACTGGGTAATAAAGGAGAAATATAAATGGTCAGTTTTGGGATTTCACTGTAGAAAGAGGTCACCAGTGGAGTCAGATGAGAGGCTGTGCTGTTAAACATTTGTAAATGTTATGGCAAAGGAAGTGAATAGTAAGGAGAAAAGTTTGCTGACGCTACTAACCTTATTCAGTTTTCAGGATAAAGGCTATACCAAAGAGAAACCTCATGAGACTGAGTGGAGAATAAATAGGCAGCTGAAATTCTGTGTAGGCAAATATAAAGGAATACATGTGGAAAGGACAATGCTAGCATTACACATACAGGGCTCTGAGCTGACTGTCTCTGTAGAGGTATGAGATCTTGGGGTTACAGTGGAGCTACGAAAATGTGAGCTCATTGTACAACATCAGTAAGAAAACAAGTACGTAGCAGAAAAACCGAACATTGGGTGATACATGAACAGGAACAGGAAACCAAATGAAGAACAGTTATTCCACTGTGTAAATCTGTGGAGCTCCATAGGTAGTTCTGTACCATGTATACTTCTGAACCTGTGATCCTACATTGGCTCAAAAAGACAAAAAGGTACAGAAGGTGGTGATATAGATGAAATAATTTCCAGTAGCTTGGCAGCTTCAGAGTGGAAAACCTCAAAAGTATGCAGTGCTCTGTGAATCAATAAATGGCATGTGAGATGGAGAGCACAAAACTCATTCTTCTGATCCCAGAATGAGAGACCTTGGAATGAGACTAACTAGTACTGGCTCAGACCAAACCAGAAAATACATCTCTCCTAGGGGCTCACACTCATGGAAGTTTTTTGTCAGAGGGTGTAGTGCATAAGTTAAGTTTTATACAGTCCCCTAAAATAGGGTAGAGTTGTGGGAGAAAAGTCAGCTGAAGACTACTATATAACAATTTACCATCTCTGGATTGGAAAGCTGCTAGGAGATTGCCACCAGATGATTACTGTCTCCATATGTTTATGTTCACAGCTGTCATCAGAGTACTCAGAACCTTTGGTGTGGTCCTCATGTACTCTTCAGTTAGAAAAAGTGTTTGTATTGACTGTACAAATCAGTGGTTGCATGGTTTTGCCCTTTGCTATGACTTTAAAAGGTTCCTTTTTTGGCTGTTTTAGCATCTCCAGGTCCAACCAGGTGGGATGGTGTTGGTCTTTCTGGCATTTCATCAGCAATCTGAGAGAGAAGACTTGTGCCTTCATACTGTTTTCTGCACCAGCTGGTTCTGTCCCTTTTGGACCTCTCCAAATAGCTTCTGTGGGGACCAGAGGCAAGATAGGAATCAAAAGCTCTGTGAGGAATCCAGGTAAAGAGGAATCTAATATTTGTAGTTCATCTGGTTTAGAAAACAAACAAAACATTTAATGTAACCACATCAGCTTTTCCTCCAAAAGGGAACGTGGACAAAATGGGAGCTCTGGTCAAAAGGCACTTTTGCCCACTTTTCCATTCCAAACAGCTCCATTCTGCTGGTGTTTCACATTCACATTACAAATCCAACTCATGCCCTAGGATGTTCATTGCACTGAAACGAGTGTCATGTGGAAGTTTTGTGCCAGGAATGCTGATGTGCTGGGGCCGCACTGTGTGTTGGCATGAAAACAAATTTCACTTTCTTTGGCCCAGTGCAACTTCTGTTCCCTGTCCCCTGCTCCTCGTCTTAGGATGGAGATGGGAGGGGTGACTGCCATAGACCCAGAGTAACACAAAACTGTTGTTATAGAGAGTCCCTCCCATCTACCAGTGAGCCATTAGTGAATATCTAGCAGAAAGGCAATTTTACTGTGAGCTTTCTTACCACCGTCCCCAGCTCCCAGCATGTGGTCTTCCTAAGCCTGGGTATGCCTGAAGTTAGAACCTGTCTGTTTGTACCTCCATGCACTGCTTCCCAGCCCCCTACATTACTTGGTGCTGCAGCAAAAAAGCTTCCTCATGTGGTCAGAGCAGGCCTGGAAGGGAGGAGTGTGCCCTTGCTTTGGCCTGTGGTAGCATGAGAACCTCCCCAGCACTCATCTTCTGGATGTGCTTATGGAAATGACAGAGTATCAGGTGTGTTGCTCAGGTAACTGTGAAACATCACACATACATATTGGTGCTGAAAAATTGGGTTAAAGCCTCAGCACTGGGGAAACAAAAGCAAGCAAGCAAAGAAACAGACAGACAACCAGAACCAGAAGGAAACAGTGCCAGAAGACTGTATTCTGAGAAAGAGGGTCCAGTGGGGATCACCCATGGATGAACAGCAAGACCTATCTGCTAAGTAACAGTCAAAGATTTTTCTTGGAGCATCATTTTATCACAAGAGATGAGAGAGGCCACTGTAGTGGAAAAAGCCTGAAGCTGGTTCCCGAGAAGGCTAAGCATTTTTTCCTGCTGAGTCCTCACACAATACTCTGAGAAGAGCTAACTCTGCAGAAGCCTACTTCACACTGTCTATTTTCTGCCCATTAATAAAATTTCCCCTCTATTGCATGGATACCTTGCATGCTAGGGTCTACACTGTGTCATCTCTCTCATATTGACAGTTCTGCTATGCCACTATTGAATTTGCCTTAAAAGGATAATTTTCTCCCAAATTCTTCTTCCTTGAAAAAATTCTACAAAAGCTTTGTAAGTGGTGTGTACATAGTTGCCTATAAATACAAAAATATGAAGGCTTCTAATGCCTTATTTTTCTCAACAGAAACTATAACTTTTTTTTTATTTTATTTTTTTAATGCAGATCATTTGGAGTGGGTTTGCATATGTTAAAACAACAGCAGTGCTGTTAATAAATTATTCCATTTGTGAACAAAAGAAACATGAGCAAAAATCAGGAGTCTGTGAAGAGTTTAAGAAGAGGGCAAATAACAAATGCATTGCAGATTTTCTTTTAACACTCCCAGCTGATGCATTCTCTCGAAGCATAAAAATGTTTTAAGAACACTACGTGGGAAAATTTTGAATTTGAGTGCTGCAAAGAGGAAAAAGAAAGCTGTCAGGTACTTTAGAGAGATGGGCTAAGCATTAAAAATGTCATTATCTGTACTGAAACAGGTGTATCTCTATCCCACCCCTAAATTATTGGAATGTAATCACAAAATCTTTGAAGTATAAAAACAAAGGTGAAATATAATTTTATCACTGGTGAGAAAACAAAAAATCAATAACCTCCAAATCATTTTTTACATGAGTGGAAGTCATAACATGAAACAAAACATTATCATTTATCCTTGAGTTATGAAGCAGAAATAAAAGACAAGTGAAAGGTTTGAGCCAGTCTTTGCCCCAGGATATCACTGAGGTTGCAGTTGTAACTGTGGGCTAAATAAAACTCCAAACAAAAGAGTTAAATTGGGTAATTTCTATAATAGACTGCAGCTTTTTATTAATAGTAACAGTATCCCATGTAATTCTTGTGTATTGCATATATATGAATATTCTTTGTCGGTTCCAAATCAACATAGTTCAATTCTGGCAAGAATGGATGTGGTTGTTGGAATCAGCATCTTTCACTTCCACTGCTTCCATCTCTGTGTTCTCCAACACCAAAGCAAAAGATTATTGCATTCATAAGTTTGATTATTGAAAATCACAACATCAAAAAAGTTTGTGAGTGTTTGTGGAGGGGAATTTTCTCCAAAGTTTTCAGAAAAGGTTTTTATTATTCATGCATCATTATCTTTATTGTTCAAAGCATTATTATTTTATCATTCACATATTAAAGTTACTGAATAGTTAAAACACCTGATGGATAATTTATGAGTGGAAGAGGAGTACGGTCCTGTTTTTAGAGAGGTAACACAACCAGACAGAATCATATAAATCTTAAATGCCTATTCAGGAGGATCAAAAATTCATATTTGTTATGTCATTTTCATGAACAAGACCTAGGTTCAGATTAGTCAGGGCTTCAGATATTATTTGCAGATATTATGAATTTTAGCAAAGGTTTATGTCAGTGATATTGCTAAAATTCACAGCTTTTGACATTTCTTGCAAAGCAACAGAAATAAAAAGGAGCACCACTGAGTAGGATGAGCCCATGCTCATTCAAGAAGGTACAGTCATGGCAGACAGGAAAACGCTGTAGATTTCAATTTCAGTGGGTTTCCTTAGCCAAACTTGGTTACTATTGCTGTTTGGAGGAGAACTGAGTTAGGTTGCAGTGAAGTCTAATCAATACAGGGTTGGTCAATGCATTGCATCTTGGCTTTTAATTATGGATGACTGCTCTCAGAAATTAATACCTGTGAAGAAAGCTTGCCCAGTACTACATTAACACTTCAGATTTTCAAGGGGACCTTAGATATGAGGAACTGTCAGGCAGCATATGGTGTGTGAGTACTGATAGTATCAGATATCTCTCTGCCTCTGGAGATCCACAGAAAGGCTCAGGAAGAGCTGAGTGCTGGACATACAAAGGATGGGACTCAGGGTTGTAGGACAAGCAGTCTTTTTCATGTTTGGGAGTGTAGGGATCATCTCTCGAACTATTTCCTTTCTCGAACAGTTGGGTGGCATCTTCTGAGGGAGCAGGTTGCGGTAAGCCTCCAGAATGGACTGTCACTTTGACGCTCAGTGGTAAAAGCACTGAAGCCGTGACTTGTTCTGTCTTCATGAGTAAACCTTCTATGTAGTGTGTTGTAGTGGCATGTAGTTTCAGAAACAGATTAGGTTCTGTCAGATCCTGGGTACAGACGTCTGCACGAAGGAGAAGCTTAGTGAAGTAAGTGGAAGCACTCTAGTACTTCAGCTGGCCAGAGGAAACAGGCTGCCCAGAGAAGCTGTGGATGCCCCATCCCTGGAAGTGTTCAAAACCAGGCTGGATAGGACTTTGAGAAACCTGGTCCAGTGGGAGGTGTCACTGCCCATGGCAGGAGCTTGGAATTAGGTGGTCTTTAAGGTCCCTTCCAACTCAAACCATCCTGTGATTCTATGATTTTATGTTTCTATGTAGAGCTACTGCATGGATGTCCACCTTGGTGAAATCTGACCTGGGCGAGTCTTCAGTAGGCCTTTTGGTAAGTGATTATTGCTTAAGGTCAGAAGCTTTCAATTAATATCTTCTTCATCAAAGTTTTTTCCTTCTTCTAGGAGAAGTTTCCCAGGAATGCCTACGGGCAGGTGCAGAGAGGTGAGTCCCAGTCTCTGTGGATGGATTGGTACTGTGCTGTAGTGTTTGCATGTTTACTTTACATCTAGGAGCTATATATGTTAAGACATTAGTTTGCCGTTTTGACTGCTTTAGAAGCTGCATGTGGGTAGTAATACCTGCATATATTTTTATCCAGAGAAGTATTTGCATTGCTTCAGTCTGATGTGAGTTCCCCTGGCAGTCTGATTCATCACGGAGAGATCATTTATACTTCTAATATGAACCCCTAATTTGCGTGATAGATTTGCTCTGTTTTGTTTTGTTTCCTTCTGTTTAAGAGACTAATGCACAAAATGTAAACAGCATTGAAGATATATTTGGAACAGCAGACATGATTTTTTTTCAGTTAAAACTGAGTTCCCGGCCTAAATGCAGCAGTTTCACGCAGCCACCCTATGTGGCCTTTAAGACACCTTTTTTTAGAGCACAAAGTAATAGAATAGTTTAGGTTGGAAAGGATATCTTCTCGCCTAACCCCATGCTCAGTGCAGGTCTAATTGGATCAGGTTTTTCAGGGCTCTGCCCAGTTCAGTCTTGACCACCTCCAAGGATGAAGATTGGACAACATCTCTGGGCAACATGCTGTAGTATTTAAACACCTTCATGGTAAGAATATTTCCTACTAAAAAATCAGAATTTCCTGTGTTACAATTTGTGTCCATTGCTTCTTTCCCTGTTGCCATGCACCTTGGAGAAGGGTCTTGCTTTATCCTCTCTATATCCTCTAATCAGGTAGCCATAAGGAACAAAAAGCTCTTCCCTTTGCCTTCTCTTCTCCAAGACAAAACATTCCAGCTTCAGCCTCTCCTTGCTTACTGTGTGCACTGACTCTTGATGATCTAAATGGCCTCCAATGGAAACAGCAGTCCAGATGTGGTATTGTAGGTTGTCATGGTTTTGGCTGGGATAGAGTTAATTTTCTTTGTAGAAGCTTGTATGATACTGTTTTGGATTTTTAATGAAAATACTGTTGGTAACATATAGGTGTTTTAATTATTTCAGAGCAGAAATCACACAGAGCCCAGGACTTTTCAGCTGACAGGAGGAGGCTGGGGGATCACCAGGAGCTAGGAGGTGACACAGCCAGGACAGCTGACTCAGACTGGCCATAAGAATGTCCCATACCAGATGGTTTGACTGCATTTTCAACGGCTGCACTTCACAAGGTTCCTCTCAGACCTCTTCTCCAGGTTCTTCTGAAGAGTAACCTAGCTCTCTAGTGAAGTGACTACTATCCCTGCTTTGGTTCATCCACAAATGTGCTGACTGAGGACTTCATTGCACTGATGAAGTCTTTGTCCCAGTCTCAGTCCTTGAAGGATGTCAGTAGTTACTGGTCATCGGCTGTCCAGAGAGTTTCTACCCACTGTATTGTCCACTTACCCAGTCTGTATTTTATGAATTTGGTGGTTAGAAAACTATGGGAAACTGTGTCAAAGGCATTACATAGTCAAGGTATGAAACATCTATTGACTTGCCCATGGCAGCGGTCACCTCACTACAGAAAGTGATGAGAAGCAATCTTGAATGAAGTTCCTCCAAAGAACTGTTTAGCAAAAGCAAATCTTTCAGGGATATTGACAACTGCATGGGATGCCAGGAGACTGAAAGTCTTGCTTGAACACAGACACACTGACTCTTCAAGGTGTGCTCTTTGTATTGGTGGCAGGACCCATGTCCTCCAAACACCAGCAGTATAGGGGGATCCTTCCTCCAGGGCCTTTATTTGTTCTTCCAGATGATCTTTCCTCCCCCACATTTTAGAGATAAACGCTTTCTTCTCAGTGTGCTCACTGGTAGCAGTACAGTTATGGGGGATTGACCACTGTCTGCTCTTATTTTTGTCACTTAAGTTCAATTTTTCTTCTGCAGCCTTGTGTCAATGCAACATGAACATCCAGCTTCTAGAGGACCTTTCTGTCTTCTGTTTGAGCATGCTAAGCAACAGAAGCTGTTCCTTCTTTTCTTGTCTATTCTCCTTCTGAAGGTCTCGTAGATCTCCCAGTGTTTACCTGCAGTTGTGCCAGCAAAGCAAAGGTTTGGGTTGTGTTTCAATGAGGCAGAAGGAGGGCCATGTCACATACAAATGTTTCAAAAGCATCTGGCTAATTGGAAGCTATCATAATTTCAGTTTTGTAGCTTGCAGAGGTGTCAAGGACTTACAACTCCATGGACTGCAGTCACAGATCCTGGAAGATGGTATCATTTTTATTTAGCCATTGACTTTTAAGCACATAGGCTCAGATGGTATCTTTCTAACTTGGTATCTTGACTTGAACAAGCATCAAGCATAGGCGCTTAGAGAAATAATATCTGGGGCAGTACATTTGCCCACACACAGATCTTTGAACAATGTACAATGGAAGGGCCTTCTTAGCTTCAGAAGATCTCCTGGAATTTTCATGAGAATCATTTGAACCAGAAATTATGGTAATTTAAAATAAATAATTTAGTTGGCCAGGTAAATACAGACTCACTGAGCGGGGCCTGAATAACTGCATCATCAACTGAGGAAGCAGAGCATTTACTGGAGGGATAAGCAGATGAAAGCTAAGATCTCAGTGTAAGAGGAGATCTTGTGGTATCAACAAAAAGGGTGATTTTATGAGAAAAGATTTGAGAAAAGAAATTAAGTATATTCCTTAAAATGATCAAGAGCTTGCAGAAAGTAAGCAAAAGTTTATGAGGATGAGATCTCCTGAGAAAAGAAATCTTTACGCAGTTCTGTATTTTGTAATTCCTGGGCACTACTCAAGGCTAATACGTGGAAGAACAGTCTATGCAAAATATTGAAGAGGGGCACAATTCTTCCAAGGGGTCCTAAGGGCAGAGTTCAGCTTTTACCTGCATACCACACTCCACCTCTCTCTTTATTGTTTTAGAGGGGGTTCTGTCCAGCTTTCCTCTGTCTTTGCAGTTCTTGCATTATCAAACTACGGAGTGTGCTGCAAAGTCCTGCAGTGTAGGGATGTCCTAAAATACTACCTTCTCAGTACTCACAGAAAAGATTAAAGATTGTACTGCTGCTGGTTTCATTGTGGAGGCAAAGATGACAAAGGTACAAAGGGACTCCTCTCTTCACACTCACACACACACACAAGTGGATGTTTTCTCAGGCATATTCTCAACCTTGTAGAGAGCATTTCTAAAGCATCTTCTGAAAACAACTGAAGCTCTGAAACCAAAGTGTTCTGAAGCTTCCCATTGATTCAGAAACATGTAGCCAAAGTTTTATAATTATAAAAATCTGTGTTTTGCCCACTTTACTGGCCAAAAAAAACCATGCTACACAGGTTGTCTGTCTTCAGGGTGGTCCATCTACAAAATCACAGCCACCTGAAATGAAGAAGTTCATTATTACTATCTAAACTGCAAAAGAGGTAAGTTTTAAGGGGGTTAATAAATTATGCAAAGTTATTAAAGATGACCAAGATAAATTCTCCCATCTGAGAAAAGTGCACATATTTTAGGAAATGATTTGACAATGGAGAAACTCAGAATTGTATACTTACTAGGCAGTGGTGCATTTTGCATCACAGCATGAGATGCCTTGACAAATGAGGTATGCTGAGTTTGCTAAACAGAACCTTTGAAATACTTTCCTGGGTTTCTTAATGCCCTCAGCTTATTAACCCAGTGGAGTCTGTATGCATGGATAAGAGTACATTCTGCTCTGCTGTGCTCCTGTTGATGTCATCTAAATATGTGCAAAAGGATGAAAAAAGATTTAAATAATTAGCTTTCCTCTTTGTTTTGTTGTAAGTAATCACCTACACAGTATAGAGAGAAGCTTGGTCTTTCATTATGGAGTTTTGGTCAGATTTCTGTATAATTGCCTAGTGCTGTTTTCTGTTACATTTTTCAGACTGATATGAAGCTGTTATTTCAATGTCACCTTACTAGCAATGAATATTTGTACATAATGTTTTATGTAAGTGATTTAGACATTGCTCTCCTGTCATCTATCTGCAATATTACTATGTGTTCTCCTAGAGGAGGAAAATATTCTAGCACTTGTTTTTATCTATAGACTAAAATAAATAACTGGAATTATTCAGAAAGAAATAAATTATTAATGCCTGATGTATTGTCCCACTTTTATTTGTCTTGAGGATATGTTTACATTTTTTCATGTTTCTAGATGAATTAATGGATTTTTCTTGGGTGTTTTTTTTTTTTTTTTTTTTTGTTGTTGTTGTTGCTGTTTTCATGTGACTTCTATGAGGAAAATTTATAATAGTGAGAACTAGAGATTGTTATAAAATGCAGTTGCTGCAGAAGTGTGTGTTTTCTCTGGGCTGAAACGAAATGTCTCCCTTATTCCCTGTAGAGGAGGGAGTGAACATAAGCAAAATGTAAGCAGTTTTTACTTGAGAGTTGTGAAGCTGTGTAACAACAGTGCAACTCCAACAGCTGTGTACTGTATGGGGGCTGAATCTAATTGGTCCTGTAGCTGCATTCTACTTGTATATTTATTTATTTATTTATTTATTATTTTTTTTCCTTTATGGGTTTTTGTTTTACTATATCTCTGGTGAAAAAGGAACATAAAACACTCCTCTGAAGAAATATTTTCTTAACAAACTACCTCTTTTACCAGATCTGAAAGCTCAGGTTCTCATGCAAATTGATATTATCATAAAAGAACTGTTCTTCCATACCACTGACAGATGTTGCTGCTAAGAATGCAATCTACAAATAGACTATTGCAATGCAATGATTTAATTTTACAAAAATGGATTTAATGTAAAATATCATTCAGAACAGATGGGATAAGAAATTTTGGAGTGATTTCTGTGAGTTTCATTTGTGGAATACTATTGAGTGTATTCTCTGTGTATGATTCAGTGGTCTATGAGCTCAGCCCAGTTTCATTGTGTTTGATGAAAGGTTCCCATTCATTCAAAGGGATTTGACTTATGGCAGCAGCATCATAGGATCATAGAATGGTTTGGGTTGGAAGAGACCTTACAGGTCACCCAGTTCTAACCCCCATGCCACACCTCCCACCAGACCAAGTTGCTCAAAGCCCTGTCCAACCTGACCTTGAACACTTCAAGGGATGGGGCATCCAGTCTTTGGGTAACCCATGCCAGTGCCTCACCACCCTCAGAGTGAAGACTTCCCTTCTTATATTGAATATAAATCTACCTTCTTTTAATTTAAAGCCATTCCCCCTTGTCCTATCACTGCATTCCCTGAGTCCCTCCCCAGCTTTCCTGCAGGCCCCCTTTAGGTACTGGAAGGCCGCTGTAAGGTCTCCCCAGAGCCTTCTCTTCTCCATATTGTACAACCCCAACTTCTTCAGCCTGTCTTCATGGGAGAGGTGCTCCAGCCCTTTGATCATCCCTATGTCCCTTCTTTTGTTTTGCTAATACATCACAGAATCACAGAATCACAGAATTTCTAGGTTGGAAGAGACCTCAAGATCATCGAGTCCAACCTCTGACCTAACGCTAGCAATCCCCACTAAACCATATCCCTAAGCTCTACATCTAAACGTCTTTTGAAGACTTCCAGGGATGGTGACTCCACCACTTCCCTAGGCAGCCTGTTCCAGTGCCTCACAACCCTTTTAGTGAAGAAGTTCTTCCTAACATCTAACCTAAAACTCCCCTGGCTCAACTTAAGCCCATTCCCCCTCGTCCTGTCACCAGGCACGTGGGAGAACAAACCAACCCCCACCTCGCTACAGCCTCCCTTGAGGTACCCATAGAGAACGATAAGGTCGCCCCTGAGCCTCCTCTTCTCCAGGCTGAACAAGCCCAGCTCTCTCAGCCGCTCCTCGTAGGACTTGTTCTCCAGGCCCCTCACCAGCTTCGTCGCCCTTCTCTGCACCCGCTCAAGCACCTCGATGTCCTTCTTGTAGCGAGGGGCCCAAAACTGAACACAGTACTCGAGGTGCGGCCTCCCCAGAGCTGAGTACAGGGGGACGATCACCTCCCTAGCCCTGCTGGTCACACTGTTCCTGATACAGGCCAGGATGCCGTTGGCCTTCTTGGCCACCTGAGCACACTGCTGGCTCATATTCAGCCGACTATCCACCATCACTCCCAGGTCCTTCTCTGCCTGGCAGCTCTCCAACCATTCCTCTCCCAGTCTGTAGCTCTGCTTGGGGTTATTGCGCCCCAGGTGCAGGACCCGGCACTTGGCCTTGTTGAACTTCATGCAGTTGACCTCAGCCCATTGGTGCAGCCTATCCAGATCCTCCTGCAGAGCTTTCCTACCCTCGAGCAGATCGACACACGCGCATAGCTTGGTGTCATCTGCAAACTTACTGAGGGTGCACTCAATGCCCTCGTCCAGATCATCAATGAAGATATTAAAGACGACCGGCCCCAGCACCGAGCCCTGGGGGACTCCACTAGTGACTGGCCTCCAACTGGACTTGGCTCCATTCACCATGACTCTTTGGGCCCGGCTATCCAGCCAGTTTCTAACCCAACGAAGTGTGCACCAGTCCAAGCCAAGAGCAGCCAGTTTCTTGAGGAGAATGCTGTGGGAAACGGTATCAAAAACCTCACTGAAGTCAAGGTAGACCACATCCACAACCTTTTCCTCATCCACCCAGTGCGTCACTTTGTCATAGAAGGAGATCAGGTTCGTCAAGCGGGACCTGCCTTTCATAAACCCATGCTGACTAGGCCTGATCGCCTGATTGCCCTGCAAGTGCTGCGTGATGACTCTCAGGAGGATCTGCTCCATGAGCTTCCCTGGCACTGAGGTCAAACTGACAGGCCTGTAGTTTCCCGGGTCTGCCCTCCGGCCCTTCTTGTAGATGGGCGTCACGTTTGCTACCCGCCAGTCAACTGGGACCTCCCCCGATCGCCAGGACTGCTGATAAATGATGGATAGTGGCTTGGCCAGCTCCTCTGCCAGTTCTCTCAGTACCCTTGGGTGGATCCCATCCGGCCCCATCGACTTGTGCACATCCAAGTGCCATAGCAGGTCACCAACCAGTTCTTCATGGATAGTGAGGGGCCTCACCATGTCCTTCTTGTGCTGGGGGCCCCAGAGCTGAACTCAGTGCTCCAGATGGGGTCTCATGAGAGCAGAGCAGAGAAGAGGGGGACAATCACCTCCCCAACCCTGCTGGCCAAGCTGCTTTTGATATGTATCCTTGCAGCCAGGTTATGGCTGGCTTTCTGGACTGCAAGTGCACAGTGCTGGCTCATGTTGAGCTTCTTGTCTTTGCCTTCCTGGGCCCTAGCCATATGGCTGGAGCTCTTGTTGGTGAGGACTGAGGCAAAATAGTCATTAAGTACCTCAGCCTTCCCCATATTCTGGGTGGCCATGTCTCCCATTTCCTTCCAGAGAGTGACCACAGTTTTCCCAGTCTTCCTTTTACCACCAATGTACCTATAGAACCCTTTCTCATTGCCCTTGATGTCCCTGGCCAAATTTAATTCTGAACGAGCTTTGGCTTTCCTAACCTGATCCCTGGCTACTTGGACAATGTTTCTGCATCCCTCCCAGGCTATCTGTCCTTGCTTCCCATCTCTGTAGGTTTCCTTTTCTGTTTAAATTCAGTCAGTCCTTGGTCACCCATGCAGGTCTCCTGGCATTTTTGCCTAACTTGCTCTTTGTTGGAATGTGTCACTCCTGAGTTTGATGGAAGTAATCCTTGAATATTAACCAGCTTTCTCAGGCTCTTCTTCCCTCCAGGGCTTTGTCCCACAGTACTCTACAAAGCAAATCCGTAAAGGGGGCAAAGTCTACTCTCCCATAATCCAGGGTAGCTAGTTTTCTGTGCTCCCTCCTTGCTGCTGTCTGAATGCAGAACAGCACCATTTCATGATAATTGCAGTCAAGGCTGCCCTTGAGTTTCACATTTCCCACCAGCCCTTCCTTGCTGACGAGAACAAGATCCAGAACAGCACCTGTTCTCATTGGATTCTGTCACTTGGAGAAGGAAGTTGTCATCATTGCATTCCACGAACCTCCTGGATTGCCTGTGTCCCACTGTGCTGTCCCTCCAACAGATTATCAGGGTGGTTGAAGTCCCTCCTGAGAACCAGGGCTTTGGAATGTGAGGCTACTTCTATTTGTCTATAGATGACCTGATCTGCTTGATTGTCTTGATCGGGTGGCCTATAGCACACTCCCATTACAATGTCACCTGTCCCTGCCCTGCCTTTAATCCTGACCCAGAAGATCTGTCAGCTCCTCATCCATCCCCAGGCAGAGCTCCATGCATTTCAGCTGCTCACTGACAAAGAGGGTGATGCCCCCTCCTCACCACCTCTGATAGTCCTTCCTAAGAGCCTGTACCCTTCCATTCCAATACCCCAGCCATGAGAGCCATCCCACCACATCTCCGTAATGCCAACAAGGTCATAAGCTTGCAGGCATGTGTACATCACTAACTCCTCTTGTTTATTCCCCATGCTACATGTGTTAGCATAGAGACATTTAAGTTAGGCCCCTGATGAAGCTGGCTTACTGGCTGGAATCTCTGGCCTTCTTTCGTGCTGCTCTTCAGGTTGTCTCCCGCTGACCCATGACCATTCTCCAGGCTCTGGACATTTATCATTGACACTGGCATCAAACTGGTAGGAGTGGGATGGATTGAGGTTCCCCTCCCCTGGTAACTCTAGTTCCAAGCCCTCTTCAGCAGCTTGGCAAGAGGATAACTGAAAATGCTCTGTAATGGCACCTCAGGCTTCAGAGGAAGACTCTTCTTTCCGCTGGTCCTTTCTGTTGCCTGCTTCCATCCTCCAATGTTATTTCCCCCCCTCCTTTCTGTGAGTGCTGTGATCAAAAGCTATGAACATTCCTGATTGGTACATGTACATGGGGTGCATGATAGTGCAATTTCCCTTGTGGATATGAAAATGGTCTGAAAGAGTTTTTTGAAACTAGTGTTGGAAAGAGGACAATGATCTGTCTTTCACTGTGAGGATCAAGCAATGTGGTGTCTGAGAGCTGGAGCAACAATGAAGTGAGAGTGCATGTGGTGGCTTTTCAAGAGCCATACAACTACTTTGGGCACGCACTGGTAGAAGAGGTGCAAAGCTCATTTTTAACCTCTACTACTTGAAAACATTGGAATTTTGAATGTGAACCAAAAAGTAATGAAAAAATCTAATATTTAGCTGGATTTAAGTTTGCTTGAAGTAGGTTATTTAAAATAGGTTTCAGTGTTTGATAGGTAGTCCCTTTTTTTTTTTTTTTTTTTTTTTTTTTTTTTACTGTGATCATTTTATTCTAATTTAGTGTGTAAGATTTAACTTTGAAGAAGCTTTTACATACTTTTCCCCTAAAATATTCCCCTAGCTAGTGGAAACCTGAAACATAATCATGTCCTTTGTAAACACATGTAGGTCTCCTTTTTGCAGAAGTGGTCTTGAGTTATTTTGGTTAATTTTATTATTCTGTGATTCCTTCAAATATATTTCTGTTTGCTATTTTTCTGAGACATTTCTAGCATGAAATGTGTCTCTAATCTGTACAAGTTGAACAAGAGTACTTAAGATTCAGTGCATCAGTGTCAACCTTCACAACTCCAAATCTCAATGGTCTTTCCCTGTCTTATCATCTCAGCATCCAAAGATTTTTCCCAAATGGCCAGATTTGGATCCAGTTATATACTCTGTTATATAGTAGAAATTTTGGTTATAATTGAGAACCTCCTATGTTTGCTACCAGACAATTTTACTAATGCCACTATGCTTTTGTCTCTCTCTCTCTTTTTTTTTTTTTTTTTTTTTTTTTTTTAATGTTAATTCTTAGGTAATACTTTTGGACATGATTTCACACTTTAGTGTTTTATGCACACATTGACAAATGGCTAAAGATTTTAAAAACTGTGTTTTCATGTCTAAGATGGATTTTGCCATGATAAGTCTGTGTCTCTAATCCTCAGGTTGTAAACTTCCATTTTAGGAAACAATTTTAGGAAATAATTTATGCTGTGATTTGGATATTATCTAATATTGTGAATCCAAACTCAGATGTTACAGAATATCCCTTCCCTTCCCTTCCCTTCCCTTCCCTTCCCTTCCCTTCCCTTCCCTTCCCTTCCCTTCCCTTCCCTTCCCTTCCCTTCCCTTCCCTTCCCTTCCCTTCCCTTCCCTTCCCTTCCCTTCCCTTCCCTTCCCTTCCCTTCCCTTCCCTTCCCTTCCCTTCCCTTCCCTTCCCTTCCCTTCCCTTCCCTTCCCTTCCCTTCCCTTCCCTTCCCTTCCCTTCCCTTCCCTTCCCCTCCCTTCCCTTCCCAGCTGCATGTTTTCTTTCATGATAATAAAGTTTCTTCTTCTAAAGAGCTCTTTGAGATATATAGCCATCATCCATTAAGTCCAGAAATCATTGGGATGGCATATCTTGGAAGGAGTTTGTCCTAAAACTTAAAGAATTTGCCCATCTTGCATTAGGAGTCATTGACTATAATACAAAAATTGGTACCTGGAGCACTCTTCAGCTCTCTTTCATTTATCATTTTTATCAGATTTTATGTGCTATTCCAATAAAACACTGAACATTTTTATTTCACTATTTTGAGGCAAACTTAAACTTCTCCATCTCTGGAAAAAAGATTTTATTTATTTATTTATTTATTTATTTATTTTATGAAGGAGAATCAACATCAGAAAAAGCATTTCAGGGAGAAAAAATATTTTAAAGGATAGACTATAATGCCCATTCTTCCAGCAGCCAGGTTTTAAAGGTCTATTGCAGGCTGGAAAATTGAAGGACTGTTGAAAGGTCCTTGATTTATCACTCCTTACTTTTCTTTCTGTAATGCCCCTGTATGTCCTAAAATATCTTAATTAAAGCTCAGACTGTTGTGTCCACTGTGTGTTCTTTGGCTGCAGTAAAAGCATAGCCATCCAAATAAAAGCTGTTTTAAAGCCAGAAAATTAGTGCCAGCTGATTTTACCTCTTGGTGAAACAGGCTTGTTACGCTAAGGGGAACAATGCAGCCCTGGAGGACAGTTGACCATGCTGTCCATGTGACTGCTTGGCCATGCTCGATGTGCAGGTTTGTGAAGAGTCTTGGTCAGCTCATCTGAAATATATGCCTCATCTTCCAGCTCCCTTTGTTAAATTTTCTCCTCCTTTCTACTCAGTGATGATTCCCAAGCTGTGTACATTGATTTGTTTGGAGAGTAGGAGTCATGAGCATGGTCCACATGAGACTGCCTATTTAAAACTAGGTGTCTTCTTTTGAGGCTAAGCGTGTTTCTTGGGTGATCTTGGGACACATACTATTGGAAGAGGGGACCCCATCACTGCTGGTATTGGGCAACATCCTAATTTCTGCAGGAAGCTGATTCCCCCTCTTCCCACTTGTGGAGCAGGTTTATCTTGTTGACCCATTCTTTGAAGTGCCAACCATGCTTCTTTCCTTCAGAAAGGTGTCACGTTGTCCTCTTTTTCTCAGAAACATAAGAAAAGATCTAAGTTCACTACGTGAGGAAGTGCCATCAGCCAGGAGTGATACAAGGAGAGGAGGAATGTGTCATAAATTTAGAGGGAAAATTTGCAGCCAAGGAAGCAGTAGGTGAGACTCTTTGCAGTCACTGTGTAATTGGACCAAGTGCTAAGTGGTTGGCATGCACAAGCAGTACCAGGCTGTTGGTTTGCAAAAGGCTTTTGCTACAGGAAATACAAACAAACAAACAAAAATCATGAAAAAAAAAACAACAACAAACAAAAGGAAAACAAATGAAGAAAATAACCCACAAAACCAAAAACAACCAACCAACTAACCAATAACTAAAAAAGAAAATCTGGAAACCCGAGGAATTAATAGAATAAATCTTACAGCACTTCTTGAATTGCTCCTGACTCCAAGGGTTGTGATCAGTGACACAATGTTCAGTGAGAAGGCAGTCACTGGAGCAGTGCCCCAGGGTGAATACCGGGGCCCGTGTTGTTGTACCTCTCCATTAATACCTTGGATGATGGACAGAGTGCATCCTCAACAAGCTGCAGTGGTACCTAACTGGGAGGAGTGGCTGGCACATCAGGGAACAATCAGCTCTGGCAGACCCTGCTTTGAGGAGCTGGCTTGGCCTAGATGACCTGTGGAGGTGCCTGCCAGCTGCAGCCATGCAGTAGCTCTAATTTTGTGTAACACCGTGCTTTATGTTTTGACCAGTTTCCACAGGACTTTTTTTTTTTTTTTTTTTTTTTTTTTGTTAACTAGTACTTAGCTACATTGCAGACCTCTTGTGGGTCTATGTTCTTTGGGGGTTTCACCGTCTGTCTCAAGTTCACGGTGATGGGAACCTTGCAGCTCAGGCTAAGCATGAGAGGGGATACATAGGGGAAAGTCACAAGGATCTTTACATGACCATGGCCATGTTTTTCTATTTACTAGTATGTAACTGGTTGCTCTCTTCCTGACAGCATTGATAATGAATAAAATTCTCTGTATTTGTTTAATACAATATAGTTCTTGTGAACCTCCAATGCTTTAGACACACTTTTTCTTTCACAAGTCTGTTGCAAAATGTTCTTCCCTGAAGCCTCATCAACTGAAAAACATCAGGGCTGCCATGGTCTTAGAAGCAGCTGGAGGGTAACATGTCTTCATTGCCATCAAAGACAATGTGTCCTTGCAGAAATGTTCACTGCAATGTCCACTACAATGGACAATGCGTTTCCACTGCAGAAATTGGGGTTTTTATTTTATTTATTTTTTTTCCCTCCTGGAAACCTCATTTGCCATATAAGTCACGAAGTGCTGCTACAGAACATTCACATGAAATGGGCTGCTTGATTCACAGGTGTGTCTGACATTCTGGATCCCTGCTACTTTATGTTGAAGTTGATTGCAGGGTTAATTTAGTCTGATCCTTATCAGATGGATTGTCAGACCATGATTATTACACATTTTTGAAGTTATCTAAGATTAAGCATAGAAAATGGAATAAACAAACAAAAATAAATAAAGAAAAAAATGTAAAGTGAATGAAAAGTTGTTCTTGTGGTTTGCACATTTGGATGATAAGTTGACTTAAAAAAAAACCACGATACTGAGTACAAGGTCAGTCTTGCTACTTACTACATGGGGAGAAGCCATGCATGAGTGGGTGAGCTAGCCTGCCCCAAGTATGGGAAAATATTTTCCTTTCTGCCTTATTTGCCATCACGGAAGTTGTCTTGCAAAGGACATCAAGAGAGGCCTGTACTCTGTGATGTCTGGTGGGACAAGGTCCCACTGTCTGTGATCTCCTGCCTGGATTCTTCAGCATGATAGGATCTCAGTCTTCTTCTGTCCACTTGGAAATTAGAATTCTACCATCTTTTGCTTACAGTCAAATGCTATTGAAGTTGGTTTAGTGTGGAGGGTTCTTTCTTTATTTTTTTATTTTTTTATTTTTTTATTTTTTTTTTCTGAAGTGGAATAAGGAAGACATCAGAAGATGAGGATAATGTGATTGCATATGCTGGATTTTAAGATGTCATTACAAATGCATCTGTGTTTAAAACACAAAAAGTTCATTACACTTGCTAGTCTCTGAGGATCTGGCAGTCTCTCAAGAGTTACTTTGGACAACAATATTTTCATAAGCAAATGAAGGAAGTATCTCTTATTCAATAAATGCAAGTTGTTTTTGTTTTTATTTGTTAGTGAAAAAGAAAAAAAAAAAAAGAAAAAGAATAGGAGGATTGCTCTCAGTTTAGTCTTGCCTTGGCAAATCATGATCTTGCTTTATCTTACTAAGACCTCAGCTGTCCCCAAAACACATGCTCTACACCATCAACTGGCAGCGTCGACATTTTTCTCTGATTTAAAAGTCAGACTGAGTATGTTGTCAAAGAAATATTAGAACTGCATTTTCCAGAATGTCATGATAATTATAAACTTTTCTTCAACCAACTAAAAAAAATTACTGAATTAGCGTTCTGTAGGAAAATGTGCTTATTAGGAAGCACTTTTTTTTTCTTTTTTTTTTTCTTTTTTTTTTTTTTTTGTGATACAAAACTTAATAAAGGTAGTACATTTAAATCAAATTTTACCTCAGAGAGGATATGTAACTTGACACTGAAAAATGGAATTTGTCTGGAAGTCATTCAGATTTGCAGATCTAAGACTTTTCTCTTTCTTTAGGAAATAACGGTTTGCAGACAATTGATTTATTTATGGTTAATGATAGCAGTATGCAAGATGTGTCCCAGATGTAGTGGAAGATTAAGAAGTGTGAAACATTATTGTTAGTTAGCTTTTCACAAGCTACTTGCTTGTAACTATATAATTTCATCTGCGATTTAATACTTGCTTTCCTTTCACTGTCTTGCTGAATAGCACGGCCTTTGTAGAAACCTAATCTGAAGGACATAATTCTAAGAGCCAATAGAATGCATCAGTGCCCATTTAGGTGTTGGCAAAAACAGATAGACCGAGCAATAGATCAGACAGCTCTCCTGGAGCTACTGAGCAGCCATGCAGATGCTCTTTTCTCATGGGTATAAGAGCAATAATCTGCGGGATGTTTTCTCCTTAGCAACTTAAAAGGAATGCTGTCAATCTGAGTTCTTGAAATACACTGATTTAAACGGTACACATTTGCTGATTGTTCACAGCTGGATAAGGTGCGCTGGACACAAAATAAAATCTTAAATTAAGTTTTATGTCCCTTTATTCCTGTTCATGAGGCCATGAGGAGGACAGGTCTGGTCCTCTCTGTGTTGTTCTGAGGCAGACTGCTGCACTATCCTGGTACTCCTTCTGTTTGTGTGCACTAAAAGGCAATGCTCTTCTGAATGCTCACACATGAAATAAATTAGTAAAACTCCAGTGGCTGAAGAACTAGAGTGGAACCGAGTAGGTCTGTTTTTCATTCCTGGTTTTGCCGCAGATTGCCTGAACATCCGTGGATGGAGTTTGGTTTCTGTTGTATGGAGGTGTGTTCTTTCTCTATTTAGCCTGGAGCTTCAGGGCAGAGCCTGACTCACAGTGTGTGTTGCAAGACAAATGATAGCAGGACCTCCTTCTCCTGCTCATGTGCACATGGATTCAGGAGTGGTGTACTTTTGCACTGTTGAGACAGTGGCTGCTCACTGCCTATTGCGTCTGATAACTCACTGTTATCTATGGAGGGGTCTACAGTCACACTGATAGTGCCAGAGCCCCGTTAATTGGTAGGTCTCATTCCTGACATCAGTCATGCACAACAGAAGTGCTAAAGGCAGACTTATCTAAAAAGTCAATTAAGATGGTTGTCTTGTCACCACATTAGTCATTGGTGTGTCACAGGGGGGCAGCTTGACGGAACTTTGTTGTACTTATTTGAGGGAGAAAGTGGAAAAGCATGTTCGACAAAAGGAACAGAAGCCAAGCCAAATCCCCAATGATCTATTCTTCTTCCTGCTAAGTGGTTACATGTGTTTTATTGCTGAGCATCCAGCTAAAACTTTCAGGGACGTTTTTGTGGGGTGTGCTGGGAGTGCTGACTCAGTGCAGCTCTTGCAGCCTATTCAACAAAAACATCTGGTTTGGCTCTGATTTACACTTGTTTGAAGAGAGGAGAGCAGGTGCATCTATTGCTGCGGTGGGAAGCTGTCAAAGAAGGGACCTTTTCCCACACCACCTCTCGTCAGGGTGCCTCTACTGTGGCTTGGGAGCCATTGCTTCTGGGGACTGTTACACTTCAAAAGCCTCATATGCCATCTCAGCACATGAATGTTAGGTATCCTCCAGTCTTATGACAATGAGAAAGTACTGTTTCCTTCTTCCATGGGATAATCGGTATCACTAATAAAGGATTTTTCTCTTTGAAGCAAATACCCTGTTTCAACCTGCAGAGTATAATTAAACTGGTTTCAATTTGGTGGATTTATTTAGCTGAATGGAACAGATCTTGCCATGAAATAGAAACACCCACCCAGGAGCTCAATGACTGGTAGAAATTGTTGAATTGTTCTCTTACAAAAGAATTCTGACCTAACAGATCCACCTAGAAGAAGTGTTAGGTAACAATCACGTTACCATGTTGATCAACCACAATCCCAGGAGATGAGAAGGAGAAATGAGGTGAGTCTGGTCCTGTGTTATCAGTGCTGAACAAGACTGATGGCCAGTTCTGTGATGGGTGCAAGCCTGAACAAGAGCTGGTTGAACAGTTCCTGACTTACACAATTTTCATAACTAATGTAGCAGCCCATGAGAAGCACCAGCATATATTTGCATTTGGAAAACTCTTTTTTCAGCAGTCTGGCATACGTTTGAAGTGTAGTGACTGTATATTGTGAAGCTAAACTTGATAAAGTAGATATTCAGGCTATAAAGCTGCAATTCACCAGTCCATGTCTCCAGGATTAGGCTGGCACACTGGCATGAAGTTGGGATAAATGCTGAATGGAGATCTAATTCTTCATCATCAGAGCTCTTGTGGCAAAGGAGGCCAACAACATCCTGAGCCAAATTAGAAGTGTGGCCAACAGATAGACAGAGTTGATCCTTCCCTCAGGTCATCACTGCTCAGAGTCATCTACAGTTCTGCACTTCCCAGAGAGGCATGGATACACTGGAAAAAGTCCAGTGAAGAGCCGAAGTTGACTAAGGGACTGGAGCACCTCCTCTGAGGAAAGGCTAAAAGAGCTGGGACTTCTTCAGCCGGGAGAAGAGAAGGCTCAGGTGTATCTCATCAATGTGTACAAATATATGATGGGGAGGAATAAACATGAAGCTAGAGTCTTCTCAGTGGGTCCCAGTGGAAGGACAAGAGGCAATAGGCACAATGTAAAACAAGAAAAAATCCACATAAACATCAGACTGTATAATATCTTGAGCAACTTGCTGTAGGAAAGGGAATTTGGACTAGATGGTCTCCAGAGGTCCCTCCCAACATCAACTGTGCTGTGACTCTGGGATTTTGTCACTGAAGAAAGTCCCAGTGTTACAGCAAAATGTGCAATGGGTACAAAAATGCCATGTTCTTAAAATGCAGATTCTGTTAAATGAAAATTCTGTTCATGTGCTACTTAAACTTTGCTCATCAGTCTCTCATTCTTGTAAATATGGTTCATACTAATTCAGATAACAATTCAGATAACACTGTGACATATTCTGCTGGGGCACAAAGGATTGTCTAAAGTGGAAGTAACCCCAAGAATGACAGGAACATTTGAGGGTAAGGGTGAGCAATGCCTTGACTGTCACACAGTGACAGTGAAAGCAAATGAGCTTAGCTAGCAAGCTGAAAATGCTCTTCTAAGTACTCTTCCAAACACAAGGTGTGATCTGAAAGTCAAACCATGACCATTTTACACACCATTTTGCTTTAAAGGGTCCAATTTGTTAAATTCCATGTAAAGTTTACATGTATTTTTGCAGTTGTATTTGGTGGGATTAACTCTTCAACATGTGCTTCCTTAATAATGCTTCTTGCAATGTATGAGCTGAATGGAACCTGGATAAATCTTCCATAGTTTCTTCAAGTCTGCAGGAGCAGGAATTAGTGAAAACATGATTAACATTGTGACTAAATTAACTGTATACAACACTGAATATGTGGACAACATGGACCATTGGAATACAAGTTTTAGTTTCCATGGGTTTGCTTTCCAATAAGATGTAATTTCTGTTCTCCAAAAGGCAAACGCAGGTAGCATAAACTCAGTGAGAAAAGGAGTCCTAAACCCAGTCTGTGATGCATGCATTGGAAGACAGCAAGAAAAATCCCATTAGACACTGTAATCCCTAAGAGTATCGCCAAGGCTCACTTGTGGTTTGGGAACACAAGCTCACCTGTACCTCAGGGCAGTGTTTGTTATCTGGCAAAGACCTCACAGAGAGCTTTTGAAGCCATCAATGGTAGGACAAAAGCACTCCAAGATATTCTAATGTTTTAGGTCTGTGTAAGAGATCCCTAATCTTCAGAGAAGCTCCAGTACAAAGCAGCACCAAGGCTTTCCTTAAGCATTTTAAAACACTATATTATCAATGCAAAAACACTTCACTTACAACACATTAGTTATGCTTTAAAAAAAAAAAAAAAAAAAAAAAAAAAGGAATCTGAATGTTTTGTGGAAATGGCAAAGAGTGTTGGGGATGGACTTGCAGTACTGTGATGTTGTGAGAAAACATTTTGACTGCTGGAACCCATTAGGTCCATACCCAGCCAGTGCTGCTTTGTGTTTGCAGGTGCCTGCCGCATTCCTGTTTGTCTCTTGACAGCTATTTTCTCATTTCAGGTACATTCACTCTGTTGGAACACTGAATGTGCTTTAGCACACTGCTATTATTTTAAAACACCTACTCTCACCCACAATGAACAAACAGGCTGTAAAAGCAAGGGTGACTTCTTTCTGCATGTATGTGATGAGGTTTCTTACCTGGAAATTGACCTTGACACCCATTGTTCTCCTTGGCTTTCAGCTCAGCAAGCACAATTTCTGTCAATTACTAGGCAGTAGAACATATGACTGTGGCTTAATTAGGGAGCAAAGAAACACAGCACTTTGTTCCTTAATTCAAGACTGTGACTGCAGTGTTCAGAAGGCTTTGTCTGTGTCTTGCTGCAGGGTGCAGCATAGTGCTGAAAGCATTTAGGTTCTCTGGATACAAGAGCACTGGACAGGTCTTCCCACCCCAAGGGCCCAGTGGTGGATAACAAACACTGTAAATGGAGAAATGGCACAGCTGGGTGAGGTCTGCCAGGGTGCTTGCCTTTGGAGCCTACCACAGAGATTCTCAGCAGCGGAGGGGCTGGGGTGACACAGGCCATTCAGACATCCACATTTTGAGCCTCCCTGTAAACAGCTCCAATCCTCCTTACATGTATGACTTAAGATCCTTAAGAATCACAGGACTGAAGGATAATTCAGATTGGAAAAAGACCCAACAAACCATGGTGCTCAGAGCTTCCTCCAGCAGATTCTTGAAAACTTACAAGGGAGGAGAAAACCTGAAAATTTACAGGAAGAGCTTTTCATTATGCGTAGTCTGAAGTGCTCTTGCTCAGCTTTTGCCCATTGTCCCTCATTCTCCCAGGCTGTGAAGAGCCCAGCTCTATCTCCCCAATACTGTCCCCATAGTACCAGACAGATCTTTGGTTGTGGTGCTCCCTGAAGCTTGGTGTCACCTGTAAATGTGACAAGAATGAGCTCCACCACCTTCTCCAGTTCGTTAATACAGGAGTCACTACCCATGCCCCAAGAAAGTATTACCATTAATTATACTAAATCTGACTAGCCTACCCTAAGAACTGCTCTTGTGCAATTGAGATATTTTTTATCCTATTTGGTTTTGAATTTCAAATTTAATTTCATTGAATACCCTTTTGATCTGCCCTGAGGGAGATCAGGAAAAGACACTGCGACTTACTTTCCCTGTTCATTCTTATTATACTTTATTATTACTATTGTTTGTAATTGTTATTGTTATTATTATTATTATTTACTTTATTAGGCTAATTTAATCTTGTAAGCATTTTGAATCTTCTTATTCTTTCAGCATCCTCTGGGAGATGGAATGACATCTAATTCGCTCTACTGTTCAGAAAAGGACTGTATAGATGCTGTTTTTCTATATTGTCACTTATTTCTTTTGCATCCTATTAGGTGCCTAACTTCATAAATCACTGTTTCATGTGAAAGAGAAGCTTTTATGGAACTGATATTTCTGGTTGTCTTTCATGGTAAAGGTGGGGAATTTTAATCTCCAGAGAGGCTGTAAGAATGTGTGAGCACACACATACACACAGGCAAATACAGAACCACAAATAAGAAATATATATTTTTTTATCTCCTGTTGTAAAAAAATTTTACCTATATGAATGTTTTATCCAACTGGCATATTACTTCTCCTTTTGCTTATTAGTGTTTTTAGTGTTACAATAATACAATGGCGATGTTGGCACTTCACCAGTATTTAAAAGACCCCAGCTAAATTGTTTTCATCTCTCAGAGGTGCTTCAGGGGTGCTGAAGAAGATGGCTGAAGCAGTTGGGTTATAGACCATAAAGAATCCCAAGGACCGAGGTCTGATTGGGATTTCTGACCCATGAAGACAAACACGGGTTGTTTGGTACAATCAGATGTTTGGCAGCGATAGCAGTCTGCCAGGCAGGTTGATCCAAGTGATTTCTATGGAGTAATGAAGAATATCGCTGTGAAATGAGTAGCAGTAAGTCAGACTCTCGGCTGCCATAAATGAGCATAGCTCCAGTGAAATTAAAGGACTTCTGTGCTGGTGTGCAGCAGATAAAGCTCTAGCCTGTCACTTGTTTATTTGTTGGTTTGTTTGGCACCACTGAGATGAAAGCCCTGCTCCTGAGACATACCAGTAGACTGACACAAATGAAGGAAATGCAACAAATGAGATCCAAGCTGTGTGTAGGAAGAGAAGTACAAATGTGATTCCACAGTAGCAATGCAATGATATACAAAGCAAGAGTTAAAAATAAAGTGTGGATGAGGGACAGAGGGAAGGAGGGAGTGAGAAATAGAAGGATGAGAAGAGAGAAGGAGAAGGTGAGAGAGGGAGGAAGGTATTTTGGGGTTCCCTTTTATAAATGCATTTCTCTTACAATTTGTTCCCTTATACAAATAGATTTCTCTTTAGAGTATCATTGGCCAACCTGTGGCTGTTGAACATGCAGTTCATGTTTTTGATACCTGATGTTGCTGTTCTAACTGGGGCCCTGGAAAGGGAGCACAGCTCTTTATGTGGATGATGTTCATGGATGGTCCATTGTAAAGCAAAGATGTGATGAACAACGAGAACAGGGAAAAAAGCATCACGTGGATAAAAAAAAAAAAAAAAAAAAAAAAAAAAGAGGGAGCAAAAAATTACAGAGCAACATTGAAATAGGGAAAACATAAAGTCATTTGAAATGGAGCACACACACGTTCTCTGTGGGTGAGAACAATGTGGGAAGCATGGAGCTGGAGGAGTGAGCAAGGCACTGTTGTCAGTGTTGAATTAGCAATAACTGAGCTGTATTCCCTGCACTGCCTGAGCAAAAGCACTGTGTCCTGGAAAGAGGAGAAAGTAGGCACTGTCTGTACCAACTCCAGTTCAGCTGCTGCATTCAGGAATTGGCAAGAAACTTTGAAAACCTATTAGGAGGCAGGAGGGAACAGCCAAGCGATGTGGGTCTGTGAGGACTGGCTGATGGGGAACCTATGAAACTGTAAAGGCTGAGAGCCTGGCTAAGTACAGGGATGTGATTGCAGCTTGTCTGTCTTTAACGCAGAGGTGGAGGAGCCTGTGGCTGAGTTACAGACTTCAGGTTTACCGCAGACAGCTCTCAGCTCATGAATTTTCTGCATTTATTATGGAGAACACTAAAATGTGTGTTCACACTTGGTCTGCTAAAGCCCTGCTGGGCTTTCAGCAGGAAAAACTGATCTATAAAAAGACAGAACTCCTGAGAGGTGGAATATAGAATAAATGGCCAAAAAATTTAAATAAAGCAAAGTTGAGCCCTCTGTGACTGTTGAAAACATCCACAAGCACTGTATTTTGCAAGGGACTGCAGTAGTTGATGTGGTATGACTGTCCTTGCTTTATCTGTGCAGCTCATTAGCAAATGTAAGCAGAATTTGAAACCCATGCTGGTTGCCTCCATCTGGGAAGTTCCCACAAGGATGGTGGCAAATTTGTCAGAAGATTTTATAAGATTTACCAGCCAGTGGGTCTCCAGGAGGCTGGCCTGAGCAGCAGGCTCTGTGGGCAGTCCTTATGCTGTTATGGTGACCTGCACATGAGACCTGCATTTGAGACCTGCCCAGACGTTTCAGGGGGAGGCACTGCCAAGGCTGAGCACCACAGGGAGAGCCTCTGCAACCACCTGAGATCACTTCTGCTATGGCATTTATCTTTTTTTTTTTTTTTTTTTTTTTTTTTTTTTTTTTTACCAAGAGAGAAGTGTGGTGCTTTGGCACTGAGAAGGAAAGGTGTTGTTTTCTTGGTCTCTTTCCTTTCATATTTCCCAAATATTTCTTGGACTGTATTACGTGATGCAAAATTTGTTTACAGATTGCAGCTCTTGCTGCGTACTGCACACAAGATGTTTACCTGGTTGTCTTTTTCTGCACAACTTGTTTCAACTGCTGTGCATTAGGATTTTGCTGTAAACTAATATATGCAACATCTCATCTTTGGGATTGCCTGTCTCTGTTAAGTTAGGCTCTGATCCAAGCAAACACTTCACTGTGTATTTGAAGATAAGCCTCCTGCCCTTGCTGAAGTCATTAGGACTGCTTGGGTCATTAGTTCTGATATATGTGTGCATACACATGACTAGCAATGTTGCTCAGTGGCTATAAGAAAATACTTCCCCCTAGGTAGACTGCTGACAAGACACAGGACAGGGGTTTTGTCTGTAAAAATCATGTAATTACAAAAACTCTTCCCCTTCAGCTTAGCCTGATGAAATCTGTGGCGTCTCTCCAGATGAAGACTGGAAATGTTTTCCTTCCTTTTTTAGCTCACTGGGTTTGTGTGTGTGTCACAGGCACTTTATATCCTTCTAGTGTATTTATACTTTCAACTTATTGATTGGTAGATGGGCTGATAGTCCTTTGGATTTATTTTGCTGCTCATTTATAATTAATTTGGCACAGGCATAAAAAATCAACATTTATTCATTTACTGTCTATTCACTGTGATTGTTTTTTAGAAGGCTTGAAGCAAAAATAGAAGAGCCATGTCCTAGGCAACTGGCCGACACGAGCGTGCTTCCAGACATGTTGCCATCAGATCTGGCTGCAAATTTTATCTGCATTTGCTGAAAAAGTGGGGGACTCTTAGGCCATTTGTACAATCGTGAGGACCCCCAGTGCAGGGCTGCTAAAGGATATGAAGACATGACGTTGCTCAGTGTGCACCATGGGCCCTGCTGGAGGGTGTAGAAGGACAAAAGACTGTTCTCCTGAGGGCACAGCTGTGTACCCCAAAATATACTGAGGATGATGAGCACTGGGTGAAGCAGAAGGCATGCTGTCAGAGGGGGAAGGGTGGCCAGAGAGGTCTGGGGCTCTTGGAGAGAAGACAAAGGAGACGACCCTGCAGTTTTGCCCGTCGGCAGCCCTGTTGCTGGAGCTGAGTGATGAACTTGTAGAAAAACTGCACTGCTCCTGAGCCCTGATCACTCATACTCCACCAGGCTGATCACACGCCGTTCAGAGTATTCTCTGTATCACTTTCCCTAGCTGCCAGTAACAACTGCCTGTAATTTGCCTTGATAAATACAGTAGGTATGAGCATTTAATTCAAAATGACAATTTAAGGTTTCAAAGCTGTTCACCTGCACTGCAATGTTTTAAAGATCTCCCAAATGCAATCTTTTGTATGTGCTTAAAATCTGCCTCTGCCACTACTCAAATATATTTATAGGCTACTGGTGGGCTGCCTATGAAAATTCTCATCCCACAGTTTTTCCTTCAGGTTGGTGAATGCTTCTATGTTTCATGAAGGTTAATGCTACACAGAGAGAGAACCAGCTGCTCAAGATGGGATTGTAAATGCCTGCTAACCCCCTTAATCTGTGATCTCAGTAATGCTTTCTCTGCACTCTGTAGAAGCACAGATCTGTATCGCTCATGCAGAATCAAAGGGTTGTTTCACTTCCCTTGATCCTTGCAGTATATCCACCTATGTCTCCTTTGAATCACTCCTCCAAATTTTCTTCTTCAGTATTCCACTCTCATCCAAAAAAAAAAAAAAGTCTCAATTCTCCCTATTTTCCTGCCCCCCTCCTCCCAGTGTGCAAGCATGCCCAAGATGAATCACTGCATAATTATATTCCTATTGCTGGTATCCTTCCGTTGGCTCTCCCTTTCCGCTCGTTTCGTGCTTGCTTGCCGATTGAGCCTAACATGTGGGGCTGGTTCTCTGCTGGGGTTCAGAAGTGCCAGGGAAAGCCTTTTTCCTGGGGACACCTGAGAGCCTCCAGCCCTTGTTATGATCCCAGAAGTGGGCTCAGGAGGAGGGAGGGAGTTGCTGGCTTTGGAGGCAATGGTGGGTGCTGGGTGCCTTGTCACGGGGAGATGAGGGCAGTGCAGGACTTTTTTGGGAGGACTTTTTTGGCAGGACTCTCTCCTCAGGTGGCTCGTGGTAGGCAAACACTTGGTAAGCAAAGCCAGGACTGGAGGCTTGGGCCTATCCATGGCAGATGCTCAGCTGTGGCTCCTGGGATGGGAGATGGCTCTTCACCACTGCTCCCAAGAGGGTAGCAGGGTGTGTGGCCTGGGCAGTGGAGAGAGAATTGCACAAGAATGATCTGATGAGATAACTTGTTTGGTTTTAGAAATGAAGGAGCCAGGCCAGGACACGTATGGAGATGGAGGCCTGACCTGGGAGACTTGGCCCTCAGCTTCCACCTGCCAACCAGCTGGGTGGGCTGAAGCTTTCAGAGGGCTCTCAACAGTGCCAGAAATGTAAAGCAGCTGGGTGCCCAGTCCCCACACCATCCTTGAAAAGTCCCAGCCACAGAGGTGAAATATGGACCCTGTCCTCATCCCTCTCATACAGCAGGTGTGAGGAGCCTGCAGGGTGCAGCTGCAATCCGTTTCACGTGGTGTGGGAGCTGCAGGGACTCCTTGCTGCTGACCTCTCCCATTTTGCAGCGCCCTCCTTCCTGACTCGGCTGTACCCTCTGCCACTTTGTTTGAATCCATCCCTGCTCTCTACACTCTCCCTCTTCTGATTTCTTTTTAAGTTGGTGGCCAAAGCATCCACACCATAAGTAAGCCCTGATTAAGGACACAGCTCTGTTTCTGTAGCAAACACCTGCAAAATTTTGGGATGTAGCTTATGGATAGTCACACAGCCTGCCCAGCAGCTGCTTGCACAGCAGCACTGGTGTGGAAATGTAGACAAATTCCTTGAGCCACAGTGGCACAAAATAGTAATTTGGGGGTTGCGAGCATATTTCTCCCAGGATGTTTAAGGGAGCCATGCATGTATGCAGTTTTGACACGTAAGCCCTATGTGTTGTCCTGGCTTCTATGGAGGTGGCACCTGCCGTCTCTTTGTATTCCAGGCACGTCTTGCTCCACCACGAGTATGTAATATCTGTTAAATCACAATTTTGTTTTCGCACAGGGGAATGTCTTGTGGGAGAGTGAGCAGTATCTGTTTTTGGAAACCTGGCACCAGGGCTGGTTTGATGCGAGGAAGAGCTGAGATGTAACGCTGGTTTACTTTGTGGAGGTGCACTCAGCCAGCACCCTATTTGCTTTGTAGTTCCTAAAGAAAAATCAGACACGCACAATGGGCGTTTCTTTCAGTGGTGCTAAGATACTGTGATGAAAAGCCAGCCTGGAAATATACTCACTTCAAAGAAACACCAGCCCAAAATGTGCTCTTGAGGAGTTTGAAAGTTAGTCAGCTTAATTAACATTTTGGCAGCTAAACACTAGCGCGGCTGTTTGCAGGGACAATGGCTAGGATACCAAGCACTGCAGTTCTGATCTGCTGTACATGTCCAACCTCCATTTCCACCCCCTGGACACTCTTGTTCATTTGCTCAGCCCACAGTACTTGTAAGGGCATCCCCAGGTGCTACTGGAACACCACTTGTGGTGAGCTTTACATGTGCTTGGTTCCCCTGGGCTTGCAGAGCTGCCACCAGTCCCAGCCAGCACCCCAGCTCTCTGTAGGAGCAGGGTGTCCTTGGGTCTTCTTCTCTCCTCACCCCAGCTGTACCCTGTGCCTCACCTCCTGGCTGCCACTGCTTCAGGTTTCTGTCATCCCTGGCTCTGGGTCTGGCAGTTATAGAGCACTGGACTCTCCAGGCTGCAAGCTGACCTGCTGCTTTCATCAGGCCAGCTCTTGTCCTTCTCGGCTGCATCCTGGCTGCTGGTTTTTCTGTTCAGGTTCATGTGGTGCTTTTTTTTTTTTTTTTTTTTTTTTGTGCTGCAGAAATACCAGTGCTTCAAGTGACCCTTTTGTGGGTGCACTTAATTCTTTAGCTCCACCTTCCTAGCTGCTGTGTCTTCCAGCCCCTGATGACCATGCAACACTCTCATGCTGTACAAAGCCATGCTGACACCACAAGTGGCCATGCTGTGGAGCTGGGGTCTCCCCCAGTTCCTGGAAGGCAGTGTCTCTGTTTCCCCTTCACTCCATGGCCCCTTCCTTAGCAGGGCAAGGGGAGATACAAGTGCTGAGCTCCTCCTGTGTTACTGTGCCTATGCAGTGCCCTGCAGGGCTGGCTGAGAGGAGCTGTGTCCTATTCTCTGCAGCACACGTTCCCTCTAGGATGCGCAGAGTCCTCCCCCTGCTCCTCCCTGGCCAGCGTACGATTTTCCCAAATAGATACAATACGGTTCTTAATGCCTAATTCTTATTCTGAGAATACTTTCCAGCTCCTCGCTGGTAAGATGATTAATACTGCATTGCCCAGCCAGTCACACTATCCCCAGCGGAGCTATAAATAAATACCACCCAGCAGTTGCATACAGCAAGCCCTATTTTATTATTTTCCATTCATAATACAAAACATGAGAAGCGACTGCCGTTTAGAGAAGAGGCTGAGTAACAGCTACAGTTTAGTGGGCACTTTGCTTTTTCATCCTCCGACTTCCAGGGGGCAAAGAAATCCCGTGCTTATTTTAGTGTAAGTTTTACGGGTCTCTAGTTGTGATGCCTGTTTGCCCATCCAGTTGGCTGGGGCATATGTTTAAGTGTGTGATGTGATTCTTATTGCTCTAGGCAGAAAGTCTTTTCCTTTTCCAAGTGAGGTGAAAACCCTCCACCAAGTCTTGCTTTGTTCAGTGAGAGATGGGTTTCTTAGCCAAAATGCAAACAACTGTTATGGTTGCCATGGTATCTTCATTTCTTATGAAACAGAAGTCCCTTCCAATGTTGGGTAAGCAGTTTTGGTTAAAATAAATAAATAAATAGAAGATTTGAGACATACAGAGATATTCCATTTTTAGATACTAAAAATGTCAAGGGAGCGCTGAAGCCCTTCGCAGGAACGGTTTCCACTGACATTTTATTGATTTATTTAGGATTTGGAGATTTCATTAGAGAAAAAATCATGAGAACTATTAAACCCCAAGCTATAGAGATTCCAACCCAAAAGTAATTTTCAGCTGGCCTTATTGTTGACCCTGAGATCTTTAGCAGCGAGTCTCTGGGGAAGGCAGGAGCATCAGAGGAGGGATGTAGGAGAGGGAAGGGGCTGGTGCCTGTCTCTGGTGGGATGGCAGTGCAGGGGGGCTAGTGGTGGGGTTGTGGTGCTGCAAGAGGGTGGTCCAAGCTCAGGGTGTGCCCCCAGGTACCTGGGGGCAGCGGGGACACAAGCCCTGCTTGCCAGAGGACTGCCTCATGCCAGCACAGGCAGCTGTATGCTGTGTGTGCTGGCCCCGTAGGTGCCGGCCCCTTGGTGGGACTGCAGAACCTTGCAAGAAAAATGCATGTTTTCTACTCTTACAGGCTCCTGTGGCTCAGGGACTTGGGAAAGGCTCTCACTGCTGTTACATGAACACTTCCAATTAAGCGGGTTTTGTTTTCATCCAGCTGCTAGCTTTACGAAGCGTGTTAGGAAAAAATATCTGCCATTACATTATAATGCACCAAAGCCTAGCTTTCATCAAATACAGTATACAATACACTTGCAGAAATATTCCATGCTCATGATTCCAGCATGACTTGTTGGAAAAAAAAATATCAAGACTCTTACTGAGACATTTCATAGGATAGGTTTCTTTATTTAGTTTACAGAAGCCTATGCATCCCTAAAGATAACCCCCTGCCATTCTCTTGCACACAAATTGATCTATATTCCTTTTGCATGATATCTTGCTAACTTGCTTGCTAACACACTTGCTTCATGACTACCTCTAAGCACTTAACAGGTACCAGTAAAGATATGCTTTCCTAGAATTCAGCCCATGGTAAGTCCTTGCTGGGCTGCAATCTTCATGGTTTCACTGTATGAACTCAAACATGGAACTGTTAAAAATATTGCTGAGGAAATGAATTACAGTCAAGGAGAGGATTTACAAAAAGAAATCAAGGGAGAGCATTAGCTTTATCTTTTGAAGCTTTTGGACATTGGTCATATAAATAATTTTTAAATCCTCATTCAAAGAAGTTCCCTCTCACTAGATTTTGGTGGAAAAAAGATCAATTTTTATAGAAGACTAGGTAAACTGTAAAGCAGTCATGACCCAAACGGGAAACTTAACTTAAATTTGAGAAAATAACCTTATAAAGAAACAGCTTAGAGACTCAATAATACAAATTTATTCAGTGCTTTGTCCTTTTATTCTGAGACTGGGTGATGAGGTGACTAGGAGATGAAGGCTGTCAGTTGCACATCCCCGTTGTTCAAAAGCCATGGGTATATCTCTCCTGACTCGCAGGACTGGGCTAAAAGTCATGGGCCAGGGTTTGGGTGGGTGCTGGTGCTCTCTGGGGTGCTCCAGGCCATATTAATACCAGTGCTCCTGCAGGCATTAGTGACTGGGAGCAGCTGGGACGTGTCATGTAGGGCAGAGACACACAGCCTCGAAGGCAGGCCACCCCTCCTGTGGCTGCTTTTGGTTAGGGTTTGTCCCCAGACAGTCAGGAGGGTTGCACACCAAGACAGCAGGCTACAGCTCTGACCATCACAGGGTAAATTTATCCTCAAGCTCTCTGTTCAAGGACCTGCAGTAGAAAACCCTGCTTCTTTCGAGGCACTAGCCTCATGGCTTTTACCTGCTGGTCCCTTCAGGGTGCAGGTTTCATCATCCTGACTTTCCCTTCCTTCCCCAGATGTCAAGCTGTGATACCAAGGAAATAAAGAAAAGTTACAGCCTGGGATGAGGACTGAATACAGTCTGCTTCTGAGTGCAATGAAGTGAGCAGCAGCATGGCCCCAAAGTGATCTCCCAGCATGGCAGGCAGCATACCCGAGGGGTGCCTGGTCCTGCAGGGCAGTTCAGGCATCTCTCCCTGCGACAGCAGGCAGGGAAAGCATGCAAGGGGGAAACCTGTTAAGTGGGGAAAACAACAGCAAAACAAAGTGTTGACTTGCTTGGTGCAGCATTCTTTCTGCAGATTGAACAGACAAAAACTTCTGAGAACAGGTCTGAGCACAGGCCCAGTTTTGTTTTTTTTTTTTCTTTTTAAGTTTTATTTTTCTTCTGCATTTAAAGTTAAAAGAAGCAAGTCCAACAGAGAGTAATCTCAAATGGGTCTGCTTTTTTTTTTTTTTTTTCCAGAGGCAGACAGGGAGAACACAACTGAAAGGCTCACTTCAGGTGTGGGCTCAAGAGCCCAACAATGGTCCAGATGGCACTTTGCCTGTTTTCTGATCACTTTCTACATGCCCAAGGCATATTAGGCTAATTTATTCCCCAAGACCAGATGCTAGTAGGTGTCACCTCTAGAACTGTGTCAGCTGTGCGTCTCCCACACTTGCTGCTGGAGGTCATGTGTTCTTCCTTCTTTGAAAGCTGTGGGACAGGACGCATGTCCTCTCCCATCTGAGGATGCTGATTTAATTCAGACAGGAGAGTAATTGGTAGTGGGGCTGGACTGAGCATTTCTGCTAGTAGCAGCTTTGTGTATAACAAGTGCATGAATGACAAGTGCACAGGTATGTAGATCAAGAATGCAAAATATTTTTTGCTTGTACCGCAGCCTGGTGTCATACAGGGACATACATATTTTATTTCTAGTGTTATTTAGCGGACTAGACATAGGTTAGAGTGTTCAGCAATGGGAGTATTTTGCTTGACTTTGCTGCTGGTCACCATATGTCCTTGAACACATCGTCTTTTTTTTTTTTTTTTTTTTCTCCTCACCTTCTGTTTGGTCCATGTATTTGTTGCTGAAATGGATAAGTGCATATTGAATCTGTGATGGTAGATCTTATTCCCTATTCAACCTATGATATGCTATTACAATTCCAGTATTGGCTCCTGCATTTCAGCTATAGAGTACTGCAATATTTATCTCCAGCTGTAGGAAGTAAGGTACTTCATTTTTTTTTTTCCCCTGCAAACCTGCATATTGCAGGTGCAGTAGATATTCTTAAGCATTAGAAATCAGTGGACATTTGGTGCATAATACTTAAGGATATGTACTGCACCTGGCAATTTTATACTTTAAATGAAGGTTTGGATCAAATAACACATTAGAAACAAAAGAATTTCTCTTTCTCTTTTTCTCTTTCTTTTTGAAAAAAAAAAAAAAAGATAAAAAAAAGAGATTATCTCCCTTGATATTACATTTTAAGAATTTAAAAGCAAAACTGCTCAGTCTGGAGGATCATAGCTTTGTATTTGATCTCAGACCATGCATTATTGATTTCCAGTATGTGAAAAATATCTAAAATGTCTGTGATAAAAATGCAAAGAATAAAAATGCTTTCACTGCTTTTGAAATTAAAATCAATTTTATGTGCACTACGTTGCAGGGAGTTGAAATTTTTTAAGTAGGTTAAGTAGTGGGAGGAATATTACAGAAAATGATTGCATTTCATTGTAAGATAAATTAGTAAAAGTATAGTGTAATTAGTATAGAAACAAAATAAATTCTGCAATTGAATGCTGGCATATACTAATGCAATGTTATTGCTAAGTGCTGAGAATAGGTTAAGCCTGACCCCTTATAATAACTGTTATATAACAGTAATAAGTTGTATACCCTTTATAATAACTCTTCCTGTTTACTTAAGGGAACACAGGTTGCAGCTCAGATCATAGTGATAATAACCTCAGCCCTCAATTCCCAACCAGAGTGTCTTTCTGTAGGTATTTACCTGCTTGCAGTGGGCCAGGACCATGCTGCCTTTTGGGGTCCGGAAAGGAGTTTGTTCCCCCAGGCAACAGGCAGCAGCCCCACATGGTGCCACCTGCCTACCGCTGAGCAGCACATCTAATGCCCTTGCCACGGGTTGCTGCCCATGAAACCTGGCTGTCTTACATCCCGGCTTCCTGGGAGAGAGTGGTAAGTCCCCAGGTGTGTGTGAGGATGATTGGGATCTGCAGAAATAGGTAATGGGTCTTCATAATCTGATGAGCTTTGTGGTTCTGGAAGGAGGTGGGGGTTTGATTGCTGGCTGGTTCATTTTCTTCAGAGCAACCCTGTTCTTCTACTTCTTCTGTGATCAGTTTCAGTTGTTTTTCCTACCGCACCATGTAGGATATTGCCCTTCCATCCTGGCCCTTTCCAAATGGAGATGTCTATTCCCAGGGGAACCAATCTTCTCACTGTCTGAGCAATGCTACGGGCAACTCTTTAGCACACAGCAGTGCCTATTTCCCTCCTCCTCTTCCCACCTGCTCAAAGTGCCATTTCATGCACATTCATGTTCAAGCGTCTCCTTATTTTCGTTATATATTGGAGACAAAACAACTTTAACCATCCTTGGCTTGCAGGTTCATATACCACTGGGAGCAGTAATGACTGGATAGCTTTGATTCACTTTCAGTTACAGGCAGAGTCCTCTCCCAGACCCAAAGACAAGCAGCTGCTACCTTGAAGCTGCTCTCATTTGCTGCTTTATTCCCAGGTTCTGCTGCCAACTTTGCTATGGGTCCTGGTACAAAAGAAATTGCATATTCTGTATTTCCCAGCTTCCCAATGTTTGTTGGCTGTCTCTCTCCCTTGTGGGTAAAGATAGCAGCCTAAGGGGCAACTGGGTTTTCTCTAGGTGCCTCCACACCCCTGGCACTAAGAAAGCCATCCTCATTATTGCACTTCTTGTAGGGATTTTTAACATGTATTCTGCTGGGAAATACCCAATAGAAAAAGATTCAATTAGCAGTAGGTAAACACTTACTCCCTTGCCCTTGTGGTGACCATCTCTTCTCCCCATTGCAGTAATTGACTCTGTAAGATAAATATGGAACTTAATCTGATTCAACTGCTTTTCCCCATTGTTTTCTTTCTGTTTTTCTCTTTACAGGAAGGAGAGTAAAAGTATATGTCTTTTGTGTAGATGCTGCTTCTTCAACTTCTGAGTTTGTTCACTCATTTTTTTAAGAGCCCTTATAATTTTCAAGGAGATCCAAGTGTACCCTTGTTTTTCCTATGGCTGCTGAATGGCTTAATTGATTAGACGGTTTAAGTGATTTATAGTGCAAGACCATTCCTCTTCTGTGATCTTCTTTCACTTGAGTTTTTTTTTTTTTTTTTTTTTTTTTTTTTTTTTTTTTTTTTCAGAAATGAATTGCACTTTCCTCCCTCTTGCCTGATTCCGCCAGTATGGGGCGCTCTGACCAGAGCAGCAGCAGTGGTAGTAGGTGTGAATGTTTTGTTGTATCTGGCCAAGGAACGAGGGGGATGTTTTGCATCGAATGATTTTGTAGTGGCTGCTTTTCTCGTGGGGAGGGCGAGATGTGCAGCTGTGTTTATTTTATGAGTGAGACACTCTGAGAAGGATGCTCTGAGCACTGACTGCCAGAGCACGCTCAGGAAAGCCTCAGCGCTGAAGAGCCTGGCTGTCAGGAGCAGGGTGACTGCTCCTTCCTCCCCTGAGAGATCAGAGAATTTGCCATCAGTTCTTGATGTGGTGCTCTAGATCTGCTGGTTCACGGGCTGATCCTTTTCCCCCTACCCTGTTTTGCACCTGACCCTCTTTTGTGCATATCCTCTGGGTTATTTCTGGCATCATTTCCCTTGGCAGAAGGCTTAGGTCTTCTCAGACTTTTTCCCTTTCAAGGTTTGTTTAGGAGACTCTCCTTCCCGTCCTCTCTGCAGCCTTCAGCATGGCATGGGACACAATATCCAGCCGCTGTACACTGGTGTGGGGTGAGGAGCAGCCAAACTGTTCAGTGGAGTTGACAAGAACATATGCATTTTTTTTCCAAGTCCACAGCAACTTTACAACACCTGTGGTCATGCAGGCTTTGCCATGGTTTCGAGGTGAAAGTGTTTTTTTTCTCTGACTAAGCAAGGTGCTTAAGAAGGGTATCAGTGACCAGCTTTGGTATTCAGCTGTTTCTGTTGCACAGCTGTCCGAAAAGCAGAGGAGCAATAAAAATACATCGTGCCTGCAGTTTTGCTCTCCTGTGTGTGTAATTGACTATGCTGCATCCTGTTTTCTTGGCTGCCAGAAGCAGCTAAAAGAATGAAGCCACTGGACTGCAAAGTTAAGATAAAGAAAATCAAACTATCTTTACTAACAGGTAACTATTTTTCCATGAAACCCTATTTTCCTTGGCTTAAAGCAGTTAGCTTTCTTCAGCTTTGGGAGTTTGTGACTGTGTAAAATAACAAGATCATACATAGATTAGCATAATAGCAATTGCAACAATAGTGTTTTTTAATAGTTCATTTAGTAGTGCTTTGATGTTTTTAACAGTCCCTAATGGTGCAGCATTAGAAATTATTCCCTGAGTGCTCAGAAGTGAGGCCTGAAAAAGAAAAAAAAGAAAGGCTGTCATTACTGAAAAGGCACCTATTGATCCCTGTCACAGAACTGGGATGCTATCTCACCCTCTGGTTCTGAATAAATAATGGCCTTTGACATAATGCAGCTCTGGACAGGTTAGAAATAGCAGCTAGCCTGTGAGAGAGGCTGAGATATAAACGAGCTTCTCAGCTAGAATAAAGCTGAGAGCTGCTAGGGGTGGGGTCACCTTTTCACTCCCTTTCTTCCACAGAATCTAACCAGAATTATATTTATTTGAAAAACAGCCTGAGCAATTCTTTCTGAAGAGGTTCTTGTAAAGGGACAAAAAGGGATGTGAGACTGCATGGAAGCCCCCAGACAAGCTGGACCCTGCAGGAGCACTCGAAGTCCTGGGGCTGCATTTACCACAGCATGACTCCAGTGACACAAGGGGGTCTCACTGCCTGTTTGCTCTCTGCTGAAACCCTCCATTTGAAACCCTCTGGTCACCTCAGGCCACACAGCCTTGCCTGAGGTCTTCAAGGGAGGTCATCTGCAGGCAACATGCTGTTTGTATCTGTGGGTGGCATGAAGTCCCTTGGCTTCCGGAAAATGCCAAGCACATGCCCAAGAAAATTAGGCTTTGCTGTCTTGATAGGTCAAGGGGGTTACTGACACTGGAGGAGCTGTGCCTGTTTCTACAGCTGGCTTGTTCCAAGCAGGTCAGCTGTGGTGGTGCAGTACTTCATCTTGGGGCACCACCATCAGTTAAGTCACTGGCCCTGCGAGGAAAGGTGGTTTGTATGGTGCCCTTTTAGGCAACCTTCAGCCCAGCTTCAGAGGATTAAGTACAGCTGTGTGCTTTTACAAATCATTGCCAGGGTTTCCACTTGATTCTCATCCATGTTCCAGCTATTTGTGTTCTTGTGGTCCTAGCTAAAAGATTTTTGGTCTCTTGTTATGAGCTGTGGTCCCTGATGTTTTTTTTTTTTTCCCTGACAAAGGTCCATAGCTGAAATGTCCCATCTCTCAGTAGTGCCATTTGTTGGAGCATGGCAGTTTTTGTTCTTCCCTTTGGAAGCCAAGGCATCTGTTTTTTTTCCTTAACAGAAGTGTTAAGGCATTGAGAGAAGAGACTCTAAAATTATCAGCCAATGCAAACAGGCCATTTTCTTGAGGGACCCATCAGGGTCTGGATGTTGGGCTGATCCACCTCCCACTGCTTTACTCTGGCTGCACCAGCTTCCTTTCCATCCCAGGACATAGCAGCTGCCATGCAGAGTCTGTGAGAGCTGCACTGAGAAATCACAGTTGGCTCTTTCCAGAACCAGGAATGCTTTTTCATGCAGAGACGCTAAGGTACAGAGATGAGAGATTAGTAAAACCCAGCTGCTAGGCATGGGATCTTGGGAGTGCGAGGTTTAGTGGTGAGTCAAAGCTGCGGGAAGGTTGGTAATTTGCAAGAAAAAAAAAAAAACAAAAAACAAACAACAAAACAAAACAAAACAAAACAAAAAAAAAAACAGAAAGAAATGGTTATGATTTTTAATTACTTACATGATCTCTCAAAACCCCCCTGATGTGGCAATGTTCTTTCATCCTGCACTCGGGCAAGAACATGGATGGTCTCAACAGCCCTTATAGAACGGAGAGCCAAGCTCAAAATCAGCCAAGAGTTCAGATGAGTTACATCAAACAAATCATAAGGCTCAATGTGGAATCCTCTGAGAACATGAAATTTCTATACTAGGGAGTTTAAAATCTAGATTTAAAAATTATACATACATATTTTATACTGGTTTCATCACCAAAATGTGTCTCCACAGCAGCAATCAAAGCCTTGGAAGATATATCTGTAAGTCAATGTTGGGAATCATTTAAAGAAAAAAACTCCAAATGTGGTATTTATATCTTCACAGACTATCTTTAGGTGCCATTCGTCATGTTCTTGCACAGTGTCTCCCAAACCTCCTCTTTCTGAAACAGCAATATTCCACACCTCGTTCTTAAACTTTGGGAAAACACTTAAAGCTCCTAAAATCATTTTCATTCATTTCTCAGAACAATAACATCAATGCCAGTAACATTAAGTTGAGCCATCTTGTGCTTCCTCAAAAACACTTTTGGTACAGCTCTTTCATCTGCAAAGGCTGGGTTGCCAGCCTTTTATTTTTTTTCTTTTTTTCTCTCTTTTTAATATATATATATATATATATATATATATTTTTAATGAAATGAGTAGAAGCGTGCACCACACTCAGAATTTGCTACATCTAGAAATAACATTTGTCTGCGTCACAGCATCTCTGTGGGGTGGCAGAGTGTGAATGAAGCAACAGAGAGGGTGAGGCAGTGTCTGAAATTTATTGTAGGGCTGATACTGAGTCTGGGGATGGAGGCACAGAGGGGAGATGCCAGAACAAATATAAAGAAGAAGATGCTGCCACTGTGCATGTGTCAGGGAAGAGTGTGGCTTTTTGAGGAGCAAGGAGAGAAAAACAGAGAACAGTGCATGCAATAACTCTGAGTGGAAAGCTTGCATTTGTTGGAGGGTGAGAGGGGAAAGATCAAAGCAAATTTAAGAGCCATCTGTGACTGGAGATCAGCTCAGGAGAAAGAAGAGTTAATGAATGTGATGTGTACTAAGTAAAAGATGTTTGCAGGCCCTGAAAGCTGTGAAACCAGGATGGATTGTGTAAGTCTTTCTCAATTGCAGTGAGTGAGGGCTACAGACGAATATAAAACAAAAGATATCAAACGGATGGGAGGTGGACGGGAAGATAGATCACACTGTGTAAGTGGGTTGTTTCAAGGGATAGAAAAAATTATGAGGAAGGCCACAGTCAACAGGACAGATTTCATGCCTGCCTGGACCAAGGCATTTTGGAGCAAATAAAGCCCATATGTTCCTACATGGGAGTGATACAATTATTGATAGACCAGGAGAGGTGAAAGTATTCTAGTAATTTCTATCTTCTGTGCTACAAAGAAACAGCATAAGGTACTGACTTTTCTGTTGGAAACCAAGAATGAATCCACTGGGATTTTCAATCAGCAGTCCAAGTAGCTTGCTCCCATGATCCCTAAAGAAAAAAAGAAGGAAATCCTCCTCCCTCATTGAGTAAGAAAATCTTTTATTGATATTATTGAAAAAAAAACCCACAAACCTTCTAAAATGCTGCAGACACTGAGGAAATATCAAAATACTGGAATATGACTATAAATAAGTAAACAAAACAACACTGAATATTATAGACCAGTAGACCTGACATCAGTCCTGAGGAAAAAAATAAATGGAAGAGCTTATACAGGATTCCATTAATAAAGAAATAAAGGGCAGGAATATAATTAATGTCAGTCAACATAGTTTTATGCAAAATAGGACTTGTCAAACAGAACTGATCTCATTTCTTGAGATTACAAGTTTGGTTGATGAAGGCAGCTATGGAGATACAAGATTCTTTGTAATGCTTTTGATTTTGTATCGCTACCTTTCTGACACAGAAACACATGCTATTCGACACTGAAATACAAAGGCACAAAGAAGTGGCTAGCTGACAGAAGTAGTTTCTAAGGGAAGTTATCATAAATAAAGGCCATTTCAGTGCCTTCAGCAACCTTGCTATTGAGAATATCCCACACTTTTCTCAAGATCTGGGAGTAACTACAAACTTACTGAAAAACCCATTTGACAAAACATCAGGTACAACGGCTGCAAAAGCAGGGGCAGAAACTGCTGTGCCAACAGAGCGATCAGGATTATTCAGTAAGCCATTTGAAGACAAATGGGTTGGAACTGTTCAGTGCAAGGCTGTGTACATATGGGCAGGCAATGCTGGGCTGATCTATAGTATGTGGCATTGTAGCCTGGAAAGAGTTTGGGGATCAGAAAGGATAAAACAGCTGAAATATGAACTTGCAATTGATGTCACAGCAGGTGGATCTAATGCTTGCTATGGAAATATACATGACCGAGGTGAATAAGAGCAGAAATGTGATGCTGAGAATTCAATACCAAAATATAGCATTTGTCCATGACCACAGAAAATAATGCAGAAAAGAGATACTAATGTGGGACATGAGGAGTGAGGAAGGAGAAGCACAAACTGCCTTGGAATGCAGAAAATGTGCTTTTCCTTTGTAGCAGTGTTTTCAAATGTTTGAATTAGCTGCAGGTAGGAGTTTTTGGAAGGCTGAGCTCTGCTGAGTTGCTTTTAACAGGCCCTCATTCAGAAAGTGTGACCTTAGTTCATTGTAACATAGTTCCTTCTCCCAGAAAAGGAAGCAAAATTTAATTGAAGTCCCTTTCACTCTGACTGATTGCCAAAATGAACTTAGAGCTGAACTTCTTCGCTTCAAGCATTAATTCAGATCATCTTGCCTGATAGCCCCTGTGCAGGCACGCTTGGAAAGCATTCAAGATATCTCATTTGTTCCCACCCCACAAGTGACGTGATTAGAGCATAAGTATCAGAAGGGTGCTTGTGGTGCAGGGAATAAAGGCATACAGAGAACTCACAGTCAGAAGTCATATCAGAATTTAAGGGTAGAAGAGAAGTATGTTTTTAACCAAGTTGGAACAAAACAGGGAAAGAAATGGCGCTGCCTCTGCCTTGTGATGTGTTTGAATGAAGATGGGGTGGCTATCTGCAAGAAGTTGTAAGAGCCTAAATAACTTGGGGAGTTCAGTATGAGGTTAAGTATGAAATATTAAACAGCTTGATATATGAAGGAGATCCTGATACATCATCAGACCATGTTTAGTGTTAAATGCAGCAACTGAAGAAAAGCTTATTGGCCAGTCAGTTGTGTAAGAAACAGAAACAGCAGGAGTCACAACCAGAGGTGGCATTGAAAGTGGTGGCATACTGAACAACGCCACAGCTTTACTTATGTCAGGGAGACTGAACTTAGGCAGGGATGTTTGGCTGTTACCTTTACTCTATCATACCTTGACATGTAACTTGACCATGGTCAAGAGATCCAGCATAAGGCTTGGGTGTATCAACCTCTTGGGAGGGCTTCACTTCTGTCTAATGTGCAGAGAAAGATTTTTACCTACTTGATCATGCCTATAGCTTATCAATAGCAGGGCTGTGGGAAGCCTCATCTGAAATAAGAAAAGAAACTGTCCAGTCCTCATCCTCCCACAGTATCTGTCACTCTGCACTAGTCTCAGACTTGATAGTTTCTGCCCAAGTGTGGTAAAGCATGCATAAATATTTTCAAGGCATTACACTGCCTCTCCAACACCTGCTCTGCAGTTCAAGTGGACGGTGTATTTCCATTTGGCATTTGGCTGTCTCCTGTTACAAAAGGGATATTAGGTGTATGTTTGAAAATGTCCTTTACTATTTTTCTCTGCAGCCCTGAGAAAGGACCTTTTAACTGGTTCACAGACTAAAGAATGTAGCCTTAAATTGTCAGGAGTAATTCCCTCTGCAAACTAAATGTAATGCCAAGTAACTTTATTTTTTTCCTCTTGTTATCCCCTTTGCCTTTGTCCCTTAGGTACTAGTGACTCAGAATGGAAACTTATAAAATATGAAGAAGAACATGCAAAGTCTCTCAGAGAATAAACAGTATTATTTCCTGACAAAGCTGCACACTGACAATTATTGAGCAACACCACAAAATGCCAAAGATATAGAAACACTAAAAATGGAACTGACGTGATTGTGAGACTCCCACACAAACCAAGAGCACAAGAGATTCACAGGTAGGAAGGACTCAGTTAAACTCTTCTCAACCTTGCTGCTCACCGATTACATCCCCAAGGAAAGGATATATATATATATTTATTATTTTTATTTTCTGTGTGTGTGTGACAGAGGTTAATGACATCATTTAGAGCTTCTTGATACTAGCAGGCCTTTGCTAGTGTGAGCAGGGCATACATCATTTAACCCTTAAGTGCCCAGAATGTCTGAGAAGTGTTTGGTGCCTAGCATTTCCCATTTTTACAAGGATTTCTGTTGCCTGGTGGTACTTTTCACTCTGTCCTCTCCTGAACAACCTTCTTGTGTCCTCAAGGCGATCTTTTCTTTGTCTTGTTTTCCTTTCTCTATCCTCCTTTCTCTGAATATGCATGGGACTTTCAGCTTTATTATTATTATTATTATTATTATTTAAAATCCTTCATTGTCATATATTTGTCTTTAAGCTAGAAGAGGACTTTCATGTTGTTTTCTCTCCTGCCTTTTTATTTCAAACCCATTGCTTTGTACTGTCATGCTTCCTGCAGGTAGACATTTTTGTTTAGACATCTGTGTTATCTCCTTGCATTGTCAAGGGAAACATGACCAAAATGGAATTCCACATATATCCCGCCAAAATGTTTCCCTTTCCATATTAATGTTAGGAATGGCAGCTGTGTGGTGTCTTTAATTCAGCAGCTTCAGAGAACTATGCTAAACAAAAACCCACAGATTGCAGGCCCCAAACACCAAAGATGTGGGATCTCGACCAAAACCACATTCTCCAGTTTTAAATCATTCTCCAGTTATCATCATTAAAACTATTTACCACAGAACTGGAGTTTTTTTGTGCCCACATGTGTATCTGCTGTTTCCTTGGTCCTTAAAAGTTCATGCCTATCCTTGTGCCAGAGTGGAGACCATCTGCAGTCTGGCTCTGCTTCCAGTCAGAGCATCTTCATTGCACCCAACTACTACATGGGTCCACCTTGCTTTGCCATCTTGTTTGCCACCACCCAATCCCAGACCTCTTCTCCATGCTTGCCACCAGACCCCTTACCCTTGTGGGAATGGTAATCTTCTCTGGCTTTTGTTCGTGCTGCTTTCTTCTCTCGTGTCAACTAAAAATACTGCCTCTGAATCAATTAGCTCCTCTTGCCAGCATAACGATGTGCACCCTCACTTTAAGCTCTCCTGTGGACTGCCATTCCTCCCACTTCGACAGACGCAAAACTTTTATCATGACCTTCAGACCCTTCCCTTATTGCCAGCAGTCACTTTTCCTTTCCATCTCCCTGAGCAGGACCGCCTATCAACACCCTTTATTATGGCAAGCACACTGTTTCTGGCAACTGGCTTGTCTGCCTCTCGTTTTTAATGCTCTCGCTCCCTTTTAATCGCTTTGCAAAGCACTGTAGCCATTCTCTGTAGCTGCCCCTTTTATTGTCTGCCATTTTCCTCCTCTGATCGCAGCTCTTTGGGCTTACTGAAGAAGCTAGTGGCAAGACAAGGAGGTTGTGATTCCTGCTCCTAATGTGCAAGCAGGAGTTTACTCAGCTCAGTTAACAGCAGATCTGTTCTCTGTGTGCAGCAGAGAAAGCAATTACTGTCCTGTGCTCAGCACTGATGAGGTATCCCTTTAGGAAAATCAGAAACAAACTGGAGAGTCCAGAGGAGGAAAAAAGAGCAATTAAAGGTTAGAAAGTCTGCAATCAGGAAATGTTGAATGCACAGCATTTCCTAAGAGGGAGAAAATGAGAGAAACTGGTTCCTTAACATGACTTCTACTGCATTAAAAAAAAAAAAAAAAAAAAAAGTTTCCAAAGAGGCCAACCAGCAGTGGTGCTCAGTCTGGGAGGGTAAGGCAGGTGGTGTGTTGTGAGGGAGAGCTGCCCTCGCCCTCTGCTCCTGGCTGTGGTTGTGGGTCAGAGCTGCCCCACAGTCTGGGGTTGCAACAGGACATTGACTTCCAGCAGGAAGCACACCTGCTGCAGAGCAGGTCGGGTCTCATTGGGACCGTGCTTTTGTACTGTCAGCTGTCAGCAGCAGCCAAAAGTAAAATTCATTGGTGTGGCCTACATCTGCCCCTAGACGAGCTGTAACCAAGCCCGACGGACGAGCAACACTTTCTGTCATGCTGTGGGAGCTTCTGGTAGTGCCACAGAGGCTGCCTGTGGGCTTGAGTATCCCAGAAGTGTCAAAGGCTGGTTTATTGCCATGGCTGGCCCTTGTGGCCTGGATCCTGAGGTATAAAGCAGCAGAGCTGTTGGACTTACACCCACATGCAGATTAATGAGTACACATTACTTCTCAGTTTAATTGGAGAAGACCTCCTGTCTGAAACGGTGCCAGCTTTGCAATCAAGGCATAGTTCTAGTGTTCAGTGCCATGAAACCAGAGGCAGTGTTTTGGTAGGTCTGATAGGGGCCTAGTCTAATGAAAGTGCTCTGACCTCACTCCCACTCTCTGCAGCCAGCCTGCTCCTTTGCAACCTCCCCAAACAAACTTTGGACATTTGTCGGCGTGTCTGCTTTTGAAGCTCCGGCACAGCTCACCCTTCTCTCAGCCCAAGGAGGACGATGAGACCTGCCTTTCACAGGAGCTGGAAGAACACTGAAAGGAATGGCAAGGGTAGAAGGCTGGAAATCAGCTTCAGTCAGGAGCCCTGACTTTGAAGACTTTCTGTAGGAGCACTGTTTTTAATTGGATGGGGTTATGGCCTTCCAGAAATCATGTGCTGCCCATAGCCTGATCATCTGTCACATCTTTTCTGCTGATACTGTGCAGGCCTCCGTGCCACTGCTCATTTAAGCATGGGTATGTGCAGCTCTCCAAGACACTGCACGTCCTCTTTGCCTCACCACAAATTCCTCTGCAGCAGTGGAGGACTTGGGGACTTCTTCCAACCTGCTGTAACATCAATAAGAAAGAGTCCTGCCTGGCTCTGCTTACGTATTTTGGCTTCTTCAGAGTCCTGAATACTTTTCTGCTGTGTGCAGAGTAAATTATGCTGTCATGTGTCGCTTTATGCCCTGCTGCTAGACTCCTTGCAAGGGAGTGCTAAAATCTGAGGCAGAGGAGGAGGGAGAGCACTGCCCTTCTTCTGTGCTCATAACCAGCAAGGTTGAAAGGGCTGTGGATGATCATGGTGCTGCTCTTATTCTGCCCCTGCTAGACATCTAGGATTGTTTGGTGGCACCCTGCCTAACTCAGGTCACTCCTGCAATCAAGGGTAACAGAGAAAGCAGAATGGCCTCTAAGCCACTGGCATTCTTGCTAAAATTAGCTTCATTTTTAGTTTTCAGCAGAAGACACAGTGAAGACAAACTTGCACGTAAATGAGGATTCACGACACCCAGGGTCAAGTTGTTTGATCCCTCCTGGCTGAATGGCCTGGACTTTTACCTTCCGCTGACTCCCACATAGGGTGTAGTGTGGAGGGATCTGTGAAGTTATTTTTTTTTCTTCCTATGGATTTTACTGCAGCTTTGAGGTTGTTTGCTTGCTAAAAAAAAAGCCTCCTTTATGGATGACTTACAGAGTGTGTACCTTAGAATCCAGGCAACTTCTCTGGGAAAAGGCTGGTAAATGTTTCCATATGATTTCATATATTCTTATCATATATAATTAAAAGGAAATGCAAGGCAACAGCATGCATTTTCCTTTGTTCAGGAGAGAGACAGGTTAAAGGATCAGCTTTCAAAAGTGCCTCTGAGAAGTAATGACTGTTGCTGGTATGAATGTGGTAAACTATAATTAACGTATTTGGGGAATTGAAACAGAATATGAGAACAATGGCTTGTATTTTTACATTAAGTAAGAATATAGCCTATGTATAATTAAAAGTAAGCACTTAACTGCTATTATTTTCTCCTGTCTACCAAAGCTACTGTTTGTTTAGAACTGAAGAAAAGAAGGAGGGACCAGGAGCTGTGTAAATTATTGCAAAGCAAAAAGACAGATTGGAGAGGGTGTATTTGCCAATAAGCAAGCTGATGAGTGATGCAGAATGGTAAACAATCCCAGCTCTCCTTTTTGCATGGTAAAGGCACTGTCAATATGATGTTTTTCTGTGCATGTTGGTGAGAGTGGGAAAGAGGATGTGTACCTTTGTCCCTAAGAAGAAGATATGAGTTCTCAGCTGCGCTTGGAGTCTGTGGTGGGAACTCATGGGAACAATCACTCATAAGCCACTGTGTTAGCACATGAAGTTCTGCAACTCAGAAGACATTTCTCTCAACTGGCAACCATCTTCCATGTTTTTTAGTATGGTAAAGGAGAACTGGAGAGTGTTGAATAGGATTCCTCCACTGAGCAGCAGAACTTTTATGCAGGGGCAACCATTTCATTTACAGCCCTAAGAGTGACACCACATTCTCCCACCTTCCCAGTGAGTGTGCTGCACAGTGGAACTCAGACTGGGAGTCTTTGGCTGAAATTTGTCCTTTGCTGTCTTCCAGCTGCTGGGAAAACTAGGTGCCTTGCGAGAATTTTGCTTGCTCTTCCTTCTCTCTGCCCTTTTGTGCTAAGGAGGCAAGGAAAAAAGAAATACCATGAGCTACATGCAGGGGACATATAGAGACATCGTCCTTAGTCTGTGTGTGTGGCAAACTGTAATTAATGTCTGAGGGGCGAAAGTGGATTTTGAGAACAATTGTTCTGAGAGGACAATTGTCATTCTAACTGAATACCTGTGTGATGGCCTTTGTCATTCTGTTGAATGACTATATAATAACATTTTGCAAATCCTGAAAGGTGTGAAAAGCAACAGTGCCTCTCTGGCATATTTTTCATGGGAGGTCCACCTGTCACTCTGAGAGCCTGGTGTGGTGAGTGGAAGGTTCATTTTACACTGCTTGTCCTGATAATGCCACATTCACACAGCACATAAATATCCAGCACAAAGCCTTATGAGCATCGGAGGCTGAATGCAGGTAGGAAGACATGTACTGTGGTTCTAGAAAGGGACTGCCATGCGTATGTATGTGTATGGGAAGGAAGAAACTGAAGTCTGATGATTTAGGAACATTATCCTACAGTGATGGGACTACACATGTTTCTGAAGTGGTTGGAATTTCTCCTCTTCCTTCATCTCCTCTTCCTCTATGCCTTACATCCAACAGTTCATTTTCAGGATTTGGAGCATTTCATATTCACCAATGCCAAGCTGCTCTTCCGTGACAGAACTACAAGACCAGCTGCAATATGCTTTTGTCAGGAACTTTAGCCATGCTCCACAAAAAGGCAGGCTAAGATGTGCTGAATATTGAAGGCCATGATCTTTGTGACAACTTTGGCTTTCTTGTAAAAGGTCACTACTGTGGCAGCTTGAAGCTGTGCTCACACTCCTGATCTCCCCTGGTAGTGTGCGAGAGCACTGCGGAGAGTCATCAAGGCAATGAATTAGCTTTGACTTTTCCAGCCTCACAGTGGGGCTCTTGAGAACAGTTTTTCCTACAAGCAGAAGGACCTCCTGGTGATCCCAGGGGTCACACAGGTGGAAAAGGAGAAGGCAGGTACCTGCTCTCACCTCACTCAGAGGGCAGTGGCGAATGGCTGTATCCTTCTCTTGCTGGAAGCATGCTTTCCTAGTACCAGTCCATGTCTGCTGCTGAGAGTATGGCTTACAATTCTACCCATACATTTCTGGTAGCTGAGTTGGTTTAGAAGTCAGGATGGGATCCAACAAAATGCACCTTGCTTTGGTGCACAGTTTCAGCAGATGGAGTGGGATTGTTCATGTCTGGTACTAATTTCAAGTTTAGAAAAATATATTTGATGAATGGCTGCAGCAGAGGACTTCATTATTAGACATGCGGGTTTTAGTGCTTTCTTCCAAGTTATTATGTACTAAATACTCAGATATGCTGCTTTCTAATGAATGACACTTTAAATCATATTGCTGGAAGGACTCCACCTAGCTCTTAAATGTTGAACAAGCCACTTCATTAGAATCCTCTTCCCCCCTGCCCTCCCTACCCACCTAGTCCCTTAGTCACCCACCCCACCCTCCCTTCTTCTTCCCTTTTCCTCTGCTATGCTAGAAAAAAGCAAGACTCTCACAGACCAGCATGCTAAAAGCTGGCACAAACTTTGCACTGCCCCCTGTCTTCACCACCTCCTTTTTCCTGGTCAAGCTGTGCAAAGTTGTATTAAGAAATTGGGTGAAAAACAAGCCTCCCCAAATCTGTGTGCCTTGTACAGCTGAAGAATCTGTAGCTGAGCTCCTAGTGGAGCCAGATACTCCGGCAGTGTTTGGTTGTTGCCATTTTTGCTTGAAGCATGGCTTTTCCTGCTGCAGCAGGGACAGTGCCTCTGCTTGGCTGTGGCAGTGGGGTGGCCAGAACTGAGGCTGCCATCTCCAGAAGCTGAGCTACAGTTAAGAGAAGCTCCCTGTCACACTACACTCTGGGGGCTGGGAAGCCAACATTTTGTCTCTGTCTGAATGTCGGGGTAAAATTTACACTGCTTCCTACTGAGTCTCTCTCTCTGCCTGTCTCTTAGGTTGCACACAAAGGTTTGCAAGAGAGAACACTGGGAGAGAAGTGATCCCTGCAGCTTAAGGGAAGAATGGGCTCCTAAATCAGCAGCAGCCTTTGGAGGCTTATTTCCCAGCTGCTGGGCATGGATAGAGATTAAGGGTGATCATTTACGCCATTCAGCAGATTACAGCATGGCTGGATGGTTTGGAGAACATGCAGATTTATTGTGAGGAATGGAAAGTTTTCTTCCCTTTTAGTCTGTCTGTATCTTACTACCAGATATTTTTCCTGATTGACAGGGAAATGATGCTTATGGGAACATCAGTGATGCAGCAGTAGCTGCAGAAAAGCTCAGGGCAATACCACAGGAATCTGATTTTTATTTATTCATTCATTCATTTATTTATTTATTTATTAAATGCTGGCAGTGGTGTTTGGTATATGCAGTGTCATGAAAACCTTTGTTTTCCTAAGAAGCTGAACTACTAATGACAGGTCCCTGTGTGCCTGTCTTCTGCCAGCCTTGCTGTCTTGTCAGGTTTGTGTTGATTCACCAGCACTTGGAATGATGTTCTTGGATGAGCTAAGGAGTGATATTTTGCTAAGCCATTGGCAAAGTGCATCTTTTGCCAAATGTTCCAGCCATAGCCTTGTTGCAGCGTGATTGCAACAGCTGGCTTCAAAGCTGGTCCATATTTTCAGCTGGTAATCTCCTCTGGGGACAGGAGGAAATGTGCCTGGTACCTCTGCCATCTCATCAGTCAATGACATCTTCCTGCCTTGGTGATTATACTTTCCACAGAGGAATGAGAGCGCCTCTTCCCTGTTGCAGTGAATATTTCTAAAATCCCTAATGGTACACAAGTGGCCAGTGGTGCTCAGACAGCACTGCCCTATCCTTTCCCCTAAAACTATCACTGTCTTCTTCATTTTATTCCTGCTCTCCTGTGATCTTGTTAAAGTTTTTAGTTTGTGCAAGCAGCAGTTAAAGAGAAAAATAACCACCAATGCTCCTCACCTTCATCCTGAGTGGAAAATTTTTGCTGTCCCATTGCTGTAGGTACTTTTTCTGTGGATTCTAGTTCCTGGAACTGGTCCAGGGGTAAAAACTCTTCCTCTTAAACCATTTTCACATTATAGTCCCTCACCTCCCCAAAGCACCACTAAGCTTCACGAAGTTGCATGTTTAGCAATAGACAGTACAAGCCTGTTGATGTTAGCTGCCACAACATGGAGATCCCTGGAGGAAAACATTGTCATTTTCACTCTGTGAGTTTTGATAAAACAAACACCTCCTATGCTTCATTTACCTCCTCTGTGAACACCACAAATACGGACACGCCATGCAGGAGGAGGCCATGAGTGTTACAAGCTTGTGTCTGCAACATGCTTCATAAGAATCACTAGTGCGTCAGCTCATTTGGACAAGATAAACATAGAAATGAATCTGCAATGGGAGTTTTAAATTCTGCAGTGTGATTTTCAATAGGTTCTGTATTCAGGTACAGATGTTTTGTGTTTCCAGCCTTATTGTGAAGCATCCATGCTTTGCTCTCGGATAAAAAAGCCACGTTTTCCACTCCCTGTAAGAGCTGCCTCAGTGATCCCTTCAAGGAGCTTCTGCTTGCTTTTAAATGGTTTTTATCTTTTCCTGGAAGACGTTGTGGCGTATTATCATGCTACATTTTCAGAATGGCTAAAATGCTGTTAGAGCTGAAGGAAATGTCTGTCCTTTTCATACTTTTGTCAGAAATGCATTGTTAGTTTTCCTTTATCTTAGGGCAGAGGCAGTCAATAACACTGAAGAGGAGTGAAGAAATACTGCAGACTTGGATTGGGTTCAGTGTTTGTGCTGTGTATCTTTTGGAAGGATTGCTGGAATTTGTCAGTAGAGCATCTCTGAATAGCAGAGATTTTTACTAGTTGCCAGGAAAAGTATTTAATTGTGTTTGTATGAAAATGATAACTTTTTGAAACAAATAGCTGTGGTGCAAAAAGAATCTGTGAAATATGTTTCAGGTTTCTTTTCCATTTTTCATGATTTTTGATGAAAAGTCTGCATCTAATTGGTATTAATATATATATATATTTATTTTTTTTCACTTTGTTTTAATCTTCATTCTGATAAACAGTATATTGTGGGTGAAAAAAAAAAAGGTTTCAAAAATGCAGCAAGACCTGCTTCTAGCCCTTCATTTCTCTGTCATCTACTGAATGGTTTCTGACTTGCTCGAAGCACTCAGACTGTTTGTATAGGCACATGTCAGTACCTCTTCAAAGCAGTGGGCTTCTTGGTTAGTGTGAGCCTCAGCCCTGACTTCACTGAGATTTCCTTCTGCTACCTGGGCCTGTACAGTTGAAGGTTTGCTCTTTGATGATGAGACATCAAAGCGTGGACACATGGGCCCTCTTCCACCATGGCTCCTTGAGGACAAGGTCAGAGAGCTACCCTTGTTCTGCTGGAGGTGCTCACTGGTAAGATCACAACAATATGCTGACCTTGTCTCCAGAGAAGTGGTCATTCCTCTCCTTGACTGGCCCTAACTTCACCGAGTGTTGTGTCCTGCTTTCCACAGACATCCAAGCTGGAGCTGTAACCAATGTCCTGACTCAGTAGTTTACAAGCTCTGAAACTGCTTCTTGGTTTAAACTTACAAAGCCTGTGGTGTCTTGGAGCAGATGAAGGGGTTGTAAGAACGAGATATTTGGTATTTAAACCCTGTTGTTAATGTCTGGAGCAAGTCAGCAAAAATTCTGCCACTGTGTTATTCTTCCATGCTTGAGGCCAAAGTCTGAGCAGTTGTTTGTCACCAACCTTTCCCAGCAAATCCAGCAACAAAGCAAGCACCTGGGGCATCTCTTTATCATAATCATATTGTGGGGGTCAATCTGTGAAATGATGACTGAATAGCTGTTTTTCCAATGTTACAATTTTAAATGAAGCAGCCTCAAAAACCAACCACACAGTTCTGATGTCAGTAAATGCTAAGTCATGTGAAAGTCTCAGGAACCTCAGAGCAAATGTTCTAACAGCATCTTTTCTTCACCTATTTAGTTAAGCTATCACAAGCATGTTTCCTGAGTGATGAATATTTCAGCAGAGAAAACACACACACTAAAGTACTCTTAAAATGTCCACAGAGTGTCAGATAATGCTATTTCATGTTATACTTACCTTTCTTTTTCAGTGCACAACAGCAACACAAACTTGTTCTATTGAAAATGAAGTGAGAAAGTGACATATCCTTTGAATGCATGCTTTTGGACCTTCTGAACCCACAGTGATTACCCACACAAGGTTCATGTGAAACCACAACCCGTTCTTAAATAGACATACAGGATTGTATAAATCTGTCCGGGATAAACGTGTGTAATCTGAGGAGATTATAGGCTCATAAATTAATGTAAGGGTAAATCAGATCCTTATGCTAACAGTCTTTGGTTGTCAGTATACAAACAGCCTGTAATATCTCACGTAACTGAAATATATCGATTCTTTCAGTAACCTGAAGTGAGCTGCCAGCAACAGTGGTGTCTTTATATCTTCTGTCTGCCTATTCAGGTGGAAATGAAGAGGAATTGCTCTATGCTTCCAGTTTATTAGAGCCCATTTGTTCTCAGTTTAAGGGACTGTTGCTCCTCTGGGGTCAATACCAGAATTAACATTTTCATCAATGATGTGAATGAGGAGATGAAGTGTACTTTCTTGTGTTATGTGGGTGACAACCAGTTAGGGAATACATCACATCATTGATACACTGGAATGGGTTGCCATTCACAGACCTTCCTGATCTGGAGAAATGAGCTGGCAGGACCTCAAGAAATTCAGTAGATAGGAATGTGAAACCCTGCCCACGGGGTGGAATAACCATAACTGACAGTATAGGCTGGGGGCCAATTGGATAGAGAGCACCTTTGCAAAAGGAAACCAGTGGTGCACAGCAAGCTGAAAAGCATTCAGTGTGCTCTTGAAGCAATTAGGGATAACCATATATTGGGCTACATTAGGAAAAGTGCAGTCAGCAAAAGGAGGAAAGTAATTATTCCACTATGTTCAGCAGATTTTTGGTCTCATCTAGAATATGGTGTACAATCTGGGGCTCTTCAGTGCAAGTGAAATGTTGAGAAACTGGTGTGAGTCCAGCTGAGCTGGGGATTGGGTTGTGGGGAGAGGTGGAGAACATGGTGCCTATCAAGAACAGCTGAGTTATTTAGCTTGGAAGGCAAAACAGAGAAAGGGTGTCTAATTCCTGTCTTAAACTGCGCATTGGAAGGTTTCAGAGAGGACAAAGCCATGCTCTTCTCAGAGGTGCAAACTGAAAGGACAATTATGAATGGACACAAGTTGCAGCAAGGGGAATTTCAGAATAAGCAGTGGTAAAAACCTTTTCAGCTGAGAGCAGCGTGGCCCTGGGACAAGCACCAGAAGTGATGTGGACAATCTATGCATGGAGATTTTTCAAAACCCATCTGAAGTGCACAGCTATCTGACCAAACACTGAAGATGTCCCTGCTTTTAGCAGGGTATTAGACTGAAGACATCCAGGGGTCCCTTCCAACATAAATTATTCTGTGATTCTGTGAGAATTTGACATGTAGCTTTTCTTAAATTGTGACATGCTGATACCATCATTGTATACAGGTGTATGGCTTCTCCTGGGGGTTCAGGTGTATGGTATTGCTCTTCTAATTAGCCCACGTGTCCTTTAATGACAGTCATGCTACATGTATAATTTTCCAGAATAGACCTTTTGTACAGCATCAGCAAACCTGTGGAGGGAAAGGGGACTGACCGTAGTGAGCAAAAACACTTCCTGTAGATCATCCTTACAAAATGGGGAAGAGCAATTCCTGAGAGGTTATATATGTCCTGAAACAGCCCACAGACACTCACTGGTTTGACAGCACTTTTCACTGGAGTAGCAACAGTGCCTGAAGTGTATTCTCATGAAACCTTTTTGCTGTTTAAAATGAAATTTTATAAAAATGTACCTAATTAATTTCTGAAGGTAATTCCACATAGCATTCTGGAAGCAGATATACTTAGTCCCTGCTCGGAGCCAAATCCAGTGTAGAGGTACCATTGAACTTAGAGTAATCTCTGTCTAGGGAAGAGTCACTGGACAGGCACAGGATGTTAACCTAGCCCCAGGACCACCACAATGCAGTTTCAGGCTTCCAGTCAGCATAAAAACAGCATGTTGACCTCTTTCTGCAAAAGCAGATGAAGGTATAACTTACTTCTTATTCCCTGAGCAGGCAGTGCAATGACTTGCTGCCGGTAGCTGCATGTACAATCGTCCCTTTATGCAGAAATAGTGATGAAGCAGTGTGAAATAGTTTCTAAAACACAGATATTTCTTCAAGTTCCTCATCTTCTTCAGTTTTCTTAGGTATTTACAGAAAGTTACAAATGGATACAGGAAGATGTGGTAGTCCCTCTCAGAGAGTAAAGGGTGAAGAAGAAAACTGGGGAATCGATTTTTAGCAACACATTTTGTTCACTTATTAATGAACATTTGTTTCCTTGTGTAAGATTTGCCATTTATGATTACTTGCCATATTTCTGGGTTCCTTTCTGTGTTAAAAAGTGGTTATTGCAGGTATTTGATCTTAAAGATTATGTGTGTACTGATTAATTTAGAGTGGGACACTTCATGCTTCACTTCGTCTTTATTCTCAGAATTAGAAATGTAGAACAAACACTTGCTATTCACAGTGAACTTTCTGTGTATATTCCTCAATATCCACATAAGCCTAGCTCACTCTTTTTATGTTCTTGCCAATAATTTTTTTGTTTAAAGTATGCAGAGAAAGTAAGTATGCAAGATGCATAAACACAATGCAAGTTAAAGTGTACTGAAATTTGTACTAATTTGTACTTATTCTGTATTATTAATATTGGTGTCCTTGAAAAGGGAGATGGAGTTTTGATATTAAATGTTATATGCTCTGCTATCATATGTGTAAACTTTGATTCAGCCAAAGGTTTTTCAGGCTGCTGAGAATCACTGGGGAAATGTATGAAAAGAGAATGAGCTTTGTGCTGGAATTGTTAACAGAAGCAACATATTCTGTACTACTTACGTTTTGGAAAAAGGTTGAAAGAAAACTTTCCACACACTATATTGTAACACCACTGTAATTTCATTTGATCAGACTTGGGGTCAATTGATGGCTTTAATATTATGGAAAAGGAGCTTTAGTGAAGAGTGATTTCTGTTGCTAAGACAACCATCTCACGACACTGCAGTACAGCAGAAAAATGGACTATTATTAAATGATGCAGTGAAATTAATGATCTAGAAGTAACATGGTGCCAGATCCTCGGCTGACACAGAATGAAGCTATCTTCCTCAGCAAGCTCTTCTCATTTGCACAAGGTGAAGATCTAGCATGTATTTCACAAAAGAAAAAGCTGCTGATCTTTGAAGTGCACTGTTCCTTCTTTTCAGATACAGACTGAGACCACGTGGTTTGCTGCTGCTGGACAAGTCAAAGCTCAGGACATGGGAATCAGATCCTTTCTTTCACCAGACCATGGGAGAGCCTGGAGGAGACCACTGTCCTGCAGGCTTCAGTTTCCAAGCTGGCAAATGGCAGCAGCTAACCTGACTTCCTCCCATCACCTCTCTCCCCAAGGCCAGCGCTCAGCTGCCACATGGTGCACTGTCACAGAAGGATTTATTATCCCATCCTGATGTTACTTATCCATCAGTAGAGTGACAATCTTTCCAGAGACAGTACTGCTATAGTCCTACTACTCCACAGCTAGTGTAAATAAACCTCATGCAGACGATCATAGCCCAGACAGTGAAACCACTTGTACAAGTGGTGTACAAATGATGGCTGAGGGAAAAGATGCTCCACCCATCTCAAAATCCCAGGGATACAAGTAGTATTTCATCTGCTGCACTTAACACATCTGTCATCCGATATATGGGTCTAAATTTAGAGAGGTATGCCTCTCACCATTTTTGTCAAAGTTCTCTATTTGGTGATATTTTAAGCCACCAGGAACGTGGGAGTTGAACCCCATGGTGCTGAAGTAAGTTTGCTCAGCTTATTCCCCTATGAGCACCTGTTCTCAGTTGTTTGTAACTTTGCCTGTTTTCCTGGTGGGAGAAAAATGAGAACCTAATTGTGAGATTTTTCCGTGCTTGTTTTTCTTCCTCAGGCTGGCTGTTTTAAAATGTTTAGTTTTGGATCAAATGCTTTTCATATGAGCCAACAATTTGCCCTTGCCACAAAGAAAACTAATGACATCCTGGGCTGCGTTATGCACGATATTGCCAGCAGGTTGAGGGAGGTGATCCTTGCCCTGTGATCAACAGCAGTGGTTCTGTATCCAGTCCAGTTCTGTGCTCCCCAGTGTGGACATAGAGCTGCTGGAGAGAGTCCAATGAAGGGCCAGAAAGATGATGAAGGGACTGGAGCATTTCTCTTTTTTTTGGAGAAGGGCTGAGAGAGCTGGGACTGTTCAGTCTGGAGAAGAGGAGGATCAAGGGGGTGAGATCATCAATGTGTACAAAAACACATTGAGAGAAGGTACAAGGTGGACAGAGCACTGTTCAGAGGTGCTTGGTGACAGGACAAGAGGCAGTGGGCATACACAGGAGCACAGGCGGTTCTCTGTAAACATCAGGAAGCATTTCTGTGCTGTGTGGGTGCTGAGCATGGTCACAGGCTGCCCAGAGAGACTGTGGTATCTCCTTCCTTGGACATCTTCAAAAGCTGCCTGGACATGAGCCTAGGCAACCTGCTCTGTGTGTCCCTGCTTGAACTAGACAACTGGACCAGATGGCTTCCAGAGGTCCCTTCCAACCTCAACCATTCTGCGATTCTTTGAGATAAGATATGTCAGGAAAGGAAGGTGGAAATATTTTTGATTTTTTTTTTTTTTTAATAAACAAAACAAAACAATGTTATCTCTATTTTTATTTTTATTTTTGGTTTTGCCTCTTTAACGTAGGTAAGAAACTAGTCATTCAAGAACATGTTTTCATAGAAGGAAATGCCTTTATGTCTGTGGTGAGAATCTACCCAAAATTGTGTTTATTTCTTTCTCATGTACGTGAAGTTGTCCCTAATGAACTGGAAAAGTGGTCTGAATCAGGGAGATGAAATTCAGTAATGAAAGAGAAATCGAATGCACAAGACGAGTGAAGAATAAGAGGTCACATAAAAGTGCTGCAGAAAAGGATTAGGAGATATCATATCTGAAGATTGAGCTTATGAGATATTGTGAAAATGCCAAATTTTATTCTTGAATTTATGAACAGGAGCATAGTTGGCAGGACAAAGGGACCGTTCTCTATCTGTGCCTAATACTGGTAAGGCTGTATTAGATTAACTTTCGAAGGTGTGTACCAGGATTTAAGAAGATACAGAGAAACTGGAGAAAGCTATAGGATAATTATAAAAGAGTTAGAAAACATGAGCTCCCATGAAAGGCTGAAGGACTTGGGTTTACTACAGAAAAGGGCATGTTTGAACAGGACTTGGTAAACCTTCAAAAGTATGAATAGATTGTTTTGAAGAGAATGGTTATCAGTTGTTCTTTCTATCCAAGCAGAGCACACTACAGCCCTTCCAAGGTTGTCCCAGAGCATACCTGTAACAGAGGGACTGCCATTTGACCCCTTCCTAAGGTGAGTGTCCTGGCACCAAAACTGCTTGCTGCAGGTATTGCTTCCATTTCAAACATGTTTACACTGTTGATATTAACTAATAATAGAAGAACACAAGAAGTCACGTAACATGTAATAAACAGATGGGAAGAAGAAATTTTTTGGTGGATTAGGAAAAAGGGTGAATAAGAGAAGAACCTCCTGACTTAGAATAAACAATATATACTTAGGTAAAACAAACAAACACAAAAACATCCAACTGCATTTGGAGAGTCCAGACATACACTGTGACAGAGCTTCACCAAATAGTTTAGTGGGATATATAGGCAGTAAAGTGTGAGTGCTGTTGAGACCTAAGCAGTAGAAAAGCAGGAATTCTGAGTAGTTACTTGTCCTTATTCCCTGAAGAGCGTTGCATTTCTCTTGTACTAAGAGCTTGACCTGTTCAAATGAGCCCTACTTGCAACACAAGTCTTTAATTTAATTTGAGTCACTTGTCGAATGAAGCTAGTTAAAATACCAGCTTCTTTTTCTGATGTAATATTTTTCTTTTATTTTCATGTTTATTTTTACTAGGACATCTTTTTCTGAGTATTTTTTCTTCTTCTTCCTCTATCATATTTTAAAATCCAGTCTTTCTTCTCAGCCTCTCCCACTAAATTCCTTGTTCATCTCTACAGTCAACTACTGTAGGATCCACCTACCCAAACCCACCCAATTGTTAGTCATCTCCCCACCCCACCATCTGCAGGCCATGCCATTCATGGCATCAAATCCTTGCTCATCATATTTCAGTTACACATATCTTCTTTTCAAGGAATGGCTTATTTGGATGTTGTGCTTCTGCTTCTTTCTTTCTGCACATCTCTCCTGCTTAACCCTATGCCTATCTTCAAAGGTACAAACTACAGTTAATAAAAATATGCAAAGACTAGAAACAGAATGCAGAGAATCAAGAAAAGTGTGAAAAGAAGGGCAAATGGTTTCAACAACCTTTGTTGGACAGTGGCTGAGATGGTCTAGTACTTTGGTGCAGTGCAGCCTTCATCCTTCATTTCTGAGATCCAGGTATACACGTAAGGTGATGGCTGTACAGTCCTGTAAATAACTTTTGAAATATATTTGTTGCTGTCTACTATCCTCATATGAAAGCCAGTGACCTGTTCAGGACATTGTCTGAATGAGACATCTTAGATCTTGTTTGCATCTTGAGAGAGAAATTTCACCAGTGAGCTCAGAGGCCCACAGGTTTCTGGATGCTAGGATTTTGGGGTATGCTCAGTCATGTCCTTTGCAAATGTAAATGTAAATTTAACTCATTGTGAAAGATAGTGCTCCTTACAAGTGTTTGTATTGTGAAAACAGACCCTGGTATTTCAAGGGCAGGTGTGACAGGAACAAGATAGAGGAAGGCATGGCAGTGACCTCCTAAAAGCTGCACTAAGCTGGGCTGCAGCTTTTTTGAGTACTGTAAAGGCAGTGCAGTTGCAAAAAGAGACAGAGGTGATTAGGGCAGAGCTGCCCACTCATGTAATAGAGTGGGAGTGCCAGCATGCGGCAGCTGCCTGCTGCACAGCTGAATGCCTGCAGCATTAGGCAGAGGGGTACAGTTGCAGCCAGCTGGAGAGTCAGGTGGGCCAACGCACAGCTAAGTCCTTATCACTCCACTGGTGGTGAGGGAAAAGCTAGAGCTGGATTTTTTTGTGTGTCATGCATAATCAGTTTTGCTAGAGAGCAGAGCAGGGGACCAAATGACTTCCATCTCACTACCCCTTTTCTACTTGGCAGCTTACCTGAGCCATATGTCCTGCTTGTGCATGCATGTTGAGCACCAAGAGCTCTCCTGGGATGGTTCCCTGGTTGGTCAGGAGCAAAGTCATGCAGGGGCAGCCCAGGTAGGGCTGCTCACTGGGGCCCTGCTTCTCCTGGATCCCAGCAGCTCACAGGGACATTGCTGATCATCATGCAAGGGTGAGACCCCAGGGCTCAGAGCAATGTGAGTTTTGGAAGGAAGTGTGGAGCCTCTTTTCTTCTGCTGGCTGTGGGAGGGAGGGTGAGCAAGAGAGAGCTTATTTTAAACCTGAACTAAGTGATTTTAACGACTTCTTTGAGGAAAGAAAAGACACATTCTGTAGTCTTCCTGAGTAATTTAAAGTGACAGAATCCAGTGTGAGACAGCAACGTTTTATTAGACATAAAACCCTGAAAAATATCTCACAGTCGTAACCCTGAGACAGAAATAGAGGTGAAAAAATTCTGTAGTGCTTTGAGTGGCTTGGTAATATCGGTACATGCAGTCCTGCCTTTTCAAAAATATGTCAGCCATCAGTGAAAAAAGGAGTGTGGCAGGTGAGAAGCCTGGTTCAATCAGGCATGGAGAAGCTTTCTCTGAAATTTCTCCTGCAGCAAAATCCCCTCTACATCTCAACCTGGAAGAAGTTAGAGAAGGAAAAGAGCTCTTCTGCCCATTCCTGCGGTAATACCCAAATCAGAAGTCATTTTGCAAACAATTTGTGTATTTACCGAAAACAACATCTGAAGCAGTTGCTGCTCATAGGGAAGCAGCAAGATGTTTTACAAAAGGGAACAGTGAAACACGGCACTTTGCAATCTGAGAAGCACTCAAACATGCTAAAGAAGCAAGTGCCAGGTAATAAGTAGCGATAGGGTAAAACAAAAGGAGGGCACAGGAGTTTTGGCAATGTGGAGATCTAAAGAGGGATTCAGTCCAAATTGCATGTAACGCAGCTGCGTCTGCTACCATATGAGGGACACTGAAAGGTACCTCTGTTGCTTACCGCAGTGACAGCAACCTTTCCAGAATGCTGCAGGGAGAGAACACTGGTTAGGCCATTTTCTACAGTTTTCTTTACAGATGCAGTTTTAAGTGCTTTACAGCTGGGTTTCTGGGTGGTAAATGGCAATAACACAGCCAGGCAGGCCGTCAAGCATGAACTGTGAGCTGTTGTTCGCACTAACGGTACCTGCTGCTCTGTGCACACAAGGAGTTTGTCAGAACAAGTACGAGCATCTCGGAGGTAGCAGCTTGTGCTTAGCAATACTGGGACCCTGGAAAGACTTTTCGTCATGCAGATTTGGGTTGGCCATACCACCATGCAACCTTTCCACCCATGGGTCCAGCATCGTGCCTCACCACTCATGGGTCCCTGCTGAGGTTTTATCTCCATGATGTTTCTAATTTATAGGAAACATGCTACTCTTCCTGAGTGAGCAGTGTTATACCTGAATGAGTCTTTTTGTTCTTCACAGCCTGTGGCTAAATGTAGACATAGACCAAGAATTTCCTCATAATTCTGTGTGCAGGCTGTGAAAATGCTCTTTTTTCTTTTTTTTTTTTTTTTTGTAGAACCTGCAGGAATGTAGTGATTACATGAGAGATACTTGGTGTCAGCTTAATGAGAATTACATATTACGTCTGTCTTTTATCCCCTCCACTCTCCCTCTGCTTATGAGACAAGTGAATAATTAGGAAGCGTATGCCACTTCACAGAAATTTTTATCAAGTTAAGGTTTTCTTCTATAAACAGTTTCCCCCATCCTCCACCCTCCTTATGAGATTTTTCTGTAGTTTTTGACCTGACTAGAAGCAATTTGAGGTTTGCCTACCCTGTGCAACAAGGAGACATCAACGTCACTGCTGGTCCAGAGATGTTATGCAGGAGTACAGCAATCTATTTGAGGGTAACCAATCTAGCCAAGAAGTAGGATGGATTAACCAATGTGAAGCACCAAAGTAAGGTGTCCGCACTACTTCTGTTACCTCAGGTTTCTCCATATAATGCTTCATCATACTGCATAAACTCACCCTTGCTTGCATTCTGTGTGAGTTGGGTCAGATCAGCACTGACGATCTGAATAATTTCATTGCAGCCTCTGTGGTTTGGGGGTGTGTTTTCTAAGCGTCCTCAGGAAGAATGGGATGAAAGGCTGCTGCCTTACAAGTCTGCCCTCATTCAAAGTCTGCTGCCTTCTGTAGCTCCTTGACGGACAGAGCCTAGCCAAATGGCTGCACTTCTTCACTCACACCCTGAAGCCAAGCATCCATTTTCAGATGTGTGGAAGAGATGCCCACAAGCAAAAAGGCAATCACTACAAGCCTGCAGACCACCAGGAGAAAGTGGAAAAGTGAGGGGGTTCAGGTAATGCTGGAGAGGAGAGGCATGTTGCAGTGGCATGAAGAAAGAGAAGAAAGGATGGATTTGGAATTACGAATTAATGCAACTGGGCTGGTCATGGTGCTAGGAAATGGACCAGCTGCACTCATGGGTTCCTGAACAGAGAGGCATGACTGAGAGATGGTATTTCCATCCCCATTGGCAAACCAAGATCTGTCAGGGATTTGGTGACAGCTAGAGGAGCTGTTATGGTGATGTGAGAAACTCCTCCAGTGCCTCAGTTTTCAGAAAGGGGCAGAGTTCTGCTGGGGAGCACTGCTAGGGACAGCATCAAGACATGTCCTCCTCGGGGCAAAGCCCTCTAGTGGGAACCCGGGCGAGGCGAGACACCCGAAGGGTGTGGGAGGGCTGCTGGCTCTCACAGCAAAGGGAGGAGAATGGTATGGAGAAATAAAATGTCTTTTGTTCTGTTTGGGAGAGCATAATTCAGAGATTTGAAGGAATCATTCTAAAGTTTATATAAATAGAAATTTTGTGCTTTGAAAATATAGGAATAGAAGATTAAAATTTCCCACAGGCTATAATTATAACTCTTGCCCTCTGCTCAGATTAACCTGTTTCCAACAGGTAGAAAAGTGGCAGCTGTTGTAAAAGCATTGTTCTAGTCTTACACATAAAGAGCTGTGCAGCTCACAGAAGTCTTAGCAGAAAGAAAGAATAGATAATATATAGGACAGATACTTCTTTTGCTGGGTATAGCTATTAATTTTCTTCCTGCTCTTTTTGCACTGGAGGGAAATTTGATGCTGGATAGAGAATGGGGAGGAAATGGGAACAGTAAAAGTAAAGGTTCCTCATCCCCCCACTGTGAGATGTCAGGGGAAAGGTAAAGAAATTCCATATCCAACCAGCCAGGTAGAGTTGCAACTACTTGCATAAGCACTTGCAGCTGACTTTGCAACTGAATGTATTATACACTGGCAGAGGCATAAGGAGGCACAGACAGTTCAGAAGTTGGGTTGAGGACCTGAGGATTTCCATTTGCTTTTCTCCTCTTTCAGTCCTACAGTGAAGAGGATAATTTCATCTCTTTGCCTGGTGGGGGCGGATTTGGGGAGTTGACAATACCTAGGATGACACAAAGATGGCCTCAGTGAAAGCAATGTTTCTGGATTCTTGCAGAGGTGGGACGTGTGTACCCTTCTCCCTTTGCTTGAGGGGCAGGCATCTCTCTGTGTCTGGACAACAGCACCTTCCATGATCCCACAGGAAAGCCTGTGTTTTCTCCCTTTTTTGGGGGGAGAGGATTGTCAATCCCCCAACAGGGCAGTGCCCAGCTGCCCAACAGAGCAGGCATGCTGCTTCCTGCTAAGTGGACCTTAGTAAAATCACCCTGTGCAGGCTCCATGAAAAGCAAATGAAGTCGCACTCATCCAGGTACTTGTGTAGCCTGGCCTCCTCATAGCATCCAAGTTCTGTGATAGACAGAAATGTCAGAAAGGTGAGATCTGAACATAGTTTTGCATGCAGCGAGGAACGTAGGTCACGCGAATCTTCCAGCAGAGCATCTTCCATTATCTGTGCTCAGTAAGGATAAAGGAGAAAGTGAAACTCTGACATTGCCAGTGTTATGCAGATTGTGTTTTCATAGATTTTTCTTTTGAGAGTGGAGTGACTTGCCAAACCTCTGAAGTGACATGTGATTTGGAGATAAATTTCCATATGCTGTTTAAACCTTGTTACTATCACAGTTCACCTGTCATTTGTACAAAGAATACACGTACGTTAAATTGAAATTTCATCAACATGTAGAGTTACTACCCTGTAGAAATTGCCTCCCTGCAGATCTCTCTCCCCATTGACTTTAACTCTGTTGCACTGTCAGAAGTAGCACTGGGATGCAGCAGATAACGTGAAGGCTATTAACAGGGATTTATGAAGTTCTCAATATTTCTGACACATTTATGTTACAGAAACAAAATGCTTTGGCTGGACAATTGCTCATGGTGTCTTTCAGTCTCAGTATGCATCTTTTCATTGCTTTTGTTAACTCTCTCATTTCACCATTCCCAGCTGCTCGGTAAATGGATTTATTAAGTCCTCAATCTTGTCCGGATGTTTTAACAACAATAATAGTTACAAAATAAAGATTTTTTTGCATAGTGGTCTTTGTAATACTGAGTGTCTCCCGGAGAAGAAGGGACAGTTGTTTGGCCTGAAGTGGAAGAGACAGTCACAGAAAGATTCACTGAAACAATCTGAAAAGCCTGTGAAGTATTAATTAGGTCATTGTTTTTTTGTGATCATGGGGCTGTTGGCAATTTCTGGATTTGTGCCTGTTAACCTTTTGGACTTGGGACTTTTCTGATTTGCTTTTATGACAGCTGGAAGTGAGACAGGTGTGCCTTTTGGTCTAGTAAACGGAAAGAAATCAGTATTTCAGCATTTAATGATGATTGTATACTAAAAGCTACTTTTGACTGCCTGTGCCATGGCTTTCTTTTCTAGAAGCACAGCACAGATTTTTAACTAGAGAATAAAATACCTCTTTCCCCTGAAAGGTTATACTTCTGACGTACCATTTGATTGTTGCACTTGCTTTGATTTTGTCCCTTAGAAAATGTTTTGTACCAGTATTGTCTTATTTTTGTGCCATAACTTATAATCAGATTGTGATTTCTCTAGGTAAAGAACACTTTTGTGCATACAACACTACACTTTAGGGGGGAGGAAGGGGTCAGAATGTGTGACAGTAGTTAATTTTGGGCCTTTAGCCATTATTGCAGTGCGATAGTAATAATAATAACATGAGAATTTCCAGAATTACACCACCACTGGGAACATGACATATCTTTCCACCCTGAGTCCCTAAATTCCTTTTAAAAGGAGCTAGGCCTGATTCTCTAGCAGCCACTGAACAATTAGAAAGCAGTATGGGTATTAGGACCTTTCTTTTTGCCTCTCTGAGACTCCAAAGGCATTTTGAGCTTCTCATGTAAATGGATCAATTATTTCCTGCCACGTACTTATGGTCAGGTAGTTATTAGCAGTGAGTTTTATTTATCTAGATTGCCCGAGCAGATGGAGCCTTGTTCATGTGATTGTTGTGGGGAGACAAAACAGCCACCTGAGTACCCTCTGGTAGTCAGCTTGAGCTCAAAAGCTCTTTGCACTGAAGAGGCTGAGGGTGTGCACCAGCCCCAGGGGAATGTCTCACCACAGGACTGTGTGGCAGGAGCTGGCAGTGGAGTATTTCTAAAGATTGTTTGTCTTAAATAGCCACCCAAGTTAGGGGCAGGCCTGCACTCACACCAACCACACCAGAGCAATTCCTAATCCACTGCCCTGAAGGTAACATAGGAAAGAGGCAAGCTATGGTAGGGGGTGCTTCAATGTTCCTTGGGAAGGACCCTTACAGGTCAAGTTCAAACCAGGTACTCAACTTTCCAGAGTTTAACCAGTTTCTGTATACTGCTATGCCTATGTGGGCAGCAGCACCAGGCCTACCAGGCCTGACACCACAGCAGACCACCACTCTTCCTCAGCTGCACCTTGTCCTGACTGTCTGCTCCCCTGTGTTATCAACATCATCATTTCCAGGCCTTTTTGCACAAGGACAAGGTGGCTAAAAGCTGATGCTCTGGCACCCACAAAGACAGTGCCTAGAAGGGCTTTGACATCCCGAGGATGTTGTAGCATGTCTCCATTTGTTTGATGAGGCACACCACAGAGCAATGCCAGTGTGATGCAGGCTGTGCTCTGAACTGTGCACTGTTACTTGGTGGGATACCTCTGTCTGTTTCACCAGAAGGAAGTGGGAGGTGAGGATGTCTGCAGAAGGCAAGCTGAGGAGAAACAATAACCAGCAATCCTCAATGGTGGCTGCTGAGAAAAGAAAGGTGTCCACGTGGCTTTTTCTTTCAAAAACGTATGTGGGCAGAAGGTGCTAGTGACAGCGAGGGAAGAAAAGGGGGTGGGTGACAATAAATGAAGAAGGTCATGGTGAAGATGCTCAAAGGAAAAGGAAGAAATAAATGAGAACTGGAGGTCACACGCAGAGTGCATGAAAATCCTCAGCTGATTTTCACAAGATGGATCTCTGTTGTCTTGCAGCGATTGTGCTGCTTTGGAGGTCATGTCACAGAAAGAGAGGCAGTTAGTTGTGTAGGAGCAATATCGTGGGACTGCTGGACTTCTTGAAGAGACAAAAAGTAAAAAAAAAAAAAAAAAAAAAAAGGCAAAATAGCTTGTTTGCTCTGGTGAGAAGTGTTGGGAGGCTGAGGAGAACTGGAAAGTGACATGTGTGCCTTGGTATTGCAATGTGGGGACTTCTCCCTGTGCCAAGGCACCTGCTGCTAAGGGCAGTCTCACCAGGCATGCAGGTAGCTGTCATAGTCCCAAAGCACATTGCTTTCCCTGGTCCTGGTAGCCTGCGACTCCGGGATGTGATGTTTTCAGAAGTAACAAGACTATCTGTGCAGGCTCTCTGGGTCTTTGTGCCACCTACCTCTGCAGAATGCAAACACATCCTTAGTGTATCAAACTTCTCTCAGGGCTCTGGTGCTGGACTACCTGAGCTCCTGAAAGCCTAAGGCCATGGTTTATGACCCCAATCTTCATAATTACAACATTTGAGATATCATCATATGTGACATTTTTCTTTTTTCTTTCATAGTGATATGGACCACAAAAGGAAAATTAAGGCTGAGGGAAGCTTCCAGCAAGTCATTACTTTGCAGTCATTACCCTTTTTTTCACCCATGCAATGACTGTTTCCATGGAGACTGAAGCAAACCAGTGGCTAAGAGAGTGCATTCTGCTGGTTCCTGTTTCCACAGAAACATGTATACTGGATTGCCAGAAATGAAGTTACTGTTGCCCAGCCAAACTCACCAAGTGATGCTGTTTGGGAATAACAAGTTTCCTCCCAGCTAGTGCTCAGGTAGTCGGTCACAGAGTGTCCTGAAGTAGCAGAGCAGCTATGATGGATGATTATTGCACAGGTACAGTGTGCTAATCCCAAGTAGTTTTAATGGTCATAGTAACCAAACTCAAGACACCATACATTGCAACCTAGAAAACATTAGTTGTGTAATGAGGCTAGAATTAAATGCTGCAAGGAACAAACGGTGATTTCTGTGCAACCAGACCCTGCCCTATTGCTATAGTTTGGTGCCATCCTTGCTAGGCTGTGAGAGCAGGTGTATTTGCTGTGTATGCACACACAACATACATGCACTGTTGGGAAGGTCAGCCAGTATAAATGGTGTAAGGATTTCCCACAGACACATGCTTGTTCTCTGCAAAATCTAGGGGTAGCCACGGGGATACAGTTATTGTCACTGTACGTGCTTTTGGAAGACCTAGAAAATCATACAATTACATGTAGATGATTTATGTTTATGACTGTTAAAAACCTCATCTCCTGTACCTGGTATAACTGCTCGGGTTGTCTTAGTGCTTGGTACAAAACAGCTTGAATTTAGGAAGCCGTCAGTTGGCTGATGTGAACTTTGAGATGGATAATTTAGGGAATATACTGTAACGCACAACATTTTCAGAAATTGAGTTCATTTAGATGTCAGAAAAAAATAAGGTTTGACTTAAATTCTTATCAATCTTTGCACAAATTGTTCTACGTGTAACAAGTAGCTAGCAGAAATGTTGGTCCCCCGTGTGGCTGTAAATATATAAGACTTCCTGTGCCTCTGTTCAGGAGGTTTCTGTACACTGGCATTTCTTGATCCTATCTAGAAGATGCACATTTTGGATTGCAATTACTCTGCTCTTTAGATAAATGCTCCTGGAACAACAGGTCACTGGAGGAAGGCATGAGAAATGCTATCCACTCCAGCTAACATTGCCTTCAAACAGGACATGGCACCAATTTCATGTTGACCCAACGGCATTTCTTTAGGAATTAAATAAAAAAAAAAGACATTTTGAGTTCAGGCATGTGTTTTTAATATGCAGCATTGTCATTAATAGACATGAAGGTCATTGGGAGATAATTTTTATCTCACAAGTCTGATATTTACCTTCAAAATGCCATTCACTGTAACTATCAGGTCAGGTATTTTGCAAATCATTCCAAAGATGAAGACCAGAAGAAACATCCAGACCAATCTGCTGCAGCAGAGATGATATGCTTTCATCTGTAACTGCTGTATTAGGACCATAACCTCGTGCAACAAGCATCCCTCCCAAGAAAATATTCTTTCTGAATTAGAAGACAAAAAGGAAAATGCTGCTTTCAGTAATGGTTTGTCCTAATCATCCTTGCTGTAACAAATTGCTCCTTGTTTCTAATTTGTCTGGTGTTAACTCCAACCAGTGATTCTATGTATGTCTTTCTTACCCATATTAAAAATACCTTTAATGCTTTTGATATTTGCTCTGTGCATCTGCCTATACCCTGTAATCAATTTACCCCTCTATCTTTTCATTTTTTTCATATTTTATTTATTTTATTTTATTTTATTTTATTTTATTTTATTTTATTTTATTTTATTTTATTTTATTTTATTTTATTTTATTTTATTTTATTATTCTATTCTATTCTATTTTATTTATTTTTACTTTTCTACTTTTTTATTTATTATTATTTTTATAAGATTAGCAGCTCAAGTTCCCTGAATCACTTAGTAAGACTGTCTTCAAACCTCAATTTCTTTTCTCATGACAGTCTCTTCAATTTATTTTAGAACACCTTTAAAAGCATAGGCCAATGTATTTTTAACATCCCTTCGAAAGCATAGGAATTTGAACAATTTGCAGGATTCTGATATTGAACTCATCAGTTTTGTACTGAGAGCTAAAATGACCTCAGTGTTAAATCCTACTCAGTCTTTCACATTCCTGGAAACCAATTACTTGTTTAATATCATCATGTTGCACTGAGGGCTTGTGTATAATTTTGTCTGTTGTTAATTCTAAATCTTTTTTTTCTTTTTTTTTTTCTTTTTTTTTTTTCTTTTTTTTTTTTTTTTTCTTTTTTTCCCCACATACATTTCTACTGATGAGGTTTATGGTCTTCAAACTTTTTGGTGCTACCTGTCTACATTAGAAAATAGCTTATGCCTTCTAAGGGTCAGACAGACTTTTTGCTTGACAGATCTCAGTCATTTGTCCAGCTTTGCAAGGCATTTTGGATATCTGGGCATGGGAGATGTCTACAGAGCTGCTCTTGTGCTGTTGTGTGATACTAGACTGGGTGATCAAGTGCTGTTACAATATGGCTCCAAAGGCTTGTTTTTCCCCAGACAGTGCAAGGTCTGGAGGAAATTAAAGTGTGAATAATACACGTGCTCTGTAGTGAAGAGTAGTATGACAGCAGCACAGGGAACTGGAAATGCTCTTCACACTGGAGTGGTTACCTTCCCTGGAACCATTACTCATTTATTTGCTTTCCCATGTGTTGCTTTGTGCAGCCTTTCATCTTCTGCAAAGAACATTTATTTCTTTAAAAGATATTCATTTTAAGTGGGTGTATTCTATTTTTGACACATCCATTTCATATCATTAGAATATCACCCTGCAGTGCTGGGGTCTTTCTTCCTTCCCTTTTGTTTCTTTCCCTTTTCTTCCCTTTTCTTCTTTCTCTTCCTCACCCCCTTTCTCTCCTCCTTTTCCTCCCTTCCTCCCTTCCATCCTTTCTCCCTTCCTCCCTTTCTCTTTCTTTCTGCAGTGACTATGGCATCTTTCCTCCATGTGAGTGCTGAGAAGAGATGATTTCTCCAACTCATCTGCATCGTCCTTGTGTCATCTGGCAGCTGCACCCCGACAGCCACAGGGCAAAACAATCCACTGCAAATTGCTCGAGGGCTCAGCTGTTGAGAAGGCATGTGTCTCCCCCACCCCTGAGGATACTGAGCAGATGGGTGGAAGAGATAACTAAACACACTGATACCCCTCTCCTGCACCTCTGAACACAGGTCCTGGTGTAGGGCTGCAGCTGGACTCCTCAAGCCAGCCTCAGTTTAGCTACCATTAACTGTCTGGATAGGGCAGGTGACATCCCCCTGGGTGCAGGGGGACCCTGGTGGCCCTGACAGGAGGGAGGTGTGCTGCTTCAGTCTGTCTCAGGCCACATGCCCTGCATCACTGGGTTGCTGCAAGGGAATTGTGATTTACCATTAAGGAAATATTCCTTTCCTTCCTGGGCCTCTGGGATGAACAGTGAAGTGTCTGACCTGATGGGTGCTGCAAATGGAGGTTTGAAGGTGAAGATCAGACTTGTGAGATAAACAATTTTTCACTTGACTCTCCAGGGTGGGCTTAGTGTCAGCCTGCTGGTTACTGCCTGAGCAAGATACTGGGCTAATTGGTGTCTGCTTCATCTGCCAGCAGCAATACTTTTATTTTCATGAAAACTGATTCTATGACAAGAAGTAACAACGATGTGTAAGAGTCACAAAAAGACAAATAATGAGGGCTTTGGGGCCAAAGTCTAGTTTCTGAATGGAAAAATAACTGGGAACAGTTTGTATGTGTATGTATCTGCATAAGTATGTGACATAACGTATCTGAAGCAATTGCACTTTTAAAGCACAGTGAGAGATGTATATAATCAAACAATTCCTTCTTCTCTGGTACTCAGGCAAATAATTAAAAAAAAAAAAAAAAGTTTTGAATAGCTTATTGCCAATTTACTACCAGTTTTTGCTGACTGAATTACTCAGTGTTCTCCAGTGCTTTTTCTCCCTTGGCAGGATGCTGTGGTGCAAGGGCACTACAAGCAGCAGTGCCAGGAGCCTGGAGGACTCTCAGGCAGGAGGGGGAAGCCTGTGCCCAAATTCAACAAGCTTCTGCTTTAAGAAGTCTTTGCTAATTTCGAAGGAGCCTGTCTGTAATGGACAAATGCAGGCATCAGGTGAGATAGCAATGCATGACAGCCTTTAATTTAATCTCCCATTCATGGGATGGCAGATTTCTGCTTGTTTCAGAAGAGGAGAGAAACAAAACACAGTGAAGCAGAATGTTACCCTGGGCCTTCACTTCAGTCTGTGTCAGACCATGCCTCTCTTGCATGCTGCTGCTGGCTATGGAGCAGGCTTCAGGGCTACAGAAACACATCTGCATGAAGCTCTGTGCGGTTGTCAGGAGATCAAGCAGAATGCTCAGCTTTGTTGGTGCCTATGAGGCAAAAACTGAACACCCACAAAGGTGAACCTAAATGCTGCCACAAGCTACACCTTCCACTCTATCATTCTGCACCCAGCCCAAAGCCAGCCAACAAGGTTTGTTACTTCTCCAGCCTTCATCCCCACCCTATTGATAAGCATGCTGCATGGTACCTATTTTGCACGTCTTCTTCTGGACTGATAACTATAATAACCAGGCAGCCCCCCGTTCACCTTCAAATCTCACTGCTCCTATAGCTGTTGGCTTCCTGGGGTTATTGCTTTCCCTGCACCGGCACAGGATGGCACGTTTCAGCACCAGCCCACCCTCTCCAGCAGTTTAATATGCAGGACATCGAGCACTGTGCACTGGGACATGAACAGTATCACCTGCTGCCGACTCCACAGCAGCTTGCAGTGGGCAGCATGGGTGGAGAGGTCTCAGGTCTGTGTTCCCTGCAGGTGGAGGAAAGGAGAAAGGCAGCCATGAGCAAACCTGGTGCAAGCCTGGTCTTTTGGTCTTATGTTTATATGAGGGATGTGCTAGATACATTTCCAAGCAGCACGGTGTCTCTGGAGTTTGCAGTAAATTCATGGCAGTCAACGCATTAGGTTTACAGAAGAGGATTTACAGTTATTGTGAAACTTCCCAGGAGATGCTGTTATATATATAGGCTTAAGTTCTTCTCAGTGTAGAAGCAGGGTACAGCCCTCAAAGGAACACTTTTGTTCTTAAATTTTTGATGTAGCAGCTTCCTTCAAAATGTATCTGCAGTTTTCATGGTTCTAGTTTTCTTTTCTTTTTTTTTTTTTTCCTGTGCTTAGTGTCAATTCTGGGGAATGAGGCACTGTTTTTTGGTGTTCTGATTTGTGAGAAGTATTCTCGTTGTGTGAGGCATATGCTGGTATCCTGACAGAAATAAAATGACCTATACAATATTACACAAACTCTTTATTGTTGATTTCTTTTCCTTTACAGCTCATCTTGCCAGACTTTGACATGGGCTGCCTCCCAGCAGAGAGGCTTCTGTAACAATTACTAAATGATATTTAATAGTAATTGCTTGAGTTACTTCATACGCTTACTAGCAAGTCAATACTTTTCTGCTTCCTAGCAAATATATCTATTGATTATACAGACTGGCAAACAGGAGATGGGTTCAGAGGCTAAAAGCTTTTAAGTATGGATTTTTTCAAGACACCAGATATTGATCAGCGTTTTCTAAATATGTATCAATAGATGTATCAATAAAGTATATTTGTGCTTCTGTAACAATGGAGAAAATAGAGACGTAATAGTTCATAGAAAGCCAAGGTCATGTTAAAGAGATTGTGTTATTTATGGCCACTTCTATCTTTTCGCCGAGTACATGTGCAGGATAGGCTTATTTCCAATGCTGATGAAATTGTATAATGTACTTGTGAACACCATGCTGAGAGGGACACTCCGACATATAACAAGGGAAGAAAATTAATTTCTTGACAGGTCAACTGCCAATAAAAGAGCAGACAGGAAGTGAAGATCATTACTTTTATGACGGACACCCTAAGGACTGATCAGCTACAAAAACAGATGAACTTTCTTTTCACACTTACACTGTGTACTTGGGCCAGTGTATGCGGACAGGAGCAGAGCGCTGCCTCTGCCCCCTGGGCTTTCTGGAGAAGCCTGCTGAGCTTTAATGAGCACACCTGTGGGTGCCCACCTCAGCTGTGATTTACACGTCCAGTTTCACCTGGTAGCTGCTGACCTGCAGGAGGACCTGCGAGGCTGTACCCAGAGATATGGTGAGAGCTGAGCCCTGGCTGGTCAGCAGAGCGGTCAGCACTCACCCAGGGACATCCATCAGGCTTGCAGAGGGAAACATTCCCGCAGGGAGGAAAGGGTTGCTGGGCTAGATAAAGGGGGAAGGTAGAGATAAAGCCTCTTGGAGGCAGCCTGTTCCCGTGGTGTCTGCCTTCCTGGCTGGGGATGCAGACCAATGCTCATGAAGGCTCTCTGTGTTCCCCTCCAGGTTGTCTGCAGCGCTGTGTGATCCTTGCATGCATCCTCACAAAAGTGGCATCTTCTCACCCAGAATGATGACTTCCTCTCAGCTGGAGCTTTCAGCCGAAATGGACAGCTTCCAGAGGAGATTCTGTATGCTGCTGGCTGGGAGTGGGGATGCTGGTTGGGAAAGCTGTTCCAGCATTGTGGTGGGGGTTAAACTAGACGGATGTCATCTGGCCTTGCAGAGAGCAAATAATGCCTCATTGCCTTGTACCAGTTTAATTGTGAGCAGCTCTTTTGAAAATATTGTGGTAGCTATATATAAAGTGGGGTGTTGAGGTTTCTATTTTAGATTTATTTTTGCTCCTTAATAACAATGTGCAGTAGATTTGCCAAACATAGTGCTCTCCAGGCTGAATTGTACTTGCTCAGCCTGATGTACAGAATCTTAAATACATCTAAATAACACCCAGCTGGCATAGTTCAGACTGTAGCTTTCTGTACCACTTTTGTGTATGGTACAGATGTGGCAGACAAGTCTAACAAACTTTGGGGGGAAGCATCGGATGTAAATTGAGAACAATTAGCAAAAAGAATGGAAAAATCCTCCCTGAAATAAAAATTCTGTTCAGAGAGCCTACATGTGAAAGTAAGCACCCACTGCTTGCCAGAGGAAGGTTTAGGGCTGATTATGTTTTAAGCCTGAGAAAATCCATTCATTAGAGATGATGTAGTTTTAAAAATACGCCTGGTTCTCAGACTTGTGTACCTGTGTGTTTGCAGATCTAGGCTTTGTGCTCTGCCACCAGAGACTGTGTTTCCACAGCCAGTTTCAATTCCAGGCTGTTAATTGACTGCGGTGCCAAGGGATGAGGATTAGGGGAGAGTCTGGGCTGTGAAGCAGGCACACCGGCGGGGATGAGAGGATGCCTGGTGGGGCTCGGAGAATGCATTTGAATGCTACCCTTCCTCCATTACTGAGGCAAATGGACCTGAGGTTGCCACAAGATTTGGGTCAGCCTCTTCCAGTGCACTTACCTGCAAGCGGGGTGATGAAGGCAGTGGCTCTTGCCTGAAGGCTGCCAGCAGCTGTAGGCTGTGGTCTGGTGCATGTCCATGGCACAGTTTGGCTCAGCACCTGTGCCAGGTACTGCAACCTGTCCAGCTGCACTGGGACTGGAGCAGGAACCCTATCTGTGCTGCTGGAAACACAGGAACATATAGTTAACAACCGACAGGAGCTTGTAGTTAACAACCAGCAGGCTTCTGCAGCTTTCTGGTATCACCAGGCAGCTCTCTGCTCGGGGAAAGATGCTAATGCAAAGGCTATTGATTTTAACCAGATGAGCAAAGCCAAACTCCACAGACTGGCTCAGCATCCCCAGTCACAAGAAAAACTGCATTTCCCTAGGTAAGTGTCCCAGGCACAGTGCCACCAATATTTCCCGGGCTGTGCACCAGTGCTGCTAAAAGTCCACCTCACCTTAGAGCCTCAGACGGGCTGTCCCCTGATGCAGCACTGCCTGGCTCATAAACCTCTAATTCCTTTTTGCTGTGGTCCTGAGAAGTCCTTGCAGGGGACTGGGATGAGTGGTGAAGTGAAGGCAAACCAAAGCAGCATGGTGATGGGGCAGTGAGCCCTTGCTGCCTGTTGGGGCTGGATTGTGGCTTTGTCCTCAATCCACTGCCCTCGGGATGTTTCAGCACCAGACATCCTGGGTTTCTCTACTGTGGCACGGCGACCTTCTGGTAGCATGTTACCCTTTAGGGTTGTGATTTTGCTTGGAGGTGTTCCTTCTCTTTTCCTGCGTACCCTCAGGCTGAGTGGCAGTGTTTGGCCTTCTGCCATGCCTGAGCAGCGCCATGAAGGGTGGCCTCGTGGTCCTCAAGGTGTGTTTTGGCACCAACAGCCATCATGCTGGCTAGGTCCCACATGGAACTAATTCCACACATGTGAGAACAGAAGAAGAGAAAGTAGGACTCACTGTCAAAGTGGAAAAAACATCTTGGCAACCTGTGTTGCAGCAGCTGTGTCTCCTGCGTCCCCACCCTCCCAGCTTCCAGAGGATCTACAATTGGATATTTGCACAACACACAGGGTTCATAAAACAGTAATGTTCTCACATGAATGTTTCAGTTATTCTGTCCCATTACAGATACAATGATTTTTGCTCCCTCTAGTCTCATCACAATGTCTTTTCCCGTGATTGCAGATGGTACATAGTGCAGCCCTATTTTTCTTTGTGATTCTGGGCAGCTTTTGGCTTTCTGCAAGAATTAGTGGTATGGGTGTCTCTGTTTTCTCATTTCTGGGTGAACTAGCATCTGAGCCTCGCTGGCCAGCTCTTTGGCTCTTTTTGCAAAAGCAGGTATTACTTAGTGCCAACCCCTGCACTAGGGAAGTCTTCCTGTTTTTGAAAGCTCCATCTGACACAACTCACCTCCACTTTTGGTACCCATGGTCTAGGCAAAGGCCTTAGGTCCCTGTGATTTCTGGCACTGTTGTTTGTTGGGGGAATACACCTCCAGCCTTAACATCTGTGCTGTCCACACAGCAGCGTTTTCAGTAGCATGAAAGACGCTCTCATTTCTGCCATGTTGCTGATTTGCCTGTCTTGTTCGTGCTCTCATGTGGCTGAGCTCTAGATCTGCTACTTTTCATGTTGCTTTGTCTGACAGTTTATGCAGACTTTTCAATACTTTGCCCAGACATTATCGCTTTTAGTATTGTGTGGCTTCCAAGACCTGGCAGATGTCTATTGCTTTTTTGCAAGCACAAATCCGTCTCCCTTAATAACCTCTCTCCCAGCCTTTTGTCAGTCACATGGAACACAATTTTGTCTCTAAGCATATCATTTTCAGTAATCTCAGTCTCTTGCTACTGCTCATTCTGTCTCGGTTTGGCTATACACTTGTCGATCCCATTTGTTCCAACATGATGAGGCCAAAATTGGTGCTGCTCAAATACAAAGCTCATTCGAGGGTTACAGTGTTTCCTAAATATTTTTGAAGTGTCCAACCAAATACATTTGTCTTCTAGCTGCTGTGCTGATAGCGTGTGTTGATAAGCTTCAAAGGCTTCCTCACCCACTATGTGGGAAAAAAACCCTCACTGCTTGAAAATTTTCTTCTATTTTACTTAACTTTCAGGCTTTCATCAATCAGGTGAAAGTATTGTTCCCCTGTCTCCACTTCTTTGCTACCAGCCGATAGCTGTAATGACTGCCTGAGTAAGTCTGGGGTGCACTGCTTTTTCTTCGGGGTGCTTTTAACTCGTTTTCTGCCTCATGCACTCTCTCCGTCCATTTTCCATTTAAACCAAATGTTGGAATCCATGGTGCGTCATATGAATATTGCTAGTATGGTAATAACATTATAATTAAAATTCAGTCTATTACAGAGCTAAGATTTTGCTAATGATTCTTCAGAACGTGGCTGAAATGTGATATCCCTCTTTTTGCTATGGTCATAAAGCCCCCTTCCTTTCCCATCTCCCACCTAACGTTTTCCTGCAAAAAAATAGGAAGAATCAAAGACCCTGCACAGTCACTGCTGTGGAGCACTGTGCAGGGGGAAGCTGAGCCTGATGGCTCCAACCTCAGCCCCTGGGTGCAGCAGCAAGCTAGACCTAGGATCTGTGGGTAGCAGGGTGGGTGCAGACCCAATTTTAATTAGAATATACCATTATACTAGAAATATTCATGTGGTGCATCCCGGACTTACTCAGGGTCAAGGTGGTGGAGCAGTCTTGGGTTAGCGCTGCATGAGCAGGTGTGCTGGAGAGCAACATGCTATCATGGTACGTTCAGCCAGAAATGAGGAAACGGAGACACACAGATGACTTATTCCTGCAGAAAGCCACTGCCCAGAATCACAGATTAAAACAGGGCCACCACTTTTACCATCTGCAATCACAGGAAAAGTCATGGTGATGAGACTGGAGGGAACAACCAGTGACAGGGGCTATCCCCTTTGCAGGTGGAGGACAGGGAGCAGAGCAGAACCAAGTCCTCATCAGCCTCTCTGCAGCGAGCATTGCACTTTCCTTGATTCTCCAGGCAATCCTGCCAGTGAGACCTAGTGGACAGAAACACTGAAATCCATATTTTCTGCTCAGAATGCAAAAAAGCAGAAGCAGCAGAAATAAATCTGAAAACTACAGGTGCCTTTGGGGAGGCAGGAAAGCAAATATTAACTCGAGTCCAATCAAGAGAAAATGGCACCAGTGTACAGCTCTGTGCACAAGCTTTGCTGATAGCAAACTACAGAGCCTGTCCTGCCAACAGCTCCCTCTGCACCATGTAGGTTCCCCAATGACCTTAACTGTAGACATAAGAAAAACAGCCAAGAGCTTTTAACAGTAACAGAGTCCTTGTTCCACGATGGGTCTGGCTGTATTTTGAAGAAATTCAGTTAATCCAAATAAACAGGTGAGGAGTAAAGCTAATGGGCAGCAGAGGTGGCTCATTTGGGGAAAAAAATATATATATTTTTTGGTGAGTAGTTCTGCTTTTACCATGGGCTTATTTTGTGACCTGCTGGCTGAGGCTGAAGGAAGCCTTGAGGAGTGGGGACAACGTCCTTGGGGTGGGCTGGGCTGCCAGCAGTGGCTGGTGCTGCTCCTCTGCAGCCATCATCATCTCTGTAGCACCCACCCATGCCTGTCTGTTTCACTACTTTACATAAGCTGTGAATTTGCATTAAATCTGCTAATGGACCTCTCCTAATTTTTCTGTCTGCCAGTGCCTTTCTCGAAGACATGCTATGAGTATTGATAACCTTTTGTCCTGACGTTACAGAGGATGTCTGCAGAAACAGAAGTGGTTATTGGCAGCCCAGGATAAATGATTGGAGAAATCCTTTCAAGTGATTTAAAACTCCAAGAAAAGCTTATAGATGGGATTTCCAATAATGACATATTATTTAATAGTGAACTTAGTGATCAGTTCTGGACGTGAAAATTAATATAATGATTATAACCTGTGAATACAGATCTGCTCTCTTTTCTGTTTGCTATGGGTGCAGCTCAGCTCCTGTTTTCTAATCTCCTGACTACCCTGTATGTACTTGCTTCTCATTTTATATTGAGCTTAGGCATAATTAAGATTTTACCTTATTTCTGAACTGGTGGAGGAAAAAGTAAGGAGGGAAAGAAAGAAACAAGCAAACAAAAACAACAATTTAACTGGAGCTATCCTTAAACAGAGGTATATAGACATCAACCAGGGTAAAAGCATGACAAGATGGAAAGGCCATAAGATGACTTGGAACCTGTCTACATGAGAAGCAAATGATATCTCTCAGTGCCTGAGTTCAGAGCTCTCTGGGAGCTGTGACTCACGGTGGCCCAGACTCACGGTGGTGCTAGTACCACAGCAAGGCTCAGGCGTCAGCTTTCTCTGCCATGTGCGTTGGAAAGCACTGTGCCTGGTTTTCTCTCTGCAGGTTATACACCCAGTTCCCTTACTACAAACCGGTACTGACTGAGATCTCAGACAATCTCTGTCACTCCTGGGATTGTCTCTGTTGCCCTTTCCCCCTCCCCATGCGTCTTCCCTTTTTGTGAAGAAGTTGGTGCTGGGGGAGGGTTGTGTGAGGACATATTATGTAACCTTGTTTTGCATTCGTGTTGCTAGTGGTTACCTTCTGAAGTCTTGGATTATGATACCCATTCCAAGTCCCCTGACACCTGTACAGTTGAAGTGGAATAAGGCTTTATAGTATTATCAGATTAGTCATAGAGCGCACTTAGAATGCACATAGATTAGTCATTTAAAAGGTAGCTTCAGCTATCTGGATAGGTCAGGAGAGCCTGATTCTCCAGGGCCCTTCATGTAGAAAGAATAGCAGCTGCAACCTTTAGGCGTCCCTGAAACAGACTACAGAAGTCTCCTGTGTCACGCTGCTTTTTTCCCAAAAGAACCAGCAAACACCAATATTTCATCTCAAATTGTGTGGGTGAAATTCATATCAGCTGTGGAAGTGCTCTAAGTGGTCCTTCAGAAGAGGCTGTGAATAAGATAAGGCAAACAGTCAGCTCTGAGGACCTTGGTAATAGCTGTGGTCCTCGGTACTTAGAGGAGAGGCAGATGGGAGGGATGGCAGATGTGAAAATGACATAGAGAGATACTAACTCATCAAACACTTGAGCACAGGGGCAGAAACACCGTCAGCAGCAACACTGGTTCAGCCACAAGAAACTCCTTTACTGGTACACTCCAGCTCCAGCTCCTTTGCCCATTTCTCCCATAAATATGTCTTCTGTTCTTTGCAGTGTGCAAATGCAAGGAAGATCCTACACCATATAGAATCCCACGCTAAAAGTCAGCTTGCAAAGACCACTCGCTGCATCAGCTCTCTGAAGTTGATTTCCTTCCTTGAGTCTTGTCCTTGGGTCATGCCACAGACTTCTGTTGGTTGGTGTGGCAAATGTTCAAGGCATGGCACAGCTGAGCTCACCACAACCATCTGAAGCAACTTGTTCCATCAGAGAATTTCTGGTGGTGATGCTCAGCAGGGAGCCAAGCACTAGTGATCAACCTCTTTTTCACTTTTGTACAGCATGGTGTCTCGCATCAACTGTTAGCCAACAGTGGCATGAGGGGAGGTGAACCCATACAAATTATTTAAATTACTCTGGTTTCTGTTCATATCTCTCCTTTCAAAGAATCCTCTCATGCAGAAACAACAAGTTTTGTTTGTTTGTTTGTTTGTTTGTTTGTTTTATGGAATATAGGTCTAAACTCCTCAAATCCTCTTTGTCTCCATTACATTACTCCAATGTTGCTTCTTCTTCCATCGTATTAAAAGGTCATTAAATGAGCTAAACTACTTGTACTGCTTCTTTTCTCTTGGTCTTCATTTGCTGCACTGCCTGGCTGTAGATATATGGAGGCAAGTGTTGGGTTTCTAAGTGGGGATATGTTCTGGGTGGAAGAACACTGATTCTCCACTTCATGTTTTATTTTCAGGTGCTGCTTGACTCCCATAGGATATCTGAGAAGGAGAAGAAAACAACCACCAGTCAAGCCTTTGAACCTTCTACTGTAGGTCAGGAGATTGGTCTATGGTGCTGGAAAGCCTTATGCAAGCCTAGGAAGACCTTTGCAGTACAGCTAGTCTCCTATTTGCTGTAGTTAGCTATAAGACCAAGGGATACTTCCTAAGAAATTGGAGGATCTTTCAGTTCTGTTCTGTTGTGCCTGCAAGGTGACCACTATGTCTGCTCTCCATCCTATATACACTTACTGAAGCTATGCTGAGCAACTTACAATTGAATCCCAGGGTCTCCAAGCTAGGTGAAACTATTTCTGGAGGTGCATGCTCTCCCAAAAGCTGAAGTTTTCCATGGATTCAGGCTGCTAAAACTAAATTTCAGCTGGGTAATTTGCACAATTTTTCCACCATTTTTTTTTTCCATATTAATGCACATTAATTTGCTAAATCATCCACCAAATCGTTGTGCTAACTTGTGCTGCTTGTGTGGGCCGATCACCCCATTGATGTTGACTTCTATATATTCACCATTGATGTTGACTTCTATACATTGAATGCATATTCTTTGCTCTCTTTATTTTTGAAGCTGGCTTTAACCAGCTTCTAAGGTTCCATCCATTTACTGATCAGTAATTGACCTTGGTGAGTTTTTGTACCTTGTTATAGCTCTGTTATTTTCCTGTGCTGGTATTTTCAAGTCCTCTGATCTCTTCCCACGTCTGTACACCTCTGTGCTGCATTTTTATTCTACGGTGGTAAGTAGTTATGCAGAATAACTAACTATTTGCTATTGCTCTCTGTCTTTCAAAGGCAAAAATAATGTTTAGGGTCCTGTCCCCATTTGAAGATGGTATGGTTCAGGCAGCTGCCATTTGTGTTTGACAGGTTTCTCAGTCATCAGTACAGTTCCAGAAGACCTCATTTAAAGAAACAATATGGTTATTTCTTTTGTGACAGAAATCTGTTTCTTTTATTTGCTTCTAGCAACACTGTATAAAGCTTCTTAGTACCTTTTTTTTTTTGGTGTCCTTTGAAAATGACTTTTCATGCCATTTTAAACTCATTCGGTTCTCTTTTATTCATTGATACATTTGCCTTTTTTTTTTTTTTTTGTAAATTAATAGTTCTGTTCTAGTTACTGGAAAAAATGCTGAAACCCTAAATCACTTTATTTTAAATAGATAAACTGTTCTAGCTGGTTTCACCTCATTTTTCCCTTTCTTTCTCAAATAACCCTCATGAAACAGACTCATCTTTTCCTCATGAAAGTAATGGTTCTACTATTTTACAAAGATTCACATTCAGGATATCAGATTACTAGACGTACATTTGCACAGAAGAGTGTTTTTTTTTTTGTTTTTTTTTTTTTTTTGTCTCTTCAATTTAAAAAGTTACTTTTCCACTGCGGGAAATTTTTTTAATAAAAAGAAAGGTTGCACATTTTATAAGACTTGGCATTTCTATTCTGATTTTTAATTCAGCTCCAGCAGCTAGAAAAGAACTAGAAAAGAGCCAGTAGCAATGTAAAATGATTTTCTTGAAGATGGAAGAGGAAGGGAACAGCAAATGTCCATTATTTGGGCAGGAGAAAAGTCTCAGTTAGGATACAGCGGCCATTTAGAGCAAAAGAAAACAGTGCAAGAACTGCAGTGAAAACCAATGAGCACCACAGAATATGAATTGTTATAGGTCTGCACAGCTGGGTGAGCCAGTGCTCATCCTCAGAGCATCATCAGCCAGCAACAGCTGCAGCTCTGCGCAGTACTATTTTGGGACCTTACTTCCTTGGGCTGCCATTTGCCAAAACATCTCAGTCTCAATTTCTTCCTTAGACACAGGACATTCATCTGGGATGGTGCAAAAATACAGTTTGCTAGTGAACACTTTTTAACTCTTTATTGTTTAAAAAGGTGTTAGGTTCATTCTTACAGCTATCTGTGTTAGAGAAGCTCTGGTGAAACCTTGACTAGCATTTTCCTAGGCTGGACATTCCCTTGTATTAAATGGGTTGGCTGTTCAGGTGTTTTTTCTTGCCTGCTAGCTAGCAGCTGAGCTCAGAATGACCACAGGAGTGGCTTGGCATATTGTGCTCTCCGTAGATTTTGGGAGTTCTCCCACCCATGGAACAGGCAAATGGAATTTGTTTGCTTCTGGTTATTTCAGGTGTTTGTTTATTTATTTATTTATTTATATATTTTATGTTTATCTCACACTCCTTGTAGAGTGAATGAAAATGTGAATGTGGAAGGAGCTCTTACCATCATTGGCTGCAAAGGAAGCTGATCTGGCCACTAGCTATTCGCGGTCTGCATGCACGTTAGCACTGTCGTAAGCTGTACCTGCACAAAAGACAATTCATTGGCACATTGTTTATTCAAAGGGAACTATTCAAATAAATATAGATTTAGGCTGGATTCTGCACTCAGTGGCACTCTATAAATAGTTTATCCCTTTTGAAGTTTAAAAAGACCAAACCAGGAGCTGTTAAATGTCCTTGATTTCCCTGCTTTTAAGTAAAAGTACATATGGTTGCACATCAACCATTCACAAAGCTTTGATTAATGTGACGTCTAAGCTGGTAAGCATCAAAGGAAAATGCTGTGTTTTAAATCACTCCTTCTTCAGACAGAAGAGTTCAGCAGTGCCTTGAAGGCTGTGCTGTTCCTTTGGAAAACTGGGATTTCTCCTCTTTCCTTTCCCAGTGGTTCAGAAACACCGGCTGTTTGTACGATATATGGTGATGTGCAATGGAGCAGATGAAAACCCAGGAGACCAGGTTGCACGAGCCTGGGGCTGGAGGTGCAGTGGGAGCTGGGCCAGCATGCAGGTGGATGTCTGCAGAACAGACCCATGGGTGCCCTGGGTAAATTTGCCACTGGTCAGACCCCACTCATGTTCAGGGCCAGTGGGATTGCCAGTGGAAGAGAGGTGGGTGGCACACATGGAGAGGCCCAGCACATGGAGCATCTTTTAGCGGCAACGAGCCACTGAAAAGATACTGGAAGAATTTGCCTTAAGGTTAGCAACACAGGAGGTTTTTATGGGAAGACCCTGACCACTGGGCACGTGTGTTCAGAAGGCTGGAGCCCACACTACATGTACCCTTTGACAGGGTAATCTGAGTGGTTTGATCTCTGTTGCACAGATCAGCTGTGCAAAGAAGATGGAGCAGGGCTGTGCATCTGGGCTGAAGCTAGTTCTTTTTAAGAGAAATCTCCACAGGAAGAATTTGTTTTTATCCTGATGAACTTTTCAGTAAGGCTGAGAAACTGTTGTACTATGAAATAACTCAGTATCATTTACATTTTCTGTAAGAGCAAATTCTTCCTCTGTATAACAATTTCAAGGTTGGCAGAAGAACTGATTGCTGCTGAGAAATGGATAATTTATCATTTTAACCTGTAATAAAGTATTAAGCAGGTGAATTTGCAGTAACCTTAACTCTGTCCCCTGATGCATATGCATTATGATTTAGTCTATAATAACGCTATCAGTATTATTCAAATGATACACGACACTATCATATATTCTGCAAATGTATTCTGGTCATTGAGTGTAGTTATCTTCTGATTTAGCTCTGCCCCTTTCCCCCAATAATCTTTTGTCTCTGCCCTGCTTACTGTGATTATTTGACTCTGGATCTTGCCCACCGAGATGTGGCACCACACCAAAGAGGCAGTGCTCTGCTGCACCGAAGAGGCACAGGGGAGGTCTCAAGAGCATTTTTCCAGAGCTGAGGCACTGCTGGAGACATATGGCTGGACAGCATTGCTTCCACTTGTCATTACCTAGCACAGTAGGGATGCCCAAGAGCCACACAGTTTTTTTTTTTTTTTTTCCCCTTTTTCTCCATACCATTCCCTCTTGCCCTTTCCTCGAGACAGTCTGCAACATCAGGGTGACCTATGGACTGTTTGGGAGCCAGGGGATCTGCGTGTGGGCACCAGTCACGGGTTTTTTCTGGCTAGGTGATTAATTACTATGCAAACCCCAGTCCTTTAAAAACTAGCCTTGGAGTAGGATAGCTCGTGTCAGAGAGGGGACAGTAAAGCTGTGGTGTCTGCCCCTCAGAGGCTGAGAGGTAGCACCTTGCGAGACACCTCTCCATCTCTCCTCTTCCATCTGGTAGTGGTGTGTCCACTGTTCCATAGGAAATGCTTAGCTTCTTAGTAACATGGACAGCTAATTTACTGCTCTGCACATCTGGGGACACACCAGGGACTCATGCATGCCCCAGTGCCCTTGGCACACAGTTAGAATGAGCTCTTTTTCTGCTCTCTGTCTAACAGCAGCAAATGTCCCCTCATTTGGGACAAAATCTTTGTGCTGCAGTTACAGCACTTCAGCAGAGCTGGCAATAATAGTGGCGTGCTATTACTAAACTTATTCCCATTTAGCATGGCCAAAGGGTTAGCTGTTGAGGTTATTAGGAGGTTCGTGAACTCAGTTTTGTTTATTCAGGTGACATTTCTGAGTGCTACCATTATTACACTTTATGTAGAACAGTACTCCAATAAGTTAATGTGCTACATTTCCTTTGTGGTTCTGTGTTTGCTGGAGGGACTACAAGCTGAGGAGGTCTGGGAAGACCATTAGCTACCATTCAGGGCAGCCCATTCTGCAATCTGGGGTCAGAACAATCTCTATGTGCTCCTATTCAGGAGAGTTACAGCAAATAGCACAATCTGGGGCAGCTGGTGATGCTCTAAATTGATACAAATATCTCCAGCTTTGGAACAGCTCTGCCAGTATGTGTATCCTTGCTCTGGCCCTCATAGCATTTTTGCTTCTGAGGCAGGCTTTGGCAACTGTTAACATAAGTCCGCTTACTGTTGTAATTAGGTGGATGAGCTCATCAGAAAATGAGTTGCACCACTAATTGTTTTGTCAGAATAGGATTTGGAAGGAGTTGCTGTGCATTTTTTAGGGCTTTGCAGAAGCTGGGAATCCCTCTGTGCTGGTGTGAATGCTATTCCAGGCAGAGCATACGCTGTGAAGGTTGTTGCTTTTCCCTGCAGATGATCTGGCCAGGCAGTTTGGCACTTCCAGAGGTGATTGCATCACTCTATGATAAATCTGCATTCTATTTAGAAACCCATGGGAAAAGATTGAACTGTATAAAATTTTAACTATAATAATATATATAAAAACTGATTTTGTCCTCAAGATTTCACAGTATCTATAAGAAAAAAGTACAATGAAAGATTTTTTGGTGACAGCTTGTACAAAATGGGCTAGTGCATGTTTTCTGACTGGTTTTTAATGGTTGACTTCTTACAGTCCTGAGCTTTGGATTGTCCTTTGCCGTATGTCCTTGCAGTACCTCACAAAATACAAACCTAAAGAAAATCAAGTCAGAGGGAAATAGTGATATCCATAGATTTGTCATGCCTGCAGTGGGAGTGTGCTGAAAAATGGTAATCAAGCTCTGAAGTTAGCCATAAACTTGCAGATACTGTCCGTCTGATAACCAGAACACTCCTACCACCATCCAGGAAAGAGTGAAAACTGATACATCCAGCTCTGATTTATAATACGTGAGCAAAGCCTGAAAATGTGAAATTCCATAGGTTTAAAGAAAGTAGCTGCTGAAATTATAATACTGTTTGGTGTTCTGCTTAAGAAGTATGGATATGCAACCTCATGGCAAACAACACCTGTCTTCTGTACTCTTGTTGATTTTCCAAGGGTCAAAACTTCTCAATTCATTTTACTGTCTGCATTGGAGTTTAATACCGTATTCTCATTACAGTGCAACATGTGGGTCTGCTTGCCCTGCACATACTCTTCCTTGATCTTTCTGTAGTGCTTGTTTATGAGAAAAGTGGATGAGTGGGTGTGTAAAATACAAAGCATCTTATTGTAAGGTTTTTCAGTGTTGCTAGAAGTCAGTTGTGATATTTGCAAGCCCAGATTCTGAAAGCAGAGCTACGGCTTAAGTGAACATTAGCATTTACAAACTACAGTTGCAAATGACTTTCACACTCCTGATTCATCTGGGTCAGAATCACCATATTTATTTATATTTCAGCTAAGGCTAAGTCATTAGTGCCCACCACATATATATGGTGCTACTGGTACCCACTGTATTATTGCAAATGGGAGATATCCAGGCACAATGCTGTGTACAACTGTGATAAGAAGAGCTACACTGGATGACATGTGGAGCCCCCCACTCCACTGTCCTCTCTCATGCAGAATGCATCACCAATGTCTAAGAAAGAGAAGCACAGCTAACAGAATGGTAGTGGCACAGGTTCGCAGCTTCCAGTGATTTACAGATCAGGGATTTCTGAATGATAGGCTTGTGTAGGCTCCCTCATTAAATTGTAGCAGGCTCCCTAGGAGTCTGATCTCCAGAGCAGATGTTCTGGGTAATGGAGAGGCCAGTCAGCACATTAGTAATGGAGAAAGTGCAGTGGGAATACAGCAGCCCCAAGTCCTTAGTACTGCAGTGCTGGGGAAAATCATGGGGACAGGTTCTCTTTCAGGAAAACATTGCTTCAGTCTCATTCTGGCTACATCTGTAAAGCACCGCTGAGATCCCTTTGCAAACAGAAGATTTTCTCATTTCTAGACATGTTGCTGGAACAAATGGGAGGGCAGGCAGAGGGGCTTAACAGGCTCATCTTGAAATAATATTTAAAGAAATACCTTTAGTGTTTTGAGAAGGGAGTGAAAACATGGAAATGCTCTATAACACAAACTGTGTTGCTTTTCTTTGGAGGAGATGATTTTTCTTCCAAACAGAGTGCTTGAAAATCTTGCAGATATATTGAAAAATCACCTAGTATTAGGATGGGGCTTTGGATGACAAGAAGAGTGATACTGACTCTGAATGTGCCCATTCTAATGTCAATGACAAATGCAGTGAGAGCATTAGTGGTCGTGATTTTTATTGCTGTCATCTAGTCCCCAAAGCCTGAAAAGCAAATGTGTTGGCTAAGACTTTTATAATGAAATCCTGGAAAAATATTGTCATCTTTTGAACCCAAGTGTAAACAAGAATCTCCCTCTGTGTGCTGGAGGTAGCAGTTGTCCCCTAGTATCTCCATCCTCTTTCCTTGGTTCTTGGAGTACTCTTATCCTATCTCTTCCAGCACTCTGTGGTTACCCTTTGCTCTATAATTTTTGACTTCCATAGCCTCATTACTAGTGGTACATTGGCATGACCTTTTTTCCCAACATGTCTCTTTGGGATTTGCTTCTCTCCAGTGTATTTTCATTCTATTCTCTTTCTGGTCTTCCCTCCACTGTCCTCCACCTTTTTAACATCCTCTGACATCTGGATCTTGGTGTCTTTATTGAAGAAAACAGCAACCAAACAAATATCTTCTGCCATCTTTTCATTATTAGAGAATTACAAGAAGGAATTGAAAGGAAAAAAAAAAAAAAAACAAAACAAAAAAAACAACTAGGAGAAGGATAGTCAAAGATTAGCTCAGAGCAGACTGTGAATGTGCAGAAGGCCTGGCTGGGTCTCAGCCTCCCTTCAGATGTCCCCATGGGACAGCAGAGACCATCCTGCAGGGTGTAAGTTTTCCTTAGGAGAGAGATGCCTTGCAAGACTTTTCTTCAGACATCCAGGTGGTCTTCTGGTGCTTCCAGTTCCAGTGTTCCCTGCTGTCTTCTCCTGAAAAGTGCAAGAAATTAACGGTTTTGTTCCTGGTGAGGACACGTGCCCCTTGCAGCAGCTGGATGAGGCATGATTTTGGAGGCTTGCCTGGGCTTTCAGCAGCTTCTCCTTTTACGTGGGGAGCAGGGAGGAGACTAGGAGGTACTATTGTGCAGACGTTGGTGTAGACACTATTTCTGCTGACACACCACTGCCAGCTCTCCCCTTCCCCCTGCCCCAAGCTATTTTCAAGGATAATGAGTGGGCTCCAGCATTTCTAAAAACACAACTGTGATTGCAGCAGAGGAGTATGTTTTCTGGGTACATTGCCACCCACAGGAAATGGAAAGCTTTTTTTTTTCTTTGCCTTTTTTTTTTTTTTTCCTGAAACCTGATTAGAATCATGGTGTACCTCTGTAAGGGAGACTGGAACAAGCCCCATGTTTACATTTGTTGTGTAATTTGTGGAGGTATACAATACACCTAACTCCCCGGACATGCAGCTATGGCTCATTTCTCTCTGGAAACGCCTGTCCTGTTTTCAGCACTTTCACAATCACATCATTATCTCTCCCTGAATCCCGGCTCCCTGTTCTCTGTCATCGAGATTCAATCTCAAAAACACACAAACAGGAAATAAAGATCAGCAGTAGCTCTGAAGCTATCATGATCTCTGGAACAGGCCCCAAGAAATCAGTGTTCACCTCACTCCAGCCCCATGAGACAGGAAGAAGCTAAATATTCTTGAAGCCTTTCAGAGCAGCAGAGCCTCTTGGCTGTGTGTTCTTTCACACCATGGCATGGACAGACCCTGTTCGAGGGCAGGAGGTGATTCTGCTGTGTGCACCATGATGCCTTGTGATCCTACACCCACCGCTCTCACTGACTTTAGCCCCTTGTAGGACTGGGGCACTACAAACAGAGAGAATGAAAGCTTTAGTTCTAGCCCAGACACAGGTTTAGCACAATCTAGCTCTTAATCCCACTTTGTGCTGTTTCCAGAACACCGTTTGCCCCATGGTTTCTTGATGGCTCTTCCAAACAACAGCCTTTTGCCTGGCAGTGAAGGCAGCTCCCTCCCCGCAGCCTCACAGCTCTGACCCAGTCTCTGAAGAGGTTTGGAGCTAAATCTAGGGGAAAGCATAGTCTGTGTGAGACGTGGAGAGCATCTGTTTCCTTCGACCATGACCTAAGAGAAAGTAAAGAAAGTCCCTTCTTTTCATGGAGGCTGAGAAGCTGTCTGAAGGACAGGGTTCGGCATCAGGAGAGAATGTTATTAAGAATAATATTGCCTCATCGTTAAGAATAATAGTGCCTCCATCATCACTGTGTGCATCCATGGGAGCCCCTGGGCTCTTATTTTACAATGTCGTTGACTCTGGGAAGCTTTAACATTGCTTTTGCGATGTAAAAGAAAAAATAGAACCTGCAAAAATCTTGAGGAGGGGTTTTTAGTAGAAGATGAGAGCACTTAAAGCTCAGAAGAGTTTGTATTCCCGCAAGACAAAGCATGTGTTTGCTCTCTACTGCTGACCTGTTGCTTTTCCATTCCTCCAGTGTTCCCTCTCCCCATCCACCAGCATATTAATGCAGAGGAGAACCACAGGTACTGCCAACCTTGAGTAATGAGGATTTCAAAGATCATGAGTTTTGTGCCAAAAATTCTGGAGTTCGGCTTTAAAATAATGAGATTGAAAAAAATAAAAATCAATATGTCTTGTGTTTCTTTGGTTTGCTTTCTGGTATTTGACTCAGTAGTAACCTCACAGTTTGAAGTTTCTTTTCCTGGAACTTAGGAGGTATGTTTCCTTCCATGAAAGCACAGTTTCCCCTGTGAACCCAATAGCTGACACTAGAAAGAAAAAAAGAATACATGCCAAATAGTACAAAACTTGTAAGTATGTTGTTTTGTCGACACTGCAATACTGATGAGATCGGTGTGCATATACGCACCAGCAGGGTACTAGTGAGGCTAGTAGTGAACCATACTCCTAATCTACAGAAAACATAAACGAACCTTTTGTGGGCTTGGAATTTGGTGGGATAACCAAACACTCAGCAGGTTTCATATTGCTGGAAAACCTAAAGAGAAGAGCTCTGGCTCCCTCTGTTACAGGTCCAATGTAAAATACAATATAATTCAGCATCATTCTCTATGCATGAAGAATGGGGGTGGGGTTTAGTATCTGTGAATGATGTGGCAGCACATATGTTTCTGAGAACTTCAGTACCAGGACACTTTTGGCAGCACGCGGAGACTGGAAGGGGTAGTTCATTCATTGATGATGGAGTATTATGGATGCAGGCACCTGTCGTACTGCACAAGCAATAAAAAGCACAGAAGATAAGAGTTTTTAACTCCTTATTTATGTACACAAATAAATGACCTACTACTGCCTTCCCTGTGGCAGTGAAGCTACTGGGAGGTAGGAGGTACGTGGCGAGAAACCATGGGTGCATGGTGGTTGTTGAATGCTTCCCCTTATGCTGGTGCTGCACTACAATGCAGGGGCAGACATGAGACCTGGTGGTTGCCATCTCATCCATCCCTCAGCCACAAGGCAGTGTTGCTCTGTCCTGTGGCTTTGGGGTGCCAGTGACACAGGTTTGGGGGAGAGAAGGGAGTGCGCTGCTCATGGGATGGGTGCTTGAGCCACCTGCTGGTGCACCCACAGGTTGTCTCTTTTGCCAGGAAAACAGCCAGTGTCCATCCTCCTTGTCCATTCTCCTTCCACAGGTTAAAATGAAAGCAGGGTCTGGTATGTACACAAAGGTGTGGAATGTTTTCTGACCTGCTCTTGTCCCATCTGCACTGATGGTTTTGATGTGTCTGACAGCACAACCCCTGTGTTGCACCTTCTTTTCTGAACCAGCCACTTCTACCTAGATTTGGCAGAGGACCAGCAGTCTGGAGAATATTGAATGCAATAAATAAATAAATAAATAAATAAATAAATAAATAATCTGGAAAAATCCATGTAGAAAATAGAGGAGAGAGGGTCCTGGCTAATTTGCCAAGCAAGGGAAAGGCAGGCAAGGCTGGCCTCTGCTCTGCGCTGGTAGATCTATGCTGCAAACAACACTGATGGGAACAAAGCTGCACTCATTCTCCTGCAGTTTGAACCACTTGTATTGAGCAAATTATCTGTATTTTTAAAAGAGAATTTTATTCACTTTTCACATCTTCATGGGATGTGCAATTTTTGTTGTCAATCACTCAACCAGAAAATCAAAAACTGGTGTTGAAATGAACTCCTTTCCTGGGAAGAAATTTTTGAATCTGACTAGGACCAAATTTATCTGTCTCGAAAATACTTGTGCTTGGAATGATGCAGCACCTTCAAAGCCAACACGCTGACAAATCCTGGGAGCTTAAGCCATGCATGATTGGCTGGGTGAAGGAGCAGAAGGTCTGATCTAAGTGTTGAATTGTTGGGAATGTGTGTATTTTGCAGTTTTAAAATGCAGCTGAAGACTTCATAATATCATTGCATGGGAGGATAGTTGAAGTTTTATGCCTAGCACCCACGTGGCTCTTTCCTGGCTTTAATTTCTTCCTATTGCAGCTTAAACATTTAGGAGATATCCAATGGAATTGCCTAACTGAGCTATTATGAATGATTTTCATTGGGGTCCAAGAGCATCTAAGACAAAAACTCCATTGTGTAAAACACTGCTAACGTTTGTTGTAAGAGAAAGTCACTTTTCCAGAGGATTTACAACCTAATTAATCAGTCAGAGGCTGAGAGGGGAATGCAGAGGCAATGCTCTCAAGTGCTATTTTTGAGAAACAGGGGAAGGACTTCTAAAGAATTTCCATAGCTGAGATTATGGGGACCTTGTTTCATCAGAACAACAAGGCACCTGGATTTCACAGTCAAAAAGGGTTAAAGGAGCATCTGCTAAAATTGCTTCTCTTCACCTGTGCTCTGGGAGCATTTGTCCACACTAGAGACACCTCTTGGTGAGTGCCACCAGGCAGAGGCTGGTGCACTGTGACAAGGGTGCTGCCCTTCTGCCTCTCTCTCCCTGTTCCCACCACACAGCCTTCAAAACCCATCCTTCTCTGCTAAATTTCACCTACCTGGTGCAGTGCATTCTGACTGAGGCTTTTCAGAGCAGGTATCATTCATTTTTTATTGCGGGAAAGTGTATTTTGTACACTTGTCTTGTATGCAAAATGTCTGCGCTGCTTCAGTTTAAACTTTCATTAAAAATTTACTGCTCTGAGTATGAAAAATGTGAGCCACTTTGTGCTGCCCGCACAGGGGCACCTGCAAGCCCCAGCCAGGTAAAATCCGTGGTGTGGAGGTGAATTCTGCTTAAAAGTGCCACTCTCTTACCCTATCCCACAGCTTAGCAATTCGAGGCAAGGACTGCAGATGACTGCCCCACTTGTTATCATGCAAATTAGGCCCTTTCTGCCTCATTTGCATAAACGAGGAGCTGTACATTTCCCTCCTCCCTGGCTGCTGGGAGGGATGTTTTAACATGTTTGCTGAACTATTGAACTGATAACCATTTTTCAGAGTGTTCCTGTTTGCTTGTAAGCACATTAGGCTGTGCTATTTTTCATTCTATAATAGAGCATGTTATATAAAAACATAGCAGAAAACAGATTAAGTTGGCTACCATAGTAGGTAACCTCTTGGACTGCAATCAGTAAAGAAGGTATTAACATAGAGGAAAGCTTGTTAACGTTAGCTGAGAGCCAGAGAGACCCTTTTCTTTCAGCTAATCAGTGACTCATGCAGGTAGATTATTTCTTTTTTTTTAGAAGCTAGATATTTTTCCCATCACAGACAATTGAACTGCCCGTATGTTTTTAAGCCATCTGTCTGGCTGGGATGTGTGTGAATTGTGTTGTGAATCCTAGCTTCCAAAAGCAGAAATAAGAATAAAGGATTTGTTTACTCATCAATATTTCCATGAAGGATAGGATAAAATATTCTAAATAGCACAGTGGTATTGCCAGCTATTGCTGTCATTTAAGGAGATGAATAAAGCTTATATCATACAAACTGAATTAGTACGGATAAAAGATAACTCATCTTGTGGCATGGATTTGAATTGTGTGTCTGAAGCTCTGATCCTCAGCACTCATTAGCCATCCACTCATCTGCCCTCCACTCATTAGCTGCTGTCTGGTAGTTTTTTAGCTGTACCCAGCTTTGGGAAGGAAATGGCTGAGGTGAATCAGGCTGCCCTGTGGTTAGAGGTGAAATGCTAATGTTTTATTCCGTGCTTCTTTGCTCCCGGGCGGGAGCTGCAAAACCTGACAGATACCTGGTAAACAGCCCTGTGAGGTTTTTGTGGGTCTTGATCAGTCCTCTGTGCAAACCACATCTCATACACCTTACCTTCCTCTTGGTCAAATGTGAAGACTTTTTCTCCTACACCTTCTCTGCTAACACTTTTTTACTTCTTCCAAAGATGATAAAAAAGTTTCTGAAGATAATAATTGACCATCGTTGAATATACCAGTCATTCATCAGAGTTAGAGAGGTGACAAGAATATATAACATGTTAGAATATAATATGTCCTTGCAAATCTTAGTGTTTGGCCCTCTATGAAGATTTTCTATACGGAAACTGCTGATTTCTTTGGTTTAACACTGAGTAAATACAGAACACATTGCATTTATCAACATTTATCATTTATCAACAGTCCTGGCTATCAGGGGAGGTTCCAATCGACTGGCGGCTAGCAAACGTGACGCCCATCTACAAGAAGGGCCGGAGGGCAGACCCGGGAAACTACAGGCCTGTCAGTTTGACCTCAGTGCCAGGAAAGCTCATGGAGCAGATCCTCCTGAGAGTCATCATGCAGCAATTGCAGGGGAAGCAGGCGATCAGGCCCAGTCAGCATGGCTTTATGAAAGGCAGGTCATGCCTGACGAACCTGATCTCCTTCTATGACAGAGTGACGCGCTGGGTAGATGAGGGAAAGGCTGTGGATGTGGTCTACCTTGACTTCAGCAAGGCTTTTGACACCGTCTCCCACAGCATTCTCCTCAAGAAACTGTCTGCTCTTGGCTTGGACTGGCGCACGCTTCGCTGGGTTAGAAACTGGCTGGATAGCCGGGCCCAAAGAGTCGTGGTGAATGGAGCCAAGTCCAGTTGGAGGCCAGTCACTAGTGGCATCCCCCAGGGCTCGGTGCTGGGGCCGGTCCTCTTTAATATCTTCATTGATGATCTGGACGAGGGCATTGAGTGCACCCTCAGTAAGTTCGCAGATGACACCAAGTTAGGTGCGTGTGTCGATCTGCTCGAGGGTAGGAAAGCCCTGCAGGAGGATCTGGATAGGCTGCACCGATGGGCTGAGGTCAACTGCATGAAGTTCAACAAGGCCAAGTGCCGGGTCCTGCACCTGGGGCGCAATAACCCCAAGCAGAGCTACAGACTGGGAGAGGAATGGTTGGAGAGCTGCCAGGCAGAGAAGGACCTGGGAGTGATGGTGGATAGTCAGCTGAATATGAGCCAGCAGTGTGCTCAGGTGGCCAAGAAGGCCAACGGCATCCTGGCTTGTATCAGGAACAGCGTGACCAGCAGGGCGAGGGAGGTGATCGTCCCCCTGTACTCAGCTCTGGTGAGGCCGCACCTCGAGTACTGTGTTCAGTTTTGGGCCCCTCGCTACAAGAAGGACATCGAGGTGCTTGAGCGGGTGCAGAGAAGGGCGACGAAGCTGGTGAGGGGCCTGGAGAACAAGTCCTACGAGGAGCGGCTGAGGGAGCTGGGCTTGTTCAGCCTGGAGAAGAGGAGGCTCAGGGGTGACCTTATCGCTCTCTATAGGTACCTCAAGGGAGGCTGTAGCGAGGTGGGGGTTGGCCTGTTCTCCCACGTGCCTGGTGACAGGACGAGGGGGAATGGGCTTAAGTTGAGCCAGGGGAGTTTTAGGTTAGATGTTAGGAAGAATTTCTTCACTGAAAGGGTTGTTAGACATTGGAACAGGCTGCCCAGGGAAGTGGTGGAGTCACCATCCCTGGAAGTCTTCAAAAGACGTTTAGATGTAGAGCTTAGGGATATGGTTTAGTGGAGGACTGTTAGCGTTAGGTTGGAGGTTGGACTCGATGACCTTGAGGTCTCTTCCAACCTAGAAATTCTGTGATTCTGTGATTCTGTGATTGTATCATTTAGTTTGTCCTAAGGATATTTCTTTTAATATTCTAACCTAGCACTGCCTCTGAAAGGAGAATAGCTGAACTTTTAGATATAGATTGGCAACTCCATACTGGAGCTAAAACATGGATATTGACATATTCTCCAGCAGCTGTGGTCAGAGTAAAGGCTTCCTGTGTTTGGACATGGTTTAGTGGGTGACACTGGTAACAGGATTCTGTGATTCTGTGTTGGACAGTATAACTTCTAATTTGACTACTTACCATTTTGATCAAAAAGAAGGTCTTAGATGGTACCCAGCAATCAGTTTCTGACAATACAAAGAATTTGGGATTAGGTCCTCTAATATTAAATTAAAAGATGTCAGAGCCACTTGACACAAAGAACATAAAGTCACTCTGCCAAATTAAATTTATCCCAAACATTTTACCAGGCAGTTTTTTTTTTTTTTTTTTTTTTTTTTTTTTTTTTTTTTTTGTGTGTGTGTGTGTGTGTGCCAGAAAGCTTCCTGTTTCTCTCCCGCAGCTTTTGTGATCTGACACCATGTGTTCTGGCTAGTACATGTAGTTTTGGTTGGCCTCGTACACTACAGATCTGGTGCTGGGGTCTGGGGAAATGTAGTCTGTGCTGTTTGCCACCTGGGAACTGAAGTATTACACCTCAACTTGATAAGAAATTTTGCCCTGGTCTTGTCAGACTGTCCATGCGCAGTGATTACTCAGTGGGTGCTGCCACTGTTCAAATGAGCTTTCTGGCATAGCAGAGCTCTCTGTTGACTTTGCGTGCTAAACTAGACATAGCATTCATGCAATGGAGGCTGGAGCCTGGGGTTCTGAGAGACATTGTTGGAGAAGTCTGTACAGCAAAAACCCCACTCAGTCCTTTTGTAACCTAGCACCAGATGCCAGGACCTTTCCTGTACTTCCTCTGACATTTTTGTTGCCCTGCTGTACTACTAGCTCATGTGTGAAACACAGGGAGAGAATTTTCAACATAATTTTATGCAAAGTCTAACTGTTTTGACATTGCTTCGGTTGACCAGGCGTGTTTGTTAGGAGTAAGGCTTTTACATGGCCTCAAGATGGTATAAATAATGAGCCCCTCTCTGAACTGCAAGAAAAGACATGGGCTCAGCAGTGAGCAGTCCTTTAGATGATATGAACTGGCTTCTGTATCTGTAATATTCTGTGCCTATTCAAAAAATGACGGCTAGAGACAAAACTTGTATGTTTTCCCTAATGATGCTGAGGATCAGTACTCAGCACTTGACCCTCAGGAGGTATAAATTAGTCTCACTCAGCTGAAGGTAACAGTGAAAAGCTGATACAAACTGCTGGGGATCTGGCCTTCCTTCTTCTACTTTGGATTTTTGTCCTAGAGACAAAATCAGCCAAATAGCATAAGAAATCAGTCTAAAATGAGGACGCTGCTTTGCAGAATTCATGATCACATTACTACCACTAGAGGCAAAAATTTTGATTCATCAATATGAAGGGAGCAAGTCTTCTTACATTTCCATGTTCACATAAAAAGAAATTCAGGCACTGTCATTTCAGTATTTAGTTATAAATCAGTCCACGAGCTGGACAGATTATTTCAGCAAACAAATGCATTGCACTCTTACTTGGTATGTTTAATTATATTCTCCTTATTTTAGAGCAAGGACTTCTTTCTGCTAGGAAATGCAATAAAGTTTATTGATTAACTGAACTCACTTATCAGATACACATATGGTCGACAAGAGCCACTTAGTATTTCCTGAGCAGAAAAGAGAATTCAGCATTTTCTATGTGGTTTCTATTAGTGTCTTCATTAAACATTCATGCCATTTTCTTTTCTTTCGCTTACTTGTCTAATAAATATACCATTAGGGCCATTAAGTGCTAAGAGTTAAGTTGTTTAAGTGCTATAAGATATGCCCAGCGAATCATTGGCTCCTAAAGTATTGGTTTTCTGTCTAGATATCTGGTATTTTCACAGTCCCTTGAAACTCTGAATCCAATCATCTCTGCAGCAGAAGAAAGGTAATTGAAACATTAGGCACAGCTTGGTCCCCATGGGAATGAACAATCAAAAGATAGGCAGCTTACCATGGCATTCTACAAAGGTGGGTATATTCTGCTTTAGGAAAAAAAATGCTTTAATGTTGGAATCAAAAACTTGCTTTAGGTAGAATTCTTAATGTTATTGAGGTATTGGGAAGGGAAATCATGTTTTCCATGTTAGTTGCACAAACATCGTGTAATAGAATAGCATAAGTAACCTGGCAGGTAGACATACATGGCTTGTGGGAGCTTTGAAATCTACAGATGAGAGTCTTTCCTGGCTTAGGGAAATCTGGAAATGTCATTGCTCACCTTGGGTTATCATTGTTTCAGCAAAAAAAAAAAAAAAAAAAAAAAAAAAAAAAAAATTTTTCATGCTTAGCCTGTGCAAAGCACTTCAAGGTCTTCAAGAAGGATAGTCCTCACATCGGGTGAATATGCCAACACACATTAGGAAAAGAGGACAAGGGGTGATCTATAAAAAAGTCACCTCGAGTCATTGTAAGAAAGAGATGCTGCTTTTTAGGAAGACCTTGAAGTGAGAGAAAATAGAGTCTTTGCAGATAAGCCTGGGGAAAAGAAGCCCTGAGCTTTTTCTTTGGCAGACTTGTAAATATGCAGGTAAAAGAGGATTAGGAAATGGAGATTTCCTTTTTCCTTGCAGAACACAGATAAAAATATTTTCCTTTCCTGAAGCTATGGTCCCCTTTATACTACACTTTTCCTCTAGATATTTCTAATTGTCTTGACCAAAAGACAGTAAGTAAGCAAATGGAGAAAGACAACAGGCTCTGGAGGTGGCACCAGCAGAAAGGGGTGAGATGGTAAGTAAGGAAGCAGCCAACGGAGTGCATGGGCAGAGACGATTGCTTATAGCACAAGCCAGAAGACAGGAAAGGGAGGATGGAGCGTAGGAGAAGACAAGAGGGTATGCTGGTCACAGAAGAAAGATTTAATGAAATTGTAATTGAGAAAGAGTATTAGCAAAGGGTGTAACCTCAAAACAGAGCTCAGCAGGGGTTGCACTGCACATGGGAGCATGAAAGAGAGTGTTCTGGTTTTTGTTTCTGTATGCCCTTTATGTCAAGTGATCTACATATCTATATCTACTCTTTGAACTTTTCAGAGGACATGGTCTCAAGACCCACATGAAAACTATGAGCAGCTGTCAGTGCCTCACAGGTCTTTTAGGAAAAACCTAGGAGATGGATTCTGGCTTCACCTCACACTTGGATTAACAGAGAAATTGCAGATATTTTTTGCCTGTGTGTTTTCAGGCTGTCACTTCGGGACATTATATTTATAAACTCATCTCTAGAATGTACCTCAGGAATTTATGAGCAGAGATTTTGTCTCTTCTCCTGCAGTGCTGTTGCGCTTGTGCAGTGTGGTTTGTAGAGCACTCCCATGTCTCTGGGCTCTGTACCTTTGTGTTTCAGTGTCCTGCTTTCTGCTCTAAAGTGCGTCTGCCCTGGTAAGTGGCATGTACCTCAGCAGCACATGACAAAGATTGAGCTTTTTCTACCGTCTGTACAGAAAAGTCTGCCCTTCTCAGGCTTTGAGAAGGCCTGTTCCTTCCTCATATTTTGGGTATGCTGTTAGTTTTTCAGCTTCTCTGCTGCCCAAAGTACACTTGGGCAGTGTACAAAGTGATACTCTCTGGTAGGCTACCCATGTTGTTGGAAAGGGGAGATCAGTCTCTTCACTTTTACATTGCTGCGTTGGTGTTTATAGGAAGGGTACTGTCCTAAAGCCTAGAGGAACTAAAATGTTCCTAAGATCATCTGAGCATAAGTGACTTCACTCACCTCTGAAGGCCCCTTTTTCCGTGCAGAACAGAAATAAAAATATTTTTCCTTTCTTGAAGCTATGGTCCCCTTTATACCCACTTTTCCTCCAGTCAATTCCAACTATCTTGACCAAAAGTACTCTTTGGCAAGGAAAGGCCTTGACTTAGTTATTTCTCTCACTGTCCACATAGAAAGTCCTTCTGTTTAAGGTGCAGAATCCCTTGCAGCTGGCCATTGTCCACCATTTGTTACTCAGGCATGAGACAGCTGTTGCATGAAGCCAGCAGGAGCCCTTTCAGCAGCTTCAAACAGCCACTGGATCAGTTGCTGCCTGGGTGTGCTGGCTGAATAGCAGGGAGCAGGAAGCCTTTTGCTGCCTGTGCTGGCTGGAGCCTGACAAAGTGAGCTGACTTTCACAACCTACCTCCTTTTCTACCTCAAAAAATCTCTTGGAAAGCTATACTGGGCTGTCTCTGTCAGAGGGTGCTAGGAATGTTTTGCTCAGCCTGTCCTTGCAGCAGAGATGTCCTGCACACGACAGACCAAGCTGGGTGGGTGTGAAGGCTGCAGTCAGGTGTTGCTGGGGTGAAGCCATTCCCAAAAGCCTGTGAGAAACGAAGTGCCCCAGGAGTCATTCCCCCTCCTGCAGTTTGTCGATTCCTTTGTCAGATGTGTTGTCCAAGCAGCATTTTCAAAGAAAATCTTCATGCATGATTAAAGATTTATAACATCCCTAGTCTATTGCCATTGTGGTTTGCAAACTTCCTTTTTAATGAAGTTTTTTTCATCAGTTACAAATATCTAGCAATGACTAAATGCTTAAGAATGACTTTTTATTCTTACAAAAAAGCCCATTTATATTCCTATGAATTAATTAATACATGTGGGAACTACAGGGATCTTTTTTCAGAAGATCTCCATCACCATGGGCTGCTGACCTACAAAGCTAAGTCGAGCACTGTCATGTACACTGATTTGTTCCAGAAGGAAAATTGGGCAGGTGTGACAACTGCTGCTCTGCACAATGCAGACCGTTACAGTAGAGGCAGCCTCCTTGGAATGACAGGCAGATCTCCCAAATCAGGCAGCATCAATTTGGCTGCACGCCTTGAACTGTTTGCAGCACAAGCACAGTAAATGTTTGGTCAGCGCACAGGATGGGCACATCTCCCACTCACTCCCTGATGAGATTCCCACATCCACTCAGGAAGGGCTGCGGGATGAGTTGCCATAGGAACCTCAGGGAAGGAAGGAAAAACGCATACCTGAAACCCTGCTGCTTAATTTTAGCACCACAGGGCTGTAGCCAAACACTGGGGGCAGAGTGTTTTACAGGTTGTTGGTGCTGGCCAGACCCTTTGAAAAGCATTCCTGTGGGTCTCATTGCATGGGAAGGCAAGAGTCAGTGCTGTGGGCCCCAATGTGGCTGGGCTGAGCAGCCCCTGATGATGGGACATGGAGCCACAACACCACATGTCCAGGCATCCACAGGTGTCTGCAAGCCCGGAGCATTCAGCTTGACCTTCTATAGGGCTCTCTTTTGGAGCACCGTTTGGCTGGTGGGAGCATCGAGCACCTCCTGTAAATCTACTCTGCTCAGGCATGCAAAATAAAACAGTGTGCACTGAAAGTACATAACCCCAAGTGGGATCACTGCTTCATCTCCATGCTTTTTGTTCCTCCGTCTTCCCAGAAAGGCAAATGCAGTTTCCCCCCTTCAATCCCTTTTGCTTTCCTTTGACAGTCTTGACAGTCATTGGGAGAGGTTCACTCTCTCCACTTTCATGGCCTCTCATTACCAACAAACAAGTGTTTGCCTCACATCTTTAGGGCTCAGGAGCAGGCTGACAATATTGACCAATGAAGCATGATAACCTGATGTGGGGAAGACATTAACTGAGCATGTGGAGTTCATGAGGCTGCTGTCTGCAGTCAGATGCTGCCATCTCATGCCCCCTGACTTAGGTCTGTGGTACAGCTGGTCTTAGAGTCCTGGGGATATTTTTCTCTACCTTCACTCTGGAATGCAAAATGGCAAAAAGCAATTTCTTATCACTTATAAACTGAAAAATAAATTTGGCATTACAATTGCTATTTAAAATCAGCTATTTGAGGCCCCCCATTGCTGCAAAGGCCTGTCACTAAGGTTAAGATGACCCAGGAGCTCCCAATGGCTTTCAGGACAGAGGAATGTACTACATCTAAAGGGTAAGCTGAAGAAAGAGGAAATATGCAGTTTTCAGAGAGGGATGCCCTTTCAGAAATGGATGAAGACCTCTGAGAAATGCATACAATAGTCAATACAGAGAGGTATTCATAAGGCATGGGTAATCTCTCTCTTAAATAAGGAATTCATAAGGATGGCTCGTTAAATTACTTGCTCTGTTGAGAAGCAGTAGCATTTTTCAGGGCTGACACTGAATTCATAGCAAACTACCTTGGATGCCTAATAAACAGGTTATGAAGGTGGATTTCTGCAATTTGTTTACCCACCTCTTTATACTGGTCTTCTCTGCACGTGAAATAAACTCTGGAGTGTACCACAAACTTCATAATGAGCTTGCAGCTTGGTCTCAAAGAACAGACCAAAATTTCTCTGGTTCTTAGTCTTTGAGCATTAGGAAAATAAAATTGTTTTAAAACTCTGTTTCTATTTTTTAAAATATTAAAAAAAAAAAAAAGTCACTGCAAATTTTCTGCATCCTATTTTGGTGGAATGCAGCTCTCTTAAGGACATTAAGAGATTGGCAGTGAACTAGAGTTAAAACAAAACGGTGGAATTTGACCCCATGCCCTCCCTCAAGGAAGTGAATCACTGGGAGAGCTACTTTACTGAGATTAGAAAGTAGCTTTTTTTTTTTTTTTTAAAATTATTATTTATTTATTTTTCCCTGCAGGGCATGTTTCTTTTGGTCCTGCCAAAGTCTATGGATGTATGTTGAAACCTAAAATGGTCCTGGTAAAATCATGGGGTTTATGCCTATGTTTTCCACAAATGTACTGAATCACAGCTGAGATGAACAAAGTTCATGCAAGCTAGAAATGAGTAAGACCTTAGTCCCCCCTCTTTCTCTCTCTGCTAGGTTGCTGTGTTTGACAAAGCCTTATCAACAGTCCTTGGCTTGCTGAAGACTCTTTATGGAGAAGGGAAGTATTTAATTGCTTGAGGTGAGTTACTCTAAGAACCTGTTCCCAGGGAACTGTACCCATTGACTCTGGTAATCCTCTGAGTGCCAGGTAGGCCTTCCCTTTTATCTGGCTGCTGCTGTTGCCAGTCCAGGGTCTTGGCTTGTTTACTTGCCCCAGTACTTCGTCAGTCTGTCTACATACAAATCACCTTGGGGAAAAGAGAAGGCTTGGATATAGGAGAATTTGGGATGGACATAAACCTCATTGTGGTTTAACCTGGCCGGCAGCTCAGCACCACACAGCCATTCATTCTCCTTAACCCTGTAGTGGGATGGGTAAGAGAATCAGAAAAAAAGTAAATGCTTGTGGGATGAGATAAAGATAGTTTATTAGGACACTAAATAAAGAAAAAAAATAATAATGATAACAGTACTACTAATTATAATGTGCACAAACCAACTGATGCACAATGCATTTGCTCACCACTTGCTGACTGATGCCCATCCCATCCCCGAGCAGCAAGTCCCCCCCCACCCCAGCCAGCCACCCCATATTAATTGTTCAGCATGACACCACATGGCATGGGACATCCCTTTCACCAGTTTGGGCCAGCTGTCCTGGTTCTGTCCCCTCCCATCTTCTTGGGCACCCCCAGCCTGCTCACTGGCAGGGTGGTATGAGAAGCTGAAAAGTCCTTGGCTTAGTGCAAACACTGCTTTGCAACAATTAAAACGTCAGTGTGTTATCAACATTATTCTCACCCTAAATCCAAAACACAGCACCATGCCACCTACTAGGAGGAAAATTAACTCTGTCCTAGCTGAAACCAGAACAAACCTGCAGGAACTTTTGGTCTTATGTCTGGCAAATGCAATTGCTTCAGCTCTTCTGCCCTGCTCTTATGCCATGGCATTACAGATTGTGCACTGGTAGCAAGACTCCCCTGCATCCTTTCCTTTGTTACAAGCACAGAGGTCAGGAGCTGTGAGACCTGTCCTGGATGAATGCCCAGATTTGAGCTCATCAAAGAAAGGAAAAAGCCAAGAACAATGAAAACCCACACCAAGCAGAATGTCTGGCAGGGCATGTTTCTTCCCTGGTATTACATTTCTCTTATATAAAACAGCTCCTCTGTAAAGAGCACTGATAGTTTTGAAGGACTGAGTACTGCATGCAAGTTCAACCATGGCCAACCACTTGTTTCTGGAAAGACTCAGTGGGTCTTTTGGGCTCTTTCTTCAGCGCCATTCTCCCCCACTCCCCACTGTTTCTTGTGTTGCTGTGTCATGAGGCAATTCTGCCCCACTTGTAGCCTGATGCAGAAGAACTTCTGTTTGAGATTCTAGGTAGTCAAGAAGTCTCAAGGGGAAAGGTATTTAAAATCACTTGTCTGCACTGTGTGATTAATGTTTCAGGAAATTTAACATATCTGAAATTTCCTCCCAAATATGCAATGCAACACCTTTTCCAGCAGTATTCTGGAATGGTTTTTGAGATTGAAGGAAATGGATTTTGTGTGTAACATATTTTTGAATATTATATACAAGTTGCATTGATGTATACACTTTAGGCTACAGCACACATCTGTAACAGTAACAGCTTTTGGTTAACAGAGAGTGCTGCAGGAAGGATGCATCACTCAGAAGGGAAAAGAAGAAACAGAAAGCACTCTGGTTAAATGGCAAAGAGTAGGAATATATTCATACCAAAAAAAAAAAAAAAAAAAAAAAAAAAGTTTAAGAAATGGAAATCTATCTCTTGTAATGCTAATGGAGTGGAAACTAATCTTCTTCTTATATCTTACCTGCCAGAGTGGAAGCAGGATAAAAGGAAATTTGAAGAGCAAGTAGCCAAGGATACGAAGGGTGCTAATAAATTATTTGAAGTATATAAAAAATATGAAGCTTGCAAGACAATCAGTGGTTGTACTAGATCATTAGAGTGTGAAATGGTCAGTCACATTTCAGGGAAGCTAAATGGTATTTTTGCCTCAGTCTTAAAGGCAAAAGTCATTGCAAAATATGTATTCTCAGTGTATTTTTTTTTCCTACAGCTAGTATCTAGCAAGGATGATCTATAGTAGTAAAGGTATCAGAAAACTCAACATATTCAAGTATTCAATTCAAGTATTACTAAAATGAGATTACTGAGGTAGGAGTGATAGGCAAAAAGAAAGAAAAAGGGGAAAAAAAAAAAGAAAAGGGGGAGAAAGAAAGAAGAAGAAAAGGTATCTGACTGTAGCCCACCTATTGTTCCAGCAGTACCACAAGATGTTGGAAGAGACCAGAGCTGTACAACCTGGGCAGGCAAGAGAGAAGTGTTTTTATCTTCATTTTGCATCTGTGGAACCGACGCAGAGAGAGAGAAAGCAGCTTGCCCCTGTGGGGAGCCAGCAGCAGGCAGGAGATGTGTGAGGGAGGTCTGCTGGTCCCCCAGCACCACACAGCCCTGCTCCCACCAGGCCTTTGGGTCTGATTGTCCTCTGCACACCCCGCCCTGCCACCACCCTGTTGTGCAGTCAGCTGGGGTTGAAGCCTCTCTTTCCTCTGAAACTCCATCTGCTCCTTCTCCAGTATTCAAAACAGCTTCCAAAACAACACATTTCCCTCCCACTTACCTAAACACCCCTGAAGAGCCCCACAAATCCCGAAAAATTAGAACTGAGGTTTTTAAATATGGAAATGCCACTGATTTTTCAAATGCCTGACCAATTCTAATATAAGAAGGCATGGGGAGTTCTTGGACATTTGAGGCTTCAGAATTACTCAAGGCAATTAAATTATTAGAGGTAAGAAGCCTCTCTACTTGTTACCATTTTCATGCATTACTGACTCATAAACCATACTTCCACATATAACATTTTCTCACATCAAGCCATTAACTAAAGCATGGCATTTTCTATTTCAAAACACAGCGGTGATGAACAGTGCACACGCTTGTTAAAAAGGATGCCCAGCATCGAACAGCGTGAGCTGAATTTCATACCAGGAGGAAGGCAAGAGAAAACACTAAAGACAGAATTAGAAAGCATCTAGATGTGCTTGTGGGAGCTGGGTAGGAAAGTGCCTGTGGCCCGCTGGGTTTCTTTGAAAGACCTAACATACCACAGGTGAAAGGAGAAGTAGCAGTGGTGTTTTACTAAGAATTTCAAATGGCTTTGATCAGGGCTATTAGAGGACTGGAGGTGAGGTGAAGGGTCTTGTCACAGATTAAAAAGTGGTTGAAAGGTAGGAAACAAAGAGCAGGCAAAAATGGCCAGTTTGCAGCCCAGAAAGCAGCTGACAGCAAGGCACCCTAAGGAGAAGTACTATGGCAGGTGTTCCTCAGCTTGTTTAATAATGGCCCAGAAGGGGTGTGTGTGGGGGAAGCAGTTAAGTTGCAAATTTGCTGATGGTACTGAATGGTTTAGATCAGTGAGGCACAGAGAGCATTATGAGAAACATCAAAAAGCCCCTAGGAAAACTGATTGTTGGGCAACCCTATTGCAGATGAAATTCGATTTAGAGAAATGCATTGTAAAGTGGCAGTGCACAATGAAAAGGATAGTTGAAATAACATGAACATACTGATGGGTTCTGATTAGTTACGACCACATCTCATAGTCAGGGAGAAAAGGAAAGAGAAAACAGTTTTCACCGTGGACAGTCCATTTGGAAAAAGGGAAAAAATAATGATTTTAGGTATGTCAGAAATCTGAAACCCATACCCAGGCACATCCTCATTTTGAAGCCTTTATTGAGGTCTGGTCACTGCGTCTTCTTCCTGGCTTTTCACCATTCTGAACAAGACAAATAAGCAATTTTCTCCTTATTGACATCTTTTAATATCTTCTCATTAAGCAGCACACTTAGGGCTGTGTTGTCACTGAAACACCTCATTAGTCCATACACCATGGAAGTGGTCATACAGGCATGGGTGGTCTAAGATGGTTACAGGGCTCCTCAAGATGCTCCTTTGGGCTTCATTTGTGGTGACAGGAGTCCAGGTAGATTCAGTTTATCGAAAGCAAAAAAAGCTGGCTCCTCACTTCTCCTGCTGTGGTTTGACCTAGAGCCTTTCTGGTTCAGCCAACAGGCTAGGCCCATCATGGAGTTCCCACCTCCACAGAAATCACAAGCATAGTCCATCCCAATGAAGGTGGTATGGTCCCAACCGAGGCAAAGATTTCAGCTGTTTTGTATTTCTGAGAGTTCAATAAATAAGTTGTTAAATGTACTAAAAATATTTCAAGTGTATCATTAGAGTCCCTAGGAAGTCAACACGACAATGAAGATATTTTGTAGACAGTACTCTGCTTAGATGTCATAGTGAATGAACAGGTGAATGATGCTCTGCTTTCCTGCTTCTCCATAAAATGCTGAGTCCTCTGAGGGGATGTGATAGACTGACACTGAATTCATCCTCTGGATATGTTGTTTTGGTATGTCTTGGCTACATCACTGCAGATAAGACTGCAGAGAGAAGCCTGGGGGCTTATGTTGGTGATGTGGTATGACCACAGCCTGCAGTCAGTGCAAAGTCAGGCTGGGTATCCACAGTTCTTGTTTCTGGTTATTTAATTCTGCTTCTTTTCCTTTGACAACTCCTCCCAACCAAAACTGATAACTCTGTGAGATGGCTGGATCTCCAAGAAGATGTGGGGCAGGGTAGGGGGAGAGGGAACAAAGCTTGTAATAGCAAGCAGACAATCAGATGGCAGGTCTGTTGTGCATCATTTTGTTGCATAAAGCGTTATGCTCACTGCATGAAGGTTTGCTAATAGGGTTCATAACTGTTGGCATACGTTGACCCTAATAGTAAAAATTACTTTGGGGAAAAAATAAAAACAGAGGCAGGCACGGAGAAAGTAAACAAGATAAAGTGAGGTAAATAATGAGAAATATTTCAGGAAAGACTTTCCCCATGAGACATCTGTTTTCAGAACTGTCTGGATGCATCCCTCTGATCGTACCCCACACTAGACAAGCAGAGGCACAAATGTGAGGAGACTCTTCACCCTCCAGGAAAGGGCTGTTGTGGCAAAGTCAGAGCTGGAAGAACATTGTCTCTTACTGAGAAGACTGGGGTTGAGGTATGTGCCAAGAATGTGGCATGCTCTGCAGGTCCGCCTCCCGTGCTCTGCTAAGTAATCCAATCCCAATGAATTCCCCGCACCCAGAGCTGACCTTCACCCAGCAGAAGATGAGTGATAGTTCCAAACACTGCTTTTTGTGGGATGATAAACTGAATATTTGAAAAGCTAGCCTCAATTCACGATTCCTTTATGCTTTGGTCAAGCATCAGACACTAGCTTCTTTATAGTCTGTTGTGAAATTTGGTTCATTGCTGTTTGTATTCTGATTTTGCTTTCTAGAGGGTCTGATCAGCTGCACTGTTCTCAGTGTTTTCCAAATATGCTTTATGATTAAATTTGTCTTTCCCTAAAGGAACACAGATGTTTTTGCTTTCTGCTGGGTCATATGAGGAAAATTTTCAGCACTTTGTACATTTAGTGATTTCTGAGGTCTGATTCTTGTTCAAGGGACTAGTAACCATCACATCTACTAACTACTTTTGTGACTGAAAACAGAGATTTACCAGTGGGTAGTATGATTCATTGCTACCTTCACTGCTGAGTGTATGAGAAGAAAATAGAGTTTCAAAAGCATATATCCCAACCTATCAAAATAATATTAAAAAATCAATACTAAAATAGGTATATTCTGGGCAAAATTTCCCCAAAAAGGGTAGCCCCGCAGTTTTTATTCTAAAATAGAAAATAATAGCCTGTTTTTATTTTCTTCTGGTGTGCTAAAAGCAGCTATACTTTGCAGTAAGATGGAAAAGCCAACCAAGTAAAACATGGGAGAGAAAAGCAGCTCATCTTCACATTAGGTGTGTCCCAGAGGTCTTTCACTGCCACTATGCTGCTGACTACCTCTGGGGACATCCTGGAGTGCTCTGAATCCACCTATGTGGACATCTTCCAGGCTGCCCACTTGCATGAGGTGGCCTTCCCTTCCACCCCCACCAAGGTATGCCACAGGCCACATTTCTGAAGCCTCCTTGGGGATAAGCAAAGTTTCTGGCAGGAGAAGTGGTCGGAGTGGTTCCCATGGGTGGGAACAGCCTCTTCTGGGGCCAGAGGTGCAGGCAGTGGGGTGGGAGGAGCGGTGCTGGTGGATGCCACTGCTGCACTATGTCAGGACCTGCAGCATGGCGTGTGTCAATCTGTGCAGCCCTGAGGGGCTGCAGCAGGAGCAACACGGGTCTGAAGGTGCAGTGACATCTCTGCCCACCCTGAGGGAGCTGGGCAGAGGGAAGAGCTGCAGGGAAAGGCACAGGGATGAAACTGTTCAGCCTGGAGAAAAGGAGGCTGTGTCCTGGCCTTTCTGCAGCATCGCTACAGGCTTGAGGAAGAGTGGCTGGAAAGCTGTGCAGAGGAAAAGGACCTGAGGGTGCTGATTGATACTTGCTGGCAGTGTGCCCAGGTGGCCAAGAAGGCCAACAGCATGCTGGCTTGTATCAGGAATAGTGTAGCCAGCAGGGCCAGGGAGGTGATTGTCTCTCTGTACTTAGCTCTGGTGAGGCTTCACCTCAAGTACTGTGTACAGTTTTGGGCCCAGAAGGACATTGAGGCCCTGGAGTGTGTCCAGAGAAGGGCGATGAAGCTGGTGAAGGGCCTTGGGCACAAGTCCTGTGAGGAGCGGCTGAGGGCACTGGGTGTATTTAGTCTGGGGAAGAGGAGGCTCAGGGGAGGCCTCATTGCTCTCTGCAGCTACGTGAAGGGAAGGTGTGGGGAGCTGGGGGTCAGTTTCTTCTCACACATAACCAGTGATAGGACCAGAGGGAATGGCCCCAGGTTGTGCCAGGGGAGGTTCAGGTTGGCAATGAGGAGACATTTCTGCTCAGAAAGAGCAGTCAGGCACTGGGATGGTTTGCCCAAGGAGGTGGTGGGGTCACTGTCCCTGGGGGTGTTCAAGGAAAGGCTGGACATGGTGCTTAGGGACATGGTTTAGTGGGTGACATTGGTGGTAGGGGGATGGTTGGACCAGATGATCTTGGAGGGCTTTTCCAACCTATGTGATTCTATGATTCATTGCAGTTACGCTTTCTCTTTGCAATGGCTACTGGTGCAAGAGCCACGACCTCATTCTGATTCAGTATATACTCTGAGAGAAGACACGAAATGAGACAACATGAGCCTGCCCTGAGCATGGTGGAGGCATCTGGGGTATAAATCAGATATGGACTCTACCTCAGTCTCAGCCTTTCAGTTTGACACTCCTGCTTTTATTCTATCATCTGGGGTGGGGGGCACTTTAAAAGTCTCCTGCCTGTAAAAATTGATCATCAGTGGATTCATAAAAAGGGTATAAGTCCAGAAACAGGTATTATTTTCCTTGGATTTTGTTTAGGACAGGTTTTCCAGGAAACTGAGATATGCCACTGTTCCAGATCTATGCTCTTGACACAATGAACTTTGTGGGCTGAGTACACATCCCCTCTGCTCTGCTGTGAGCCTCTCACTTTCTGCCTGTGGCATGAGGCTTGCTATGCTCTGGCTGCTCCTGCCTCCCTGGGCTCTTCCCTCCTCACTTCCTCTGCTGACCCTGGCCCTGGCCTTCCAATGGAAATTTGTCTCTTTAATGCAATATCTAACATTTCTTTCTAACTTGTAGCAGATGTAGGATGAGTTTAAACCTGCCCTGTGCAGCCTAGCTGAAGCTATCTATACTGACCTGTGTGAGCACTGCACCTATTTAGCCTCTCTTCTTGTCCACCTGTGTATTTAACCCAGAATTAAGGACCAGAGTGAAATGTTTGCAATGGATTCTGTTCTCCTTCTCTTACTTCACTGTTTTCACTTGTGCTGGCTGCTTCTCCCCTTTCTTCTCCATGCCTGCCAAGCTCTTTGGGTTTGGTTTCAACCTCTGCAGTGAGGCATGGACTTCTGATGGAGCTCTAAGAGGGATTGCCCTCAGGGGGCCACCGACACTACATGCATCAATGGCATTAGGCATTCAGAATTTCTCTGACTTCTCTGAGGCAGTATGGCAATAAATAGCAAAGAGCCTGAAAGTTCTGTCAGGGTCCTCTGCAGAAGCAGTGTCTGCCTGTAACAATCATTTTGGTTGCTTCACTGGGAAAAGGCCTCCCTGCCTCAAACACCTGCGACTCATTTGGGAGCACACTGAAAGCAATGGATTTGCTTTTGGTCAGCCTCAGTGAGCATTTAGCTGTGTTTCCAGTACAAAGTCAGAGGCTTAGGTATTGTAAGATAGGTTGACTCTAACTCCATTACCTTCTAGGCATTCAGCCTGGACTATTCTTAGGATGAACCTGATCCTTCTTAAAGCCCACCAGGATGCTGGCTTGAGCTGTACCTTCAGTTCTATTATTGATCTTTACCTCAGTGACAGCCCACCTGTGGACGTGAGCTGCATCCACATATTCTGCTGCTGCTGTTTGTCCATAGGAAGCAGCACTTTGCTTGAGATCATACCTTGCTATTTTTCAATATCCTCTACTTCCCTGGAGCCCTTCAATTTGGGCACACTTCTTCATGACCACATCACACAGAGCCCCCAGGATCACGGGTAAAATAAAAAGGATAGAGGGTGCTGGAGAGGGGTAAAGGAGCATGCTGGTTTTGATAACAATCAGTAGCCAGGCATTGGTACAGCACCCATTAGCTTACCTCCCTCTTCTCCTTGCTGGCTTCAGGTAGCAGGTTGTTGGCTCCATGTACTCAGGAGCAGGCTGGAGCAGAACAGGCAGAGATCTTTATTTCAATGCATAGTGATGTACACAGGGATATGGGTTTCTGCCAGGGATGGCCGCACCATCCTTCTGCATCACAGTCCAGACATCAGTTCTGTAGCTTTTGGAAAAAGTGAATGCATAAGAGATGTGAATTTTCCATGTCTTACTTTCCAATTTGTCCCAGTGCATGTTTTAGCTCTGCAATTCAGTTCTTTATCCTCTCTTTCCACTTTCTCCAAACTAATTAAATGCAAGCAGCCCTCTTGGTGGTGCTACAGAAAGTGCATAGCAAATGAGTTGTACCATGAAAGAGTAAGCCATTATCAGCACTGGTTGCAGCACAGCAAACTGCTTTAACATTACAGCAGAGGACATTTTAGTTCATAAGTCTTAAAATCAGATGGTTATCAGAGTACTGACAGGCAATTATAATGCTGATCTCTGGTCTGGCTGGCAGTGACTGTCTCCAGACTATGGCATGGTTTTTGACCTCATTGAGTAGGTCACAGGAGGGCAAAGAAAAGCCTTTCACTGCCACCAGCAAATGACTAACTGTCCCAGAACTGCAGTGCTGAAGATACAGGAATCAGTCATCACAGGAGAAAATCTCCTGGCGGTTGAGAAATTGCATCTCTATTGTGTTAAGTAACCAGTGACAAAATGCAAGCCAAATGAGCTAGTAATTTATTTATCAGTTTGTACACAGGTTTCTAATCAAGTAGATGTAGTGCTTTTGTTGTTTAATCTTTGAGGGTGAGACCCTTGTAAGTGAAGCTCTGTTCTCCCTGTGAAAAAAATAAAGGAACTGCTGGGAGAATGATAAATGCAATGTAGGAAGACTGCTTCTCAGCTGATTGAGGGTTATTTGTGCTTTTTTTTTTTTTTTTTTCCTTTTCCTGCCTGCAGTGCTATTTTGAGTTGCAGAGTTTAAGTGCAGATAAACACTGTTTTGGAAGCTTAAAATGGGGAATCGTTTGTCCTGCGCTAAAGGCCTTCAAACCTCCTGGTTCATTTGTTTCCTCTTGTTCCAAATGAATTGCACTAGCAATGCCTGGCAGTTTATTTCCTGGTTTGTGTTTAATAACACAGTGCAGTGAACATGCTCTGGTATTGCAGCTGCTCTGCTGGTTCAGGTTCAGAAGGATTCCCTGCATGACCTTGCTGATGGAGGTCACAGCTTCACTCCCAGGAGGTTCCCAGCACTGTTTTATGCTGCATGTACAACAAGAAACTACACGGTAGCCTCACTCTCTTCTTGCTTTCAAAGCACGCTGTGGTAAAGACAAACAAACAAACAAATCTGTCTCATAAGTCTATGCAGAGTTTTCATTTTGGTCCTGGGACTTAGTTCACGTTGGAAGCTTTGCTCCTTTTCTAGGAACATTGGCATCACAGGCAGGAAAACTTTGAATGGCCTGATGGGCTCTTTTCTCACCATCTATTCTGTTAGACTGAGCAGAAGGGGTGGACAGAGGATCCACTGCTAATGATGTGGCACCTTCAGGAAGGTTTTGACTTTAGAGGGATGTGTGACAGGGCTGTTTAGACCTGTGTTTGAAGGTGAGAAGAAGAATTCATATGGAGGAAGCACAAGGAAATGTATTTCCTTGGGCACATGCGCAAAAGGCCTAAACATGTTAGGTATGTGTGAGCCTAGACAAAACTCCTTAAAAAATAACATCAGTCTGGATGAACATATTTTGTCTAATACTGATTCTGCCAGCACGTTATACCTCTGTTGTGCTGATTTGATAATAAAAACTAGATTACTTTCACAACCAACACTGCAAAATTAATCCTTTTTCTGAATAATCAAGTTTGTCTTATACTTGCTCCATACGTAATCATCAACAATAACTGTTCTGGTCTCGAGGTGTAAGGAGATATTATACCGCTGAGGAATGCAATCACACTGCCAGGGAAGACCTGAGTAGGACTGACAAGCTCAAGTGCAACCACACAGCTCTGGAGGTAATGGTCAAGGGCACAGGGGCACAGTGTCTCCTTGATCCTGGGAAATGAGAAACAAGGTTTTGAGAAATGGATGGATCCTGTAGCAACAAGGTTTTGCTTTTTGATTTTGGGATCTTCTTTGAGGATTGAGGACAGCTTGGGAGAGATGGGGTCCTCCTAAGTAGGACAGAAACAACTTTGGCAACAGGCTGTCCAACTTGGTGAGGAGTGCTTAAGCACCAAGGAAGATGATGTTCCTCCAGTTAAATAAGGAAGTGGTGGACTGTGCTGGCAAACAAATGATCCAGTGTGATGTGAACAGAAGAGATCAGCAAAACAGAATGGAATCAGGGTCATCCCAAACATATACACATGGAAAAAGAAGTGCCTACCAATCAGCATGATGGGGAAAGCTCTCACACCTCTTCTGAGACATCAGCACAATTCATGCCTCTGTGCGTGTACATGAGGAACAAACGGGAGAAATGAGTCAGCACGCAGTTGCAAGGCTGTGATCTCAGTGGGATCACAGAGATTTGGTGCAGTAGCTTGCACAACTGGAGTGCTGCTCTAGATGGATAAAAGCTTATTTAAATACAGGGAACAGGAAGCACAGGTGGGAAAGACAAGGAAAGGGAGTGGCTCTGAATAGGAGAGAGCAGCTTGAATGCTGCTCTGCCTCAGAATGGATCAGGAGTCAGCTGAAAGCTAATGGGTCAGGAGTAGCAAGCAGATCAATATTGGCGATGCTGTGGTGGGAGTCTGCTACCTGCCAGATCAGGAAGAGATAGGCGAGGCCTTCTGCATGCTATTTTAAGAAGACTTTCATGCACAGGCTCTAATCCCCATGGAGAACTCAAACCACTCTTATATCTGCTGGAGGAACAACCCAGCAGGGCATGAGAAATCCAGGAGGTCTCCGGAGTGCATTTATAATAACTTCTTGAGACAGATGACTGAGAATCTGAAAAGTCTGGGCACCCTGCTGGACCTGATTCTTATAAACAAGGGAGAACTGGTTGAAGACCCAAGGACTGAGCAGCCTTGATTGCAGTGACCAGAATGCTGGAGTCCAGGATCCTGTGAAGGCAAAATGCAAACAGGACATTCACAGCCATGGGCTTCAGGAGAGTGGACTTCGGCCCGTTCAGGCAACTGATTGGGAGAATCCCATGAGATATTGTCCTGGAAAGGAGTCTAGGAATGCTGGTGAATTTTCAAGGATCATTTCTTCCAAACTTAGGAGTCTTGCACTTAACGATCACCTCTAAACTCAGAAGATTCAAAACTCAAACTGACAAGCAGGAAAGCAAACAAAGATGGTAGGAGGCCTGCACGAATTAACAAGGGAGTAGTCCAATGTCACTGTGAGATCACTGTTGATTATCTCTGAAAGGCCATGGTGGCTGGGGGAGGTGTCTGAGCACTGAAAGAAAGCAAATGTCACTCCTGCCTTCAAGAAGGGCAAGAAGGAGCATCAGTGAATTACAGGCTGGTGACCCTCACTTTTGCTGCTGAGAAGACTGAGGAGCATCTAATCCCAGAAATCATTTCCAAACGTACAGGGGACAATAACGTGATTGGGAGTGACCAGCATGGATTTACAAAGGGGAGATCATACCTGACCAACCTCATAGCCTTCTGTGATTAAAACTGGTGCCATTGATGTGAGCAGGGTTTGGGGATGCTGTCTATCTCAACTTTAACTAGGCTTTCAGAATTGTTTCCCATAGCACCTTCATGAACAAACTGAGAAAGTATGGACTAGGTAAGTGAACAATGAGGTGAATTGAAAACTGGCTGAGCTGCCAAGCTCCAAGGACTGTGATCACTGACACAAAGTCCAGCTGGAGGTCAGTCATTGGTGAATGTCCCTGGGGATCATCACTGTAGCTAATACTATTTAACATGTTCATTAGTGATCTACAGAAAGATATTGATAATAGCACAAAGTACACTGTCTGCAAGGAATGAGTAGGGATGGTTGAAATACCAGAAACTGAGAGGAGTGGCTGACACAGCAGATGGTTGGGCTGCCGTTCAGAGGGACCTTGTCGTGTTGGTGAAACGGACTGACAGGATCTTCAGAAAGCTCAAAAAGGAGAAGATACAAGTCCTGGGCCTGGGGGGGAACAACCACATACACTGAGACAGACTAGCTACTGACTATTTGGAAAGCAGCTTGCAGAGAAGGATCTCAAGAATCCTTCTACATCCCATCAACTATTGGTCAGCAATGTGCCTTTGTAGGAAAATAGGCCAGGGACATCCTGGGGCTCATTAAGCACAACACTCTCAGCAGGTCAGGTGAGGTGATTCTCCCTCTCTACTCACCACTAGTGAGACACATCTGGAATAGTCTGTCCATCGTTGGGCTACCTGATACAGGAGAGACATGGAACAAGCCCTGCGAGTGGCCAGAGATTATTACAGTGCTGGAGCAGCTGATACAAGGAGAGCCTCAGAGAGCTGTGGATGTTTAGCCTAGAGAAGCCTGGCTCAGGAAGATCTTGCCAATGGGTATAACCACCTTATGAAGGGAGTAAAGAAAACAGAGACAGAAATTTCTTAGAGGTTCAATGGCTGCCTCCTTTAGACAATGTCCAAAATATGAGCCATTAATTGTTTAACTGGGATTAGGATGGGATGCAGGTTCTATTTTTGTGCCTACTGCAGGGGTGGGAGCCTCCAGCCCTCAGCAGTTTACTGTGTTCTTGCCCAGTGTCTCTGCAGTCAAAGGGGGTGTGAAGAGTTTTATCAGGGGATCTGGAGGATGGATGCACTAAGAAAGGGAGTTGCATGACCCTTTTCTGACTTCAGTACGTATGTATTGCCTGTATACATCTTTCAGTCAGAGGTAATTGGAACACTTGACCTGGGGAAGAAGAGCTCCTTTGGCAAGTCTTCTGAAGGTACAGAGTCCTGCTTGGCTGAACTGTGTTTGCAATAGATGGGTAATTACGTATCTGGGGAGATGATATGAGCTCATACTTGTCTCTGAAAAGGGTCAAGTATATTTGCCTTTAGTAGTTTGCGTAAAGAGATGATGAATGATTCATAGATTCATAGAACGGTTTGAGTTGGAAGGGACCTTAAAGATCATCTAGTCCACAATCCCTGCCACGGGCAGGGACACCTTCCACTAAAAATCTTGGGTACTGGTTAGCAGCAACCTCTCTTAGAGCTTCACTGAGAGTTCAGGTTGTCCCTTATACTGAGGATAAACTGTTCTTCATAAGCAGTCAGGTCATCCTTTACTAAGAGAAATAGTCTCTCTTTTTTTTAAACAACAACAACAAAATGAAGGGATAGCCAGCAGTAATAGAAATTACACTCCTTGTCCTCATTTGAATCGAAATCCAGGACATAATTTCAGGCTGAATGACATACCTCATATATTCTCTCTCTCTCTCCGTCTTGGAGATGTATATATTCTTCCTGAAACCTTCTTCTGGGGTCCATGTGGCCATTAGCATGGCATGGGGAAGAATTTGGCCACTCACCAGGTTTCTTACAATTACTGCCATAAGATCTGCTAAGCATCACACCTGCTAAGCATCCTTCAGGCTCGACAGCTCTGGGTTCCTCATGTCCTCCCCCTGCAGAATACATTTGCAGTAAATTGGCTGGCTCAGGCCAGGCTGGCTGTTCATCAGAAACATCTCTGGAGTTGCAAAGTGAAGTGGGAGCCATCATGTCTAGACCTTGCTCTGTCACACTGGTTTTAGCCTGTATGTGAGCATTTCTCTGTCATTCCAGGCCACTGTTTCTACTAAAAAAAAAAAAATAAAAATAAAGAAAGCCAGCAGAGCTTCCAAAACTTTACAGCTTTTGGACACTTTCTCTAATTTCCCTTCAATTTTAAGACATTTGACCACTCTGGCTTCCTTTAGAATTGGCAGAAGAACTGCAGGTGACTGAAGACCAGTATTTCTCCTTGTCAGTCTCAAGCAGATAATATTGCTCCCAGCAGAGGACAGCAGTATCTCCTCTGTGAACATCCTCAGCTCCTGCAGGCAATCCAGGGATGGTTTCTATGAGTGGCAATAGCAGAGGACAACAGAAGTGGGTGTGAGGCTGTCCTCAGAGCAAAGCCTGTCTGAAAAGCGTCGTGTTTTTTGTCGTGTTGTCAGTCTGCAGCCAGGTCCGCCCTGGAGCAGCTGCACTGTCCCATCCCTGATGGCACCAGAAAGCTACTAATATGCAAGACCTCTCCGTACTCCTTCAGGAAAACTTCCACGTGTCTTGGCAGCCTTTTACCCAGTTGGAAGCTTTGAAAGTCATTTTATGATTTTGATTTTATTTAGTATGTGCGTGTGACACTGAGAGTAAAGGAAAGCCTTCTAAAAACTCCAGCTGCATTTTGCATGCTGTGTTCATACTTTAAGGTGATTTCACTTGGTTATTAGAATCAGATCCTCGCTGTAGCTGAACATTCAGTACAAGGTCATCACATGAGGAATGGGTTCTTTTCTTTCTTAGCAAATATATGCTCCTCATATAAAATGCTCAAGAGAAAGATGTATCAATCTATGCTTAGACAGATATACAAATAATGCAGCCCAAATAATACAGTCACATTTGCCTTTCTGCACCCTGCTTGTAAGCTGATACATTTTTCAAAAGGACTTTAAAAGGTGAATAGGTGAGAAGTTTTCTCTCAGCACTGTTGTCTTTAAGCAATTTCTCTTTTGTCCCTTCTTTCATCTGTAACTGGTTCAGTTATACAATATAACCTTAATTATCTGAATACAAAATTTATTTCAGATTCTCATGACTCAGTAAACATGAACATGCTGAGTCTGCAAACACTGCGAGACAAAGCTCAGATAGTCTTGGAAGCTGCATCAAAAATGGCTTTTAAAGTTTTTTTTTATTATTATTATTTTCTATTTTTGGATTTGTTCGTGTTTCTCCTCAGAAGCTCTGCAACTCTAGTTAGCCAGAGTTTGGATAATCAAAGTTTTCAAGTACACAGTGACTGGGAGACTGTATTTTATGATAGGATCACCCTCCCCTCCTCCCCCCCTCCCCCCCATTAACAGCTCCCAGAAATCTACCACAATGTGTAAAGGATAAATGTGGGAAGGGAAGGGAGGGGAAGGGAAGGGAAGGGAAGGGAAGGGAAGGGAAGGGAAGGGAAGGGAAGGGAAGGGAAGGGAAGGGAAGGAAGGGAAGGGAAGGGAAGGGAAGGGAAGGGAAGGGAAGGGAAGGAAGGGAAGGGAAGGGAAGGGAAGGGAAGGGAAGGGAAGGGAAGGGAAGGAAGGAAGGGAAGGGAAGGGAAGGGAAGGGAAGGAAGGGAAGGGAAGGGAAGGAAGGGAAGGGAAGGGAAGGGAAGGGAAGGGAAGGGAAGGGAAGGGAAGGGAAGGGAAGGGAAGGAAGGGAAGGGAAGGGAAGGGAAGGGAAGGGAAGGGAAGGGATACACTTTCATTGCTGTCCCACACAGCTATGCTTGTGCTGGAGACTGTGGTGGTTTTACCCTGCTCAGCAGCTGAACTCCACCATAATTACTCTTTCAGTCCCCCTTCTCAAAGGGCAAGGGGAGAAAATAAGATGGAAAGGGCTAAGGGGTTGAGATAAGGACAGGGAGATTACTCACCAATTATCATAACAGCCAAAACAGACTCAGCATCGAGAGATTAATGTAATTTATTGCCTGTCACAAGTGGTGGAGGATCCTGGAGATCAGGGAGACTTCTGGAGATAAATGAAAGGAGATGACCAAGGACCTTGGCTGTTGATACCTGAGTTGGGTTAGTGAGAGCAGCAGCCCAGTGCAAACAACAAGACTCTCTGATCAAGCATCCTGAGCCAGCAGCAACCTTGCTGCAGGGAAGAAGTTGATACATTGTGGGTGTAATGCTAGGAGAACAACTGTGTGAGATAACAAGAAGGGCAAAAGCTTTAATATTCACAGTTTTTAAATAAACCCAGCATCTAGATCCCTGCAGGTTGTCATTTACTTTGTCTCATCTCTGACTCATGGCAGCACAGAAGACCCACTGCATCTCTGCTGTGGGCAATTCCCAGTTGCTAGAAAGGAGGCCAGAAGTATACATTGTGTCAAAGAGTTTTTACTGGAGCTGGTGCCTTGCAGGCTGCCCACCCTTGCAGCTGCCTACTGCTCCTATGCAAAGGCTTTGCAGGGGCAAATGCCACCCCCCTTCTTTTTAAATATTGATGGGAGTCTTTTGTCTGTTTCCAGCAGTCTTGCTAACCTGAAGAGGTGTGACCACGGGAGTATATTCTTATCTTCTACACGGAACATACTTAGCTTCTATTAGCATTTTTAGAAGTCAGCAGCGTACTTCCCTGCACAGTGAGAAGGTAACCACATGTATCTCAAAATGCTTGAAACCACTACTCAGAGCAAAAATAGTAAATAGCTGCTTTTCTCTGCCCTGTGACTGAGAATGAAGCAGTTTGCAGTTTGTTTTCCCAGGTTTGTATCTTTTGCGTTCGGCAAAATATGCACATGCTTGCTGCACTAAATTGCCACAAGGTAATTCAGTCAGAAGCTCAACAGGCACAACTGCTTTACAGTCTCATAACACACTTGATAAAAGCTGCAACATTATGGAGTCTGAAAGGCTATGTAGAAAGCAACAGATATTATCAGAAAACTATATAGGATTTTGGCTTCGTGATTTGTGTTATTTACAGTCTACCTAAAATGAGAGTCTTCAAGTTCCACAAACCCCTGAATTTCATGGGAGTTTGACATAAGCCTTGACATAAATACAGGGGAACATGATTGGTGTTTTCGAGGAGCACACTGGTACATACTTCTTGAGAGATTTTGAAGGAGAAAGGAGAGGAGAGGAGAGAGAGGAGAGGAGAGGAGAGGAGAGGAGAGGAGAGGAGAGGAGAGGAGAGGAGAGGAGAGGAGAGGAGAGGAGAGGAGAGGAGAGGAGAGGAGAGGAGAGGAGAGGAGAGGAGAGGAGAGGAGAGGAGAGGAGAGGAGAGGAGAGGAGAGGAGAGGAGAGGAGAGGAGAGGAGAGGAGAGGAGAGGAGAGGAGAGGAGAGGAGAGGAGAGGAGAGGATGCTTGCAAGGGAAGGGGATGCGAGTGCAGGACATCCCAATGTTTTTGAGGACATACCAAGTCTTTCTATTTTCACTGGTGTTTTCACTTCATGAAGCAGGTGAGACACAAATATCAGGTCTTCTAGAGAGGCTTCACATGGATATGTAGATATCAAAGCAGAAATGTCAACGCTCTTTACTGGTCTGTAGGAAAGCTGACAGCCCCACTCACCAGCATGGCCCTTGAATAGCAGGTGTGCTGCAGGCAAGTGGTGTTGCCCTTATCAAAGACATTTTTCAGATGAGCACAGATGTAGTTTTCTATTTAGTAGATTGCACTTGTTTTTATGCTTTTATTGCCCATAGAGATATTATTACTTCTATAGTTTAAAAGCAGTCCCTGCTTTGAAAATTGTGGGTGGTTGTGTTACACTGCTTTTGATTCTCTTTTCTGCAGGGCTCTTTTATTCTCCCCTTAGTGTCTCAACCTTGTCCTAGTGTAACATTTCCCCCAGAGGGGTGGGTAGACTATTCTTACTGCCTGAAGAAGCTTTTGGCTGCTAGGAAACATAAACAACTACCCCTTTAGAATGTCACATATATTGTACTTTGGTTTCAAAGTAGAACATTAATGTTGGTCTTTCATTTTTGATGAGGAAGCCTCAGTAATTGCTTCTGAGTATGGGACCTGAGTGTACATTTGAGACACTCTATCGATCACATCTCACTACAATGCAGTACAATCAGAAATAGACTTGACCAGCCTGTATTTGGTAAGAAATGCATTAACACCAAGCTTCCTCATACTATATTAACCTGTTTTCCATTTCTTGTCCTGTCCTCTTCTGTCTCTGTCCTGTACCCTGTCCCTGTCCCTCTCCTCTTCCTCTCCCCTCACTCTCCTCTTCTCTCCTCTCCACTACCACAGGCCAGAGCCAAGCCTGTCAGCACAGTTAGTTGGGCCTTTGGGAGAGCACATTAAAGGAAGGGAAAAAGCTGCTTCACAACAGCAGTTGGGAGGGAGGAGTGAGAAATGAATGAGGACCAGCCCTGCAGACCCCAGGTGAGTGCAGCAGGAGGGCATAAAAATTACATTAATCTCCCTATGCTGAGTCTGTTTTGTCTGTGAAAATAACTGGTGAGTGATCTCCCTGTCCTTATCTCAACCCCTGAGCCTCTTCCATTGTATTTGCTCCCCCTTGTCCTGTGAGGAGGGGGAGTGAAAGAGTAATTGTGGTGGAGTTCAGCTGCTGACTGAGCAGGGTAAAACCACCACAACCTCCTAACTGGTGCTTCTGTCTCAGATGTCTCTGTATGAACTGAATGACTCACAATGTGCCACTTTTCTTCAGTGAAGCTATCACCAAATTTGCCTTCAGCCTGTCCAGCCAACTTCCTCAGAGTTCAAAAGATCAGTTGCAGTCTCTCAATGTCCCCTTCTCCCCAACACTCACTTACTTGCCACTCCCAATAATTTTCTATTTAAGATTATTTGCTCTTTTTGTTTGTTTGTTTGTCTTGCCTCTGACTCCACGTTACCAGCTGTTCTTTTCTCACCACAGTGTAGCACCTATCTGATGCACAGCTTCTGCACCAACAGCTCCTCATGGTTCCTGGTGCATGTGAAAGGCCACTGTGGACCTCCACCACTACCAGCTAGCAGTGAAAAATTGGGCTCCGTTGCCATCCAGACACCTCTCTAGGCACCACTGTCTCACTGCAGTCCTCCCTGTTGTAAAATGCTGTTTGTCTTGCTTCTTGTCAACCTCCTGGAAATGCTGCTGAGGCAGAATTATAGCTACTGGGAAGAGCAGTGCAGCATAGCAAGCACCACAGGAACACAGTGCCACACAGTTTAGGCAGGTTTATGCTTTCTGTCATGAGACAGTGTAAGAAACAAGGTGGTGCTTTTTGTTTCCTCACACCACCACCACTTGTCATAACATTATACCCTGGAGGGAGCTGCGGATGAGCAGTGAACACAGAAACAACTGTCAAGAAGCTCAAAAGTTCCTTGCGGCTGAACCAAAGCCAAATACTTCCTCATAAAATAGAACTAGAGGACTGGATGGACACTGAGCAGTTGCCTAGATCATCCCATGCAACAGGTCAGGATCAAATTTAATTAAATTAGTGCTGGCTACACTGAGGATATAAATTTATGTATAACCTCTTCTTAAAGACCCTACATCATTCCCTAATATTTTTTTCCTAGTTGACTAGTATACATTTTTCTTTTTCAATGTCACACGGAGACTTTTTATTCTATCCACCATGGATATGAAGAACAATTTTTTCTCTTTCTCTTTGCAGCACACTCATATGCTTTTATGTACTTTGTAGGGTCTTTCTGTTCCACTGACTGAAGGGGGTGGCCATCCTTCCATTCATTTTGTGAAAGACTTTTAGTGTCAAAATAACATTCTGAAAACTTTAATGGTATGAAGACTTTTGTTTTCTATGCAATTTGTGTGTAATTATTTCTTTGTAAAACTACACAAGATACTCATTGCACTATTTTAACTGAACTTACATTTGGTATAAATATTAATATTAAACTTGCATTGTCATTATTCTCCAAGGCAATAAATCTGTACAACTCCTTTCAGGTTGTTCAATACCTCTATATGAATTGCTGAATAAAGCTTAGAATGAACCACTACAGCACAATATTTCCACATAAAGTCTCTGTCATTCCAGACAAAGGGCTTGGTTTGTCTGTAGGAGGAAAATAGTTTGCTGCAGGCTCTGCCCTCTATTTTCTTCCATAGTTGTTCTTTGTGCATATGAAGTACAGCTTAGCCTTACAAACTTTCAAAATGAGATTAACTACCCCTTGTTTAGGACAGGTCATAGTGATTCAAGTTTGTGTAAGTCACCAAAGTGTTGTAACTGTATGTTTCTGACCATCGACTTCTGCATAGAGACATCTACAGAGAGTGCTTTCTTCAGATTTATCAACAGCATCACCTTAAAGCTCACAAACAAAAAGGAAAGGCATAGTGGATGTCTGTTGAACAGTGAGTATTCATATTACAGATGCTGGACTTTGTCCCTTATATCATTCCTTTTTATAAACCTCAGCTCAAATACTCAGTTTTCCAGTTGGCCTAAATAATTAATGGAAGACAGTATGTGCTTCACCTTTTCTATTTCAGAATTTGGGATTAAATGTCAAAGAATTGACATGCAAGCTCAGAGACAGATTTTCCAGCATTCCTGAAAACTGATAATAAGAACTCAATTATGGTTTTGGAAGCAAGCAGGAAAGAGCCAAGTACTTCTGACAGGTAACCAAATAAGTTACTGTAATAACATTACAGCAATGTGGTCATTTCAGTGCTGTTACAGCTCTGACCTTGCTTTAGGAGTGCTTATTGTTGTATAGATCATGTCACCTCCAGACATGCTAAGCAGCACCTGATTCATCTGTTGGCTGCATTGATTTCTAGGAAACAGACTACAGGGAAGGTGCTACTCTGTGTTAGTTGTTCACATCTATTTACCCTGCAGAGCATGATGGAGAACCCGAATGCCATGGATGTGTCATCTGGCAACTAATTTGTCATGTGCTTGTTAATCATCTCGAGATTTGTCAGAATTTTGAATGTGTGGTTCTTCCAAGCCCTCAGAAAGAATGTGCTCTTTGCCTCCATTTGTGTTGGAGAGTCCAAATAAAGATAAATTGGGAAACAGTGAAGTCAACACCCCCCCTGGCATGAGGACATTTGCCTCATATTGAGATACACTTTGAAGGTTAGAACCAGGGGAGGTGGTGGTGGAAGGAGAAGTGTCTGCTTTCAAGTCAGAAACAAAGTGCACAGCAGTGACATGTTTCCTGTATCTGAGCCAGCACTCTTTTCATGGGGCATGTTTCAATACTTTGCTCCTACATTCCTAACAGCAACAGTCCTTCACAAAGGAAGGGTTGTTTGCACATGTAGAATGAAGAACAAATAGGTTTTGGGCACAACTGCAGAGAAGACTTCCAGAGCTACCATGCAAAAAAAAAAGAGAATATGACAGGAAACCTTTCTTGTAGAAGTACCTGTCTTCCTTGACAGCAATACAAAAAAAAAGTGAGTGTTATGTGCAAACCAGCATTGTCCTTTCTCTTCATCTTTGGCACAACTTCAACTGGTTATAACTTCAAGGCCTCTGTACATCACAGAAGATAAAGAATTGTGTCAAGATCACAGAGGAGAAACCAGGGAAGTAAGTTATATAGAAAACATGAGCCGCAAAGGATTTGGCATTCTTAGTTTTGAAAAAGGAAAAAAAAAAAAAAAAAAAAAAAAAAAAGGAATGCTGGACCACTTCTGTGCAAGTTTCTAAAAGAGGGTTAGGCAAATAGACATTAAAATTCAATCAATATTGCCCAGGAAATAAATTACATCTAGATGGATTTTCCAGGCTTAGATTTCCTTCAGCACCCAAGACATTTTGGAAACCCAAGTCTTGAAGAGCCTGAGCAGATGATCTGGGTCAACATTTAAATTCAACTCCTAACAGCAGATTGTATCCTAGTGCCAGCCTCTCTTCCTTGTTCTTGAAGGACAAACGTGCAGAATGACAAAGGCCAACCTTCAAACTTAACAGTGTAACCTAACTTCCAGGCACTTATTCTCAGCTTTAATGAAAACAGAAGTCAAAGATTAGGTTTTAGTCCTCTCTTATTTATTGTCTCTCTGCTCTGTATCTGCTTTCCTGCAGATGCAGTGTACCTGCTACAACTGACAGGTTGTCCAAACTCCTTGTGCGGATGGTGCTTTGAGTAATATGGATGGTGAGGGCATCTTTCATGTCACAGAGAGAGGCAGTACATGCATCCCCCCCACCAATATGGTACATCTGGGCCCAGGTACAGTGCGGAGATTCTGTGCAGGGGATGTGTTTGTGGACAAGCAGTGAAGAAAGCAGAGTTTGCTTTCTCAGAAGCATGTGTAGGTGCTGTTTCTCATCAAGCCTTCGTATCTTTTCCACCAAGTTTCCTGGAGAGGATGCTGGATCAGGGAGGTCCAGGAGATGGCAGTCTAAATACTGGCAGATTACAATCTGAAGACACTGCTTTATGATAAGTGGATGCCTCTGCCTTTGATCTTCATTGTGACTTTCATCTCCAAGCCTCCCCAGGACAATCTCGAATGATTGGTTGCATGAGCAAATTGGATGGATAATTGAAATAGTAATTAAAAAGAAGGACCTGGCCCTTCTCACATTCACAGCTGTGCAAATCAAGAGGAACTCCAAGGAAGTCAGTGCAATTACTCCTATTTAAATGCTGTGGAAGTGAGTTAAGAATCAAGTCTACTGTATCCAGGCCTTTCTACATCTGAAAAGGAGCAGTGTAACACTTAGAGGTTTTCATGACTCTTAGAAATCTTTGACAAAAATGCAGAATCACAGAAAATGGAAACTGTGAAAACCACAACAAGCCTTCGGAATCACAGAAAAGCCCAGTAACCAGTGCTACAACTGTGTTTTTCTAGTGGATGGTAAAAGTGCCACTAACATTTAGAACAGGAAGATTTGATACACTGCATATCTTATTCCCTTTTTGATATACATATAATGTAATTTCTAAGCACATGTTGATGAAGGGGGATTTTTGTGTGTGTGTATGTGTGTGATTTTTATATCAGATTTGTCCAAATTGCTAGTTTTTCTGCCCCATCTTTTGTGGAGAAAATGTTTATGGATTATTTGGCAATGACACTGAACATCATCCACCTTTTTGTTGTTTCCCTTTCTCTCTGTATAGTGTCATGCATATGCATTTCAAGTTCTGCTTTTCAGGTGCACAGAAAGCTAAGGATGACAGTTTCAACTATAAATAGAGTTGGGCTGCATTAATCCCTTATGTGGAGGTTGCACTTCAGAGAGGTACATAAGTGTGCTCAATTTGTACTACGCAAACAGCCAGTAAGATTGTCCGTGCACGTAAAGATTAGCAAATACTATAGATATTTCTGAATTCAGATTGTAATTGCTACAGTCAGTCATAAGCATGGATTGTTCAAAGAATAACAGAGGAAGGAAGAATGCTTCTGAAATATTTGCTGTGAGATTTCAGGTTTGTGTAATACAGCTAGGGATCAGTCTGTTGAAAGGGGAATCCATCCAGCTGGTCTCCAAAGACAAAGCAGTATCTGAAGGCTGCAAAGAGAGGCAGCAGCTGGGAAAGAGAGGAGAATAAAATAAAATAAAATAAAATAAAATAAAATAAAATAAAATAAAATAAAATAAAATAAAATAAAATAAAATAAAATAAAATAAAATAAAATATGTTTCAGAAAAAAAGTTTTTTTTTTTTTTCTGCCAACATTACTGTGATCTTCTTTTTAAGAGTTAATGTGACCACGTTAAACTTTCACCAGCCTTTCACTCAGATTGTGTGTGTTATATCCAGGCAAGAAAACAATGGGGAGCTTTGTAAGAGCCACCAGCAATTTGTTTCAACTAATAGAAAGTTCATGTTTCAGTGCAAAACAGGTGGAAGGGGGAGGTGAGGGACTTCTCTCCCTGATTTCTCATTGGTTTCCATTCAGTCACAGCAAGCTCTCAGCAGCCCTGGAAAGCACAGAAACTCAGACTGCACTTCTAAAGCAGAGAAAATCACAAAATCATTACAGAACCACAAAATATCAGAATGGTTAAGGTTGGAAGGGATCTCTGTTCACCCAGGGTCACCTACATTCAGTTTCCCAGGACCATGTCCAGACAGCTTTTGAAGATCTCCATGAATGGAGAACCCACATCATCTCTGGGCAACCTTTGCAGATACCGTGTCAACCTCACAGTAAAGAAGGGTCTCCCGATGTTCAGAGGGAACCTCCTGCTTTTCAGCTTATGCACATTGCCTCTTGTCCTGTCACTGGACACGACTGAAAAGAGCCTAGCTCCATCACCTTTGCATCCTCCCTTCAGGTATTTATAGTCATTGGTAGGATCCCCCCTAAGCATTCTCTTCTCCAGCCTGAACAGTCCCAGCTCTCTCAGCCTTTCTTCACTGAAGAGATGCTTCTGTCCCTTCATCATTTTCATAGACCTTCCCAGGATTTTCACAATCCGTCTTTCTTATACTGGAGGGCCCAGAACTGAACACAGTACTCACAATACTGCCAAGGCTTGCTAACCCACCACTGCAGACTCCCACCCCCAGCCCCAACCTGCAGGCTACTTGCAGACTAGGATACATTGCAGCAAGGACACATTGCTGATTTACAGTGAACTTGGTGCCCAGAAGGACCACAAGGCCCTCAGAACGTACTGGTGCTTGGGGTTGTTCCTCCCCAGCTGCAAGGCTTTGCACTTCTCCTTGTTGAACTTTGTGACATTCCTGTGAACCCATTTCTGCAGCCCATTGAGCCATCTCAGCTCTGTCTGGCAGCATGACCTGCTGGTATATGAGCCACTCCTCGCAGTTTTTTGTCATCTGCAGGCTGGCTGAATCTACCCCATAATCTATTAATGAGCGTGTTGAGCAGTACTGGACCCAGCATTAGCTTGTGGAGCACTTGGCTGGCTACTGGCCTTCAGCTGCACTCTGCACCACTCTGATCACCTCCATCTGGGCCTGGCTGTTCAGTCCATTTTCAATCCACCTCACTGTCTGCCTATCCAAATAATTTTCATGAGAACTTCAGTGCATGAGGATGTCAGGAGAAGCACTGGGTGAGTGCTGCCTGAGGCTCTGTGGATCCCCCCAGATCATGGTGAGCAATGCTCCTGTACAGCCATTTGCGGTCGGTCTGCAAACATTCACACCTATAAAAGACTGCACATTTGTAATTTTCAAACATTAATTGTAAGTCTGATCAAATGAGTCTGATCAACAGCACAATTTTTGCACTGAAAGAGAAAACTCTAACATGAACTAAATAATAGATGTTAATAGAGGACAAAAATGAAATCTTGGTATTTCAATCAACAGTCACAACAGGTACATCTCTATTTTCACAGCAATAATAGGCTTTCATGGTGATATAAGTGGCTTGCCTCAAAGGGCTGATTGCATATTTTAAGAATAGGTAGATCAGACCTGCAGAGAGCGAGGGAACATTATGCTTGAGTCAGAAACAGTATTTCTTGAAAAGGAAGACTCTGATTTCAAGTCATATCCACTGTTGAAGAGAAGCTAAGTGATTGTGGCAACTTGCCTTATTTCTACGGAAAATTATAGAAGAGAAAAGTCCTAGAACTTCATTGAGCAGATTGGACCTGACTGGGAGGTAGCTGCCTGCAGACTAACCAGGAAACAGATCCTACATAAACAACAACTTTCCAGTCAAAATGTATGCAGCAGTAGCCCCATATATTAAGGAAACAGCATATGTTTCCAACTGGGTGCTGGTTCTGGAAAGTAAAAATGAAACTCTTTCACATATTTCTAAAAAGCAATTTCTATGAAGATAGTGCTTTAAGCTGGAATATATATTGCAGTTCATGCTGCTTTTGCACCCGGATAGGCACAAGAAATATTGTTGAGTCGTGTGGGTTCTATAGAATACAGCATTATGGCTGAATGATCAATAAGGGCTATGACTTTTGCTCTTGCTACTAACACTATTTTGTTAGATGATTTTAGTTATTTCACATGCAACACCATAACTTTATTGCCTATTATGCCCTTTGTTTATATTGTAGGCTGTCAAAAGACACAATGAACGTCATCCAGTAGTCAGAGATTCTCCCTGCCAACTGGCTGATCTTAAGTGATTCACAAATTAGGGAGGATCTTGTCTTGTTTTGTGCATGTTCATGGACTCCACATACACCTGTGACACAAGTTATATTAGTTCAAACAGCTCAGTTAAGTTAAACCGAATTGTCAGTTGTAGTCAAACCTTCCCCATGCAATGTGTGCTTGCCAGCTCATCCAATTTCTTGTATGTGAGATGTTTTCAGATGACAACCAATATAATGTTCCTACAGTTAATTAAATAACTGTAGAAAGCAGTAATTCTTGAATTCAATCCCTTTAGGGAACTTTTGAGCAACTACCTCTACATGCTACTCAGCAACTAAAAGGCTTTGTTCAAGAAAAAACAGGTGCCAGCTTTCTTGGGGTGAAAAACATTTAGTAAGATTTCATCTTAATTAAAAACTTTCAAATGGAATGATGGAGCTGCAGGCCCACAAACCTGTCTTTCTGCTTGGCATTGCGTCCCCTTCCCAGGGCTTGTCAGACATTGCAGAGGCTCGCACTGAACACGCTAAGTATTCCCCACACAGCTGTCACCTTATTTTCCCCTTATTTCCCTCTATCGACACCACAGTAGTTGGCTTATCCCAAGTCACATGGGGAAACCAAAAATCATATTGGAGATGCAATGCATGGTGGCAGGAGAAGATATGAGAATTATTTACCATCCCTTCCCTATATATCCTTTAGCTTTAGAGGACAGCATCTTAATTATTTCATATATTTAACTGCCTTTGCTAAAGGACCATGTAATAGGGTGAGGCATGCTAATACAGTTGCTGTGAATGAAGGTGCAACAAGTCTGTTCCTCTCATGCTCCTGGACAGCATGACATACCTCCTATACCCACAGCTTACCTTTGGATCTGATGTTTCTTTCTGTGAATAGACTGAAGGCATCATGGTGCAGCTGCAGGACTGGGAAGAGAGTGAGATTCTGCCATTTGCACATGCAGTGATCTCAGTAACTGCAGTTACAGGGATGGCAGACAGCTGTTTTCTCAGTGCTTTGTGCTGAACCCCAAAGAACAGTCGTATGAGACAGCTGCAGTACACTGTTAGTAGGAATTTCTCTGCTTACTCTCATCAGACAGTCCAACTTGCCTTGGATTTTCACGGTGACAGCTGTCACTGCCATAAATTGCTAAGAACAGCGCAGGGCCATTGCACTGTGACAGTCGTGGATTATCTGCCTAGCACAGGATTCATCCTAACTGATTATGGTAAGATTGGTTTAAGTCTTAAAACATGTTTTTTAATGTCCCTGTGCTCCCCCTACTCTGTCACAGTCATTAGCTGGAACAACTACTGATGCAAATTATATAACTACCACCTATCCGATAAAATTACATAGAATTTATCTCTATTGGCAATGCTTAGCACTAGTAATGACATCTTTATGTTGCTTTTCATGCAAACATTTTGAATTTTGTTCTCTGTGACTGCTGCACAGAAATTAATCACACAGAAATATGTTTTTATAGGTATGAATTTATCTATACAAAGAAGAATGAATGCTCTGTATAGAATGTATGGAAAACATTAAAAATGCTTTAGAAAAATAAAAACTTCACCCTTTAAAAAAGTGTCAGATTACATTATGTATTTCAAAGTATTCTGTCTTCATATTTTCGAGGTCTTTCTTCATCCCATATGTATAGTTCACTACCTCTATAACAGTACCAAATAACCTTTAGGGATATTTTGAAGGATCTGCAGGACATTCAGGGTTCCTGGTGTCATACAACGTTTTCATTATGGGAACTTGTGCCCAGCTTGAGGACTTCTTTCTGATGCTGTTTGGAATGTTTTTCTGAGGAGAGAAAATGTGTCTGAATGTTAACTAGGAAGCTGCTTTGCTCTATAGTGTTTGGTACTCACTGTGCTAAAGCAGTATATCCACTCCTGGGCATCTCGTCCTGGTTGAAAGAGAGAGAAACTGCTTAAGAGCTGACTGGTAGTCAGATCCTGTTCAACCTGCCCTTGAGATCTTCCTCTCCCTTCAAATCCCGTATAAGCAAACTTAGCTGCAGCTGGCATTTCCTGAGTCATGTTTCTGAGCCATGATCTGTTTCTCTGTAACTAGTACTGGCATTACCAGGATTGCTTGTAGATGATGTTGATCAAACAAAAAAATGTCCGTGTCTGGAAGCAGTACCCTCAAGAAACCTGCTGTCAGTGACACCGAATCGAGAACAGTATTGGACAACTGTCCTTTTCTCTGACAGGGGAACTGCAGAAGAAGTTGCACTCTTTAGTCACCAAGGGTTTTTGATTTTATACTTCCTTTCTTTGAGACATGCTGGGGCAGAAGGTGAACTGTCAGATTAACAATGTCACTGCAGAGACAATAAGGTTTGGTAAAAATGAAACAGCCCATATAGGGACTGACAGTACGTTTTTGAAAAGGCCTTTTTTTTAAAGACTACAAAGAACATCAGAAGCATCTTAGAAAACTCCTGAGGCATTTGACTTGAAGAACAGCTCCAAAGAGAATTGCAATATCGAGCCATTACTAGTGTGACTAGAAAGCAAAATGGACTTTGTAAAGCTTTCTTTCTACTCCCATGAAGAGTCTGAACCAAAGTCAGTTACCTTCAAGGAGGAATATTACCACATGATGTAGGCAACTCACTGGGAAATGAATTATCTCTGTGGAAAGGCATGCTCCCAGTGCTGGGATGGGATGGGATGGGATGGGATAGGATAGGATAGGATAGGATAGGATAGGATAGGATAGGATAGGATAGGATAGGATAGGATAGGATAGGATAGGATAGGAAAGGAAGTAGTTCAGTTAGAAGAGATTTACGAAGATCAGGTTCAATTGCCTGACCATGTCAGGGCTAACCAAACGTTAAAGCGTATCATTGTGCATAAAAAGCACAGCATTATTCAAATGTCTCTTGAACACTGACAGGGTTGGGGCATCAGCCACCTTGATAAGAAGTTTCTTATGCTGTTTGACTACCCATATGGTAAAGAAATATCCAATCTGAACCTTCACTGGATCAACTTTGTGCCTTTCTCTTGCGTCCCGTTATTGGATACCAGGGAGAAGAGATCAGCACCTCCTTCACCATTTCTCCTCCTCAGGAAGTTGTGGAGAGCAACTAGGTCACCTCTGAGCCTTTTCTCCAGACTGGACAGCTCAAGTAGTCTCAGCCTCTCCTCACAGGACATGCCTTCCAGCCCTTTTACCAGCTTTGTTGCCATCCTCTGGAGACATTCAAGTAACTTAACATCCTTTTTAGATTGTGCAGCCCAGAATTGTACATGATATTCAAGGTGAGGCTGCACAAACACTAATTAGTAATTACACCAAGAGAATCACCTCTTTTGACCTTCTGGGTATTCTGTGTTCAGTGCACCCCACAACATGGTTTACCATCTGTGTATGCTGTGTTTAATGCACCACACAAAACAGTTTGCCCTCTTGGCTTCCAGGGCATACTGCTAGCTTATGCTGGACATGCTGTCACCTGGTCTCCTTCTGCTGAGCTGCCCACCAGCCACTTGTCTCCATCTGTACCTGTATCTGGCATTGCTCTGTCCCAGGTGCAGCACCTGGCATTTTCCTTTGTTGAAATTTGTGCTGTTGATGATTGTCCAATTCTCCAAGGTATCTAGATCCTTCTGTGCAGCCTCTCATTCCTCCAGAGAGTCAACAGCATCTCCCAGTTTAGTACTGCAGAGAACTAGTTAAGGATGCATTCAACTCCTGCATGCAGATCACTGCTAAAAATGTTGAACAGAACTGGCTCTATAATTACACCCTGGGGAATACCAGAAGTTGCTGTCCACTAGCCAGATGTATCCCCATTTACTAACACCTGTTAAGTTCTGCTGTCCAGACAGTTTGTTACTCAGTACAGTGTGTACCTGTTCATCTCACAGTAGGACAATTTGTCCAGAAGGATGCTGTGAGAGACAGTATCAAAGACCTTACTAAAATCCAGAAAAGATTACATCCACCCCCTTCCCTTCATCCACTAAGCAGATGACCTTATGGAAGATCAAATGCCTAAGGCAGGACTTTCCCTTGATAAGCTCTCATTGACTATGTCTGATAATAGCTTTGTTCTTTGTCTTTCAGTAGGGATAAACTTCTCTATAACTTTTCCAGGTACTTGAAAAATAACTAACTGCTCTCCTTGGAGAAAGAGCTCTACATACAGGTATTCTTACAGCACTGAGGATGCAGCCAACAGCTAGTCCATCAGATGATACGTTGACCAGTACTGAACAGCTCAGGAAGAAGCTCTACTACAAGGACAATCAGTAAGGCAACTGGGATCCTGCTGCCAGCAGGGAGAGCCTCAGTAGTCAGAGAAGAAACCACACAAGGGATATAGCAAACAGAGGATGCCACTGAGTTGCCGAAGATGTTTAGACTGTAAGATTTATCAGCTCCAGAACAGGCAACTACAGGGGGGAACTAGTCTTTGGAAGAGCCTTGGAAGGACTGGACTAAAGCAGTCACAGCAAACAAAATGGTTTCCAACTCTTAGAGGTGACATTGCAGAAGGGAGAGAGAAGTTGCAATGACCAAGAAGGGAAAGTGCAATTTTTTTTTACTTATCAATTACTTATCATGAGCTTAAATTAGAGAAGGACCATTCTTACTTCCTAGGTCCCACCTTTCAGCTTGGAGAGAGGAAGTCAAATTTAGTTTGCTGTGTCTGAAAATAGATGACAGAGGGCTGTTTGACAGTCCCAGTTTCTTGGCTCTGAAATGCATATGGCAGTTGGCCTTCATGCTGAACACAGCTCTCCTTCCTACAGGTTATGCTGCCGCTTTCCTTCCAGGCACCAAGGATGAACAGTCCTGGTTAAGAAGATGCTCTGCAGCTGTGGTGAGCCTCAGCAATTTTGAAGGACAAAGTCTGGATCCACAATGAGAGCCTGGCATTGGCATCTTGATGGCAAGACCTGCTGTGAAAGTAAAGTGTGACTCTCAGTGCATGTTTCCAGGAGCAGAGCTGCAGCATCCTGCCAGCATGATGTTCTGCAGCAGCAGAAAGATGATGCTTTAGAGCAACAGCAAATCAGGCCGTAAGCATCAAGGTATCCAAGTGCACCTTGTATTTCCTGTCCTATATAGCATAGTTATGCTTACCTCTTTTCACAGTTTGCTCTCCAGTGCCATTCGCTGTAGCTTTTAGCAATTTCTGTGATTCCATCTGCACACCAGGATGAGGAGAAAATTGTGACTTTACTTCTTCCAAGCCTGCCAAGGTCCCCAAATTGCCAATGGTTTGGGAGATCCTGAATAACAGGTAGGAAGACTAGCCTTGTCCCTTGACTTGGGAGGAAACACTAAATCCAGCATGGTGCAGAAGCACCTATCTCAGGTGATTTGAAGCAGAAAGGCTGGATACCTACCCTAATTTAGTCCTTTCAGCCTGCTAAATTTATGATCCACTCTCAAAATAAGATTCGTGGGAATGTTAGTTATTTATTTGAAATGTTATGAATATGTCAAAACCAGTGAGGTAAATTCCCTAAGAAGGAACTTCTTGCTTGTGTTAAGAACACAGTAGGTAGAGTTACACAGTGTAATAGCTTCACTGCTTGAGTGTCTCTTTCACTTCTGCTTTATCAGTGGTGACATTCACCAAGGATCCTCAGAAATCCTTTCTCAGCACAAGCAGCAGAAATGTTGGTCAGATCACTGAGACAAAATTGTTGTGTGATGCTGTTTTTTATAGGGGATTCAAGACCACATCAGTTTTAGTTCAGACACTAGTCAGCTCCCATGAGCTACAACTACAGTGAAATTTTATTTTAGTAGATGTATTATTTCTTAAATTTTCCTAACTATCTGTCTATCCACATACAAATATATGCTTATATCCACAGCATGGATACAGATTGAGTAGAGGCAGTAAACTGCCTGACAACACTCTCTGCAAGCAGGTCTCTGTGCTTTAAAGAGCTTCCTTATCATTAGACATATACATTCTCTATCTCTCTCCCCCCCTATATATATATATGTATATATACACCTACACAAGCATTCTACATTTCTGGGGTCATGTCCTCAGCTCCTCTAAACCAGCCCTGCTCCCCTGCAGCCATCTGAGCAGGTTTGGAGTTAACAGTGTGGTAAAACCCTGTTTGGCCCATGGCCCATGCTCTTGTTGGTAGTGCTGGCTATGGACCCAATCTGCTGCTGGTACTGGAGCAGCACTACCGGAGTGAGTGGAACTGTGTCAGTTTACATCAGCTGGGCACACAGGAAAAGGTATATTGATGTGGAGAGAAGTCAGAGAGAGACCAGTGGGCTTGTAACACACTCTCAATAAGCTTCAGCCCCTCTCTTTAGTGCTTGAGTTACGTAGCTTAAAAAGCTTATACCTCTGAAGCTTTGTTACAGGTTCAGCAGCCCCCTCTGGAGAGTTTTCCAAAATTCATCAGTCCCTGGGAAGCAGAATTTGCTATTATTTTTATTTATTTATTTTCTTTCACCCACCTTATCTTGCTGCTGCTGAAGCCATCTGGCAGATGGATTGTCACTGCCCATGGTGAGGCAGGACTGCATGGACTGAAATGGTGAAGGTCCACCAACCAGATGTGAAAACCAAGGGAGCAGCCTTACCATGTAGCACTGTCCAAGGCCTCTGTCCTCCCAGAATAAGATAGCATATATCTCCAGACTGTAAAGCAGGGAGGATGGGGAAGATGGCCTAACGCAGTCCAGCAAACCTTAAGTACCCCTGGTTCTGAAAAGCCAGCTACGTACCTGCTCTGTCTGAGAAGCTGCTCCTGAGCCTCCCACTGCATCTACAGGGGGATTTTAGCAATGTGGAAAATGTCCCTTCTTCTCTCAGTATCTCTCTACTCAGTCTTTGTTTCTCTCCTTGACACAAGACATGATCAATATTTAATTTCTCTGCTTATTACACTCTCCACTGCAGCTCTGGCCTTGTTGCCATTGTTGCTATCTATTACTTCCGGTCAAAAATCAGTGGATATTTTGCAAAAGGCATTTCTGAAGTCCACTCTCCCATTACCCTTCTTTCCTTGAAAGTTTAGAAAAACTGCATCTCTCCCTGCATAGCCCCCTCCCAGCACCTCAGCAAGCTGCACTGTTTTTCTCGTGGCAAAGCCCAGATAATGAATCTTGAGGGTGAGAACTGGAGCAACAAAAGCACCAGTGCCAGTTTGTGTCAATTGCAGGCGCTGTCTGAAAAAACAAATGGCACTTCCCAGGTGAGGGGAGCGATGGGTGGAAACATTCATCTGACACAAGCCAGGCTGCGAGCTGCATGTTGGGCTAATCATCTGGTGTGCTGCAGGAGGATCATTATTTATAAGAACAGCGCAGTGCTGTGACAAAAGGGAAGCCTGTCAGAGCTTGTGTGTTTCCAGGGGGCTTGCTGTGTGTCAGGCTCTGCTTTGTGCTCCGCCAAAGCATCCTGCCACCTAAAGATGGTGTTGACTCAGCCCCTTCCCCAGAACACCACCACCAAGGAACAAAAGTGAGAGGTGGGGCTCTTCTTTTTCCTCCCACTTCTGATTTCTTTGACCCTTGCTAGGTGGTTTCACTAGTCGTGCTCTGCAGTCAGGCCTCCATAAACACCTGTTCATATAAAAGTGTGTTTCTCCTTTCACTCCTTCATGCAGAGGCTTTTTGCACACTGTGATTTCAGGGATTTCACGCACACATACACACAGACACACACAGACACACACATGTGTGTTTTTCCAGGGCTTATCTCTGGATGAAATGAGCTGTGGAGAAACGAACAGTTTATTTTGCAAAAGCTTAAAAGAGTTCAGTTAATCTTATTGTAGGCTTTTAATGGCCTTTTTTGAATCAACATGATGATTTAATGACGCAGCTAAGCTCCATGTAATTCTTTGTCATTTCTGAAATATCTGAAGCTTCTTTATTTAACGAGGAAGAAATTATGTTAGCAATATGGAATAACGGGAGTGAATCCAAAAACTCTACATTGTATTCTGGTCTTGGGGAGGTGCAGATCAGAAGGCACAGTGATTTACACCAACTAAACGGTTTGCCCTGTTGAATGTCTCCTCGCTGAGATGAAGGCTCAGAAAAAATGAATTCAGGAAGCTTAAAAAGGGGGGGGGGGGGGGGGGAGGGGAAACCTGACTGGAGAGAAAATGTTTAAGAACAATCATTCTGATACATTGGGAATGAAGTAAGGGAGAAATCGGTGGTAATGTCTACTGAGCAGTGCAAACAGTGCATCTCACTGCAAATTGTGTATCTCACTTCCTCTTAGTGCACTGCAAACACAGAGGTTTTGGAGGTGCACATCTCCCTCTCTGTCCCCTCACTCCCTGCAATCTGACCATGAGGAGGAAGGAAAGTGTGACTGTGCAGCTGACAAATGTTGTCTGCTGCACCAGAAACATTTCAAAGACATCGTTCAAACAGAGAAGACACAAACACAACCCCCTTGTCACCTTTCTCAGCTGTAAAGTTTGTCTTTGCCTCTGTTCTTCACAAATTTGTCATCATCTGTATTCTCTAATTCTCTCTCTTCCTGGAAATCTGCCTCTTTTCACTCGTATCATACTCATCAGCTACTCATTTTATGTTGCTGAAGGGCTTGCTTGTCAGTTTACTTCTTCCCATGTCTTCTATTCCACTTTATATACACATTTGGGAATAGCATAAAAAATGTTCCATGTGATGAGAATTTGAGACTCTTAGGGCTGAAAAAATAAGAAAAATAATAATAAAAAAAAGATATTAACATAACATATAATAATTAATCACATTTCAAGTTACATGTGCTGTTGTAACCAGAGCCTTCCAGAGGCTCACTGGAGCTCCTACAAAACTGCTCGTTCAGGATGGGACCTGTGACACTCCTTGCTACAGGATGTTGTGGGATTTCATCATGGTGTGAGGCCATGAGTCTGATTATTTATGGCTCAGGTTTTTAAATGTATGCAGGGCATCTAGAGAGACATCACGCTTTTATTTTAGTTGGAGGAAAGTGTTGGAATTCTCCAAGTCAGAATTTACCTTTTTGAGTTTCATTTTGTAGACCACTCATTTTTCCAATGGAATTATTTGAACAATTATGAACAATTTTTGAAATTTCAACCAGTGTGTAACTATCTTCTGTCTCCTGATGGTATAAAACACTCAGGGATTATTTTGATTTTAAAACATCATAGAGAGCTCTTACAGCCTGGTATTTTAGGAGCTGGTTCATTGCTTCCAAAGAAATGACTTAGATTGCTCTTTTGAAATTTGAGTTGTCTCAAAGGAAGTTTCAGTTGCAGATTGTCTTCACAATCCAGGATAAGACAATATTTCTTCTCCACTTAACATTCAGTGAAGTATATGTGAATTGTGAATTCAAGATTCAGTCCTGCATTACTAGATCACCAAAGTAATTGCTCAGCTGTCACACTGGAGCCAGCATTGTCATGTCTGTAAATGGTTTTTGTAAGCACTCATTTCTATTTCTTATTTCAGGAAACTGCCGGTGAACCTTACTTTTGGGCTCTGAGAAACGTTCCTGTATTCTCCCTGTTAGAGATTCAGGATCTAACATCTCATTTTCAGCCACAAACTGGTCCTGGGTTCACAGTGTGTCAGGATCATATCTTACTTGAGAAACGCAAAGTTGGGGGATATTGAGAAAAAAATTAGTTTTGACATGTCCATTGAAAGCTCTTAGGTTCATTCCAGGTCGTTAAGTGATGGGAAGTAAGGAAGATAAACAGTTTGCGCCTGTTTTGGAGTTATAGAGAATGAGGAGGTCAGAACGGCAGCGCTATAAAGGCAGGAACATGATGCCAGCTGCCAGACTGACCATCACTATGGCAATGTGGCCAGAAAAGTGTTGGATTGAGGCATCCATACTTTTACTATAATAATACATATATATACATATATATATATTTACATATACACATATTACATATATGCTTATATATTTTGCCATAGTAATAAGTAGTAAATACATAAACATATAGTAAATTATATAAGTATATATTATAATAACATATATAGTAATAAGTATATTATATATAGTAAATATATAGTATAAACATATAATATGTATACTTTCACTATTTTTTGTTACCATTTTACAATTTTTACCTCGAAGAAGAGGATGCACTGTGAACACCAGAGGTCTTCAGGTGTTTGAGTAGCCATGGGACTCTTCATTGCCAGGTGGTGCTTCTCTTAAAATAGATGTGAGGGCTCCCATATATTTTGGGCAGGAAGCCTAATGGATATGAAATATAGGATCTCCTGCAGCTTGAGGGATGTCACACAGGTGAACTTTTGGTTCCTAGTCATCTTTCACATGTTTTCAGGAATCCCCATAGTCCTGCAGCCTCCAGTCCTTCAACATGTTAAAACATCTACACAGTGAAGGCATCTACATGGTAGCTAGTGACCGTGTTCTGTGAGTGCTAGTAGAGGTACATCGAGTGCTAACATACTGGCTTTTGATGGTGCAGAATACAGACTAGTTCCAGAGGAGTGGTCGTCCTGGGAAGGAAAATCACAGACTTTGTTCAGTCTTGTGCTTGACACAGCAAGGTCAGCAGTTCCTCAGATCAAAAGTTCCTCAGGGAAATTCTCAGGGAAAAGTGGTGAAATCATTGGTAACAGTGCAGCGTTTCCATGTTAAGTACAACATGACTTAGGTAGCTGAGATGCAAGTAGGCACGCATCATCAAAGGTCTGGGTGAGGTTTGCGCTTCCGCCAGAGAAGTAGAATAGATTTTATTTCCAGAGATGCACATGGCCCATTACTAAAATTTCTACCTCTCTATTATTTTACATTAGCTATGTAATAGCTCTAGCACTTTGAAGTTAGGTAGCTTAGCCCTGCAAATGTGCTTCATGTATGCATTGAGTCTCAGCTACAGGTTCATAGGGAATTTGTGCTTCTAAATCTTTTCTAAATTGGGAAAATCTGACCTGTACTTTGTGGGAAGCTCTCAGCAGAAGGGACTACAGGCAGCCACAGACAGCTAGGGCAGAACAGCATAGATGCTCTGCTCCTTAAAATGTCTCTTCAGTTTATGGATGCTCCCAGCCTGGCTTAGGCCAGGGATCCCATCCCTGGGGGAACAGTGAGTAGATCCTTGCACCCCTGCAGTTTCACTGCTAATCAGTAAGTTTTCTTATCCCCAGAGCTTGCAGTTTGTCTCTGGAGAGAATAGCAGCCAGTGGGATTTTAGAAGCACAGGCACTTGCTTTACCCTCCTGCCACTGAAATCACTGAGTGTTTTACCCTTGGGATCAGTAGGAGGAGAATTAGGCCAATACTGAGCTCTTTTGAAAATCCCACTCTTTAATGAAGAGAAAAATGGGATGTTGATGACTGTGTTCTAAAAGCTCTTCAGAGGAGACAGAATTTAAAATGCGCTGAAGAGAACAAACAGAGCACTGCTGTTGTCTGCCTGACCTGCCATTTCATCCCCAAATGATAGTTTTTCCTCTGAAAATGGTATTTTTAATTGCCTGTGAGATACTATGCCTCATCTAGTGAACATTAATGTGACAGAGCAGGGACTATAGAAGAGCTGGTAATCTGCGGTAACTGAATTTAGGTATTGTGAAGTTCTCCTTGTGTTGCAGCATGATAACAGGAAAAAATAGGCCTATTTGCCGTTTAACACAGAGGCAGACCAATAACATTTATTTATTTATTTATTTATGTGCTTGCTAATTTTGCATGAATATAGTGGTTAAGCAAGCAGTCATAGCTGCAACAACAGAAAATAATTTTAAAAGAGAACATGTTATCGTTCAAAATTCACTCAAGTGAAGCACATGCTACATACTAATTGAGACAATACCTCAGGTGAAGCTGTTTAGTTTTATTTCTACAAGAACATAGGCTAACCCATCATACAAATTGGAAAGTGTAATGATGTCCTGATCTTCTGTTATAAAATGAAAGAAAACAGATGATAGCTACCCTTTGAGAAGCCAGTACTCAAGATGGTTGAGGATAATAAAGCCAGCTCTCCACCCCCTGAAGTTTTGCTGATAATGACTACAGAGAAATTCAAAGATACAGAATCCTGTGTTACCACTAGTTCAATAATGTTTTGGGATTAGAGGCACTTCACGTTGACTTGGAGTTTTGCTCATTTTCACTCTCCTGCATGGCCTTCTAGTTAATAGTGCTGTCACTTAAAGCTTTGTTTGGACTGCCTTTTCCCATTTCTTGATCTTCCTTGCTCTCACCTCTGCACATGGCTAGAAGATAGCTGCATGAGAAGTTCCTCCTCAGTGGAGAAAGCCCAAAGCTTCCTGGTGTCTCCCGTATTCCATTTGTTGTCAGTGAATAGAGGAGGAAGTTAAGCAAGTCTTGTGCCTGACTTCTGTTTCATTTTTCAAACAGGTCAACATCCATCCTGGAGAAAGATTTATTAACATTGGTGATGTAGGAACAAGATTCCAAGGTTAAAAAAAACAAACAAACAAACAAACAAAAACAAACAAACAAACAAACAAAAAACAAGCAACTCTTTAAAAACTTTCAGCCCATCCCTGGCTGATCCTGGACAAAGGTATGAGAAGCACCTCTGCCTCCCAGCACGGTGAGCTGGTGTCTATCTGTGCTTTAAATACTTTATATGTCAAGACCTACTTCTCACTTTTTAGATAAGATTACAATATGTGCAAAAGCCCTTGGTGCAGGTTCCACAGTAATGCTTTTTAGCTGACAGAGTTCTCAAACATTTTTTTATAGGAAATTTGTGAAAGAAAGTGTATGTGTGCACATGCAGATGCATGCATACTTGTACAGTACAATGCAGGTTTAAGAGAAAAAAAGAAAAAGTGAATCAAGAACAGCACAGGTTATTCATTATCAGTGAAATCACTCTCTCAGCGCAAAAATATTTAGTTGTCATCTGTTGGAAGAATAAAAAATGGCCATGAGCATGTATAAAAGACCTAGTAGTTTTGTGCTGCACGCTTTTCATGCTCAGCCTAAGCTGCCATTTGCTCTTCTCTCTGAGCTCGGAGACAACCAACAAAATCCCCTCTATACAGATACCCAGAGGCATGAAGAGCTGTACAGTGCAGTAAAGATTTAATTAAAAAAAAAAAAAAAAAAAAAAAAGACTTATAAACTTGTAATAATTCATAATGATTTGGTCCTTGTAATTTGCTAGCAACCAGAGATTTCTCAGACTATGCTCAAGCTCAATAGGGACATGCAGGTAACCACCTTAGGTTGTGTTAAAGAGGTATGTCAGAAAAAAAGTTTACACAGTCCTTTACACAGGCTTTTTCTATTTTTACTATTTTCCCTTGTGGAGCAACTAGTTTTCTTGTCTTGGTAAAATCATGTTGATGATTAATTTCCTGTACTACTCTTGGTTTGTACCATGAGTTCTCTTAAACCTGCTGTGCCACCCCACCACTTCATGCCATTATGAAGACAAAGAAAGGTTTTAGCAATAGTTGTAAAGTTTAGTCTGAATGATCCCCACAAACCTCACGGTGAGAAACAATCAACATTGTGTGAACTGTGGTACAACAGCTACCAGGAAGCTCACGAATAACTTCCCAAGGTGAGAAAGACAGATTTGGGGTTTGGTTCTAAAGGAAGGCAAAGCCTATGAAAGAAGTCTGTGTGTATGCACAGTGACAAGAGCATCAGCCTGAGAAAGGAAGGGATCCTACTTGTATCAGGGTAAGGTTCATGAGAAATTAGCTTGCAAAGAACAAAATTAGTAAGCTCTCAGTGCACCTTTGGCCTTCATCATTTCCTCCTCATTATATCTTTTGAATTTGTCTTATTTTATTGTTATTTATTGGAATTTTATTTTATTATTTATTTTATTTTATTTTATTTTATTTTATTTTATTTTATTTTATTTTATTTTATTTTATTTTATTTTATTTTATTTTATTTTATTTTATTTTATTTTATTTTATTTTATTTTATTTTATTATTTTATTTTATTTATTTTTACCTTTCAGTCGTTGCCATCATCCAGCCAAAACGGGTATCTGGAGTGGAGTGCATGGAGAGGCGGGACCATATTAACCCAGATGTGATTTCAATTTCCAACACTCGAGGGCAGTGTTGGTTTAATTTTACGGCAGTCACGGTTTTCCCCCCCCGCTGGTAAACCCCACTCTGGAGCGGGCAGCTGTGGTCTCCTTTGGGATATGAATCTTCTGATGCTCCTGCTCATCCACAGGGCTCCGGCCTGGGTCCTGATCCATGAGCTGGTATGGAGCCTTCCCTGAGGCATGGTTTCAACAGCCCCGAGTGTAGTATAAGAGCTTGACAAATACTGTTGCAAAATTGGTTGCATTTCAGTGTTTTCCAGCTGAGTACTTCACTTTGAATACCTAAACAGGGATTTCAGAACAAAGTTTGAGCACTTCTGGTTTTGAAGTCTGAAACTTTAAAACCTCTTCAGTTGCCCTGTGGAATATAGGATGTATTTATTTAATTATTTATTTTCCCCAAGCACGGACATATTTTAGATAAGGACTTCCTATTTTTCAGTGCTTGAGTCTGCCATTTTAATCTTGTGTTTTGGCTTTTATGGAAGTAGATGTGGCAGCTCTTTGCATCAGGAGGAATAAAAAAATTCTCATGTGCAGTGGGACATCTTCAAAGGCTTTGAACATTGATGAGCTTAAAGCAGGTAAAGCAGGTTCAGAAGTAACAGGGCCTTTATTCTTTTCTTGTTTATTTATTTATTTATTATTATTTTTATGGAGACTGGCAACCAGCTTTGAAGGACAACTAGGAGATTTGGAAGATGTTGGCTTATGTTGTCCCAGAATAAATACTTAGGCACAATTATTACTTGCTTGGATAACTTAAACTAATCAAAACAGTCATACCACATTTCCTTGGCTGATCTTAACATTAAGTGGCAAAAACCATTCTCAGAAATGTGTTTACTGGGCGTTGGGGACCACTGAATTGTTTCTGTCTTTATTACTTCTTGTGATCTTTGATTTGTGTTTGAAACCATCTGGATGGCTTTATACCAGCACATCATGTTACTTAATATTATTCTTAGAGACGTATTAATGTATTTCTAGCAGTCAAGGAGGGCAGCCAAAGACAAGGTAGTTGTTGCACTTATGGATGGCTTACTAGCTTCTAGCAACAGGAACCACAGGATGATACATGCTGCATCTCTGCTACCGCTGAACTAGGCTGAGCAACATCTGGTGTTGGGTTGAAAGATGGCAGATTAGCCAGACATTGTTAGGAACAGCAGTACAGCAAAAGCTTAGAGCTATTAACAGCACTTTGACACTTCCACTCTTTCCTGAAGCTGTTTAAAATATATATATATATAATTTTATAAATTTAAAGTGGAACCAAAGGTCAAACTAAAAATGATATGGTCAGGTGGACCGGTCTGCTTTAAAATCTGAAGACTAAATTTCCAGTCTGCGTACTGGCTTGGGACTTTTCAATGGTGGGAAGATAGCTGGATGACTACTTACCTCTTGAGAGGGTCTAGAACTTTCGCAGGAAAAGACCAAACTTAGGGTTTCTATTTATTTATTTATTTATTTATAATATATAATATATATATATTATAATATATATAATATATATATTATATGTAATATATATATATTATAATACCGTATAGTAGCTTTGGTATTTAAGAAGGTGTCAGCCTTGTTGCACCAGTAAAAATGAACAATTAATCCCATATCAGGTGTGTAGTGTTGTGGTTTTTTTTTTTTGTTTGTTTGTTTGTTTGTTTGTTTTTTAAGGAACCAGGGTTTTGCTGTTTTGAATTTCTCAGAAAATTCTGGCTCAAACCTTGTGCATAGTATAGCCAACAGTTCGACTCCTCATGACTCCAAAGGGCAGGAAAGGAGGATCATTTTGATGTCCTGCTTATCAAAGGTTCTTCGATTTCCCCTCCCTCCTCTTCTCCGTAGTATCAAAGGATACCTTGATGCTTCTCTACTCCTGATCTCCCAGCAGAGTCAATCTCTACTGTCACTTCCATTTTATGGACTGGAACTGAAGTCAGTTTGGACTTGCTGACATTTCTGGAGGAGCAGGGTGCCAAAGCTGCCTTGCCTGGTGTCTGGCTCAGCACACAAGCCTTCTTCTGACAGCTCATTGCTTCATGCAGCTCACTCTGTGCAATTACATCATTCCTCCCGCAGAGCACAAAGATGCTTTTTAAACAAGTTCGTCAGACTTTGTACTGATAATGTGCTATGGCTTTTCAGACATTAGAATTGATTTTGTCCAACACTGAGCTAACTATGTGGGCTGAGATGAGCAGCATGTCCGGCAGTGTATAGTTCCAGTGCACTCAGTTTTCTCACTGAAACCCTCACCTTTAAGGAGTCTTTGCATAGCTTTCTCTCTTCCAGGAACTTGGAGATATCTGTGACATCCATTCCCTTTGGAGTCAAGTGCATATTTGTGGAAGGAAAGGGGAAAAGAGTAGCCTAAAGGGGCACTAGGCCTTTGATCATGCTTCAACGCAGAAAAGCTTGCCTGGTGTCAGCCCACCTGATATAAAATCTTCCAGTATAAAACCCCACAGGAGGCAGGACTGAGTAGACAAAAACATGGCACTGGAGACCTTACTGACTCTCCCACTTTTTCTGTCACTTCTCTCAACAGTTTCTGCTGCAATTTTTGTCCAACAAGGGAGTAATTTCCCATCAGCCTGGAGGAGCGCCGAATTCATCGTGCAAGAGACTGGTGAAGCATCCTCCAGGAGGCTGTGTAAAACTGCCAGTGTTTGGGAAAGCTGAGTCCTTCTTGCACAAGTGTTGATGGAAGCTGTAGGAACAAGGAGCATCTCATCCAAGAGGAGTGCTTATCTTGTTTTACCTAGCAAAATGAAGGCTCAGAGAAATCATATTTAGCAGTAAATACATGAGGAAATATGCAGAGAAGAAAGAGCTGTTCAAGTCAAAGCGCAACAACACCACCTGTAAAAATGGCCTAGTCTGTCCCAGGATACAAAAAATGCAACAGTGTAAATTTTATTGGTCACAGAGGAAAGAACATAGGGGGAAAAGAAAGGACAAGAAGTTTGCATATTGTTATCTGTACCACTCAATCCATTCCTCTATAACTTCATAAAACTGCAGAGTTCTTCAGATCCAGAACACCTCCTTGGACGTTTGCTTCCCTACAGTTTGAATTCTTGACAGCAATATTGACTGGGGCTACCTACTGCTCTTTCACTTTAGATGTCAGAACTACACATGAATGGTTTTGAACAGGCCTGGCTACTCCAGCTGAAAATATCAATTTATCAAGACTAAGCAATTCTAATGAATGTCAGTGGGGGAAGCAGGGAACGTACAAATGATGAAAGAAGCTGAAAATCTGATCTGGTGGAATGTTTCAATGGAAACTCTAGGTCCTGTAAAATGTCTTTTCATGTACCAAGACAAATTAAAGATGTCGGTATAAGATTGACTGTTACAGAAACTAAAAATGATCTTATTTCTCAGAGCTCAACTGGGAAATACAGCCATAATTAAGTTGTTACTTCCACTCTTCAAGTAAATGAACAGTCTGAGCCCCCTCTTATAGAACATGGGGAAGACTTAAATGTTAGTAAAACTCCAGTGTGAATTGCTGCCCGCCTTTTTTCATTTGTTGCAAGTTTTTGCACTTGCTGAGAGTAGTTACAGGTTCTTTTGGCACAAGACTGGAAGAGCAACATGAATTTCATTGAGAAAGACTGCCTCTGGAGTTCAAGGACACTTTTCTTCTTCCTCTGGTCTACTATCTATCTATTTATTTTTTGGTGACCCTTAACAAATCTTGTTTTACTTATTATTATTATTATTATTATTATTATTATTATTATTATTATTATTATTATTATTATTATTATTATTATTATATATTTTTACAAATTTGTGCTACCTTATGCAGTTTTCACATCCCAATCCTCCCTATGCAGAAAATATTTTTTCTAGAGCATCCATCAGCTTTTGACCTTGTTGATGGGTCCAATGCTATACAGAGTGTGGTTCATTTGGGTGCAACACAAAGAAAATGAGTTGCCCCACCTGTTTGAATCCCTAATCTTTCCTGCTTCAATGTCATACTTTCATACCTGTTCTTTGTGACCAGTGTCCCTTATAGTCAACCCCCCTTTGTTCCCGGAGTCAGGTATTGCTGTCTTGCCACATGCTTCCATAATGCCTAACCTCAGAGTCATCACATATCCTCTCTTCCTTCTCCTGCATGATCCAGGTCCTCTGAGTGCATGGTACTACTTTCAGAGATACAGACACAAAACCTGTCTTCAGCACTTTCTTGTACCACACAAAAGTTTGCCATATTCTCCCTTCCAGCTCTCCTTTTTTGACTGTTTCTCCTTGAGGAGCCCTCCATTTCCAAAGCAGTTCCCCCCAATTGTTAGTGACACACTTTAACAGGTGAAAGAAGGGAGAGTGTGTCCTACATGTCCTGAGAGTGAAGTGGGGAGTGTGGGTTGCTTGTACAAGGACATGAGGGAGAGGCAACCAGCATGCTGCAGGTAGAACATTGCTCTGAGTTTGACTTGCACATTTTTGCATCAATATGCTGTTTGTGGCCTCACAGCTGCCCTGGAAAGCCATGGTTTCCATGTTCAGCACGGTGCAGTAGCAGTCCCTTAAAGAGAGAAGGACCTAGGAGCCTAAGTGTTAGTCCCTGCAGGTGAATGATCAGTAATGTTAAACAGCTCTGACCTCTTCCTAGAACATGGTATTCCCTTTTCTGCTATGTAGCCACTACTTTTCCCTTTGGCATTAAGCTAGCTCAGGGTACCATTTGTGGTCTGAGGTGCATTACATTTGCCGTCTCCTGGGAAAGACTATCATGTAGACCATGACAGCAGGGATCATAGTGGGGGTGCTAACTCTTGGGGAGAAGGTAGATGAGGAGCAAGTGGGTCTCTGAAGGGGGCTCCTTGAATGAAGTACACCTGGAGAGGGGATCTGTATCCTTACTCAAAGCTTTTGTCCGGTCTCAGGATTGAAAGTTGCTTGTGCAGAATCTAAAGCATTCCTGCCAGACTCAGAGATCTGTCAACCTTATATTCTTGTAAGCATCTACATAGAATAAGTAGCTCCAAGTCTTGCAAGAACCATTGGAAAGCAGTGTTCTTTTACCTGGAAAGGCTCCAGACAGGCTGGACAGTCAGCTGAGGTGTCTAGGTGCATGGTGCAGCTCACCAGTGGATTCAAAAGCCCTGGTGAGATGTTAACTAATATGCATGAGCATGCTGCTCTGCAGAAAGGCCATGAGCCTTTATTTCTATGTTGAGACACGATGGTTTCCATGACCTGGTGGAATTAGGAGGTCATGCCACAGCCTGGCAGCTGCTGTTATGTCTATTATGAAATACCTTCTTGGCAGCTGAGTTTGCAGTATTCCTTAAATATAGAGGTTGCTGTTGTATGTGCCTGTCTTGCTTACATGAGGAAGAGTAACCACATGCACAGTATTTGTTAGAGGGCAAGCACCTGGCAAACAGCTTTGCAGAAGAGGACCTGGGGAGGTCCTGGTGGACACCAAGCTGAACATGAGCCAGCAATGTGCCCTTGCTGCAAAGAAGGCAAATACCATCCTGGGCTGCATTAGGCAAAAAGTTGCCTGCAAGTCAAGAGAGGTGATCCTTCCCCTCTTCTCAGCACTGGCAAGGCCATGCCTGTGTCCAGGTTTGGGCTCTCCAGTACAAGAGAGACATAGGCACACTGGAGAGAGTTTAACATAGGACCATCAAGATGGTCACAGGACAGGAACACCTCTCCTCTGAGGAGAGGCTGAGAGAGCCAGGACTGTTCAGCCTGGAGAAGAAAAAGTTCAAGAGGATCTTATCAATGAATATAAATACCTAAAGGGAGGTTGTAAAGAAGATGAAGCCAGGCTCTTTTCAGTGGAACAAGAGGCAATAGACACAAGCTGAAACACAGGAGGTTCCCTTTTGAACATCAAGAAGCACTTCTGTGCTGTGCAGGTGGCTGAGCACTGGCACAGGTTGCCCAGAGAGGTTGTGCAGTTTCCCTCCTTGGAGATCTTCAAATGCCACCTGGAGACAGTCCTGGGCAGCCTGCTGCAGGTATCCCTGCTTGGGCAGGAGGGTTGGACCAGGTGACTTCCAAATGTCCCTTCCAACCTCAACATTCTGTGATTCTGTGAGGTATAGTGTGGCTGAAATCAGTGTTTTTATTTTTGAAATGTTTACTTTTTGACGACTGGTATAATTGTGTTATGGAAATGTTCTGCCTGAAAGGTTCAGGCTGCTCTGATATGAGCACATCACATGTGTAGCATGTGTGCACTGGTCTGACATTCATGCTGCATGTCATCCTATGGAAAGAACAGGACAAAAGACATTCCTGACATTTGATGCAATAAATACATTATTGAAGCTAATCTACTGTCCTTAAAATAAAAGAGGGAAAATAAAGTCATAGGCAATGTCTTTCTAAAGATATCTTCTGCAAAAAGTTAACAATTTTCTAGCATTAAATATTTATAGGCATATGGGAACACTAGTATTGCTCTTCTTCAAGATGGCTTTGAAAGAAGTTATTTGAGGTGACAAATCTGAAAGTTGGTGTGTGCGATATGACAGGACCCAGGAAAATGACATAACCAAATGAGGCGAAGCACATTTAAAATTATTGAAAGGATTTACTACAGCATGTAATAGAGCTGTCAGGCAGCCTAGATCTCTCACTTGGTTGTTACTGCTGCCTCACTGCGTTTTCATGTGATGGGGCTCTTTGCTTTCTCAGAGGTGACTGGCTGCTGTATCCTGGCTGCATTGGATTCCATGATAAACATCCATCCTGCGAGGAAAGAAACAGCGGGATGGTGGCAGAGAAAATCTGAGTCTCACTTAACTTGAAAGACTTGCCTTACAGAGATGTGACAATTTGAATGACCCTTGCAACTTAAGTAAATCTACAGCAACAAGGTGATGGAGAAAGGCCTTGGTACAAATACAAAGATGGGCCCTTACTTTCCAAAACAGCTTCTTTAATGGTTTGGTGAGGTGCTGAGCTTGTTCAGCCAATGAAGGCTGTAGGAAACTCAGGCCAGAGAGCTGCAACAGGTAAGCTATTCATAGCACAGCACATACTTCATTGGTCCTGCAGGGCCCGAGGACTGCTCTGCTCTTTCTGGAGCTCCATCCTTCAGGACTATTTAACAGGACAGAAGCAATGAGGGCTCCTATAACATTGACATTTTTCACTGGTGACAGATTTAGCCACAGTGTGGACTTACATTGTAAAGCAGTTGGATGCCATGGGGATAAGCACAGTGTTAACAACACCAAGACAGACTACAGCAAAACAGATGGTTTGGAAAGGGCTGGACCATGGCCAGGCAATACATAGCCATGCCAGGGGGCGGCTGGCTCCCTCCACACCAGCCAGTGCCCGGTTGGAATTGCTGCACTTTGCCTTTGTCCTCACCAGGGCAGAGCATCTCCACCGCACAGCACTGGGCTGAGGCTCGTCCCCGTGATCCAGCAGGCCTCAGAGCACCCGCCTTGCCTCTGCTCTCCAGAAACCACCTGACGGACGATGCTGGGAGCCGGGCAGCTGCTGAATTTTTCGTTCCATTAAGTATTCACGCTTTTTCCCCCTGTCTTGCTGTTGTTGTTTCTAAACATGACAGACAATAATCAGAAAACAAAAGCATTTAAGTTCTCTCTAAGCAGCACATTCACAACCGACATCAAAGGTGGGGTTTAGCAATCATTAGTGCAATGCCACACTTCAACATGATCAAAGCAATCAGTGCCCAGGCACAATAAAGAAGATGGAGCTCTGATTCAACAGCTCCATAAAAGGCAACAATAAAGAGATCTGGGGAGAGGGTGAGAGCACAGTAAGTGTATGAGGGCATGCGGCTGTGATATCCTTTTACCTCAAAACCAATTCTCATTTCATATCCAATTATACCTCTGAGCTGTGCAGCCCAACATTGCTGTCACCTCTAGCTTTCAATTGACATTGCAAATTGTGGAATAGAAACAGCTACCAAAAAGCATGTCTCAGTTGAAATTTTTCCTGAAGTTTGTGACTGCAGATGGATAAACAGCTACCACAGAGCATGTCTCAGCTGAAATTCCTCCTGATGTTTGTGTCTGCAGATGGGTAGCTCTTTGACAGCTGGGATACTTGCTCTGGTCTTACTGATGCTGCCTACCAGCACTGATTCACATTTGGGTGAGCGACGCAATATGGGGGACTCCCAGATTAAACAACTTTTTTGTTTATTGTCTGCTGGAGAGTAGAAAGCTCTGAATGTATGGGTGCTGCATTTTGTGTAGTTGGATATCAATTGCCAAACAAATGAATATGGTAGAAGGCAAGCATAAAGGTGTCATTTACCAGGCCACCATAAGGGACTGATCCTTTTTTTTTTCCCCCTCTAACATCTATAGCTCAGGTTTCAAAAATGCACTTGGAAAATCCTGTAGGAATCCCTCACATTCTGTCTGAAAGGAGGCAGCTCTGAAATACCAGCTGTGTCTTAAAATCCTTGAGACATATATATTCTGTGTGCCAGAGACATCACCACAGTGATAGATCACAGCAGTCACATTTGTGCTCTGTTCTCTGCATTTGGGTTCAAGCGTATTGATTTTGGGTGAGAGGAAAGCTAGGAGAGCTTGCAGTTCAGAACTTGGAGAGGTGGGAGTTTGGGGGAGTTTCTTTGGGTTAACAAGATCTCAAACTCTGACAGTCTGCTCCCCAAGTATATATAGCCCAGAAGTGCAACTGAGTAGCTCTGTCTTCTCTTGTGTAAGCTAAAGCGCCTGAGCTTCTTAAGTCTTTCTCTGGAAGACAGATTTTCCACACTGAATGACTTGTAAAGAAAATGTTATAGAAAGCACCTCAGGAGGAGAATACAAACAAAGGATCAGACCTAGTAAAAAGGAAGACATTGAGTGATACTTAGCAGGGCACAGAACATGTATAGAAGCAGCAAAGCATCAAGGAATATCGGCATGTGGTGTAGACAGGGATTTAAAAATTAGTTTGTCAACTGCTCGGGAAGCTAAGGAATTGAAGTTACTATTTAAATTGTGTGGTAGGGAGCCATGGCAAGCCACAGAAGATGAAGAGCAGTTCAGTAACAGGTTGGGCATATTGGGTAGGGGAAGAAAGCTGTTTTGCTTAAAAGGGTAGGATGGGTAATTACACTTGAGGCGGGGAGCTTCTTGTGTGCGTTGGCAGTTGCTGTTGCTTCATTCATTCCCACAAAGCTTCATCACTGTACGCAGCTGAGCAATGCAGCTCTTCATCCATATCATGAAATGGCTTCAACTGTATCGCTTTCATATTTAGTTTTATAAATACCCACTCTATCTTATGGATAACAGTAGCATAAGCTGTTCTACCTATGGGGACCTCTCCAACTTCATCTACCTCCAATTTCAGAAATAAAGTGCATTTCTTTCCCAAAAGCTCTGAAGTCACACAGTGTTGGAGTACAATTGCCTGTGCTTCTTCAACAAGGAGTCAAGAACCTCTGTAATTCCTGGAGACAGCTGGTATACAGGTGCAGGACCTGCAGGTACTGGCACATGGAGCGGAGGGTATAGTCAGCAAGAGGGAAAGGCTGGGCAGAATCACGGTCTTAACCAAAAGACACCCGGGCACTTTTTGCTGCTCTGGTTTTCAGCTGTGAGCCCCCTCGTCTGTCCCAATAGTTTTGGTACTTTCATTTCTAAATGTAAAATTTCAAACATCTGCTTGTAACCTCCCACCTAACAGGTAGGGCATCCACTTGGGTGACCCTGACTTCCACGGAACAGGAGATGACCATGCTGGGCAAGGAACTGTCATGAGTTTTGACCTCAAGTTCAGGTTTCAAATAATAGGGTGTTGAGTCTGAAAACTGATCTCCATCCCACCCCAGGGCAACTAGCAGGTGTGCACAGCAGCACCTGGCCAAGCTGTGTGATGCTGAGCAGGTTGGTTCTGATCCTGCCTGTTGCTGTTGCTGAGGACAGTGGGACTTGGCACCAAAGGCTGTAGGAAGGCGTGAATTGCCAGTCTGTGTAGCTTCATGGGGAGTCAGCTTCAAGGACTTGGGAAGCAGGCTGCAGGCCAGGTGTAGTGTCCCTCCCAGTGTCCCTCCACTCTGTCCCTTCTACTCTGCTCTCCTTTGCAGGAAATATACAGTTAATGGTTTTTTATCATCATCTCAGATGACCCTTTGACATTTGCAGCAAGGCAGGGTTGTGCCTAGGACTTGATTTCTGTGCAGAACAGTAACATGTCCCCACCTGGATCCGTCCCTCTGCCTTTTCTGCTTAGATCCTGTGTCCAGGCAAAGGGAATTAATGGAAGATTCCCGTCTCCTTGCTGCAAGATAAGGAGAAATGGGAGGAGTACTGGTGCTGATAATGACTCCTCTTCCCCTTCCTTCACAGCCATGGTAGCTGAGCCTGAGTGGACTGGACTTTTTTGGGTAACAGTGAATTAACACAACTTAAAAGAAAGGACAAGCAGTTTCCCTTTTTCCAAGAGGTGACAGTTCGGTGACTACTTGCTTAGTACTGTACCTAAAGCCACCTTCAAATTCAGAGTTTGCACGTGGTCTGGTCCATGCCCAGAGGCAACGCAGGATGTTTCCTTACCTGCTGACCATTTCTGTGAACCTCAGCACCATCTGAGAAGAGATGCAGCAGCTCTGGGACAGCTCACACTGGCAAAGAAAGTGCTTACAGACAAACCATTTCAAATGGTCCTGTAACAACATTAAAGGAGCATCTTCCTCAAGGAAGGTTCACACATGAGTACATGTGTCTTACACCACAGTGAACAGGAACTGGTTGTCACTCACCAGCAGGTGAATTTGAGTGGTGTAGGTAGATTTATCCAGCAAGGGTGTGCAGAGCTCGACTCCAGCTTGTGCACACCTAGTGCCTGAGGTGGTGTGAGTACTTCTGTCAGTGCCCTGGGACAGCAGGAAGCCTTGAGGGAAAGTATTCCAGCCTACACATATCCCCAGGCAGATTTTTGAGTTCTCTCTGAGTGCCAGAATATCTAAATAAACTCATGTTTATTTACATGGTTAGCCAGAGGTGTAAAGCACCTGTCAGTGCCTCCTCTGCCCCACAGGAGCTGAACCCCTGTCCCGAGGTTGCTTTCATGTGCAGAGCTGGCTCTGTGACCCTGCTCTAAGCGCAGGACTGTATGCAGTGTGGAGAAAGGCAAGTCCCACCACTCCTGCTCTTTCATGTGCCTTTCTTTTCTCTGGCAGATACAGGGATCCCAGTGCCCAACGGAAGGATAAGGTGTTTGCCTGGAACAGTAACATGTGCTGTTCAAGGAGCCTTTTTCCAACAACCCAAGGAGGAGCCTTGCAGTCCTGCAGGGAACAGAGGCAACATGAGAGGAGCCACTGAGAGCAGTAGTGGTGGAAGGTTTGCAGAATAAACCTCAGACTGTGGTGTTCTCCTCTCCTCTTATGAAGAAATGGAGGGACTTACCCAGTTGTTGTGCGCTGCTTACATTATGATTTTCCTCTCATCAACTGGATAACACTCCTTAGTAGTCTCACTGGTGTCCACTGTCTTTCTTGAATGGCTGAGCTCTTCCTTGAGCACTGACAGTTTCTTGCTTGATTTATGGAGTAACTCAGAAATCCACCACAAAATTTGGTGAATGCAGGTAAGGACTGCATGGGCTATCATCTCTCTCAGCCTGCTATGGGACCACCATAAGTACAGCTCCCCAGCTCTGAGGGGGCAAGGAGAACACAGCAGAGGCAGACCATTGCATGATCACTGTGCATGTCCTCAAATGCAGGCCAAAAGGCTAGGTCCTGCTGTGGCAGGAGGGAGGGTGGAGAGACCACAGGAAAGTGCATGTGAGTGTGGTGCACAGTGGGCCGGCGAGCCAATCAGTCATTCAAGGGAGAGATGTGAGCCAGCAGCAGTGGTCCTGCTGGAGGACAAGAAGGCTTTGCAGACAGAAGAAGCCAGCGCCAGCTGGGAATTCCTGGGCGGCAGATGCACCGCGATGGGAGGATGACATCACCAACCACAGCCGTGCATTATCTTTCAGAGCAGTGGTTTATTTGAAACCTGTTTCCAACTGACCTGACAAATTCACTTCCAAGGCAACAACAGATGGCAGCAGACAGATGGCTCAGTAATTTCAAAGCCTCTCCAGAGAAAGGAAGTGTCACTATAAGCCTGCACTGTCTTGGCATTAAGAAAGAATGAGATCTTAACATCTGCATTAGCTGAAAACAGTTTTTGGAAGACACGGAGTAGGCTGGACCTTTGTAGCTGTTTTCATGGTCTCCACTGGTATAGCTCCATGATTCTCAGACTTTCACTTTATCCCCAAATGGTATTTTGAGGCAACATTAAATGACTTGCGTTATGACCATGGATATTTTTTGTGCATCATTTTGCTCAAATCATGTTGTTGCTTGGTGCTTCAGTTTCTTGTCTTCAAAATGTACATAAAAATCCTTCATTGGTCCTGAAATGTAGATAAAAATCCTTCATTGGTCCTGTGCTTTTAGACAGTAGATTCCTTGACAGAGAATTTTTCTCTATATGTATTTGCATGGTGGTAAACTCTACTTTCACTGGAACCTCACACAGTTGTAAGAAACAATGGTAGGAGAGCTGGATTCCTTTGCTAGTCACTTATGAGTAGAGGGACTTTAGTTTAGACTGCCTTTTTGTTACCTTTGCTTTGCTTTGCTTCACTCTCTCATTTATTTATTTATATATTTATGCTAGTAAAGATTTAGTTCTCCCTGCTGAATTTTTACTTCTACTGTCCCCTCTAAAGGTTGAATTGGCTATTGTAATGGTTTCTTCGTTTTGACTCTCTCTTATATATTTTGTTGTTGTAGTTTTTGAAATAAAAATCATTCTCAATGCATAGTGTAAGTCCCATCAAGTGTTCAATCAATAAATCAATAAAAATCAATAAGAGTCAATAAAACAGAAAGAGAGAAAGAGAGAAAGAGAGAAAGAGAGAGAAAGAGAGAAAGAGAGAAAGAGAGAGAGAGAGAGGGAAAGAAGAAGAAAGAAAGAAAGAAAGAAAGAAAGAAAGAAAGAAAGAAAGAAAGAAAGAAAGAAAGAAAGAAAGAAAGAAAGAAAGAAAGAAAGGAAAGGAAGGAAGGAAGGAAGGAAGGAAGGAAGGAAGGAAGGAAGGAAGGAAGGAAGGAAGGAAGGAAGGAAGGAAGGAAGGAAGGAAGGAAGGAAGGAAGGAAGGAAGGAAGGAAGGAAGGAAGGAAGGAGGGAAGGAAGGAAGGAGGGAAGGAAGGAAGGAAGGAAGAAAGGAAGGAAGGAAGGAAGGAAGGAAGGAAGGAAGGAAGGGAGGAAGGAAGGAAGGAAGGAAGGAAGGAAGGAAGGAAGGAAGGAAGGAAGGAAGGAAGGAAACCAGTCATTTTGTTTACCAGAAGAAATCTCTTCTTACAGAAGCCAGGTTGCCTTCTCAGCTCTGACCTGCCCTCCAGAGCACATGTAAGTTTATTCTCTTCTGCAAAGACAATTGAACGTGACCAAAAAGAATCGAAGGACTGGATCTGAGCTTACATCTACTGCAAAGCCAAAAAGCAGACTTGGTAGATGAGGGGCTTGTCCCATGGAGTAAATTTAGTTTGGGGTGAAATGGAGAAATGGAGAAATGAAGTCATGGGCATGGATAAACATCTCAATTTCTCACCTGAGTTGAATTACACTTCAGGGGAGATATATCATCATAAATTTTGTGTAATTGCAAGGAGCATCAAGGTCCATTCTCCTTTTTCCAGGAAGGCCACTCCCCCATAGCACTGTGGTTGTAGTTCAGGAGTTAAAAGGCAGCTGGTTTTCCTGAACTTTCAGATCTCCCTTGCAAGAGCAAGCTTGGCCATTCAGAGCTGCTGGAGTTACAGAGAGGGTAGAGATTTATCTGGTGGTGATGGGGCTGGGCTGAGCTCAGGGCAGGAACTTCATCAAAGTTTCAAGGGTGGAAAGGTTGTGGAGTGGGAGCTTCTGGGTACTCTGTAGTCAGAGGGAAAGGTGTGGTATGAAAAGATAGACAAAATGGAGGTGAGAAGATACTTATGGAGATAAAGCAAGAAGAGTAGAAAATTATAAAAGACAGAAAAACAAACAAACAATCAAACAAATGAAAACTAATGAGATTTGTTGTCTTGTCTGAAGATACAGATAGGGCAAGGAAAGAACAGGATGAAGTCTGTCAGTAGTCATAAACAGTGAACAAAGGAATGGGAGTGCCCATTGAAACTAGCATGAAGAAAACGACCCACGTTGAACATTGTCAGTTATCACAGGGCTGTTCGCTGATCAGAAGATATTTGGGTAACACAGGCCTCCAGACACAAAAGGGCAGAGTACCCTGAAAGGAGGCACGACTTGTGTAAGTATGCAAAGACGTGTTTGGCATGGCTGTGACACAAAGCAGCTGTTATGCTAGGATGGAAACAACAGGCCGCTGCAGGCCTCCCATGCTGTGGAAGGGGATTATATCTGCCTTTTGAGATACAGAGTTCTGGGAAAACCTGCTCTGCTTGCCGTTTCAGAGTGTATACACAGACTTAGAAGGCAAGAGATGCTGGGAGCATCTGGCTTTTATCAAAGTACTCTTACTCGCCCCAGCAAGCACCTGCCCAGCTCAACAACTTATCCCATCAGAGCTCAACAGCAAGAGGTACCCTGCTGAGTGACATACCCAGGGAACCCAGCACAGACTGTGTCCTAAGAACATGCAGTGTGTGGGGGCTGATGGGTGTCATAATGTCCCTCTAGCATTGGGCTGGACTCAGGCCTTCCAGCATATATACTTACAGCTAAGTGATAGTTTGAGTCCTGGGATAAGGTGGGTGGATAAGGCAAGTGGGCTTTCCCTGAGAGCAATCGTGCCTCCTACACAACTCCTGCTGCCTTGCCAGGTGAAGGAAGGACCTGTAGGAAGAGTTATTAGTGTCTGTGGGACACTGTTGCCAAGGGCTACTGCAGATGGAAAATGCACCAGGATTTAAGTGGAGTCAAACCCAAATGGAGAAGGAAAAGGACTGAAGAGCACTGTGTGTGGACTGGGTGGCAGAGGAAAAAGCGGTGTGGCGTGACCTTCTGGGAAACCAGCACTGCGTAAGTTGCAGCCTCAGCTCTGGCAAATGTTCATCTGCCTTCATGCAAGCTGTGAAATCAGACAATTAACTGCTGGACAAATTGGAGTGATTTGGAGTAAAATGGAGACATCCTGCAAATATTCAATAAAGCCAAATGTGGGGTGTCAATGCAAATAGGGCTTCCATCATAAGTAACAATGCAGGGGAGCCCAGTAACTGCTCCAAGACGTTGGCAAAAATGATGCAGCTGAAGCCAGGCTATTTTTCTAAAGTAAGCTATTGACTTGTTGTCCCCTGGAAATGAGATTTTCTGCCAGCAGTCTACCTCCAGCCAGGAGCCTTCGCTCAGCACTCGGGGAGCAGGCAGCAGGCTCAGCAGGCACCTGGCTGTGAGGGTAATTGAACAGTGCAGCAGAGCAGGTTTGGGACTCACCGGTGGTCAAGGGCTTTAAAATGAGATTAGATCGTTCTTTAAAAATAAGCTGTAATCCATCCTCTAAGGAAAAAGCTATTACCGGATGATTTTTATTTATTTTATTTTTTTTTCTAGGTGTTTCACAGGCAAGGAAGGTGCAGCAAATACATTGTCTCTGCCACCTAATGTGGTATTGGCAAGTGTTGACCATGTGTTTGGGGGCCTGGTGACTGTCACGGCTGAGAAAAGGGATGATTTCACATTACATGCCGCTCATGACCTCCCATTAAAGCTTTCCTAGACGAGTCTTTAAAGTTTCCAGGTGCCAGAGTGAAAATCAGACAAGATCTGGACTTGATAAAACATTCATCTATATTTACAGAGATACCAGTGGTCCTGCGTGCTGTCATGAGATCCGAGCTCTTCCCATTTGGGAAAAGGCAATTAGCTCTCTCTCTTCCTTACTGGCTGGTGAAAGTGAGTGGCTGGTAGTATGTTTTATGCATACATCCTGAGCTTGACCTCAGCCTCGTGAGTTTGCCTTTTAATTCTGATTAGTCGGGATCAGATAGTGCACTGGAAGGAGAATTATCATGGTAGATCAAACTATCTGAGGAAGTTAGGCTTGCTAAATTCTTAGAAATAGTCCTGAGGGGCATTCTAAATGTGGGTACAGAGACTCTGAACTGGGTTTTGTGTCAAGAAAAAGCCAATGCATGCTTGTTTCAACCAGTGATCTCAAAGGGATGGGCTGCAGCCATCAGTAATTTTAGGCCCACTTTGGAAGAGGGGAGCTAAGGCCAGGCTACTGCAATTGTCTGGGGACACAGGACACAGCATGTACAAACCAGTACGTGCACAGTTGGACTGTAATGTGTCACGCAAACCCACCTCTGACCCCTGCGGTGTAAAATGTCACTGAAGTGAGACTCAGAGAGACTGTGTGCAATGCCCACAGTCACACAGAAGTTGGTTGGAAATGGTGCCCAATTCACCCCCGGGGCACCACATCTCCACAATACCATCTGCCCTGCTGCCTTTAGCCTGGCTTTTCTCTTCTTAAACACTAGCACTTCTTCCTATTTCCCCTGTAATTAATTAGCACAAAAGTATTTATTCTCTTTGAGAAAAACCATCTTTCTCATCCTGCTGTGTGTTTAGACAACTGTAGGTCTCCTGAATAAATTGTTACTATGTCTGTGCTGAATTTTTAAATCCTTATGGAAAATAACTATTACAGCTCTTATGTATGTGTGCCTCTGTGGGTCTATTTACTCAACACCTCCCCAGGAAAGCTGGGAAATGCAAGCCTGGAGCAGGCACTGGAGTGCCAGGCAGTGAGATACTGAGGCACTGGTGCCTTACTGGCATTGTGCATTTCTCTACCACCTTGCAGGTGAAGAACCTTTTACCTGGAGCATTCTGCCTTGCACTACCCAGGCCATACTCTCATCCTCATCCCACGGGTAGCAGCAACACCATCCAGGAGGGAGAGCTGGAGCCTTTGGGCAGGTGACTGAGCTGCAAGGAGTGGGTTTGGGTAGCGTGGGGCATAATCCTGCCGTGCAGCCATCCCCTTGGTGTACAGAGGAAGCCTGCCCTTACATGTTTTTATATCATCTATGGCTATGCTGCTCTAAAAGCTGGTGCATCTTTGCTCTTTTGAAGGCATGCTATTTATGTGTTGATCCTGCTCTGTGAAGCCATTGTAAGGCCAGAGCTGGTGGCCTAGACCATTAAGCTCTTGCTGTGAAAGCTCAGTTGCTTGTGAGCTGCTGTTGTCCTAACCACAAAAAATAAAATAAAAAAATAATAATAATAAAAAAAAAAAATCCGTGAAACAGGTAGTGCCATCTACTGGGAAATGGGATTTTTGCTTTTGTTTGATTCCATGCAGGGCCATGGAGCAGGAAAGCAGTCAGATTGCATTAGAGCTGTGTCAGAAATGAAGATTTATTGAGACTCCCTTCTGGCCTTTTTGGCATATTTGCAGCAAGGTGCCCACTGGTAGGAAGCAAAAGCCATTCCCAGTGGCACTGGTACAAGTTAGGAAGAGCTGCATTGAGTTTGTCTTAGAAATCTCTATGGGACTCTGGTGTGGTGTCTCCCCACCACCAGTAACTGCTGCGAGGCCACACGGAAGGGACAGAAATAATTGCTTCAGGCTTTTGAGCCTGGGGTAAATGTTTTGGACCTGAAAGTAAATATCCATCCTGCTGTGGCAAAATAGAAATTAAATGCCCTGCAGCTGTGACAGACAGATTGCAGGGTGATCTGGAGGACTGGTAGCAGGGGAAAGCACTGAGCTCACAAAGCAGCTTTTGGAGAGATTCTCTGCTGTGTTTTACTCCAGCTATTTTCCAAAAACTTGATAGAATGCTCATAAAACACGGTGTAATTTTGCCACTAAAATCTGCCTCAGACCCTAAAGCATCTGAAAAGCAGGGAGCTCTGGAGCCTGAGGAGAGACCTTTTGGAGTCCCCCACAGCCAAACACCTGGGATATTGGATGTGGCCATAGTTTTGGATATGAATCAGCTCAGTCCAGAGTGCTCAGCAGCCTCTCTGTCCTGTTGAGCAGCAATTTCTCTTCTCTGTTCAATGTCACATACATTTTCTGGTCCACAATATATGTACACGTAGCCAAACACCAAGACAGGCTTTGCTGCAGCATGCTGCCGTTTTGTCAGATCACTGAGTTTATAGAAGCTTTAACAAACCATTTGCTGCTGGACTAACTCTGCCCCCATTTAATTCAATGGGAGTTTCATCACTGAAGTCTGTGGGAGAATTATGGTAAATGCATTAGAAACATCCCTTCACCCCTTCATTACCTTCTTTGCAATGTTTGGAGCCTCTCTCTATGCCTCCATATATCACTTGCAGCTTTTGCCTAACAAGCAGGAAAGCAACCAGTTCCTAAGATTTTAAATGCTGTCTCCAGAAATGGTTTTAGATGAGCCCTCTGTTTTGCACTTTATAAAATGTCAGTACCAATCAGGCTGGCTTAGACACCTGACTTCATAAGGGCAATATAAATGCTTAAATGCCCTGAAGAAAAGACCTTGGACACGTTGAGAAACACAGAATAATATGTAAGTTGGATCCTGGCTGAATGTGCAAGGCCAATATGTCATGGAGGTGCCCTCCAAACACCAAGTGTAGTGAACTTCTGCTTAAATGAAATGTAGTCCAATTAATTGGAAGGGTTTGAAAGCAGCTCTTCCCAAGTTACTCTGTTGTGAGCTGGTATGGGTGGGCTTCTCAAGATGCTCAGTGTCACATTGCTAGATAAATCTGAAGCTGGATTTGCTCATCAGTGAGCCTTTGGATGAAGACAGACCTTTCATCCTTCTCATCCTCCTCTCTGTTTTCATCAGATTTATTTATTTATTTATTTATTTTAATCCAGAGGTCTGTCCTTGAGGCTCTTAGATGTGTCTGCAATAGGTCTTCCATGTCAAGAGGCTGCTTTGTGTTTGAAAAAAACAAAAACAAAAACTACATTGAATTCCTCTGACTCCCAGTGTTGTCATTTTTTTAATCCTCTTGGAGACAAACATCACATATTCAACAGTCATAATGAAAACTGAGTAATCTCCTGGTCTGTAAATCTTTTGGCCTTGTGACTTTTTTATGTATAGGTGGGAGAAGTACCCTTTTGAAATTTCTTACCTCAAATTCCCAGCCTGGAAAATTACTGTTCCTGGAAGGAGCCAAAAGCTTCTGATGGAAAATTGCCTTTGGATCTCCTTTGCAAGTTGTTTGATGTGAACAGCCGGTTAACAGGAAGAAGACAATATTGTCCTGATTCCTGTGCCTCCAGGTCTTTCTGAGAGCTTTAGGGATTTCAATACCTAAGACTGGTTTTCCTCAAAAATACTATGACTTGTAGCCCCCTCTTACGGAATGCCCCAGTGCACACTCCAGTATGCATAAAGCTCCTTAACGTTCTTCCTGCTCTTAATTCTTGACTTTGAGAGAGTTTAAATGCCCCCTTGAAAGGCAGAGCTGGAAAAAAAAAATAAAATCTTGATTTGGAGAAGAAATGTAGCATTCCCAATATTAGGAAGTGCAAATATACTGCTTTTCTGAAAACCATGTGTAAAGGGAGTAAGGACAAGGGTGTGGGGAAGCCAACGGGGTGAGAGGGCTGAAGAAGGCAAGTGGGGACACGATACATAAAATGAGTTCCTGCTGAACCATGATGTCAGTCTGTGTGTCATGAGGCCCCTTTGAACTGAATTTTAAGTGACAACATGTCTGAATAATTCGTGTTCTTTCTTTCAAGAGGATAAGGAGACTCAGAAAAAAACAGCTGTTTCTGCCAGAAGTGGTTTATTTTCAGATTGTGAGGCCTGATGCCATTCTTGTTTATGTTGCTTTCGCATTCATGAAAAATACTTATGCTGGCTGATGTTTTGCTGATGATTTGCACCAGTGTCAAGCATCCTACCCAAAAGAGATGGAGAAGACTTAGGGGGGAGGAGCGGGTGGGAGCCCAGCGCCAAACGTGAATGTCCCCACAGACATTCAGATTTGAAGCTTAAAGCAATGTAAAGCATATGTCATATCCCTAGTTCTGTGAGCCACTGACCTCAGAAACTGCAGTTTATACACCTTCACCCTTCGTTTGCTAAAAGGAAAAGGAAAAGATTGTCATGGTACATTAACATGAAGGCTGTGTGTGCAAGTGGCTCCAGGGAGATTTATAACCATGGAGTTTTCTTTACAAATAGCCCTTGAAATAGTGCTTTGGGAGGGGAGAAGTCAAACGTTCCTCTCGCACCAGATGGAAAACAAGCAGCTGAGATTTTTTTCCCTTCTTTTTGTGTTCCAAGAAGAGTGGGGTTGGACTCCTCTGAGCTGGCTCACAGAGGCAGTGGTAATACTTACCACTGATAGTGGTTTATTTCTGTGCATTCCTGGAGGATCTGCTGGGGGCAAAGAGGGTATCGCCTCCTCCTCCTCTGCAAGGAACAACTTTTATTAAATGTTTCTGAGGGGGTGGCAGATCAGCTCAGAAAAATGTGGTAAAGGGCATAAGTAGCAATGGAGAAACCTGTGCTGCTTTCAAGTGCCTTGCAGCAAAGGACCTCATTCAGCCCAGCAGAGGCTGAGTTTTACACGTATGCTGAAGCCCTGCCGGTGTGGCAGGCAGCACAGCTTTACAGCAGCTGCCTGGATATAAACGTGCTAACAGAGCCCTTGTGCCCTAACTCCAGGGAGTGACTAACTCTGCCTCTTTCTGGACACGTGGACCTATGTCTTTGCCAGCTGGTGCTGCCAGCTCTGGGGAGACAGGAGCACAGGTATTGATCTCCTCCATGTAGCGTCTTTTGGTGGAGCCCAGAACCACCCTCCCTTTCCCCAGTAGGCCATGCTCCAGAGCACCCATGGGGCTTTGAGATTTGGTTTCTGGTAGGACTGGGTGAGTTGGGTGTTTTGGAAATTGAAATTCAGGCTGGCAGCATCACAGGATCAATCTGTAAGTGTGACATTCACGTGGCAAATAAGCCAAGTCTCAAATTCAGTGGCTTATTGTCTCATTTGGCTGTGAAGATCCCTGAACATGGATCTCCAGCTTCATGTGAAGCCTTTCTTCCTCCAACAACTGCTTGGTCCTGTCTCCTTGGTGGTCCCTCTGTGTAGCAGGATCTCTTCTGCTTACCCCATCTTCAGGTTAGCTGCTGGACCTCCATGCCTGCCTGTGTCACTGGGGACAAAGGGGAGCTAGACACACTTGTAAGGATGCCATAACTCCCTCTTGTAAGTGCAAAATGACTTTGATGATATCCTTCTTTGGTGGTGAGGGCCGTCCTGTCTTTCACTGCGCACCTGACTCATCCACATGGGGCCATAGCTGGTCGGCTGATGGCAAAGCAAAGGGCTCAGCTTCCTGACATGTCCCACACTTCCTCCCTGCACACCTCCAGCTTCTGCGACAAATGTCCCTTGTGCACAGCCTGTACCTCAGACAGGGCTGAACTGCTGCTTGCCTTTGTTCTTTTGCCCTCCTCGTGTGGGGTGTAACAGCCTAGGTTGGTTGTACAGCTCTGGACCTACTGCAGGAGTCCTGAGGAAGTGGTCAGTGAGACTGCAGCACCATAGCATCACGTTCCTGACTGCCTCAGCACCTTTATCCAGCTTTTCAGCACGTGAAAACCCCTGTTTGCTACCCCTGTTGGCTACCCTGTGTATCTAAGGAATATGGAGAGCAAAGGCCAAAACAACGTAAAGCAAGGGGATTTTCTGTACTTTTCAGGTCTGAGAATTAAAGAGCCTGTTTCCCTTTTGGGATGACAGCTCCATGGTTGCACACTGATTCATATCATCAGTTCTGTGTGCTACCAGGTCCAACAGTTTGGAAATAGTTTTGAAATAACAATAGTTTTGGAAATGTTAACTCTTACAGTAGAGGCAAAACTTCTGCCATCAAACTCTATGAGGTGATTTTTGCAGAGGTTGGGAGGACCTTGTACCCTGGTGGGTATGCTTCTATAGGGACTGATTGTCTTGAGGTTTGTCAGTCTGAGAGTACCATGCAGCACATATATGCTCTGGGTGTTTTCATGTCCCGCTCTGAGATCATAGGGGGATATCTAATCAGGGGCCTAAGACATCGCCTCTTATTCTAAATCCCTTTCTATTACACTCTGATCTCATGTACGTGCACTCCCTTAAGTATTTTTTGTGTCTTCTTTATCAAATGAAACATTTTCATCCAAAAAGGCTATAATTGTGCAGCTCCAGAAGTAACAACAGAAGAAAGGGGAAATTTCGGTTAAACAGGTCAACCATTGCATCAGTAATACATCATTTGCCTGCTCTGAGAATGTGTGGTATTTACTTAAATAGTAGACCCCCTTAAATACGTGGTACTGGTATCTGAAGCCTGTGCCTTGGGGAGACTCTCTGTACCCCTGCTTTCCTGTACCCATGACTGGTGTTTCAGTATCCATGGCTCCTGTCCCAAGCATTGAATTACATGAGATTATTGCTTAAGTGATACAGCCACAGAACTGCTTATCATCTGCGTATGACCACAGTGAGTAAGACGAAATGTCAAAAAAACAAGAAGCACTGAGCACTTCAGGACTCCGTGTAAAAGATAAAGTGGTGTAGTTGTGGCTGCTCATTGCCCTCACTGGATATGTTCCACATTAAAGGACTATTGACACTTTAGAAGATCCTGTGGGACATCTCTGCAGTGAACTGGCCAGGTCTGATGGTGAACAAGCAATCAAATGCTATCAAGTAAGAAAAAACAATGACTTGCTCTCTCTATACACTGTCAAAAGGAAATTATCCAACAGTTCTTTGAAAATGTTTAATATCTACATGGTAATGTGAATCAAGGTGTGAGGGGCTGAAGATTAGCTTCACTTCCATGAACTAATGGTGGCCTTTGGCTGCACCTGGTCATGTCAGGAAAGGCAGGTTTGGCTTTGGGAGGTGGCTGTCTGAGATAGATACACTGCATATTTGAAAGAGAAACACGAGATGAATCACTTCTCTCAATGTCACTTTGACGGTTTCAGTGGGGTCCTGTTTTTGACACTTGCTGCCTGTTTTTGACCCTTGCAAGCAGGGAAGGGCAAGAGTTGAATTTGTTGTTTTCTGAGTTTGGTTAAGTGAGTGTGACATGTTAGGAAGGCCAACAGTCTGCCAGTCATAGGATCATAGCATGGTTTGGGTTGGAAGGGATCTTGAAGATCACCCAGTTCCAATCCCCTTCCATGGGCAGGGACACCTCCCACCAGACCAGGTTGCCCAAAGCCCCATCCAGCCTGGCCTTGAGCACCTCCAGGGATGGGGCATCCACAACTTCTCTGGGCAACCTGCTCCACGGCCTCATCACCCTCAGTGTAAAGAATTTCTTATAAATATCTAATCTAAATGTACCTTCTTTTGGGTTCAAGCCATTACCCCTTGTCCTACCACTACACCCCCTGACAAAGAGTCCCTCCCCAGCTTTCCTGTAGGCCCCCTTTAGGCAGTAGAAGGCTGCTGTAAGGTCTCCCTGGAGCCTTCTCTTCTCCAGGGTGAACAACCCCAACTCCCTCAGCCAGTTTTCATAGGAGAGCTGCTCCAGTACCTTTATTATCCTCATGGCCCTCCTCTGGACTTGCTCTAATACATCCATATCCTTCTTGTCCTGGGAGCCCCAGAGCTGAACGCAGCGCTCCAGGTGGGGTCTCAGGAGAGCAGAGCAGAGGGGGACAATCACCTCCCCAGCCCTGCTGGCCACGCTGCTTTTGGTGCAGCCAGGATACGGTTGGCTTTCGGGGCTGCAAGCACAAAGTGCTGGCTCATGGTGAGCTCCTCATCGACCACCACCCCCAGGTTCTTCTCCTCAGGGCTGCTCTCAATCCATTCTCTGCTCAACATTTGTGCTTGGGATTGCCCTGGCCCAGATGCAGGACCTTGCACTTGGCTTTGTTGAACTTCATAAAGTTCACACAGTCAGGGAGTGGAAGCAGTGTAGGAAGCACACTGCTTGAGGCTTCTGAAACCATCACTGCCCCTGCTGCTAGTGGGGATTGCTGTTCCCTCAAACAGGCAAATAGTTTTGACAGCTGTGATCATGAGTAAGAATGTGAAAACTAGACTCATCCAGCCTTCATGCCCAAAAACACATAAAATGAATTACACTTCTATTCTTCTATCTGATATTTTGGGCCCATCCTGTGATTTTCCATGAATCAGAACTAATGGTGCAGATATCAATGCTAAACTAGTGAGTTTAGTGCTTGTAGTACTACTGCCTGGCTGGTGGTGTGTGTCACCCCAGCTGCAGCCCTGAGTGCTGCTGCCTCTTGAGCTCACAGCCCCTTGGACGTGCTCTCCAGTGGGCTGGCTGATTCTCCCTGCTGCACGAAGAAGCCAGTTTAGCAGCTGTGACTTCGATTTCAAACACAGCCTTCAGTGCTGGCAATAGTCAAAGGTGCCTTTTGAAAAGCTAAAACAAAGCTTCCCATGCTTCAGAAATGGCTTCGGGGATTTTCATTTCAAAGGAGCAACTTCCACAATGCATCCAACTGCAAAACCCAGCCATCCTCACTGAGCTCCACTTTGCTTTCCACAGGAGAATGCTGCTGCGGCTGACCAAGAGTAAGAGGAATACATTTGTTTGCAGTGGATGGGGCGAGTTCTTTCTTTTTGCAACATCTGTGAATGATCAGCATCAGGATTTTGTCTGATTGCTGGATAGCTAAAAAACTCCAAGCTGAAACATCTGTGCATCAGATACGCATCGCTGCTGACCCATCTGCAAAACACATCAGATGGCAGTTGATTGACTTGCATCTGATTGGGCTGGGTGACCGACCAGCAGGAGAAGAAAAACTACATAGCAGAGTCAGAGCTGTTCCCCCTCACTCCTCCTTCTTTTTGGCTCTACATTTTTGTTCCTCCATTCACGTTTTTGCAGTTGTTTTTCTTCCACAGCGCAGTTGTGGTGCTGAATATGGATAGGAGAGTGCAAGCCCACATTTCAGAAAGGCGGGAACACAGCTGTTCCTAGCAAAAATAACTGCATCTGCATTACCATCACTAGGAGCATGAATTAAAAATGTTACAAAATCTTCCCCAAACTGATGTGGGATCTTAGTAGGAATACTGGGGAAGTTTTTGGCGCATTTCTGTGCTATAGATTTTAAAAATTTGGGGTTTCTCCTCTTACCTTTCCTTTGGCATTTAAATCACATCGAATCAAACATAGATTCAGTGCGGGAATTAGTTGTCTGAGGCTGAATTCATGTCTTCTGTCTTGATAATCCCTGTTTGTGTTTATGCAGATCGTGCCTGCTCCCTGTACTTCCTACTGCTCAATCCCTGGGTATATGTCATTTGTTGTAGTAATACTCTTGTCCTTCTGACTGCTCGCTTAGTGACCTCTGAAAGTGCAGGCACTCGTGATGATGATGATGAAGTAGATTCTTTCTATGATGTGCAAAGTGGTAAGGGCTGTCTCATGACTTTTATAAACCTGTCATAGTAACCACTGTATTCCCTAGTATTGCAAAGTCAGCCTGGACCTGGGGCATACCTCTGCCCTTCTTTGGAGAAGGATTAATCCATTTTCAATTTTGTAGGTTTCCTAACAGCACCTGAGAGCACAAAATAAAAACCCGTCTCTCTTGCTTAGCTCTGTGCTGCTTCTGCATCACCATGGGAATTGATACCTATGAGTTTCTGTGAGATCTTCAGGCCATGGTACGGACAACAGGCAGAAAGTTAGAAGGTGACACATTTATACAGGCATCTTTCTGCCTGTAGCAGCTCTTGTCTGACATATATGGAGAGCTAGTAACCAAATCCTCTGCTGAGATCATGTCATGCTCTTGCTCCTTGTGCTGCTCTGAGAGCAATGGGAATGGAGTGTTTCTGCACAGGCAGTATTGGTAAGGCCCCAGCATTTCTGAGACAAAGGGAGATGAAGGCTTTCTTTAACAGCCTGCTGGGACTCCATGGCTATTATAGGTGAGAGCGGGGATCTGCCACACAGTTTAAAGTCAGAGCCATCACCCCTTTAATGATCTTTCTGCAACTCAAGGGTAGCTTGTTAGCACAGTATTTCAAACTTCCCAGGATGACTGTGATGTCTAGGTAAGCGCTTTGCAGACTGTCTTTGATTCTTGGTAGGAGCAGAGCAGTCATTCAGCAGCTGGCTGTCCTAGCAAATGATGTCTACTCCTTTTCTGTAGGCATCCCCTGTGTGAGCTTACAAATGTCTTCAGGAGAGGAAATCTTCCCATCTAAGGCAGTGGTTCAGGTTAATGTGCATGATCTGTTTAGTACAGTCGTGTTAGTTGAAGTAAGAAGCAGCCTTTGGAGGAAAGATCTTCCTGCTTTAGAAACCATCAGCAAAGCACAAATGAGGAGAATAGCATGGCTCTCACCAAAGTGTACAAATTACATTAAAGGAAGGTGTAAAGTGGCTGCAGCCAGCCTGTTTTAAGCCATGCCCAGTGCCAGGACAAGAGGCAGCGGGCACACGTTGGAGGACAGGAGGTTCCCTCTGAACACAGAAAGCACTTCTGTGCTGTGTGCGTGACTGAGCACTGGCACAGGTTGCCCAGGGAGGTGGTGCCATCTCCCTCCTTGGAGGTATTCCAAAGGTGCCTGGACATGGTCCTGGTCAACCTGTTCTGGGTGTCCCTGCTTGGGCAAGGGGTTGGACCAGATGGCTTTCAAATGTCCCTTCCAACATCTACTTTCTGTGATTCTCTAATGGTGAGTGAGGGGATTGCTTCAGACCTGTGTGGTGTGGAGCATGATCCCCATCCAGGTCCTGGTATCAGAGTCTGTCAGCACAATGGCACGTGGCAATGAAAAGCCTTAGACAGGATACTGTGTTAGTAGTGATGCTCACTCTTCTGCAGCTCCTTGCTGTTAGAAACATGGAAGCACATTAACCACATTTAACAGACATGGAAAACTGAGGCACTGTAAAGGTGAAACTGCTGGCTTGGAGTCACCTAGATCTCAGACAGCTTCACAGGCCAATGCAGTAGGCAATGCCGCTTTGTGCATGAGGTAGTTTTACAATGCTCTCCTTGGGAATAAAGAGGAAATGTGTTCCAGCATTTTCTCCCAGAAAACAAAACAAACAAACAAAAACACTCTGAGATATCTTCCTTTTGCTTCTACCATTTATGCTTGGAGACCGTTTGTCTAGTGCCTGACAAACTGTCGATTGCTATAAGCAAGAGCAGTTCAGATCCAATATATCACCTAGAGGTAGAAGAGGAACACAACTGGAAATATTCCCAAGCAATCAGCAGTAGTAACAACCTGTTGCAATCTATTACACTCGAAACACAAGCAGAGATTTGTCTGTTTTCTTTCAGAACTAGGTAATTCTGTGGCACAGAAACAAAACAAAACAAAACAAAAATCACAAAGCCAGCAAGAACATCTTCCTTGTACAATGTGAGGGAAATGTGCTCCAAATGCTTGCACAGTCTGTTGGTAGCAAACAGTAGTGAAGTGGACTGGCTAGATTTTTAAATGATGCCTATAACTGATTGAAAGAATAAGTAATGACAAAGTGTCCAGCAACTGCCTGGCTGGAAATAAAAAATGGAAGATAACAACAAGGCCTCATAGATGGCCCTTACTGTGCTTCATTTGGGGGTAATTTTTGGAAGCTAAGCCCCAAACACAGTCCCTAATATTGAATGATTCATTCTCTAGGTGTGCTGATAGGGGCAGTTTTCCTATGTCTCCCTGGGTTAAATCCTACTCTCATTTCTGAATATGCAGCAGAGGAAATGAAGAAGAGCAGTGTAACCACCAAGACAGTTTGCTGCTGGTGGAAGCCAGCCTTGGTTCTGTTAGAGTTTTGGGGATCTTCTCCACCACTAACAAGGTACTCTTGAGGAAGAACACAGGCACTGAGAAGAATAGTGAAAAGCATCTAAAGACATGCTAAATGAAATGGGTATTAACCTGCTCCAGTGAAAGCTTTGTGAGCTCCAGTGAGCCTGCTATATCCTCCACCTGCCTAGGTTGGTTTGAAGTACTGCTTCAATTAGGGAAGAGTCTTCTCTTGTAGATGGGAGTTTCAGGCAGTCTCTGGGGGTAAAATAAATGGGCTGACTTTGATGAGGGTGTATGTCCTCTGAATTGACACAAGGGTTTTAAAAGACTCTTTGCTCAGTGGTGAACTCCAGTTTTAGTGAATGTGACCATACAAGTTGAGAGCAGCTCTGCAACATGTCTCAGCTGAATGAAGGATCATTCAAGGCATTCAGAAATGCATAACCCTTATTTTGGAGAAGTCATTGCAGAGCAGGAGGTGGTAGGCAGAGAAGATCAGTCTTCTGTCTTCAAGAAGTTTGAAAGCAGCACTTTTCTTCAGTTCCTTTGTGAAGAAAAATCTCAGTAAAACTGGGCACAAGCAAGGAGCCACCTGCACTGCACTACTTCAGTGAGCAATGTGCTACTAACAGGGGAGTAAGTGCAGTTGCCATTAGCTTTCCAATAGCACTGGCCCTTCTTCTTGTCAGGCAGAAGAGTGATGTGTCTTTAGGGGCAGGAACTAATTAGCTGACAAATGAGGCATAATGCAGAGAGAATATTGAATGTAGCGGTGGGAATTTCTGTATGAAGGAACTGAAGGGTGTTCAAGTCAGACTAAATGGATATACTTTTCTGGATTTATTCCTGTTTTATTTAAGCCACACATAAATAGCTTTCTAAGAATTGAGTTGCCCTTGTGTCTTTGTGTAATCACTTTAAAAGGATATCTTACTGTAAGCTGAAGCTAGTCTGTTTGGGGGAAAGCCTTCAATATAGAATGGGATCAGGCAGTAATTCAGCAATGTTGATTTCAGGTTCAATATTTGCAGGGAGAAGTGATCTCTTCTGTCGCAACTGGTGACAACAGCTAGGGCAAAAGACAAATGCTTGGGTGTAGTGGGATTGTGTGGCAAGGTTTGGGTAGCAGGGGGCCATTGAGATGGCTTCTGTGTGAAGAATCCAGAAGCTGCCCCATGTTAGATAAGGGGCCTACTGCTGCCAGAGCTGAGCCAATAAGCTATGTTGTTTGTGCCTCTTGGAGAGCAGATTTAAGAAAGGGAAAAAAATGCAGTGGAACAGCAGCTAGGAGAGCAAGTAGTAAGAGACATCCTTGCAGACCCCAAGGCAGGTGCAGAAGGAGGGAGGGCAGGAGGTGCTGCAGGCAGGCAGCAGCAGTTCCCCTGCGGGCTGTGCAGGGAGAGGCCCCTGGTGGAGCAGGCTGTCCCCCTGCAGCCCATGGGTCCCACATGGAGCAGATCTCCACGCTGCAGCCCCCCCATGGGTGGAGGAGCCCCTGGTGGAGCAGGTGGATGTGGCCTGGAGGAGGCTGCGGCCCATGGAGAGCCCCTGCAGGAGCAGGCCCCGGGCCGGAGCTGCAGCCCGTGGAGAGCAGCCCACGTGGAGCAGGGGCAGAGAGGGACCGAGAAGGAGTGGTGGAGATGAAGTGCTACAGACTGACCACAGCCCCCATTGCCCCGTTCTCCTGCACTGCATGGGGGGAGGAGGCAGAAGAGGGTGGAAGGCGTTTTTGGTTTCTTTTCTTTGGTTCTCACTTCTCTAGCTTGTTCCTAATAGGTAATAGGTTTTACTGTCTCCCTTCCCTGAGTCTGTTCTGCCCATCATGTTAATTGTTGAGTGATCTCTTAATTCCTATCTCAACCTTTGAGCCCGTTGCATTGTATTTTCTCCCCCTTCCCTTTTGAGGAGGCGGAATGAGAGAGTGGCTGTGGTAGAGCTTGGCTGCCCACCCAAGTAAAACAATCACATTCAGCACACAGACTTTTGAGCTAGTTATCTCAGTAAGGTGGCTTGTTTACTAGAACATAGTAAGAAATTATTACAGATAGTGTCTGTATATTCCTTACTATTGGCTGTAACTAGAACATTCTGTCCCTTGCTGATATTTCAGTGAGTTTACTGAAGAAGCAGCTACTTATGGTATAAACAGAGACAGGTCTTGGATTCAATCATAAACCTCCAAGGAAACACTCCCATTCTCTCTCTCAGGCTGCCCAATTTTGAAGGCAGGTTGTCTCCATTAGATCTGTAAGGCACCTACCATAGGCAAGTCTTAGTCCTTAAGTCCTGTTCTGCTTTCTCCACTAATTAATAATATCATTTGTGACAGTGGTGGCTGTTATAGATATATTAGCATTCTTGATCGCATTACTTTACCCTGGGGACCCTTTGTCCTCAATTGTCTTGACACCATGACCCTGACCACCAAAGCAGAGTGCAGATAACGAAAGTGGATCCAGTAGCAGCATAGGTCCTTCAGCACAATGCCATATGGTCACGGCTATGCAACCTGATCCCTGAATATGATGCAGAGTTGAGGCTTGCAGCCCTACCATCCTTTGAACTGACTTGGTTATCTCAGCATGACATTACACTTAATAGTCTATTTATCCCTCTGTGCATCAGGGACCCTGAACCCCTGTGGCTTTCAAGGAAAATTGAACATTAGTGTGTCAAGCTGCATCCCTGAACTTTCCTGGAAACCCAGACTGAAAAGATATTATCAGATTTCTTTCATAGGGTGTGATCTGATGATTAAAGCAAGGTGACAAATCCCAAACGCTGTCTAGACTGTTGTCACACATAAAACAAGGTGCTTCAGCTTTTCACTACCTGCAAACAAGACTTGCTTCCAGGATTCAGAAAAGGTGTCTGAGGAAACATGGGTGAAAACATGTCAGCCCTTCTGGAGGAGAGCTGAGCCCACTCTGGGTGTGGAGGCACTGCCTTATGATTAGAAAACAAGGTGTAAACCCACATGAACTCTCCATTCCTACATTGCAAAGCTCCTCAAAGATGGCCAGAGGGAGCAGGCCCTTCAAGTCCTCTGAAGTCCAACGAGAAACTGGCCCCTGGTTAGGGACTGAGTAGAGAGAAGGGCTTATTAAAGCCAGGAGAACTTGACCCATACATAGGGCAGGAAGTAACAAGTTATAATTGTGTCCTCTGGATCTGTGGGGAGAATCCCAGGAAGCACAGTATAAATCCTCTCGTTTCCTCCTCTGGGGTTTCGCCAAGGAATAATATCCCTGTTTGCTTAGGAAAGGTCTTGTGGTGCCATTCATACCAGCGAGGGCCCATGTGCTGCCACAAGCTCATGCAGATGGAGGAAACTTCTAAGCAAGTGTCATGAATCAGCACTGGCCCAGGCTCTGCAGGAAACACAAATAGTCAGCCCTCTATCCTCCATTGAGGGTCTCTCTGTAATTTATGGGGACCCAGGGGCATGCTTCATGTGGAAGTGCAATCTCCTCCCTGCGTTTCGGGTTACAGCCTTCAGGCCAGTTTTAGACCAGTAGGGGAACTTGCTGTGCCAGCACAGGAAGAACAAGCCGAGGTGAAACGGAGCCCTGTGGTGGCTGCCACTGCAGACCTGCTAGCTGTGCCTCGTGTGCCAGCTGGGGGAGCTTCCTTGCAGGCTGTTTTTTAGCACTGGCTGGGAACCACTACCACTGAAGTAGCCCTTGTGTTTCCAACACCCCCTCGGAGATGGAGATGGAACTTCAGAGGGTTTCAACATTCCTCGGAGAGGAAGTCATCATAGACACAGTCACCTTTTGCTGTCCTGAGACACCTAGGAGACACCATCAAAAACAGAGTGGTGGTATCTCCCTGCTCCATCCCAAGGCACTGCACTCACCCTCATTCCCCACCAGATGCCTGCCCTTTAAATGATGGTGCTTTTTGAAAGCAACTCTCTTAGACGGAGATGTTGACTAATTTGTGAAAAAATGATGGATGCAACACACACTAAGGAAAGTCCTTTCAGTACAAAGCTGATGCTCCAATATCCGCTGTGGCTTAGTCGGTTTGCAGCTAAACCCTGCCAGTAAGCAGTCACTTCAGGGGGTCCCGCATGACCAGCATGGGACCAGAAGTGATTTTGCTGGGTTTGCAAGCCCTGCCAGGCCAGAGCTGGTATGCTGGCAGAATTGCCAGGCAGGATGAAGGAGCAAGAGGCTGGAAGAAAAACATCCTTATTAGCAGAGTAACCTGGGAGCATGCTAAGTGCAAAGAGACAGAAAGCTTCTCCCTCGGCAGTTCAGTCCAGGAGAGAAGTTGTGCAGGTGTTGCAAAGGCAGAGAAGCAATGCAAAGACTAAAGGCAGAGCAGAAGCAGCAAGGCTGCCGTGTGTGCAGCAATTAGGGGAATAAAGAGGGGAAGAACAAAGCCATGTTCTGGCACCACAAGTTTTGTGACTTATAGGAAAACTTTTGTGCCCTGGTCCCAGAGTGCAATACAGGTATGTTGGTCTCATTCTCCTGTCCTTAGCAGGAACTGCAATTCTGCTACAGTGCATTCGCCTGGATTCTTATTTATATAGATGGCTTCCTACTGCAGCCTGCATATGGCTTTAAGAGAACCAACTTTGTGGAAATGGTAATGAAATTTTGATACAGACAATAGCCATGTCTTCCCAAAATCTTGCTGTCTTTGGAACACAATATCTGTTTGTTGATATTAAAACATTATCTGTCCATCTGGGTGCTTAAGTTGCATGAATGTCACGCCATCTCATTGCTGTACCTGTCCAGAGACAGCCTGACACATCTAGATACTGATCATTCTTGCTTTGCCTCTATATTGTTTTGGCAATGAAAAGAGATACAATCAGGAAGAGAACAGAGGAATTAAACATTCTCTTACAGGTTTCAAAATGCTATCTGCAACCTTTCTACATGCTCTGTACTGAAGTCTGGCATTTATTAATGGGAGTATATAGGACCAGAATAAAAACCTAGTATATTTCTTATTCCTTCTAATCAATTATGGCAAGATTGCTTCCCATGCTGCACTGGATTGGTTTCACTTGAGCATATGGCCCTCCTTCCTTTCTTTGCAGAGCTGTGAGAGCCAGCTCTCTGTGGCACTGAATGCTTGCTTCCCCTCTGCATGGTTTGTGCAGACTCTATGCCTTGCCCTGCTGTCGGCCTGTGATGTTGGCAGCTACTGAGCAGGAGGACCCAGGGGTAGGTGGTTCATAATGTCTTCAAGATACTGGGCCACTCAGTCTGCAGCCTGCTGAAATGGCCTGATTCTCACGATGATGGATAGGGGTGAAAATACCAGCCTGGGAAAAGTATGATCTGTCCTTTAGAAAGCACCCACAGAAATCACAATGCCATGTTCTGCTCAGGCTGTCCATGTGTATCAGAAGAGGAGCAGGGGCAAAGAACAACATATCCCAAATCTCCTTTTCTGCAAATGACTATTGGGCTCAGAGAAGGGAGACTGGAGTCAATGTGGAGTGCTCTTTTAAAGTCCCCCTCATTATCTTGTGCAGATCTGGCTTTCACGTGGCTGTGTACTTAGGATGCAATCCTGTGCAGTCTGAATCAGGAAAGTGACTCTGACCCTTTGTGTGCTGTTTCACGAAACCACATGAGATAAGCCTCTGGGTTGGCTCCTGTCACTGATAAAAGCCAACACTCAGTGGCACAGGGAGAACAAGGACTGTGTATGACAGGAGCAGCAGCTAGCTTAACTACTCACTGAGAAGATGAGGACGCCTGGGAAATTCAGGGAAGTCTTTCATTAAAACTTCTTGCATTATTTAACTATGGGCATGTGTTCCTGCCTGGCTGAAAGAAGAGTTATATCAGACCCACAGCTCCTCCTGCTTCTGTTTCCTATGTCAAAATTGGGCTTTTCACAGTAGGAAGTGTGTAAGCCCGTGGCTCATCCTAGCAAATGCCTCTGACGTTTAAAAGAGGTTTTCATTTGAAATAGTTGCAGATAGCCAATAGTTGAAATAGTAACAGTGAAATAGTTGAAATAAGAGTCCTGTCCAGTGCTGCAAGATGAAGAACCAGGGTGAAGTAGCTTTAGGGGAAGGGCCTGGGGGCCAGAATGGGCTTGCTTGCTTGCTAATGTTTTGGTACAGATGGCTTGGAACCATTGCCTTCACATGATGAGGAGAGATCCCTGGGGAAGAAGTGTCTACCCACAAACTTCCCTCCTAAATGGTTTTACATTTATATTCAGAGTTAGCCACATGGAGGTATGGTGGTTCCAGCTTCCTTTGATTGCTGTGTGTTTGTTTTCTGCACAACAACCTGTTTGGCTAGATCTCAGCCTTGAAGAGGAGATGTGGTGTGGATGTGGTACTGCCCATCTCCTTCAAGCTGAGCATGCATTCAATAACCCTCCTGTACATGTTCCTGCTACTTTCATGACCCTGGAAACTCATTCTCTAAAAAGACTTGACTTTAACGTAGACACAACATTTACACAGGATTTAGGAGTCACTGTAGTACTAGACAGAGCTCTAAGTGGAGAGTGCAAATCAGGTCTGGATTAGTTAGGAAAGTTACACAGCATACTCAGTAGAAAGAAATTGTTACCCTACCTCTTCTAGCTTCTCAAGATTACCTGATCTTTTTTTTTTTTTTTTTTTTTCCCTGTGGTGAGAAACTGAAGTAATTTTCCTCAATATTTAGTGGGGAGAAAGAAAATTCCCACTTGGCTGAAAGTAAAGCAAGTACTGACTTAAAATTACCAATGAAAATAAAGCTGGAATAGAAACTTAATTTCAGCTCTGCTGCACTGATGGGCTGTCATGAAAGAAGTATCTTTACAGTCGCACAGAGGATAATCACTGACAGGCTCATATCCAGCTATGTGGTCTCCTGAGAGAGCTCAAGGCTAAACCCAAATTGCTTGAAACATTTTCACCATGTTGTTTCCTTATTTTTCCTGGGACAATTTGCAGTACGTGAAGCAAGCTGACTATGTAAATCTTTGCGCCATCTGAGCTCTAAGTGTCCTGAAGCAGGGACAGTCATCTTCTGGGCAGGTGTGTATAGCAAATAAGCTGGGAGGATCATCAGTGGCTTACTGCCGTGCAAATCAATGGCCACGAGGAGGACACATTCAGGTACTTCTCAGAAGTCAGGTGTGAGTGTTTTTGCACATACAGGGGAACTCTCTGATGCTACAAATTGCCTGAGCTGACAGCTGACCACCACTGCAAGAAAAATCCCAGCCTCACTGAAGCTGGTATCCTGAAGCTTCACTTCCATCATGCCCCCTGTGAGTCTGTTTCTGCCTTAGTAACTGCAGGGAGATGTTCACCACATATTTATCTGTTTGTACAATAAATAAATAAATAAATCCACCTTACGCAATGCTAAGATTACATTTTATAACAAGTTACAGCATTGCCTACATGGTGTCTTCAACCTGACAGCTTTGCTAATGTTTTTCAGAGCCAATTAGAAAACTAGGACAAAATAAGTGTTTTCGCTCAGAAAATTCCTTCCCTCTTTGCAGAAGTCTTTAATTACAGCTGCAAAAAAATTACAGCTGAAAAAAAAAAAAATCAGCACAGCTTTTTTTTTTTTTTCCACTTCTAGCCCCCTCCCCCTCCCTTCCCAAAGATGTCCTGGAAGAAATCACACTACTGTAGTGGATAAGCTGAATTCAACACATTTCTACCCATTTCAGATTTTCTTCAGTTATACCACAGGCAAATTCTCCCAATATTCCCTGGAAGACATCAGACATCTACCTCTGTAAACAGAAGGTTTTACACATTGTGCATCCCTCCTGGGGGGATCAGACTTCCCAGCTGCTTCCTGGACCGATGCCTATGTACACAGCACCAGGATCCACCTGGTGTTTCCAAGACTGACTGTTCCTGCATCTTTCCTTCTAGCCCAGAGAAGGGCTTGAGAAAGAAGTGGGATGAGAAGAGGGACTGCTGCACCCCCCCCTTTCCATTGCCTCAGCAGCTGTTTTTCAGCCAGCAGGGCTGAGGGCTGTGCATGGGCTAGTGGTGGTGCTGTGGTTCTCAGAGGAAGAGCCAAATTACCCTTTGGAAACCTGCGTTTCCCCTCCAACACTGCAGAGCGATTTGGCACCTCACTCACTGTCCAGGGTGTGATGTAATAATACAGCCATGCTGAATGCAGAGGAGTGGGTGAGAGGCTAAGCCATGGACTGACCAGGATGGGACAGGCATGCCTTCTGTTGTAGAAAATCAGTTAAATTCACTCAGACCACTTGAGCTTTACCACGGAGCTGTACTCTGTTTCTGCTTCCTCAGCTGCAGTATTATGACTACGTGAACTGCTCACTCATTTAAGATGCTCCATATACATAATACTTTCTATCTGCATAAGATGTGGGGTCCTTATTTACTGCATTTCATAAAATAATGCATCAATATTTATTTAGACAGTCACCTGTATTTTTTCCTCCTAAAATCATGAGTTAATATCTGAATAATTCAGTCCGTGTATGCTATTTTGTTAACACCTTCTGAACAGTTCACTTTATTCCCTCATTTTATGAGAGAAATGGGTTTGTAAGCTGCCCTTTAACTCTTTCCAGACTGGCTTCAAATGATCCTCTGCTTTATTTCTGAAGTGCTGGGGCCTAGTGCAATTCAGAGCCCCCTGTTCTGGTCATGTAGTTTCTCTTTGCCTCCTTTCAGTGCCCTAGAGATTTATTTTTGTTTAGCTTTCTCTCTCCATTCAAATTGAGATTGCTATTATTAAGATGTGTTTAGAGAACAGAATTCCACTCTTTACTCTTTATTTTTGGCTTCTGGCTGACTATGCTTGATAATTACATGTAACCACTTCACTTTGTAATATATTCCCCATATTTCCCTTCCAGCTGACCTAACACTTTCATACAGTAACATACTACAAAGTTCACTAACCCTTTTTATCTTGAGGCATAATTGGGGCTCTGTGTTTCTGAATCTCTGAAGTCCACATCAATCCTTCTAAGCAAACTTCCTTTCAAATGCAGATAAAGTAGAGTACTTTTTCTCAACTCAATGAAGAAAGCTCCTTTGCCTTCTTTCTTATCTGCTTTATGATATCTGTTTCATAATTTTAAGTGGTGAGAAATCCTCGTGTTATCTCTCATGATATTTAAAATGTGTGTTGAATTGAAAAGTAGTCTAATTGTGTTTGATAGTGGGTGAATCAGCTGAACTGCCTGTTAACAGAATTGAATATATTCTGCCCCCCAAAAAATCTGTGCAAATTTCCTTTGTACTAGCTTCTTTCACTAACGAAAGAAGCTAGTACAAAGCTGTAACTGTGTTTGGCTGTACGAGGTGGCTTTGTTTCACATTGCTAGTTAATACTGGGTAGCAAAGGCACATGAACAAGCTCTAGAGGTCTCTCAGAAGTGTTCATACTGTACGCAGGCTGTGCTGCATGCACAGATGGATGTGAGAGCTCTGGGCTGTACTCTGAAGATGTGCTGGCAGGAACACCCACTCCAGAAGTCTCCTTCCTCTGACATCCTGTTGGCCATCTCCATGTAACTGTTCCTATGGCTTGCGAAACTGATTCAGATTAAACATCAGCTGTCTCCCCAAAAAGACAAAAAGTAGCTAATTTTGTGTACAGCCCAGTCCACTGCTCGGCCTCAGGTGTGCTGCAGCCAAGGGCTGCAATGACAGTATGAGCAACTGCCTGTGCACGGCGGCTGCTTGAACCAGCACACCATTGTAAGAGAGGTGGTCACAGAGCCTGTCCCCACGGTTACCTTGATGGTACTGCCAACCAGACAGCTCAGGTTGTGAGCCCTCCGTGACCTGAAGGCCCTGATCCAGGAAAGCATGAAGGATATGCTTCAGTTTGCCTTTTCTGTGCAAAGTACAGAAGCATGATCTTAACATGAATCACATGCTGAACTTCTGTTGAAATCATTTTGCAAGGGATGGGAACAAACCCAGCAACTCTACAAACAGAACTTCATTAAATAAAAATGCAGTTTTTATCTCTTAGGTCTCTGTTAATAGGTCTAGGATGTGGTTTTCTACTGAAATATTTCAGTGAAAGTATAAATTACTTCAAAAGTCTTTATGAAACATTCCCTTTGTCCTTCCTCTTTTGCTATTTTCCATCAGCAATTCACCACAAAGAATGCATTTCCCACCAATTTGAAAATACAGCCAAGCAGCATCTTAATCTGCATTGTCTGTATGCCTGCGAGCCGTGTGTTTCAGAAAGTGTTGCTACTATTTTCCACTTTAGATCTGAAAGAAACTAAAAATAGCCAGACAGAAGGTACCTAATCAGCTTGGCAGCACATCTCTGTGCCATGGAAGATTTATTCTTATTCTTTGCAACTTGATCTGGGCACTTTAAGAATAAATGCTATCTAGCTTCCATGCCCAGAAATACATACAACTAAACATGGGTCTGGTTTATTGCATTCCAGGGCAGAAACATTTTGTTGCTGTGTTTTACACCTGTCTGCTGAGAGCTGGAGTTGTTTGGAAAGGCTACCTGTCTGCTGGGCAAACTCATTGTTTGAACCCCCATTGATCAAATCTGAGAAGATGATGAAAAAAGATGTCACAAACTCAATTCTTGCTCTGATAGGTACAGATTTTTCTGCAGGGCTGGCAAATAGCACACAGTATTCTCCATCCCTGTCAAAAAATAAATAAATAAATAAAATAAAAAATAAAATAGGTATGGATTTATGGATTACAACCATCATATATTGCATAAATGCAATATTCTTTGCCAGATAATGTTTTTTGTTCTAAATGGCTAGCATGACCTAATGAAAGAAGATGCATTTAATATATTATCAGTATCATTCTCCTCATCAAAGGCAGAAATACAGTAATGCACATAAAAGGCAAAACAATGAGGGATTTTGGCTCTTGCTACCTTCTTCGGGAGGAATTTGCTTTGTACTGCAAAACCGGGCTGTCAAGCAAAAGTAAAAACGGGCATCTTCACTCTCTTTGAGCTGGTGGGAAGTTTGCCATTGATTCTGAACCAGGATTTAACCCTAGGGACACAGATTCAGATCTCTGGGATTGAAAAGGATGAGCTTGAAAGTAGGAATAGGATAAAGCTAAAGAAACAATGACTTCCTGAGTCTGCAAATAGCATGAAACAATTAGTCAGCAGTTTGCTCACTGCTTTGTGCATGGCATTTAATTAAAACAACTGGGGGTGGTGCAGGAGGGAAGCACTGTGCTCTATACAATACCTCCATACACCTTGGTGGGCAGTTTTCTAACTTTACAGGTCTACTTGCGATAAGCCCTGGAAGTGGTAACAGTTTCCCTAAATGTGAATTATAGGTGCTATATTAAAATTGCCAGGAAGATCCTACCATAAATATTTTGAGAGGTGTGAAAGCTCACTATTATCATTCACACCTGACACGTACACACACACAAAGCTGGCAGATTCCAGATTCAGTCATTATTTTTAAGGCTCTGATTAATAGCAATATGGGCTTTTCAGTGTTTTAAACACCAGTCTCAGATATTATGGGGGAACTTTACAAATAGCGATGGCGATATGCCCATCAGTGTGGGCAGACTTTGCAGGTAGTGCATTTCGGTGCATTTTTTATCGCTAATAGACCACACCGTTTGTGCAAAGCACACCGGGCACAGTTTTGCTGGGTAACCCGAATCAGACGATGGCACAGGCACCCCGAGGCGAGAAAACGAGTCGGAAGCAATGCCAGGGTCAACCTGAATCCGGGCGGACAGTGAAGGGGGGCTTTGGGGGAAGAACCCCAACACCCAGTAGTGTCTTCTCTTTGGGGGAAATGCAGGCAGGAGCAGGGCAGGGCAGAGGCCGGGGCGGGACGGGACGGGCCGGGGGGCGCAGCCACCGCAGCCCCCCGGGGCCGGTCCGGGGCCGGAGCGGGGTCTCTCCGCGATGCGGGCGGCGGGGAGCGAGGGTAAGGGAGCCCCCCCCGGCACCGCAGCCCCATCGCCCGCCCCCGGTGCGGCGGGCCCCGCGCCCTCCCCTTCCTCCCCCCCCGCCCGCCCGGAACGGGACCCTTTAAGAGGAGGGGGCAGCGGCTGGAGGGTTTGGCCAGGGGACGGGGCCGCTCCTGCGAGGGCTCCGGGATTGGGTCGCCCGGGCAAAAGGAAGAAAAAAAAAAAAAAAAGAAAGAAAAAAAAAGAAAATAAAAAGAGAAAATAAAATAAAATAACATAAAAAAAAAAAAGAAACAGAAAGGGAATTTAAAAAAAAATAAAGTGGAAGCAGGCGAAGAGGGGAAAAAAAAAAAAAAAAAAAAAAAGGAAAGGAAAGGAAAGCTGTCCCCAAAACTGTGCCAACTCCGAGCGAGCAAGGATGGTGCACCCCGGCTGGGTCTGCTTGCTGCACAGCTCCCTCCTCCTGCTGGCCAGAGCGCGGCAGAGCCGCGGCGCCTGCCCGCTCGGCGGAAAGGTAACCGGGGGGGGACCGGCCCCGAGGAGCCCCGGGTGGGCCCGGGAGGGCGCGGAGCCGCCGGGGCTGCGGGCATGGGGGCGCCGGGGGTCGGGGTGCCGCGGGGCTGCGGGGAGCGGAGTGATGGAGAGGGGCACGGCGCTGCCTTTGCACCTGAATCTGCGCCCCCCTGCTTCGCTTTCCGCCCGTGGGGAGCCTCCCCGGCTCGGTGGGAGAGAGGGAGATCCCGGGAGGAGCCCGAGAGCCCGAGCTGGCCTTTTTTTTTTTTTTTTTTTTGCGTGATTTGCTGCCAGCTTCCTTCTCAGGGTAGCCTGTTGGCTGACTGCTTTACTCTGAGCACGGTGGAGCAGGTTCAGAGCAGCGAGTGACAGTGGCCTTTAAACAGAAATGCAATTAGAAGCTGTGTTGGGTTTTGTTTGTGCTCACATTTGATGAACCTGACTGCTGTAACCAGCCCAGGTGGACAGAAAGCAGAGCCAAGGGCTCTGTGCTGCAAGTTAGCAGTGATGCTCTGGCCAGTGTGAGTCCTGTGCGTAGGGTGTCATTTCCACTGAAAGTCAGGAAGAGAGGGCAAAAAAAAAAAAACACCAAAAAACAGTTTTCATAGATTTATAACTTTTCACTGAAGTTTCTGAACTGACAGCATATGAAATTGTGTAGGAAAAGTCTTCCTGGACTCATTTTGCCTTAATGCATCTGTTAAGAGTTGACACAACATCCGTGCTCTCTGGTGGCATCTGCTTGGACCTGGAAGCAGCCTGACCAGCGGTGAGGGATGTATTATCTCATCACTTCTGTTCTCCTCCCCGGGCAGGGTGACCTGCACCGGCACAGGGAACAAGAAGTAACTCTGGTGACCCAAGAGTCAGGGCACAGTGACTCAACTGTTTATCAATCTGCGTGTGCCTCACCAGCAGCATCTGCCTGAACTTGGGTTGGGTAGAGCCTGACTCCTGCCTTGGGGAGGATGCCTTGGCACCTTGTTTGTGCCTGGAACCACTCTGTCAACTGGTTTTGTAGGTGGCCAGCTGTGACAGTCGTGGCCCAGATCAAACCTCTGGAGCAGGTGCCCCCTTCCTCTTCAGGGCATGAAGTTTAACAGCTTGGGCTAGTGTGACTCTGCCTGAGGGAACAGGAAAAGAAAGGGAGAAACTGTGCAGAAAAAGTTGTTCTTACAGACATGGCTAATTCATTAATTTGGTAGGACAATGCAGGGGGTTTTCCTTAGGAGCCAGTGGTGGAACCTGTGTTGGTTACTGGCAAAACTGGAGGTGAAATATGTTAATGGCACCTCATTACCTGCTGGTTATTCTGCCATTAAAATGCGAGGCCACCTGTAGTTCTGGTATTGGCAGGCTGTTTCCTGGGGTCATTAGGAGAGCGGTGGTAACCATGTCACCTAGGAATGACAGCATCTGCCTTATCTGCAAAGGTGTTGAACACGTCCTTAGAAGTGTTTATACCACCCCTGAAAACAAAATGTTCTTCTTTGCCTCTGCATTATGAAGGAAGGCTTTTTTTTTTTTTTTTCCTTCTTGTTTTTATCCAAATTCATGATAGGAACTTCTGTGCATTTTCTTACCTCTCTAGATTACAGGGATGCCTTCTTGTTGTCAGTCACCTAAAGCTCCTATTGTGAAAGAAATATGTGCATCAGTGTCTGAAAGAGACAAATTGCTGTTTTAAAGAGTGAGCATACAATTCTTTAGAGGCCTTTTCATCATCATTCCATATTATAATTAAAGCTGCAATCTATAATGAGCCCCATCATTCTTTCTTTCAAAGAAAAAAAAAAAAAAAGACTTTGAAAACAACCTAAAATAAAGTATGTTGGAATTGCTTGGAGTATATTCCAGTTACGAAGTAATGCAGTCTGGTGGTACTTTCGTTTAGCTTAATGTTGGAGTGTATTGGTAAGTTTAGAGCCAGAATCCAGAGATTTACAGCAGAATGCTTGTGGTTGTAGCTGGTTAATATTTTATGATGCGTTGTTTCTGATAAGGGGCCAGTTAATTTAAATGGCTGCTTCTCCCCCATATATTTACTTTAGTAGAGTAAGTGATGTCTGCTGTCAGTCCTCAACTTATTAGTTAAAAACTTGTGTTTTATTATTCGTTTCTGGCAAGTGGAGACTGAATTTGTGTTCTCTGAATAGCTGTAGTCAGCGCAGTGTTTATCCATGGGTGAGTTCTGCTTACAGTCTCAGCTGAGTTTTAGAGTGTCAGTAATGTGAATGGGCAAAAGCTCAAGAGAACAACTGTTAAAAGCGAGCCTAGCATTTCTGCATGCATTGCTGTAGCTGCATGGGGCACTTTATGTGACACGGTCTTTGCCTCAGTTAGGTATAAATGAACATGACAAGATACGACACCAGGACAGATAAGAAGAAGGGAGAGAGCCATATAGGGAGGGCTATAGGGCTCTCTGCCTGGCTGAAATACTGCACGCCACATGCTCTGGCTTCTGTAGCAAGAAAAAAAATAAAAATTAAGAGCATATTGTGGATTGAGAAACAGGGCAATCTTGGGCTGATGTGTGGAGGACTTGGCAGTGGAGCTGAGTATGAGTGTTCAGGGTCCTGAAAGACGCTGAAGCAGAAGAAGGCACCTATCTACACAGCGTGTGATGTACTTTGAGCTGAAAAAATTACAGGCAACATAAATGCGAGACAGAAGATAGAAGCCAGCAGAAGTGATGTGCCTTGCTCAGTCATGTGGGCAGACCTTGGCCAGGTTTCCTGTGCCTGCAGTTCATATCCACTTCCTAACTCTTTGGACAGCAGCTGTCCTTCCCGTCAGAGCCTTCACTCCTGGTATCCCCACACCCTTTTCCTCTTGCAACTTTTCATTAATATTATTATTAATTCTCATCACTCTGTTGCTCCTTTTCTAGATGTTCAGGGTATTGTCACTAGATGCATTTTTTGTTTCTCCTGTTTTTCATAGAATTATTTTCTGGATGTTTACCACTATTTTATGGTCAGTACATCATTTGGCCCACTTTGAGCTAGTTTCTCATAATAAAGAAGACAGATCCTGTTTGGCACTACTCTTCCAGCAGAATTACTGCTGTGTTACCTGAAATGATTTGTGCTGTCTGACAAATGCAGTAGAATTTGTGTACCTGAAGTCCACAGGTTACTTTCCCCAGTGGTCCTAGAAATGCTGCTGGAAAAGCAAGCTACTGGGAGTAATTATAGTGAACTGAATCTGAGTCTTAGTGCTTTTTTTCTGAAATCTCTAAAAAAGAAACATTCTGGAAAGATAAAGAAAATACCTCTCAGTCACAGCCTTTGCTCTGCTGAAACAGATAAAAGGAAAGCAAGGCATCACAGGAGTTTCCAAGGCCACCTATGGACAATCAGTTTCCTGATTTGGGAGAGATGTTGGGATAGGAACTACCATGCTGTGGGCTGAGCTACCACTCTACAGTATGTCACTGTACTCTCCCATCCTTGAAGCTTTCTTGTTCTTTCATTGATCCTCCTTCAGCTGCAGGGGAACAATCTTGTGATGGGCACCACATTTTTCTAGGGTTTCTGCAAAGCCTGATGCTGTTGTCCTCTCATTGTGAGAAAGCGTTATCTATCCGTACATGCCCCCATCCATTCTTGGAGGGAGTGACAGTGCAGCTCTGGGGAAGTAAGAAAGGGAGCTCGCTGCCATCTCATGGCAGGGGGTGGGTCCCATAGGTCCATATGTCCCTTTGACAGTATTATCTGAAGCAGCTTCTTTTCCTTCTCCCTTATTCCACTGCCACTTCAGAGTGCTTCATGTGCTGTCAATCTTAAGAAACTGAACTGGCTGAAGAAAAGCCTTTTTCTTCCTCATTTGTTTTTTGTTTTGTTTTGTTTTTGTTCCAAGCAATTTGTGGCTCTGCTGGTTCCCTAACCAGTTGACAGTAAACTCTTGTTTTCCTGGGGAGATGAGGTAGGAGAAGGCACTATGCGATCATACTGAGCAGCCAGAAATAACTTGATGTAGGATTCCTTAGCAGTCAGTTAAGGTTAGGTGCAGAGGAGATACACTGTGGCAGAGGATGTGTGCTGTGTGTTGTGCGGTGTGACTTCAAATCTTGTTGCAATAGCAAAATGAGAGACCTCATTCAAGACTGCCACTCTCTTCCTTAAGCTGTCCCTCCAGTTCTTCCCTTGATCCATATTGTTGCTAGAATGTGTCGTGCAATGTGTACCACCTGTAAATTGGGGAGCAGAGACAGATATATGCATGGCATATATGTGAACCTGCCTTTTTTGTTAGTACACTACTGAAAGTGAAATTCCTGGAGCCGCCCAAGCCAACTCTCCCTTCAGCCTCCAGGACACCACTTTCACAGCAGTTTATGCTGGTTTTAAAGCACCCCTTTGCTGAGGTAAGAGCTATGTAGAAGGATCCTGCTACAAAGGGAAATAGGGTTGTAGCACCTTTATCTGCTGCACGTTCCTAGGGAAATGAGGTGAGAGAGAGGGGCTGCCAGTCATGGCACATGCTGCGGTGCTGAGCAAGCCTTGGCACTGCTCCTGTGCTATCTCACAGTCACCTAGCACATTGTTTAACAGCTCCCCTTTTACGGTCTTGGGGAGAGATTATGCCCATGCCTTTCCCTCTCTGAAGCTGGACTGAAACATGTGTGAGCTCCAGGAGGTGCACTGGGACAGGGGAGGTTTCCCAGGTTGGAAACAGACCTGTCCTCTGGCCCTCGCACCAGCTCTGGGCAATGTGTGAGACCCTGGGCAGTCTGAGAAGAGAGATTTCCATTGCTTTTGGGACAGGCTGCAGCTGTTGTTGTGGAAGTTCCTGCAAAGTGCCAAGACACTGTTGTGCAAGCTCACAGTCACTACAAGATGAGTGAGAAGTTCTGCTGGGTCTCAGCCTGCTTTCTTTCACTACCTATGCTGTAGGCTCTGAAGTGTGACTGGTTTGCTCTGTGCATGGTGGTCTGTGTGGTCTGACAGTGGTACCACTAATAGCTAGCAGTATTACTCTGCTTTTGGTATCAGATTGCAAAAGGTGTGGGAATTTACAGAGCAAAAAAAGCATGAGGGTGCAGTGCCAAACACCTTTCTAGCTGGGCTGTGTACAGTGGTCTGGAGCAGTGCTGTCACTACCTGGTACCATCCACTTGGGCTTGAGTCTGCTGGGTAGCTTTATTCAGGAGCTGAACTGAGAATGTAAGAGGGCCGGTGACCACTTGTTCCTTACAATTCCTGTGGTTATGCCTGCTCCTGCATGTGCATGATCAGACCTGCGTGAAGTGAAGGAGTGTTGACCTCCTAACCTCATACTGGTCCCAGGTGCCTCTTCTGTCTTTTTGCTTGCTGTCTGCTGTCTGCATCCAGTTTGTTTCTCACAACAAAGGTGTGTCTTTACATTTTCCCTGCTGGCTAAGGGCAAGAGGGAGCCTAGTCTGGTTTTCCTTCTCGCTTTCCTGTCTATATTTGTTTTCTCATGTTCTTTCTCAGCCTATGTCAGATTCATACTAGTCTTTTGTCCTGTATCTTCCTTCCCTCTCACTGCTGCATTATATTCATTCTCTTCCTCCCATGGTCTTCAGGAATGTTTTTATGGCCTGCAATTTAGAAGAGTGTTTCAGGACCATCTGATAGGATGCAAAGATGTAGCACAGTGTTACCAAAACTTGGGTCTCTGAGATATCCTTCAGACCTTTGAAGTGCCACAGAAGTGTCTGAAGACCTCTGGTATTTACTTGGTTTGTCAGTCTGTGCTGGTGATCTACACTGCTCACTTCGCTCAATTTCTGCCTGATCTGTGGCTTGTGCTTGGTGTAGAGAGCTCTGGGAGAGGATTGTCCAGGATGAACCATTGCAGACCGATCTTTAAGATTAACCTTTCTGACCCTGGTTCTTCAGCAGAAATTTATAAGCAATGTGTTTCTAATAAATTCCTCCAAACAGCCTGTTCTGCTTTTGGCAGTCAGGCAGGTATCTTAGATCAGCACACATGCACAGTTAGCCTTGGAGCTGAGGTTAGAGTTATCTGCTGGCTAAAGACTGACCAGATGTTTGAGTGCATCTGGAAGCCTGTCCTCTTCCTTAAATGAGCTTAGGCTCTCGTCTGCGCAGAGAGATAGAAACTGTGTCCATCACTCTAGCAGGGACTCTTGCACCAGTGATGGGTGTCGTGCCTGCTGCTGGTGTAATGCGACTTGCAGGATCTGTTTTGTCCCATCTGCTCTCCTTTCCTGGGGGACTGCTTAGGGCCTAAGCCCACACCACACTGGTGTTCTTGAGGGTGGTGTGAGGCATATTTTGCAACAGAACAAACAGCATCTGATTTTGACTTCATGAGGGTTTTGAGACACTTTTTTGAAAAAAAAAAAAAAAAAAAAAAAAGACAAATATAAATAAATAAGCCTTTTTGTCCCCTGTTTTTAAAGCGTATGCCCTGGAACCACAGGCTAGATTTGGCCTGTGGAGTTCCTTCCATTATTTTCCAAGCTATTACATATGCTTCTCTCCTCCTTAACAAGAAGGAGAATTGGGCCAACGGGTCTTATCTTTGTGTTTATCTGCCATGTGCCACATGCTTGTAAAACTGTATTGCTACCTGCTCCAGCAAGACTGTCTGCCAAATTATGTCTTGTGTTACTGATTTGTTTAGAGCCTTGTTCAGAGTGGAAAGCTCTCCCGAGATGCTGCGGCACCCTCTGAGCGGGTGTCACAGCAGCTTCTTTGAGGGAAGCCTTGCTGTGCTGAAGTGAGAGGTGCCTAGGTGAAGGTGACTGAAACCTTGATGTCCTGCTCTGCTTCAGCAAAGTGATGGCAGCTTTTGACTTGATAAAAGGTGCAAGCTGGATAAGCGTCTTGCCAAGAGCATGGCCTGCTTGGGCTGTTCCCTGTTGCTAGTTTTGGCATACACTGGGGTGGTGAGTTGGGATGCTGTTTCTGTTGAGCAACCGTGACGCTGCTTTTCAGAAGGAAAAAGCTGAGGCCATGCTTTTTATGCTTTTAATTAATGAAAATTGATTTTAGGTCTCAAGGCCTGAGAAGGGTAGTCAAAAGGACTCTGTTTGTATGAGCAAAGCCTCTTCAGGGAAAGTACATGCTGACAAGCTGTAGAGCCAGGTTTGGCACTATGTCTCCCTTGAGCCTTGTACGCAAGGGGCCTGGTATGAATGTCTGTACTCAGCTGTGTCTCCCTCTACCCCGGCAGAGTGAGCTGAACTCCTTCCTGTGGACCATCAAGAGAGATCCCCCATCTTACTTCTTTGGCACCATCCACGTCCCGTACACCCGTGTCTGGGACTTCATCCCAGAGAACTCCAAGAAGGCCTTCCAGCAGAGCCACATCGTGTACTTCGAGCTAGACCTCACCGACCCCTACACCATCTCTGCCCTCACCAGCTGCCAGCTCCTGCCGCAGGGGGAGAACCTGCAGGACGTGCTGCCCCGGGACATCTACCGCCGGCTCAAGCGGCACCTGGAGTATGTCAAGCTCATGATGCCGTCCTGGATGACCCCAGACCAGCGGGGCAAAGGGCTGTACGCTGACTACCTCTTCAATGCCATCGCTGGCAACTGGGAGCGGAAGAGGCCGGTGTGGGTGATGCTGATGGTGAACTCTCTGACGGAGGTAGACATCAAGTCGCGAGGCGTTCCCGTCCTGGATCTGTACCTGGCCCAGGAAGCGGAGCGACTGAGGAAGCAAACGGGTGCTGTGGAGAAAGTGGAGGAGCAGTGCCACCCGCTGAATGGGCTGAACTTCTCCCAGGTGAGACACCTGCAGGGTGGCACGGGGCACCAGGCTGGCTGCTGTGGAGGACATCCCTGCAGCAAGGGCACAGGGCTGGGTCGAGGGGAAAGTGCTCTCCACACATGGAACCTGGAGACTTGCACTTGCTCCCTGCAGCCCACGCCTCTCCCTCTGCCCTTGGGAGAGTTTGCTAACCGTAGGAGTACAGGCCACATCCTAAATTCATTCAGAGCTGGCCTGGGGAAATCCCTCTCCTCTCCCCTGGGAAGCCTCGGGCAAGCTCCACCCGGAGTGACACTGGACCTTTGGCTGTCTGCTCTCTGACCCTGCCAGGCGCATTCACAGCAGCAGCCTGGGGCAGGCTGGGACTCGGTGTCCAAACTTGCTTTTGTAATAGCTAGTTAAGGAGAAAGGTGTAATCGCCTGGGGGGAGAGGGGGCACCCTGAGTAAATCTGGGGCGAACTGCTGGTTGCAAAAGTAGCTCAGTGGACCTCTCAGTGCCCTGAGGAATAGGGGCCCACCCTCTTTATTGGAAAAAGTGTTTTTTTTCTTCTTTCTTTTTTTTTTTCTTTCTCCTTTGAAGCCAGGTGAGGGTCAGCATTTCCCTCCTGTGGGGGGGCTCCATGGGTTAGTGCAGGCTTTTGTGAAGGTGTGTGCAGACCAGCTGCATTTTAACACAGGTGTTCATGCAGTGTCATGCCAGGCAAGCTGAACAACCCCAAGCCAGTCATGGGGTCTCCAGTCTGCACTAACTATACCAGGGAGCAGTGTGTGCTGCAGCCCCAGCCTGTTTGGTGGGATCAGAAGCATCCAGAAGGTCATTTTCTGGCCTGGGATATCTTTGCTACAGGAAGGTGCCATTTGAGGGAGAGAAGCAGCAATGTGCTTAGGGACAGATGGGGCCTGGTATTGTAGCATACTCTGTTAGCCCGGGCTGGAAGGACCTTTTGTCTGGCAGCTGGGGAGCACTGACTGATGCCTGACCCTTCTCCCGGCATCCTGAAGCCTGTCCTGTCACTGCTGCAGTCCCCCACGCTGGAATGGAAGGAGCAGAAGGGGAAGTGCAGCCCAACAAGGGCAGGGACAAGCATCAGGGGTGCTGCCACCCTGGCCAGTCTTCCCTGGGCCCAACAGTTCAGGGAGCGGTGGGTGCATCACTTTTACAGTCCTTAGTCGTGGGTGAATCACTTTCATCTCCATCATTTGGAGCTGGGCAGCCCCTCTGCAAGTCTTCAGCCTTGCTTATCTCTGCTCCAAGTCCCTGTGCTCTCACTGTCCACTCTCAGCTGCTGCTGTTGTCCCAGGAGCAGGCCGGGCATTCCCATTTACTCCACCTCCTATCAGACTGAGGCTTTATTAACACCATTCCTTGTGTTTTTCTTTGGCTGGCAGTGCCCCTGTGGTTCAGCACATTAGAAAGGGGGGGCTGTGTGCTTTCTCCACTGCCTTACAAGGCGGTGGCAGGGAGGCTGGAAAACGTAGGTTGCAAATCACGGCCTGGTTAAGCCTACGCAACTGTTGACATTTACTTCGGGCCTTCACACAGCCTTTTTCAAAGAGCGTCTGTTGGCGTGGCGTTTTCCAGGCAGGAAAAATATCAGCCGGGAAGCCACGTGGGGTGGGAACACAGACCTGCAGCACACAGAGAGTTGCCCAACCTTGTGATGTTTACTGAAAGCCTTGTGAGACGTCAGAGCCCAGCTGAGGGGGTCAGGGTAACCAGCACTGCAGAGGAAACATAGCTATTGTGAAAACCACAGCCTGTGATTACCCCGCTAAGTGGGGGTGTGCATGTGAGATGCCGCTCCTCCCATGCCTGCTGTTTGGGCAAAGCAGCTGACCCGCAGGGAGAAGGAGCATGCTATCCTGTGTGGGAGCAGGTCTGGAGCAACTAATGCACCGTAAATTCACTCCCTTCCTTCTGCCCACTACTAACTTTCCCGTGCAGGCAAGCTTGAGGAAAAAGAACCACAGGCTTTTTTTTTTTTTTAAATGTTTCTAAGCCAATTTCATGGTTGTTTCACATCCTGACTTGTGAACTGCTATGGTTGGCAATTCTGTAAATCCTTGATTTAAGAGCTTTCTTCTCAGTTTGTTCAAGCAGTTGAGTTAATTATGTGTTTAATATAAATCAAACAAAGACTTTGAAATAGGCTCTTTGAAATTGATTTCCTTTGTTTTTATGCCACTATTTGGGAACCCCCTGTATCAGACCACTTCTGTGTCTGCCTGTCAAGTGAACAACAAATACACAGGGATGACTTACAAAACTCATAGGAGAATGAGGATGCAAAACCACATAGAGTGGTCTAATCCTTTGAAAGCAATGCTTTTTGTTGCAGCAGAGTCACAGAGAGATGATTTAGTTGGCAGAGTCACAAGTTTAGTGCTCTCAATTTACATTTTTGCACAAGGCTTGCTCGTTCTTTGACTTGCGATGTGCTCTGACAGCTGGTTGTGCTACCTGGTGATGAGGACTTGCAAGCAGTATGTTGCTATTAGCTAGGTCCCTTTTTGTACCTGTATGATCTGAGAAGGCCTTGTTGGTCTGGTTTCATAAGTGCAGATGAAAGTCTGAAGCAGTTTAGCATTAATTACCTCCCTGGGGTTGCACGACTCCCAGTAACTGTAGGGTCCAGACAAACCCAAGCTAGCAACTTCCCTCTTCTCCCAGTGTGGAAGAGGGAGTTAGCACTCCCTGTCATGGAGCTCTTTCTCTTTGGCTGTACTTATTCCAATTTCCTCTTTATCTTTTGTTTTACGACTCTCTTATTTTACCTGCCAAGTCTGTCTGTTATTGCGCAATTTGGGCTGGCTGCCCACATAGCTAGGATGTAAAAGTATCATTTCTATGTGGTACATCATGTTGTGTGCACAACCCATGCAATATTTTACTGCCTCCTCAATCCCTCTCTCTTGTTCCAAGATCTAGGCACTTTTGGAAATACCGAAGGATGAGTATGTCTCCATGGTAGGGTCATGTTTTTTATTGTTCTATTCCATGCTGATGTTAGGGTGGTTTGTATCAGACTTTCTTCTCCCACCCCACCTTCCTTCTGTGGCAGTGCCTCTCTTGTTGCAATACCCTCCAAGGATGCAGGTTTCTTTCCTAGTTCCATCAGGGATCCTAGCAGTTTTTTGTGCCTAAAAGTAACCTGCTACATAGTGGCTCTCAGCCCTGGAATGAGTCCCTCAGACCTCCCAACTGCTCCTTTAAAGTTACGAATATGCTATGTGTTTGCTGGGTTGGAGGTGTTACTGCTCCAGCGTAAAGGCTCTGGAGCTTTGCTTTTGTTTTCAGCTGTAGTGTTGTGAGCATCAGTTTGTGGTACTGGCTCAGAAAATGAGCTGGCCTTGGCCTGTGCTGTGCCATGAGCTTGGAGTTGTGCTTTGGCATGCTTGGGTGGTGCCCAGGCTTTTTCTCTTCAGGTTTGAGCTGGAACACTGAAGGTTTGGACTTCTTGTGTCTGTCATCTGCATGGGACCAAGGCATAAGCATGTAGACACTGCCCAGCCACCACACCTTCTCAGCCAAGGTCTGGCCAGTCTGGCTTCTGTAGGATTGAGACACTATTCATGGAAGACCTGACCTCCTAACAGTTCTTGATTTGGTAAGTGTTTTCTCAATGTTGCTGTCTATGTCTGGACCTTGCCACAGTTTTCTGATCCTACCTGAGCATCAGGGTGCGTGGTTTCATCTTCAAAGGTGCTTGGCTTTTGCTAGTTGGCAGCAGAACTCATGGAGCCCCTAAGGACTGAATGTTCCTGAAATGCTGGCTCCAGCTCTGGGACTGAGCACTTGAAAGTCATCTTACATCTTTCAAACTCTTCCCTGTATAGTTGGTTGTAGAAAGAAAAAGAAGCAGAAACCAGAAAGGTTGATCATCTTGCATTAATTAGGACATTAATTGCTCATATCTCTACTCAAAGTAACCTCTGCAAGCAAAAACAAGCCAAAACAAACAAACAAAAAACACTGAGAGGTGCCTGTCTTTCTCTCAAGGATTTCCATGTCTTTCAAGTTCTGGATCACTGATAAAACATTTAGAGCTGTAGACTCCTTAGTCTGCTTAGTAGACTGCTTAGTAAATATAAACCTCCTGACATAAGTCATTTTTCTTGTTTAATTTATGCACCCTTGAGTGCAAGGATCCCCCTCAGTAGCCAGTGGTATAAAACTATCGTTTAGGAGCAGCCCACATCTCAGTGGAAAGTTGGCAGCCAAGACACCCCTGCCTTGTTAGGCATGGAGCAGGGAGTTGTTTTTTGGTTGTTCTTGTTGTTTGGTATGGTGGTTTGTGTTTTTGTTGTTGTTGTTGTTGTTGTTCCTCCCTTTGCCTTTATAAGGAAGGTAGAGAAACAGCAGTGATGGCTTGGAACTTGGCCTTCACTTAAAAAAAAAAAAAAAAAAAAAAGGATTGGAGAGAATTGTCCTCTGTTTACAAACCAAAGGCTTTTTTTTTTTTGCTGCGTTGAGTTGATAAATTACAATGTCTCTCTTTAACTTGAGGGGTGAGGAGGTCAAATCTTTTTGTGTTTCCATTCATAAGATCCCTCTTCAGTATCATATTTGACAACAGAAGTAACAGAGCGTCTCAGAGAAAGGAAATGCAAGGGAGGACACACAGTAGGAGCTGTGCAAGGAGCAGTTCAGATCCAAACTTGAAGCAATGAGCAGAGCAGTGGCTTGATGAAAGAGACTCTCAAGAGAGGAGCACTCACTGCTGAATGGGAGAACAAGCTGGACAGAAACTATTTGTGGTTACTTGATTGTATCTTTGGCCCCAGGGGTATAGCTTCAGGATCTATTTGTCAGGCACAGTCCTCACTCCTCAGGGCAGATCAGGGTTTTCTGCATGTAAACTGGAACTGAAACAACTGAATTGAGCCTGTTTGCATCTTGTTTTTTGCAGTCTGTGACCTAGATTTTTTTTTTTCCCAGTTTGTGTATAAACACACCTGCAGCCTGTCTTGGCATCGGGAAAGGGGAATAGGCTCTCTGGTGGGCACTGAAATAGCTAAGGCTTTGCATTTGTATTGTTGTAATTAGAGTTTGGTTAAGATCTTATTAACTACAGGAGGAGTTTGGGGTTCTTTGCTCTGCAAGAGTAAAAGGGGAAATAATCTGCTGATCAGCTGCCTGTGCATTTGGAAAGGCAGAGACTTTGTTTCGGTAATTCAGGGCTCTGCAGTGGAGCTTTGAAAATCCCAACTGCAAATTTCACTCTGGCACAGCTTTGTACTGGTCACATGTGCTATTACAAGCTCCTTGCATTTGCACTCTGCATGCATGTCAGCTACCTGGATTTTTCCATTAAAAGTGCCATTTGCACAACCGATTACTCAGTGGAAACAGAACACATGAGGCAGGAAATGTGGCTTTCTCTCTCTCAGCTCCCACAGATAATCCCTTGCCAGTGGCTGCCTCCCAGTGTTGTAAGGTGAGCGTGCCAATGCACTTTTTACTTTTCCCCAGCTAGGAAGGGCTGGGTAGATGAGTAGTGTATACAGCCCCGAGAGCACTCATGACTGAGTTGTCCTGGTCTCCTCTGACAAGTCAGCACCACGCTGAGTGGGAAGCAGGGAGGGGATGTGTGCTTGGTGCCTTGCTGCGTGGTCAGGCGGTCAGATGCCCTTGTGCTGAGCTTTGGCCTGCAAATTCTTGCGTCTTGGTGCAGATGTACAGTGATCAGCCATCTCCTTAACATTTTACCTGTTTTCCTTTTGTCACTAATATTTTTGTAGGAGCCCTTCTTGCTGTCTCTGACATCCTTGGCCAGATTCAATTCCATTTGGGTGTTGGCTTCCCTACCGTTATCCCTGGATGCTTGGACAACGTCTCTGTATTTCTCTCAGGTTACCTGTCCTTGCTTCCATGTTCTGTATGCTTCCTTTTTGTGTTTGAGCTTGACCAGGAGCTCGTTTTTCATCCATGTAGGCCTTAGGGCATTTTTGCCTGATTTTGTCATTGTTGGGGTGGATGATGGACCTCTGAGCTTGGAGCAGGTGATCTTTGAATATTAAGCAGGTTTTGTGGGCCCCTCTGCCCTCCAGGGACTTAGTCCGTGGGATTCTTCCAAGCAGGTCCTTGAAGAGGCCAAAGTCTGCTCTCCAAAAGTCCAGGGTTGTGAGCTTGCTTTTCACCCTTCTTCCTGCCTTCAGGATCCTGAATTCCATTATCTGATGGTTACTGCCACAAAGACTGCCTTTGACAAGCGTATTCCCAACACGCTTCTCACTGTTGGTGAGGAGGAAGTCTAGCATATCACCTCTCCTTGATAATTTTTCTTTCACTTGGAGGAAAAAGTTACCATTAATGCTCTGCAAGAATCTTTTGGATTGCTCATGTCCTCCTGTGTTGTCCCTCTGATAGAGACTGGCGCGGCTGAAGTGAGAACCAGGGCTTATGAATGTGAGGCTGCTCCTGTCTGTCTGAAGAGGGTCTGATCTGTTTATTCTACCTGGGCAGGTGGCCTGCAGCAAGCACCTGTTATAAAGTCACCCAGCTCTGTCCTCCCTTTACCTCTAACCCATAAACTCTGTTGGCTTCTCATCAGGAGATGAGAAATAGAGTAGCTCAGGCAGAGCTACTCTAGCTGCTCTCTTGCATAAAAGAGCAACACCCCTCTTCATCTCCCCAGCCTGTCTCTTCCAAAGAGCCTGTATCATTTCATTACAACACTTCAGCCTTTGGAGCCATCCCAACTCCTTGATCCTTTCCCAGCAGCACACGTTTTCTATGCATTAACTGTTCTCTCAGCTCTTCCCAGGCCTTCCGTGGTTGAGCAGCATCTGTCTTGCATTGTGGCAGTCGTGTGTGCCCAGTGCTAATGTCCCTGCCCTCATCTTTACTTCTGTATGCATGTCGATATTTTCAGTGGCTCACTCAGACACAGTAGTTTTATGAGAGCTTATGCTTGGATGATTCAAAATCCTTTTCACTCTGACTGCTTCCTAGGAAAGAGAGAGTGCTACCCTTATTATCATGCTGCAGTCCCCATTCTGCTCCCTTGCCAAGATGAGCTGCAAGCCAGCAGACAATCTGTTTTAACAAGAGATCTGGACTGCGCAGTACCTCTTCTCTGTTCTCCCAATTATTTTGCTCCCCGAGCTTTGCTTTATTTGCAAAATCCACTAATGATGGTTGTTTTTTCTGTGTGTTGCGTCCATTCCACACACACAGACACACACACACACTGGGATGTTGATATGTATGTTGAATACGGGAGGACAAAGGACTTCCTCTGCAAAGATCATAAGTAGATTACACAGTTGTTTCTCATCTGCCATTACATCTTCAGTTCTTTTGTCTACCATTTCTGTTTTCCCCATCTTCAGCATATGATTTGTTGGTTTTGAATTTCTCTAAATTCCTACCGCCATACGCTCTATTCAGAAGTCTGTTCGTTTATGCTATTGCCATTACTAAGTGAGCCTGCAAGCTCGTAAAAAGCTATCAAGATTTGTAGATGGAGTATGGTTTCCATCTGTCCTTGTTGACTCACAATTTTCTGTAATCCTATAATTATTTCCTACAATCTTTATGGAGGCTTTTCATGAGCCCCGCTTCATTAGGAAGGTTGATTCGCAAGTAGGATGAGGAGCCTGAAACACGATCTCCAGATATCTGATGCTTTATCTGGCCTAACAGAGAGGGAGCAACACAAATAATTCTTCACTGGTTTTGGCAGCAGGAAAGATTGGGTCCCTCAATAAAATTCAGGGCTTGTGCACTTCTGGGCAGGCACTGGGAGGTTGTTCCCAAAACATAACTGAGGCATGTTTTCCGGAGGGGTGGCAGTGGTGAGCAGCTGAAGTGAAGGACCTGACAGCTCTGGAGCAATTCATGTAGTGCTGGTGGGGACAGTGCATGTGCAGCCCCTGGGCTCTGCCAGGTGTCTTGCACTGTGCTCACCTGGTGCTATTCCTGCAGCTGGGCTCTGCTGGGAGTGCTGGCCACTGGCTGCCCACAACGCGCTGCAGGCAAGCACCCGTCTTCCTCCTGGTCCTCCTGCTCATTTCCAGACCAGAAACACCACGGAAGGCTGGGTGGGCTTTGCATTGCTATTCCCCACCCCCCTGAATGTGCTGTGCCCCAGGAAAGCAGCGGCTTGTCTTTCCAGGAGACCAGACAGTACCTGGCTGGTACAGTGCCTTTTTTCCTTCCAAAGCCTGACCACGGCATGCATGTGCATTCCCTGCTGTCCTCCTAGAGAGCCAGCAGTGTGAACTTGGCTAACGCAGCATGCAGTGCCAGTTTATGTGCTGGTTCACGAGGATGGATGCTCAGAGACTGAGCTGAGTGGGAGTGAATGAGTGGGATGCTTCAGTGCACCTTTCCAAATGTGATCTCTGCATAGTGGATTGAGTTGGTGGAAACACAAGCTGATGCTAGGCAGTGTAAAAGTTGGTACTCAGACATAACAGCTTCCAAGCTCCACAGGCTTACTGAGAGCAGGAGATGAGCTTGGAAGTTGATGACAAACAGGCCATCTGATCCAAGTTGGGCAGTGCCCTTGCTAAGGAGCAGGAGTGCTCAGAAATCCACATTTCACTCCTCTTCATTAGGTTTATTTTTTTTGAACATACAGAGGTCAAATACAAGAAGACAAGACCAAGCCTCAGGCTTGAGGGAAGACAGCATGGGTCTGCATTACTGCTGCACCCTGGCTTTACTTCCCCAATGGGCACCTTGTGGCATTTTGATGAGCTTCCCACAGATTCAGAGGAAAGGCTTGGACTTCTTGTGGAAACCAACTGTATAAATAAGTAAAGGGCTTGGCCTTCTTGTGGAAACCAACTGTATAAATAAGTAAAGGAACTCTGAATCAGCAGCAGGGCTGCAGCCCCGCAGCGATGCATGCATGCTGCTGGATGTGTCCCAGGGCTGGGTGTTGAGGACCCTGATACTGATGCTACAGCCCTCCATCCTCTGACTCAGTATAGGCAGATGTTTCAGTGATTTCACATAGAAACTCAACTCCTGCTGGGAGTGCTGGATTACCTACTTGAAGATTTTCACTGCTGCAAAAATTTGAATGTTTGTCCAGATGTTGTCTGAAGCAACTCCCTGCTTCTCTACCTGCAAACCTTTCATCACACCATTGAGATCTGGCTCCCTGGCACACCTGAGGATACAGGGTGGAAGTCAACTCTTTTCTTTTGCTTTAGGCTTCCTTTCTCCTTGCTGTGCAGGGGAGGGCTGCCTAAATCACTCAGGCACTCAAAAACCACTGGTATCTTCCTGCAGTTTTACCCTTCTGCTTTGCATCCAGAAGGACATATAAGTTATATCAAAATCAGTGGTTAAAAAAAGGCTAAAGCAGCATAGCTCTCCACAGTGGCACAGGTTCAGCACAAAACTAACTGTCCCAGGTCTTTTGCTGTATGTCCTGGGGCTGTGGAGCTTTTGGAGGTTGTATGTTGTAGCTGCTAGCATGCTTGAGCAGGGCTGTCTCAGCAGGGAAGACCAGCTCTCAGCCAGCACTGGACAAAAAGGTTTTCTGCTGATGGACTGAGCTCAGTTTTGGAGCTTTTGCCTTACTCTGGCCAAACCAACTCATTCTGCTGGGAATTTGCAGCACTATGACCACCCGTATGTGTTGGTTTACTTCAGCTTTGTGATATCCCATGCCTATAATCTTACAAGAATTCTCCCTGACTTCCGTATGTGCCTGGGGAGATTTCTGACCATGAAGAATTGGGGTATACGCTAAAGTATAAGTGTGCCAAATTCCTCTGTAGTTCTTTGAGAGAGTAGTTGAAGTCCTCTTGCTGTTGAGACATGTAGTAGAATGGTCTCTGAGGATTTTAAGGGCTGAGGCTTCCTTACCCAAGTGACTGCAGACATCCTGAGCTGAGATGTGTATGTACAGTCCTTGGGACTCTGGCATGTACCTGTTGGCCACATGGTGTCTTGCCTTGGTGAGAAGCCTGTGAGTGTGCATCCCCGTTCCTTCCAGTCTGGTGTCTTGCTCCCAGCCCCTCACCAGTTTGTGCTCTGTGACAACCTGAGTGTTTGAACAAATTGCATAGGACACATCTCCAGTCTCCCACATACCTTCACAAAGGCTTGATCCCGCAAAGTGCAGTGACGGGAGGAGTGGCTGGGAGCTGCTAATACAGCCATTATTGCTAAAAATTAATAATAATAATAAAAAATCATACAATACAGCCTAAGTCTGCACTCCTGGACAGTGTCTACTGTGCAGGCAGCGTACACTAACTTGTTAAGCTAGGGTAATTTGATCGCAAGTTTCAGCCTTGTGTGGATTTATAAGGCCTGTTTATTAAGATAAATGGGCTATTGTTGCAGATGGGGTCTGGTGGGATGAGCTGCATATTTGGGATGTTTAAAAATAAAGCATCTACAGCCATGCTTTCTAGGAAGTTCAAAATGGAGAAAGAGGAGAGGGTTACACTCTGTATCTTTATTTGCTGTGAAGCTGTTGGCAACCCAAGAGATGATGACCCGGAGAGCTCAGGGTTGTAGCTGATCAACACCACCGCAGGGGATAGATCTACTTGTTAGCAGTATTGCACACGTTTATGCGAGCAGCTCCTTAAACTTGTGGCAGAGAAAAAGAAAGAGGAAAAAATGTACTTCCTTTTGGGTTTTTCAAGCAGGTTTTTGCAGCACTGGAAGAAACTTTCTCCTGACATCCTAAAAAGCATAGGTGAATAGCGCTCTGTCCAGAAGGTATCACAACTGGCTTGGAGTAATGCAATTTTAGACCCCATCCAACTTAAAAAAAAAAAAAAAAAAAAAAAAAAAAAAAAGTGAATTAGGAACTGAACTGAAAGGATGTTTGCTTAGGTACAAGTAATTGTGACTGAACTTAATTTGCAATGTGAAAAGAGAATATATAGTCCCAACCAGTAATATGTATGATTGATGCTTTAAAGGGGCCCAATTTCCCCAAGCTGAAAATAATTATAGGCCAAATAAAGTGGGAGGAAAAACTTGAGCATAAAAATGTGAATGATAATTGGTAGTTGTTCAAGAATCCTATATTAGATCCCTGAGAAACCACAATTCTGCATTTGCAGAGATTATTTCTTTAGTTAAAAAAAGCTGTTTTGGTTAACAGAGGAGATGAAAGCAGCAATAAAAACCCCAAAATACAATGAATGGAAAAATAGAGGAAGCAAAGTAGACAAGTAATCTGCAAGGAAATGCAGACAATTGATGAGAGAACTGGAGAGAACCAATGGAGAGCCTTTGGGCAGTGGGTTTGGAACAATAAGAAGGGATTCTTTAAATGTATCAGGGACTCATGAAATCCTAGCAGTGGTAGGGGCTCCATACTGAATAGGGTTGCAGAATTGTTGCTTATGAAGTAGAAAAGTCAGAAATAACCAGTAACTGTTTCTTGGTGTTTGGAAAGAAGAGGACTGTGCATTCATGGCATGGTCATAAGGGAGTGTTTTCTGCTCCAGTAAGAAATTACTTCCAGTAATTAGGAAAAATGTTAAATGTCAGTGTTTTTAAATGTACAAAACATTAACAATGATTAACTTACAGTCCAGAATATTTAGAGGGTAAGCCAAGAAACTCTTTTAATCATTAATATAAGAGCTTGAAAAAAAATCAGGGGAATAGAAAAAAGCCACTGCGCCAGCACTATTCTGGGGCAGTGAGTGGGTAGCTCATCAGGCCAACCAAACCTGTTTGGTCAATGCATGAAAAGGCTGATAGGCACTGGAGCTGGTGAAGAGCTGAACAAAGGCAGCATGATGATATCCAGTTTGCCTTGTAAGGGAACTGGACCTTGTCTGGCTTGTGACCCCACTTTTTGATACGAGTTTTGATGACAGAAGTCATCATGCTGACATAATTATACGTTGATTTGAAGGTTTCTGACTTAGTTCACACTGGTACTCCAGCGTAGGAGTAGACACTATACAAATCAAAGCGACCTATTGCAAATGGCCCAGGAAACGTGACCATTCTCATGAAGTGGCTGCAAACTGGGAGTCATCCTCCACCAGAAAGGAGAGAAGTTGGAGGTTGTTCATACAGAAGTACCAAAGGTGCCTGTTCATTACCCAGTGGCTTTGTGAGTGCTGTGAACAACAAATAATTGTTTGCCTAGAGATGCAGGTCCTGCAGGAGATGGAGGGGAGGTAAACAAGAGCAGGTCAGATGTGTGAGCAGTGCTGAGCCACCTGGAAAGCAGGGCTTCTCTAATGCTGCCACAACACAAGGTTGTACATCTAGGAGCAAAGCATGGAGGTCAAGCTAGCATGTCTGGGGGCCGTATATGAAACGCACGGGGGCTTGGAAGACATCTATCCAACATGAGCACCAAATGCAGTGCCACAGCTAGGAGGGAGATTGCAGTCCTCGGAAGGGTGAGTGGTGGAAGCAGGGGAGAAATGTGCTAGGGAGCCCAGTCCTGGTGCCATCACTTCAGGGAGTACGGAAGGACTCAAACAGGGTCAGGGAAGAGCTACAAAATCAATTTGTGGTCTGAAGGATGCCAGTACAAAAGGACAATATAGAAACTTGACCTGTAAAGTTTGTTGTAGAGAAACTGGCAAGCCATTTCGTGAGCTTGGCTGGGTGTCTGTCTGAGGGAGGACAAAGCAGCAAGAGACCCAGGCCTAGTGGCCCATCTGCTGAGGATTCACACTATCAGGCTGGAAAATATCATTGATTTTTAGTGTAGGCAATTAGCCAGTTGAACAACTTTCCTCAGGCCCTGGTGGAATTGCCATCATTCAGGCTTTAAATCACCACCAAATAGCTCTCTGTAAAGTAATATTTTGCCCAAAGAGAAAAGATTGCTAGGTAGAGTTCAAGGGCTGCTGATTCATACATGGAATCAATGTACATTTCATTCTGTCTTATAAAATACTAATTTGGACATTTAGACATCTGCAATTAAGGCTAGACAAGCAGTTTCAAGCAGCCTCCAGATTCTTGATCTTTTGTGCTTACTTATTTATTTATTTTTGTAGTTCTTTATCTTTCGGTTTAGAGCTTTGTAAGTTTGTTTTCTGTGCTGCTGTGACTGTTTTCATGCTGACCTGAAGCCAGCCTGTATTTTCTTTTGTCAATGACAGGTAGGAGAAGAAATTATTATGGAAGAGAGGTACTGTGACTCGAGCATGGGAGCAAGTGGAGGGAGGGCAGCTGTTGCTCAAAGCTGAGTGCCTTCTGCTGCATATCTGCTGCACAGGGGCTGAGATTTCAGCAGCACTGGAACAATGGCACAAAGTGGAGGGGTCTTGTGTGTGCTTGACCTACTGGAGGCCTGTGCTATCCCACTGCAAATACCCTCGAGCATCAAGCAGATGCATGTGCATGCATGAACAGGACCAAAAGACTTGCTGAGCTTTGTTCAGTGCTGCAACACCTGCAGAGGAGGACCCTTTGTGGAGCCATGCTGCTGTCCCCATCTGTCCCCATCTGGGGCAGAGCAGGGCATGGGGAGAGGTAGGTCCTCAGGGCATGCTGCCATGGGGAAGCATGGCTGGTGGGCACTGAGCACCCTGAGAACAAGCAGCACAGCACCACTCCCCTCTTCTTCACAAACACCCCTGCCTTACCCCTGTGCTGTCAAGTCGAGGGCTGGGGTTTTGGTATGTGAACACAGAGCCCTTGCTGTGGGCTCTGTTGGCTTGCTGTTGACTGGTGGCACCAGAAACAAGCAGCTGGGTCCCCTTTTGTCCAAGGCTGTTCTGGAACACAAGAGTCTTTCCTGGATGTTCCTGTGAAAAGGGCTTGAGTCAGTCCTCAGAGCATTTTGTGGTGCTTACTGGGATAGTGACAGGGACAGGCAGATGCTGATGGGTGCAGGTGGGAAAACGTAGCATCAGTGATGCTAATAAATAGCAGGAGTCTCTCTTCTTGTTCATGCTGTCTGGAAAAGCTGCAGCCATGTCTGCACAGTAGTGTTGTAATGATTCCTCTGAGTGTAATCCTGTTTCCTTTGCCTAAAATTTGGTGGTTATTTTATGCTATTGGGTTCCCCAGGCAATGCAGTGAAGTGGTCATGGTGACTTTCTGTTATCTGCTTAGCTACGCAGTTGCAAACTCCTGTGCCTGGCACTTAAGCTATGTGCTAGAGATCTCTGGAGAGATCGTGTTTGTCCACATCTGCGTAGGATGGTCAAATGTCTGCAGAGCTGCTACATGGTGCAATATTTCCCTAAATAAGGTGGTTTGCCATGTGATGTGAAGCCAGAGTGGTGGATCCACAACGTGCCTGCCAAGCCAGAACAGTCCGGGCTTAGGAAGGACTGCACAAAAGGAGTCCTGCAGCTCCTGAGTGGTACCTGGAGGGACCTGTGTAGCCTAAAAATGTCAGCTGCTTCAGAGCTGCTTTAAATTTTGCAGGGAAGCTGCCATAACCTGTGGTGACATTTCCCTTTTCTTTCTCTGTGACCAGCCTCAGTGGAATCCAGTGAGCTTGTATCTGCTCCTCTGTGCAGGTGGTGGGCCTGACCCTTGCTTCTTGACCCTCCCTGCAGACTGCTTCCCTGCTACGTGTGTGAGAGGCGAGGCACCCATTCCCCCTATCAAGAAACTCCTGTTTGCAGGGTCCTGGTGCTATCATGTGGTAGTGCCTTGGTCACACAGATTCACATCCTGAAAACTGTTTACTAGGTCAACACTCAGTGGTTGCAAATCAGCATTGATTTTTTTTTTTGTTTGTTTTTATTAGAAATATATGAGTTTTCCACTCTCACTTTATAGTCTTTGTATCAGTACCCATGCCTGAGATTTGGATGGGCACAAATAATCTCAGCTTGTTAGAAAAGTGACCCTCCTGTTTCCAGCTCTGTCAGATCAACCAGCTTCCCCTAAAACTTCACAATTTCACTGGTTCATGTGGTCAAGAGCCTCACTCAGACCTAGGTTTAAGAAAAACGCTCTACAGTTCCTCTTTCCTTGACTCATGTTTTCTCCCTCCTCCTCTCCCCCTCTCCCCATCTCAGGATAAATGTGGTCTGGGGCAGCTTTGCTGCTGATGCAGAAGCTAAATGCTACTTCGCAGCGCCAGTCCCTGAGCCATGTGTGCTGCGTGCAGCGAGAGGGAAAGGGACCGGGATCTGTGTTATTCCTGCTCTCTTCCTTGTGCTGTTGTTCTCCTCCTCCAGGGCTCTGCTTCTCAGAAATTCTTGGTTGGCTCTGTCTCTCCTGGCACCCTGGTACCAGTGCAGTATGCATGTTCCTGCTGTGTCGCTGCTTTCCCCTCTTTCTCTGAACTCCACGGGCATTGGGAAATATATTCCTGTTCCCCTTCAGGGAGAGCACTTTCTCTTCCTTTTTTTTTTTTTTTCTTTTTTCTTTTTTTTTTTTCTCTCCCCTGAATACCGGGCTCATGCCCTTTTTTGGAGTAAGCACAAGGGGGCAGAGCTAGAACTGAGTTTTAACCGTGTTCCTCCCTGGCTCCTTTTTCCAGTTCAATATTGCAATTCACCAGAGTATTTGTTTTTCCTTTTATTTTCTTCTTTTTTTTTTTTTTAATTTTTATTTTTTTCCCTGGAAAATGCAGACACATTTATTCCCAAGGCAATTAGACAGGTATAATGCAAACCGGTGGTGTGCCTAAGGAATAACTCCGGGCAGGCACTTCAGCCTCCAGCAGGGCTCATATGTAAAAACAAGGTCAGGCATTAAGCAAACATCCCTGGACCACCACGTTAGGGGTCTGCTCCACAAAAGCACTTCTGCTGGCACTAAGATGCTTCAGCCGCATGCTGGAGCACTGCACGCCGGCTGAGAGTTGATACCTGTCAGGGTTTTCCTCTGCCAGCATTTGGCACAGGCACATCTGAGGTGCTGGAAGAGGGCTGGAGAGCTGGGGACAGCAGGTCTTCCTGCTGCATTCCTGCTCACAGTGTGTGTGCTCCATGTGTAGGTCCTGCTTGCCAGGAAATAACCAAGTTCAGGTCCCCTGCCACTGCCATCTCTGACTATGCCAAGACGTTGTCTATGGGATATGGCTCAGGTTTCCACTTGCTGACCACTCATGCATAAAGAAATGCTGTTTCCTCCAGATGTGAAACACATGAGAGCATGAGTGCTGAGACCTGGGCTCAGCAGGGCATGTGCTGTACATAGACCATGCTGTTCTGAAGAGAGTCAAAGAGCTTTCCAGGGTCTGCAGTGGTGGCAGCTGTGCAGGCACCTCTACCTTCCAGCTGGTGGGGGGAGCACAAACGTAACTTGTTCCAAGGTTGGGCAGAAAGTAGTTGCTTTGGTCCTGTGGCATTCCCTATCAAGCTGATATTTCTGTTTTTTGTGCTCACCTGCCTTTCTTAAGGACTTCCAGAATGAACCAGAGATAGCCCATTTCACTTTTTTTTTTTTTGTCCCAGAGGACAAGGCCATACTTATGTTCTTGTTATTGGTCTGGAACCTGTCTTGAGGCTTTCGGTAAAAAGTACTTTCCTCCCTTCTTGTGTCACCCATGCCAGGCAGAGGTGCAGATTTGCTGAATTAGGAGGAACATCTGCTTTGAAGCTGGGATCTCGCACCTGTTTGAACAAGATCCTCTTCAACCACAGCACCTCTGCTTGCAAATGCCTGCCTCTACATTGCCAGAGCGTGAGTGTGTGCTTCGGGCCTGCCAGACTGCTTGAATCCTGGTTTGTTTTCTCTTCCCAGTGATTCCTAGTCCAGCCAATTTATCATCCAGAGTCCAGTCATGGGTCAGGTAATGGAAACCTGGAGACTCACCAATACATGAGTCTTTACCTTAGGTATTGTATTATGCAGGGCTTTAAACATCCTGTAGATAACTCACATTGTTTCTAACTGCATTCGCCCTGGTCAAGATGCTTTCCTCCATCCACTTCGGTCCCTAGGGGAAAGTAATTGCAGATTAGTTAGGTGATAACAACATCCTTATCTTGGCTGCAGAAGGTTCCAGCAGTGGTTTTATTGATGGTCTGTCATAGCTGATAGTTTAAGCTGTTTGGGAAGGCCTCTTTCTGAAAGTTGTGGTGCATCTGCTTTTAATGGGGGCAGAAACTATTTGCTTCATGCTGATTTGGGTAAAAGCAATAGTCCTGTATCTCTGATATGATTTCTAATTTGGGGTGCAGGGAAAATTGTTGCCAAGACTCACAGGAATAAGAATCAGGTAAAGTCTTGAGCTCTTAGATAGTAGTGCCTGAAGCCAATCTGTTTGTCAACCTTAGCTGATCTTATTTAAGTTATTTTTTATTGAACAGCACAACTATTCTGATAAACAGCTCTGTCTCAACATGAGTCGAACAGCACAGGGATTGCTCGGTTAGGCTTCAAAACTGCACAGCATGAGCAATGAGAAAATGGGTTGTGAAATGGTTAGTGCTGGAGCAGAGAAGTCAAATCCTTCAAGGACAGAGGCTGCTGAGCCTTAGATATGTTGCAGAGTCATTGAGTGAGCGTGTGTGCAGGGAAAATAGCACAAGAGACCAGCTCCCAGGTTTGGTACCTCTGCTTTCCCATCTACCCCTCCAGTCTGCAGGCTATGCCAGTTGCGTGTCTGGTATGTACTTCGTAGGCCTGTTTGCTTTTAAGTGTTTATGCTTCATGCATATATGCTCATATTGTTTTATTTTGATTTTCAATAAAGTTGAAACTTAGCTGAATTTGACTCTGAGACTCTTCAATGTGGCTGGCCTTGGCCTACTCCAGCCTACTGTACTTTCTATGTAGAAATAGAGGTGAGTCACGTAGCTGCTGTGCTGTATATCATCTGGCAAATGCAGTGGCAACTAGAGAAAGCAGTGCTTAACTGCAGAACTAAAGACAGAGGGTACAACTGCTAGCATTCTCCATCATTCTGTATCCCTTGGGGTTTCAGGTGTCTGGGCCCCTGCAGAGACCCTGACAATTTCTCCTGGAGGGGCAGTAAGGATACCAAGTGGCTTAGCTGGCCAGTGGCTCCCTGTGCTAACATGTAGCTGGGCAGAGGTTTTCAGGCTGAGTGCCTTACAAGAGAAGTGTGCCGGGCAGGAGCAGTCCAGCAGTGATGAGAGGCAGAGATGGGGCATAGCGCAGAAATAGATACAAGGGCAGCCCGTTGTGGTTTGCATTTTGAGTGCAGGCTTATAATGCTGTACAGCAAGCTGTCTGGAGAAGTGTGCCAAAGATTGCCTAGTGTTGTGTCAATAATTTTTAGCAGTGTGTCGTATGACAGCAGAGTCCTCTTATTGTGTAGTTGGTGAAAGTCTTTCTCACGTTTTCACTCCCTTGTTTCGTTCTTAAAACAACCTGTCAGGCTGCCCCTGATTTGCAGCATGCTACTCTGTGGACTCTGCTGAATTTAATGTGCAGCTTTACTTTCCACCAAATCAGATATCTTAGGGAAGGCTCCAGCTCCGCTCTGCAGATCAGTTGCCTCTGCCTGGGCTGGGAGTGTTTTCAACTGCAAAATGTACAACCAGACTAATTTCATTCACTTACATTCCTTCCAGTGAGACGGAGAGAGCAGTGAAACATGAAATTCTTGGACATACAGTGAACATGGTCATGCTCACTGTCCCAACTTCTTAATGACAGCTTTGTGTTTACTGCTCAGCTATAAAAATGAGTAGCTGTGGTTCTAGCTGGATATCACCCACTGGGTACCTGGGGAATGGGCCTGAGGAACACAATGCGCATAAATTTTCTTCTCAGTGCTTGATCTCCTATTTTCTGCTTGAAAGCAACTTAGGGACTTTCTGAGCTGGAGTTTTGTTACTGATGAGACAGTGAATGCATTATAGCTGTTCTGCTGTAATACAATTAGAGGAAACTAACCAACATTCGCAAGGCATGAGCAGGTAACTTTTCTGGAGCTGCATATCAAAATCATTCCGAGTTTGGAGGCACAAAACACGTAGTGGGCTCCAGAGGAGAACTGCTGAGAGGAGGCTGTAGGCAGAGTACAGTATGTGGACCCAGCAGAAAACTGTTCACTGGGGAGTACAGCTGGGATGCAGGGAAATCTGTCACTTACAACCTTGAAGTCCTCGCTGGCTCGTCACTCCCAAATGTATGGACAGAGACAGTATGGGGGGAAATGCACTTGGGAGCAAGGAAGGACAGAGGGAATGAAGGGAGAAGCCAGATAATACCGTATCAGTGGTGTACTGTTAAAATAGATCTCCATATCTTCTACAGGAGCACTGCGTGTGTAACAGACTAAGCCTTTCATCTGTTGCTTCTGTTAATCTTTCAAACTGGAAGTGGAAAAATTCACTAGAAGCAAGAAACCAGTCCAGGAAATGGGTCTGGTTTGGTACATGTTTGAGAGAAGAGTATCTATTCAACTGTCTTCCTTTTAGTGTGATTTTTATGGGTGTTTGTCTGGACCTGCTGATAAATAGTGTTGGCTGATTAAACAAAGCATGTTCAAAACATGTGAATTGAGTCAGCTGAATTAAATAACTGTTGGCCTCTACTTAAATTTCTTCCAGGTTTAGGATCCTCTAAGGTCACTGTTTTCTAGCTTTTACTTTGTCTGCTGTGGGCAAGCACTGTAGCGTTTTACTAGGCAGCTGGAACTTGATGTGATTGCACAAGAGCAGACAGTGGGGTAGGCTTTGAACTCCCAGCAGCAGGAGAGCCGGTAGCACAGCTGGGACATCCCGCTGGGGCCTGGCTAGCATCTTGTCCTGGTTTGCATGAGAGAGAGAGTTGAATGAGATATGATCCCATACTGGAATGAAATACAGCGTAATAAATGCTATCAGATAATGAGCTTGCTGCTCAAAGGAACAGCAAGCTGAAGTGTCCAGCTTTAGTGACTCTGTATAATTTGATCTGTCCTGAGCCCGGCACTGCAGCGAAGAACATTTTGCAAGTGTCCTACCTATGCAAAATGCATCTTCCTTTGAAAAATGGAGAGCGTGGAAAAACTGTACTGCTGCAGAGCTGGGCTGTGTGAGGAGGGAGGGAAGGGATCAGATGCTCCAAATGCATACTTGGTGTGTCAGAACACCAAGTTGCATGGTCTTTTCTTCCTTACCCGTTTCTCTGTCTCCCCCAAATAACACATTCTGACACATACCAGAGAAATGCCACCAGATAACGAAAGGAGGCTGAGCCCAAAGAACATGTACTAGGATGCCAAGCAGAGCTTGCAAGACAAGAGCTAGAGGAGAGGCAGGCTTTGGTAATCAGGATAAGAAGATGGAGATCCTCACTTGCTAGTGGTGGCTGAAGGCAAGCTGCTATAAACAGGGCTCATGGGCTGGAGAGAAAGCAGACACTGTAGAGCTACTGCTGACTCCAGTATATCTTGTCTAGGATGGCAGCATGATGTGGTGTTCCCACCTCACCCACCCCTGTTTTCTGGGGCCACCTTTGTGGCAGCAGTGTAATTCCTCAGCAACAGTTCTGTAGAATCACAGAATCACAGAATTTCTAGGTTGGAAGAGACCTCAAGATCATCGAGTCCAACCTCTGACCTAACACTAGCAGTCCCCACTAAACCATATCCCTAAGCTCTACATCTAAACGTCTTTTGAAGACTTCCAGGGATGGTGACTCCACCACTTCCCTGGGCAGCCTGTTCCAGTGCCTCACAACCCTTTCAGTGAAGAAGTTCTTCCTAACATCTAACCTAAAACTCCCCTGGCTCAACTTAAGCCCATTCCCCCTCGTCCTGTCACCAGGCACGTGGGAGAACAGGCCAACCCCCACCTCGCTACAGCCTCCCTTGAGGTACCTACAGAGAGCGATAAGGTCACCCCTGAGCCTCCTCTTCTCCAGGCTGAACAAGCCCAGCTCCCTCAGCCGCTCCTCGTAGGACTTGTTCTCCAGGCCCCTCACCAGCTTCGTCGCTCTTCTCTGCACCCGCTCAAGCACCTCGATGTCCTTCTTGTAGCGAGGGGCCCAAAACTGAACACAGTACTCAAGGTGCGGCCTCACCAGAGCCGAGTACAGGGGGACGATCACCTCCCTAGCCCTGCTGGTCACACTGTTCCTGATACAAGCCAGGATGCCGTTGGCCTTCTTGGCCACCTGAGCACACTGCTGGCTCATATTCAGCCGACTATCCAGTCGGTCATAGAGGTCATATGGTTTGCTCCAAGGATTTGAGGTGAACTGTTTTCTACCAAAAATTTTGTCAAAAACTTAGGGAGTCCTCAGTTCGAAGGAAACCTGTCAAATGTAGTCTTGATGATGGTTTGAAAGAGACATTTTCTAGGACAATTTTTTTTGTTTTGTTTTGTTTTGTTTTAATTCCCAACCCTGCCATAGCTCTCCTGCCATGTCTCAGCCTGCAAAACATCAGGATTAACAATACTCAGTAGAACTGTTACGAAGGTATTGCAATAAATAGACCCATCCAGTAGCTGGAAATAGCAGTAGCAAAAACCGCTTACAGGAAGCAGATGGGTGGTAGCAGCATCCTGCTGTTGGCTAGTCAAAGTGGGTACAGTGTGTGCACATGGTTTACTCACACTCTAGGTTCATTTTTTTGAGGAATCCTGAGAAGTTGATCCTTTTCTTTCCTGAGAATCCATTTTCCCAAGCAATTACAAGCCATTCTGGTCATCTTTTAGACAGGTGGAAGTGGGGTTGTTACTGCAAGGCTCTGAGTGAAGATGGAGTTAGTCCCCCAGTAAATCTGGATTTTTCACATGCACTGGAACTATGTGAGCAAAAGAGATTTCAAATGTTTTACTTCAAGATCTAGGAATGTCTCTTTGGTCTGGAGAAAAGTAGAAAACATGAATCAAGACGTGCTTGCAGATGTGCTTTGTAGATGGATACAAAATTGGTTTTGTAAGCAACAACCAAATAATTGCTTAGGAGAAAAGGAAGTATCAGAGCAGAGCTGTTTTGCTTATGCTCTCCACTATTTGGTTAATGGGTTTATTAACCTTAGGTGATGCTGCTCTTGTTTGTGCTGTTTTCTATTTTAGAAGATGTTTCCGCCTTAAATGATTTAGTGAAGCTGAATTCTGTTGATTTATGGTGGTATATTTTTAGCAATTAATTTATTAGGATTGACAGTGGCCCTGAACATTGCAGAGATTGAGCTGTAGCATGTGTTCATTGTATTTTGCCCCTTTATAGATCTCTGTTCCTCTAATAGGGATTAAATTGTCACTTTTGAGAAGATTATCTTCTAAAACATTGTTATGTTAGAGTATAATGCTGTACCAGAATCACCAGAGTGACTGTCTGCATAATGTTTTGGGGAGGGAATTAGGTAATATCTCAGATTTTCTCTATTTTCAGGGCTCTAATCATGGTAAATTAAACACTTTTGTGGAGGCTGGAACAGCATTTCACAGTTTTGTCACCAACAGTCATGTTGAAAAGCAACATGAGGATACATGTATAACCCTTCCGAATACAAAAGAAGTTAAATGGTTTTCTGGAAGATGCTTTCATATGCATCCTGAATTTCACGTTCCTGAGTGCATTCTCTTTCATAGTCAAATGAATGATGCTAGATCATAGTAAGTTTTAATTCAAGCCTTCAGATGCTTATGCTGGGTTTGTGCTGTCTGCAGGGAATGGTGCCCAGTGACTGCAAGTGCAAAGCTAAAGAGATCATTTGGCAACATGCTGAACACTGCCTAGCAAATCAGATTGCTTAAGTAACCTGAAAAATGATTTGAAAGTGTTTCTGAAGTACCTAAATGTTTTCCTATAGGCTTCTTGTAGTGTGAAAGCAGAACACGGCCTTTGCTCTTAGTTTTGGTGCTTTCCAGGTAACAAAATGTGTTGCCTAAAGCAGATTTTGGAAAATGCTGAAGGATTTAGAAGAACGTGTCCTTTTAGTCTTAATAGGATTTAGGCTTCTAACTCCCCTGTCAGCATCTGAAAATATTTGCTCATTAGGCTGTCTGGGATAAACCAGTCTGCACAGTACCGTGTTTTGAAGGAGCTATTTAAAGTGCTCTTGTTCTTTTCAGTGACACAGTTCGTATGAGGATGTTATGTTTGAATCTCTTCACAGGTACTTTGTGTTGTGACAGCCCCATCTTTGGTGTCATTGAAGAAGCTGTGGACAAGTGATTTTTCCAGCTGTTAGAAAAGTGCACTGCATGTGCTGGGGGTGAGGAGGAGACTGTCTGTTTCCTGTTGATTTGGCTTTGCTCTCAGGTGCATTGCTGTACTACAAGGATGCAAAGGAAAGGCATCTCCGTGCTTTTTGGTTTGAGGTGGAGGTGAAGGTTTTGGCTTGCTTTCAAATGCTTTCCTGAGTGTCCTTTCCATGGAATATGGTTGCAGAAGAGAGAACAGTGTAGTCAAAGACAGGTGCAAACAATAATCTCCAAGTGATCTTGGGTGACTCTTTGACTTCTTGGAAGCATGGGATTGGTGCAGCACAGAACAAAGGCAATTTTGACCTTTTGCATATACAGTTCAAGACTTCCATTAAGGTACAGCATTATACTAAGAGGGAGTAAAAGCCAAGGGTGCCTGACTTGGGGAAGACAAGCCACATCCTTGAGTTCTACAGCTTAAATGGTCCATCAGCATGTTCCCTGCCAGCAGAGTTCCAGTAGCTGATGCTTATTCTCTCTCTCTACTGCATTGTTTATAGCCCAAAGCCAAGGAATGGTATTTTCTGAGGTATGCCTTTGAATATTACAAGTAAGAGTGGGTAGGAAAGGGTTTATTTTTTCATGGCAATTAATCTTGATGTTATGGGAACTAAAGACATAGAAGTACTTTGACTTAGCTTAAAATCCCTTTGATAGCTCCAAAATGACTTATTTTAAAAATTATTACACCATTATATTTGTTTGTAAAAGTTAAATTTTGTTTCAGATCTACTGACTCCTAGTGATTTGAACTTGGCCTAGAGGGGTGAAGTTTTTTTTTTCAAATGTAGGGTACTTACATGCAGACACTGGAGCTTAGGTTGACTTTGGAGAAGCAGATTGGAAAATACTCACTATACCTTTGAGGAAACTGGCAGCATGTGCCTTGTGCTGACTTCCTGGGATTGTTCTGTAACTGTAGTAGGTTTGATTTCCTTCTGCCTGTTGGGCATTTTCCAGATCACCTGTTTGCTTGCTGTCTTGGCTGGCATTAAAAGATCCAACTGTGAATGCACATTTCTTCTGGGCTTCCAAGTCAGTGCTTGTGTAAGGCAGCAAGGAAAGACAAGTTTCTTGCCAGAGGATTATTCTGGAAGTCAGTACTGTGGAAGGAGATAAAAGATGTATCCTCTACACTGAAAGAAGACATCTGCAGATTTTTGGAAGTTGCAAGCAATTCCTTGGAGACTTTGAGGTCTGTGTGAATGCCATGGGACAGAATCCTTTTATGTCTGCTTTCCTATTCTGTAATCCTGTGAGCTTGTACAATTCAGGGCTGATGTCATCCCAATCAAGGGAAACATGCACGCATGGTAAGACTGTGCATGTTGCAACACCTTGGCAGCAAATCCTATCTTCGGCCAAGAATTAAACTTGGCTTTTGCCTCTTCTCCACAGTCCTTCCTGCCAGTCCTCTCCAGCAGCAGCCTTTTCTCCTGCAGCCTTCTGGTTGCTGCTGACAATGTCAAGCCTCCAACCGCCAAGTTCTTTGGATGTGGGAGCTGGCTTTGTGGCAACATGGCAATATGATGACAAACTGCTGGTTCTTGTTTATCCCTCAGCCAGTCTCCACGTCACAAGAAAGCACTGATATCCAGGCATGTGTGTGGTGACATATTCTCGTCCTGCTTTCCAGCTATCTCCAGGTAGAGCAGTCAGGTAGCCTGTGGTGGTGCGTAGTAGACACCAAGGTAGTCTCTTGGCTGAATTCACACTTTTAGCAACCCTTTCTGGTTGCTAGAAACGTGTCAGAAATCTGTCTCTGCTATAAGAGCAAGTTGAGGGGCCCATGAGCTCTGTGGATATGTGTGAATGCTTTCTGTTATGTGGCTAAATTAATGGCTTATTTAACAATGCCATTTGGTATGTGAAGTAGATGTATAAATAAACCAGTTTGATCTATTTAAGTAATTTAATAAAATCAAAATGTATAATTTGAAGGGCCTGTTAACTGCCTCTAGTTGCCAGTTATTAAAACTTGTAACTGAGCTGGTTTGCAGGCAGCTTCTGTGGGTATCCAGCTCAGGTGATAGGGCTGGTTTTCTTGGTCATCAGATGTCACCATGCCGGGAAGATACTAACCACCACTGTCTAGTTAAACTCCAAGATGAAATAATTCTTCCATGTAACAAATAGAAACATTTCTGATCTTATGGGTATGTCAAGTTTAAACAGTTTTACTAGGAAAGGTATACTTTTACAGAGACTTTCTTCTCTGAAGTTATTCTCTGGGAAGATTATTGTATTAACTTCTACACTGCCTCTCCACATACAGTTATTTCCCCCACACTAGATGGCTCTAAATTGATTATTGTGCATATAATACTGTGTTCTTTAGCCAATTTCAGTTTCACATTACAGCAGCATCTGGAACTTTTTAAATAAGGAGGCACAAATGTACAAAAAAAAAAAAGACTACAGATTGGAACAGCCTACCAATCAATACGACTGTTGGCTTTGTCTCAGTGCTCAGTTTTCAAGTGCTAGAGAAATAAAATATTCTGGTATTGGTTGAGACAAGAAAGTTCTGGGTGAAGAACTTAGGCCTAGAATATGGGGAACGTTACAGACTTAGCTGGGAAGATAAAGCAATAAACATTTACAAAAGAGAAAATCTTTGAGTGTTGTGTCAATTCAAAATGAAGAATGGTTTGAGCCATTCATTTGATCCTATTATAGTAGAAAATGCAATTTGAGGCGCCTTCCTTGATCTTGCTCATGCCTTCTAATACAATTAATAAAAACAGAACTTGCTTGGATGGACACAGGTAGTACCTGTATTTTAATCAGCTCACTGTCTGAAATGCTATCCTGAAGGATGTAGCCTGAGGTAGATGATAAGTAGATGATGGTTTAGGTTAGATGTTCAGAGGCTGAAAAAAACCATCACGCATGCCTTGCCACACAGAGCTGTACAGCAGGCAGTGTTAGCAGGCCACATCAAGGTGTTCCTGATGCTCTGGCAGCTAAAGGCAGGAGACAGCCAGGAGCAGTAACCTGGTGGCTTCCTGTGGAAGTTGTTGATGCAGCTCACAGAGACCTACAAGGTGTGTCTCGGAGCTCAGAGGCAGGAGGACCAAGTGCATCCCACATCCAGTCTCTGCTGAGTACATTCAGCCTTTCCTAACAGCAATACATCTATCTTCCAGTCTGCAGTTATTTGCTTCTTTTTGAAGAAGCAGTTACTTGTAGTGCGTGGGCATTTGGGTGTGAGAGTGAAAAGATGCGCAGAAGATGTGGAGACCATCTAATTCATCTTCTTGTCCCAAGGCAGGAGAAGTACACCAAAAGGATGACTGGGAAATGAAGCTAATGGTATGTTAAATCCAGAGATGGAGACATTCAGTGACCCTGGAGAATCTGTCACTGCTTCATCCCTTCCCATCTCAGTTTCCCCCAGTACCCAAAACACTCACTGTTGCAAGCTGAACTGTCTTCTTGCCACCCGCTAGCTATGGATCACAACTCACTACATTTTCCATTGTAACCACTGTTGCAGGTAGAGTGAATTGTGGTTATGCCTCTCTCCTTCCTCAGGCTTCCCTTTTCTAAACCGATTAAACCAGTTTCTTCATCCTTTCCTGTAGCTCATGTTTGCAGACTGATGAATAGTCTTGCTTGTCTCCTCTGAACTCTAACTTTGTTTCTGCCTCAGCAGTGTCCAGAATCGGACACAGGACTCTGGCAGAGGCCTTGACAGGACTGAGTAGGACAAAATAATTACTTCTCGATATTTGCATATGACACTCTTAGAAACTGCCTTTTGCAAAAGCATCATGTTGTTTACTTGTACATTTTATGGTGCACTGCCACCCCCAGATCCTGTCTGATAGTATGGCTGCTTTCCCAATTATTTATCACTTTTTTTTGTGTACTATTTTTTTTCTCCTTCCTAGGTTATTGTTTGATCCATCTGAGAGTATTCAATTATTTTACCATAATTGTTGTGAAATATTTCTCTTTCTGGAGGACCTTTTTCACCCTGGAATTAAAAACAAGGGAAAACAAAAAAGTATTTTTCATAATAAATCTCCTTGTACTGAGGTAGAGAGACAAGAGTGCACAATTAATTTTGAGCTCCTTAGCCTATTACAGAAAGGTACGTTCAGTTTGCAGTGAGAGCCCTTGTCCTGAGAAGACCTTATGAATCACTTTGCTTAAACATGTTGACTGTTTGTGAGCGTGAAAAGTCCTTTGATAAAGTTTCCTCTTTGCTTTGAAAGCTCAAGCGTTCTGATGGACGTCAGACCCAAATTTGTCATAAACGTTGCAAACAAATTGCAATTATTCATGAGCTCTGGCTAAAGACTGTTTGATACGTGTCACTCTATGAAAAGAGGAGAAGCAAATGGTTTGGGATGGGTATTCTAAATGAGCTGTATCAGTGTGTTTGAGATCATGGTGTTTCACACGTGCAGAGAACAGATCTGTGCAGTTAGAAGTGGCAGTGCTAGCAGCCCGTGGACCAGCTTTCTGGTAGTTCCTGGTAAGATGTTTCATCTGACCTGTTGCATCAGTCCAGTCAATGTGTGTGAAAGGGAAAGCTGATAGTAGTGTTTTAATCTGTTTGTTGTGCAGTGGTTTTTGTTTTATTTTTCTGCTGTAGACTGTGTGCTTACTGCAAAGCCTTCTTTCATGCGTTGGCTGTAGTGCTTGCCAACACCTTTGAAAAACATCCAATTCTCCATCAAGGGGCTTTTAATGTGAAAAGGACTGAGGAAGAAGGCCCTCATGACAAAAGCAGAGGTGTCATCTTGTGTCAGCAGTCAGGAATTCACCAAATTGGGCCCAGTCTTCTCTTCTTCAATGAAATTACCAAAAAACATTACAGAAGTACACATAGAACTTCCCTTCTCCTTCTCCTGCTCAGCTCAGGCTCCCACGCACACTCTGAGGAGTCTGTAGGTGTCTAGCTGCCACGTGTAACCATGGAAAAGTCTCAGAGGAGTTTTCTGGGGCCAGCCAAAACAGATACTGGTGAAGTTGATGCTTCGTGTTTCCTACAACATGAAGGAAATTGACTGTATGTATTTGTGCTTATTTGTATCCAGTACTTTTTACTTGACCTGTTAAATGCAGAATTTCCTTCAAGGGTAGATAAAGCTATGCAGTCTAATGGTTGTGATAAGAAAATAGAGTGGGCAGAAGCAAAAAGTGTTTTAAAATAGATCTTCCATTGACCAGATTTTTGAGAACCTTCCACACTAGGAGGTCTGCACTGGTGTGAAGTCCTTTGTGATGCAGAAATACTCGTTGCACCATTTTTCAGCAGGGAAATAAAAAAAAAAAAAAAAAAAAAAAAAAAAAAGACATTGTGGAGGTAGGAAAAAAAGTAAAAAAAAAAAAGAGAAGCTCACAAAAAAAAAAATACAGCTTTGGAATATCTGGGGATGGTGGACAGTCTGAAGCAAACAAACATTTTAGTTAAAAAATAATGCAGTTAAGGACAATAATGAAATGAATATAGATTTAACCAGCAGAACTTATTGATGGGGGAAGGTGAGCAGGTAATGTTTAAACTAAGTATTTCAAAACCAACAGAATGTGATGATGCACAGCAAAGGCTTTTAAAGGAACTAGCACAGAATATCATGGACTGGTAGCCAGCATGTTTGAAAGTTCATGAATAGCAGGTAAGTTTCAATAAAACTGGAGTAGGTAAGTGTAGTAATAACTTTTAACAAGACAAAAAGATACCCTAGGAAATTGTTAATCAGACTATATGAATTAAAAAAATAAAATCTCAAAAATAACAAAAGGTCAACCATGTCAGCACATTTTTCAACTATTTTAAATTGGACTTGAATTAACCCTTTCTGGTGGTGCAAAACGCTGGGCGTCTTGTACCATGCTGTTGCAAGAATTCCATCAGAGCAGAGGAAAATCATTCCGGCCTTAAAGTGTTAATTATTTTTACTTTCTGATTGCTTGGATCTGTTTTTAGATGATGGTTTTTAAAATGTGTAGTCTTTTCATGGACCATTGTTGAATGTCCTTGGATGACTGGTCTGTCTGACCACAAGTTGAACAAACACCGAACTGCACCAATACATCCTTGACACAATGTCTCCTTAGGGTTGACCCAGTGGCTTTTGAGTAACATGGGTTCATTCAAGATAAAAAATTGTGCTGACAAAGCTTTGATGGCCTCCAAATAAACTGAACATGTGGGACTGGATTAACTGGACCATAAATAAAATTGTCTGTCTCTTCCTGCCTGGATCTAAAATAAATGTGCTGATAATATTTTTAAAGTCTCTACAGAGGAGTGATATAGCCCCAGCAGAGACTGGATATAGATAGACTCAGAAGGCAGTTATCATGATTTGGGTTTGTGTTTATTTGATTATCTTTCTTGCAATTAGAGAATCTGGGAGAGGTCCAGTGTCCCAGAGTGTGGATGACTTGCCAGTGTCCATAGCCAAAGACAAGGAATGAGGGAATACTTTGCCAGGGTGTGAAGCCTTCAGGTTTTGTTTTACTTGGTTTCAAATGTTTGGAAGCCTATATACAATCAGACATACTAGCTGTGGGCTTGGTGACTCAGATTTGCACCTCTGAACCAATAGTGCTGCTGTTTTTACATTTGTAAACTCACAGTTCCCTGGCATGCACATTAGACAAGCTGGACACTTGTCTGATAGTGGTGCTGTCTCTTACATCTGAAAGGTCTCCAAGAATTTACTCCTCCTGGAAGGAATTGTACAACAGGTTTCAGTAAAGACTGCAAGGGATCGGGGTTCTGAATTTGGTGCTAAGCATTGATGCCGCCCAGAGGACATACCAAGGGAGTCAGTTGTCTCTCTTGGATCTCACTCTCACCATTTAAGGCTCGGTGTGGAAGTGCTTCCTTCCTCAGTGCTTCTTGTCATCTGTCAGGGCATCAGTACTGTCATGCTAAAACAATCTGGCACGTCACCATTGCGACTCATCTGAAATCAATACTGAAACATGGACACGTATTACCACTGAGTCTGGAAGGTATGAACAACTCGATTATAAGAAGCAAATTTGACAATAGTTAGCACATGAAGTCAAGTGCTAAGCACGTGACAATCAGAAATGAACCCTACCCTTCTGCTCACCTTTGGAACAGCAAAAATGGGAAGTGTTGAGCTGAGTGAGTGCTGGCTAAGCTGGTCAGCTCTTCAGTCCATCAATGGCAGCTTAAGTAACTGGGGCTTATTTGGGCAATCATGACAGCAGGTCACACACTAACCAGCAGAGGGAGGAGACTAAGTCTGGAAAAGAAGGCTTGAAGTGGTAAGGAAGGAAGATTTATGTAGAGCTTTGTAGGATGATGGGCTTCAGACAATGTGTCAGAACCAGGTCAATGTGCTGGTATATTGTAAAATCCTACTTCTGCGTGCAGGAAGGAGAGTTTGGGTATTTTCTGAAATCTACTTCTGAGTGCAGGAAGGAGAGTACAAGCAATGAAGCAAGACACTAGCAGGAGTGTTATCCTTAATTTGCAGCACTGCTCTGTTGGAAGATTGTGGCTAGTTAGGACTGATGTTTTGGGCAGTGATTCAGTCACAGAGTACTGAGGTATTTTGCAGTTTGAAACTTTTATTTTGTCAGGAATATGCATTAAAATCCAGAGGGCTTGTTTAGTACTGATCTGTGGATCCCTTCTTTTGTGTGTGTGTGTACAGCACAATTAAAAGAGAATATATGTGGTGGTTTTACTTGGGTGGGCAGCTGAGCTCCATCACAACTGCTCTCTCACTCCCCCTCCTCAAAGTGGAACGGGGAAAAAATATGATGAAAAGGGCTCAAGGGTTGAGATAAGGACAGGGAGATCATGCAGTAATTATTGTGACATGCAAAACAGACTAGGCATAGGGAGATAGTAAGATTTATTACCTATTCCTAACAAGCTAGAGAAGTGAGAAACAAAGGAAAGAAACCTAAAGCACCTTCCACCCCATCTGCTCTCTTACACCTCCTCCCTCTCAGCGGCGCAGGGGAACGGGGGAATGGGGGTTATGGTCAGTCTACAGTGCTTCTTCTCTGCCGCTCCTTCTCGGTCACTCTCGTCCCCTGTGCTGTGGGGTCCCACCCATAGGATGCAGTCCTTGATGAACTGATCCAGCGTGGGCTTCCCACAGGCAGCAGCTCTTCCAGAACTGCTCCAGATATGGGTCCGTACCAGGGGGTCCATCCATCCATCCCCCAGGAGCAAACTGCTCCAGCACGGGTCCCCACGGGTGGGCAGCAGCTCCCCCCAGACCCCCTGCTCCTGCGTGGGCTCCTCTCCACGGGCTGCAGCTCCGGCCTGGGGCCTGCTCCTGCGGGGGCTCTCCATGGGCCGCAGCCTCCTCCAGGCCACATCCACCTGCTCCACCGGGGGCTCCTCCACCCATGGGGGGGCTGCAGCGTGGAGATCTGCTCCATGTGGGACCCATGGGCTGCAGGGGGACAGCCTGCTCCACCAGGGGCCTCTCCACAGGCTGCAGGGGAACTGCTGCTGCCTGCCTGCAGCACCTCCTGCCCTCCTGCAGCACTCACCTGGGGGCTGCAGGGCTGCTTCTCATTCCTCTCTCTCTCCCAGCTGCTGTGTGGCCCAGCATTTGTTTGTTTGTTTGTTTGTTTTCCCTGGCTTAAATCTGCTCTCACAGAGGCACAAAACAACATCACTTATCGGCTCGGCTCTGATCAGCAGTGGGGCCCTTACCAAACATGGGGCAGCATCTAGATCCTTCTCACAGAAGCCACCCCTGCATCCCCTCACTACTAAAATCTTGCCATGTAAACCCACTACACTTTCTGCAAGGTTACATCTAGAAACATAATTGATAAACAAGTCTGATATTCTGGGCATTGAGTTGCACCTGGAAAATTAGCAGTAAGAACCTAAATTTGTCTTGTTCAGATGGACAGCTTTATACATGAGCTTTGACTGTAGAATTTTATTGAGCTGCTGAGTATAGTTCAACTTTTTTTTTTGTCTTTATTTTGAGCAATTTCACTTTTAATTAAAACATGGACTCATTTTTCTGCTTTTCAAGTTTGTTTTAGCAAAGATATTTTATGAAGAAGTAGATTCTGAAACAGCCTATTTTAGAGACACTTTATACCTTTTGTTACAGAGGATGAATAAACATGTATTATATCTAAATTTGCAACAGAACCCTTCTTCCTTGTGCTCTGCAGACCTTATCAAGGTTTGAAAAATTATCCTTGTAACTAATATATCCAAACAAAACAAGTTCCTAAAAGCTGAGAGGAAGTATTAGTCACTTGAGTTTGCTGTGTAATTTTGAATTATGGAGCTAACTGTGGAACTACTTAGATTCCTTCTCATATATCGGTAATGTATCAGTAGGGAAAAGTGAAGGGCTGATGAATAATTTGTTGGCTATTTCTGGGTAGATTAAAAGGGAAACCCAGGTTCACCTACTTAGCTTTTAGCAGTATTTTGCCCATACTTCATCTGTGTAGCCACAGTAGTTCACAGATCTTCACTGGGCTCACATAGATCCCAATGTGGTCGATGTACAAAACTTCCAAGGGCTTCTGAAACTTCTTGGGAATCTTAAATTTCGTTCTTGCATTGACTCCAAATTGCTCAGTGGGTCCTGAAGGTTTGACCCCGTTGCAGGTTTTTTAGATATATACAGGCCTTGAAATGCTGTTCACAGGGATGGTGATTTCAGTCCTTCCTCTTTCTCTCTTTCTCTCTTTCTCTCTCTCTTTCCCTCTCTCTTTCTTTCTGTCTTTCTCTCTCTCTTTCTCTCTCTCTCTCCTTCTTTCTTTCTTTCTCTCTTTCTGTTTGTTTGATATGGATTTAGCATTCAACACCACAACATATTTACTAACTTAAAAAGTACAACCTGCTTTGAACAGAGTCTCTGTTGTCCTGCTAGGTTTTTACTTAGTTGTATTCAATCATGAATGATGAATTTTTGGCCCAAAATCTGGTCTCACTGAGAGTAACTCGTGCCTGCTGTTGGCTGATGTTTTTGGCTGAGTGTCATTAGAACAATGTCTATGAAGACTCTTAATGCCAACAGGGCTCTTGTGGACTTTTCTTCCAAGCTGAAATGCTACTGAATCTAGAAGAATTAGGGAAGAGGTAATACTAGTATTTCCTGGTCTTCATTGAGTTCCCTGTCCTGCTCCTGGGAAAACAGTAACTACTGGAAAAGATGAGGAGGTCTGGGATGCTTTGAAGGGTGAGTGAGCACCAATGTGGAAACAGAGTCCTAGTAGGGTGCAGCAGCAAAACACACCAACAAAACTGAGCATTGTGCATTGTATGATACTGATTTGTCTCTGAGAAATGCTAGGTTGATCTGCCAGTTAGAGGGACATGAGCTAGTCCAGTGGAGTCCCCATTAATGTCACTTTGTTATTAATGACTTTGGTAAAAGAGTGTTCCTTACCTCACTATCTGGGGATCCTATATCACAGGGTAGAAAATCTTAGATGAGTAATGAGTAGGAGACAATTTCATTTCAAGATTTGTTTCTAGTTAGAAAGGCTAAAGGTGAAACTAATCAGAAATACCAACAGGACAGCATTCTTTTCCAAGGTGATCAAGGGAGGAATTTGTAGTTCAAGAATTATAAGATTTTTTTTTTCTATTTGTTGCATTTTGACACAAGTTTCTCCTTTATTTTCCTTGTATGTTAGTTTGGAATATCATTTTAATCCTTTCATATGAATATTCAACAAACAGACAAACAAACAAAAAAACCTCAAGGAGCTTTATGGTGGGAATATGTCTTCTGAGCTTTGCACAATTCTCAGTGCACTGGAAATTTTTGCTTTGGTATTGAAAATTAGAAATCTTAAGCTAATGTATTTTTGCATTTTTCTACACATGGAGCAAACGTTGATTTGCTATTGGTTGCACTGCAGCTTTTTCACATAACTTCAGTGAAAACATTGCCCTTCCTAGTACAGGATAACTATTAAAGGGTTCTCCTCCAAAGCCAAAGTACAACATGCCCATGAGATAAATCTGGCTGCTCTTTGTTCATGTTTTACCATCATGTTTCATCACACCCTAAAGCCATCCTCCTCATAGTTCATTTTAATCTTAACAGACTTTTGTCATCTTGATGTCTGCGTGAAAATGATGGGCTCTTGGCAGATACCTCTCCTTTTCTCAGGGGTCTTTGAGCAAATGTTTATCTGGGACACTTAACCCTGACAGTGAGTGTGTTTGACCATGTGCTGGAACTGCTGAAGGGAAGGTGAACTTCCCTAGCCTTTAGCAAAATGATTTGACTGTCTAGGCCTCAAAAGGGTGAAAGAAGACTGGGCTAGCTCATTGAAGGGATTGCTGCCTACCCTTTTCACTGAGCTAATTAAGAAATCTCTGTTCAGTTACTTTGAAGGGTATGAGTTCAGAGATACTCCATGGTTTTCATGCTTGACAAAATCTCCAGATAATTTGTCTGTGATGCTTTTTGTTCCAGTCCATTCCAAGTGACAATGTTGGTACATGCCTATTAAAAAGCTATGGCAATCTAATTTGAGCTAACATTGTTCTGACTTCATAAGTTAATGGACTGCAGTAACTGTTTAGTAAAATAATACACCTGTATAAGATATTTAGTGGGGGGGAAGGGAAATAATAAAGTCATGTGATACAGCAGATAAATCATCTAACAGGGCTAACATGGGAAATAAGTATGCTTTCTTCTGGCTCTAGATATATTGAAACTGGCACAGCAGTCCACAGGTTAAAAATATACTTGAAGAGCAATAGTTTACCTAATCTCTGAGGTTTCTTGCAAATCAGTTGAAATTAAGTGTTCTCTTAGAACTGATACAGGCAACATTGTTCTTAGAATTGTAGAATCATAGAATGGATTCAGTAGGAAGGGACCTTAAAGATCATCTAATTCCAACCCCCCTGTCACGTGCAGGGACACCTCCCACCAGACCAGGTTGCTCAAAGCCCCATCCAGCCTGGCCTTGAATGCTTCCAGGGATGGGGCATCCACAGCTTCTCTGAACAACCTGTTCCAGTGCCTCACCACCCTCATAATAAAAAAAAAATTAAATCTAAATCTACCTAATCTAAATCTACCCTTGTAATTAATTCTTAAAGTTAATACTCCTTGTCCTATCACTACACTTTCTGACAAGTCCCTCCCCAACTTTCCATTAGACTTCCCTTAGGCACTGGAAGGCCGCTGTAAGGTCTCGTCTCCTGGCTGAACAACCCCAACTCCCTCAGCCTGTCCTTGCAGGAGAGGTGCTCCAGCCCTTTGATCATCCTTGGGGCCCTCCCCTATACTTGTTTTAACACATCCGTGTCCTTCTGGTGCTGGGGGCCCCAGAGCAGAACACAGTGCTCCAGGTGGGGTCTCACGAGAAGAGAGTAAAGGAGGAGAATCATATTCCTTGTCCTGTTAGGCATGCTTCTGTTGATGCTGCCAAGGATATGGTTGCCTTTCTGGGCTTCAAGCACACATTGCTGGCTCATGATGAGTTTCTCATTAGCTAATGCTGCCAAGTTCTTCTGCTCAGGGCTGCTCTCAACCCATTCTCCACCCAGCATGTGTTTGTGCTTGGGATTGCCTCAGCTCAGATGCAGGACCTTGCACTTGGCCTTGTTGAACTTCATGAGATTCTCATGGGCTCATCTCTCAAGCCTGTCAAGATCCCTCTGGATGGCATCCCTTCCCTCCAGTGTGTCAACCACACCACAGTTGCTAGCATATAGTAATCCCTTTCAAGAATAAAACTGTAAGACAAGAAAAAATACTAAACCAGATGCTTTTTACTTTTTTTTTTTTTAATTTATATTTTTATTTTAACATTAAGCAGTGTCTTTCAGAAGTACCGAGCGCCCAGCTGTTCCCTGATTGCACTGACAGCAGGTGAGTTTTCATGGGTCTGAAAATCAGAACATTTCAGATTTTTCCACAGTGTGAGCTTGGTGTTGACTGAAGTGGGACTGCTGGTCACGTACTGATGTGGACAGCCAACAATATATAAGTACTTGCTGCCTGGCAGTGGAGTCAACTGCCTCATCCCAAGAAGATCCACTCAAGGAGGAGGCACAGCACAGCTGGTGGCTTTTGAATTCCAAATCTACCTTGGAATACACTAACATTTCCATGGGACTGAGTGCACAATTACTATGAAGAGCATAATTTTAGGCCTGTATTTCACTGTGTAGAATTTTTTGTCAGCAGTTCCTCTTGGAAAGCTTCTGCACTGAGATCTCTGCCCGAGAACAGCTAGGGACCATTTCAGTGGTTCTTGTTTGTGGTTTTTCTTGGCAAGTCTACCACTAATATAAACTGTCTATTTCACCTATGTAGCTTGAAAAGGTCGTCTTGCTCTGTTGTGCTCCATTTGGAAGCCAGAAGCTTCTCTTAGAGATGCTCCGAGTTGCTTCTGCCATAAACACTGGTTCAAAGTCCTAGCTCTGTTTGGAACAGCAGCCAGAGTCCCCAAACGTAATTGTTCTGTTGAGTGGAAAAATATTTTATCAATGCTGAGTGTTTTATATGGAACATGCTTTCCCCAGCTGGCAGAACTTCAAGAATATCCAAAGTATCTTGTTGCATGGTTACTGGAAGGCATATGATAACTGTCTAGGCTTGTTCCTCACATTGTAAGGGTAGGTTATTTACTCTGTTAGCTTTATGGTCTTGATTTGCTCATGCGTACATGAATTATGCAAGGAACGTACATCTGTTTTACAGAAACAGGGAGAAGAACTCAACCTGATGTAAAGTTTATTTTCTGAATTATTCCATTTTTACCACTAGAAAAGGTATACAGAAACAGTGATAACTGTTTAAAACTTCAGTATGCTGCATTTCTGAGACATGCAACTGTCCTAGCAAGCTTTTAGATGGTTCTCAAGTTTAGTCCTAAACCTGTGCTAGGCAGAAAAAATGATAAAATAATCCACTCAGGAGGGGACCTGTAAGACCTTTTTCTTTCATCCTGCAGCACTCCAAAAAAACAACTGTGATTGAGTGGAAGAAAACTAGAGGCCAAATCTCAATCATCACGTTTATTAAATTACATTAATTGTGTTTTAGGGTGATAAAAACTACAATAAATGCTTCCCTTAAAGCTATGTGGATAAGTTAGGCTTTAGCAATGCTGCTGACTCTACTTAGAGTGGTAGCTACAGTAATGGCTGCAGTTTGGAAATCCAAATTATTTCCCTTCTAAGGGAACTTTTCTGTAAATTTGTTTAAAAGTAGGGTTGTTTCTGTGATGGCTAGTACTGTAGCATCAACAGAAGCCAGTTATGGATTAGACTCTGCAGAAATGAAAGTAAAAACAGTGCCTGACCTGTAGCTTACCTTTGTGAAGGCCTGTGTATCCTCTTCTGCAAATATCCTAGGTCTGCCAAGGTTTTGTTGAGTTTAGTTACACTATCTTAATGATTTTTTTCCCTATAAGAAGAACATGTAGTCTCAAATTCAACATCATCTTAGCATTTGCTGTTTTGTCTGTTTGCTTTGGGAGATTCGTTTCACCTAGGGTTGGAAATTCTGTCTCATGATTTAGATCAGGACAAAAAAAAAAAAAAAAAAAAAAAAGTGGAAAGATTGGCACATTGGTTACTATGAAAGAAACACTTTCTACTAGTGTACTGGTTACTAGTGTCCTGTGAATTGGAACGTGAAGGCACCCTGAGAGAAATCTGAATCACAAGCAAGTCTTCACTTTTCTAATTGTTCCCAAGATTGATGTTAACCTGAGTTTGGGAGATACATGGCAATACTAACACAAAACAGGCTAGGCATTGTTAACTGAAGAAGTGCTGGACAGGAAACAGGCAGGAGTTCTAAGTGTAAAGTATGGAAAATCAATTTTTTGCTTTGAATTGTGGCACGGAACTGTAGAAATGTGAAAATTATACAAAGGCATGGTCTCTAGTTCTAATCGATGTGCTAAAAATGTATTTGATGAAGGTTTTAAAAACAATCTTTCCTAATGTTTACAAAATCCTTTACAAAGATGGCAATAATAATAATAAGAAAAGTTTAATGCTTCTCTAGAAACATGCAAACATGCACCATCAGGTCATTTCTAGCACAGAGTGAAGATTCTCTGGGATGAACTGGATGAACTTCATGAAAGCCTGGTGCATTCCCGCAACATGAGGAGGAACCCTAATGAGTACCTGGATGCAGAGCTGTCAGGGAGGAGGAGCAGCAGCCACTCTGTGGGCTCACAGACACATTTTTAGCTCTACAGAAAGAAAGAAGCAAGTCCCAGCAAGGTCATGGAAGTGTCCATGTGAACTGCAAGCTGACCTGCAAAATGGCAATGATCTGTTCCACTGCTGGTCTCATTCCACATTCAGCACATAATGGGGCGTTTATTTCTCCTACTGTCAGTGGAAACATAAAAGCCTCTAAATCCATGTAAATTGCTCAGACAAAAGGTATATTAATGCAATCTGCTACAGTCCAGAGTTGCATTTCTTCCAGCAGCACTGTAAACAGCATTCCCCCAATTCAACATCATCTACCATTTTCCTGCATCAGGAGGGGGAGGATAAATTCATTCACTGCTTCAGCAGTGCCTGATAAATCTTTGGAAGTCCCTTGATTTCTGAGCTCCTAGTTGGAGAATGGTTGGTTTGTGTATTGGTGTAAATCTCAGATATTACAGTCCAAAATACTGTTATCAGAAATTTAGATACTCCAATTGACAATCAAAATTGTTCAGAGCCTCTTGTTGTTCAGTTCTCCAAAGAGATACAGCAAGATTCTGGCACCAGGATTTGCCAGGGTGAATTCATGGTTAGCAGACCAAAGACCAAACTCTTTGACGCCATTATCTCTACCACCATCTACATTGTCTGACTTAAGGCAAACAAAGTGTCATCTAACTGCCTTGGATGGTGATGCTAGGGAAGAAGTACTCCCAGAACTTGTACTGTCTTCTGAGAACAAACTGCATACACAAAAACAAGACCATGGGAACCTTGAAGCTTGTAGGTAACCTCTAGAGTAGTTTCTGTGTCCTTGTGTTTTCATGATTTAAACTGCTCATTTCTTGTCCTCCAGGTGAGCCCTCTGATCACTTTTCTTTTCTAGACACCTGAATCCAAGTTTTCTCACAAAAAAATGGTCCTGATTTTGGAAGATACATCTTTTTATCTGTTCTTTGCAAAAGCTCATTGCAGGGGTGACCAGGAGCATCTCGTCTGGTGCAATAGCCCTGAAAGTGACTTAGGTGTCTCTGAAGGTTGCAGGCAGTGGATTAAATCTCCCACTGTTATTCTCAGCCCCTGCCAAAATCGGACTTCTGCCTGCATGTGCAGGCTGGTGTCTGCAAGGTTCCTCACGACAGGTGGGTTCAGGGTCTCAGAGTCTGAGGCCAGTCCCATCGTTCTGCCTCAAAGGCAACTGAGGCATGGGCACCAGACATCTAAGGAGCTGTGTCTAAGGAATCCCACTTTCTTCTCAGCACTCAGCCTGCTGGACCATTACCATGACAAAGGAGGATTATTGACTTTCATAGCCATGATGCCTTTGATTTGAGGCTTGCTTTGATTTGGGGCAGTAGGGTTCACTGGCCCAGAGAAGTGATGGTCTCCTCCAGGTGAAGAGCAAGGATAGAAACACATTTTTGAGAAGGAGGAGGAAGAAGGAAAGAACTAGCCGAAGAGGCTGAATGGAAGCTATAATGGGTGCTGTTAGTCTCTGGGAAGGGCCCAAAAGCAGACTGTGATTCCTTAAGACAATTAAAAGCAAATTGTCTGGCTGAATGATTGCAGGGCAAGGAAGATGCTCCCCCAGACTATAATTCAAGGGGCTGAATGGCCCTCAAAAATTGAGAGGAGAGAGGGGAAAGTAAAAAAAAAAAAAAGAAAAAAAAAAAAAGAAAGAGAAAAAAAAACAGAGGATGAGGCAAATGATGGAACAGATGTGAGTGCTTTTGTTGGCAAGACTTGGAGGCTAGCGGGATGGCGATAGGCTAATTTGAGGCGCATAATGCCAGGTTCCTTTCATATGCAGAACAGCACTTTGATCCAGTGTGGATGAAAGTGCTGAAAAGTGGAGAGGATGGCAGGGGGTCTTTTGTCTTTGACAAAAAAGGCATCTGCCGGGCTCTAACCCCCTTTTCTCCACCCCCTTAGCCTAGCAGGCCACTCCAACAATGCTAGCAAAGGGGACAAGTGTCTCCTGACAGCTGAAGAAATCTCCAGGAGGAGAATGAGGTTTGCAGCAATATGTATACCAGAGAGCTTAATCGATTTTTTCCACAGTACAAAAAGGGAAAGGGCTGGGGGAAGACAGAGAGATCACAGTGGAAATGGGAGGTGGGAGGAAAAAAAATCCCTTTATAATAAACTTGTTACTTTTGTTCTCCAAATACATCTTTTCAGGAGATGCTTTGATGCTAGTATGAATACACTTAATGGAGCGGGGTAGGGTAGAGTTGCTGGGGCGGGGGAGGTGTGAAGTAAGGAAGAGTAGTCTTGCAGGGAGGACAAATGTAGAGTGATTTCGGTGGATTCCAAAACAGGAAAGATTTTGGAATTAATAAAGCACAGTGAAATGCAAAAGACACCCAGAAAGTAGACACAGTTTGTGTAACATTTGTTTGAGGAATTCAGATCAGTACAAGTTCTTGGGTTTGATTTCTGGGCAAAATTGAAAACTTTTCTTCAAACCTTCCTTCTTTTTCTGTTCTCTTCTTAACTTCCTGGACTGATTACAAATTAAAGCACTTCAGGTCTAAGAGGGGATCTGGGAAGGCAAGTGCTATTTGTGCCGAGCAAATACACCAGTTGCAGATCTGCTGCTGATCTGATTCCTGATTCTCCCTCTCATGCTCTGTCAACTCTCTTCCATCTTTTCACATCTGGTAAACAAGACTGGGATCAAATCCCCAAAGTTTGATGACTGCAGTCTTCCTTAAGTACCACTTTGTACCAAGTCTAATGTTTTCTTTTAGAAATAATGACAGATAAGAGTTATCGACATCTAAGTGAGACCCACCTCAGCAAATTAAATCATTTAAGAACAGAAGGTTCAGGGATCTTCTTTCTTTTGAGATCCTGACAGCATTTATCCAGTACTGTTTACCAAAGATAACCTTCACACCGGGGCACAGCTTTAACCAACACCTGGTGCTGCTAACAGCTTCTCCTTCTTTATCCCCACACGTCCCTTTTCTTTCTACCCAGGACTTACCCTTCCCCCAGGAAGGTACAAGCGATGCAGAAATAAGGAGAAGCTATCACATTCCTTGACAGGCTCTACACACACTGATGCCAAGCTGTAATCCTGTGTAGTTGTTCAGTGGGAGCGCCAGGGTCCCCCTCCAACAGATGCCACCATCCAATTCAGACCAGCTGATGTGGAGAGTATTTTGGCAACAGCATCTCCTACCTTCCAGCTTTGAAATGCCTGCTGACATGAGTTACTATAACTCATTGGGAAAGACTTGGAAGGCAATTGGTGCTACTTTGATTACTGGCCATTTGTCATTCCTTGACTTTTCCAGCTCCCAGTGCTTGAAATGTGGTTGAGAATGGTGCTGAGGGACTTTGTCTGCTGCTGCTGTCAGCAAGGGAGCTGAGACCACCCCGGTCCCTCACACACCTCCAGGGTGAAAGTCACCTCCCCAGGTGGGCTTCAGGTGGTTCTTGTGAGGTTTCACTCTCAGGTGCCACACAGTGATAGGGTGCTGGACAAGAGCCAAATGGGGAAATATATTGCTCACAGGGAAGCCTGACTTGCAGGGAACAGCCCTCTGTACTCCTCCATGCCAAGGAAAAACAACCCACACAGCACAACACAAGCCAGATGACAGAGCTGAGAAGTCCAAGATAGCCTGCTACGTACAGAGGTAATTGTGATCAGGACTGTGTACAAATCTTGGGTAGTGAGCTTGGACATTTTGTTCTTTGAGGTGAAACATGAACCACCTCATTATGAAAAGTCTATTGTGCTTCTCCAGCTGGGCAGACACATCCTTCAGCTGCCACCATCTTGAGACTTCTCTGTGTGTTCAGTACCAACTCTTCCATCTGCACACCAGAAAGAGACACCCTTACCATGGTCCAGACAGCTGCCAAAGCTGCCTCGCCACAACGTCTTTGTGTCATGCCAGCAGTATGTCTGGAAATACGAAAGGAGTGGGAGTGGGTTGTTATTATTCCTGTGTAAACATGTGCAGTAACTCTTCATAACTGCAGGTAGTTATTTCAGTTTTAGATTGTGCCGCTAAGGCAGGTTTATTTAGCTGTTTGCAGTTTATTTTGCGCTAGTTTTTTACTGCTGGTGTGTGGGCATGAGGAAGGGAAGATGCCTGTGTGGGTCAGCCTGGTTGCTACAGTCCAGGCCAGGTGTGTGAGCCTGTTTGTGGGAGAGACTGAATCCGTTTCCCCTGAAACATGCTGCAAGGCTGGAGGGAAAAGGTGTATGTGGAGCAGAAAGTAGCCTGCAGATGGAGAGCCAGCCCAGATAAAGCAACAGCAGGAGTGCAGGCTGTGAGAGCACAGGAAGGTTTGCTTTGTTTTCATGTCTCATCCAGCAGGCTGGTGTTTTCTCTACAGAAGATGGCTACCTCTGCTGGTTTGTGTTTGGATAAAAATTGAACTGTAGAGATTGCAAAGCCTTTGTGATGTGCATACTCTGCATCGAGGCAGAGCTACCTGACCAGCTCAGGAACCCCTCACAGATCTTACTGCTGCTCCGTGGGCAGGGTCAATCTGGTTGTTGTTTTAAAGGCTGCAGAGTTTAGTGAGGACCATATTGTTTTAGTGGTACATTGTCCCAGTGGGTGCTGCTATGGTAGTCCAAATAACCTACAAAAGAATCCATACCCATGGAAGTGTTTTTGGCTGCACTGGTTGTACATACGAACTTTTCCTGGCATAACTTAGCAGCCCTGGCTGTAGAAACCTCACATTTTCAGCACAGATTTGGCTTCCGTCTCAGTGAATCTCATCTGGTCATTAACATCCATTAGAGCTTCTCTGTGTGGGAAGTGAAGCCAAACAAATGGAAAACAATGGCTTCAGAATGCAATAAACCCCAGCCTCCATGCAAACTTTTGTGCAGAAATAAAGTGGTTTCAATTTGTTTTTGTTTAATTTACTTCCAAATAAAGCAAATATCCTTTGTTAAATCTCCTCAGATAGTCTGATGTAACTTTCCTGAGTGGTTAGTTTGATATAATTTTCCTGAGTGTCCACCTGCAGGTATTCTTTTTATCAGGTGCAGTTTGCGACTTTTTGCCCCTTTTAAACACATGAGATGGGAGTGAGTGTTGCTATTCATGAACACCCTTCCAGAACTAAAGATAAATGTTGTGTTCTCATATTCAGTTACATACACAGTGGTTTGGATCCAGGTGGGCATTGTAGTGGGGACAGCATGATTTCAAGCTCTGTGCACTTTTCTGGATTGTTGTCCCGGGGAAGGGCAAATTATGCCTGTTTGTTCCTATATCCATCCTGTCTTGGAAACCCAAGACTTGGTTCACACAACCTGAGTACATGAAGACTCATGTGTGAGTTTCATGTTATTGACAAATACCTCTAGTTTCAGAATGCTTTTGTTGGTGTCCAGGAGTTAACTCCACAGAGACCTTGTCAACCTGCACAGTGCCATCTTGGAAACAAGAGCTAGGAAAATAAGCCCTCATAAGAGTAATTCTGAAATGCGTTTGAAGACCTCAGCAGACATCCCTCAGGTTACTTTCTTTAGAAATAAAGAATAATCAGGCAGTAGATTATAGGAGAACTTGTTGCTTTCTTGTGCCTTTCAAACAGGTCATCTGTGGGGATGCCTGTGCCAGAAGCCAGTGGGGTGGCAGATCTTTGGCTCAGACCCTGAGGCCATTACCAAGAAACACTGACACAAGAAAACCTGTAGAGGATCTCTGCTGATCTCCCCTAGGGGTAGGATCTGCTCAGCCACCACTCTGGTGGTTGTTCTAGTGTATGCACAGTTTAAGGCAGAGAGAGTGGGAGCGTTTATTTTCCAAGGTGAATGCTGAGAAGGAGGGAGCGTGCGTCAGGGGCTGCTCTGCCCATGGGGAAGGTAGCAGCCTGGGGCCCTGCCAGCCACTTGGCCCGCAGGCAGCTCCTGGAAAGGATTTGTGCTGGAAATAAGTGGGGGAGCCAGGGAAGCACAATGCAGGAAGCCCCAGGGTGAAATCTTCTGTGTGGATGAGGAAGAAGGGGTGGACAAGCTTGTTTGAGGTGTGGGGATCAGAGCCAGTCAGGCCTAGGCTCTATGATGACTGGTAGGCTGCTGTATAGTGGAGCAAGAGTCTTTCAAAAGACTGTTTAAATAAAGAAACTCCTCTTCTGCATGAATCACATCACAGGGAAAGCCACACAGAGTTGCGTGTTGCAAGGTGATTTCCTATACTCAGGTCTGTGGGACATGGCAAGTAATTAGCTGCAGACCTGGAGGAGGCCTGGGTTGGTGAAACGTGGAGTAGGGTACTCGGAGTGGGAGCAGCTTCAGCGAGTCCTCTGAGGGTGGTTGCGTGTTTGTGACCTCCTCGAGGAGCGAGTCAAGAACTCACAAGGAACTCTGTCTTTTCCTCCTTCTCCCCTCCCCCAGGTGATCTTTGCTTTGAATCAGACTCTCTTGCAGCAGGAGAGCCTCCGAGCAGGCAGTTTCCAGATCCCCTATACGACAGAAGACCTTATCAAGCATTACAACTGTGGGGACCTCAGCTCCATCATCTTCAACCATGACACTTCTCAAGTGAGTCTTGCCACCGCAGCCCTTGTGCTACGCACACGTCCCGGTAGCTCTAACCCCTGTCTCACGCTTGTCTCTCCTCAGGCAGGGGCCAAAGACAGCTAACCTGTCTTTTTCCTGTGCCTGCTCTTCCAGGAGTCTGCGCTAGCTCACCGCCGTCTTACTGCACACAAGCAGCAAAGGCGCACCTGGCTTTCCCTTTTGGACGAATGCTGTGTTTGCTTTAGCATCAAAGCTCTATGAGTTAATCCTTTATTTTCTTAAGGATCCTGTGGAATTGCGCTAACTTGGGTAGGAGCGAATGTAGTGCCAACAGAGGGTAGAAGCAGGCTCTTTTGTGCAAACAGTGATAGAGAAATGCTGTCTTGACTTTGACACTTGTGTAAGGCTAGGCAAGTTGCAAGCTTTTTAGTTTCTCATATCAGTATGATTCTGCACTGTGGGCAAGGCACAAAGAAGAGAAATGGAGTGAAACAAAGAAAAAGATAGATTTAGACTGAATGTCAAGGAAAAGAAAACCTCAGAGGCCTCACAGACTTCGTTTATGGAGACGGTTTCCCAAGCAGCACAGTGGAATGCAATGCTCTGATCTTTAAACCACAAGAAAATGCCCAGCAGGGACCAATTTGGCCTGTTTGGGCTGTTAGATAGCTAACCTCAGACTGAGACATCAGGCCTCTCTTTATTCTTGTGTGTGAGGTACTGCCTGGCAATTTGTGCACTTCAATGAAAATGTGACTCTAGCCTCGCAGTGCTGAACAACTGTGTGTTGGTACCTGGGCTTTCCCTGCTGAGTAACAGTTTTCATATGGCCTTTTGATACATACAGCGCAGTGCTGCAGATCTGGAAATACTGTCATACTAACCCTTGCTTCTCTGGCACTGAGCTTTGTGCGCGTGTTACCTTCCTGTCCTGTACACCCTTCAGCCTGCCAGTGCTGGCAACCTGGTTGTTAATAATGCTTAGCTCTTACACAGTGTGTTTCATTCATAGATTTGAAAGGGCTTCTCAAAGGAGGCCAGCACTGTAACAGCATACAGATGCTGCACCGCTGTTCTGCTGAGGTGTTGCAGACTGCAGAGCTGATGTTGCCTTGGGGGCCTTGGAAAGAACAGCTCTTGCCAAGACATGCTCTCCAAGGGAGCAAGCGCCCTTTACTTAGACAAGCAGCTCCTCCGCAGGGCAGTCCCCATCACAGCAAAGCTGAATAGCCTGCAAGTTGAACAGCTTACATTTTTAAGGAGAACTTATCTGTGAATTGTATATGACCCTGTGCTTGACCCACTGTGAGCTAAACACCCTTTTGCAACAGGCGGTGATAGTCTGAGTCACTCCAGAGCCTCTCCAGGTGCTGTATCCTTGCAAGGGAAAGCACCTGGCTTAGTGACCCTGCTTCCCAGAAAATGTCTCTTGCAGACCCTGTTCTTAGCAGTCCCTGTAGCTGCAATGTCCAGAGCTACTTATGGAAGAAGGCATGGTGGCTGTGACTCCAAACCCATGATTCTCTCCAGTTGTAAGAGGTCGGGGTAGTATGCAGCCACAGCAGTCTTGGGGGCCCCAGGAGATGTACTCAGTATTTGAAAAAATACCTTGAAGACAGAACTACACCTGGTAAAACTTTCTTTCCTGACAAAATTTGGCTCTCCTTTTTTTCAGAAAGTTTGGGGATGTTTTTGTTAACTAGTTCAGAGTGTGCACTTACTCTTAGACAGCCCCAAGGGTTTGATACTAGTCAAACTCTCCAAGAAGAGTGTAATTATAATTATAGTCATGTCATACCCATGACAATTTAAGGAAGAAGTATGTAGTTAAAGATGGCCAGGGGCAAATATTTACTTTCTTCAGCCAAGCAATCAGGATTTGGGATCTGTGGTGTGGCAAACTGAGAATATTTGTTGACTTCGCCTTTAAAAATAATAATAATCTGGCTGGCTTATGAAATGATGTGTTGAGAGAAATGGAACACTATGCATTATTAGCAGTTTGTTAAGTCATTTTTGGCTTTCTTTGGGTTTTGTCCTACTGAATGTGTGTTGAAAGACAGGGCAATTGCCACATTCAGTGATGGAGCAAAAAGCCTGTGCATGATGTCTGCCTGAAATAAGTGGCCCTTTTTGAGGACTTTTTTTTTTTCTTTTTATCTTAGGTCCCAAATTTCATTAATGCTACACTGCCAGCCCATGAACGTATTACTGCCCAAGAGATAGACAGCTACTTCCGTCAGGAGCTCATCTACAAGCGAAATGAGCGAATGGGAAGGAGAGTGAAGGACCTGCTGGAAGAGTACCCAGACAAGAGCTTCTTCTTTGCATTTGGAGCTGGTATGTGACTGAGGTATTCTTCGACCTGAACACATTCTTTCCACATCCCTTAGAAGCTTTGGACAAGTGGTTGCCTCAGTTTAGAGAAGGGTCAGTACTTTCACCTTGGTGGACACAGAACACAGCTGTGATCTGGTAATTGCACCATACTGGAAAAACTTTCTGCAGTATGCAAAGAGCTCACAACATATGTATTGATTATAATATTTATTAGTTACAGACTTGTTTCTTCTATTTCATATGCACATAGTCACAGATACTGAACCAACGGTAGTACATACATAAAAGAAATACACACTTACACAAACATGGTTATGCTCTTGCCAGCCAGGGTAGAAGGGCAAAAGCACAGAGCTGAAATGAAAGGTAACAAGAGCTTGCATCAGCATTTGAACAAACCTTTCAAGAACACATCCAAAAGAATAACATTCCGAAGTGTGTGAATCTAAGACACCTTCTAAATGTAAGGGGAGATGCAAGGCACACTTTCACCTTTCTGCTGCAGATCACTGTCTCTTCCACTGCACTTTCACAACTACAAGGGAATTTTGTCTGTCCCTATTTTGGAGCAGAGTATTTTTCCCAGAAAGGGAAAAACTACCTCATCTGCTCCTTAGCAGCCAGCAGGAATCCACAGGCACATCTAGCGTGCATATCCAACTCAGTGGGTGGAGAGTGTAAACAAGATTGTTTGTGTAAACAAGATTGTTTTGCCTTGACTCCTGTGCTTTGTTCTAGCTCCAGGGAAGGGAAAAAGTTAGAATGAGTGCAGGTGCTAATTCCCACAGAAGCAGTTCATACTCTCCACCATGAACCATGTGGGCCTTGTGAGAGAGGAAGAACTGAAAGCACTGCCAGGACCCATGTGATGTTTTCTGCTCTCCATGGCCACTGCTTTAGTGAGGATGGAAGATCTAGACAAGGAAAGGAAAATATTTACTTAAACAGTGTAAAAGCATTAGTATTTGAAGTCTGTGACAACCTTCTCACTTGCAGCAGGGAGCTGTGGTTACAGACTTAACATAACAAGGGTCCTGTGTGTGAGGGCAGAGAGGTAATGAATGGTGGCTGATAGCGTCTGTTCAGGCATGCATGAAGATTTGCTATCTCCTTGCCATATCACTCTGCTCCATGCAGCTCCCTGTCAGGAAGGAAGGTGAAGCAGGTACAGTTTGTATAGATTTTGGTCTCTAAACTAAGACAAGAGCTTGGCTGTACTCCAGTAGCTGATGTGATTCTGACCACACTTGTCCTGGCTGGTCTGAAGTTCCTGATACATCTGCCCTGAGTGCCAGCTGCATCAGTTGCAGGTAGCCATTCTGTGTTGTCAGGGCTCCAGTAACTGGATCACAACAGAGGAACGAGCAGCCCAGGCTCAGATGCAAATGGGCAGACATGCATGCCAGTGTCGCTCTGAGTTAGTCCTGTCCCAAGAGCTGGAGAAAGGAGAGCCTCTCCATCTCCTTGCACACACACACTGCATCACAGTTGCATCCCAGTAGCTGTGCTGGATAAATGACCTAGCTTCAAGGTTCTTTTGTATCATTTGTCTCCCTTCCAGTCAATTTCCTTGTCTTCCTACTCTTATCCTCCAGACTTCCTTCACTGTAATTAGCATGCACAGTACACTTCCCACAGTCCAGAAGCACTGCAGGAGCAGGACAGATGGACAGATGTGTGGCTGTCAGCACCCACTGCTTCTTGCCCTTTTCTCTTTTCTCCCGTGTCCTTCCAAATCCTTCTCTACCATCATGACAACCCAAAACCCATCCCAGGCTTCCTGCATTCTTGCTTTACTCCTTTCTATTATTTTCCCTTTCTCAGCTGCCCCCTTCTTTGTCCCAGTTGCCTCTTTCAGTAAAGCAGAGTTAAGATTCACACAGCACTTCGCTGTTGCAGTGCTGCCTAGAGCCTTGGGCCCATGTGAACACGCTTAATGAGTGGCTTATGTGCACATGTCTTGCTTTCCAACCACCATGCAACCTTTTCCATCATGCTTTTGAATCCAGACAGGTTCATTCACTTCTCTGGGGACACTAGATCCACTCTGAAACTACCTCTTATTTTACTCTGGCTTTGCTACCAGGCTGGCCTCCATTCTCATCTGCTCTTCCAAATAGCTCTGCATAAAATACAGTGTCAGCCTCCCCCTGCCCCTTATGCAATAGGGAATTAAACAGCAGTATGCAGAGATACTTGTGAGCAAAAGATATATAGCAGGAACCCATTTTTTTAACAGCAGAATTCCTCATTATCCCCTTGTTTGTTTGCGTGGGGACTTCTTTATTTGTTTTGCATTAATTGCCTAAATTAGATAAGTAACATCACAGTGCATAATGCAGAAAACAGATCAATTTCTGTACAGTTCTGAGGTTTTCTTAGTGCACAATGCAAATTTGAGTGCAGGCTTTGATTGTTTTCCAGAGAGCTAATTGAGCCTTTTGCTTATCCAGATTCCTGTATGACAGGTGATTCTGCACAAGATTTATTTTGATGCCAGCAAGTAGTGAAGATGAACTAATAACTTGGGCACAATTCTTTGCATCGCTTGAATATTGTTCTCTTGTTCAATTACTCGAATAGGGCCCCAAGAAAGTGATAGTACAGGGCACATTATAATAAGCTGCAGCAGAAAGTAGCAGAAAAGAGGAAAGAGAAAGCCTATAGGAGTGGGACTAAATCATCATTGCATTGTAGCTTTCCCTCTCTTGGCCACCAGTGTAAAATTTTCTCGCAGCAGTGATTGGTAAATTGCAGGACAAGATTGCATTAAAATGGTAGTAGGTTATCAAAGGGTTCCAGGATAGAAGGGAGAAAGGACTTTTAGTTGTTTCTTTTCAGATTTTTCCACAGTGTGCCTTTTATTTTTAAAAGAGCTACATTTTTTAAAGGGAAGTTCAATATTCTCCATTAACCAAACATCATTGAAAAAAAAAATACTTTTATCATCAATTATATCCAAAGAAGGTCATGGTTTGTGAATGGCTGAGATATTACAAATACACTCTCTTGTTATATAAAATACTGTTTGCATTTGTATTTTAAATGGGAGAAAAGCAGAAAAGATTAGTTATTTATTTTATCTTCCCAAGTGGATTGATATAGTTTAGAGATGTGTAATGCATTTTGCACAAAAAGCTCATGTATCTTTTCAGGTCTTAATGTAGCTGCATGGCTATAGATTTTGACTTCTTACATAGAATTATATGTGGTAATTTGCTCAGAAATAGATTTGATGGTTAGATCCAGTGTATTTTATGCTTTTACAACATTTTAACAGATCGTACACATTCACCCTGTATTCTGTTGAAAACGTTTCACAGTCAGATCTCATTTCTGGAACTGTTTTTTGTTTAGAAGTAATTTAAGCTTGCACAAAAGTAGAGAGGGAAAAAAAAAAAAAAAAAAAAAAAAAACAGATTCTGCTGAAACTATCCAAAAAGCTTTGTTTTTGGCCAAAGTGCAAACATGGAAAGTCTCAACCCAAAGGAAGTCTGTTGGAGGGAATTACAAAAACTTACGGAAAGAGAGAGATGGTAATGCCAGTGACATTCCACTAGGTTCAGTAAAGATTTTGTCTTAATTATGGACAGGCCTTTTTATGTAGCAGCACTTAGAGTTACAAGTTAGATCTACTTACTGTTGTCTGTGGAAGAACTTGGGGACAAAGCCAGCTCTAATCTTCTACAAGCAGTCTTCCTTCTGTATTCATTGTTAATTTCTCAGAACTGTACGTGCAGTGTTCAAGATCTGAATGCTAAGCCAAAGTGACTGATGGAGTTTTTTAATCCAGAGACAGCCATGTCAGTAGCAGTATAGGTTTCTGGTTTATCCAGCAGATGCAAATTGAAGTAGAGAGGGCTGCACTGTGCTACTGTGCTGTGGATTTTTATCACTTGTACCGGTCCGTTACAAGGGTGCTGCCTGCTTGCTGAACCATCGCAGAGTCAGAAAATAGCTGAGGCTGGCAGATCATCTGGTCCAACTCCCATGCACAGAACAGGGTCATCCAGAGTAGGTTGCCTGTGTATGATCAGGTTCTGAGTATCCCAGAGACAGAGACTCCACAGCCTCTCTGGGCTCTCTAGTCTTTAACCACTCTCATAGTAAAGAAGCTTTTTCTTATGCCCAACTGAAATTTCTTGTGTGTCAACTTGTGTTCATTGCCTCTTGTCCTTTCATGTGCACCACTGAGAGAAGTCCTGCTCCATCTGTTTTACAACCTCCTGTCATGTTTTTATACATAGATAATACCCACATGAGACTTCTTTTCTCCAGGCTGAACAGTTCCAGCTCTTTCAGCCTCTCCTGGTATGATAAAATATGATAGAACAGAACAGAATAGTTCAGTGGGATATTAGGAAAAAGGACAAATGTCATCTAGTCCTACTGCCTGACCACTTCAGGGCTAAAAGTTAAAGCATATTATTGAGGACATTAGGCAAATGCCTTTTGAATTACTGACAGGCATGGGACACCAACGACCTCACTAGGAAGCCTTTTACAGCATTTGGCAACCCTCACAGTAAAGAAGTTTTCTCTAGTGTCCAGTCTGAACCTCCCCTGGTGCAGCGTTGTGCCTTTCCCACATTTTCTGTCATTAGTTAGTAGGGAGAAGAGTCCAGCAGCTCCCTGTCCATTTCCCCTCCTCAGGAAGCTGTAGAGAACAATGGAGTCGCCTCTTAGCAGCCTCTTTTTCTCCAAACTAAACAACCCAAGTGTCCTCAGCTTCTCCTCAAGGGATGCTTTTATCATTTATCATATTTGTTGCCCCTTTCTGGACTTGCTTTTTCCCTGTCTCTCTTGGACTTGGGAGTCTATAATTGAATGTGTCTCATTAGTGCTATGGAGCAAGGAGGGATCTCCTTCCTCAGGCTGCTTGTATTGCTACTCCTAATGCATCTCTGGAGGCCATGGGCCTTTGCCACAAAGGGCACAATGCTGGCTGAAGGTCAGTTTGATGTCCAATAGGACACCCCAGGTCCTTTTCTGCCAAGATGGCCTTCAGACAGCTGTTTCCCAGCCTATCCTGGTGCCTAGAGCTCTTCTTTCCCAGGTACAGGACTTTGTTTGCTGAACTTCAAGAACCAAGGTTGCACCATCCATGCTAACCACTCCCAATCAGCTGTTTGTGCTTAACACATTTGGACATGTTTTTCAGAATGATGTGCTCCATCACCTTCCCCAGGCAGAGATGTGAGGCTTTACCAGTCTGTAGTTCCCCAGATCCTCCTTCTTGCCCTTCTTGAAGATAGGAGTGACACTTGCATTCTTCCAGCCCTAAGGGACCTTCACCAATTATTGAAGCCTTTTAAAACCAATCAAGACTGGCCTTGCAGTAACATTGCAAAGCTTCCTCAGTTCCTGTGTATGCATCCTGTGAGGACTTGTGCATGTCCGGTTTGTATGAGTGTTCCTTAACCAGGTAATCCTTACTCAACACTCAGCCTTCCTTGCACAGAGCTTTCCCTGTGCTCACAGGACCCTAAGAGTCCTGAAGACTGGTTTTACCAGTAAAGAAGGCAGGTATGGACTGAGTACCTTGGCCTTTTCCATGTCCTTTGTTGCCAGGTCTCCTGCCCCTTTCAGCACATTTTATATAGTCTACATTTTACTGCTGCAGTACCAATAGACACATTCTTTGTTTCCCTTGATATTTCTGATCATGCTCAACTCTAGATGGACTTTCCACATGGTCACTTTTATTCCAGGATGAATGTGGCTCCTGTTGAAGAGGCTAAAGAATAAGATAAAATAATACCTTGATTTTAATATATATATACATATCCTTTTTTTATTATTATTATGCAGGTGGAAGCATACTTAGTGGCATGAGACACTGACTTTTTGATAGGTAAGGCCTCAGGTGAAGCCAGAGTCTCTAGGAGCTGAGTTGAGTCTCTAGGAGCTGCGTTTAAATTCCTCTAGTCTCTCCTACTTCTTTGAACAGCTGAGAAACTCCAGAACTGCCAGCTCATGAATAAGCAGTATAGAGGGATCTAAGCTACCTTATATCCCTGTTGATGAAATGAAAGACTTTACTGAGATATGCTGGCTGATGTATGAACTTCAGAAGTCGGCCCTCTTAATCTTTTAAACACTGTCAAAATCCCTTTTGTCTCAGAGCTCTTTTTTATTATTATTGTTATTTTGCCGCTCCTGAAAAAAATGCATCATTTTGACACTTTAAAGTGTGCTGGATATCAGCAAACCACCATTAATGCTAAGAAAAGAAAGATGACGATGAAAGCTTCTTCAGCAACCATTTCTTCTAATTACTGAAGGAAATAATGAAAGTATTTACTTGGTGTTACCCAGGTTTGTATGGATTCAAACCTCCAGGGACTAGCTGTTATTTTCCTTTTTTTTTTTTCTCTTTTATCCCAAGACCTCCCGAAAGAGTTGTTATGAGCAGGCTGATTAACCAATGCCTGAATTAGCAATTCAGCAAGTTGTTAATTCACTTAAAACACTCCAGGATCTTAGTTGTCTTACTCTCAGCAGTTGAGTCAACTGATACTCTCTAAACTAAAACTAACTCTCAGATGGTTGACAAGTAATCCAACAACATGCAAAAGAAACATAGAATCTAAAATAGAATCATAGCATATCCGGAGTTGGAAGGGACCCATGAGGATCATCAAGTCTAACTTCTGACTCTACACAGGGGAACCTACGAGTTAAACCCTGCTTCCTGAACACCAGCATGTTTGGGGCACTGATGACTTCCTTAGGGAGCCAGTTCCAGTGCCTGACCACCCATCAGTCTCCTTTAAGGATTTTTGCACCATTGTAGGAGAGTAATTGCCCCTGAGCTGAAGATGGCTACATAACCCATCTTCCTAGCCATCTGGACAAGGAAAAGAGAGAATATGTGACCCCATAGTCTATCATAGTCTACCAAATGGCTTCCTCTGATTTGTCTACGTTTTGAGGCAGTCCTTGGGTTGTGCCATCCTCAGGTGCCAAGTACATTGGACACACAGACGTATGTGTAACTTTTTCCCTTGCCCCTTACTTTGTAACAAACAAAATAATCCTGGAAAAAAAATTGCCATGGGAGGAATTGGAATTGTGCTGAGTCTCTGCCTTGAATGTTGTGTAAGGTGGTGTCATTTCCATATAAAGCTGTTTGCTGTTATTTCTTGAAATTTGTTCACTCTGGCATTTTTGCATGGGAAATTATGCAAGAGGAGCTATATTTATGATATCCGAAAAATAAAAGATCAGAGAAAGGACCTGTTAACAGTGTTTATAAAAAATAATCAACAGTGCTATTCCCAGGATGTCTCTGTCCAGCTAAACAACTGTTTATACCCATAAAACAAAGCCAAACAAAAAAGCTGCCGTGGGAATATGGAAGTTACCCAGGTAAATGAGATGGTTGGCCTGTGAAATTCATTGGGAATTCAGAGACCAACATGGAAGCTTTAAACCTGACCTCAGCCCATTTGGAACTGGAGATGAGGATGTGCACAGGGAATGTAAACATATATATGTCTTTCATAAGGGATTTGAAATGTGTAATGAGGAAGTTCAGGAACAATCTGGGCAAAGCTGTACCTTGGCAGATCCTAGAAGAGGGCAAAAATGGGGGCAGGGTCAGGTAGCTGACATAACGATAAAACAGATTGAGTCCTGTGGGGCCACCTTGCTTCTCCCTAGGCACAAAGAGCTTGCTGATTGCCTGCCTCCGTCTGTCTCTGGAATGCAGCATCATTTTAGGCTCTTTGGGTGGGAAGAAAAGCTGAGTCCCTGAAGGTGTGCCCGTACCTCTGTAATCTGAGAATGCCAGATACAAGCCAGCAGCTTTGAGACTGTTTTCCTTAGTAGCTTCTTTGAGTCTGCAGAATGCTAATGACAGGGTTTATTAGAACAACAACCCCAAAGGGAATAGATAGTGTTGTGTGAAGGCAGGGCCCACATCGAAAGCCCCAGGGTTCACATGAAGGGCACTTGTCCTGACATCTCTGACACATGAAATGAGGAAAGCTTTGCATTTCTGCATTAGAGGCAGAAACCTCTGTTCCAGCTTATTAGTGGAACTGTCAAAATCAACCAGGTGAAACAGCTGTGTGTTGTTTCTGCTTCAGTCTGGTGACTGTCAGCTTCTTGTTATGCTAGGGTTTACCCTTTGCTAGCTCTACTAGGCAGCAACGGCAGGGAGACTTTCATCTTGTAATACATTTTTAAGCTTGTGGAATTTCAAGTCCCTAATACCTTTTTTTTTTTTGGGGGGGGGGGGGGGGGAAATCACTGGTGTGGAATAGCAGCAGGTCCAGTGGCAAAGCTGACTGTGAGAGCCACAGTTCAGATGTAGCACTGGTATTTCCTTCCCTCGTTGTGTAATGTAATGCTGGCTGCTAGCATAGTCACCTACGTAAGTGTATCCTTGCCCAATGAAGCTGGGGCTTCAGCAGTGGAAAACTCTCAGTAAATGTCAGTACAGATGGAGCCTTGGTGGCTAAGCCTGCCTGAACAGAAGCCATTTCTTTTAACTCGGTTTTTCTAAAACATACCATATGAGGCTGTAAACTTTTTCCTTATGTTAACTTTGCTACAAATTTGGCCTTATAAACAGTGGAAAACTTTTTTTTTCCAGCTTCAGTTTTCGTCGTTATCAGGAGGTTTGACTTTGTCCAAAAGTGAAAATAGGAATCCAGGGAACCAAATGTAGTCAAGTCACACATTTAAGAGACAAAGATTTGACAGAAAACTTTTGTCTGGTAGATGAGAATATTTAATCATAGAATCATAGAATGGTGTCTTCTTGTCTTGCACTAAGAAAAAATGGTTTTATGTTATCTTATGAAATCGTAACTTTAAAGGTTATTTTTTATTCAATTAGGCAAATTTTCCCATGTTGTGCAAAGCCTACATCATAAAGTGTTTCTTGTTTACATGATTCTATTACAAGCAAATGTGGAAAGTAAATCCTAGTAATTGCATATATATGAACTACTTAGCAAAGGACATCACTTTTTAAAAGAAATTGAAGGTTTTATTGTTTTATTTTTTATTTCCTCCTGGATGAATGTAGGTTTGAGGTGCTTTCTTTAAGTTTATCCATTTCTAGTGAAAATATTTTCTGTAGGTGAATGTTTTCCTGCCTGCCAGAATTTCCCCTTTGGTTTCAGAGTAATGAAGTATAATCCACTAAGATTTTATACTTAAAAAGGAATGTGAAAGAAATAGCATTTTTTGAAAAAAAAAAAAAAAAAAAAAAGGCAAAACAAAACAAAACAAAACAAACAAACAAAACCTTCTTGGCCCAGCCTTAGTGGAGTTAAACCTCAAGTGAACATTTATGGAGTAATATTTCAGCTTATAGATAACCATAGGGACAAGCACTTTTGGAATTGTGCAGACTCAGCAAGATGGCATCTGGGGGGAATTTGATCTACACATATGCAGAGGTCTTGTGATGCAACATACTTGTATACCTGCACCTGACATGAACTGAGGAGTCTTTCAGTCAACTTAAACGCCCCTAGGACTGAACCCCCATTTTTAATTTTTCTCATTTCTCATTTCCTTTTCCTGGCAGCATTACACATTGAAAAGTACCATGATTTTGGTGTCTTGGTTTCTGTTCCTGTACCTGAGCTTTTCATGACTTGGAAAGTACTGCTAGAATGATCAAGAAGTGTTATTTCTAGGCTTGTCCATTAGAGAGACAACTGCATGTTTTAAAATGACTTGATGTTCTGCATCCCAGCTAGTATTTAAAAGGTATGCCCATGTGTATGTGTGAGGCAAAGTGGTGACATTTGCCCCTGAGCCCCAAAGATAGGTTTCTTTTTCTCATACTTCTTCTGGGCCAGTTTGAATTGTCCTAGGGAAAACTCTGTCCAACTAGGGAGGGTATTTTACTGGCTCAGACAAGGTTCCTATATTATGTAAGGATAAAACAAGGAAGTGTAACTCTTAGACCATGAAAGAGCTGAACATCCCCCTCAGTGTGCATTTTGCTGGTTTGGTCCTGGCAAGGCACCATGTCTTTCAGTCTGTAAATCATTCAAGGTTAATTTTCCCATCTCTGCTAAGTGGATAACAGCATTCTTTTCCACTACATCAGGGTGCTCAGCTGGGAATGTTTGCCACTGCTGGTGTTACCAGCCCATGTAGGAAGCCTCTTCCAGCTTTGCACAGGATTTTTAGGAACAAAGTTTCACAGTAATGTGGTTATACAAAACCGAGGACTCTCTCTGCTTGCTGCAATGATATGACTGCCTCAGGTATGGCATGCTAAGCTCTGTCAGTAAGACATGGCTGGGGTTTCCCTTCTTTGCTCACTTAGTCTGATGAAAGCTGAGCCAGGCCATTTGGTGATATGTTTGAAAAATGGGCTTTGCCTGTCACTCAGAGCATGAGCTGTCCTTTGTGTGCCCAAAAGGTTAGTATCAGTAAAGATCTGGGGACCAACCTTTTCTTTCTGATGATTTGTTTCTGTTTCACCCTATTCAGCTCCTGTCAGGGAATAACAGGCCATGGAGTGGGTTAAAGAAAGTTACCCTGTAAAGGTTCTAGCCTGTGGGGACACCATTCTTCTACTATTTGACTGAAAACCTACTTTCTGTGTCTTTCTACTCAGTTGTTGTCCTAAGAGCTGTGTCCTCTGGGAACTCCTGTTAACTTTGTAAGGTGCTGATGTCAATAGGGATCACAGTTTCCATCTCCTGGGCTGATGGACCTAACTGGCTGGTAAAGTGGTCTGGACCTGTAGGAGTGGGGTGTCTGTTTTGTGGTTTGGCTTCCATTCAGTGAAATGGTTCTGCATTCTTGAGGTCCTTGGCCAGGTCTGCCGTATGGTGAACTTCCAACTCTTCACAGCAGCAGCCTGTGGGACTGACTGGGGTCATACATGTCCCTCTTCTTCAGGCCATCAACATTGCTCTTTTGCTTTTGTTTGAGGGAGCTCTGGTATTTTTGGACCCTTCACCATGCATTTATTGGTTTACAAACTGCTGTTGGAGGACATGTAGGTTACTAAAGAGTAAGAGAAGAACACTTGGATGGGAGGCGCACAGATAGATGAACAAGCTGCTCTCCTTTGTGACTCACAGTCAAGTGATAATTTCTGCTGAAGTTTCTCCTTTTTTTTTTGTTCACATGTAGCTTAGTCAGCAGCCTCATGTCATGCCTTTTTTTACAGGCCAGTAACTTTAATCCAGCCACCTACAGGTGTCTAGTTCACCCTTCTGGGGCAGATTATATGCATTTATATGTATCATTTTTGGAAGCAGTCTAGTAGGAATGCTAGCAGATGATCCTACCCACAGGCATTTCTAGGAAGTTTATTCCAAAATATTATAAATTATGCCAAAATAACTGTAAGATCTGCACCTCTAAAACAGCCTTGAAAATGTTTGTTTCAGTGACCCAGAGAGACTCTGGCAGCATAAGACCATCTGAAAACTCCCAGTCCAGTCAGAGAGATAAACATCCTGCTTTAGGGTGTCCCCAGTGGCTTGAATAATTTGTACCAGTTTGTGGTTGCACTGTTATAATCATGTGCTGTAGCTGTTCCCACCACTTCTTGCAGAGCAGCAATCTAGATCAGGTTTCCTAACAAACATTTTTGTTTCTTCACACGTTTTTCAAGTGATTTACTGTCTTGGGGTATTAGTTCCCAAGTCCAGTTGTGGGGCATATGGGAAATGCTGTGTTTCTACTAAGGAAAACACATCAAAGAATTACGTGGGCTTGGGGGTTTCCTTTTTACATGACTCTAAAAGAAGGACAAGAAAGTTTGTGCATCAGCTTGAAATAATGCATTTGGTTGAAATGCAGACAAGAACAGCTTTCTTGAGTTTTAAAATCTTGCTTTATATGAAAAATAAAAACAGAAACAAAACATCTGTTGCACAGTCTTTCCTTGTTCATTTGGCTAGATTTGGAGAACTTACAGCCTTACAACCAGTGAAATTTGACTTCAGGAGTCTCTGCTGAAACCAATAAACCTTGCAGAGTTAGCTAGATGAAAACACCTCCGTGTGCACTGGCAGTAAAACCTGCAACCAGAAGACGTGGGCTTCATTAGTAACCTTCAGCAACAGTCATAGCCTGTGTTCTGCAAGATCAGGTATCGCTTCTCACGGAGGTCAGGAGCACTCCATGCACATTGGAGTGTGTGGACCCGGCTGCAAGCGCACTATAGTCAGTCAGCATAGCTGTTTGAGCACGTTGCCTGTTGCGGTCCCTGCATGCCATCTCCTTTCAGTGCAGATTAAAGGCTGGGGTCTTATTTACTCTCCAGTAGAGTGCATGGCTGAGCTGGTGCACACAACAGCTTCTTAGTTTCTCTTTGAGCTTGAACACAGAAGAATAGAGATTCATGGCTCCCCACCCCCTGCCAGACTAAATTGACCTCTCAGAGGCATCTCTTCACCTAGTGGTGTGAGGATAATGCAGGGCTGTGTACAGAAAGAAAAGAGCAGGCTCTCTGATGGGACAGGGCCTGGGGCTTTTCTTTTGGGGGGCATTCAAGTGTGCTAGGCTAAAATAGAAAACAGGTGAAAGAGGCCTACTCCCTATCACATGGCTTTGGGCTAATTCTCCCTTACAGCATAGCTGCTTGATCTTAAACCTTGGAGAGTGAATCTCTCTCATGTTTCTTCCAGTTGCTTTTGGTGATCACATCTCTCACATACCACCAAGCTCTTTTTATGCCAGGGCCCAGAAAAGGGGTGAAAGTGCTACCTCAAATCAGAGAGGATCCTGGTGTCGTCCTGTACCTGAAACCCTCAACCATCTGTTGTGTTTTCATTTTACACCAAACTCGGGTTGAGCCTGTAAGTCCCCTGGGCCCCAGGCCAGATCTGTCTAATGGAGTGTGCATGGCCTGTCTTTCGGCTGGAAAAACACTGACATCTCGTAATCCTTTTATGTGCCCAGCCTGAGCCGTTCCTGATTGATCACATCTTCTGAGCAATCTTGTGTCACATACCTGTATGTATATACATGCATACATGTTTTACAGAGTCTGTTCGTTTGGTCTGCTCTCTTTTACACACATTAGCACTCAATTTTTCTTGAACAAGCAGGCATAACCTTGCATTGCGAAGGCTTTCTGTGAAGTCCCTACATGAGTATGATATAGAAGATATTCTTATCACTCCATCAAATTAAAAAGATTAAGGCCTTGCTTCAGGAAATCGCTAGAGCATGTTGACGGATTGAAATGGGATTCACCCACGTGCTACATTCATTTCCTAAATATTGATCTAAATTATTACTCTGAGCAAGGGTAACTGAAGATCAAGAGGAGGCAGTGAATTTGATGGTGTGATGTGAGCAGCTTGATCTTGAAATGCGTGAGATCCTAAGCGCTTAAACTGGCACAAAGAAAATTATTTTAACACTAGACATTGTCATTTAGATTGCTTATTTTTGCATCTTGTCTCCTTCCTCCTCGAGGGCTTGGGTTAGGAAAATAAGAGTTCAGAGCCTTAGCACTTTATTTATTCATTTATTTATTTATTTATTTATTTATTTATTTTGTCTACTGCTACTGCATGAGATGGGTACCTATTCTGAGGTTGCTATGTACATTGCCTCTGTCCTCACCAACAGGGACACACTCCTCTAAGGGCTGTTGTGTTTTTTGTTTGTTTGTTTGTTTGTTTGTTTTGTTTTTTGTTTTGTTTTGTTTTGTTTTTTTCCCATTCTTTTACAAGAGGGTGAATCACTCTTAGGAGATGCCCATTCTTCTGCTGCCTGGAGGCAGGGGAGCCTGGAGATCAGTAAATTAATCCCCTCCCTCCCTCCTGATGCTTGTGTCTCCCCTGTGTTAAAAGTAAGAGATAGCAACTAGGTTTGGCACCCTATTTGCCTGATGTTGACTTTCCAATGGCTACTCTTACTTGATTATGACGTTTAATTACAATCATTCCTGTTCCCTAGTGCATCAGGTCTCTTCACTGACATGAAGAAACTCTCACTTTCCACATGTTAACCGGACTTGAGGCTGAAACATTAGCAAGCAACAGATAGCAGCAGTGTTAAGTCCACATCCTAGTCAAGCTTTCCTCTTTCTGAAGGTAGATTGAGGGGTTGGAGGAAAATGGAGTTATTAATGAGAAGATATGCTACCTATTGGTGGAATTTACATTGCCTCATTAAATCGTCTCATTTGAGCTAGATCTGCTTGATTTCTTAGGCTTGTTTAGAAAATATGTGCTCAAATTATACCATCCAAATACCATGTATTAAGCTGACATTTCATAAGTCCTTTACTGTTGTGGCATGAGAAACTGGAATTTTATGCTTCAGTTCATTCAACCTGTTTTGGACTGAAAATCATACATTCTTTGAGCTTAGTACCTGTTAATTTCATCACCACTGGACTTTTTTCTTAAATCCTTGCTTTTTCTGTCCACTAGAATCATTCTGGTCTTTTTTTTTCCCACTTATTTTTGAAGAATATTAGCAAAAAAACAGTTTTTCTGAAATTACCAATTTTAGTGCTGCCTGTATCTGCAAAGGCAAGGGAGCTCTTTAATAAGTCATTTGCTCAAGCCTAGCTTTAATTAATGCAGGCTGTTAAATGAACAAATGCTTTCAAAATGCTAGATTTATGAGGGCCCGTGCCAGCCCTCTGTTGCTTCTCAGCAGCCTTGTTTGATTGTGATTGTGAAAGTCAGTCAGCATGCAGAGCGCACAGTCCTTCAGAATCCCTACACCCTTTTTAGTAATCATTTATTCACGATGATGCCAAATCACAGGCTGACCAGCCACCACATCTGGCTGAAAGTGGAATGGAGCCATAAATCATGGAATTAGAGCAGAGCTAGCTAAATCCTTCACAAATTTTTGTCAACACAACTGAAGTGAAGTTTTTGTCCCCAGTGGCTTACACTGAAAAAAATGAAAAAGGGTTGACCCAAGTCATGGGCTTTCAGAGCTGTTTTCTCTTTGCTGCGGTTATACGCTTCTTAATCAATTAAAAATTGTCAGTGATGTTGACTGACATCTCAGTTAGTGCCTTCCTGATGCCTGAGGATGTTAAAATGGCGCACACATTGCGGCCAGATGCTGACCTACTTTGCACCATCCCAGTCGTAGGCTGACTGCGGCTCCTGACCAGGTCTCTCACAACTTAATCCTTTATTGTACCAAGAAATCCACAGTGGCCTGACAGTGCAACAGCCTGCTGGATGGGAGACATTTCAATCACATCTGCAATTTAAAATGGCAGAATGTGGTAACTGAAAAGACCTTGGGAAAGTGTAGTAATCACTCGTTGCAGATCCTGTGTTTCTGGTACGTGCTTGCAGGGAGTGATAAAGCACTGCCTGCCCTGGGTGCAGCACGGGTCCTGTGATCAGGAAGGACTTTGTTGCTGTCCTCTCTCTTCCCCTTTGCTCCTTGAGTTCTGATGTCATTTTTTTCTTAACTGCAGGTCACTTCATGGGCAACAACACAGTGATTGATGTTTTGAGGAGAGAAGGGTACGAGGTAGAACATACTCCAGCTGGACAAGCCATCAACAAGTAATGCATGCTTTTATTGTAGCTGAGCAGCCACGGGGAGGGTGGGTTTGTAAACAGTCACGAAGAGGTAGTGGCAGCTGAAACTATACCAAACAGTGAGCCAGGCTCTCTCTGTGCTCCCAAGCAGTTTACTTTTCTCCCCCATAAGCAGATTTGGGAACAAGATTTTATTGGGCTTGGCTTGTGTGCTTTTTGATAAAATAAATATTTTTCCTTGTAAGTTTTTAACTCTTAAACTAACAGCTGTAGAGCACGCATGCTTGATGTAGCAGACCTGGATGCTGTCTCACACCACATTGGTATGAGAGAGGCTTCTCCTCCATTGCTTTTAAGTGCTCAGTTGCCCTACCTTTCAATACTTTCTCTTACACTGCCATTTTCCATTCTTTCTGATTGCTGTCTCTCAGCTTTGAATCTGACTGCCCAGAGTCCACCTAGTCTTTTTCCAAGCTGTCCCCAAAAATGACTGCTCACAAGTCCCCTGCTCTTTTCTGCATTTTTAAGCCAAGCTACTTGCTGCTCTGGTTCATCTTGCAGCTCCTTCAGGTTACCCCCTTAGTGCCTCTCTTTCTCTCACTGGGTGCCTTCATCTATCTCCATGGTTTCAGTTACTAGAGAATGCCAGAAAATCTCCTCCTCCACACTCTGCAGAAAATTACATGTGCTCTCAACTTACCTCTTCCTGGACATCTTGCCACCAGCTTAGGAACTGCAATGATTTTCTCCCCCTTCTATGGTCTTTTTCCAAACATGTGCCCTTGGCATCTCTCAGATACCTTCATTCTTCACTGTAGTCACTGTTAAAAGACCACAGTGGAAGAAAGTTTTGATTGCAGTTATAGTGCCCTCACTTCTTGCCTCTCTGTTCCTCCTTCCCCACATTTCTGATACAGGGCTTTTAGGAAAAATGATGACCCTTAACTCCTATGTGGATTGTTCAGGGGGCACATTCAGAGTCTTGGTCTATGCCAAAGGCTCCAGAAAGATGTGGTGCAAAATAATATCAGATATTTTTCTCCTGCTCTGGTTGCTTCACCCTTCTCTTTGCAGCACTTTTGCTGCCTGTTTCAGACCATGATACTCAAACTCTGCCAGGTCAGTTTTTTGCTGTGATTCCTGACGTGGACATACATCATTAAGGCTACTTGCACTGAAACAGTGTCTAGCCAAGATCCATCCCTATAAGTACATCAGCACTTCCCCTAACCCCGTTGCCACCAATGGGTAGGCAATCTGACATAGAGAAACCCTCTGTGCTTACCCACAAGACATAACAATCCTGTAATAGTGACTGAAGTCATGCTAGGCAGCCCAGTATATCAGTGTTTACAGGGATAATCAAAAACCTGCACTCATTTTTTGATGTTCTTTTGTTTGTTTTTAAGAGTCTTAGCTTAGATAGTCCTTAAAACAGCCGTAGAAGCTTCTAAAAGCTTAATGAAAGACAGTTCAATAGGTAATTGAGAATGAACAGAATCTTCTGCTGCTCTGTAAAGGAGTAGCTGTAAGGAAATTAAGGGCAGGCAACTGTGGAGAGGAGGGCAAGCTTATTCACCCATCAGGAACACGGGTGATCAATAATTCTTAGGGTAAGTAGGCACCCAGGTCCTCTGACAGCACCCTACGAGTTCCCTGTCCAACTAGTTGCTGCTGTGCCTTTGACAGGACTCTGGCACTGATTGCATCTCAGCAATACTGGGCAGAAGCTCTTTCCTGGAGTGTTTTCTCTGAGAAAAGGTTTTAGTACTTCTGGATGACTTGGAAACAGATTTAAGAATATGCAAGGAGTTTCAAGAAAAATGTGAGTTCTGAAGGAGGACATTTGTGGTTGGGGTAGGACCTGTGCCAAGAGTATGTCAGAGTCCTTGGGGGAAAGATGTATCTGTGTCTGTATCTTCTGTATCTGTGTGCCTTTTCCTGCAGTTGCTTAAAGGGTCTCTGGAAGAATCACCTGTAGAAAGAGTTGAAGAGGAGGTTATGTACCTGAGTGTCCATTGTTCATAGTGCTCTGAGGCTGCAGGTATCAGAATAAATGTCTGGCCACGCATTTTGGAGGTCATTCTTGCTCTGCTTATAGCAGTGCTGAGCTCCAGCATCTCATGGCCACAAATTTTGTTAGGGATGATGCAGACAGTAAGGCAGTCTTATCAACGGGGGAGTTTTAGGTTAGATGTTAGGAAGAACTTCTTTACCGAAAGGGTTGTGAGGCACTGGAACAGGCTGCCCAGGGAAGTGGTGGAGTCACCATCCCTGGAAGTCTTTAAAAGACATCTAGATGTAGAGCTTAGGGATATGGTTTAGTGGGGACTGTTAGCTGTGAGGTTGGATTCGATGATCTTGAGGTCTCTTCCAACCTAGAAATTCTGTGATTCTGTGATTCTGTGAACAGAGGAGGTGCAGTGGAGCCCACTTAGAGATTTTCACCAGCAAAGGACAGAGATACAGGGAAGAGAAATCAGATAAAAGGGAACCATATGCAGAGGACCTTTAAAGCGATCAAAGTACATACCTAGAACTGTATGGGCGTCACTCAGTAGGGGGAGCTGGGGGATATGAGGATGTTGTGGAGGAGAGCTGAAGTGTTGTGACACCTCAGAGGTGGTAAAGTGAAACTGTGACAATCACAAAGATTCTGAGAGATCAGTAGCCCACAACCCATTCTGCAGTGATCTTTGTCACATAAAGCTCACCATATGATCTGTCTGTGATTCTCCTCGCAGGAAATAAGATCAGATTCTCTTCATTTTCCATCTGCTCACTCCCTCGTGGTCTAGTCCACAACCTCATTTATCCTCTTTCAGGATGAACCCTCTTTACTGTCCATAAAAGAGATGTGTCCACAGTGATGGGCTAGCTTTAAAACTCAGCCATGCTGAAATGTGTGCAGGATTTCCTCCTGTCCATTACATTGCAGGGCAGAAAAGAAACACAGCTTATAATTTTGGAAAGGCTTCAGTGATTGAAGCCATGCTTCTGCACAGCGGCCTCTGCTCTTTTGTTACTTTTCCAGATTTCAGTTCAAGCCAGTCTCCAGCCTTGACCTCTTACAGAAAACTGCTGCATTTTTTCTCCTTATGAAATAGCCTACAGATCAGTCAGATATTAGTGTTGTGAACTGTGTATCTGTGGAGTGGATAGAGCATGTGAGTTTGATCGGGAAGCTTGCAAATTAGAAAAGAGGTGGAATCACTTTGCTCCAAGTGACAATGAGACGTGTGGGCCAGCAAAGCCAGGACCGGAGAGGAGACTGCATGCAGACTGCATGTCTCAGAGTATGGATGGGGAGATGTTGCCTGCTTAAAGTATAATGAGACAGAGCTGGAGTAATCATGGTGGAGCTGATTGTTTCTTTGACATATCACCTTCACACTAAGCTGGGTTAGAACAGCCCCGACAGCCTTTCCTGGAGGCTTGACTGAGTGCTCCCTTGGGCTTTACAGACTTCCTGTGTGAGAGAGCTTGTGTATGCATATAGTCTTACTGTAGCATGCTGTAGCTGCTGTGAATTTCCAGATAAAACTGCCAGCTCGAACCAGACACTTTTAAGTCTAGGACCTATGCTGCTAGAAAGCTGAAGCCCTGACTTCTACTCCCTCACTACTTAATATAAACGCATGCAAAGCTTCCTTCTGCGTTGTGGTAGAGCTGTGATTGCTCTACCTCCTTCCTCTCCACCCCCCATTTGGACCTCCATACTTTTCTGAAACAGCCCTTTAAAAGACACGTGTTCATGCTCCTCAGTAAGCTTATCCGAATAGCATTATTTCTTTCTGCAGATCAGCATGGCGACAATATTTACACTAGAAGTAAATGCTGCAATAGTGAGTTGAAGTCTGATCCCTTATGCCTCAGACATGCCCCCTGACCTGATGCTTTATAAATGCTTTGTATTCACTACTCTATGCTACGTGGCTTCATAGGAGAGAAAATGCAATTTTGGCACTGCTGTAGCTAGTCTACAGCCAGTTACTTGCAGACTAGATGGTCCAGAGGATTGTTTAATGGTATATTGAGATATTTCCTTCTAAGATAATCATTTGCAGGGTGCATTTCTGTACCATGACCGCCACAGTCTCTGCTAGCTCATTGCTTGCCTTCTCATCCTGCCCCTCCCTCTCCCCACCAAGTTAGTTGGGTCTGTGCAGGAACTGCTGAAAGGAATAGTCTGGGATGTATTCTGCAGGAGGTCAAACTAGAGGAGAAAGATTTGATCTTCTCTGACTTAAAAGGTGATTGCTCTCTTGTCTTTCTAGATATGCAATGTTATTCCCAACCGTTATTCTACTTTGAGCCAGACTGCATCCTTTACTCAGGTCCAGCTTAACTATTTCCAAAGACTTTTATTTTAGAGAATCATTTTGATCAGAATATTTACTTTAGGAAGAGGGGGGTAGGAATACAACGCAAAGAAATAATCACCCAGTCTGTATGGCAGGGAGAAACACTTGTTTCATATATGGTATCTTTACAAGTATTCTGCCTCAAAGCCCTTTCAAACATTATCTGTGTTTCCTTCTTCTTCCAGCGTAAAACCACCCAAAAGCTTGTTAGCCTTCTCATCGTCCTCACCAGCACACAGCCCCTATGTAGAGTCGCAGGAGCTACCTCCACCGTTGCACCCCCAGAAAGAGGAGGAGGAAGAGCTTTTGCCTCACCTGCTGCTCCCTGATGGCATCGATGTGCTGGAGAAGGTGGACAGGAAGTACAAAAAGAAGAAGAAGAAGCAGCAGAAGAAGCAAAGGCTGCGGCAGTTTAATGACCTCTGGGTTCGCATTGAAGAAAGGTAGCTAACGGGGCAGGGGAGGCGGGCTTGTCAAACCAATTTGATTTTAACTTGGACTGAGTAGGCCAAGCTTCTGCAAAGGCTAGGTACACGATGAGGACAGGATCTGATCCTTTCCCTCACCATGATTCCTGCTGAGACATTTACTTAAGGTTGCTTGTGGTTTTAGTGATTAAATAGCTTTTTCACGCATGGTTAGGTTTGTGGAAAATTATCCATAATACAGGTGGAAGCCTTGCCTGAACCATTTTCTCTTTGAGCTTGAGAGATTGTGAGCATATGGCAGTATGCTTCATCACACATGGCCGGGCGCACTGGTAGATGGTACAGCCTGCAGTCTTGGACCTCTATCCAAGAGCTGCTGCATATGTGGAAACTCTTACAGCTGGTGTATGTGATCCTTGCATTTGTGCAATATTTATGCCCCTTAAATATTGCCCCATCCCTGGACGTGTTCAAGACCAGGTTGGAGAAGGCCCTGGACAACCTGATCTAGTGGGTGGCATCCATGCCCATGGCAGGGGGATTGGAACTAGGTTAACTTTAAGGTCCCTTCCAATCCATGCTGTGCTATGTGATCTATTTGATTATTATTCAACATTTACAGTCTCTGTATTCTTCCAGTGCTAAAGAATGTGCAATCCCCATGGCATTACTGGAGATCTGGAAAGGGGGATGACAACCCAATGCATGATTGAGTTAAGATGAAAAATGGAGTATGCTGTGGGGAGAAGGTTCACACCTTCCCCCTACTTTTCACTCCGAAGAGCTTACTCACCTACAGGAACTATAGCAGCCTGGGGAAAAAAAAAAAAAAAAAAAAAAGTCTACTTCTCCTTCACAAGCTATACTTAGGCCTGTGGCTAAATGTATACCTTAATGTTTCCCTCCTGTTGGATAACACACAGGCCCGATTTCGGCTCTTTTTATATCTCTGCCACATTCAGGTTGAAAACATTTTATTTTTGTGGTGCTGTAAATAACCAAGGAGGTCAGGATGATGGAGAAGAGCCTACATACAGTTCTGGGACTGAAGTTTTTATATTCATTTTATTCTCCCTCAAAAGTGTATTCCTGTTCCCCAAGGTGCTGAGTATATCTCCTATGCTGTGTTATATCTTATCCCTTGGTCCCAGCTCTACCACTGCCTTGAGTAATAAAATTTCTCAGACTGGCTGCAAACAAGTGCAGCAGCTGTTTTTTTTTCTGATCCAAGCATTCAAACACTGTCAAACTTTTTAGACCAGACTCCATTCCCTCTTTTCTAGAGTAATTTTGTGCACTTTCTCTCTGTTCCTCCTTGCAACCTAAGTGTGAGTAGTTTGGAGAGAAAGGGAGACAAGTGCACACGGAGGTTTGCATGCTCACTGGCAGACCTATACACAGTCCAAAATTCACCGATACAATGAATCATTATATTGACCACATCTGATTTAGTGTTTAACATTTAATTTCTGTTAATGTAGCTGATACCAGGTATTAATGAATAGGTTTTTGGAGCTTCTGTTGACAATTTGTTTAGCTGAAACAGTAAATGATGGTTTAGTCTTTCTGAATTCAATCTCTCATCCTACCTGCACACCAGCATGTTCAGTTTTTCACATGCAGGTATTCCTATGATGTTCAGCAGCATCTATGGGTGCCCTGATGTGAGCATTGGTGCCTTCAGGTGACAGAATATGGGAGGATGAGTTACTGTGACTAAATCAGAGGTGTTTTAAGGGAATATAGTGGACTGCAAGTACTGCAAGACAATAGCGACATAAAAGCAGAGCTAATGATGACAGTTTAGGAAACTATGGCATAAATACAGGAGCAGCAAACACCTCCCTTCCTGTTTGCTTGTGATGTTTCCTATCTTCCCCTACTAGCTGTCATCCTTTGAGCTAGAAATATACCCAGGTGCTAGATGGCAGCGAGGCAGCTGTCACTTAGACACAGCTCTTTGTAAAGCAGGGAGCATCGGCAGGCTCTCTGCCCCCAGACCCCAGGGGTGCAGGCAGCCCTTGCTGCATCGTCTGCCTGTGCAGCCCTGGGCTGGGCTGAGAGCCCCATCTGCTGGCACTGCCGCCCCGTGTCCCCACGGAAATCCAGACACGGGTCTCAGCCCTACTCGCACTGCCCTGGCTGCCCTGACACAGCTAGGTAGTGCGCTCAGGCTTCTGATGCATGGGCCTGGGTCGCTTGTAACTTCAGGCCTCTCCTCATGGAAACGTGAAAGGCGTAGCTGGAGTGATTTAATGCAATCTTGTAGTGGGCTCGGCTGAATGGCTTTGGTCCGTGCTCCTGTATGCATGTATCAGCTGACAGCTGTATTTCTTTGTTGTGCCGCCAGCTGGCTTCTCTGCTGGTGCTGTTCAAACCTCCTGTGGGGACGTTTGCATATGGAAGGGTAAGAGTTTTTGAAGAGGGTACTAGTTGCCTTCAATTTCCCAAAGCATTTTTTTGCTTTAAACAGTCAGCCAAAATAAGGCAGGAATGGAGCACAGCAGCTAGGGACTGTGTGCAGGAGAGATGACTCCTTTGTGTTTGGCAGGCAGGTTTGCTTTTAACTTTGTCAGACGTTGTCTTCAGCTTCCAAATAGCACCACAAGGCCACGGGATGTACGCCAGCCTTATAGATGTGGGGTAACACAAGGCTTTAATCCATTGATCAAAGAGAAAAACACCTGTTTAGTACCCAGCCCTTCTGAGTCGTGACCTGCAGCACAACACTGTCGGAGCTCACCTGGCTCAAGGCAGTTGGTATCAGCAGCATGAAGTGTAAAATTCTCCTCCTCCCCCATGTGCTGTCATGGTGGGAATGTAGCAGTACATGGGGTTTGAACAAGAATGTAGTTTCTTGTTTATTACTGCCTCAGAGCCCTCAGTACTACCAGAGATGCTCAGGGATGCAGTGATCTTTTTTCTCTGTGACTTTTCTGTCTTGGGCAGTAGGGAGTGCTTCTGGCAGCAACTCTTCCTCTCCTGAAAGCATTTTATTTAAACGCTTTGTAATTCCTGACCTGTGGAAGGGAATACACAGCATAAGAGCAAGTCTGGTCCAGGCTAAGCTGCGTGTACAGAAGTATGTCTGTGAGATATGGATTCAGCTGAAAGCAGGTGCCTCCTCCTGTAGAGAAAGTGCTGCTGCAGTGACTCTGCTCTGCTGTACAGGTGGTTTTGTCCTTCTTCCTTCCTGCTCAGCTGAGAGGCATGCTGCAGGGTGCTGGGAGTGCTTACCCACCTGATGACTGTGTGGGGGTGGTGGGCAGGCTGACGGGGGAGTCCTTCTTGGGGCAGGGGAGAGGCAGCGCTGACACGGAGTGACACAGTCCTTTGGTGAGCACCAAGACAGCACAAGAGACCATGCCCAGTGTCTCAGGAGCCTGGTAGGTGGGCATTGAGGAGCAGAGGGTGGAGATATCCTGCTCTGTGTGCACCAGCCATTTCTGTGCTCAACCTGGGCTGATGTCCTTCTCTGCTTGCCTTGCAGCACTACCGACCCTCCTCCGCGGATCCGTATCATCAACGGGTACATCACCGTCGAACCCCAGCCCCGGGGCCACGGGCGGTTCAGCCATGCTCGCACGGACACCAGCGGCGCTCACCGGCTTTTCTGCCCTCTCTTGGCCTCGCTACTGACTTCAGCAGTGCATGTGATAAGGCTGCATTGAGATGCAGGGGGAGCCGAGCGGCAGGGCTCTCGCCTTAGGAAGCAGAAAAGGAACTTTTGTGACAAAATAAACAGAGAAGACTTTCTGAGAGGGACACCTGTTCTTCGGGGTGTTCTTATACTGCCTCCTTTTCCTGAGTCTGGATCATTAACACTGTTAACTGGTTTGACCTGCCCAATACAGGAGAAGATATTTTAATGAAAGTGTTATTTATCCTTCTCTTGCAGAAGAATGATTTCATGTTATCCCATAATGCTTTGGGGAAGTTTATAATGTCGCTATAACATAGCTGTTGTTTAGCTGTATGAGCCCGACTGAATTACAGTTTTTTCACCTTTGTTGCCTTGTGTGAAGATTTACACACCACTAACTTGTTTATTAGAATGGTGTATATTGGTCATATGAGCACAGCTGGGAGAAAGTTTGGTACTTTATGTCTCTACTGGTAACGCTTTTAATTCTTGCTTATTAGGGCTCCAGATTATATATAAAGGTTTACAACAACACCTTCTACAGTAGAATAAAACAGTAAAGACTTGTGAACAGAATGCTTCTGCTGTGTCTGTTTAGTGCTGTTATAAGATGGGTACGCCTGAATGTCCAATGGCCAGACCAGTCTCTTAAACACTAACACATATACAAGGAAAAATAATTGCCAGGGGATCTTCACATTCTGCAAACCACTGTTTGCTTCCAAAATAATAAATTCTCGAGAGGTGATTTGAGAACACCAGATTCAGGTTTCCCCTATCTTTCTAAATCAAGATTATATTGTTATTTTACGGTTGGATTCCCTTTCTTCAGGAAAAAAAAAAAAATCCTTTGTACCACTTTTCTGCACAGTTAGACTCCACTCCAGGAAATTCATGCAAATTTTCTACTGATTACAATGGAAATCTCTGTTGTCAGACTTTTGAAATTGCTTTAAGTCTTCTGCTGTCTGTTTGCAAAGGGCATGCCGTTGACTCGTGGTTCTAGGAGCATTGGAAGTAGTGATGTATGCTTTTCTGTCTCTGTCCGGGACATTTTCTTGTGACCACAATGACTCATTTTATGAGCAACATATCTCTCCCTCTTTTTAGGAGGGTTTCATAGCCTGGGAAGGTCTCATGAGAGTTTTTGCATCACTCATGATGTAAAAAGGGCTTAGAACAAATTTGGGACTGGTGTCTTGCATGCACAAGAATCACCTGCCCCAGTGAGACAACAAAGGATATGATTTTTTCAAGTTTCTCTTCCAATGTATGTACAAGTGCTTCACTACTTTTTATTGCCCCTAAAAAGCACCTCTTTTCCTCATCCTTCTACTGCATACACTGGAGGAGTAAAGAAAGTTCTGCCTTTCCTAAAAGACTTTTCATCCCCCAGATCCCAAATTCGAGTCCAGCTCCAGGAGGACTGGACCTAAACAAAGCCTCAGTTTGCTGAGGCAATGGAGAAAATCAGAAGCTGAACATTGAAGTTTGCAGCAGAACAGTGGGAAAATAAGTTTATGTGGGCTTGAGTAGCAGACAGCACCAACTCATTGCATACTCCTTCTTATAGAAATACCACAAGGCCTCAGAATGCTAGAGACATTCTGCTTTCCTTGGCATTACAAAGCAGTCAGGCTGGTGATGTGCTCCTCTCTTTCTCTCTTTGGCTGAGTGGTACAAACTTGCATAGAGTTAGTCGGTCTGCATCTGTTTTCCTTGGGCTGAGCAGATCAGATGAGAGTTTGGATAGTTTAGTTACAATGATGCACTGCAAGGCCAACAAACTGAGCAAATACTTGTGTGTTTACCAGCGTATCTGAGGGGCCACCAAAAACATGATGTCAGAGTGCGTTCTGCCACGTGCTAGCCCATGCATTGGCATTGCTTCTCCTCCCTATGTCCTTTGTCCTTCAGAAGTGCATGATATTGTGTGACGTATTCAGAGTGCTCTGGAAGCACTGGAAGAAGGGACTGAGGGAGCGATTCTGTCTTTTCTTCACTACTAGAGATATCCTTAAACTGTGGCAGACAACTTACTTACAAAGGCTGCATCCTAACAGTCTTTCTGTAAAGCAACCAAATTCATTCAAAGTATTTTTGAGGGCCTTATGGGCTTGATTTGACATCCATGGTCTAGACTAGTGGTTCATACCCCTCACCTTTTCTTCCAGAGCAATTGTTGCTGACTAAAGTCTTGAAACTGTGAGAGGTGTGGAAAGCAGACGGACGACTGCACATGCTGCTAACAATGCTAACAGAGGCCACTGTGGAGTGCTAGGTTTGGCTCCAGCTGTTTCTCTCCAGTTCCAAAATGAGAAAAGTTTGCTAGAAGCTGGGACAGCCTGAGCTACCATCCTAATGGCCAAGGCCTGCTAAGTGGCCAACTTTCTCTGTGGAGCATTAGGAAAGCAAGCATTCCCATCGTGTCCCCAGACAACTTCACTATCTGTGCCTCCAAACCATCTGAGGTAGCTTTGGTTGCCTTTCAGTTTCTCCTGAGGTTCTTTCAGGATTATGGTGAGTAGCAGACTTGATTCAGAAATCACTGTGAAACTACAGGTGCATCCTTCTTCAGTACAGGAAATGAAATCTGCTGTCTCCTGAACCACGTGCCTCCACATCTTCTAGGCATACTTTCTAATGTCTGAACATCCAACTCTCCCTTCCCCATTTGCTTTCCGTTGTACTTAGTAATTAACCTGTGCACTCTGATCTCTCCTTCCTTCCTGAAGCTGTTTTTAGGTGACGGAGACTGTTGCCATGGGTTCCTCGTGGTCAAGATCTCTTTGTCAGCTGGGAGGTTGGTATCTGTGAAGTTATTAACAGAATTTGAAAACCCACTCGGTTCAAAATGTACTGGTTTGATAATATATTTCCCTTTGGATTAAATTGTAGCCTTGGCAAATATAGGGCTTCTCTTTATTTTGGCAGTTGCTGTGCTCCTAAGTAGTTATAATCATCACTGATGTTCAACAGCATACTATGATTTCTTGTGAATATTTGTTGCTTGACTAAGCTTTGCTAATGGACTACTGTGTTATGACAGGTATGCTATTTAATCATTATAAAACTTCACATTTACGTACATAGCTAGGAGGAAAAGGCAGACAAACATCCTTTCTGGGAAAAGGCCTTGCCCATAAATTCTTGTGTTTCCTTAGATAGTCGGCGTTTGCACTTTATCTCTACTTTTTGGTGAAATGGACCATGCGTTAAACACCATTTGTTCTGAACTTGGTTCACCTTCCAACAACCACCTCCTGCAATTTCACAGCTTTTCTTTTCTGCTCCTTGTAGCTTTTAACACATAGAGGCTTTATTTTCTGGTATGATATTTGATTAGCAACTTGGACTTCTTGTGAAGCATTGTGGGAGGCAGGACTTCATTCCGTGCGCTTTCTTAAAAGTTAATGTGCTCCTTTATGACACAGCTTTTCTCTGAGCTGTGAATGCCCCTTAGCGAGCTGGGGATCCGGTGCTAGTTTATTTTCATACCCTTTCAGGGTAGGATTTGAAAAACAAAATTACTGAAATAAAAGAAATGAAATTATTGTTCGTCAGATAAGGTCTAAAAATACTGTACACATCACTCCTAGGTGCTAGTGTTAACAATGTGAGAGGAGATGTGTGAGCTGTGCGGATTACCTCACTCTAACCTCTGACACTTCTTAAGAATCTTGCATGGTTTGGTTATTTTAAAGGTGCGGGTGGCATAAAAGATCACAAATTAATGGGGGGGGGGGGGGGGAAAGAAAAGAGAAAGAACGAAGAAAAAAACACCTTGCTCAGTGATTCACATTTCTTTTTTTCACTGAAACTTTACAAAGTTTTTTGGTGGTGGTGGTGGTTGGGCTTTTGTTTGTTTGCTTGTTTTGTTTGTTTGTTTCCTTGTGTTTTTTTGTTTGCTTGCTTGTGTTTTTTTTTTTTTGTTTGTTTGTTTTTTTCCTGTTTGAAGTCATTAATATAGCAAAATCATACTTCCAATTTTTTTTTTTCTTTTCTTTTTTTTTTTTTTTTTTCTGTGCTTGTTTTGTACCCTCTGCAACAGAGCTTAAGGGGAAGATACAGTGCTCCTCAGTCGGGACATAAGAGCAGGGCAATGCAAGAGAAGAAACTTGTCTTCAGACACTAGGGTAGTATTACGACTGTCCTGTTCTCTTCTCTGTAGAGTTTAAACTGACATTATTCCACGTGTAACTGGCATAGTTCAGTGGGTTGTTGTAGCCCTTTTTAATCAGCTATTTAAAACACTGCAACACAGTCAGTGTGTAGAAATCATGCTGACATCTCTTACATGAATAACCAAGGGATGTGCTTTAGAAGATGTTATTTCTCTAGTGGCTTGTTCTCTAGAAAATTCGGACAAATCATGTCACTTACCCTTACCTGGCTTTATCGCAATAAAATACCTAATCCATGTAAATTGATAAAAGAAAAGGAATTTGCTTTTTATTATTACCTTTAATCATACAACTTGTATCTGAAGTCACTTAATCCTACAGGTAAAAAAACAAACAAACAAACAAAATGAAGAGTTAATTCCCTCCTTCTACACTGAAAAGCAAAACAAAATGAAACAAAAGCAGAGCTTTGAATTTTAAAACGTTGTTTGTGTGTGTCTTCATATCATTTGTCAGTAGGTGCATAAGTAATTGAATAGCCGGGATGACAAATACAGTGTGCTCACAGCTTCCTGTCTGATGCTTGTGACAAATGACTACAGGTGGTTTGTGCATTATCTCTTTTCATTTTTTTTTGTTTTAGCACCGCTCCCTTCAAGTCACTATATGTTTATGCAGCTGACAACAACAACAACAACAACAACAAAACCAACAACACAAAAACACAAATGTATTTTGCCTTTGTTTCCTGACAAATGTCGCTGTATGTGCAACATCATGTTTCTCTTTAATCCTCTTCTTCCCTCTGCCAGTCCCTTCCTCCCCCACCTCTCCCCCCCCCCCCCCCCCCCCAGCTCTGAATTAGTTTGTGGAATTTTAGGCAGTTTGAGCACAAGGTCAGGGCAACTGCCTTCGAGATGTAGGCACCCACTGTGGGAGCTACTTCTGGGGTCCCCCGCAAACAAGAAGCAGAGCTGGCACCCTTTTGTTGCCAGGTAGCTCTGGAGCTAAGAGTATTCATTTTCAGCATTCTCCTGGAAGTGATTTGAATCCACAGCTCCACCAGGCCCTAGCACGCAGTGGAAGTTAAATGAGGGGAGATACTCCTTACCTGTTTAGGGTACATGGAATACTAAAACACTTTGTAAGCAAAGGGCAAACAGGACTTAAGAGGACTATGGTTACCAGCATCTGCCTGGGACAGCTCACCCAACTGTGGAACCGATGCCTTCCTGCAGACATTTCTGTACTGTGCATTTGATAGCCATTGTAAACATCCAACATGTAAACACTCCTGAGGCATGTTTGAAGCTATCAAGTAGTGGCAGAGTATCTCAAAAGATGCATGCAATACAGACAATCATCCCTCTGAATGACTGAAACCTTGCATGCTCACAGTGACTAGTGTTCAGGACTAGCACACACGATGCAGCGTACACTGTGGAGTATCTTCTCTATCTGAGGTAGTTCTGCTGACTGTACATCGTCTCAGGACAGCACTGTGGGATGCACAGATACAGGCTGAAGGCTGCTGGTGCAGCCAGATTCCTGGAGGAGGAAGTGCTAGTGCTTCCTTTGTGGAATTGCACCAGGTGGTATAGACACAGACAGACAGAAAAAGCAGCTCTGGCCCAGTGATTAATGGGGAAATTATGCTGTTAACCAGGCTGTACTGGACATGTCAACATAAATAAATAAATAATTAAAATAAAAGTGCTTATCTCCTTCTTCCACCTTCTAGAAACCAAAGCTTTGAATGCATATTTAAAGCCCCTGATTAATTTAGTGAATATTGACTATAGTCTTATCAACATTTGTGTAGAGTTCAGTGAGAGGAGGCAGTCTCTACTAAAAAAATGGAAGAAATCGGATATTTTGATTATGTTCAGGTGAGCAACAGAAGAAAACATGCCACTGTCTTTTCAGGCTACATTGCAATAGATGTGCTGCTGCTTGCAGGCACACATTATGTTATTGTGGTGACCTGCCAAGTCCATCTGGAACATGGTATTTGAAAACATAGCAGGAGTACATCTGATTTGAACATAGTGTAATATTATAAATTATTATGAACTAGTGACACACCCCAGAGCTTGCTAGCAGGCAAGGCAACTTTCTCAGACCTTCTGATGGTGGGTACCTGGCCTCAGCTCCATATGGAAGATTAAGTGGTATGTTCAGCTTTGTGCTGAACATTGATAACATACTGGGTAATTATCTGCAACCAAGCAGATAAGCTTTTATGCTAAGTGGATCAAACTGACAATGCCTTGTAAAGAACTGGAGCAGAAATGCTGTAAGAAACAAGAATCTTGAATATCAGGCTCCAACCCTGTCATGAAAGGTGGAAAGATGTTACACATCTGTGATTTAGCAGGGCATGTAAAACAGCCATCTGTCATGGGTCTGTAAAGTTCTTAAACACTTTGCTACTGTGCAAACCGCCCACACACTCTGAGGTACTCAGGAATTTCCATTGAAGACAACCCACATACAGGCTACATTGAGACATGCATGTCCACAGGCTGTTTTCCCTACATGTTAGACTGAATGCTGAAATGTTACTCTCTTAAATATCATCCAGCACTTCCTGTTACTTTTCTGCAGCAGTGTGTACTCCCTCTTTAGATTACATGTCTCACTGTCACTGCTGTGCTGCTTGGGACATCGGAATATGATCATTTTTATACAGCTTTGCAGGGATACTGTTCCCCAGAAGATGACACAGGACCAGTGAGAAGTTTTTTCATATTCATAATGATGCAAGAAAATACGAAGTCTTTGCCACTCGAAATTGCCAAACACAATTTAGGATCCATTCACTTTTTTTTTTTGACAGTCTGACAGAAAATGCACAGCAGGAGAGCCTCTTCAAGTTTGATTGGGTTTCTTCAAGCCTGAAGCTTGAATTACTTAGATGTGTGGGGCTTAAACAGAATAAAAGTACTCCATTTGACTGCACTCACAACATTTCTCATGTATTGATTATTGTGAATGCAGTTGTCCATTATCTGCCTGGGGGATAAAGCCATAATCTTGGAGTTGTTTTACATAGTAAAACTCAGATTTGAGGGAAATCAGTTGTATTAGGAATACTAAAAATGTTGCGTGTGATCAAAGAACTCAATGTGTATTGGGAAAATTAGGCAAATGAAGCTGTCCATGGAAGAACAGACAACTCTGTCTCAACAGTTCAGCACCTGGGACACAGGAGCAGGAGCAGGTAATCCAGGAAAATGTTAGGTGTGTACAGTGAAGAAATATACAGTAATCTTCTCAGGAACCTGTGTCATGATGAACTACATACAGAGATTGGTTTACAGCTTTAAAAAAGACTCTAATATCCTTTCCAACATTCCAGTGGTGATTAGTTACAACATGCTAAATATTCTCCAAATATCCAGTTCTTTAATGAAATTTTTACTTGTTTAGTCTTGACCATTTCTTTTGGTAATTTTTTCAAGATCTGACTCAGTTTCCTACACCTGAACTTCATTAAAACTCAAATTTGTATTGAAATTTCTTCATTCTTGCAATTTGGGGATTTGCATTTCTTGATACATTGGTTCTGCTTTCTAATTCAGAATAAGTGTACTGTAGAATCCAAGATGTTTAAAGACAGTCTGCTCTTTATGTGGTAAAACATAATGCATTATTATTAAGTAAAATATAATGCATACAACACCTGCATCTTGCTGCAAATATCCTGCCAGATCTCCCTGGGGAAACTATTACTCCATGACCCCTCCTATATGCAAGAATGAAGGTTCAATCCAGACTAGCAAATTAAAGATCAAGGAAGTTTCAGTGAGTTTTATTTCCTCTGATATGTTGAGATCAGCCTTCAAATAGCCAAATAAACAGGTGGGTTAAGAGTTTAGGCTTAAAATCTACTGACATGCATTAAAGGGTGTTATGAGTGGCCACTACCTCTAGAAAGATCCAGAGCTTGGAGAATCAGAACCAGGGCCTCCCACTCACCAGCTGGTCCAGCCTGAAATTTGCCAACTAATTGCACACACAGACCCCACACACCCACACACCAATTTTGGTGAAGATGGTACAGGCACTCTACTTGTTTCACAGCAGCTGGTACCACGCACGTGTACCTGAGATGCACAGTCCCATGCCAGCCTCTGGAGGTGAGTCCCTCACTTGCTTCCTTCTCCCCAGTCCCTCCTGGTAGCTGGTTTTCAGGACAAACATGCTGTTTTCATCCCAGTGGCTGGTGGACAAACCCCTACCCACTCCAGTAGCTTTCACTCCCACTTGCTCCAGTTACTGGCACCACAGGCTGGCCTGTCCTCAGCAGATGGCCTTGCCTCCTCTCACCGTGGTCTCTCCAGCAGCTTACATTTAGTCCTTGCAACACATGAACACACACATGAGGTAAGAGTAAGATCATGTAGAAAGATTGTCATGAAAGGATTTAATGAGGAGATAGGACAGAATGCAGTGACTGGGCCCAGGGCTCAGTCAGACAGGCATAATGGTTGGCAATGCTTTTCAAGTGACCATCCCCTTTTATGCCCTTTTATGCATATCTCATCTTTTGTTCTTCCCCAGTCCCTTTCTGCTAAATGTTCCTTTGTAAATTTTGCATAGTCCTACAGAATCCCCCAAATCCTCTTGTTTCTCTTGTTTTCCCTCTCTTATCAGTTACAAAGTCCAGGTGGCTCTCTACAAAACTGTCCCCGGAGTTTCTTTTAATTGTCCATCAATTAGTAACTGGATAGTTTTGATCATTGGTATCACCTCTTTTATGTGTTGCCTGACACGTTTGTGTCTTTGTGTGTTCTTACTTACCACTTCCCCTTTTAATCACTACCTCCTTTGCAGTGAAAAAGTCCTTAACCAAGTTACATTCATGAAGCACACAGACAAAAATACCCATACAACTCCTACTACACAGGACATTCTCTAAACAGAATGGCAGATGACAGTCTGACAAGTGACTTTTATGCTGGCAGTTCGTATTTGTGTCACAGCAAGAACAAAGTCCAGGGCAAAAGATACTCAGCCTTTAAAGCTTCCATCGCTGAAAGCAAGTCCATGGTGCTAAAAACAAGAAATAAAACTGTATCTTTGTCTTTAGAAATGCAGCAAACCACAGGTGATGCTGTAGAGATGACTTGCGTGACACTTGACAGTGTTAGGTTATCTGACCTCCTTCAGTGGCTGCAGCTACCAGCATCTTCCAGTGTTCCAAAGGGGCTGCATTAAGGTGGTATGAAGCAGGAGGCTGATGGTATCTCAGGAACTCAAATTTAGTTTATTTTCAGCTTGCAAAGCATCTCTGGCTTGCTATAAGTGTGGCTGCTGGCTGGATCCCAGAACAGACATAGGGATAAATCTCCCTAGGGACATGGAGCAAGTGCAGGTGCCCCACAGGCAGCATATGGGATGTGCGAGCTGGGAGCAGGCATCTCCATAGACTGTAGACATCAGGACCTGTTAGTCTCCGGCCATACAAACACATTTTGTTGCTGGGGAAAATTATACCAATTGATCGCATCCTGCCTCCTCCATCCCCAGTAATTTTCTCCTGGAAACAAACAGCAAAGATCATGTTTTTCTGTATTTGTGTAGAGAGCTGCAATATAAAACTAGCAAACAAGGTGTTTGGCCTGACTGCATTGTTGGGTCAGCACTGACAGTATAATGTGCTGCTGACAGAACAGATGGCCTCAGTATTGAGGCCTGGGTAAAAGTTCTGGGGTCGCAAATATTACCCCTAGTGTTAGTTCTTTGCCCCCAGCTGGAGCAAGGAAAAGTTTCTCACAATCTTAGACAACTGATTGTTCTGGAACACGAGGAAAAGGCTGGACCCACACTGGATAGCAGACTGGGATATGGCCAATAATAACCCTCTCCAGAAAGGCAGGAGGCATTCCTCTACCTAGACTTTCTAGAATTTGCAGACTGAAAGACAGTATCTTTGCCATTCATTCTAGCTTATCCAACATGGTATTACTTGTGTGGATAAGAAATTTCTTCATCTAAAAGAGATCCATTTTGAGTTGATCCCCGCCCTTTGACCTGTTTTCCCAAGGCTTCTGATTGTTTATTTATTACTAGGTCTAAACAGGATACCGATAGAGCTGACCATTACCAGAATTCAGGCTTTGAGAAAAAGCAAGTAAATATACAGCATGCCTTTTGTAGTAACGTCTGACTGATCTCTGGGATACCATCTTGACATGGGGTAAGAGGGCCTGATTTTCATAGAAACTCTTTCATAGTCGTTGGTTTTGCAAGATTCAAATATTTAACCATTCATGGACTCCAGAATATGCAGTATCCATCAGCTAACACTAGATGTTGCCCATGTGCTTTAGAAACTGGGAATCATCACGACAAAGGAAGCAGTTTGCTTTAGGGCTTTAGAACACAGGGAACACCTAACCAATACACAAGCTACTGCTATCTTATTCCAGAATTATTTCAGTCAGCAGTAAAAATATCTCTCTGCCTCATTTTATTTGGCAACTATTTCTTCTTTTTCTTCTGTTATTCTTCAGGCTAGTCCCATCTGAATGGTGATTTGGAAGGAAATTCTTAATAATCTTTTTAAAATATTTACTTTGTCATTTGTTACCAAGCAGTGCTATGCAGGGTGGAAATATGTACACCTTAGGTGTACACTTTAGGACAATATGTTTAAATTTGTACTAAGCCTCCAAAATATACTCATTATTTTGTAAACCACAGAGAACAATTTTGTGCTGTGTCTGTTGTTCTGTTTGTCACATTTTTCTCTCTGGGACAGGAAAGTGGATGTGGTTGAATTTTTTCAGATCTTTGCTTGGCGCACCTTCTAACTGTTTCTGCTCAGCCAGCATGTGCAGGCTCTACTCTGCTCATTTTGGTGGTGGCCAGCAATTATTTCTTCACTAGCCTTTGCCCGCAGCCGCCCACCATCTGTGGTGAAGGCCTTCACCTTGCTCTGCAGGGCTGCCACCATTCTGGGTACTGACAAGTGCTGCCCACCATTTCATTCCTGTTGCTGTAGGATAGCAGATCCTCTGAAAAGGCTGTAGGGACATGCCAGACACTGTTGCCACACATCCTTGCCACGTGTGATCGAGGTAATGTAGAGTCAGCCGCCGTGGGGCAGACAGGTGGCCCAGGCCCCTCACGAAGCAGGTGGTGTTGCTCCTGCCATGAGAGACCCGACTGGAGTCCCCAGAGAGTTGCCTCAGGAGCTGCCACATATCTTTTCCTTTGTGCTTTGGCAGGGAGGCTCTCCCACACCAATGGCCCTGCCATACGCAACTTGCACTCTTGCAGCCCACTTATGGACATTACCCAGGTGCTGTTATTTCCTGTGCCTTGATGGGCAAAACAGACACAACATTGGAAGATTAATGTAATTTATTGCCTATCACTAGCAGACTACAGCAGTGAGAAACTAAAGCTAACTAAAAACACCTAACCCCCACCCACCCTCTTCTACCTCCTCCTCCAGAGTGGTACAGGGGTATGGGGAATGGGGGCTGTGGTCAGTCCCTGATGCTTCGTCTCTGAAGCTTCAAGCACTGCTCCCACATGCCTCTGTCCCATGGGGTCCATCCATCCTGCAGGAGCAAACTGCTCCAGCACGGGTCCCCCACAGTTGGGCGGCAGCTCCCCCCAGACCCCCTGCTCCTGCGGGGACTCTCCATGGGCCGCAGCCTCCTCCAGGCCACATCCACCTGCTCCACCGGGGGCTCCTCCACCCATGGGGGGGCTGCAGCGTGGAGATCTGCTCCATGTGGGACCCATGGGCTGCAGGGGGACAGCCTGCTCCACCAGGGGCCTCTCCCTGCACAGGCTGCAGGGGAACTGTTGCTGCCTGCCTGCAGCACCTCCTGCCCTCCTGCGGCACTCACCTGGCGGCTGCAGGGCTGCTTCTCTTGCGCTTTCTGAATCCTTGCTCTCCCAGCAGCTGTTGCCTGGCATATTTTTTCCCTTTCTTAAATTTGCTCTCATAGAGGTACAAACAACCTCACTTATTGGCCTGACTCTGGCCAGCAGCACGTACCTTTGGAGCCATCTGAAACTGGCCATGGGGCAGCTGCTAGATTCTTCTCACAGCCCCCCACTACCAAATCCTTGCCATGTAAACCCACTACGTAATGGAATTTTCAACTGGACCTGTCATGTTTGTATGCAAAAGACATTTTTATTTCATTTGAAATAGTTTCTGATTTAATATGCCACTAAAGAATATATTTTACAGGATACTAAGAGCTCATTTTCCATAATATACTACTAGTAACAAAGTAACACGACACAGCTCTCACCAGATTCTAAGGTATTACATGTCATCTGGGAACAGACTTCTAGTAAACATCCTGTTTTACCTGTTTTCAAGTGTTATTCCTACAGGTCTTTTCCCTCCATCTCCCATTACACCCTCCATCCTTTTCACCCCTTACTATAAATTTTCACAGGTCTCAGTTCCTTCCAAATGAGCATTGTATCCATCTATTCCCAGTTACCTTCCACAATTTCCTTTAAAATTATCAAAATGAGCATAAATCTTCCCATTAAAGTCTCCTACCCTATTCTCTGTTCCCTACTTGCAGCAAAGCTATGCTGATATAATATATAGACCAGGAATCCATCATAGTTAATGACTCAATTGTAATGTGATAACTACTTTTCTCTCATCTGGAAGCTCAGCTAAAGGAGCATAATAGGCCAATCAATGGTTTGAAAGGAGCATACCATGTTTTATCTGATGATGGCTGTACTAGCCCACAGGCTAATAGCTGCTCTGTCTGCCTCTGATATATGGATCCAGGCTGCTCATGATGCCAACACTCTTTTAGTGCAGGCTAGAAGGAGGAAAAAATACACAGGAAGATGAAGAATAAGTTGAACTGAAGAAATTTTGCAAAACTGTCAGACTATACAAAGGAGAAAAAAAAAAAAAAAAAAAGGAAAACAGGTAATAAAATAATGTATCCATATTTAATTTCTGGGAGCTAGTAATTTTAAATTCTTGATATAAATGCCTATCTCCTGGTACCATCTCCACCCTCTGTGCTTGTAGACCCTTTTATTTGGTAGAACTTGCAGCCTGTGTTACTTGTTTGAATACATACAAGACCTACAGTGACAACTTGAAATTTTGACCCACTGAAGACACTGCTTTCTTAGGTAAGCAAGGAACAAGCGAAAATATTTCAGGTACAGCATGAAGAAAACAGGTTGTTTTTGTAAAACATTAATAAATAAATATTAATAATAATAATAAAATTTAAAAAATAGTAAGCATTACAAATGGTAGAAACATAAGGAAGTAGAATTGATAATGAAAGCTTCAGTTAATACTGTATAAGACTTCCCTAGTAAATTTTTGGTTTTATACCTTTGCCATTACCTTGGAGATATTTAAGCTTGAGTAACACTGTATGAATAATTCTATGAGACTGAGTTAAAAGGTCAGATACTGGCAGCAGCACAGATCCAAGTTTCAAATGAAAAATAAGAGTTAGGGCAAATATTTGACAATTAACCATTGCTAACTTCTGACTTATTATAGTCAAATTTCTAATGTCACTCCATTAGAATCTAACAACAAATGCTGTAATATTTCCAAAGTTAACATGGTACACTGCTTTCAGAGCATATCCTACATTTTTTCTTTGCCCTAGCTGAAATTACTTGTGAAAATTTTAATTTGAAAACAGTTCAACTATTTCTAAGGCATATGATGAAGACATCAAGAGCCTGGTTAAAAATAAATGAGAGACTATGTTTTTTTCACACAGGAGGAAGTAGATTTGTGGAAAAATTGGCCAAAACATATTGCAGGTGCTAAGCTGACAAGGGTTCAGAGAAAGGTTGAACAAATTTATGGAAGCTAGATCTATCAGAGGTTCAGAAAAGTATACAAAAACAACATCGTGTACAGAAAAAAAAGGTTGAAGACCTAACCTTGTTGGCAGCTGGGATGATATAAAAAGCTGGATCTATCCTATGCTTCTGGGTATTTAATGTCCTTTAGTAGTTTCTGCACTACAAGGGCCACCAAAGCCAGAACAGACTGTTCACTCTCTTTTCTACCTCCTGCACAGCCCTCGAACAATATTTGCACTTCATTATACACAGCCAGGTGCTGCAAAATGCTTCTTTAGACACGCCATGACCCATCAACAGACAAAACATCTTTAAGCCTAAGTAACAAGAAAAAAACCTGGTAGAGGTCTGTAATGTTGCAGATTGGAGAAATTCAATTAGTGATAAGCACTTCCAGAATAAAAGAACAGGCTTAATTCAAAACAAAACAAAACAAAACAAACAAACAAACAAACAAAACAAACAAAACAAACAAACAAACAAACAATTCTAGGTCTGAACACTGAACTCATGGACACCTGTATAACATAGCAAAGTGTCACATCCTCCTCTACTGCCTAGTGCATACAGAGGACCATGTTTGCAACTCTCCCTTGATATAAACAGTAAAAGTTTGTGCTGTGATTTAAAGGTTTTTCATTCCCCACTGTCTCTTTATCAAACTCAAAAATAACGTTATTTTCTAAACAAAACAGAAGTTTACAGTTTCCCATTTATGTACGCTGTAATAGATCTTGAGATTAAGCAACAACATTTTAGTCATTAAATGTTAATAATATACTGCAATTAATTGTATTTTAATTAAACCTCACCCCAAATTGATCAAAGTGTTGGTCTTCACATCCCAAGATGTATGTTGCTGTGTAAGTTACAGTCCCGCTGAAAACCTTGACACATTGGAGTATTGTATTGCAAACCCAGAGAAACTAAAGGAAAATAAATTAATTCCTTCAGTTCAGTTAGCTTCTCCCTAAGGAACTGAGTGATTTGACGTGAGGAGAAATGTTAATTGGTAAGATTAAAGTCAGAAAGATTAAAGGAAGCCTGAGAACAAAGGAGGTAGGTAGATAAAAACAGAGAGGATAAAGTCAGGCCAATCTATATTATCTTCAACAGATACATTCTAAGTCTTTTTTCTTCACTGCATTAAGCTGCAGTGCTACAGATTTCAAACAGTGCACCTTTTTATGATACAGAGGCTTTCCTTCTCTGGAAAATTCTAGTGGTGTACTAATGATTTTAAAAAGATAATTAGCGAGCTTCCTCAAAGCTGTTGGTGGGGTCTTTGTGACTTTGTGCTTTCAGAGCTTTTTGTGTGTGTGTGTGTTTCAAGGAAAAAAATGTCAAATACTAAACGCTTCTTATCCCTCCTTTCCACCCCTCCTCCTCTCCCCCCCCCCAAAGGACATGGGAAATTTGCTTCTTCTTTTCTACTCTAGCTTACTTAACCACTTAAACAAAATTAGGCAAGCAATCTATCTTTGGGTTTGTGAGCTGCAGTCATTAGTGCTGCAGTCAGTAAGTGTCCGTTGGGGTAAACCTGGGATTTCTTCACAAACCAAGAGTCATCATCATCTGTGCTAATAAATTGACACTGTAGAGTGTTTACAAACTTCTGAGAATATCAGTGCTGTTCTCTCACCTGAATTGCCACATCTGGCTGATCAAGACTTATTCCAAACAGTGATATCCACAGCGATTATACCCTAAGCTCCTAAACTCCTCTCTCATATTGTCAATCAGAGATTTACAGATTTTGTGGTGGTCTAATGGATTGAAAAGCCTAATTACAATCCTGAAGTTCATTATATAGACTTATTTGATACTTCTCCTTTTTCATATGATTTCTATGTATATAATTGTGCTTCCTCCTCAACTATTTCATTATCAGTGAATTGTAAACATAGTGTTCTTGATAAATACTGGAATTGTATCTGCTGAGATAATTACTTATAAATTAAATATGTATAGTACATCAAACTACACATCAAATTAATCTCTGGAAAGACTGAGTATTGAATACCTGGGAATGTTCATGTTTTTTTGATTTATCAAAGAGCATAAAGATTCTCCCATCATATGTTTAACCTATTATTCAAATCTGGTGTAAATGAGAGAAAACTACATCCTGATCTCCTCAGTTAAGAAACAAGATTCTAAAACACATTGACATTGCTGTTAACTGAGCTCATAGTTGCAGAGGAATTTTTACTTTATTTCTTCATTTTACCACAGAATTCTGTGAGCGAATTATATATTATTATTTACATTACATTTTAAGTGTTCAAATGTTTGCCATCTCAATAATACGTATATTAATATCTACTATCTTAAATCTACTTTTATCAAGTAAGGTTAAACTTCTCAAGAATTGCCAACTGCATAGAAAATGCTGTTTCCATTCTTTATGCTATTTTGCACAAACAGCCAAAATCTCAGTCTACCAAGTGCAGTTCAAATTCAATGCTATCAGTGTATGCTCAGTACTGAGAATTTTCAAGCTCATAAAAAAAAAAAAAAAGTGAAATAGCTTCAGATTTGCCTTTATGACTTTTGCTTTTTGTTTGTTTGTTTGTTTGTTTCATTTAGTGAAATAAATATCATAATAATGAACTCTATCATTATTCATTACTCTTTTGATCCACCTTAGTCATAAGTTCAAAAAGACACTGACTATATTGATTAATGTTTCTGCAGAGAAATTTTTTGCTGGTGTGTTTGCTAAGTTACAGTATATCTTTCACTTGTATGTGTATTTGCTCTAGTGCTTGATATTGAATCAAATGGACAGGATTATTTAGCCCGTGTGAAAGCTTTGAGACTTAATTCACATTTGAAATTTTACTTTCCCTCCCCATTCTGCTGTTGTATTTGAAGATCACATGTGCCATATGAAAATTTTCTAAAAAAAATATGTGCTTGAGCTCAAAGAATGGAAGAATTCTTGCATTCTGGATTGAAATGTTTTTGGTTTTGTTTTCTTTCTTTTGTTTCTAGATATTTTGTTTTTGTGCTACATCTGTCACAATATTTTCTGGAAAACCAAAGGAGACTCTTGTACTGACTTTTGTGAAACAAGTCTCTGGATGGCAGCAAAGCATAGCAAAATTGCTGCTGTCTCAGGCAGAATCTTCTGAATATGATTTAGATCCAATTTAACACACTGGAAGAAAAAATCATAATTTTTTTGGCTGCAGTAGAGTTGTCATTTATCTTTCCCTCTTTAACTGAAGTCTGATAGAAATCTCCTAAAGTTTCTCCTAGAGTTTTCTCCTAAATCCACATTCCCATTCAGAAATACATGGAAGTTTTGGCTTCCATGGGGTTATACCTTCAGTGTTTAATCCTCTCGTCTACACCTTAAAAGTATGTTCAAATCTTATACAGAAGGTCAGTTTTCACAGAGGGTTAACTAAATATTTATCTTTTTTGGATCCTACAGCTGTTTTCTATGTTTGACTTCCACATCTCACTTTTGGGCCTGAAGACAACTGCTTACTAGTCGGTAGCAGAGGAATCCATTTAAACCCTCCCAAAGAGCAGTTATTTATGACATGGTGAAAGTTATTCCTTGAGATGTGTCATCTTAATGGATGCCAAAATCCGCTCTTCCCTGTAGCCAGAATCCTGAGATTCTGAGAGAAGGATGTGGAAGCCTGCTAAGGCAACTGTCCTCTTTACCCTCTTGAAGGGTATCCTGAAGGAGGAATGCTGTTCAGAGCTGTGCTCAGAGGTTCTTCTAGTGAGGGTGCCTGCCTGGGAGGCAGTGGCATAGCACTGTAATAACACACGATTGCTAAGAAATCAGTGAGAGTTTCCACTTCTGTTAACAAGCCCTTGGAGGTAAGGGTTTATACTTCCAGTGGCAATTCTTTTGGATAACTTGTTGTTTTATGGTGTTTTTTTGTTATTATTTTTCTCCTGTTAAAAATGTAGGTATACAGGTTAGAAATGTTTTATCTTTGATATCTTAGGGAAATAATAATATTGGCATAGTCTAAATCTAAAGATTACTTGCCCATCTAAATGCATCTGGTCAGTAGATGATTATTGGTGGTTATTCACAAATATGATACCTCAGTCCCCAATGTTTTAATGCGGCTTTATTGCCCAATATATACATATAATAAATGCATAATAATACTGCGTATGTGTATATGCATACATATAAATATACATATACATAATTCTCTCTATATAAAAGTTTTAAGAGATCTGCTATCATACTTCAAGAAATCAACCTACAAGTAATTTCCTCAGCTAATGTTGAAGCTTGCTTTAGGAGCAGGGTAATCTACAGCATATTTTTAATAATTTGCTTTATTCTTCTTTTCAAATATGGGATAAAGATCAGTGCTGTAGAAAGAATGGAATTAGAAATGACTTCCCAATCCAAAAAGGTATAATAGGCTCATATGTGCTAATGCTGATATGGTGAAACTAATATGAAACCAAACTGCATCTGGAATTGCTCTCTTCAGAATGGCTTAGAGAATTGTGTACATTGTACAATGCTTTTTACTTGACTCATTCTATATTGCATGATAGCAGTTCACTAGCTAGCTACTACTCTTGAGCCACCCAGAGGGAAATCAGCTTCCATCCAGTCTCTTGCATATGGAAGGCCCATATCAGACCAGTTCGTAGTAGGATATATGTATTTTTTTCATGAATCCATAACATGGCGTAATATAGCCATAAACTAATGGAATGTCTCCTACCTCCACCTTTTTGTATTGTATTACTCTTCAGTATACAATTTTACCTGTCTCTGAACTCTGAAACTGATGACCTTTCAGTTTGCTTGTTTGTTTGCATGTTTGCAGCAAGGGACTGCCAGGCTCAGTGAATCATTACTACTGCAAGATGCATAAAATCACTTTTTCCAGACTGAATACCAGTACTGTATAACCACAAAATAAAAGCGCTCCCTGACATTTCACCAGCATTTCTTGCATAACTTCTAACTTTAAGAAAGACCTAGAAAATTGTAGCTGAGCTCAGCTCTCCTCCTTCTCCTTTTACAACTATTCTTGTCTTTTTAGCTCTCCTGTTCCCATCATCCTAATACACTATCATGAAAAATGTGCTTGATGCCAATTCATGCAGTGCTCCAGTGTCCTGCCATGCCTCTCTCTGCAGGAGAATAAAGACCCACAGCAGTAATTTCATAGTCAAGGGAAAAATGAGAGAATAAACTTTTCTTCTTCTTTTTCTGTAAATATCAATGTAATCTTTTATAAAGCCACAAAAGCTGGCAGATGTCTTCCGTCAGCCTTCTTGTGTTGAGGGGATGGTGAAAGATGATTCTCTGCATTGCTAGGGAAAAGATAAGAAGAAATCAGCTTAATTAAAAAAGTGAAACTGTTGATTTACCAGGAAAAAATCTTCCTTGTGGAGATGGTGATGAAATTCCACACAGGAAAGTATGGAATGTTTGTTCCCAAAGTTGTTGATGTCATTATTAATGTTGTTGTTGTTATTGACATACTAGACAAATGTTCAGATGGTTTGGCTTTTCTCAGGCTGCTTCAGAGTATGTTTGATTGGATGATTTCTGGAGCCCTGTGTTTCTGTTTCTAACTGCACAGAAAATGCATGTCAGTTCTGCTAGGGCTCAGGGTCTCCAGCTAAATGAATTTTCTCCAGCTGCATAGGAGTTTTAACATGGATCCTCTGCCAGTGCTGGGTGGCTGTGACGGGTCCCTTCTGTATAAGGAAATGACCATGAGCAGCTGGGCTTTGCTGGGTTGCAACCACCTGGCTGTGTGTATTTTCCTATGGGGGCTCAGAGTCTTCTCAGGTTTCATTCAGTCGCACCACTGGTCTCCTTGAAATGCTATGTTATATGAGTCCTCTTGACCATGGTGTGCAGCTCACAGGAACAGTAAGGTTGGACATCTCTGGTGTACAATATTGCCACTGAGCAGAGTTTAGCTCATATGATAGATTCATAGAACCACGGAATCACAGAATCACAGAGTCATAGAATGGCTTGGGTATGTTCCAAAATAAAGGGTGCAATAAGTGTGGGTTTCTATCCTTTAATATATGTGATTTCCTTTCACACTTTTCCACAGCTTAAAGCTTCTGAAGTTTTTCAAACTTGTGTTTTGATGTGTTCATTTATTACTAGGTCACAATGCCCAGTTGGTTTATTGTGAACTACATGTGTCTGTTTTCTGCTTTAATTCCAGTTTGATGTGATTCTTCACTTAAATAAACATAATAGTTGATATTATAGTTAAGAAACTGAAATAAATAGTTCTATTTTCTGCATTTCAGTGACATGTTCATTAGCGCACAATCTTACGTTATTAAATGTAAGATTATTAAATTAATATTATTATATTAAACCTTCCTATCTTAAAGAAGTTTACTTGCCCAATTGGTGATGCTTCCCATTGTATGTCCGGATTCAAGAGATGCTGGAATGCTTTAGAGAAAGTATGTGCAGAGCTGAAACTGAAACTTATGCCTTGGAATTCTCTTACTGAGTAGGGAGCACTCCATGGAATGGACAGAGCTTGATTAATTTCAATGATTCCTAAGTGAAATATTATGTAAAATGTATAATGAAGTTAGTAATATAAAATTATGCTCTACTTTAAAAGTGAAAAACGGATGTCTTCTTTTTCCAAAGATCATAAAATCACAGAATCATAGAATGGTTTGGACTAAAGAAACCTTAAAGATCCCCTAGCACCAACCGCCCTGCCATGGGCAGGGACACCTCCCACCAGACCAGGTTGCCCAAAGCCCCATCCAGCCTGGCCTTGAACACCTCCAGGAATGGGGCATTCACAGGTTCTCTGGGCAGCCGGTGCCAGTGCTTCAGCACCCTCCAAGTAAAGCACTTCTTCCTAAAATCTAATCTAAATCGACCCTTTTTTAGTTTAAAACCATTCCTCTTGTCCTATCACTATCTGCCCAAGTAAAAAGTTGCTCTCCATGTTTTTTGTAAGTCCTCTTTAAGTATTTAGAGGATGCAATAAGGTCTCCCCAGAGCTTTCTCTTCTCCAGGCTGAAAGTCCCCAGTTCTCTCAACTTGTCTTCCTAGGAGAGGTGCTTCAGCCCTCTGATCATCTTTGTGGCCCTCCTCTGGGCTTGTTCTAACAGCCCCACATCCTTCTTGTGCTGGGGCCCCACACCTGGATGCAGTGCTGCAGGTGGGGCCTCATGAGGGCAGAGCAGAGGGGCACAACCACCTCCCTCCCCTGCTGGCCACCGCTCTGTTGATGCAGCCCAGGATGCAGTTGGTCTTCTGGGCTGCAAGCACACACTACTGGCTCATGTAGAGGACTCATGTCAAAGGACTGCGTAAGTCCTTCACTCCATTATAGAAAGCCACCAGACTGGTCCGGCATGATTTGCCCTTGGTGAAGCCACAGTGGTCATCTCGGATCACCTCTTTGTCTTGCATATCCCACAACACATCTTCCAGGAGGATCTGTTCCATTAATTTCCCAGGCACAGACATGAGGCTCACCAGTCTGTGTTAGTACGATGTCATTAAAGGTTTTGCGTTACCAAGCAAAATAAATGCTACCTTTCCAGAAATGTTCCTTGGGTTCTCTCCGTGAACTAATCAATATAGCTAAAGCCTGGTTGGTATCATAGAATAATTTAGGCCATTGTATTGGAGGTTATCTGTTCCCACTCCCTTCTTCACAGAGGGTCAACTTTGAAGGTTACCTAGGAACTTGTACAAGTTTTGAATACTTTGAGGGATGGTGGTCCACAGGCTCTCTGGTGTACCAATGCAAAGTTTGGCTATCTTTTCCATGAAATATTTTGTTCCCCTAACTACATATTGCTTTTTCTGCAGTTTTGCCCTTTATCTGTTACCTATTACTCTGCACCTCTACTTCCCCAATTAGGGAGCTGAAGAGCCCCAAACCCTCCCCTTTGCCAGGCTGAGCAAACACAGCTGTCTTAACCTTTCCTTACACGTTGTGTGTTCTGCAGACCCATCACACTGTTGGCCTCCGCTGGATTTTCTCCGGTATATCAAATTTGTCTTATATTGAGGAGGCCCTGACTGCAAGCAGCAGCCCAGATGTGGTCTTACAAGCATGAACGGAGCAGAACAATCATATCCCTTGCATCTTTCTGCACTCTGCACAGCCCGGTTGGAGTTCATTTTTACTGCTGAAAGGGCACACAGCTGACTCATGCACAAGTTGTTGTGCACCAAGGCCCCCAGATCCTTTTCTGCTGATATTTTCTAGTACCCATCCTGTCTTTTCACACGAGGTGTTCTGTCCCATGTGCAGAGTTTATCATTTGCAGTTTTTGAACTTCATGGGATTGCTGTCATTCCATCTTTCCATCCCTCTAAAATTCCATCTTTCCAGGATCCCTCTAAAATACAGCTTTGTCTTTGAGTCTATCAGATACACATCTGACAGTTAGCAGCCATCCACAGACTGGCTAAAAATGCTTCTCTCATCATCCCAGTCATTAAGAAAAACACAAAACCATATTCATACCCATATACAACTTTGAGAGGCACCTATATATTGCTGTAAATTAAGTGTCGAGGAGAAGCGGTATTTATTCCAGCTGTTTACATTGTAAGTTCAGTGTGTCAGTCCAGTGTTTCTTGATAACTCGGTACTTCATACCTCTAGGGGAGAAATGTATAAAACCTGTAGCATGCGTTTTACTTTTGTAAGGGTGGCTTTCCCTCAATTGTACTCTAAAGTAATAAGTTGTTCCACTGTAATATCTTCTGGCTCCCTTTTGTCCCATTGTGCATTTTGAAAGACCAAGCTTCTGCAGCAGTGAGTTTTGAAAACATCTATCCTCCTAAGCAAAGGCTGTGCATATTGAGGTCTTGCCTCAGGGACATGGTCAAACATCGCTTGTTGATGGGAAGTAGAGAGGAATTTATTTCTTCTCTCTTTGTGCTTCCACATTGCATTTGCTTGTTGCTGTGGTTTAACCCGGCCAGCAGCTAAACACCACACAGCCATTCGCTCACCCTCCCCCAATCCCTCTCTTGGGATGGGAGAGAGAAACGGGAAAGTGAAGCCTGTGGGTTGAGATACAGACAGTTTATTAAGATGGGAAAATAATAATAACAGTAATGATGATAATAGTACTACTAACAATAATGGGTACGAAACAAGTGATGCACAATGCAATTGCTCACCACGCACTGACCGATGCCCAGCCTAACCCTGAGCAGCCTGGCCCCCCCACCCAGTCTAGCCATCCCTATATATTGCTCAGCATGACCCCATACGGTACGGAATGCCCCTTTGGCCAGTTTGGGTCAGCTGTCTCAGGTCTGTCCCCTCCCAGCTCCTGCTGCACCCCCAGCCTGCCTGCTGGCAAGACAGTGAAACGTCCTCAGCTTGGTGTGAGCACTGCACTGCAACAATTAAAACATCGGCATCAAAAAAAAATTAAAACATCTCATCAAAAGCCAAAACATAGCACCCTACCAGCTAAAAGGAGGAAAATCAACTCTGTCCTAACTGAAACCAGGACACTTGTTTTCATTTTTGTTTCCTTTTTTCTCCCTTTCCTTCTCCCTTTAGTTAAATTACTTAATTTTCTCTTAATAATAATTTTACCTTAATAATATTTTTCCTTTAACTAAATTATCATTATTGCAACACATTAATAGTTGTGTTTTTCTTCTTCTTCTTCTTCTTCTTCTTCTTCTTCTTCTTCTTCTTCTTCTTCTTCTTCTTCTTCTTCTTCTTCTTTTCTTTTCTTTTTTTTTTTTTCTTTTCTTCTCCTCCTCCTCTTCTGAGGAGGGGGAATGAGAGAATGGTTGTGATGGAGTTCAGCTGCCTAACAAGGTAAAACCACCACACCATGGCAGGGGGGTTGGATCTAGATGGTCTTTAAGATCCCTTCCAACCCAAATCATTCTGTGATTCTATGAATTTCAGGTCCTGGCTCAGAATCACAAATATTGTATTCATCTAATTTCAACTTCTGGTACTCTTAGCCTGCTCATACCACATTTTGTGAGTAATTGCATTGATATCTATTGTTTTCTGGTGAGTAAAGTTTCCATTTGAAGTTGTGATTAATTTTTATTTATTGGCCATTAATGAATATGCTCATGTATGTGTTTGATTTTCACAGTGTAAGTCTGAAAGCATGGATCCAGAACAACTAAATTCCTTATTTTCCAAATACACCAAATTTGTGAATCAGCTGCTTTCACACTACCTACAACGGTGCTACCTAGGGTTGTCACATAGTGCTGCAGCTCAAAGCAAGGGTAGAAAAGGTTCAAGAAAAATAAATGGAAAATAGAAATTTAAATCATTAAGAGAACAATGTATTTTTAAATGTACTAACATAAATGTAATTTAAAGAATTTTGGATTTTTCTTTTTGCATGTAACTTTTCCAAGGACTTATAAAATCGGGCCTGTCAACTTGTCAGATTTCGAAAGCCATTTTTTTGTAATTTAGATCCAAAATTAAAAACAACAACAACAAAAACCACCACCACCACTCCTCCCTCTCTCTCTCTCAAAAATAAAATAAAATAAAATAAAATAAAATAAAATAAAATAAAATAAAATAAAATAAAATAAAATAAAATAAAATAAAATAAAATAAAATAAAATAAAAATTAGGACAACACTTTGCTCTCAAAAAATGTCATATCTTTAACTCAGCTTGTTGAACTCAAGGTTTACAAACTTGCTCAGTTTTTGTAATTGAGGACATTTCTGTGGAAGTGTCTGGAAAACACCTTCTAGAGACAGTTCTCAAAAAAAAAAGTAGTTTTAGCAGAGAGACCTTTGGTTTTGATCTTTAGAATTTTCACTTTTTTGGATTATAAAATGTTAATACTGCATTGATATTATGATTTTCTAGCTAAATAGATAGAAAACAAAAGACACATTGTGTTACTGTACTCAAAGCTGTTAGGAGAGAAATTTTGAGACTTACTAGAGCCCAAATTGAATTTGTAGTTGTGCAGTGTAATTAGCAGTGCACACTAATTAACAGAGTTTCCTGCAGTTAGAGCAGCAAAACCACCATAGTACATCTAAGCCTAAGTCAAAGTTGCATTTTGGGCTAGGAACTTCCAATATTAATTGACTTTATTGCAATTAGACAAAAACAAAGCACATGCAATTTCTTTCATTTGCAAATGAGAAAACAATGAGGTACTTACCCAGTCAAAGAGAACAAAGGTAGCAGTAATTTTCCACTGTGTGTTCTGACAAGAGAAAGCATAGCAATCTTTTTAGTGCCAGTTTAGATAAAAAGGGAGTACTTCAGTCATCAAAATGATATTTTGTTATTTATATATAATACTTTATAATAAAAAACTATATAATAATTTATATATAATTTGTAAAATTAAACATTTAAAGACTCTAAATAGATTTAGAGATCCTATAAGGGATGTCTGCTAGGTGGAACATTCTTAGAAAAAAACTGATTTTTTCTTCCTTGCCATTTTTCTGAAGATGTCTTAATCATTGGTGGCACAATGATATTGAAGTAAATAAATGGTTTTACTTAAAACTTGCATTCAGAGTAGGTCAGATGAAAGTAGCAGTGGTAATTATTACATTGCTGTATAATCCAGTAACAACATTAGCAAAAATTTTCTGAGATGAAAAATGTCACATGCAATGTTTAAATGCATGTGTTTTCTGATAACTATATGATGACAAATTATTTTCTTATGGCAAAACTTATTTCTGCACATGTCCTGCTGCTTTATTAATGGTTGTACTGCTTATCACAATATGACATTTTTTGTAGTCAAAGAGAAATGTAATGACTATTGTGTAACATTTGCACTAAGGAAAACAAGAAGCAGTTTGATGGCTTAGAGCCCCCTATGAGACAGCTAAAATTTGGTCCTGCTCAGTCTGACCCTGACACAGACCCACTGTTGGTGCTTCTTTCCAACTGGTCAGAGTCATTCCAAGGCCAGGAAATTGATCTGCTCTTTCTCCCTCTTCTTGATTCCTGTGCTCTTGTGTTCATCTTTGTTCATAAAACCAGCTTCATTGAGATGGCTGAAAAAGACAGCACTTTCTTTTTTGCTGATAGAGTATTACATCTAAGCTCCAGGTCGTAAGAAACCGCTTCATCTGGAGAAAGCAAATCATCATTTAAAATATGCTTTTAATAGCATGTGTTCATATGAAATAATGTAAAGATTATTTACTGTTAAATTTTATCTTACAAAATTTTCCTACTTGGCAAGCAAGTGGGAACCAATGGCAGTGGGAACCTGGTGCATGCTCTGGTTGTGGAGGCAGAAATGCTGTGCATTTCTCTTTTTGAGTGCAGAAATTGATTGCTGGGCTTGTCTGCTGAATTGAAAATACAGTATGTAAGTATTTTAAGAATGGTGTCTTACTGAACAATGGTTGAGATATGGACCATGAAAAACTCGATAGTATGAAGAACTAAGTGCTTCATGGTACAGAAGTTTTTCAAGTGTGGGATTCTTGGAAGTTAAGTGGTTTGAACACATAACATTTATATAGGAAAGTAGTGAGTTAGTAAAGTAGAAAGTAGAAAAACATTCTGCTTTGCAAGAGATATCTCAGATAGAAGAGTATTCAGGGACTTTGTGTTCTGAACAATAAAACAGTTCCGTGAATCTGAATTTTGCAGTTGGAAGGATCTGTGATGGGAAAAAAAATGTTGGTGAGGAAAATAAACATTTTTAATGTAGGAAAATACAAAACTTTTGTTTTTATTATTATTTTATTATGTGTGTGTGTGTGTGTGTGTGTGTGTGTGTTTGGGGGGCTTTAGCAGGCCTCCCATAACTATCAGTTGTCAGAAACACTACAAAGAATTTATGCTTAATACTAGAAATACAGAAATCAAGTTCTATTTTCAGGTTTTTCTTCATAAGACAGAAAAAAAAAAAAAAAAAAGAAAAAGAAAAAAAAAAAAGGAAATAATTGCCCATTCTTTTTCTTCTTTCAACCTTCCTCAGGAAAAGTGGTAGAGCTGTCAGAGAAAATGGCTCTGCTTAGAAGATATTTTTAATCCTCCTAATATTCAAAGCAAGCTTCCTGAAGAGACAAAAATATTCTTACACATGGGTACAACTTGGAAGGAGATAATGTGGACAGTTTTTCATCTACCAAGCTTTCATCATGCTGTTCAGCCTGGTGTAAAACAGTAGCATGACATACCAGTGGGTGCTTTATATAAGCAGGTTGTGTTCACCTTTAGTCAAAATCTATAACCCTTCAGACTGAACTAATCAGGGATGAAAAACCCATAATGCATTTTGTTTATGACAGTATTTTTTTTTTCATAGCTGAGAGCAGGGAATACATGTTGTTCATTGTTACTTGTCTTTGGCTACCATGTGTTTTCAATCATCTTTTTCATTATTTCACTTTTACATTTGATTTGCTATACTTCACTCATCTCACAACACCATTCCTTTTCCAAGTGGTATTTTAATTTATTTTATTTTTTCATAATCATTGCTGCATGACTGCATGTATATTCAGATTCCTTCCTTTTCTTGCCTTACAGCCATTCCTCTTTTTTTTTTTTTTTTTTTTTCTACACTATGTATTTTTGACTTCTTTCCTGCATTTCTAGTGCTCCCTCAGGTTAGTGGGAGTTGGTGTAGACCAGTAATGTGAAAATTATTTTCCCTTGTTTTTTCCTTGATTTTTCTTTCAGTGTCATCAGGACTATGTGGGGATCCCCAAACTTTGTAAGTATATTACATGATACAATTGTATTTTGAAATTCATTCTAAGTGCAATATTCTAAGACAGTATGAGAATGTTCTATCTTACTATATTTTTTATCCGAAATTTATCTTTTACCAAACAGATTTTATTTTTAATCAAATAATGAACTGGAAGTTTTTGCTGAAATTCTTAATTTTCTGGCTGTCCAGATTCAGCTTCAAGACAGTACCAGCTAGGGGAGAAAAGGAAAAAGTTTTCACAAATGCTATTGTAGCAATGTTGTCACTTGAGGGAGAAATACACGACCTCCTTTTCTGTGCTGATTTGTTATCACTAACAAAATAAAAACTGTCTTCATATATTGTTCAGGACCTCGTCCAGTTGAGTTTTCAAATATCTTCAAGGACAGAGACTCCACAACATCTTTGAACAGCCTTGTCCAGAATTAAACCCACTTCACAGTGAAATATATATATATATACATATATATATACATATATATATATGTTTCTTGTGTGTACAGGAAAATTAATCTCTTCCAGTTTGTGCTGACTGACTCTAGTCCTTTCACTTGACACCACTGAAGAAAGTCTGGTCATGTCTTTATTCCCTGTCTCCCCCATCAGGTATTACACACACTGATTGAGCTTTCTCTTTTCCACAGTAAATATTCCCAAGTCTCTCAGTCCCTCCGTGTATGAAATGCTCAATTGTCTTAATCGCCTTGTGACCTTTAACTGGATCTACTCCAGTATGTCCATGTCTGTCTTCCACTGGTGGCCCAGAATTGGGCACAGGACCCCAGATGTGGTCTGACCTGTGATGAGCAGAGGAAAAGGATAATCTTCCTGACTGCTGGTAGTTCTTGTCATCATGAAGACCAGGATACTGCTGACCACCATTCTCACAAAGGCTCATTTCTAGCTTATGGTCAGCTTAGTGTCTGCCTGAATTTGGTGTCCAGAGGATTACCTGGCAGCACAAAAGCTCTTTCTAAACTCTTTTAAATGGTTGTTCCAAAATGTGCCTTAACTCCTAAGGTATCTCTAAATATCTACAATAAGGACTTTGCAAGATCATTTTTTGTTAATATTGTTTTTTAGTTTTAATTATTTACTCAAAGTGTTGAAACTATTCCCTACTTCTCCATGTATATTTTTATACACTTACAAGTGCTGTTCATGAATTTGCACTTATCCATAATCATCTCCTTACTATTTGCTTCAAAGTTGAAGATACTTGTTAAAACCAACTGACCTAGTTCTTCAGAAAATCCATTTTCCTGTGAGCACAAAATGCATTAAATATAGTTTAGAAATACAGGTCCAAAAGTTTTCTGTTTGTTTTGTCCTATAATGCATTAGGACTTATTTTTACTGTTCTGTCTTCTGCAGTTGCACTTTGGGACATTTACCTTCACTTTTGACAATTTTGACACTCTTTTATTTATTTATTTATTTATTTATTAGGTACGATAAACTGAAACGTACATGTAACTTCCTGACTTTCAAGTTTAAATATTAATCAGCTTTCTTGCAGAAAATATTAAATAATTTTTTTATTGTAGACCCTAGTACTTCTACATGTAAGAATAACTAATGGTTGTTAAAAATGCCTTTGGAATGAATAACTGTGAAATCTCCAGCTACTGTATAAATATTCATCTACCTCATTTGACATTTTGCTCTGTTTAGGGTAAACTGTGAAAAGCACACCATCTACAGCTACAAAAAGTTTCAAATGTAAACAGAATGATGCATGCTTTCCCCCATATTCTGAAGAATTTAAATCTAGCTAAACTCTTGCAAGGAAGGTGAACCAGACATAGAAACTCTGCAGTGAACTTCTCTATCAAAAGAAAGCAGCTAAGTCTGTATTAGCAATGGATAAGTTTCTCCATACTCTGCAGTTTGTAATAACTTCATGAAAATCTCTGAATATGTTTCCAACTCAGACACTGATTGTTTGTTAAATGATACGATTTCCTATAATCAGAAAGGAGAAGAAAATTAGAAGCCAATGGAAAGATCAATAGCATTTACCTTAGTGGAAATCCCATCATTCTGGTAGGTTGCTGTGATTTGCTTTGCTGACAAGGTTAGCTAACTTTGCTTGTTCATTAACATTAGGAACTAAGCAACAGACAACACTTATGAGTGAAAAAATGGGAATTTGTCAAATATAAGTAGTTTTCTGGCTATTTGCAGCATAATTACGGAGGTATGTGAAGAAAATAAAGTAAAATTTCAAATAAAATGCATTTTTTGGATATTATATGCATTCTCTTGACAAGTAGTCCACTGTATGTTTATGAATATAGTGCACCTAGTTAACAAATGATTTAATAAAATTAACTCATCTTTTTTCATTATTTATTTTTCCGTGTTTCTAGATAACTGAAGAGGGAAAGTCCAGAGTTGCAAGAAGACGTAATGTTAGCAAAGGCCTTAAGAGACTCCAAAATTAAAAGGCTTCTTGCAGATGGTATACTGTTATTTATCCCTTTCAAAATTATAATTCTTTAATTAAAATTATATAATTGTGATATGAATGTTACCATAGCATAACAACACTAAATCTGTTACTGTGAGTTTTGTTTAACTTGTTTCATAGTTCAGTTTAACTTCTGTGATGGGTAGTAAGAGAGTTAAATTTAATCTCACAGAGCCCTGTCTGACACTCTTATCTATTGGTTACAACTTTGGAAAAATCCGTTCAGTCATTTTGGTCTGTATTTTTTCATCTTTGGATTCTGAGATCTTTTTTATTATTTTAGAACTTTTGAATAACAAGTTATTTGTGACAAAAACTAAAACAACGACAACAAAAAAATTGTTGTTGTTTTATTAAGGATGGATACTCTTCCAGCTTTTCTTCTGCACTGTTAGTTTGGTTCAAAATTTTCAAATTCATCTTTGATATAATTTTATATCAAGGAAGTGTGGTTTTGTTGACTATTAAAAAAACAGTCTAGCTAAAATTGTTTGCATCGCAATTTTCTGAAAATCGTTTATATGCGAGAGGCAGATTTCTTTACCTTTTAAATGCAGTTTTATTTTGTTTTGTTTTATTTTATTTTTTAAACCAAATAGGCTTATGGTTTAGAAAAAAGGGACAAAATGACTTTATCTCTCCTGTTACTTGGATGTTAGTACATCCATTGCCTAATTATCTTTCACAACATCCCTGCATACTTAAGCGCATACTTTCTTTCCCAGCCTCATTCAGCAACTGACTGAAGGCCTAGGTTTTTTGTAATGTGATAGCAAGGAGGTTTCCTCCTGACCTATATCTGCTTTTAGTCTCTGTTACCAAAGAGATTCAAAGAGTTGGGTCTGTGCGCTTGACAGTGTCATACACAAAGCTGCATTCCTATGTAAGTAGTTTGAAGTGTATTGTCAAGACTAACATTTTACCACTTTTTGCCACTCACTAGAATGTTGTATAAAGTAAGAAAAAATTCACTATTGCACATGATTTTTTCTCCAATTTATTTAAGAAAAAACACAACATACACAAAAAAAATCTCTCACTACAAAAATAAGTGAAAGATTTTAAGAGAACGCACACGTTGAAAAGATAATAAATGAATGAGTTAGTTTTGTTACTTAATTTTGACTATATTTGCTTGTGCATTGCATCAGTTTTCATGGTACCATGATTATCCACTGCTTCAAAAAACCTTTCCTGACTTAATCTGATTTGAAGTTCTGCAGTGTTCATAAAGGCACCAATATACTTCTGTGAATAGAAGACTGGATTCTAACTACTTCATTTTAGGACTCGAAAGGCTGGTATGAAAACAGGGATGCAGAAACATGGATAAAACTCTAGTCTGTGTCTCAGGTGACTTGGAATCTGTTGCTATCTTGCCCATTTTCTTCCTAAAATTGATGACAATCAAAATTAAGATAAATATCACAGTTTTCTCATTTTAAGAGTACTTAAATCCATCTATTGTGAATTTAGTTTCAGACAGAAGAAAATTTTCAAAATAGCACTGCTTGGAGAGATACTAGCGGTTTCTCCTCAGGTCAGAATGAATTTCAGATTTTGCACATGCAGTGAGAACAGCTGGAGGAAAGGGAGCTGACAGCAGCCTCCCCCAGCAGCCTGTTACACTCCAACATCCAAACCTACTCACCAGCCTCTGCAGTGAGAGCACTGAGGGTTGCAAACAGGTGTCTGAATTGCACCTCTGTGTATGCTTTTACAGCTGGAAGGAAGTGAGTCAACAGTTCTTGAAAGTGTAGCTCCTGCACTTTCTGAAATGCTCCTGCAGAAGAGATTGTGGTCAGGAAAGGATTACACTGCCTGGTGGTGCCTTCTTTCATGTCAGCTGAGATAAAACTGTCTTGGTATTTAAGGGAGAAGGACACAAATCTTCCACTTGTTGGAGAACTATGGTGGAAATCTATTTCCTTTGCCTGCCATGTTTGTGCTTTCATTTCAGAGAAATGTTTTCCTGTTGATTTTAACATTTAAGGGTAGACTAGAATTATAGTTATTGTCCTTCAATCACAAGAAGGAAGATTATAGTACAAGTAGAGGCATTTGTCAATTTCAAATTTTTGGTCTGTGTAGGTTTTCAAAAGTCACTCCAGACAGGCTTTTGCTGGCATGTAATCCCCTCCAAGGCATCAAGGAAACAAAGTGTATCTTGCTGAGCAAATCTGTACATTGTATTTTGCAATTTTACTGAAAATATTCATAGAAATAAATCAATAGTTTTCTTTATGATTTTGATTTCATCAGCCCTGGGCTTTGAGGATTTGCATAATTTATTTGCTTTGTAGATAAAAGTGAGTACTTTATTCATGATAGATGAACCTTTTCCAAATGCTACTCTGCAGAATACTGAAAATACTTTTTACTAATATTTATATCTTACTGTTGTGCTCAAAAAGGCATAGTATAACCTACATGACTTCTTCGCTTTTTTTGGTCAGTAGGTGGAAAATAAACTCAATGACATATTTGTGAGACAACTGCCAGAGGAAAGAAACGATGCCAATATAAAGAACACAGGTGATATGTTAGACTGGAACTCTGGGAGGTCAAAATAATAATTGTGAATGCAGACCAAGAGTATTTTCTCACTGAAATACCATTCCTCAGGTACCTGAGTCATTAGAGACGTGTATTCTGTTTAACCCTCACATACTGGTTCTTTATTGCCTGTGTGGTGTGTATTCACTTTCACTATGCAAATGCCAATTTATAAAAGCACAGTTTATATCAACATTTGCAACTTCACATTTCAGGTGTTAAATGATTAATCAAAATTGTAGAGCAGTGGCCTATCAGTCTACTGTTGTGATTTTTGTTTTTGAGAACTCTTACTTGGTGTGCAGTCACCTTATGATTATCTGTAATTCATTTTGCATATGCCTATGCTTGTACTGCTAGATGGCTGTCATGATATGACAAAGGTGATTCTATGCACCAGTACAATGTGTGGTGTTTTTATGGATCCCTATACACCTCTAGGATGTATCTTTTCCCTAGGACATGATTCTTTCATCTGTTTTGAAACCCTGCTCAGACTATCTCATAGGTGTAGGAAGGTCTGCTGATGTATGTCATTATTTTTGCACTCCAATATAGCTGCACAAGTCATAACAATGTGGAATTGTTTATCTCCTCCTCCACATGTGCACCCAGGACTCCTGCCTAACTTCATCTCACCTATCTTGTTGGCAGAGCACAACAGCACTAGTCTCTGCATTTATGATAGTAGGGAAATAGGCCAGAAAACAAGCCGTGGTGATTCTGCAGCTTCTGGGGAGCACGTTTATGAACCACCTGCCCTACACCGGAATCCTTTCTCTGCCAGGGGAAAGTGACTCAATGGCCCATGAAGCTGGGTTGCAGCTGCACACTCCTTATGCTGTCTGAGAGAGACTTTCCAGAAGAACATCCATAGCAGTGAGACTTCTTCATCCCCTGCAGTCCTGTTTCTAGCAGCCAGGCTTCCTGATGGTTCAGGGAAATTATCTGATGTTGTTCTGTTAAGGGATGTTTATTGGTGAAGAGGTACACAAATAAGTCTGTGATTGGTAGAAACTGTCTGTGAGACAAAAACCTCTTGCAAAATTAGTTTATTTTACAGCACAGTCCTTTGAAATTGTCAGGCATTGAACTTCAATACTTTTATTAATGATCTTAGAAGTTGAAGGGAAAATAGTTGTTCAGATTTCTGTGTAGTAAAATTAGAGAGGACTGAGTAAAGAAACTACGCCAGAGAGTTGTAAACAGGAATTTACAATTCTTAGGAAAGTGTAACATGATGCCAAAGGAAATGCAGTGCTGACACATACTGAACAGCACTATCTGTGACAACGTTTTTCTCTATTCATGCATCTTGCTTTGAACGCCTCTTGGAGAAAGGGGCTTTGGCACCATGGTGTGACTGGACATGATTTTAGGATACACCAAAAAGAAAAAATGTTAAAGTAGAAAAAACATCCAAATTCTTTTAATTTAAAAAAGAAAATTACTTGGAGAATTTATTCTTTAGACCTCTTTCTCAGCTTTATTTCCTCTGGATTTCATGTTTCTGTTAAAAAACTGAGTTTAAGTGGAATTTCATGGCTCCTAAGCAACAGGCACCAGCAGGTGCAATGTGAAAAATATTCAGCACAGTAGCTGATGGGAGTGGAGAGGAGTGTCAGAGCAGCCTGTTGCAAGGTGAGCTGAAAAGAAAGACTGGCATCTGTTTTACTTGTTCCTTTGAATAATTTCATTCAGCTGTGTATATTATGCACACTGTCATGTAATGAAGCATGAAGCTTATGTGTGTAACTATACACAGCTGGAAATGTGCTATAGTTGTTACTAATAATCTTACAATTTTAGTCTGGTTTTTAATTTCAAATGTTTTTGCCTGCAATGCAGCATCCAATTCTTCACAAAGTATAGTCACTGCATAATTGAAAGAACAAATACCTACCCACAAAAAATACGTTGGCATACAATAAACAGGTAAGTGACAGTAACTAACATTTTAAGGTTGCCAAGGAACACATATACAAAAAATAGAAGTGTGCAGCAGAATAAAAGAAGTGATAAACTTTGTATGTTGGTGAGTTTTGTTTCCCAGAATTCGGCAAATCATCTTGCCTCTTATATTCTTCCTGGTCTGCCAACCCTGATAGTAAAATTAAATTATTATTATTATTTATTTATTTATTTATTTATTTTTAACAAAAGCTGAAACTGCTTTTGTTTTGTTCAACATTGCTAGGCTACAGTTGAAATGTCTGGCATAATAATTGATTTACTAAAACTAAACCAGATATTGCAGGAAATGCTGGAAAAAAAAAAAAAAAAAAGTATTCATCAAAAGTATTCATCAGGTTATCTATGATTTTGTTTGATTGATGTAAATTAATTGTTTGATATAATTAGTATCTCTTTCAGCTTTTAGATAAAATACCATGAAATCCAGATTTCTTTCTCCTATCTGCTCTTAATCTATGCTTTCAGTTGTACCTTGTGTTTTTCGATTGACCAGTATATTGCTCTCGAGTTTCATAGCATGAGACTGTGAATAAAACTGTTACCTGGATCCTTGCCTCATGACAAGAATTGCCAGGTGTTATTCCCTTGGTCTGAAACCACACCTTGTCACATTCTGGAAACAAAGGTGATACAAAGATAAAAAAATACATTGTTAATAAAATTTGTCTTCTTCAATGAAAACACATGGGTTCCAGAGAAAAAATGTTAAGTGTTACTCCATAGCTGTAATTTTAATTTTGTGAATCAAAATGTTACCAAATTACATGTCTCTATCCATTCTTTCTTTGCTTTCTTTCTTTCCCAGATACCCCAGAAAATAATATATATATATATATATATATATATATATGTATGTATGTATTGTGAATGATTTAAAAATGCTTAAATTGGATCATTATGCCTTTGAGCCTCCTCTTGAACTGCTTTGACAGTCCCCCAATTTTGGAGGTATCTATGACAGGGATAAGTGGGTTTGGAAATAAATGAAGGTCACCTTAGCATCTAAATTATTCATGTGTTGAATCTGATGAGGATGTTTGGATTCCTTACTGTTATGCAGTTATGGGGTTACTGCTTTCTATTGTTTCTAAGCTTAATGTTAAGATTGGTAAAAAATGCTGTAACAATTTCAAGGACAGAAAAACACACTCTGCTGTGCAGAGTGTGAGCGATCAGCTGCTTTTTCTTTTTCATAACACAAGTAACGTGAGGCTGAAGCTAAAGTGCAGGAGCTGTTTTTCAGAATTTTCCTATAACAAGAGAGCTTTACGTCTTTCTGATGTGGAGGAATGCTTGAAATTCATTTTGAGAAGGGGTAACCTTATTGCCAAACTGAGAGCTGAAGTGGGTAATCAACGAGGGTGTTGATTTTTTCTCTCTGATTTCTGCCTTGTTCTTAATGTAAATGAATGGACCTTTCTCTTTGTGCAGTCATTCAATCTGAGCATTAACTCATTAAGTTACGAGTTTAGCATATTGTAAAACCATTGGCAGCAAACAAAAGATTGATCTGAAAAATTAGCAGGGTCCTTATGCTATTTTAACTATCTTTAAAAAGCAGCATACAAGTACACTCAACCATAGTGATTTTTGCTTAAGATGCCTGTGATGTTTAATTCCCACCTGCCTTCTCCTGAATCATTCTTACAATGACAGTAACAGTTTGCATGTAACTACTGAAGAGTGCTTCCTGACTAACACTGTGACTGATGTTTCTTCCTCTTGTATGTAAGAATGGCACCACCTTCTGTCCCTCCAGGTGGTGGCTGTAATTCTGTAAATCCGTGTATTATTACAGCACTTTGCTGTGCTTTTTAACACTTTCAGAGCATAACCTGAAACAAGTTTTTCAGTTTGGCAGCAACTTACCTTTTACTTTAAGGTGGAGAAAATGGTCTTAAAAATGTGATGTCATATTCAATATAATTAAATATATAGTTGGGTAAAGGGACCACTCCCTGATGTTCATTGAAATTTTTATTTCAATTATTGTGGAATTTGGATAATAATTCTCTAAATCTGTGTTTTTTCCACTTGCTCGGTGTCCTTATTTATTTATTTATTTATTTATTTATTTATTTATTTATTTATTTTTATTTGTAGTGTTTCATGAAATACTCCTACTAGTTTTGCACTCCTTCAGGAACTTAAGTCATACTGTCTTTTGCGTGCATACATATAGGTGCTTGTATTTTAGGAGTTTTCCAGGATGGAACTGGTTCTAAGATCTTTTTATTAGCAGTCATTACTAGTGGTAATGTGAAGTAAGGCCTCACCTGGAGTGCTGTGTCCAGTTCTCTGCCCTCTGGTATGACAGGTGGTTCTATTAAACTGTCTTTATCTCAGACCACAAGGTTTAATTATTATTATTTTTTAATTTTATTTATTTATTTATTTATTTTCTCTTTTCTTTGTGCTCTCCCACATTCCACTGGGAGGCGCTTAGCTGCTTGCTGGGTTTATCCACATAGTACACACAGAGTGAATAGAAATTCACTCTGAATACACACAGAGTAAATGGAATAACAAATACGCCTTTAAACAGAAGGCATGGGCTTCCTTTTCTGAATCTGTCTCCTTTTTGCCTTTGTAGTTACTTCTGCCTCTTCAGTTTGTTCCTTATTCATAAGGATAATATAATTCAAAATATCCTTATGTGGTACAGACTGGTAAATGCCAGAGAAAGACAATGAATACTGAAAGTGATGTGATTATATTTACATATAGCATATTAGCTAGCAGGGACAAGGTTTATCTAGTTGATAAATGAGAGCACTCAGTGTAAATTAGTTGAATTTCCCATAATTCTGAATGTCACACTGAAAAAAAAAAAAAAAAAAAAGATCATTTATTTGTTTTCTCCTTGTCTCATTGCTAAAAGAAGAGTGGTCATGAAAGAACAAAATGGGAAATATTTTGTAACTAATAATATTTCATTCAGACCATGACCTACCTGTGGTATTCACAGTGGAGCCAGTCATCATATACTGTCATGACAAACCAGTTTTATTACTGCAAGTAACATGGTTAGTTCTCTAAACCAAACTAATTAAAATAATCTAGTTTTAATTCTTGCCATTCAAAGACTGGTTGTAGAAATTAAGAAGGATATATTTTTAAAGTATCGTATAAATATACTTTGTGGGAACTTACTGCTCCTTTGAATCTGTCCCTGGCTAGAATTATTAAAAAATAAATAAACTTTAGTAAACATCCAATTTACATGACCAAACTTATTATTATAGATTTTTCCTCCCTGCCTATGTTTGTGAACTACATGTATTTTTATAAGCATTATAAAAATTTTAAATAATATTTCTTATTAGGTAAGCTGAACATATTTGTCAATAACATAACACACACTGTAATATTGAAATGTTAATAATGTCGATAATGCATCAACATTGCTGTTTCCTTTTCCTTGTTTTCACTTAGAGCAGGCTGCCCAGGCCCACGTCCAGCCAGCTTTTGAAGATCTCCACAAGGAGGGAGTCTTTACTACCTCTCAGGTGCCACTGTTCCATCACTCACACAGTGAAATGCTTCTTGATGTTTAGACAGAACATTTATCTTCACATGATTGCTGCAGATAACAGGTCACTTTGTGCAGTTACAATTTCTCTGCCATCCCATCTCAGTTCTTCACTCCATTCCAGGAGAAAAGAAGGAATAAGTATTTCATCTCTGATTTTGAATTTTACATATACCTAATATACTAACATTTCACACTCTTGCTTTTCTTCCTCCTTTAGCATTATCCTCCCTGTGTTTTATGCCACATGCCTTTGCAGGCATTGTAATTTTGTATAAGGTCTCACTTTTCATTTTATTTTTTTTATTTTTTTTTTTTTTTTTTTTATTCTGATCTTTGATTCTGTTGGATTATTGAATAGTCTTTGCTGCCAGTAAGGACTGCTAAATGGCCCTGAAAAATTCATTTCCCACTTTTAAAGATTTTTAGAGGCCATGTTAATGTAGAATTAAATATTCTGATTACAACAACAGCAGAAAAACACTCATTTTTGCACATAAGTGGTCTCCAGCATGATTCTGCAGTAGGAAGGGCCCAAATGTAGACTGTGTTGCAATGAAAGCCAAAGAGTTTTCTACAACCACTTCATCAACTGTGGAGACCAACAGTATTTCCATCCCATGGTGTCTGAAATGACCAGTAAGGAAATCAGCTCATTTTATTTGTATTACACCCTATATACAAGTATGTCCTGGGCCCACTTGTTGAACTTTGCATGTTGATCTGTAACCAAGTGTTTTGGAATCCCTCTCGAAGTAGAATATTTTACATTTAAGCCAATTATATTTGGTGGTTTTCTTACAGTAAACATATCATAAAAACAGTTCTTTTAAAACATCTGATTAAGTGGAAATAATGGAAAATAGAAGTGAGTGAAGCCACATTTGCTTACAAAACAATGGGACACAGCCCTGTGCATTACATTTAGAAGGGAAATTATTCTTTAACACATTCATGAAATGCTTGCATCAGAAAAAGTGTGGTTTGCCCAAGTTTGGTCATACACCATGAAAGAGTAAGTTCCTTGTAAATAAACTGAACTACATATAAAACTGTAGTAATTGTAGCCGTAGGGATCTAAAGACTTAAGAAGACCCACTTTTATCTCTCAAAAATCCTGGAAATGAAGAGGGAAGTAGAAGTTTATCTCCTGTTTGAAATTCTGTTTTTCAGAGCAGGATCTGATCTGTTCAGAGAGGAAGCTGCTAATGCTTTTGAGGTGTTAGTAGTTTTAATGCATTTGTAGCAGTAATGGCAAGGGTTTGATGCTGCATCTCCTCCAGCAGCAATGCTGACCTTACACATCCCATCTCCCCAACAGTTCCTACCCATTCTGCTATGTGTTGTTGTTGTTGCTGCTACTGGTTTACTTGTTTGCTTGATGGTTATTTTGTTAAAGCATGCCTATTTCCTGATATCATCTGTAGCATAACACACAGTCTTCACAGTAGGAAGGAACAGAGCAAGTGTGGGGAATGCCATAAGCTGAAATAACATGCAGATTAAACATGCCTGCCTGCCTACCCACAGCGTAAGGATATAAACGGGGCAGAATTTGTCAGAAAAGATGGGTGTCATTTTATTATACCAATTTACGTTTTAGTTAAAACTCAGTTATGTTTCTAGGCATGAAAGGAGAGCACAAAGTAGGTATCCTGCCCCTGGAGGTTTACTTATCTTTCAGCAATGCCAACTGATTTAATAAAAGACATTGCCTTTGGTTTTGAAAGCCAAGGATTTTAGCCAAACAATTACACTAAAAAGGAATTTCAGCTATGCCATTACTTAAGTTGATCAGAGTGCAGGATGTTGTTATGTGAGAGGACAAATATGACTGTTAGCCAGCTATCCATCACATAAAGTACATGTCAGTCAGATCTTCAGATACTCTATCATCTTTTTCTGTTAAAAACTGAGAGGATTCATATAAAGAAAATAAAACTTTGTACAATAAATATATGTAATTCAGCACAGTCCTACATTTTCCTACAATATACTAGTTCATATTTTCAGATTTTAAATTTAATGACAAGCTTACAAAGATATTTATTTTTATGTGCCAAAAATGCATGTCTAATATGTGTTTTATTTTTCCACTGGGTTTACACCTTTATCTCCCTTTCAGTTTAGATTTTCAACTCATTCAATGTATATCCTCCTCCACCTCCACATTTTTTTAACATAAGACCAAAATAAGCAGTTACAATTAAGCTGTGTTTCATGCCTCATTTTCTGCCAAATCACTCTTACAGTGCAGCTAAATAATTCAGCTGTTGTACCTCTCACCTATGCTGCCTTTCATACTCAATTTTCACTTGCATGGCAAATTAATTCTCCTTAACTAGCTACCTCCATAATAAGGCATCTCCTGTAACTAGGTAGAAAAGAATTTCTAAAGAGTTGTCACTTGCACATGTCAGTCAAGCAAAATAAATTCTTTTCCTGTGCAGAGAAGAGGAAAATGCAGACATGAAAAGGAAACTTAAAATGTGTTTATTTGTTTGTTGTTGTTGTTGTTGTTTTTTCTTTTTTATAGATTGAAATGCTTTTCTAATATTTAACAGCAGCTTTTTAAATTGCTCTTCAGTTTGTTTATAAAGTGATGATTATGGTGTTTAAACAATTTGGCTCTTATTTTTGAGATCGCTTTCCCTATTTCTATTGTAAACAGAGTTTGAAGTGTTAATTTGATGTATGTACAGTCTTGCAAATAGATTGTTATTGAGGAGTCCTTGGAAGGCAAAAACAGTATTCTCAGTTCTGGGGAATTACCTAATCTGTTTTAAAAGGATCATGTATTAGATCAAATACCGGCAGCTAACAAGCCTAAAGGCAGAGAAATAGAAGTACCAGAAGCGTGCAGAGATCACCTAAGGCAGAGGTTGGACTCAATGATCTTGAGGTCTCTTCCAACCTAGAAATTCCGTGTGATTCTGTGTGTGTGTAATGGATTATACTAGATAGGATTTCCCATGGGAGTCAAGATACTCATCTTGAAAGAAATTAAAAGTCAAATTGTGTCTTATATTCATGTTTCATTTAATTCATTTGAAAAGAGGCTGATGTTTGGTTTAGAGCTGAAAAGACCACTTTCTAGGTTTTCTGATGAATACACTGTTCTCGGAAATTTGGACAGAATATTCAGAATATTCATAACCAGTTTTTAGTGAGAGGAGTTCAATGGCTATGTAAGTGTTTCAGAAAGGTCAACCAGGTGTGTGATCAAAACTGAATTACTTGCTGTTATCATCAAAGGAATGATTACTAATCATTTAGAAAGGATGAACTTCTGAAACTTAATGGTGGAGTCAAATAACCTCAAACTCACTTTACCATGTCAGAATCAGTGCTCTTAACTAAGGAAGAAAAAAAGGAATTGGAGCATATATATATCCATCTCTTCACAAAGCAATTCGACTACTTTAAAAAAAAAAAAAAAAAAAAAAAAAAAGAGAGAGAGAGAGAGAGAGAGAGGAAAAGTCACAGGAGTACATTAAAAATCAAATGCAACTTAATATAAATTTATGTGTATACCTGTGCACGTATGACATGTGTGGCATAAGAATGCGCAGATAAAAAAAGCTACCATTTAAGTGAGCAGCAAGTAACTCAAAACAGGATTAGAATAAATACGTTTTGAGCTGGAAAGAAACATTCTTCTTCCCAAATATGTGGTTTAGCCATTGCTTTACTTTTCTAACGATCCTTCTCCAGGAACTCAAGATAATTATCTCTGCCTAAGAGATGTTAAGTAAAAGGGTCACTGTGAATCTTTAATATATTTCTTGATTTACTGGATGCAAAAGTACATGTTGCTGAGACATCTGAATTAATCTGGATCAGTGAGATCTAGCCAGTTTAGCCCCTGCACAGGGAACCAAGGACATGCAGCATCCCTGGGAAGAGGTATGCAGGGATCATGAAGGAGAACCTTTGTGAGAAAAGTAGATGTAGAGATCTGAACCTACTTAGGCACGAACCGTTGCTAATTTTGTCAAGCCAGGTTTGGGAATGGAAACATTGAGAAGAAAGATAGGGAAGATGTTAAAACTATACAAGCAGATTTATTAGTACATGTCACATCGAACAACACTAAAATGATTAGACAAGTTCAATATGTGCCACCCTTTTCTGTGGAGTTAAGCTTCCAAACTATTGTTATTCATCAAAGAAGTGTCTTTTACTTTGATAAACCAAACAAAGTATGCATCCTCCCTAGGAACATATCTGTTTGCTTCCTCTTCTGATGGTTGAAATGTTAGGAATACCTTTGGAGGAAGAACAAGGATCTCATTGCTCAGCTTCTTGGTCTTCATTTTTAAACTTTGTTTTCTATGCTGAAACTAAAAAACTAGTCAAAACCTCAGCATAGGGGCAGAACTATCCCATAAGTATGCCACAATCTGTTCTCTCATTTAATATTAAAGAGACTAGATTGCTTGAAATTCTCAGTTTCAAAATCATTATTTTCCTGTGATGTGAGATTTCTGTTCATAGTGGGAACTGTGTAACTTATAGTACAGAATCAAAAATACCCCTACCATGCACTGAAATGCAGCAAAATGTTACAAATTGCCTCTGACTCTTCAAAAATTTAAACATTCCAAACTGTTTAAATAAATTTGTTTTGTGCAGCGAGGCTGAGAACCATTGCATATAAACTTTGAATGGTGCACTTAATGAAAATAGAACCACATACTTCTTTTTCTTCTCTTGCCTGTTCTTATTGTAATGTTTTGTCTTGTTTTTTGTTTTTGTTTGTTTGTTTGTTTGTTTTTGTTTTTTGAAATGCAACCTGATTTTTATTATTTTTCCCTATCAATTCCAATGATCAATAATTATTTGTCCTTGGTAAAAATTGCTGACTGCAGGCTTACTGTGGGTGAGAGCCAGGCTACATTTAAGACATTGTGGTGAAATTAGGATTTCTAAAATTAGGTGTCCGTACTTTATCTGCCTCTCTTTTGCATTATCATTTGATAGTCAGTCAAGAGAAAAAATATATATATATTCTGGAGTAAGATCCATCTTGTATTGTGTGAAATGTCTGATATAAGCCAGCTAGGAAAATCTAGAAGGCTGTTGTTGTTGTGGCACACTTTGAAATCTGAAGTCTTTAAAACCAGGATCCAGAGAACTTGGTCTTTAGTAGGTGAGGCCAGGGCTTACACCATCAAGCAGATTCTGATTTGGCTAAATATCTGTTGACAAATACACCAATAAACATATATATATAGAAAATCAGAACTATCGTCACTGTTACTATAAAGTCTGTTGGATCAGGAAAGCATATAGGAATGTATTATGAAAAGAATTGTTAGACTGGTTCCTAAGTTAATGAAAAAGTAAAATTTCTACTTATGATGTCAGCTTCTCCATGACAGTAGTCCAAGTATGATCATATCATATACATTCACATTATTATTACAAGGCACACTACACCAAAAGCGTAGTTCATTACAGAAGTATTTTCCACATCTTCCTTTAAAAGTACTTGAGGGGACAGAATTCTTTTTTTTTTTTTTTTCATTGAATGAACTATTGATACAGATTGAAAACCAAACTCATTTTTGACAGAGCTCATCTGTGGTGAAGACCAAAGATTTTGTCCTGCATGGAAATAATATAAATAGTTTTTCCATGTCTGAACAATCACCCACAGAAGAGAAAATTGGGTTGTTCATGTCTGTGTACACTGAAGCTTGGAAGGAGTTGAATATTCTCTCAGAGATGTGCTATCCTGTTTTTCATTCTACTAGGCATAAAATGTTAGAACAAAACTTTTCATGGCTGTCTAAGTCATGATAGGAAAAGTGCAGCTGATGTTTTCTTTTTATGTACTATTTTTTTAATGTGATAGAACTATAAAACTTCTTTAAATGTCATTCCTGTCTGTCTGTCACCAAATGTTGACAATTTTCTTCTGGACAGGAAAAATCATGATCAAACATTGTCTGTTCGGAATTTATTCATCATACCTTATATGAATTAAGTGGTGAACAGTAGTTCACAGGTGGGATCTAAGTCCATCCTAAATGTTGACAATAATAAGCAGCTCATTAGACAATGAGTCAGCATGCTACTACTCATTGCTGTGTGTGGCTGGACAGGATTTAATCTGAGCAGATCAGACAATTATTACCATCCTGTTTTGTCCATGAACATTTCTGCTTGCTTTTGAACATGTATTTCAATTCGTTATTAATACAATTTTTCAGACTTATAACCTGGTTCTGCATATTAGGCCAATATGTCCTTGCACTATTAGGCACTGTCCTTGCACGATGTCAAACGTTTTCACCCCTTGGGACTACGCTGTGCAGTAGATGGGTTCATGCAGATATGTGGTTACTGTGATCCAACAATGTTTGAGTTGTCCAAACAGCTAACATTTAAATTATATATACATTTGTGTTTATAACAGAATAAATAAATATTTGGACCCAAGATGTCAGCCATAATATGTCATATTCTTCACCTACTCATTTCTTGCAAGCTGATTAATGAGAATGTCTTAAGAAACTGTATTTTATTTTTCTGACAGTTGATTTTTAATTTATGAATCTTGTTCTCTCTAAGAAATGTCATGAAAACCAAGTATTCTCTGAGCTTATGCACATGACAAGAGCTGTTCTTGAGATATTTTCTTCCCTTTTGTGGTCAAGAAAAGCATTTTTTTTCTGTATCAATAAAATTTTAGATAAATGCTGATGTTAAGAAATAATAATATGAAACTTTTTTTAATATTTGTGGATATCCATATGAGTGTAACTGAAATGATAGAATGATATTATACAGAAATCTGATGAAAATATTATATGGCTCCTACTTCATATTTAGAATTAATCGATCTCTACTAGCCAATGTTGAAGGAGGAAAAGTAGCAATTGTTTTTGGTAAGTGTAATTTTTCTGAATATAATTCTCTGTTTTGTTTCTGTACAGTTTTTGTACTATTCTTCAGTTGCATTGCTGCAATTTGAAAAGAGGTACCCATAAATGAAATATCAAAAATGACTACAGTTTTGTAATGTAGTTAAGTAACTTTCTATTTATCTATTTATATATTTATTTATTTTTATGTGTCAGCAACTATTAGTAGAAAAATACAGTCCTTTTTAATGTCTGTTATGTTTTGTCCTATGGTCTAAAACTTTAAAGTACAGCCCTAGAACAGAAGTTCAAATTCTAAATCAGATAAAGAAGCAAAACCCAATTTTGACTTTTTGAACTTAACACAAAGCTCTCTCCAGTATTAGTCATTATAAAACATTTAACAGAATGGGTGCTAATGTAAAAGAATCCCTAGTAACAGTCATTATAAAACATTTAATAGAATGAATACTAAAGTAAATGCATCACAATGTCCAATAGTGAATACATCTCTTGAAGTTTTATAATAGCAGGTTATTATACAAATCAGAAATTGCTACATACCATGCATACTGATGGAGCTTGTAAAGTTACAAAACTAGATTTCAACATATTTGGTACCAATGAGTGAGAAAAATCTAAAGGTTTTGAAATATTTTCACTCATAATTTACTGATGTACTTTCAATTAAATTTCAGGAACAGATATGTGAATAGAAATGTGCTCAGTATTTAACAGTTGAAACCTTATATTTAAGGAACACTAATTTTAGTCAATATGTTTTTCTTTGTGCAACATGGTAGAAGAGAAAATCAACAAAGCAGGAAAAACATTGGAATGGGAGTCCGGCAGGGAAAGGCAGCCAGATCACCCCTTCCTGTGCTGCCATTTCTATCCACACAACTGTTGGTCTGAAAGAACAACAGAATCAGCATGCTGCTTTCCTGAACAATTCGCGTAGCCTTCCATGCATTAATACCATCTTCAAATGAGTAGCCTGCATTGTCTTTTTGTCTTTTTTTTTTTTTTTCATGTAATAATGTTCTCTTATATTTCTATGATCTTATATTTGCAGACCCACTCACATAAAGAGTAAAACAAAATTCACGACCAGCTAACCAGACGAGAGCAGCTAATGTTGCAAAATAACAGCATTGTATCCTAATTCTCCAGTGGTCTGGAGAGTTCACAATCTGAATTAGAATTAGAATTAGAATTAGAATTAGAATTAGAATTAGAATTAGAATCCTAATTCACAGTCTCTGTGCATGTGATGGAAAGAAAACTATGGTTTCCCATTTCTCTCTGTACACTCTAAGTGTAGTGATGAATGTTAACAGCGAAGAATCAAATGTTTTGAAATATACTGCATTATGAAAACATTTGACAGCACATTTATTTTAACATTTGTGCTGTTGTTCAGGAAGATGAAGCTACTGCTAAAGTGAAAGCAGAAGAGACTCAAGCAATATCTGTTGATGCTCAGAAAGATCTGGATGAAGCTATCCAAGCTCTGTAAGCTGGAGTTAAAACTTCTGACTCCTTAGAGAATGCATATATTTCTGGAGTATAGAAGTTTTTCTAAACCACCAGTTCTTACCTTGACTTGCGATGTTTTACATGCTGAATAAGCTGTTCAACATTGTTCATTACTTTCCTCTATTTCTTACTGGTCAAGCATCTTTACATTTAGTGTTCTGTTTGTGTCTACCAACACCTTTCACTGCAAAACTCATATTTCTTTTTTCCTCAAACAAAATAACTGCTAACCATTTTAAATGAAAGGTGTTCTTCTCACCACACTATATTTATTTATGAAATGGATGTTCCTGGATCAGAATCCCCATGAAGAATACCTTTGAACTTAAAAGAAATTGAGTATTGACATTTAGCATGTCTGACTAGCCTCACTCAGATATGCAGTCTTCCAGAACTTCACAGACTTTCAGAGCAAGCTGTAACCTTTTGGTTTACTTCCCTGTCTAATTTCTAGCATTAAGAAAGAACAAAAAATGTAGCCTAAAAAAATCAAATGCACATGATATGCAATGATGATTGTTATATTTTGGCTTGTCACATTTTGATTCATTTTCATACATAACATTTTCAAACTGTCTTACACTTTGATTGATGTGCACCCAGTCCCAATTTTGTGTTCCAAATCAGCAGTCATTTGGGAATGTACTGACATAATGTCTTAAGAAAAAATTATAACCAGCATCTGAAAAGTAAGCAAACCTTTTCAGTCAGAAAATGTCATTATAAGCCAAAGGGAAGGCATAACTTTTAATTGGTAATACGGTTAACAATACTCATTTTATAAAACTGAGGACAATAGAAATCAGGGACTGTAAAAGATCCTTTGAAAATATGTGTAGCTGTGCATTTATTTTTTTAAGGCTTCTTACATTTATTTTTTTAAGACTTCTTACTGGAAAAATATATGCATATATTATGAACTGCATATTTTTCCAGTTCATAAAGTACATACTGCTATTATTTTTATATATACACCAACTGTGAAACTTAATTTAAGATGAGGTTACTTGTTTGCCTTGCTTATTGCATTTCTCACAATTCTGCCAGTGTTATTAGGATGACCTTTATTTTTCACATAAGCCTATTTAGTTTTTAAAATGTCTTAAAGAACTTGTATAAAAGACTAACTCCATAATTTTCAATATGGAAAATGGCTTATTTATTTTCTCCTTTGTGTCAAGCACAATAAGCAATTCATGAAAACTTTAATAGATTGTCTCAAGACATTAAACTACTTATTCAAAACTACTGTGACTTGCCTGAAATTTCATTATTAGAAAACCATAATGCCTATTCTGCTGGTGACAAAACAGCTTAGGTAGTTTGCCTTTGAAATGTCTGCATAGATTAATTAAAACCCATAGAGGTGATTGATGACTGTAAGTCCATTCATGCTTTTATGAAGCAGTAGAGCCTGAACTTTTTCCCTGTTTGCACATCTGCTGTCTTGCTGTATATAGTATCCTTCATTTTCCTCAGGAACAGAGCTGTTCCTTGGCTTCCAAATATCCTAAAAGCATATATACATATATATGTATATATATACACACACACATATATAGATAGAATATATATAATGTATATAATATATATATGTATAGTGTGTATATGTATGTATATATGTGTGTATATATAAATAAATTTAGATGAAGTGTGAAATTAAATAAATAAAAATGGATCTCTATCTTCAGCAAGCATTTGTGATAAATCACTTTACATGAAATCACTTAAAATATGGATGTTTGTGTCAGTTAAGACACTGTTTTTTAATGTTCTGTCACTTTTTTTTTTTTTTTTTAATTCCAACTCTTAAGCCTGACTAGGCAACAGCAAGGCAGCTTCTTGGAGATGCCAGTTTTGTTAGAAAGCTTTTGGAATAGAATAGGATAGAATAGAATAGAATAGAATAGAATAGAATAGAATAGAATAGAATAGAATAGAATAGAATAGAATAGAATAGAATAGAATAGAATAGAATAGAATAGAATAGAATAGAATAGAATAGAATAGAATAGAATAGAATAGAAAAATAAATAAAAGCCTGAAATATGGTCGTAAGTTGCAGAGATGCATCAATAAGCCATATTCTGTCCCTGAAAAAGTGGAAATGTTTTCAAGAACATGCAGGCCTATGTGTGTGGGGGCAAGAACTGTGGATTTGTACTGTAAGATGATCAAATAGGTTGAACCAACAAGATAAAAAATTAGTGCTGCACAAGTACTCACTTTATCTTACATGATTTATTTCTTCCAGAATTTTTTTAGTCATGAAAAGCTGAGTTATTGCATTCAATTATGTAACTTATTGGCAAGTTTATATTTGACAGTATTTACTCCAGCCTACATGCGCAAATGTTGTGCATCTCATTTGTACCACATAAGAAACTGCATGAAGAGCCATAGAGGACCTTTTTATTGAGGCAGGATCACCAACATGACCCACCCATGTGTTTGCAGTGATACTGCCAGCTTTTTTATTCCAGGGGCGAGGGGACAGAGTAATGTTAAGATGAATTTTTTCAACATTGTGGTCCAGAAGAGACTGGATGTCTCCATGTCAAATTTCAATAAGATCTTGAAAATTAAAAGTTTGACAAATATAAATACGAGAGAAGATGGCTATCGGTATAGGAATGATGGCTACCAGTAGGTTTTAAAGACAGGACAGAAACTTTCATTATAAAAGCCATTTGACTGGACAAGTTTCTTTACTTAGCAGAGGGCTCTGAATTGCTTATATTGTTTGTACGTGTGATCTTCAACATTACCGACTAAGGATCCTCAGCCTCAGTTCTTATTAATACAGTCTCACACAGCCATCTTCTCTGAAATGTGGTGAAGCAACCAACATTTCATTTGCTAATCCACTTTATGGCCTTCTGATGGCAATAGATCACAGTGAAGCAAATTCGACTAGAGAGCTTAATATCAGTGGAAATTTCTGGTCCATATTTTTTAAAATTAGGTGAGTGATAAAAGTGTCTCAAGAAACACACCATTCTATTATGTAATTTTTACATTTCAATCTTTCCAAATTGCAGGTAATGTAAATGCCTTAGGATCAAATTTCTGCCCTAGAAGAGGAATATTACGTCTTTGTCACCAAATAGCTTTACAGCACCTCTTCAAGGTTCTGTCTACAGGGCCTCTAAAATGAAGGTAAGAATAGACGAAGCTAAACAACTAACAGATGCACAGAAGAGCACAAGATTTTGCTAAGGCTACTATGTGGAAATGCACAAATCATTCCAGAAGGAGTGTTCAGATTCCCATTTCTTTTCTGTCTAATTGAAGAATGAACTGCATCACGCAATGTGACCGCTACCAGAACATGTTAGCTTTGGAGACCATAGTCCACTGGAACTTCCCTCAAACCATTTCTCTTTTCACATTAGATTTGTGATTTGGTTTGGATGATCTACAATAGGAAAGTGTAGGCAACATAAAGCTGAAAATCCCAAATCACTGGATAAAAGCTATACATTTTACTGAGGCAGGAGCAGACATTATCATCTGAGGAGGCTTAACAGATAGAGCGGGATTTTAAAAACGTATAGAACCATGACTCAGTAATATCTTTTTGTTCTGTTTTGCTTTCCCTTCAGGAAATTGTATTCCATTTGAAATATGATATGTGTGGGAAATAAGTGCAAGAAATTTAGTTTGTAGGACAAGCTGGCTTTGAAAAAATCAGAAAACAGCTTATTTCCTTTAAAAATTCTATTATCACCTTTTCTTCATAATTATACCTTGTCTTGCATAGGAATGTCGCAGTAATTTTCTTTGCTGTCCTCAGAGATAATATTCATCAAGCCAATGAAAAGAAGGAATGCTGAGGTACCAGAGGATATGAAATGTGTAGGTAGAAAGAAATTACTTCATTTCAAAGATCCTAAGGAAAAAGAATCAGAAAGACATAAATATACCTTATAAGATATGCGTCTAAAAATAAAAATAATAAAAAAATCCAATGCTGAAGAGAAAATACAGATTAAGGTCCGGATCAATGGCAAGTTATTACTCACATGGAGCAGCAAAGGAAGTAGTAGGGTAGAGATAGGAGGAGGAGGGAGAGAGGGAAAGGAAAGGGTAGACTGCTGCTTTATCAAAGAGATGATGAGGCAAACATGAGGAAATTCCAGAGCTTAAGACTATGATTCAGACCAAAGGAAATTGACCTGGAGGATGGAGATGAATTTTATGATAGGCCAGCAGAGCTATTTGATGTTATACTGCTGTTGGCAATCCACAGAGAAGACTAGAGGGAATGAAGATGTTCTCAAAGCCTCTTGAAACATTCTAAGGTGGAGAAAGAGGCCAAGAAAGAAAAATTACAGAAGCCAGGTTTATGAAAGCCAAAGAAAGACACACTTTGAATAAGGAGTGAGTAGAACTGATGTATGAAGAGACGTGCAGTCCCACGGAGGTGGTGTCTGTAGGACTGCAGTTAACTACTTCACTACCTACCCAGCAGGTGGCATCAGGAGGACACGAATCACATCTAATTCCTTGTTTCATTTTTCAAATCTCAGCTAAGAAACTGTACTCTCCAACACTTTGTCTTCACCTTTTTCCCTGAGAGATAGCACCAATTTTGTGACTGAACATTTGACTGTATACTACATGACTTTGCATTGTACCACAACAATTTCAAAAAATAAAATAAAATAATTAAGGAAAAAAAAAAAGTATCTTTTTCTCTGGACTAAAAAGATCTTCTGTGTTGGCAGAGAAAGAATGTGAGGCAAACACTCCTCCTGCCCTGACAAAACAAAACTCCACAGTGAGAAGCATATAACTCTATTTCTCCTTCTACTCCTTCTGCTGAGTGACAGCACAGCAAGGAATATATTTTCTTTTGAAAGTTCTGAAAGTCCATGTAGAAAGGAAACGTCCATATGCAGTCTTCAGTCCGAAAAGGCAGAGTGAAACATGAATATCACATAACACCCTTTCCAGACTAAATGTATGTCTCTGTGCTGATAAATCAGCCACTGCATATTGGAAGTCCTAGAAAAATGAAGTCATTAAACTTGTGATGATTGAAGTTGTATAAATTAGGATCTCAGTGCTTACCTACTTAGCAGCTTTTGTAGCAATGAAGGTATAGCAGAAAAGCACTTCCTACCAAATTACTGCTGGAATCAAAAATATAGTCTCCAGAGACTCCAAAAGAATAATAATTTGCCACAGCTTTTGTCCTTTCTTGTCAGCAGTCATATATGGATACTTTCTCGTGGACTGAGAACTTTGAATCAGAAAGAAACAATTTGTGTACTTGGAAGAATTTGTCTTGATAGTTGCTAACTTTTTAATTGAGACATGTAATTAATAATAAAGGGTGTGACTACAAAGTCCGTAACAAGAACTGAGTTATGTCATAGCCTGGGACAAGCCAACTACTTTAAGTTCTTTACATATGTGATGTCATAGGGGAAGAGTCTGTTTGGCAAAATAAATGAAAATAAACTTGCTAAAATATTATAAAATTTCAAAATCATCATTTTGGCTGTTTTTGTAAACATCCAGAAAGTTCTAATTCAAGCATCTTATTTATGTTTGATTAGCTAGCTTTAACAAATGAGTAAAAGACATTGACATTTTCCCATTCCCTGTTTATGACATCAAATATATTTTACTCAGAAAATGAAGACCTGCTATAAAACAGTTTTCATCATGAGATTCAGTCTTTGAAGTCAGTTCTACAGGAAAGATGATACAGCTCATTTTTGTCTAAATATTGCCTACAGCTTCTTAATTTGTAACTGTAAGAAAAGTTGCATATTGGTTGTTTCTATGTCATTCCTAAAGATGATGGTTAATGATGTGTATTTTTAATTTTTAAAGGATTTTTAGCTGGCATTATTTTATTGTTCATGTCATGTCTTTTTTAGCATGATTGACACCCTTCATATGCATATGAAGTTCACAGAGTTAGTTGCTGCTTGCCAGGCTGTTGCTTAGCAGACGTACGTTTTTACAAGCAATGCATGAAGGAGGCCAGCTAACAGAGGCACAGTTGAGGCAGCCAAGAATTGCAGCAGTCTGCACAGCAGATTGCTGTGAAGGAGTGTGTGTCAGTGACTGCTTAGAACAGCAGACACATCCACAGCGACGGTGATGGTGTGCCACAGGGCATGGTCCCAACAGCTGTTGGAGCAACTGTTCCTGGAGCATCAGAGCCACTGATCCAGTCAGAGCTCTGAATGGAGGATGCAGGTCTCCAGGGAGTGCCCGGGGCCCCTTGCTGAGGCTAGGGCAGAGGGAGATGGCTTTCTGTACTTCAGAAGATGTGTCCTTGTTGAGAAACATCTTTACTAAGTAAAGGAGCTGTGGGAGCAGGTTGGAAAACTGCAGCAGTCATAGATAATGAGAGAGATTGGGCAGGTCTTCTGCTGTTGCTTCAAAAGTCAGAACCTAAAGTGTTCTGAATTAGGCACAGGTGAAGTCTGTGCTTATTGGGCTGAGAAATAAATACTTTCATTATGGCAAAGGGTGGAAGTTTATGACTTCTGGCAACAGGAAGACAGTGCCCACTTCATTTGTGGACTTACTGTTATTGAATATATTCAGTGCTTCTGCAGCAGACAAGAGCTGAGAACTCTATCAAATGAAATGAAAGTTTGGCTCAGCTGGAGCCCTGCAATGACATGAGGTGGAAGTGGCAAGTGATGGTGGTGAATGACTCCCTGCTGTGGGGTACAGAGGCCCTCATCTGCCAACCTCACCTATTGCGTAAGGAGCTTTGCTGCTTGTCAGAAACTCAGATTAGGGACATGGAGGAAAGACTGCTGAGGCTGCTGTGGTACTAAGGCTATTATCTCCTGCTGCTCTTATACATGGGTACCAATTATATTGCCAGACATCACCAGGAAAGTATCAAATATGACTACAATGATCAGGGAAGAATGGTCACAGGGTGTACAATGGGGAGGTATAAGGGGTGTTCCTGATCAAGGAACAAGGAATCATGATCAAGGATTGTTTGGAAGAAAAGAGATTCACTTGATCAAGTGAGCTAAAAGTGAGCCAGAATACAGCCACCTTTGTCCTGTGAAGACTGAGTGACTCATATTCTTACAGTTAAAGCCTTGGTCTAGGTTAGGATTTTATCATGTGCTGATTTATAAGAATTTGACCCAGTTTGTATAGGGTCCAGGTGACTGTACAAACAAACAAACAAACAAACAAGTCTCAGTCTTCATGATAATATCTGTAGGGTAAATGCTTCTCTATTTTCTTGGGATTAAGTGGATCTGAAGCCACAAAATGCTGTATAGTTCCCTTGTTTTTAAGCTTATATTGCTGTTCTCTACTAAAAGTGCATAGTATGTACGAAAGAAGTATCCCCTGGTCTTGATCACCCTGTCTACGGCAAACAGGAGAGCTATACAGCATTAGAAGTGGACCCAGGTGTCCTTCAGCATGAGATATATTTACATGTCACCAAAGGAAGTCTTCCTGTAGCCACTGGTGCCTTTAGAAGAGGAGGCTTTCTTTGTTGTCCCTGGTATTCAGTTCCTAGGTGCAGAAACACTGCTTAAAATGTATTTCTTTTACTTTATACCAGCTGCCATTACTACAAATCTGCAAGAAGTGGAAGTACTGGAACCAAAAATGTGCTGCTCATGAGAAAAACTGGCCTGTTGCTACTTAAGAATCTGTCATATGCTTTGTAATTGCAAGTCTGTCAGAGATAGATCCCGTGTGTCAGTTTTCTTTGAAGTATTTTAAGCAGGTTAGTTCAATATATCTGTTAAGAAAATACCATTTGGCCTTATCCATACCTAAAATATCCTAAAATAGTATCTTATTAACTTTGCATTTAAAATTTAGCTCTTCTAGAAAATACATTAATAGTATTTCTCAAAATATGGCATTGCTATGGATCTTCTGAATTTACCCTGAAATTTGTTTGTAGACTAGATTTCATTGCTTTATATCTCATGAGAGTTCTCATTCTATTTGTAAATATATTGTAAGAAGTTCAAAAAAATCAGTAAACTTAAAAAAAGTGCTTTATTACAAAAGCAGATTATATACTAATCCTTATTTTAGGTGACAGAAAAAATCTGTAATTTCCGAAGTGTGTGCGTGTTTATATATATTATACACATATATATGTAAATTTTCTTTTTAAGGTCATGATACTTAAATAAATCTTACAAAATACTCTTGGACATTGAGAGCAACTCCCCTGTTCCAAAGCAGGGCTGGTGATGCCTGGGTCTCTCCCTGCAGGTATTTGCTTAAGCTGTTATTAGTTATCTTCAGTGACAGAAATTCTACAAGTTCTTTACACCAACTATTGCCATCCTGATTAATATTCATCACCTTTTAAAATCAGGTCACTTATACTGTGAGGTGACTGACTTTAGGCAACTAAGTATCAAATAGTGTTTGGCTAAATCAGCTTTCTCCAAGGTCATACAAAACTCTGCAAAAGGGACCAGTTATTCTGCTCTTATTTTACCTGATATTTCATGGCATTTGTGCTGTGGTAGTCAGTCACCCCCATCAAAATAAAAATAAGAATATGTAACTTTGCAGTTTTCTCATCTTAAAACAAGTCAAATTTTCTTGTTTTGCCTCCCTGAAGATCTTGGTACATGAGTTGGGCATCTTACAAGTTGCCTATCGTATAGAGAAAGTAGGGAAAGTTAATGGGAAGTTGTGAAGACCTATGAGATCTTCATTTTAAACTGGAAAATAGTGAGTATAATTTAAGAACATGTTTATAGATATATTTAAATGCTATTTTCAGTTTATCTGTTAATTTAATAATATATATACATGGCTTTTCAAATAGGATGCTATTAGTAGTGGTGTTTTATAGCATTTATATTTTGTACATTGAACATTGTATGATTCTTGAGTTTTTCTTTACCTTCTCATAATTTCATTTTCACCGATTCTTCTCTCTACTTGCCAGCTTTGTGCAGTTAACCTTGGTATTCCACAACCTGAAGATACCATGTGAAAGATGTGTTACAAAAAAGCACTCCCAGATTTCAGTGGAATTCAAAAGGACATAATTTGTACACCTATCTTAATTTAATTAAGTTACAAGAGAAATTAGATTGGAAAGATTGTTTCATGGTTACCAATCCATTGTTTCAAGGTGTTTTTGTTTTGTTTTTTTGTTTGTTTGTTTTTTGACTAACACTGCTTTGTTTCATAGAACTATTATGAACAGTTTCAACAATAGTGACTCAGCTCTGTTGGTAGGTGACTTCTCAAAAGTCATTTCCTATTTCCTCTTGCATAGGTGAAAGGCTCTTGTCATACCTCTGCACAGGGTAGTCTGCTACTGGAATCTGACTGGATCTGCCTCCCTGGAAGAGCAGTGGGAGCACTTCCACTCTGATACCTCATTCCCACACTTTCCCGGTCTTTCTCCTGATCTCAGTCCGTATCAGTGATTATGCCTGTTGCAGTATTCTGTCCTCACTCAAAATTTCCGACAACAGGGGCCTGGGTAAGTCCATCAATCATACAGCAATTCATGTCTTGCTTAGACCAGTGGGGCAGACTATCATATCAATCACATTGTTTACAGCATTTCTACTCAGCTCACTCTTTCAAGCACTCCTTCTTAACTGCAGGGAAAAGGATCTATATGTTATCACAGAATTGCTGAGGTTGGAAGAGGCCTCTGGAGGTTACTCATTTCAAATCCCTTGCTCAGGACACTTATTTACTGATATTTATTAAAAAAAAAAAAAAAAAAAGGCTTCTGACATCATTTTATCACTTAGTCTATTTTAGTGTGCTTCCAAGTGAATGTAATAAAAAGGTACACTTGCTTTGAGAAAGTTCAAAGCTTTTGACTTAAAGGCAAAAAATGTTTCTCATATTTGTGTCATACATCTGTTGGATAATTGACACAACATATTAATACAAATAATGACAGTTTCATATGCACTAAGCCAGGAAACTGGTGAGACTACAGTTCTGAACCATTTTGTACAGGGCAACATGAGAAAGAAAATCTGAAATTAAGAGAAAAACGTGATACTGACCATGCTTCAGAAATTAATTGAGGTGAAGTGCTTTATGGAAAAAAAGTTATGGTTCTTGCAGAATTCTACCTACTCCAAAAAGTCAATAATTGTCTGTGAGAGGAATCATAACATGAGATGTGAACTGACATGGAATCCCTACAAGTCATGTCAAGCTTGATGTAGGGTAGACCCACACTAGCTTGTTTCTTTAGAGCTGTTGAGCAATATGCATCTGCAAGATCTTGCCTGCACTTCCTGCACAGAGGAATAATCAGTCTTTTTGCAGACTGAAATACTAGAAGGCCATTTAAAGTCTTTCCCTGTGAATGGAATAGGAATTGTGGCTTCAGTGAAACTGCCTGGAAAGACTGCTCTGTTGTAGTTTGACCCTGTGTTAAGGAACAGTTCCAGCTTCTAGTGTCTGTTCACAATTTCTTGAAACATTTCTAGTGTAGAGTTAATGTTGTTTGAGTTCATAGTTTGCAAAGATCTGTGAGTACATTCTGCTTGTGGGTACATTGAGATAGTTGTTTTTAGATATCATAGTTTTTCAAATTAGTACCTTGAGTGGTTTGAATTTTTGATTTATATCAAGGCTTGTCTGCCTTAACTGCATGACTGTTTGTCATAAGCTTGGACTCTGACACAACAGAGGCTTTTCAGGAGTTTGTAGAAGGTTGAAAATATTCAGAATGGTAATGTTTACACTGTTTTATTGTATATACCAACTGGCTGGTATTTTCAGATATCAATATTAAGTATCAAATGTCTAATTGTTTTAGTAATATTTGGGAAATTAATTCCTTAGGTTTATTTGAAAAACAATTCCTGCAGGCCCCATTGAAATACCAGTCTCTTCTTTGTTCTCTTAAAGTATATAATTCTACATTGCCTGTACACAAAGTCCTAGTCCCATAACAATTGATGAGATTTTACAGTTGACGTTGATGAAGCTGGGATATGAAATCCCTGCATAATGAAACTGTAGGTAATTCTTTCCACTCCTGTTTATGTGCGCCGTGTACTCCATATTTCTAAGAACAGTAAAGGTTTTCTAAGGATATGCTTAAATTCACATAAAACAATACAGTGCCTAATGATGACGTAGTTTCTGGCCATTAAACCACTACCAGCAAAGTGATGGGATCATAATTTTGGTTGTACGTAGCTCTTCAGAAAATTAAATCACTTTCATTTTGGGTCTAAGTATGAGACTGAGAACCCTGAGTTCAACAGTCAAGCAAAAAAATGTGGCAATATTTTTTAAAATAGCAAATCCCAAAGCTTCTACTATTGCAAAAGTGTACTTAGAAAGAACACATAAAATTTATTCTCTATTTCAGACTGGGGTCAATTTCACTAGGGTAAAGTCAAGTATCTATTGCAAAAACAAAAGATAAAGGATGTAATAAAACTATGAAATTGGGGGTTTCTGGAAATGTCATGTAGCAGTTTCATGGATGTTAGTTCCGTAAAAGCTTTTAAAATATGCAACAGTATGCAATTTTCATGCTGCAGTACAAAATGTTTGTATGAAGTTCTTGGCAGATCAGAATTGAGCTTTTGTTGTTGCCACTTACAGTATGGGGTCAATGAAAAGATATTTTAGGACTAAAAAGTTGTTATTGTTTTCTATCCTATTGTACAAAATGTAACCCCACACTGTAGTGACCTTTAGCTCTTTATTATTTTTAAATTATTTTTTTTTTTATGGATATACCATGTTACTTTTTCCAGTGATTTTTTTATCAAAGAATGAATGATAATCCACTGACAAACTGAGAACTCTTATCCCATTTTAAAGCCTGGCAACTAAAATACAGCAAACCTTTTACAGCATATAGAATATTGCCATTTTTTGAAACAAACAAACAAAAAAACAACAACAACAACAACAAAAATAAAAACAAAAAAAAACACAAACAAAAAAAAATCAAAAAAGAGTTTTGTTGTTGCTGTTTTGTTTTGGTTTGGTTTGGTTTGGTTTGGTTTTTAAGGAGCAAGTGAAGAGGTAAGGACATCTTCATCCTGAAAAAGGGATGGGTGGAAGACAAATAACAGGTCTTTGTTGGTAACAGCCAATATGGCTTCACTAAGGGCAAATCGTGCCTGACAAATCTGGTGGTCTTCTACTGTGGGGTTACAACTTTGGTGGATATGGGAAGAGAAACTGGCGTCATCTACTTGGATCATGCAAAGTTTTAGACAATGATGTCCTGAATCCTTGCCTCTAAACTGGAGAGACATGGATTTGATGGTTGTACCACTTGGTGGGTATGGAATTGCCTGGATAGTCACACTCAAGTACATGTATGTGGGATAACCAGGGGATCAGGCCCAGTCAGCATGAATTCATGAAAGGCAAGTCCTGCCTGAAGAATCTCATCTCCTTCTATGACTGGGTGACCCTCCTGGTGGATGAGGGAAAGGCTGTTGACTTAGTCCACCTAGATTTCAGCAAGGTCTTTGACACAGTCTGCCATAGTGTTCTCCTGGGAGCGCTGGCAGCCCATGGCTTGAACAGGTACACTCTTTGCTGGGTTAGAAACTGTTTTTAAACTAGAAGAGTGTATTTTTAGATTAGATATCAGGAAGAAATTCTTTACTCTGAGGATGGTGAGGCACTGGAAGAGGTTGTCCAGTGAAGCTGTGGATGGCCCATCCCCGGAAGTGTTCAAGTTGGATGGGGCTTTGGTCAACCTGGTCTAGTGGGTGGTCCTGCCCATGAAAGGGGGTGGAATCCTTAAGGTCCACTCCAATCAAAATCATTCTATGATACTATTGATGAGAAAATCTTGAGAATTACTAGAGAAATGGAGGAGTAGTTGAAATGAATAATACTTTTCCACAGAAAAATGGAGTATAGGCATCAAAATTAAGCTAGCAGTTAGTAGGTTATATATATATAAATACATGCTCTGTTTTCATACTTACAGCATTTCCTCCTTTTTGTAACCCTTATCATTTCAATCATGATACTGTTTTCTCATGTATGACCATTCTTTCTGAAAAATAGCAGAGACATCTTATAAATCATCATTAAAGGCTGTGGATGTGGTCTACCTTGACTTCAGCAAGGCTTTTGACACTGTTTCCCACAGCATTCTCCTCAAGAAACTGGCTGCTCTTGGCTTGGACTGGCGCACGCTTCGTTGGGTTAGAAATTGGCTGGATAGCCGGGCCCAAAGAGTCGTGGTGAATGGAGCCAAGTCCAGTTGGAGGCCAGTCACTAGTGGTGTCCCCCAGGGTTCAGTGCTGGGGCCGGTCCTCTTTAATATCTTCATCGATGATCTGGACGAGGGCATCGAGTGCACCCTCAGTAAGTTTGCAGATGACACCAAGTTAGGTGCGTGTGTCGATCTGCTTGAGGGTAGGAAAGCTCTGCAGGAGGATCTGGATAGGCTGCACCGATGGGCTGAGGTCAACTGCATGAAGTTCAACAAGGCCAAGTGCCAGGTCCTGCACCTGGGGCGCAATAACCCCAAGCAGAGCTATAGGATGGGAGAGGAATGGTTGGAGAGCTGCCAGGCAGAGAAGGACCTGGGAGTGATGGTGGATAGTCGGCTGAATATGAGCCAGCACAGTGCTCAGGTGGCCAAGAAGGCCAACGGCATCCTGGCTTGCATAAGAAGCAGTGTGGCCAGCAGGGCTAGGGAAGTGATTGTCCCCCTGTACTCGGCTCTGGTGAGGCCGCACCTCGAGTACTGTGTTCAGTTTTGGGCCCCTCGCTACAAGAAGGACATGGAGGTGCTCGAGCGGGTGCAGAGAAGGGCGACGAAGCTGGTGAGGGGCCTGGAGAACAAGTCCTACGAGGAGCGGCTGAGGGAGCTGGGCTTGTTCAGCCTGGAGAAGAGGAGGCTCAGGGGCGACCTTATCGCTCTCTATAGGTACCTCAAGGGAGGCTGTAGCGAGGTGGGGGTTGGTCTGTTCTCCCACGTGCCTGGTGACAGGACGAGGGGGAATGGGCTTAAGTTGAGCCAGGGGAGTTTTAGGTTAGATGTTAGGAAGAACTTCTTCACTGAAAGGGTTGTGAGGCGTTGGAACAGGCTGCCCAGGGAAGTGGTGGAGTCACCATCCCTGGAAGTCTTCAAAAGACGTTTAGATGTAGAGCTTAGGGATATGGTTTAGTGGGGACTGCTAGTGTTAGGTCAGAGGTTGGACTCGATGATCTTGAGGTCTCTTCCAACCTAGAAATTCTGTGATTCTGTGATCACACAAAAATAACATATTATAATAGCTAAGCAGAACAGTTAAATTTCAATAGGGTGTACTCAAGTCAAATTTCAGCTAATTTGTTGCACAATTAGAGCCATTCTGCAAGTCCATTTCTTTTATGCTTTTTCTTGCTCCCAACATCTTCTTTTTAATATTCAAGTTTCACAAATACTTCATTTCGTTACATTTATTTGTTATATAATCTACATGTTCATCTGACCAAACACTAAAATCTATTGTAGATTAATCTCCTTCATGTAGAAAATATAGTTTCCATGCTGCTAGAGCCCATCTGTTAACTTCGCAACACTGCAATAAAAAACAGAAAGCAAAACTAAGTACATAATCAGCATTCTTTTTCTTTTAATTCAGATACCAATAAACATCCAGAAGGACTTCACGCAAATACCATGTGAGCAGCAATGATAGCTACATCTTTTGAAGAAAGTATCCTTGGCAAAACACAGAGAAAAACAATTTTTGACATTTTTTTCATGCTATTATATAAGTATGTCTGACGGTATTGGAGCATATTTGACGATGCAATTATAAAAAGTAGTTGTTCTACCTCTCTTAGATGCTTAGGGTTTAAGTTAATAAGTATTTCACAATCAAAATAACATTTATTTCTGCAAAGTCAGCTATTATCTTAAATGAATGAGTGCAGTATTTATTTGTTATTGCAAAGCCTTTCATCATTTGGATTAAATAAGATTTAGCAGAGAGGTCTGTGCAAACCTTTTTCCAACTTAAAGCTGACTTTTAAATACACAGTACAATTGAAGTAACAATGTAAGAAAGAAAATGAATGATGGTAAATAACTGTATATTTGAAGTTTAAAACTTACTGTGAGTAGAGACGTTTCTACATGCTTCTATAATTAATTTATTTTCATCCAGATTCTTGAAAGTATTGTTCAAATAGCAATATCACTAATGTCGTTTTACTGATTTTGCCATAATTCACTACTTAGACCAATTTCCACTAAAACTGGAAAGAGTTTACCTATAAAAGAGTAACGTGCAATTATACATGGCTTCATTCCATACTGGCAGGAATAGCCCTCTTATTAATTCTCATAGTCACAATATAATTCTTGTAAATGTAACAAAGTTTGTTAAACTAAAATATGTTTTCTAAGACAGGAAATGAATACTAAAAATAAATATTTGTTTCAGCTTTAATCCTTCTTTCAAAAGATTTCCTGTTGCTTATCTCACTGCACACTGAAGGCTTTTGAAGCTTGAAGCAAAAACTCGTTTTCTTTCTGAATTTTTCTAGTGTTTTCTTCAGAAAGTTACTGCTTTCAGATTATTCATGAATGTTTGCATGATCACTTGCATTTACTAGAGTTCATTGTCCCTTTTAAGCAATTTTGCTAGTGCTGACCCATTAGTTTGAGCTTTCTCAAGAGTAAATGTAGAACTGCAACTCAGGAATTTTTCTGAGCAATAATGTTTTCAGACTGCACACATAAAGAGACCATCAGATATACCACTTTCTGCCTTAGGGAACAAGGCATGATCTAGCCTTCCACCAGTATATGTTTTTAGAACTTCAAGGAAACAAATCCACAGAACAACTTACTGCTTTTATACCAGCTGGTGATGAAGAGAAGGACATCTGCACCTCTTGCTTGGAACATCTGCGATGAATTTAATGACAATGATAGAGAGGATACCTCACTGAATTTAAACCATTATCTTCAAGGAGGCAAGGTGCCATGGGATGCCCTCTGAGATCCAGTCTGTGAGATCTGTGTCTAGGAACCATTGTAAGAGGAGGGACAGACTGGTAATGAGGAAAAGACAGTACTCTGTAGGCATAATATTATTCCATCTGCCTTAGATACTTGTTTTATCAGATGATGATATTAGTGAGGTGTCCTTCTCGCTCTATTGACTAGGAAGGATTCAAGGTAACAAACTAATAGAAAGCACCTAACTTTGGATGCTAAAATTATGTGAGGTGAATTTCACCTACTCTATAAAACTGAAGCACCTACTGAAATTATGAATGTAATATGTGAAGACTAGGGACTGTGATCACTTTTATTCTCAGTTGTAGAGATTAATGAGCAAAGATTATGTATTTTTATGTATTCTTAATATGATGCAATGTTTTCCTAGTTTTTGTTTGTTTGTTTGTTTGTCTGTTTGTTTGCTTTAACCTTGCATTCACAGAAAGATGAAGAATTTTCTAATCCAAAGACTACAGTCAAAGTAGACATATAGTCCTCTTACGTAGTACAGTAGTTCAAGGCTCTTACTTGCTGCCTGCAAGCTCATAGGTGCTCATCTTGAAGTCCCCTATCCCAAAATAAGTATACAAAAAATGATTAATTTTACACTTTAATAGGTAGTGTTTGTTCAGATTCTACAATGTGCATCCATTTTCCAAGACCAAAAAAAAAAAAAAAAAAAAAAAAAAGCAATTTTCTAATTTTTGCCTTCTAGCAGAAAATGTAAAGTCTTTTCTTTCTTACAGTAAGTAGCTTTCATAGACTATAGCTTTCATAGCCCACATCTTTCAGTCATAGTCTAAGCTGCTGCCCTACTTGAACTCTCCTATTATCTTGTCCATGAACCCTGTTAGCCACCTCCCAGATAATTATCCCCCCTTTTTTTCTGCTGTCACTGAAAGAGCCATCATACACTAGAACATTAATGTCTTTGCAGAACAAATAGCAGTATGCTCTCACCCTCTGTGGCAGGAGCAACCCACAATTACTCAACTTTATACCTTCACTGCATTTGCTTGGCAATAAAATACCATCTGCTTACCAGTGTGACTGAAGTTTTTTCCCTTGTGGCTGACTAGGCATCTGTTCCACATATTGAGGTAGTCCATGCACAGATTTGCACAATTTATTTCACAATGTTTTCACTCTGGAGCCATAATCTATGTTCCACCTCTGTACCCACACAGTGATGGAGTACCACAAGTTACTGCAGAAGGCACTCACAGTCATTTCTGCAAGTTTGTTAACAGTTCTTCACTCTTCTAGTCACCTTTCCTACTTTCTGCTTTATAATTAGTGGATAGTATTCACTTAGTTATCATAGTTTTCCTACCTGCCAACATTCATGCCAAATTCAGGCTACTCAAGGCTGCATTGTTACTGTCCAAAATTCCACTGGAGTCACAACCTCTGCCTACAGGACTAATGAAAAGTGAACCACATAGTCAACAGTAACTATGTTTTCCCTCTTAATACACTCACCACAGCTCTAAAAGGACTCAGGGTTGACTTAAGTACGTATCATCATTTACTCAATGTTTTCTACTCTAGCCCCATATACTTTTGATTTGGCCATTACTTATTTTTTTCTTATTTACAATTAACTAAGAGGGATTTATAATTCCTTTATATTTCTCCATCTGTGTAAGTTCAAATCTGTATGTGTTTAAGAGGTTCCTCCACAGCACTAACCAGTTGTATCCAGTCTGTGAATGTTCTCACCAGGATTGCAGAGTGTATATAAGGTGCTGATTGCTCAGAGTGAAACACTTTGTCCATTTCAATTTGCATTAATTCCACTGAGAATATTTTTAGTAATTTCTGAATAGTCTAAGATTATTCTTTCCCTGAATGATAAGTAATGTTCATTATGATATTTTGCATATGTGTAAAAACAGATATTTCAAGGCCCTCACCCAGGTCATTCCTCATTTTTCCCAACTGAAAAATGTTGTAAAATTTGTAAGACACTTGACAGTCTTTCTTCCACAATCTTCTGCACCTGACATGTTACATTGCCAAAGCCTGTTTTGCTTTTTATTTTTATTTTTTTTTAAATTTCATGTGTTCCTTCAAATTCTTTTTTTTTTTTTTTTTTTCTTTTCAGGAATATATTATTCTGCTTTTCAGCACATTTTATTCTGATTTTCTCTCCTAGCTATCTGTATTTAACATTCATTCAGAATGATCTCTCTTGATATTATTTATTGATTAATCGTTAGATTGAGTAATGTGGCTTTTTTTTTTCTTTTTCCTAGCAGAAATGTTTTGAATTTCCTTTTCCTTCACTGTGAAGCCTTGAAGAGAGTGTAAAAGTATCTTATCTCCTTTGTCATTAAAATTCATTACATTCATGTCATTATAAAATTCACTGCAGAGTGCATTGTTAGTAACCGCTGTATTTCCTTTGGCATAAACTTATACACTGATGTTTATTGAGATAAAGGTTTGTATATTGTAATAAAGGTTTTCAAGCTCTTCCTTAATGCTGAAAATAGTCAATCTTTTCAAATAACTACTAATTGTTAACTTACAAAATATCAAGTATGCCACTAAATCAGCTTTGCAGGGATATTCTTTCTAGCTATGAAAAGTTTTTAGTAATTCATAGAATTCTGAATTGCCTCTGAACATCTATACTAATCTTATAGTCATTACAGGCTGAAACTGAGGAATTACAGTTACAGATAAACCACCCCTTTTTCCTAGATTTTAGTTTAATTATGTTTTTAATTGGTTATCTTTTTTTTTTTTTTAGTTTTGAAAATAAAAAAGTTTTTACCATACTGATTAATTGTGATTAATAAATGCATCTTGCTTTGCATTGTTATATACACAGGAAGCAAATATGGAAACTTGTGATAATAAAAGGAAAGTGGCATGTGTTATAAAGGAATGTACTAGTGTTGACAAAACCCGCTGCAATGATTTAGGACAATGCACATTTATATGTTGAGGCAAATGTTCTAATATCAAACACATCTCCTAGATTTCTTGACAAATGAAAATATAGTTTCTAAACACACTTTGTTACGTTTTATATGTTTTTATATGATCTTCTATTTATTAGAAGCCCTGTAACTTGTCTGTAATATTCCATTATACTTAATGTTTTTTGTTGTTGTTGTTTTATTTTATTTTATTTTATTTTATTTTATTTTATTTTATTTTATTTTATTTTATTTTATTTTATTTTATTTTTGTAGAGCAAATATTTTAAAAGATAGAATCATAGAGTCACAGATCATTAAGGTTGGAAAAGCCCTCCAAGATCACCTGGTCCAACAATCCCTCTATCACGAATGTCACCCACTAAACCATTTCCCTAAGACTACTATTTCTGAGAAGTAATATCTCCTAATTTTTAGCATGGGATTCTTTAAAGAAAGGTTGGACCTGGTGCTTAGGGACATGGTAGTGAGTGACATTGGTAGTAGGATGATGGATGCACCAGAAGATCTTGGAGGTCTTTTCCAACCCTAATGATTCTATGATTCTATGATTCTATGTTTTTAAATGAAGAGAAGTGCTTTTGAGCATTCCTCCTAAGTAAAATCCTTCTTATTTTGCAAAACATATCCCAATATGAGTTATAAAGATTTGTTCATTCTGCATCACAGAGTAAGTTCTTGTTTACAGATAATTAATTTCATTTTAACATCAACATTACAGTTCCTCTGACAATCTTTATTACTATGTTAGAGAGGTTATATGTGTGAATATTTGACTCTTCTTATATTTGCTATGGAGAATGAATTGCTGCCTCAGTTCAAATCTTAAAATTTAGCTTTTTTGATGTTTTTTGTTTGTTTGTTTGTTTCCTTTTCCTTTTGAAATATGACTAGCCAGTCATATTTGCTTTAGGGTTTTGCAGTCCCATCTCTGAGACTCTACTAGAGAAAAAGGAGAGCATTGGTTCTTATGTATTACAAAAGGAATTCAAAGAGATGCTCCATCTATGAGAATATCAATTCTATTAGCTTGCTTTTACGGTAAATGCCAGGCCCTGAAAAAAAAGTAAAAGTTACTAATACCAGAAAAATCAATGGTTGTGTGGTAAAGCAAACCTACAAGGTAACATAGAATTATCTCCAACAAAGCATGTACATTAGACCCTGGAGACAAACTCTACAAAATATCTGTACATTCATTCACCATAAGCCATATAAAGGTTTGTTGGCTTGTTTTCATTCAGCTTCTAGTGGAATGAAAACTGATTAATTCCATCAAATTTAGGAGCTGTGACATCCATTTAGTCTTCTTATAATCACTTCTTTATCACTATTCCTTCTTGTTTATCGTGTCACATACATTTATATTTGTATGTGACGTATATATTCAGTGAAAACTCTGAAGCAAAGGTCAGAGCATAGCATAATAATTGTCTTTGTTTTAGCCTTTCCCTTTAAAACATCTCTTCCTTTAATTTCTTAAGCCAAATGTGTGGGTTTTTTTTGATAGCATCCTTTTGCAAACACCCTTGTAATTTGCAATTATGGATATAGCATTAGTTTTAGAATCTTTCTATGTCTACTAAGTTTTATTCATTTCCTAGTAAAAAACTCTTTTTCATGCATAGAATTTGAAATTATTTTTTATACAATCATTATCTGATGTTAAGACAAAATTAATTCAACAGTTCTGGTGATCATGCTGAAGACCAAAGTTTTAGGTTACAAGTGAAAAATGCAAAGACAAGCATTTGTTTTGCTTCTGCGGTGATTCTGTTTATACAGGAAACAGAGCAGTTGTGTGTATAGACGGGGTAAAATTAGGTGTCCATTCAGATGGCTAATTAAGCAATGAAAGGATAAAAAGTATACATAGGCAGGTGCAGCAATGACTGTAGTGAAATCAGTATGCAGCTTTTTATGGACAATGTTAAAGACTCAATATTTTCGTGATTTTTACATAAGATAGATATTTTCTAGTATCACTTTTTTTTTTTTTTTTAATTTAGCAACTGAAAGGAACTAATTATTATATATTAACACTCCCAATACTGTGCACATGACAACAAGAGTCAATTGCTCCTACATTCTGAAAAACAGGTTTGGAAATAAAAAATACTATTTCTTTGTACATTTTAATGTTCAGTAGGAATCTGTCAATATTATAACTGAATTACCTGTGGAAGGCAAGTTACTGGTAGCTAGGGTCACAGATGTTTTTGAACAGCCATAAAGAGCTTTTTTTTTTTTTTTCTGACACATTCAAAGATGATTACTAATAGTACATGTAGAGCATAGAGTTACGTAAACATATTCCAAGAAAAGGATGAAAATGTTTCAGTTGGTTAAAAATCTGAGTAGAAGCACAAATTCAATGTCTGGTGTTGTATTTCTCTTCTATGAATGTGAATTATCATTTACTTTCATGTGTTTTTTTGTTTGTTTGTTTGTTTTTTTATGTACAGAAATGCTAATCCACAGCTCTGCCGTGGGACCCATGGGCTGCAGGGGGACAGCCTGCTCCACCAGGGGCCTCTCCCTGCACAGCCCGCAGGGGAACTGCTGCTGCCTGCCTGCAGCACCTCCTGCCCTCCTGCGGCACTCACCTGGGGGCTGCAGGGCTGTTTCTCACTCCTCTCTCCCAGCTGCTGGAGTGCAGCAGTTTTTTCCCCTGTCTTAACTCTTCTTTCCCAGAGGCCCACCCAGCATCGCTCCCTGACTTGGTTCTGGCCAGCAGTGAGTCCCTTTGGAGCCATCTGGAGCTGGCTCTGTTCTGACATGGGGCAGCTGCTGGGCTCTGCTCACAGAGGCCACCCCTACAGATCCCCTCATATCAAAACCCTTGCCTCATAAACCCAATACATAATATTGTCTGCAAACTCACTGAGGGTGCACTCAATCCTTTCATCCAGATCACTGATAACAACATTAAACAAAACTGTCCCTGGGACAGCCCTGGGGAGCACTACTGGTGACCAGCCACCAACTGGATTTAACTCCATTTACTGTGACTCTGATTAGCCATCCAGACATTTCTTCAGTCAGAAAACTGTGACCTGTTCAAACCATGATCAGACAGTTTCTCCAGGAGAATCCTGTGGGAATCTGCCACTACTCTTGAAAAACTTTGCCATCCATTTGCATCTTCCTGCACATGTTTCCTTATGTTGAGTTGCATACATCTTCAGATACCTTAAAGCCAATCCTTGTTTTATATTGGTAATATGTATTATATATAGACTGACACCTATTGATTGTTCACACAAAACCATTTTAATATGTAAGTCATATGAAATACATTATATATATACATGTTTGTGTAACTGGTGTATGCTTTGTTCATTTGGATGAACTTTCCAAGATTTTAAGAATATATCAAAAAACTTGCTCTGACTGATGATCCAGAAATCTTTAGAATGCATGAAGATGCCAATTTAGTGTTTCAGGTTTGTAGGTTTTTCTTAAAAACATTTCTAAACAAATATGTTAAATGAATTATACCTTGTAGCTTAAAGGGCAAATTTGATTTAACAATCACAGTTTGTTAAGCAGAAATAACAAGGAGTGGCTGCACAGCTCATTAGATTTGGCTTTTTCCACATTGGCATGAAACAGAAAATTCTTGGATGTTTTCTTCAACACGTCTTATCAAATTACTTATTATTATTATATTCTATGTTATATGTTATCCATGGTTTTGCACAAATCAATCAGTTTTCATGTGCTAGTGGTTTTACACTGTCCAATTTCACAAAGAAATACACCAAAGGAAGACTAAGAAGCTGTTCATATCCAGGTTCTCAATATTAAATTAGTTAAATCTTTTTTATCTTTCCTAGAGGGACTCCAGTAATCCTCTAAAATCTGCTTAAGCGAGACTTTTACAACAACTGATAATGTGATATGTTTACAACCACTTAATATAAGGAAGTTTAAGACTTTCAATACAAGCTAAAATATAAACATGAAGGAAAAAAATGTATTTGTTTATGGTTAAGGTTTTGGGGTAGAACTGCAATAATTTTGTACAGCTGCTGACTGCACCACAAATACCCAGAGTAGACTGGAGTAAGTCATTTGATCTCTTTATATTTTTGCTTCCTGTCAGCAGAAAAAAAATGTAATATTTCTTGTTTATCTTCCTATACCTTGTTTATCTAATCTGAAAGCAGTTTGGATTGACTGTACACAGCCAACAACGTACGAAAATAATTTTGGTAGTTTCATTAGTGCTTCTGAGTACACAATAATGACATTGGATGACTTTAGAAATACATATATGTTAATATTCCCTGGATCATTTTTAATAACCTGATATGCAAATCACACTTTTACCACTTAGCTACCAGTTGCTACAAGATTTCTAATTCTTTACATTTCTATTCCTAATTTATCAAGCATCAATACACATATCAGTCCTTTTGCAAAGATATCAACTTGAGATTTTAGATGCAGTTTTGAACAGAAACAGTTTACTTACATCATAGCCCTCTGTTAGGGAGAAGAAATGTCAATTTATGTCTACAGTGCAATATTAATTATAAAAACTAGACTTCTACAGCAATAAACTGAAATCCTAGCACAATAAAGATGGAGGTTGTACCTCCTAGAAAATAAGGAAGATAAAGGACATGATATTTAATAAACTTTGTTCCTCCAGGCTTGAAATGAGAATTTAATAACATCTAGTCCTAAGATAATTAAGTCAAAGTATTAAAATTTTAATACGTTTTCTTATGTTTAAGACCTCATTCGGTAATACACCTAAGGATTTTACTGGCAAAATTAGGAACATGCTGAGGAGAATAAACCTCTTTATGAAGGAAACAGTGAAAATTGTCCTTAGAATGATCAGCACAAAGTATTAATAAACACTTGAAACCAACTTGGAACATTTATCTTTGATTTAAGTAGTATTCATGGTCTACAATTTAGTGCAAAGGAATAGATGTTGTGTAAAATTAAAAAATATATTTTTTTCCCAATTCCTTGGAATATTTTTCCTGTGCAGTTGTTCTTTTACTAAATAGCTGAGAACAAGTAGACATTTGGTGTAGAACAGCAATTTTAAATTTTGAATGGAGCAACTTAAATAAGACCATCATTCCAAACACTGCATGGAAGCATTTCCCATGGAAAATATATATATATAAATAAATAAATAGGAAGGAAAGAGTAGTAAACATGAGACTTCAGTTGGAAAGTGCTCTGAAGGATTCCTGTTTTTCTATTATCTATCCTCTGTCCTATATAAAGAGACTGATATTTTAATTACAATAATATCTGAGTTGCAGCCATGGTCAACAGCACAAGGATGAGGGAAAATCAGTGAGGAAATTTTCTAGGGCTCATTAACATTATCTTGTCCAAGCTCTATGATATTTCAGTGTCACATATCTTTCTCAGTGCTGATATTCTGTATTATAAAGTCTGGTTGTTAAAACCAGTGAAAATTGGTCCACTGTTTAATAAATTCACTTCTCACTGGAAGCACTACAATGGACGGCTGCAAACTCTACAGAAGGGATAGGTAGCCCTGTACATTAGGGAGTGTTTGGATTGTCCTGAGATCGATAATGGTGATGACAGGATTGAATGTTAATGCATGAGAATTAGGGGGAAGGCCAATGAGGCAGATGTCCTGGTGGGCGTTTGTTATAAACCACCTAACCAGGCCGAAGAGGCAGATGAAATACTCCACAAGCAGCTGGGGGAGGTCTCAAAATTGTTAGCCCTTGTTCCCATGGAGGATTTCAATATACCAGATGTCTGCTGGACATACAACATAGATGAGAATAAACAGTCTAAGACAACTAGCGATGGCACTCTGCTAGGCCTTTTGCAGGGCAAAATATAGAGAAGGAATTGTGGGTGATGTGAAGGTTGGAAGCTGCCTTGGGCAAGTGACTTAATAGAGTTTTCAATTCTTGGAAAAGTAAAGAGAGGGTTTAGCAGAACTGCCACCCTGGACTTCCAGAGGACAGCCTTTGGCCAATTAAGGAGGCTGGTTGGCAGAGTCCCTTGGGAGGCAGTTCTGAAGGGCAAAGGAGTCCAGGAAGGTTGGACACTCTTCAAGAAAGAAATCCTAAAGGCACAAGAGCAGGCCATCCACACATGCCAAAAGATGAGTTGGTGCAAAAGAGGACTGGACTGGCTGAACAGAGAGCTAGGGCTAGAGCTTAGGAAGAAAAAGATGGTTTATGACCTTTGGAAGAAAAGGTGGCCACTCAAGAGGACTACAAAGATGTTGTGAGGCTGTGCAGGGAAAAAGTGGAGGGCCAAAGCCCAGTTGGAGCTCAGTCTGGCTAGTCCTGTTAAAAACAATTAAAAATAAATAAATAAATAAATAAATATTATAAGTACAAGAAAAGAAGGACTAAGGAGAATTTCAGTCCTTTATTGGATGTGGGAGTAAACATAATGACAGGAAATGAGGAAAAGGCTGAGGTATTTAGTGCCTTTTTTCCTCAGTCTTTCACAACAAGACCAGTAGTCCTCCGGGTACTCAGCCCCCTGAGTGGATAGATAGGGACAGGGAGCAGAACAAAGCACTCATAATCCCTGAGGAAATAGTGAGTGAACTGCTACTCCTCTTAGATGTGAATAAGTCTATGGGACAAGATGGGATTTACTCAAGGGTACTGAGGGAGCTGGTGGAAGTGCTTGTCAAGCCTCTTTCCATTATTTCTCAGCAGTCCTGGCTACCAAGTGAGGTCCCAATTGACTGGCGGCTTGCAAATGTGACGCCATCTACAAGAAGCATCAGGAGGATCTGGGAAGCTATAGGCCTATCAGTCTGACCTCAGTGTCAGGGGAGCTCATGGAGCAGATTATTGTGAGTGCCATCACACAGCACATACGTTATAACCAGGTGATTAGGCCCAGTCATCATGGGTTTATCAAAGGCAGGTCCTGCCTTATGAACCTTATCTCCTTCTACAACAAGTTGACATGCTCAGCGGATGAGGTAAAGGCTGTGGATGTGGTCTACCTGGATTTCAGTAAGGCTTCTGACACAATTTCTTACAGCATTCTCCTGAAGAATCTGTCTGCTCAAGGTTTGGATGGGTGTACAGTTCATTGGGTTAAACACTGTCTGGGTAGGCAGGCCTAGAGGGTAGTGGTGCATGGAGTTAAATGTAGGTGGAGAATGGTCGTTAGTGGTGTCCCCAGGGCTCCGTACTGGGGCCAGTTCTCTTCAATATCTTTACCAGTGATCTTGACGAGTGCACCCTCAGTTAAGTTTACAGATGCCACCAAGTTAGGCATGAGTGTTGATCTACTCAAGGGTAGGAAGGCTCTGCAGAGGGATGTGGTTGAGCCACCATCCCTGGAGTTCTTCAAGAAACACGTAGGTTTAGAACTTAGTAGCATGGTTTAGTGGTGGACTGTAGTACTAGGTTAAAGGTTGGACTAGATGACCTTTGAGGTCTTTTCCAACCTGAATGATTCTATGTTTCTAATAAAAGTGCACTTGTCATAATGCCAGTTTCACATAACAAAATAGTAAATATGCATATAGCATATAAAAAGCCAAACTTCTAATACCCGTGAAAAATTGCTGTACTTTGAATGTTAAAAGGAGGAAAAAAAAAACGATCATAATCCACTGTCAGTGCATGAAAATTGTTGCATAAAGCATAATTAGGCAGTAAATTCTCATTTATGCATGTGAATATCTTCAAAAAGGTATGATGACTAGTGAATATAAAGCATGTAAGATTAATCAAAACACATTTTTTAATATTAAATATATTTATCTGCTAAATGTTAACAACTGCAACACAGCATAAACACTTAGGAGTAACAATCCAAACACTTCAAGAAGTAAGAGCTCTGAATGGCAATTGGTGTTTACAAGGCAGATTATAAGTGTGTTACTGGGACAAATTACAGTGTTGAAAGCCTCTTTCAGAATACCTTCCTCCCCCCCATCCCTCCCCGGGCCAGTGATGCAAATGTTATCTGGCTGTATGGAATAGACAAAATAGCATTTCACGGGATCATACCTAGTTATTTTAACTGAGGATTTGGCTACTCTTAGATTGCATGTTACACAGTGATTAGATACCTGGCATAAAACCGTTCCTCTCAAAATAAAAGATAACCATGTGGGAGTAAAATTTCCTACAGGTGTTTTTAAATCAATGCTTTTCATTATGTTTTAAGTAGAAAACCTTGAATAATAGTTCAATTAAGATTAAACTCTTTTAAACCTGTCACAAAACAGAAACTAATTAAACACCTTCAAAATTATGGTGGTCAGTAATTGTATTCCTATCTGCAACAGGCACAGGTGTCCATGAGAAAAACATGGTATAAGAATGACTGTGTCTGACTTGTTTGTGTATTGTCTGCACATAAGTGGAAAAGAAGGAAGGATCTCTAAATGGAGTTGGAAGTCTTAGGCAATTAGAAAAATCATCTATTCAAATAGATGTTCATGATGAGATGTCATAGCAAAAATAGATATCTTTTGTTCCATTAGTGAAAATAACATCCTTTTCCAACACCATTTTTTTTTACATATTCCCTTAGCTCTTAATTTCATTTATTTGCTAAAAGAAAATTTTAACACTTACATCACCTGAAATGCATAAATCTCACAGCAGTTTACATGGTTACTAAGCAGCCACAACTGTGCTACTGAAATGCTTTCCCTGCTTAGATTTACACATGTATTGAAGAGGTATGGCATTTGCCATGCATGACACAGCCTGAGATATCTCGTTTGGGTAGTTTTTTGTCTAACTATATATGATGTGGCTGCATTAGCAAGGTATGGCCAGCAGGTCAAGTGAGGTGATCCTTCCCCTCTCCTCAGCACTGCTGAAGCCATACCTGGTGTACAGTGTCCAGTTCTGAGGCACCCAGTGTAAGAGAGACCTACACATACTAGAAAGAGTCCAGTGTAGGGCCATCAAGATGGTCAAGTGACAGGAGCACCTCTCCTACAAGGAGAGACTTAAAGAGTTGGGACTGTTCAGCCTGGAGAAGAGGAAGCTCAGGGAAGGTCTTATCAGTGGCAATAAACATCTGAGAGGAGGGTGCAAAGATGATGGAAATGGGCAACAGTGCCCTGTCCTTATCTCAACCCTTAAGCCTTTTACATCATATTTTCTGCACTTTCCCTTTGAGGAGAGGGAGTAAGAGAGCAGGCTGTGGTGCAGCCCAGCTGCATAGATGAGTAAAACCACTACACAGGAGTACCCATCTCTGCACATTTTTTGGAGGCCTACATAGTTGAGCCTTTAGTTTAGATAATCTTTGAAAAGCAAAGGCTCTGAAGACCATTCAAAATAAAAGTAACCTGCACTTAGATACTGAGGTGTGAACATAGAACCCCAGCTGCAAGTCTTATTTGAAATCACTTCTGACATCCTTGCCACCTTTCAGGTATACCGCTTGTGAACAACAAAAACAATGAGATTTCTTTATGTCCATGAAATCAGTTGGAATCACAGAGAGTCTGTGTCATTAATGTTTCCTAGAATTGAAAAGTACAGGAATAAACTGGAGTTCAGGTGTTTCTCACTGTGCAAATCATTCATTAATCTTTACTTCAGTCAATAAGAAAAGAGTAAGTTGACAATATAACGTTTTTTGTGAAACAAGGTCTAATTCTACCTCAAATATAGACAGTACAGTCTCTCATATCTGCCTGGTGTTAGCAGGAATTTACATTCTCCACAAGGACAGGGTCAGCCAAAAACACTACATACATTCTGCACATGTAGTGGCTCTCTTCCATGTAAAACCACTGAATGAGGCGTGGCTGTGGACTGTGCTTTCTGAATGTCAGCAAATACAGCACTGAAATCTTTGGCTCCCTTTGTTAAGAGAGACAGAGATGAAGAAGATAGGTTTAGGTACAGGTTCTGTCTCACCCAGTATTCAGAGAAGATCTTATTCAGAAAGCTGAGCAACTTGAAGTTACCTTACTTGTTCCACAAGGATTTTTGCTTTTGTGCTCAATGTAAACATAAACCAGTGGCAGGAGACATTTTTGTGAGACTTGAAGCCATACTGGTGACATGTGCTTGCTTTGTCAGGTTCCTTTCAGGCCTGCAGTGACTACACATGATCTGGAGCCTGAACTTCATCCATGCCCTCCCTTCTCTGGGGAAATACATTCAAAAGAACCCACAAATGGTCCTTCCTTCAGTATCAGTTACTTCAGCTTGGAAAAGGATTGATTGGACCTAAAATATGTGACTGATTTTTGACCATCCAGTATATGTTGGGTTTTGCAAATTTCTTAGCTTACAGTGCTCTACAAACGTCTATCACAGTATAGAAAGTTTTTTTTTGGTTTGTTTGTTTGTTTGTTTTTTCTCATACAGTCCATACCAGGATTTTGTTAGCCTCGCTCCTGAGACCATTCTATAAACTCACAGAAGGTTTAGGAAGGAAGACTGAAAGGTAAAATGGACTTAATCACAGCTCATGATTTTCAGAGATGTGTAATTTGTTAATGGAGTCTCCTGTCAGGAAGTGTTCACCTTTACTCCTTAAAAGGTTTACAGATACATGACGATACTGATGTTGAGCCTGGTTATGAAAAAGCTGATATCAGCCAAGGGAACTTGTCTCTCCCTTGACAGGTGCAGTGTTTTGTGAGGAAAGTGAAATGCTCAATCCAACATTTACTGCTAAATGTTCAGTATATATGTCCTGTCCTTAGGATGCCCTTAGGATGCCCTCTCTGCAGCAAATTAAGACTCCCATGCCAGGCACCTGCCATAATGTTATCTCTGAGCTCAAGATAATACAAAGCTCTGAGTGAGATTTTCTCCTAACACAAGGAAGATGTTAGAAGTACACCAGTGAGTTACAACCTGAAAGGGAGTTAACATAGTGCATGCCTGAAAAGATGAAATTAGTTATGTGTCCTCTGCCCATTTAAACTGGTGAATAATACCACAAGATTCTGCACATGATGAACACTGAATCCCAAACTGCTGGCTTTGCCACTTGACAAAAAAACACTTTCACTTTTTACACTCTAACATTTTTTATTTTTTATTTTTTTTAGGCGTTGGACTCGATGATCCTAATGGTCCCTTCCAACTCAGGATATTCTATGATTCTATGATACATTTATCTGTTCAGGAATTCCATTAGACATACTCCATCAGTGCCATCCAGGAAAAAACAACAACAACAACAACAAACAAACAAACAAACAAAAAACTCAACTGAGGGGAAACATAGGATCTGTCTGCAAGCAAAACACTTTGTTATTTTGCCAAGAACACTTTACTAACATGTAGTAGAAAATATATGGTCACTGAATTACAACATGGAACTAGTATGTGATCATCAGTCAATTAGATAAAAGACAGGCTCTTTTAATGTGTTCATGGAACTGGGCATGTCCAATATTAATAACAGAAGTGATGACAAAAGTCACTTTATACTATTTCTGCATTAAAGCCTGTTAAAATGACAAATCAGGTTGTTGCTGTTTAGATGTCCACAGTACCCACAGCTTCCATTTTATAGCAGCTCTGGAGGAAACACATGGGCAGAAACATGGTTGACTTTTTGTTTCATACCAGTTTTGGAAGTGACTCCTCATGTCCAGACCCTGACATGCATCCCCTGGAATTGCGTAACAGAGAGTTCTCCTTACAAATAGGTCTTCCGCTCTCCCACTAACAAATTCTATCAAGTTCACAAGAATCTTCCATGCTACGCAGATGCTTACTATCAACAACTAATTTTCAAAAGCTCAGATTTTCACTTGGCAATCTTTTTCAACAGTGGTGAGAACCTGGCTGTTTCTTGCTCTGAAAACTGATCCTCTCACAGATACCCAAACACAAAAAGTTGAGACTTTATATATTTATATATATGATGTTATTCTTACTCTGCAGAAGCAACAATTAAAAAGGCAAACAGATAAACAAACAACAACAACAAAACCCAGAGCCTTAAATAAGAGGTATGTGGTTAACTTCTGTTTCTGTAACATTTTAAAATTATGACTTGAAGTCTCTCTGGAAACACTCAAAAACAATTGCTGGCTTTGTGGTGATGACAGAAGAGGTGGAAAACAAATCTATAATAGTTTTATTTAAAAAAAAAAAAAAAGTTCCTGCTCTCTGGGCCAATGCAGAATATTCTTCTCCAAAGCCCTTAGGAAGCTGAGTATAAAATTTTATCTCAGGACAGCAGTAGATGCAAGTATCTCACTTTATTAGTTAAGGATTTGGGAATTTCATGCTGAACTTGATGTCTTTCAGCTTTAACTATGGGAGCTGCTCAGCTCCCATATGAAAGAAGATGCCAACCCAAGTTTGCTGTGTAGTCTTCTCTCCAAAAGCCATTTGGAATTGAAACACAAAATTCACACAGCACAGCTGCTGAGAACTCTGCTGTTCATCATTACCATTATGGTAGTGGAGTATGTTTCTGGACACTGGGATTTCAGCCTGCTGCTAGTCTTCAAGGCATTTGAAAATTCAGAGCAATGGGAAGGATGTGCTGCAGAAAGGCCCTTCTGGTACATTTGAAATGGTGTATCCAGCATTGCTGCAGCTTGAGCCTTCCCAGCTATTGCACAGCATCAATCTCAGGTCATTACCTTGTTCTGTCGGATCTCATATGGAAGGTGTATTTTAAAGTATTGGAATCTAGTCTATATAATTAGGTGCTAGTGATTCCCAAGCAGTTGTAAAATATGTCTGGGATGCATCTGGGAAACTATAAATCCTCTGTTATTTGAGTTTTAAGATTAGTTATGTTGGAAGCACTTGAAACACAGCTGCTGTTGATCCCATGTTGGTCAGTAGAAAGATTGTGTGAATGAATTGCGTGATATTTGATAAGGAGTCAGAGCTAGAGATCCAAAGAGAATCTTAAATGGTGACGGAAAACAGTTGTGATGGAGTCTAGCTTTAAAAGCTACCGTGTCAAATATAAATCCAAGAGACATTTCTACTCTTTCCTGTGCAACACCTGTGTGAAAGCACAGTAGACCCCTAGCAGCCTTCAGTCCGTTCAACATGAGAGAAAGGGAGCCAACTTTCTGAGCACACGTATTTTTACAAAAATTGAAATGGGAAGTTTTGTATATTTTGGGTCCTTTCTCCCTTGCTCTGCATGCAATCAGGAGGAAAAAATATAAGAAACCCTTGTTTTGCTAATAATTCCAAACTGGATGTGGAATTCTGGTAAGGGGAGGTCTTCCAGGCAAATTTTCTTTTCTGAGCCCTTAGCACAGACATACATGTATTCTCAATGAATGTTTTACAGAGGTTCAAAATATTCCAAATTCCAGCAAGAGGAGATTGATGGAAGAGATTTTAATTGAATCATAGAATATCTGAGTTGGAAGGGACCCACAAGAAGCATAGAATAGCCTGGGTTGAAAAGGACCTTAAAGATCATTTAGTTTCAACCCGCCTGCTCTGGGCAGGGTTGCCAACCACTAGAGCAGTGGTTCTAACTAGTTCCCTGAGCAGTCTGAAATCTGCTCTCCCCAAATCCAGGTTTTGGCAGCAGTTTTCCTTTTATGACCAAATATTTTGAATTCTACTACCTCATGGCTTCTATGGCCAAGACAGCTACCAATGCCACCTCACCCACAAGACACCCCCTGTTTACAAGCAACAGGCATAGGAAAGGTACCCCCTTTCCTAGTCAGATGGATTCACCTCTATTTATTTCCATGGTGGTTTCACAACTTTTGGCACTCTTATAGTATAAACCCCACAGTTAGCCATGTTCTTCAATAATATTCTGCTGATTTATACAACTCTCTTACTCAGGGAGTGTGGTAACTTAGTATAAGAAAATATTTTTGGCTCAAAAATCTTCTACATCTTTATTATTATCAATACTAAAAAGTTAATGTTAGTTCTAAAGAACTATATGGTTTTACTGTAGTAAATACATTTCTGATATGCACTGATAGAAGTTATACAGCCACACTTTCCATGGTGGAAGGCAAAACAGCAGACTTTCAAGGGTGACTGCCAGTGTTGTAAGAAGATTGAAAAACATATTGTTCCAGGTGTATCTAGGTATTTGAGTCAAGACACCTCAGAAAACATTGTAACCCGAGTCAAAGTGAAAATTAGACATTGATGGTATCTATTGTTTTTTATGCTTCATGAACAAATCAGGGCTGATTCTCATCTTCTTATGCTGAATACTACCATACCAGAAACCTACCATGTCTTCTAAGAAATAAGGCTCTCTTTAGCAAAAGACAATGCATAAGGGCCTTTACTGTTATGTTTCTGTGTTACCTGGGAAGGGTAAGAGGATCAATGCTCTTCATGTATCACTTGTGAAAGTGCCTCGACTTTGTAAGGGACATTGTGGGTTAGTTCCTTTTTGCCTTTTACCCTTTGTAATCATTTTGGGATTTTTTTCCTTCTCTTAGAATTATGTAGTACTTTGACAGATACTCTGTGACACTATTTAGCCATGTCATGAAGGACTGTTTATCAGTAAATACAGATGACGCATCATCCTCTCCAAGGGTGCTGTGATTCTCAGAAAAATATTAAATGTATTGGCACTTTATTCTGCATTGTCCTGTGTGTACAGTGACTATTTTCTGGGCCATTTTAAACTAGGTCACTCTACAATTTCTGTGCTGATGGTGCTATTACCTTCCAAAAGGTTAAGTGACTACTGAATATCAGTAGTCACTTACTACTGATATTCAGTAGTCACTTTACTACTTTACTGCTTTACTTTGTCATCTTAACAAGTAAGCAGAAAGCAGTTTCAGTCTAGTTATAAAGATTTGTAAACTGCATAGAGCTAACATAATTTGAGTTTTAGAACACTTCTGTAAGAGACAGTCCAGCCCTGCTATGTAACAGTATTACATAGTAAACTGTAAATTGAAATTTTTATTTGCACTGGAATTAATAAAACAAAAATGATTGAAATTAATATTCCGTTGCTGTTTTCAGACAGTTTCTGTCCTTTTTCTGATCCTAACATATACACATTCAGTTAAAAAGACTCTTATACAACAAATCTACGTTTCTTGAAAAATCATGCTTTGCATTAGAACACTAAGCTATTCTGACTGTGTGCTTTAACTTTAGCTTTTATCTTTTTATCCTGTCACTGGAGATTACTTTCAAAATGGAGATCTTCAAGCAAAAATATTAGTGGTCCTTGAGCAAGTGTTCCAAAGGTCATTTAGCATCCTGCATCATCAACTGCAGAAGTAAATGATATTTAGGCTTTTTATTCATCTATTGTCCCTGTAACTAAAGCAATAATATACAGTGAGCACTTCAGCTGCAGTCCAGGAACAGAGCCTGATATGACTAACCCAAAACCCCATACCAGTACTGCAGTTCAGTTAAGATATTTTTAATAGGCAAACCACTCTTGAATTGCATTCTGCAAGGTCAATTTCGCAAGCAGAAGCAACAAAATGGGCAGGAGAAAGAATGAGAGATCATGGCAGTTTTGTCTTGCTGGCCCAGAAAGAAGTACTTAGAGCACTAAAGCTCCTGTGGAGGAGAACAAGATCTCAGAAATATGGATTGAATTTTTAGTGGAGGTTTTTAACCATAAATCATTGCTACCCCTCTGAACTGCACCCAGAGCTGAAGAAACTGCCATAAGTACAGAGCACAAAAGCTACATGAAATACTGAACAGGCAGCTGTAGTCAGAACCACCAGGGTGCTTTTTTGAACACAACTCCAAGTGGTGTGATAGCTCCATTGATGTGATGGTCTAATTTCAAAGCTACAGAGGTAGCATTCATAACAGTGAAGTCTCTGTCTGAAGGGAGCCATCACACCCCTAATAAAGAGCACTAGAGGAGAAGCTCAAGAACCTGATCCTAAAAGAAATAGTTTCTTGTTCCTGAAGACTGTATAGCTATCAGCTTCACCATCACCTTTTAAATTGAAACGTTTTCTCTTGAGTAATAGTTCTCTTGCTAATTTTCTTTTTCTCTCCAATACTGATGGTGAGAAGGATTCAACAAGCAGGTATGGGAAATATTAATTCTGGTGCACTAAGACTTGGAAGAAAAGGAAGGTGTGGGCCAGCCAGAGAAAACAATAAGTTGATGTTTTCTTTTAGCGAACACTTAGAAAAGTGCTGTGTTACCCCAAAGAGGGGAGGTGCCTGGATCAGATCATATCCTTTTGCAGGTCTGTGGTGATTAGTTGGCAAAATAAAATCATACCAAGAAAGGTGTCATCGCCACGACATCAGTGAATGGAAAGAAGCTATTGAGAAGAGTGCCGTATTGCCAATATCTTCCAGCCAAATGTCATGATATAAATATATATTTTTTTTATTAATTGATACTTTGATACTTTAATTGAAACATTGCTGCATGAGAATTTAGCAAAATAAAAATAACTTTTTACACAATCTTTTTAACGAAGTCATATACACCTAGCTTGAAAGTGGACTGTACTAAAAGATTTGCAAAAAATGTTGCTTAAATGTGGTGTAGACCATGGACAATAAATATGGAATCTGACACCAATGAAATCATTGGCAAATTTGCTACGGATTATGCAAAGCCAACATTATTGCCCTAATCACACAGAGTTAATCACTCTATGTTGGCAACTGTGACCCAAGAAATCAGAGATATTTCAGATTAAGTGAAGGTGACAGCTACAGTTAAGCGGCAAGAGCACTGGGGGTGTTCTGTTAATGATATGTGTGACTGTCAGCATGAATTTTCTTTCCATCCTCAACAGCCAACATTTCATACATTAGAAACAAATTAACAGAAAGGTGATATTCTGGCAAAAAACAATAACAATAATAATAATAAAGTCTGTTAACATATTTACTGATAAAACATTCCAGACACTGCACTGGTAAGAGCTAAGAAGATGATAGTTTATTTTCTTATATGCAATATTCAGGATCATAAAACTGCAGAGAGATGTCTGTCAAATCTGAGAAGTAAATTTCACAACCGCACTAAACAAAAATGATAAACCATAAAGAGATTGAAAACAATAAAATGCTGTAAATCTTACAGTCATGAATGTATCATTTAACTTATTAACAATATTTAAAAGTTCACAAATACATAGTAACACGTTGACACTACTGTTAACTTGTAATAAATGCATTGTGCACTTGAATTCTTGTCTATTATTTGTAGCAGATGATGACAGAATTACGCGTGGAATTAGTCTAGGAAATAAGTAACAGAGCTCAATATGTATACTATTCAGTAGCTACAATTACTAACATCAGTAATAATTATCTCCTAAAATTAATTTTATCCCCATCAGTGTATGTTAGCACATAAAAGTACACTTCTCTCTTTTGAGTTAAATTACTTAGCAGAATTACTGGTAATATTCACTTTTAAGTTACCTTTCTGCTCTTTGTGTTTATCTTTGAAATCCTTATGTAAAATCCTTTGAAACAGCTTCTATGAAGTTTGGAGCAGACATGAGTATTGTAAATGTGCAAATGATGGCAAAAAGGGTAAATGCAACCAGGCATAATCTGTCTATAACTGCAGCTGCAAACTTCCACTCGCTGCAGATTTCTTCACCCTCGTCTTGCTTCCTGAAGCGTGTTGCTATGAACTGAACTTCCTCCAGGATCTTCACAATCACTGGGATAGTATCCATTAAAGCTTTCTTTTGAACAAGCTCATTGTCTTCTGGCAAGGGGCAAGAGATCTTTCCACTCTTGCTACCGAGGTCATTGTTCTGGGGGCAGCATGGATTCTCCATTGCATGGTAGCTGTAGATCATGTTGCCATTGCTGGACTGGTGCCCAGGCAGGGTGTTCATCTCCACGTTCTTCATGCTTGGATGGTGCTTGGGGTAGCTATATTTGCAAGAGAGGGGCTTTAGGTTTTCTCCAGGTTTTTTCATACGTAAAAACCACGCACACCAATTCAGCAGAATGACACGGACCTGAAAGAAAGTGGTCATGATATAAATAAATGGAAATTTAGTGCAATTTAACAGGTTTTGAAACACTCAGTGACTGTTATAGTCAGTCTGTATGTTCTGCTAGAATGACTGGCTGCTGTTTCTAAAGAAAAACAGAAAATAAGTTAGACTGGGCAGTTCAAGTCCTAATGCTTTTGTTGGCTGCTGTTGTCTCCCCATAATCATGTGTACAATTGCTTGAAGCATTGTGAGAATACTCTAACCTGCACATGGCAGACTGTGGAGTGTACATTTCTTGTAAAGGTCATCAGTTGAGACAAATGCGGAGAGTGCATCCATCTCTTTTTCCTTATGAAACGATCTTCTGGTGTCCTGCCTGAAATCTGAGCCTCCTATAATTCCTGTATTCGACATCATTTGTTGTGAACTAAATCAGTAGATCTTGTAATTGTGAAGTCCTGCAAGCAGTATGTATACAAAATGGACATTTGCATGGTGCTCATGAGTTACTCCAGGGAGAGAGAGGACCTCTGTAATGACTTTGTCATTCTGGCTGCAAGTCCAATAATCTGCTGTTTGGGAAAAAACAAAAGTGACCACTGTTTTTGGGAAGAACAGGACTCTTTCTGCATTTCTAGTTGCAGTCATGTCAGCCACACATAGCTCAGCACCACCCTCTGCCACTGTGGTTGTTTTAGATAGAGGCTGAGTTGTCTCCTACGTTTTGCACAGTGAAGATACAGGGATGCGGAAATTGCAGCAAGCATGTCAAGTTGCTGCTGTAATGACAAGCATAATTTCAGAAAGGAGAAAGCATTAATTACCACAGTTGGGAATAATACTAATAAAACCCCCAAGCAATAGAAAGTGGAAGATGGTTACACAACTTTGAAATTCTACAGTAAGTGTTCTTGTGGTTTGCAGTCTCGTACTGTTTTCTGTGATCCTTCCTGCTTCTCTCCTATTAATGAATCATTTACTCTTCATCATGAAGAATATTTCCTGTGTTTCAAATTACTGTTGTTTTTTTGTTTGTTTGTTTGTTTTTGTTTTTGTTTTTGTTTTTGTTTTTTCCCAAGGGCTTTAACTGTTTCATTTATTTCCTCCGTGGTCAGCACAGACAAACAGAAAACTGTAATGTAGCAGCTTAAAAAAATCCATCCTCAATTTAATTGAACTTACTTAATTATAATGTCCTCTGACAGCCTTTAGACAGAAAATGAAACATCATTGAATAAATAAGGTCTTAATTACTAACAGTATTTTAACAGTGTTTGTGGCAAGGGGGAGAAAGACAAATATTTTCTTCAGTACCATGAAATTCCAGAATACTGCACCAGGCAAGCTTTCTTATTTGAAAATGTTAATAAGTCTCTTAGCTCTGGAAGGAGACATGAGGTAAAAAGCTTTTTTCTATGTGAATGTTACTTTTCCTTTCAAGACAAAGTGTTTGCTCCCTAGGGAAATTAGATTTATAGATATAGCCAAGCCCATTTCCCATAGAAAAATAAATATGTGCAAGAAAGCAACACAGCTTTTAATTTGCTTGAACTTCAAAATGCAATATTTCTTTGAAAACAGAGATGCTCAGGCATCAAAATGGTCTGTCATGCCAATTAACTCAGGAGACAGACACAGCACAGGAGCTGTCAGAAAACAGCCAGGATTTGATGGTATGAGCCTACATTCTCATCTGCACTGTCATTTATGGGTGTCTGTGGAGGAATGGCACAGGTATGCCACCTTCAGAAGTTAGCAGCCTGCCACTGTTGCGACCTTGCCACCACCACACCCTTTCTGCTCTCTGTGCTATCTGTCCTATACCTCTCACCTATCCAATCGTTTTGCTTGCCAGCAGAGGTGGGTTGGTGGAGCTGAACCTCACACTTGATATTATCCACTCTCAGATTGTCAGCAAGCTGGACTTTGCCTCACGCTATTTCAGCAGATGTTTTAAAAAGTGCCACGTTGCCATGAGATCCCACTTCTGAGCTGAGTAACCAGCAAATACCATGACTGAACACCTCGGATTTAAGCTTCTCTCTCGGAAAGATGCAGGCTCTAGTAAATCATCTAAGATTAATAGACAGAATGGCACAATTCTCAACTGTGGAGTAAGGGAAAAAGCAAGAACTTGCAGAGAGCTTAAAAACTAACACTCATATCTCCTCCCTCCTCTGGCCCAAAGGCCAAACACCAAGCCCTTGAGAGACAGGCAGGGAAAAGAAACTGCTCAGTTGTGAAAAGTTTAGAAAGCAGATGTTTCAGCAGTGCAGTTGGCTATCCCCTCTAGGTTTGACGCTGCTTCCACACAAACCCAGTGCCTTCCCCTGGAACTTACCCCAGCACTAATTGCATCGGAGCAGGAGGTGAAAATAATTGTGTAATGTTATCCAGTCAACTAGGGCGAGAGCTCTGCAGTACACTGGTGTCTGGCTTTGTGAGGAGGAGGAGAGTGTGGGGAGAAAGTAGCTGGTAGGGGAATCTGATGAAACTGGAATTGCAGAGGAAAAAAACCAGTATTTCCTACTTTCTGCAGACAGATGTATTATATCCCATTTTTTTCACTGAGCAAAAGTCTGTAACGCTGTCTGGGACAGAAAAATGTAACATGCCTTGAAAGAGGGGGGACAGGAAAAAATGAAAAATGGAGAATGTGCCATGAATCCTAGTAACTGAGACTTGGGCATGTATTGCAGAGGACTAATGCCCAATTTTGTGGAATTAGGCTCTTCCCCGCATACCTGGCATTTTTTTTTCTCTTGAGATCCCTTAGCCCTGTCAACTTGCCTGTTCTGCATATTTCATAGTCTTATCATCTGCTCTTTGCAGCGGTCCATTAAAGAGTTTTTGCTTCATAATTGTTTTTTGTTTGGTTGGTTTTATTGTTTTTATTTTGTTTGTTTGTTTGGTTGGTTGGTTTGTTTGTTTGTTTGTTTGTTTGTTTGTTTTAATGCATGCCAGTTCACCAGTTCAGCAGTCAGGGCACTGAATCATGTTCATCAGGAGTGTTAATTCTTTATACTCAGTGTTTCCAGATGAGAGGGTGGACCTCAGCAGCTCTGTGGCAAGACCCCAAACTACTCAACCAGGTCTTCTTTTATCTGCAGTTTTGATTCTTTCATCCTTTGGTCCAGATGTTGTCAGGCACAGACCAGGTGGTAGTCACAAAGCTTAGCAGCAGGTCTCTGGTGGGCTCATGAGTCCCACACAACATGCTTCAAAACATAGATCCAGAGTCCTCCATTCCCTCTCTTCTCACATCCCAGCCCCTGTATTCCCAGACTGGTTTCAAGAGTCTGGTTAGGTCTAATGCCAAAATGGCCAGGCCTAATGCCCAAACTGGCCAAATTAACAGAAGCTCCCGTCTTCATCAGCTGTGTTAGCACAGGAGGTTGCCGTGGGACTTTGCAGCACTGTTCTCTAAGGTTTGTGCTCTCTCATGAGAACCTCCCAGAAGAGTCCTGAATCATCATTTCCTCCAAAATCTGAGCACCATATGACAGTTTCCGCAGCAAAATAACTGAGGAGGCCTGAGAGGATCTCCTGCCATTCTGTGAAAGAGAGAAAGAGCTGACTTGGAAGGCCTTGTGAGCATATTTAATATGAGCCATTTTGTCCAGGCTCCTCAAAAAGCAAGAGGAATAATAAAATTGCTCGTGGGAGCTGTTAAGCTGCTACATACTCTGTCTAGACAGGTATCTGAAGCATGTTTACCCAAATTTTTGCCCTCAAGTCTTGCTTGCATGGAGGTTTATCCACAATTAACATGCTCTGGTGTCTTGAAAGTAAAATGATCTTCAAAGATATGGCACCTTAAGAAATAATTATTAGTAGACTTATTACTCTTGGACTTTCTTTCATTTATTTATTTTTTAATTTGCACTGATGCTGCAGTTTATTTTTAGAGAAGTCAAATTAGAAAACATTTCTGTTCTCAGGCTGACATTGGTAGGCTTATGACATTTAACATTGTGTCAGGATAATTGTCTAGCATGACAAATGTGGTGAATGAGGTACTAAAGGATGCTGTAGGAGCAGACGTCTGCAAAACCAAGGTAGGCAGATGACTATTTGTATCTGCTTATGCCTTCATTGCTTTTCTTTTTGCAATAGCAAAGCATAACCTTCTTATTCTGAAACCTATTCTAAGGGAAATGAGAGAGGAAAAAAAAACAACATACTTTTGTTTTAACTGGAAAATCTAAAATAAAGTCATTCCTCCTGAAAGGCATCTGGGACAGGTGCCAGACCTCAGTGGGAAAACAGAGTCTTCTGCTGCAGAGAAAAGAGGGTCCACATGTGAGCTGAACTGAGAAGTGATCAGATGGAAACAGACAGAATTAATTTTCCACTTGGAGCAGTAGACATGCTTCAGCAAAGGGCAGATAACTGAGCCAGTGATGTCCAGGGATCTCCTTGATGCCAGAGTGAGCCCAACCTTTCTGTTTTTGCTGATGGTGCATTAGGAGCCATATCCAAGCTGTGAGAAGCATCGCTGTGCTCTGTGTTCAGTAATGAGTTGTTGGTGTTCCTGGTTTTCCAGCAGCTCTGGGAGCCAGCTCGTAACTGGGGCAGTTGCAAGAGAAGATAAGCAAATTGGCCTCACCTCCTGCCTTTGTTCTGGGGGATTACAGCTCTGATGTTAAATTCAGTGAGAATCTGTGAGGGAGCAGAGCAGACAAACTGCCCAGCAGAGACCAGTCAGTGTTTGCTGGTGCTTTGTAATGCCACATTTTATTGGTGTCTGCTGCATAAGAAATCAAAGGTGCTGCCCATGGGGTTGGTGCTTACAAAGCAGGTGCTGAGAGAGATTACTCTTACCTACCCCTGTTTAAAGTTTAAATTAAAAATAAATAAATAAATAAATAACAGATGCTATTTTTAATGGAAACCCCAATTTAGTATGTTTGTTCTTCCACCCCAACAGCAAAAGTAACAGTGTAAAACAGTGTCCATATTGACACTTAGGGTTAATGAGGAACAACGTCTGCCCCTCATCAGTTTGCCACAACATTTAAATTTTTCCATCAGTAGGTTGTTGAATATTTACCACCAGAGGTACTTACCCATCTGGGCATCTTTCCGGCTTGTGGGTCATGATGGTGAAACTGCAGAACCAGCACCGTTACAACCACAGACAGACCAACGATGACCATGATGCTAGCGAAATACTGAGCTGCAAGTAGAAGGAGGATTTGGTTAGGAGGAAAAAAAATAAAATAAAATAAAAAATTATTCCTTGCCCAGGCCCTGAGAGCTACATTTGAGAAGCACTGCATCTTATCCAAACACCCTCTTCTCTGATCTTCAACATTGGAGCATCTGAGGCCTCTGAGGTTTTCAGTCTACCTGCTCAGTTCCCCCCTCTCCACCAAGAAAGGCCAGAACCAGTGAAAGGCTTGTGTTGGTGAGTTTTTGTTCCCAGAGAGGAATGTACAGCTCTATGCCAGGGACCTGCTCCCTGTCTGCTGCCAGGACAGCAAGGTGCCTGCAGAGCTGACCAGAACACCTTCATGCCATCATTGCTCACAAGGGGTTAGGTGCATTTTTTCAACATCCTCCTCAACCCTTAGGGCCACCTTCTAAGTGCTAAATTTAAACCTTCCATGCAGGAAAGAAAAGATCTTGAAAGCCAGAACTGGGACCTGAAACTGAGTCACCTCAGTGTCAGTAGAGCCTCCTCATTCCAGCAGTGGGGTTGATGCACCAGAGCATACAGAAGAATTATCCACAGGGCTAATGACATTTGAAGGCATCTGTGTCAAAACACCAGGGACCATTATAGCTGGGTGACAGGGAGAGATGTGGGAGAGAATGTGACACCACCACCACAGGCTGCAGCCTCCTTCCATCATCAGCCCTCCCTCCTGCAGCTTGCAGAAAAAAAATTAGAATCTAATTAAGACTCCGAGGCAAGTTTTTCTATCTCAATTTCTTAATGCTGCATCCCACTGCCTCAGCAGGAAAAACAAATAAAAAAAAAATCTCGTTCATAATAATGAGGTTCTGAAACCTTTCTGAAACCAACGCTGCTATTGCTTCAAGAGGCAGTTGTGGGTTTCTGAGACAAGATGAATTTCACAGCTGAATGCTCCTGAGAGTGAGGTGAATTGAGAGGTCTTTGCTGCACCTACTCATAAGAGAACAGACCCTACAGCCAGGCAGAAGAACAGTGTGAGGAATGTTTTAACAATTTGTGTCCATAAAGAACAATTCCATTTGAATCCTGTCTGCCTCTGGGCCCTGCACTGGCAATTTAATTCTTGAACCACAGATGCAGTGTGTCCCAGTCTCCCCCTCATTCTAGTCAATTTATCAAGTCTTAAGAAAATACTCCTTAAATTTATGAACCTGTTTGCTTTTGTTATTCCGGACTTCTATTTCTAACAGTTACAGGTTTTTTTTTTTTCCTGTCTTCTTCGAGATTAACTTAACACTGCTATAGATGTGTCTGTGAATGACTGGGGAAGAATGTTTTAATTACTCGTGAAGCGTCAAATAAGAAAGCTGTTTGTGTTTGATGTCTGGGAGTTTCAGAACAACTGATAACAACTAGTGACTGTCATGGGATACTATGCGGATCTTTGGTATCTGGTTAGGGGGGGCCGAGAGATAAAGAGGAAGGAGAAAGAAGCTGAAGGATGGCGGGAGACAAGACTTGAAGAGAATGTTCTATAAACTTGGCATGGTTCCAAGTAAGTAGAAAGGGGGAGAGGAAGACTACGAGCCTTCAGCATGAAAGACCCCAAACTCGGGGTTGAAAGGAGATGTTTGATTTGATTCCAGCTTGCCCCTTACAAGAGAAGTGTTGGTATCACTGTTTTAATTACTGCCATAAATCACTAAATACTACAGTAAATTCCATAAAATTTGGTGCCTTCAATAAGACTGTGTGGCCTGAAGTGATCCACTTAAAGGGCTTTGGCTTGGATTTTTTTCACAGAATCTTACAAAATTACCTGCCCTGTTGAATTTGAAAAGTACTTGGTATTACCTGACACTATCAAGGTTCAAGCCAATGATTAGGATAGGAAATCAGTCTTAACTTTGTGTGCTGTAAACCCAGCAACTGAGGTCAGGAACTTGCTGTAGATATCTACTAGTAAACAAGGAAAGCTGTTTTTTCAGGAACAGATTGGGAATTGTAGGGGACCCGTGGAGCCATAAAGAAAGATGTTTTTTGCTTCTGCCTAATGATAGACAAAAGAAAATAGATAAGAAATGGCTGGGTGAGCACCATCCAGTATTTGTCAGGTAGGTTCAATTCAAGGCACAGTTAAGTTTTCAGTTGGAAAGTAAAGATGGAGGGAATAGGGAATTGTACTTCAGCCCAGTTACCAGGGTCAGGCAATGAAAAGTCACAAGAGAATCTGTGAGATGAAAATTGGCAAAATTGGCATGGGTAAACCCATGCACCCCAGGTGCTGAGTTTATCTCAGGGGAAGAAAGCCCCAAATCCATGGAGAAGCCCAGACTTGAATTTTGCCAGCCCGAAAGAACCAGCAGTGAAAGAGGTGGAAGGAAGTAGCAGTGGGTGGCACGCTTTGCATGTTAGCCTTTCACAGCTCCAGTATGCAACATGATAAATGATGTCTCCTGCTCTTCTGTGGCAAGGCAAGGTAGACCTAAGAGTCATTGTTCACAAAGAAATTGCTAGATCCCCACATCTATCTTTGATCAAAATAAGATTTCAACTACAATCCAAATCTTGTACTGGGACATAGATGCAGGTAGAGATGACCAAGACCAAGCTGGGCCTGGGTTCAGTGACAGTTCACGTGGAAGGGAAGGAAAGACCCCAGGACTCAGTGTTAAATTCTGCAAGGCAAACAGATGCTGACTTGGTAAAAACATGTGTACCCACTCAGCATTTCCTGATCTTCCCTTCCAGGGTTTGATCTTACAGCCTTCTATTTCCCTGCTGAAAAATGTGGTCCTTCTGCAATAGTCAGGAAAACTGGTGAGTAAGACTCCCATGCCATCTCCCATGCACCTCCCCAAAATCATTGCTTAATGGTTTGAGAATTCTCCAGCCTGCTGACTTGGCATCTCTGCCCCTGGCAGGTTTTAGCCGTCACAACAGATGGATCAACCCCATCACCTGGTGAAAGCAACAAGGACTGATGTCCCATTTCACACCTAGCACGCCCTCTGTTTTGACTGTGACTTTCTCACTTTTCTTAAGCCACCCTATGAGGAGAGGAGCAGGCTGCAGCTGCCCCACACTTGGCCCAAATGAGCCCAAATTAGTGAACTCTAGTCCTGGGGCACCACTGATGTTGCTGAACACTGCCACCAAAACAGAGATGCTCTCCCATGAAATGCGGCACAGGAAACAAGTGACACTTACGGGCTTAGGGCTTTGAAGCTGCTGCTTTCACCAAGCCCTACCCTCGTGTGTGCCTGTTGGCAGGACTAAATCTGAATCTGATTTCACAAAAGCTCATCCCTTCTCACTGAAACAGCAGAAGGGAAGTGCTCAATCTCTCTCACTAAGCATCTCTCTGTATCCTTCTTAAGAGCTCCTGCTTACTGAGATCTTCCCTCATAAAAATGGGTCATGCTAGGGGCTTTAACAAATCACCTTCCAGTGGGTAGTGTCAGCCCTTGGATGAACAAAGAGCAACCCCAGACCAGGGTGCATTAGCAAGAGCACGGGACCAAGTGCTGTGCGTCAGCTGCTCTGAGGCACATCTGGGAAATGACTGACCCGTTCTAGAAGGCAACTGCTTCGTCTACACTCCCTGCCCTGGACAGCTGCCACAGTCCAGGAAAGGGAGAGATCTGCATTTCCAGTCCCACCAGATACCTGCCTTATACAGCGACATCGCCCAGGAATACCAACGCCTGCTAGATGCTCTCCATTGATTTCAGAGCTGCATGCCACTCTCTTTAGCAATTACGTGTGAAAAGGAAAGCTGTTTAAGATTGTTGGCTGATGTCTTCCAAGCATGAAATATTTGCTCTCCTACAGCTGATATTATTCCCTTTGCCAAAGGAGGCGTGATGTAACACGCTACCTGGACAGCTGTTCTAACATCTGGGAGTTGTCAGCCTCTGTCTCAGCACAGTCAGAAGAAGATCAGGTGCTGCTGTCATAGCAAATACAGATCTAATATAGCCACAGAGACCCAGAAGCTCTCTAAAATATCAGTGACAACAGCTATTTGTTCTTACAGACATCCTCTGACATTGCCTATATCAAAAGGATGGCACTGACTTGCAATTCATAACTCAAGGAGCTTCCAGCATGATTTATGGACCCTCTGTGCCCTTATTTGATGTCAGGAAAGCACCTTAGGATTATTTCAGAAATTATTTGGATCTGCTGCTTGAGTGGAACTGGATTAAGTTTAAGGGCTGATTAGGAGCAGGGTAAATAAAACAGAAACCCTGAGGGGTGAAATGATTCCAGATGGATGCTTCACTTTGTTGATTTTATCACTGAACACTGATTCAGAAAGCAGTATATTACCCAGATTTATTAACACAACTAATCATAGGAAAGGCAGAGCTTCTCCATTGTGGCCAGTTACAGTCTTGCTGTTACTATGGAAGAGGGGGAACAAAAAAAGAGTGTCATGATCAAGTATTTACAATGATGAGGTTGGATACCTGCCACTGCCTTTCCTGTTCATATTCCTTCTTTGCTGCAAGCACCAGTTTGTGCATCTGAAGTGCAGGACTGGTTCAGAGCTTCTGTAAGTCAGGTCATTTCAATCATTTAGCACTGAGCACTTCTGGTGAACTCTCACAAAATGGCAGAAAAATCCCAGAAAGTATGCACAGAATGAGATACACGCTGCTCTTCCCTCTGGAATGGCTCCAGGTTAATAAACTGACACCTGTGGAGGGTGCAGGAAACCCCAGATGCCAACACAAGGACTTCCAGCCGTCCTCCTTATGTCATGGAGCAGGACTGGTGCAGGTCTGGACTGTCGCAGTCTGCAGCAGGTGATGGCTGTACATGGGCAGAGCTTCTTGGAGACAAGGGAAATCAGAAGGTGGAGGACCGACTGCCTTGCTGCCTGACTTACTGTTGCACACGGACAGTAAAGAGACAAGGAAGATGACAAGAGCAAGAAAAAGTTGTCTATCGTTACCATTTGCTGTAGCTGGGACACCTTGTGTTAATCCATTAGGTCTCACTGGCAGTAGAAGGCAAAAAAAAATTGTTACTGGTGCCTCACAAACATGAAATGTATTAAAGGACTGAGAGACTTCAGGATTAGACCCCATCTTGACCTTCTGATTATGGTATTTGTAGAGGGCATGGATTTTCTATGTCTTTTTCCTCCCACGTGCTGCTGAATAATAGAAGCAAGTGTTTGAGGAATAAAACTGTTCTTTCTTTTTTTTTTTTTTTTTTTTTTTTTTTTTCTCTTTTAAACAATGTGCATCCAAGACTCATGGATTTCTGCAAAGCACCATTGATCACCATAAAAAACTGCTGCAAATAAGAATTTCTGTAGGGTGGAAGAGGTTGGGAGGAGACCTGGCATCAGCAGGTCACCAGGAAGGACCATGAAAAGGGAAGGAGAAAAGTATTCCACAAAACTGGAAAGAGACAGAGAAAAATGAAAGGGCAGCAGCTGAAGACATGCAGGCAGGTAAGAGAAGATGCAATAGATTAATCTCATTTTCTCTCTCTAGTCAGTACCATTAATAACATTTTATGCTCATAGCTTAAACAATCTGTAACTCCTGGAGGTGGCAAAGCACCACACTGCTTCCTTGTCTTAGCAATTTGCAGTCTCATTTGCTGTATGACTAACTGCAAGAAATCACCCTAAGCATCTGCTGCACACATACTTACCCACAGCTTACAACCCTGATTTGTATTGAGATAACATTGGCAAGATAATGAACGGCAAGGAGCGGAGGAGGCTGAAAACAGGTCAGCACAGTAGAGCCCTGAGCTGCAAATTTAAGTGCTGTGGATTTAGAATAAGCAAGCAGATGAAGAAGACAGAGGAAAATCCAGTTATGCTGTCTGGAGACAAGGGTAACTTGAGGGGTTTTGTGCAGCATTTGACACATCCAGCCAAGGTGTCAGGCATCATGTGGAGGTTGATCGTAGGAAGTGACAGTTCCTTACATTTACAAGCCCCACTGTCCACTTCCAAATGCGCTCTGCACATGTTATCTTTCAGGTGTTTCATGTGTAAGAATCCTTGTAGAGAAAACACGAATTTGGTTGTGTTATTCTGGAGATAGAAATAGTGATTTGCAGTGTTTTGGAGACATTTGGCTGTGGGGGAAAAAAATCTGACATGATTGAGGACTTCTCCACAACAGGATGTTCTCTGACTGGTTTCAGAACATTTCACCTGAGGATTTCGCTTTTGGGCAACCTGATCTGACATCCTCAGAGCAGTGGCTAGGCTGGAGGGAGAGCAGCAGTCTCACAGTTTCTTGCAGATTTGGACTCAAGCTAAAGCTGTCCTGCTGTGAGTGCCTCTAGTGCTGTGAGTGCTCTGCATAACTGTCCTGCTCTGCCACCCAGGACCTGACCTCAGGGACTCCTGGTCTGCTGTGAGCTGTGGACCAACAGGAGAGTAAACCACCAGATTAATTGCAAAGTGATCATTTTAGGGTATGTTTCTCCACTACATTGCAGACATCTGTCTTTCTGAAAGACTGGTTAGTATTCGTGGTAACTAAACATTGCATTAGAAGCTAAAAATTTTTATGGTGTTGAGTTTACAAGTCCAAACCAGAAGCTTAAACTGAGACACTAATTTTTGAAGACATGCCTACAGCAGCACAAGATTAATGAGATTCTAGTCACAGCTTTACCAGGTACTGCTGGATGTGTGTAGGCATGGTCAACAGCTGTGACATCTTAAGGAGGCTCTACTCAAAGGAGAGTCATGAAGGGACACAGTTACAGTCAGGAATCTAACTTGCCATAAGTCTTGACACAGGGGGACTTGTTCCTCAGTGACTTCTTAATGCATGATTTACTAGCATTAATTACAAGGTTGCTTCCAAATGGGAAACACAGCTTAATGAAACAGACCAGAGATATAGAGACTGTGAGCAGGGAGGCAAAGAGCTCTTTAAAAAAGAGAATTCAGGCATATGTCTATTGCCAGAGGAAGGAACTGATCCTATCTTCAGAGATAGTCATAAAATATTATCAAAAATGCACTTGATTATCCAGCCCTGTTTACCTGAATAACTTTGTAGAGATAAAAAAAAAAAAAAAAAAAAAAAAAAAAGACACTCCCAGTTTACATCTGAACGACTCAAATGTAGTTCTCAGATGAATTACCTAAGCCTTTACTTTCAGTGGATAGGACCTAAGCTTGTACAAAAGCTCTAATTGAAATAAGCGTATTTGCTTAATTTCAGTGTGGTCAGTGAACTGGGAAATCAGCACAGTGGGATGCACATCCATGTAGATATCCCTTCTTATATAATGCAGTAGGCTGGGTGCAATGGTAGGGGCATGAAATCCCTTTGAAATTACCAGCTTTTATTGTGTGAGACAAATCTATGCATAACTGCATAGGTTTTGAGAAGCAGAAAGAACAGTTGTATACGTGAGCTGTACCACACAGGCTTTAGGATTTCAGCCAGGGATCAGTACACTCAGACCAGCCATTTCAGACATGCAACACATCTGGAGTACTTTGCATTTCTTTATGTTCCTTCCTGAAGTAATGGCATCCGTCTCTCTACTTACACAGATTCTTCATAAATATTTCCAAAGAGAGAAATCAAAAGTCAAACCATGTGTGCAGCCAGACACAGTGCCCATGAGGAATGATTAAGCTACACCAGGGAGGGTAAGTTTAGGACACAGCTGCTGCTGTGTGGACGCGGTCTGAAAGTCTTTTAAGGAGCTACACTCCAGAGCTTTGAGTGCCAGGAGGGACCTCCAGGACCCAGAAGCGAAACAAGCCTTGTGTATAAAGTTGACTTGTGTTGGGCTCTGGCCAAACCATTGTGTTTGTAGATGTCCTGGGACTAAAATGCTCTTCATCCAAATGGCTGAGCTGGTTTCTGTTGCTAGGGGTAGTTAATTTTTTAAACAGAAACAGAGGCATCCTTGCTCTGGTTCCCAGGCTTCTTTCTTTGGCATCACAGATGACTTTGCAGAAGGGCAGCATTCAACTTTTGAATGGTTTCTGTGCCTTGCTTGGCACGTACTCATGCTGCTGAAAATTGTGTTTTGGAAGTACTTTTTTTCCCCCAAACATGGATGCTCTCCTGGAGAAGGATGGGAGCAGATGTGTTTCTATTCAAGGAGTAACTAGCTTCTGATATGAATGCAAACCCCCAGGAAGGCTGGGAGAGAGCAGGGACCAAATGTCATCATCCAGACTACCCAGATAGAACATTTGGCAGGGAAATAGACTGAATCATTGTGGGAAAGAAAGTTCCAGTAAACACAACCCTGCAGTGCCATGGAGCATCAGGATTCTGGTGTTGGGAAGTGCTGAACAGCCTGCTGCTTATCCCTAGGCCAAGATTTGCTGCTTCCTCTTTGCAGAAAATAAATCTTCTTGTTTTTAATGTGTATTAACACAGCATTTAGAGGGCTGTATAGAGGGCATCCATTGTGAGGGGAAGTTGAACATGACGAAGTAAGAGCAGCTTTATAAGCAGAGAAAGAAAGGGCACACACACCAAGGAACCAGGGAGCAGCTTCGTGCAGAGGTAGGAAAAAGCAAATGTCTTGCCCTGCCTGTCTCCCTGTGTCTATTTAGTGCTTTATTCACTGTAAATATAAGTTGAGGACACAAGGGAAGTGGCCTCAGCTAAGAAGAATCAGGCTATAATTTCCACATTTCCTTTCAAATAGAACAACCCTGAAAAGCTAGTACTATTCTAAGTGTTGTATTAGTGCAGCATTCCTTTGTCTCCTCAACACAGACACTCTGAACAGCAGTCGTGATAATTTCCAGCATTATTACCTACTATTATTTAAGTAGTTAAAGCTGTGGTCTGCTGGTGGGGAAAAGTAAGATGTACAGCATGTTTGGGTTTAGTGTTTTTACACTAGGGAAGGCCAGAAGTGTTCAGCCATGTCCAGGTAGCAGTGAATGAACAGCTGTTTAAAAAATAAAAATAATAAAAAAAAAAATCCTAGGAATATAATGCAGATTTTCCAAAGCACGTGGGGTTTCCCACATAAAGACCAGCAACAGTGGCTTTTCTGTAGACTAGCAATGGATTTTTTCAGCTGTCAGTGACCTTGAGAAGAGGATAGAAGGTGTGCTCTTTATAGAGTCATTTAGGTTGGACAAGACCCTTAAGATGATCAAGTTAGGTTGATAACATCAACCTAACACTGCCACTACTAAACCATGTCCCCAAGTGCTTTGTGCTCATATCATTTAAACATCTCCAGGGATGGTGACTCCACCACTTCACTGGGCACCCTTTTCCAATGCTTCAACACCCCTTCATGAAGAAATTCTTCCAGACATCCAAACTAAACCTCCCCTGGCACAACTCGATGCTGTTTCTTTGAGTCCTACCACTTGTCACCCGAGAAAGGAGACCAACACCCACCTCGCTACAACCTCCTTTTGGGTAGTTGTAGGGACTGATGAGGTCTCCCAGACTGGGGAAACAAGTGAATACCTACAAGGCTGAACTATTTGGAGGAAGGGCTGACTGAGCCAGCAGGCAATTCAGGCCAGAGATATTGGCAGCCCTGGGCCTAGGCATGCAGAGCCCATCAGGGGTCCAGAGGGCAGCCCTGGGAGATGGCACAGGCTGCATGGGGCTTCACAGGAGCCAGCCATGTGCTGGGGCAGAGTGGGCATGGGGTGAGGATCCAGGAGGCCCGGGGGGATCCCTCCCTTGAGCAGCAGCCAGTCCTCATCTAGGTGCTCCTTTCTGGGGTCCTGGGCAGGGCGGATGATGGCAGACTTTCAGACAATGATGCCTGAGTGGACCCCACCATGTGGAGGGTTGGTTTGCTTTTAGGCTGTTACAGGGGAGCATCAGATGAGAGTAGCCATGGGATTGTTTTAGGCACCCCTCATCTGGATACCCAAAGTCAGTCTCCAGCACCTTACAAAGTATTTGTTTGTTAGCATAATTATATTATAATGTTTCACAATGCAACATTTGTCTAATGAACAGAGGAAAGAAACAGACTGCATTTGACCTACATGACAACTTTGAGATTCCAATATATTTAACATGCTCTAATTATTTAGGCATTAGGAAAAACTTGTAACAATATGCGCAGCCAATGAGGCAAATTTAGTATACTAGTTGTGAGAAGAGACCTCTTTATCACCTCCCTGTCTTTGTGATCTAAAAAGGATGAAAAGGTGTGGGAGGTCCTAATATAACTGAGACAACATTTACCTGGAGAAACAGACTGTTGCATAGTCACCCTCCTTCTCCACAGGCAGATCTAATTTTTTTCTCCTTGAAGTTAGATAATGAGATGTCTGAGTAAATGCTATTTTGGTATTTTTATGATACAATTCATACTAGGCTTTAATTTTACAATGATGAAGTGCACCTTCTGTCAGCACTTAGATATATTGTTGAATGTTTTGTTTATTTCAACTGCCTGGAATGTGTACCTTAGTCATGATTTATATGCAAATATTGACCTTAGCTCACAGGAGAGGATAATTTAACAATTTCTGAGTTTTTCTGACATGTTCATACTTCTTTCTTTTGCAAACCAGAACAGTTTTATTTTTCCTACCCTGCTATGAGGTCAGGAAGCTATGCTTTACCCAGTTTATCGGAGAGAAACTGAGTCCTCGTGAGATCAAGATAGAGTGATGATCCTATGGAAATAAAAGTAATAATACCTGTCTGGATCACTCAAATCAACTTCAGGATGGAAATGACTCAAATAGCCATACAGCAGGTGTTGTTAGCTGGGTCCTGTAGAACAGCAGAGTTCCAGCCTCATTTTCTCCTTTTTAAAGCCAGGTCCAAATTAAGCAAAAGGAGGATAAGGAGATAAAGGACTTCACTGCACTCTTAGTCCCAGTGAAAAAAGCAACTACTGGCTGCTTTGCCTGTGCCCACAGGATGACTGTCATCAGCTTCTCCTTCAGCAGGTGCTGGTAGTAACTCAGGCTCTGCAGCCAGATACATGTGCATCCAACAGAAAGACAACATGAAAACCTGTGCCTTCATTTATCACTACTTGCCACCCATCCTTCTACCTCTGCCATCCAATTTAGCCATCACAGCTCTGCTGGGTTTCTTCCTCCTCAGCCCAAGAAAGATGGAGAGGCACCTGAATCTGCTGGCTGTCTGACCAGCCTCAAGGCAGTCCCTTCTGCCTCTGCTTCTCTGAAGGCAGAAGGGAGCTTCTTGCTGCATCTCCCTCTCATGCTGCTGCCAGTGACAATGCAGCTGGTTGAGGAATGTGCAGCACACAGAGGTGATTTTCCCTTCCTGTAGTTTATGTCACGTGCAGCCTCAGAAACAAGATGCCATCAAGTCCGTCTTTCTCACTTTTTCTGTTAAGGTTCATAATATCCAGTCATTGTCTTTGTGTGCTAGTACCTTGATATGACAACCCAGTAACAAACAAACCATCTCTCCTCCCACATCAATTTACCTTGGAGAACAAAAGTGAATCCCTCACCTGACTTGTTATTTGACACTCCAGAAATAAAAAAATAATAAATCAATAAAAATAATTACAACCCTCTGTCTTTCTTGTATGACTTTGGGCAAATCATTTAGTCCTTCATAGTGTCTTCACTCCTTGTCTGAAAAAAATGGGAAAATGTCATTCCTTCCAGCTGTTTCTTTTTAATTCCCATCCATTGTGTGCTCTGTGTGCTCAACCTACTGATATGGAGCCTTCTGATACCACTACAGCGACAATGTGAATAAAAATCTATGCTAACTCCACATAAGATTTTTTTTAGAGGTTTCCATAGCTATTTTCTAGCTCATAATAAGAATGTATATCTAGTATAAGTTTCTATTTCTTGTATTGTCTTCAGAGTTATTTGACATTGGTCAATGCCAGAAAGAGAATTGACTAGAAGGTTCCTGGTTTGGATTTTACAGGGCTATATCTAGCCTTAGAGATTTTAAGCCAGTTATGATTGGGGGGTTTTTGCTCTCAGTGTAGGCTGTGCAGTCCTACAAGCCCCCAGAGGGTGATCTCTTATCCATTTTGTGTCCGTGTTAACTTCTCTATCTGTAGGTTGAGTCTTGCTGTTTGGATGGTGGTGGTAATTTCTTGAGTCATTTGTGCAAGCCTCACCACTCTGTTCTTACCTTAATTCCTTGGTAAGGACAAGCTCCCCTGCAACAGCATAGCAATTTAACCCACACTGGTTATTTCAAAAGAGCAACTCATGGTACACCTATGGGGAGTTCTGTGTCTAGCTTGGGGGGATGACCACAAAGAGAAACTGAGACTTCAGTGAGCTTTAAAGGCTCATGACACACCTTTGCAGACTCCCTGTAGATCTGCATATGGTGGCAGGACTCTGTCCAATGTTCATTAGTCTTTTTTTATATTTAAGCAAAAAGATGAGTTTAATTTTCATCAGGTAGTTCCCAACAGTGCGCAACAGGATGGATTGCAGGTGATGTGGAAGAGGAAAGAATTTTCTTCAGCCAGCAGCACTGACATCTTCAAATGGGCCCAGCTTCATCCAGAGAGCTGTCAGAGTAACTGTACCAGCAGACCCAATGATCCTAGCACCAGGGATGAGCAATATTCCTGTATCCCACACACACTCATGTACTGGTTGTGCTGTCCATTGTACTTTGCCTACCCAAACCTCCACATTGTGTATTGATTCATTGTCCCATGAATCACTCCAATTACCAGCTTATATGATACTTCCAGAGCCCTCTATCCCTCATAAAGGCTCTCTCTGCATCTACTCAAACAGTTAAACCCAGACAGAGATTTACTCCTGGTGTCGCTGAAATGTGAAACTCTGGTAAGACAAAGAGTCAAACCTCCAACGGGCATTGAAGAACTCTTGGAAAGCATTGTGCTTTATGCACAGAGAAGAGAAAATCAACCTACCTATTAGTGGGACTGAGTCAGAAGTTGCAGGCATGATCTCAGCCACAAGCAGCATGAACACAGTCAGGGAAAGCAGAACAGTGATACCTGCAGGGAGTGAACATGTAGGGGAAAGATGAGGACCATGATCGATGCAGCTCCTCCTCTGATGTCTTTGCTGTTAAAAACAACTTTGTCCTGATCTATGGCTAAGCCAAAACCATGACTTAGGGCTTCTTAGGGCAGGTGAGAGCTTCTACCAACTGAGAACATCTTTTGATATACATTTATCTGCTCCCTTTCCACTTCTCAATTGCACCCAAACCTTTGCTGCTCTCAAAATAATAGATAAATCTTTGCAGGTCACTAAAATGGAGCTTGCAGAGCTCATGAAATACACCGTTCTTGCAAAACAGAGCTCATAAAAAAAACAGACACTTATTAAGGGCTAGGAGACACTTAAAGAGTTTTGGCTATTGCACGTTATATAACACCCTCCACAGAGATGCATGCCTGTTTCAAAAGGAGCTCATTGTCATCTTGTTCTCTCTGGAAAGGCTGTTTGCAAATCCTAACTGCCCTAAGCTGAGAAATTGCTTTTTATTTCACATGTTTAATGTATGAACATTATATCCCATTTTTATGACAATATTGTACTTTAGCTCAGATAGTCCTTTTCCCTGCCTGCACACTGTTTTTCACAGGCAGCAGTCTTATCCCTCACAGCCCGTGTTTTGCTTCTTGTAAGACCGGCTGCTCAGTAGATCCCTGATGGTTTTAACAACCAAGTGCATTTGTATGATTTAAAGGTCTCTATCCTGATTGTATTTGTGCACAATTGACTCTAAAGGTCTCAGCTGGGTCACTCTTACATATTTACAGCTTCCCCTGTCTTTTCTTAGAATCACCATCCTGTCTGTATTGGTATGCATGACAGTAAAGCTTGTTTAGCTATTCCTTTGCTGTTGCTACTTTGCATTCCTTGGGAACTCATGGTTTGGAGGTTTGGGAGCTGTACTTGGAAGGCAAAAGTAAAGTACCCAGCTGCTGCTGCTCATGACCCTTCACTCTCTATATCTCAGCAAGTCCTATCTGAAAGAGAGTTAATCACCTGTGAAATCCAGTGAGACATGCTAAGGAACAGGACGACAGGGAAGACAGACTGCTATCACTGCTGCCTCTGCCAGAGATGAGTTCTGCCTCATCCCAGGGTAAAATCCCAAGGATGATGTAAGTGGAAGTACTTAGTACAGCGTGTGTGAATGCTATACAGAAAGCTGTTACCCCAGTTTCTGCAACCAAACAAGTGCTTCTGTTGTTCCTCCAGGGAAATCTTTATTCATCAAGCACCATGAGGCATTATTTGCCATTTTATGGGAATCCCTAATGAAATAAATGAATTCTTGACCACTTACCTAAAGAAATCTTCTCTCCTGAATCAGCTGGCAAAAGGAAAACAAGCAGAGCCAAGCCAGATATGAGGACACAAGGAATCAGTAAGTTCAAGCCATAGTAGAGGGTGCGTCGGCGCATGGTGATGGTGTACGTCACATCTGGGTAGGGTTCTTTACAGCACTCGTAGTACATCTCGTTCCTCTTTCCTGGGACACCTACAGAAAGGGAGGTCAGAGCAGCAGGGAGAGGTGCAGGACTGCCCAGCATCCATCCCCTTGGAAGGAGCCAAGCACCAATGGCTTATGAGCCAATGTCTGGCTCGTAAGGGCCTCTCACTGTTACCAAAAGGATCTCCAGAGACCCTCTAGTCTGTCCCACAGCCACAAGCAGATCCAGCTTTCTTATTTCATATTCTTATGAATGAAATGTTTCTTATTTCATGTTTCTTATTTTATTGTTTCTCAGATGCCCTGGCTGGTAGAAATACTGTAATCAGTTATTCTGGGTCAGTTTTTCCTTGGCTACATATCTGGATTAGAAGATGAAACATCCTTGTTGCAAGTTCTCATTAAAGTGGTCTAAAACCTGTCCATTTCTACAGCATTACTTCTGATTTACAATTTCTTAAATGAGTTCAGAATATCTCACTGAGATCAAGCTATGAATAACCAATTCTGGACATGGGTTCCTCTTTTAAAAATGCAGGTATCTTTTGAAGCACAGAAGAGAAGAGAGACATAGTGAGGTGCAGTTATTTGCAGATTTTACAGACTGGAGGACACTTTGATGGTTTTCTGGCTGAGAGGGATTCTTTGCAAAAGCTCTTTCCAGTTTTGCTGAAATAGTGGTTTTTGCACCAATCATTTTTTGGCTGATGTGTTAGAGTAGATGTGACAGTAGTGTTCAGTGTGTCTACATGAGGCACATCTAAGTATAGTACTGGCACACTGCTCAGATGCATCAGCACCAGTAGATTTCATCTATGCACTTAGTTTTAGGCAATTGCTTCAGAACACAGTGTTTTCAGACACATTTCAAAGAATGTATTTGAAAAGTTTTTTCTGAACTTTTTTTTTTTCATGCTGTTGTTTTCATGGAAAATCTTAGTATCTGTATTTCAAATGTCTCAATAAGATTGATCATTTCTATATATTTGGGTTTTGTCTTTGAAAATTAAACTACTGAAAAATAATTTAAGCCAGATAATTTACCCACTAAATCCCACTCTCCATTTGAGATGTAGTTGGAAATATCAGCATCAAGCATCTGCAGGTCAATCAGCCAGCCACTGTGAGTCCAGGAGCCAAACTTCAAATCACACTTCTGCACATCAAAGGGGAACCAGCGGACATCAATGTAGCAGGTGCTCTTCAAGATGCCTGTGGATAGACATAAACCAGAGTCAATAGCATGCAGGGAGCAGTTCTCCTCCACCCTTATCTGTCCAGTTGAGTGTGAGCAACTTTCCTCTGCAAAAGCCTGTGTGATGTAGTCGTGGGTTAATCAAACAACTATCACAGGTGGAAGGTGTTGGTCTGTGTGGAATATCATCCCTTCCTGGGCACCAAGGAAGAGCAGAGAAGATGACCGGTGCAGCCCGTGCCACCAGCAGCTGGTGGCAAAGCACAGATGCCATCCCTGCAAACCCTCACTCCTGCAGGCTTGTAGCTCTGCAGCCTTCACCTTATCTCCCCACCTCCCCGGGCCAGCAGCCATCTCAGAGGTGCTGTGCGATGGAGAAGCAGCTCCTGCTTCATTAGATAGTTATCTCCAATGCTGTGCCGAGGTGACCTGTTTGCAGTAGTTGTTTCTGTGTGCTCCCTAAAACACCAGCTAATATGAACCCTAGACGTGAATCACCTAAACTGAGTCTGATGCTTTGCTGTAAGTACTCAGGCTGTGATTTTGAAGATAAAATCCCCAAAATAGAGTTACTGTGTTGCTGTTTCTGCCTGCTGCTGCAGAGGCTCAGGGCATTCTGACATAACTGTATATTATGTGCAGGATTATTTATTTCCCTGCACAAACACTGATGTTCTTCAGAGGCTAGATTCCCTCCTTTTGCTCCATCACCTTCTGGTAGGTCTGCCTCCCACTGCCACAGCCACTGTGGGGTTGGTTTCATGGGTGTTTTCTCCTAGTTTTCCCAAATTTTGGCTCTGCTCCCTTCCTTCTCAACAGACAGCTGTCTCCTGCTTGTCCTCTCTCTCCACTCCTCCACCAAGCCATATGTACCAGAGCTTGTTTCTCTAATGGAGAGCAGTGGTGAGTACAGTCTGCTCTCAGTCATGGGAAATAAAACTTTCATGAAGCCTTGGAAACAACATCTTTTCCTCCTTTCCATGTTTTCCAGTCTCTTGATTAATCTAGCTGCTTCTGTGAGCACTTGCTGCATTAAGTAGGCTGATTATCAACATTTACCTTCTAAATTGGATTGGGCAAAGCAGTTTAGCAGCAGTTAAACTCATTTAAGAAATTATTTCCTGTGCTTTTCATGAGACATTTCTATTACTCCTTATTCTCTCTTTTCTATTTCCTTGCAGTCTTAAGTAACCACAGTGTTTGTAGCTCACCATAGATGTACTCTGCTTGTGTGGTATGCCTTCTCCTCTGTTAGGTGAAAAGAGACTAGCAGAGCATCAGATCTGCCCACCCAGGCACCTTTTCCATCACCTACTCGTACAGACCCCAGAGGAATGAAGAAGGCTCTGCTCTGGTGCATCCTGATTTTATTCCTGTCACCTGTTTCTCCCTGGAGAGCAACCGTTCCCGTGGTCTGCCTCAGGAAAAACAAAACAAAACAAAAACTTTTCTTTTTCTTTTTCTTTTTTTTTTTTTTTCTCCATTTGCTTGTTTGTTTTGTTTTGTATGTTTTTAAAGAAGTCTCAGAGGTAAGGATCTGTTGTGGACCAGCCACCAGGGAAGACCAATTTGTTTCCTGGTGTCCCTGTGGATGTCCTGGCATCAGTATGCCAGCAGATTTGGCACAAGGTTTGGACATTTCTTGCCCACCAAATGGAGGGGCTGTGGAGATAGCCCATGTGTTTTCTGGCAGGTGCTGGCTGCTGGGCCCTCTGGGCACTGAATCATGAATACAGACAGAAAGCAGGATGTGTTTTGGGTCTGGCTGGCCAGCACTGGACTCAGTTCATCTTTTCTCCTGGATCTGCAGGCTCAGCCTCATGAGGTGGATTTGGCTGCAGAGGGACTGCTGCTTGTGGGTGCCTCCTCTGGTACACAGCTCTTCTCACTCTCAGGAAAGAGCTAGTTGGTTTACATGAGAAACTTCCCTCTGTGATAATGTGACCTGTGGTGCGTATCACTTTGCTTTGGGCAACACCTCAGCTGGGCCTCTGAATGATCAAACTGCTCAGAAGAGAGATTTACTGATTTATGAAGTGGAAATATGCTACTAATGATGGACCTAAATTACTTCAGTGGGTCTGCCTAATAATTAAATTACACAGATTGCAAAATTTCTGCAGACTGCTTCTAAACATTTTGAATTCATTTATGAAGGAAAACTGCTTGTAGTTATTCAAAGCTACGCATTCACTTAAAACAAACAAACACACTGCATCCTACCTGGAGGAATATATTGGCAGGATCCAGAGTAATTCACCAGCACATTTGTGTGAAATGTTGCATCAAATCTTTCATCCGCACTATAACACGATATAAAGAAAACAAAAGAAAAGAAAGAAAATGTAGGCTGATTTTGAGTTAAGATGAAGCAACTTCCAAGAGAATAAAAACAGTCTTTTGTGAGAGTTCAATGCACAGAATCAAGGTCTGGCTTACACCTCAGCAAAGAGCACACCCTTCATTAGTATCTGGTCTTCTGACAGACACCATTGGCCTGCACCCAGACATGCTGGTGACTTTCTTAACATCCTTGGACAGTCTGGGAATCATATTATAGAATGACTTGAGTTGGAAGGGGCCTTAAAACCATCTAATTCCAAACCCCCTGCCATGGGCAGGGACACTTCCTACCAGACCAGGTTGCCCAAAGTCCCATCCAGCCTGGCCTTGAACACCTCCAGGGATGGGGCATCCACAGCTTCTCTGGGCAGCCTGCGGCAGTGCCTCACCACCCTCCTAAAGAATTTCCTCCTAACATCGAATCCAGATCTCCCATCTTTCAGTATAAAACCATTCCCCCTTGTCCTAGCATTATCTACCCAAGCAAAATTTGATTTCCATCTTTTTTAATAAACCTCCTTCAAGTATTGAAAAGCTGTAGTGAGGTCTCCCCAAAGCCTTCTCTTCTTCAGTCTCAACATCGGATGTCTCAGGGCAAAGGCAGAAGGGAAAGGAGCAGAAGTATCATAGTTTTTGAAGTTTCTGAGTGGTTTTCAAAGATTGGACTGTAGGAAGAGTTTTTTTTCAGGGGCTGCTGTCAGAATCAGGCAGCTCACAGTGTAAATCAAGTTATTTTTTACCTAGATATTTGTTATGAGAGCAAAGGTTTCCTGAGGCTACAGTTCTGCAGTCTCTTAGGATACATGGGGGCCAAAGGTTTGCTTCAGACAATGGAAGACGACACTGGAGAGAACGTGTTTCAGATCTGGGAATCATAGGACATTAGTGATTGAGGCTGTATGAGCAGAAACCAAGCAAAAGGGACCAGGAAAAGTGAATTTATTTAAGGTTCCAGAGGTTCTGAGAATACAAAGGGAATGGTGTGCCAAGCAAGGGCAAGCATTCTTCAAGGGAGCAGGCATGGGGACCTGCTCCAGGTTTAATAAAGAAGGTTCCTCACACTGGTGCTGCAGACCCTTGCCTGTCATAGCTATGTGCAGGTCTTTGTTGCAGGCCTCCACCTTCTTACACACCCTGTCTTACAACCAAACAAGTAAAATTCAGGTCCCCTGTTCCTCTTATGACCTGCTCTCTGTTCCTGTCTGAGGAGTCCTCGGGCAAAACATGCTGGAGAAGGAGACTCCATACAGGACACACAGACAGCCTACTCTGATGGGAAAAAGTAAATCACAGTGTCCACTGCTTCAGGATCCTCTGCATCAGGGCCTGGAAATCAAGGGCTGAACATTGAAAACATGGGAGCAAGATCATATGCCTCAGGATAAGATTAATGAAACAGAACAAACCAATGGGGATGAAATTGAAAAGACTAAGGTGCAGGATGAGTGATGACATAAAAGGCAGCAAGAAACGCTTTCATTAATAGAAGAAAACAAGAAAAAGTCAAACTGGAAAAGTCAGACAGGATAGACCCACTGCTTTCCATGGTACAGGAAGATGCAGTATCTTGTACCCTCTGCACCTCACTCTTCACAAATTGTGGCTCACCCTAATTAATTCTCACACAGTGACAGGAGCCCAGGGCAGGAGAGGGGAGGAATAGGTTAAAGAAGTGTAGATAAGAGACTTTCCAGTTGGCAGCGCTGATGAAATTTACTCTCGAGTACTGAAGGGACTGGCCGAAATGCCCTCTGAAGCATTAACAATTATCTGTGAGAGCTCGGGGAAAACAGGGAAGGGCTCAGTGAATTAGAGAAGATCAAACAGAATTCTGACTTTTTTTTTTTTTTTTAAATAAGGTGAAATTACATACACATCAGTCTAACTTCAAAGATAATGAGGTGAAAACAGCTGGCACAGATTTGTCAAGGGCCAACTGGATCAAATCAATCTAATTTTCTTACTGACTTACTGAATAAGAGGAGGTAGAAGATATATCTGAACTTCAGAAAGCCTTTTCCATGCATATTCTTATAAATAAACTAGAGTAATATGGACCATACTGTATTACTCATTTTTGGTGACAGAAAATGAGTAAAGAGACTGTAAAGTAGTAAAGCTAGAGTAAAGAATTATACTTTAAAAATTTCCAGGTCACTCCAAGCTTCCTTCAGATATTGCGGGGACTTGGAATGAAAAATGGATCTTGGTAGACAGTAGAAACCAGCAGAATGAAACTCATCCCAGATAATTAGAAAATATTATGCATAAAACTGACAGAAAAAAAAAAAAAGACAAAAAAAAAAAAAAAAAAGACAAATCAGTGTCAAATCCCCCCCCTCCTGGAAAGAATTAAAGAGAAGTGTCTAGAGCACTTTCACTGCAACCAAAATGGCAGAAGTACTGTCCAGAGTACTGGACTCTCATGGAAAAGAAAAAAATAATCTGGAGTGTTAAGAGGAGACAAGGAATGATGAAAAGAAATTTAGAAAATGTTGGTGATGGGTAATGTGCAAAGAAACAGATTGTTCTGTTCAGGCAGGAAGACTGTGGCAGCAGCAATTTTCTAGCACAGGTGTGGTAATTATAAGGAGAGTACGGATTGTTTGCTCTGCACATTCATTAGGATAAGGGAAATAAGACACCTGCAAAACAATAGCAAGATTTAATATTTAAATATGTTAGCTGGTGCTCATTTACTTTTTTTTTTTTTTTTTTTTTTTTTTTTCAAGTGTAGGAGACAAAGTCCTGGATGGCAAAAGCCCTGGAATATAAATGCAGCAATGCTGTTTTCCAGCACCTAGTGTTCTAGTGTTAGGCTCTCACTGGATATTGTGCACCTTGCTTACCTGTTATACAGAAGAATGTCTGGTACCCAAATCTGGTCAGCGGGAAATCGTAAGTTCTGCACCCCTGGGTATTCGTACTGATCCCAAGACAAGTAAATATCAACCCAGTACTGTTGGAAAATACATACATTACGTTATACAAGCTAGCAAAAATCTTTTAAGGTACCTGGAATATTTAGGGAACAAAATGGGTATTGCCAATAGCAATAGCAGTAGTCTGACAGTATGGCTAAAAGGGTGTTACGCGTGCTATAGCTGAAGACACCCTCCGCAAAGGACAGGATATATGTAGGCTGTGCCCTGACAGTCCCGTAGTCCCATGAGTTGGTCTGCTTTAGTTTTTCCAATAGAGCTAAACCCATTCTTTCTGCAAACAGCAGCAGGTAGCTGCAGAAGAAGCAGCCTGTTCAGTTGCACCCATTAACTTGACATAGTGTTCGGCTGCTTAAGTCAAAGCAGAATTAGCTCAATCATTCAAGTCTCCCACAGGCTTCTCCCTGCAGAGCTGCATCTTTGCTGAGCACAAACCATTAAGGAGATCGGTTTATGCTCCATAAGAATAGATCATATCTCTCACCATACGCCACCAGCAGCAGACGTGGTGAGAAGCTCCCTCCACCACAGCCCTAAGCGAAGATCAGTTTTGCTTATCCTGCATGACCAGCACTGGTCACTGCTCAGCTGGAGAGGTTTGCAGGAGAGGGAGGAGGAGCATTTATGGGTGAGGTTTTTAAACTGGGAGGGAAGCTCCTAGGAAGCTGTGCCACCAATGAGCCTGGGCACTGCTGACAGCAGTGTAGCACAGGGCTCCACGTGGTCCTCTGCATTTAGAAGTGCATGCTGGGGGGGTTTTGTACAAGCCATGAGAGCAGGGCACCCAGGTCTTACTGTGCCTTACTTCACCACAGGTCCTCATCTCTGCCCTTGGAGGGGCCCTGAGCCCCTTGAAGAGTCCTTCACTTGTGGTGGGAGTCTACCTTTGGGCTCTCCATTGCAAGATCCCTATGCCCAGTGGCCTAACAGTATAGGCTGGTATCACCTCCTGAAGCCACCAGGTCTGCCCAATGGATTAACTCAATCTCCTTTGCTTTGTTTCAAATGCTGAAAGGAACATTGGAAAAAAATCAAAGGACTCAGAACATGCACTAGTTTCACACTGCAGACAAGTTAAAAGGCAGCGATCTTGCTTTCCAGGTAAGAAAATGCATCCAACAGCAGTTTGGTATTAGGAAGAGGCGGGTTGTTTATTGACATGGGTTACTCACCATCTGTAGCCAAGCATTTGTGATCAACACCTGGTTCTTCTCATCCTTTAAACAAAAGGGACAAGGGAAAGGGAAAGGGATAAGGGATAAGAGATAAGGGAAAAGGGAAGAGAAAAAGGGATGAGCCTCAAAGTACAAATAAATTACAGGTGGAAGAGTTCCTTTTCTGTTTCTTTGAAAACCCATGCTCTTGGAGTAAGCAAACACAAATGCTACGGCGTAGACTGTGAGTTCAGCACAGTGCCACCCAGCTGCTTTGCATGGCTCAGACAATACTGGCTCTTTCTATCCTTTAAAACTACAGACCTCCTGAATTTATCATAACAAATCACTATCAGAAGCGAAAATAATAGACAACAGCTGTTATTTTGCTGGAGACAATTGAAGAGCTTACCAAATGCACAAGCTTTTCCTTTCATCTAGTTGGGCAAAACAAGTTATTTCTAATACCATGAAGTATGTGATAATTGGAGCAGGTTTATGTCATCTCTGCTGCCACTGCAAAACAGTAGGGAAATGGCACTGGAAGCACTCTTCTTTTTGAGTCTGCAGAACCCCAGATCCACACCCATGCTTTGCATAGCTTCAGATACCACCATATGCGTGCCCTGCACTTACAGGGAGCTAAGGCTGGGTACTCCATGGTGCTGGCTTACTGTATGCACAGTCCTGTCCAGCTTGAACTGAGATGGATACTTAGGCTTGGGTTTGATGTTGTGCCTGAGGGTAGGTCTGACCAACGTAGCCACTTTCCAAGAAAATCACACTCTTGGCCAAAAGGCATGCCAGAAAGCAGCAGTTGTCCTCTCTGCTTCAGCTCAGATCTCTTGGAAGGAACAGCCATGGCCTGGACAAGGTGACTCACTTGCCCACAGCAAACTGGGAATGCTTTCAACCAGCGTTCTCCCAGACCATCACACCCCATCATGCATTGACTTGCCTACCCTTACTCCAGGTAAGTTAATATAAAGTACAATTTGGGCTCCGGAGACATTACTCTTCTTTAACAGATTTTATGATTGTGTTCTTTCCTATTCTTCCATAGCCAAAGAGAAACATCAGATACAGAACTCATGCAGAGACCAGAGTGATTAGTGACATTACAAGGAAGATGTGGAGATCTCTGAAGGAGAGAGAGATGTTTTATCATCAGACAAAGCCACTGTAAAACTCTGCAGAAAACCCTGTGACTGCACTGCAGTGATAAAACCTCAGGGCCCAACAAAGCAACAAATACTCATGGAGAGTGCGCAGTAAGAGCAGACAGACAGAGAACTTCACCAAGATGCAAGATGATGTGTTGTCCTACCAAGTTTCTGAGTAGAAATTTGCCAGTTGGTCCTGGATGTCACCTAATCAAGTTACTTCCCAGGCTCATGGTGACAACCACGTGGTGCCAGTGCTCTGGACTCCCAAGCTACCAATTAATGAGTCTGTGTGTGTGTGGATGCCCTACGAAGCATCTGTTCCTTTCTGGTGTTTGGGGTGGGAGACACTGCAATTGCATACTACTGGATGGTTTCTTCAATGAGGCCTCTTGAGTTTACCTGTTTTGTGTCCCATGCAGAAACCACTGCACAACTGCAGACTCCCAGGCTAATGCCTGAGGAAGAGCTGCCTCAGGAAGCCTCCTCTAAGCCTCTCTGGCACAGAAGATACTGAATCACTGGCACTGCTTTACCCCTAGCATAAAACTTGTTTGTGTCGTGCTTCCTTCTCCTCTCCCACTTGGCTTGTTGGAGCTGCAGAAACATCCCATTATAGAGAGGAGGAAATCATTGATCTGGAGGATTCATGATTGCTTTGGCAATGTGGCAGAGATATTCTCTGTTGCCAGGCACCTTTCTCCAGGAAAAGCATGACACAGGTCTTTGCCATAGTCCTCTATGCAAATTTGTCTATCACACCACCTCCTCTTTCTCACCTTGCATCCCCTTGGGATCAGCCTAAATGACTTATGCTGCTGGAAGGTACTACACAGAAATCAGACGAGATTTTAGATCCTGCTATACTGGTAATTGATGGAGTCATTAGAGTTATTTGTGCCAACAGATCTGGAAAAACAGCAACCCTACAATACCAAGGAAGTGTCCCAGGAGTTCTCACAGGCCTTCCCTACCTGACTGATGCCTGTCTGGCCTGCCATGATTCCCCAGGTGGCATCTGGCATGGTGGGCATAATGCTTGTCTGAGTTACTCATTAAATCTTGGCTACGTTTTGTGCTGCTTGGCAAACAATAAGTGCTTTATACTTCTAAGCTGCATACATCCTCAGTGCAAAGACTTTCTGTGTACTGCTGAAGACAGCTGAACAGAGTGATCCAAAAAGGGGCTGTAACAGCTAGCCTGCTCCTTTCCCCAGCCTGTGCAAAACGAAGGTTTTCCAAGCATACATTTTACCTCATGGCGAAAGTGGGGAGGGTAGCTTCCCCTTTCTGTTGGCTACCCTAAAGCCAGAGTGGGATGCAGTAAAGGGTAGCACGGATCTGGAAGGCCTGTAAGTTTACTCCATGTGGAGATGTCTCTGTTCAGGGGCCTTTAACTCTTGACTCTGATTTACAAACAAACTTCCTTTAACTTGATGTATTAAGCTTATTCTCAATAAACTCCATGATTGCAAAGAAAATCACCTAGGGCAGACCTCTGTACTTCACAGAACTGCCTGTTGTGTTTAGCTGCTCACCCATCATATCTTTATGAAGTCCTTATTCAGAGTCAGGTGCTAATGACCTTGGCAATCAGCTTTGTCTTCAAAAAATTCATCAGCCACCGCACAGCATGTGGATATTTCATGTAGCACTAAACACATTACCTTGGGTACAATTTGACTTCTTGTCACAAGGCCACAGTGTTCACTGTGTTTGTTCTGCTCCTCAGTTTTGTTTTGCAGTCAAGGTTGGACTTTTCTATTCAAGTTGTCACACATTCACCTGGAACATAAGCACACCCTGCATGGTCTTCCTGCCTTGCTTTTTGATAAGCACAGTCAGAAAGAGCACAAAGTCTAACCAGAGCTTTGGGCTGCTTATGACTCTTTTAGCCTTGGGGGAAAAAATGTCACTTCAGGCTCTTTTCATGGCCATTCAGAGTCTGTCTATTCTCATCCTCGCCTCCAGGCTGCCGAGCTTTCAAAGGCTTTATAGACAGCAAATGCTATTTCCGTATTCAGCACTGATCAAAAGATGCAACCTGACGGGTCCTTCTTATCACAGGATGGAACAGAAAGTTTCCTAAACAAGGATCTGAGTTTGGGAAGAAAAAATAAAAGGCTGTTCTGGGGAAGCAGAGGGGCACAATCCCCTTCCTCCCCTGCTGGCCACCCCTCTGTTGATGCAGCCCAGGCCTCAGTTGACCTTCTGGGCTGGAAGCACACACTGCTGGCTCAGGTTGAGCTTCTCATCCACCAGCACCCCCAAATCCTTCTCTGTAGGGCTGCTCTCAATGAATTCTTCTCCCAGTCTGTCCTCATGTCTGGGATTGCCCTGACCCGGGTGCAGCACCTTGCACTTGGACTTGTTGAACCTCATTAGGTTCACATGGGCCCACTTCTCCAGCCTCAGGTCCCTTTGGATGGCATCCCTCAGAAGGCCCCTCCTCAGAAGGACCCTGAGGAGCCAGGCCTTCCAAGAGTGCATCCTGAGGCTGCCCAGGAGGTAAGGGTGGTAGAAGTCTGGAAGTCTGAGTCTATCATACCATGTTTGTGCAAGGGGCTTTTAAGGCCTGAGATATTTATGGAGCTTTCCATCTTTGAAAGTTTGTTGTTTTACTGGGCTGTGTAGCTTTGTAACCTGTAAGGAAATAGGGGACTAAATAGCCTTTGGAGTGGACTGGTTTTCTGGCCTTTCCAGAGCTCTGGAAAGATAGGAGAAAACTTGAATAACCCAGCACTTCTATTTTTTTTTGGTCAATTTGCAAGGTCTATTCCTCACTTAGCACTGTCAGCCCTGGGGATGACCTTCCCTCTGCTTTTCACTCTCTCAGCTCTCCCTACAGCAAAGCAACCAAAGCAGCCTAGCCAAAATCCCAGGTGAGAATGGAGAAGACAAGCCCCCAGAGATGCTTTTTCAACATTCCTCAGGCTGTTCCCCTGGGCTGAAAATGTTCAGCTCAAACAAATCAGTTTGCTTCTGGTTATTAAAAATGCTGGGAAAGCTATTTCTGTGGTCAGTAGCCAGTGCAACAGTTGCCCTCTAAATCCTTTCTTTCTTTATCTGGGTCACATTCTCCCCTTTCTATCTTCAGACTCACCCCAGTTAATCCTCTCTCTTGGACATCTGATTATTCCTTTAGCCTTTGACCCATGGATGTTTCCTCCAGTGCATGTTCTAGGACATGTGTGAGTTTTATTTTTATTTATTTATTTTTCCCCACTGCCAACTCAAAGCTCACAATATGCCTTTCTTTTGCACCAATGCCTATCAGTAGACTCTCCCTTGCCAGGCAAACTATGCCACACAATTATCTGGGTCATGGAAGAACAAATGCAAAGGTCTTCCTGGTTTAGTAGCCACATCCTATGGTGATGTGTCATCTCTCTAACAAGGCATTTGCTACCTGGTGACTGACTGACCTCATTAATCTTTGTACTTTTGCAGAGGGAGTTAATTCTGCCATTGATTTATCACAAGATACAAAGCTAAAAAGTCCTAAATTGCACAGGTAACTCTCAGCAGTGACTAAAGGCCATATGGGTCTACTTTGGTTGATTTCTTTTCTTTTTTTTTATGCTGCTTTCATGCCTGAATGTGTAGGAGGGGTATGGCCAAGAGAGAACACCATTGACCTTGAGACTCAGCTTTGTTAGCAGAGGCGTCATTCTCCACACTGGATTTTTCAAGAGAATCAAAAGGAAATGGAAAGGCTTTCAAATGCTCTTAGGCTCCGTCTATGTCTGCAGCAGGCAGTCCTTTCCACTGCTGAAACACCCTTCTACCCACTACCTTGCAATGATTAAGTAAAACAGCTTTAATGCACTGTATGAATGAAGCCCCACAAAACCAGACGGCTTGGGGAAAGCCTGGGTTGCCCTGGCAACAGTCATTAAGCATAGCTGGACAGCCTTTATACTTTTTTCCAGTGTTTGTTAACCATAAGTACTTGTACATCTACAATTTGCCTTCTGAAAGAGCGTTTAAAATGTTGGAATGAACGTTGCCATAGAAACGTCAAAATTGAGAAGATAACTGATGTTTAAGTACTTCATCTCCGTACTTTCAAGAAGGCACTTTCAGGAGGAAATGGGAACTGGGGAGATGGCCTGGGGTCAAGAGGAAGGGATGACGAGGGACACCAATATACACTGGAACAACAAAGAGGACCAAACATCTACTGATGTCTGCTAAGCATTTCTGTGCACATCAGGATGGAGGCATGGTAAAGTTTGTCAAGCCAAGATATAGTTAAGAGCTCATAGATGAATATCCTCTCCCTCTTGCTTGTCTCATTTTACCACCTCAGGCCTTTACTCCTATGTTAAAGGTGTTTTCTTTAACATCCATGGAATGCAGACTTAGTCTCACACCTTTCATAGTGCATGGCATTCAACTACAGACTGTGGCTATAGGTGCATTACTGCTGAAACTCTTCAAATTTTTGCTAAAATGCAGCCACTCACCAGAGCCTGAAGACTTGGACTGCTGGAAAGAGTGCCATATTAGAGACTCTAGAGCTGGTTTGATGGCTATTTAGACTCAATCCCTTCAGCAGAGACCTGCACATTCAAGGGACCCCATCCCCACACTGTGGCAGGGTGCTGGGAGGAGCGAGGGTGCCTGCTTTGTCCTGCCACTTCACACACATTTCCCTGGGCAGCCCCAGGAGCTGGGACAACAGGCCTCACGTGGCTTTCCAGCACAGGGCTGCTCTCTGATGACTGCTTGGATGAACTGACATGCCTGCCCAGTTCCTGAGGGAAAGGATGTTATGTCACAGCCTAAAATCAGCCAGCCCTCCGCTGAAATACCAAGCCATCCACATGGAGCATGTAGGTGGTTTGTGTATTCTCCAGGGTGGGCTCCTCATCCCAAAATAGCCCTCTGTGTGTTTTGTGCACAGTTGGCAGGTGTTCTGATAAACAGGACTCGACAAAAAATAATGTTATTCCAGCGCATTCATTATTCATTGCCTTTTTCAGCATTTGAAATCACAGGAAAAGCAGTGGGAGAGGGGCAGAGAACGGTCACAAACAGGCCAACCCCAAGCACTCACCAAAGTCTCACTCCCAGGACACCTGCAAGGGTGCCTCTGCATTTCCTCCTGTATCTACATGCTACCATGACAGGACATGAGTCTGTTCTGAAACACAAGCAAGCACTTAGAGTCTTTTGTGAGGGATGGGAAATGGGGGAAGAGGATTTTACTTAAGAACTGAAGTGACTCTCAGGAGGTACACTCAGAGAATACAGCAGCACTAAGATATAAATCTTCTAAACACTGACAAACTAAGAAATGGACAAGGACACACTGACAGCTTTGGTTTAAATGCTTTATTGCAGCTTGTGGATTTAGAAACATGACCATTTGCAGTACTCCTGTCTCGTGACATTTTCCACATTTTCCCCTGGGCAATGGCCAGAAGTCTGGTTTGTGGGGACTCTACTGCCTTTACTGGAGGGGGATGTGGAAAGTGTCATGCATTTCAAGCAAGTGAGTGCTTCTCCAAAGGACAAGTTTCTTTCCCTGTCACTGCTACCGGGCTCTTGAGTGATAATCAGGCAGATCTCACCTTAAATAATGTTTGCTCCTTTGTACCTTGTCTAGCTGAAGTAACAAGTGCTAGGGACTCTTAAAAATCCTAGGTGCCTCAAATTAGTTACACAAGATTAGGGACTATCCATGGGTTCAGAATCTAAATTCCCCTTCTTCAAATGGGATAGTACAGGCCTTTTTGCCACATAGACAGAAGACTGGGTAGTTATTGTGAACTAAAAAAAAAGGAAAATCAGTGTATTTCTTGTTAGAACCACAGCCACCAAGCACAGCTTGGAGACCCATGCCAAATAACAGAGCAAACAAGCTGTTGGATTGGTGCTTACTAGGTGAACCCCATCCACTCCTTACCCCGAGCCAGGCAGAAGCCAGTGAAGAAAAGCTTTAGGTTTTAGGTTAAGAGGCGGGTAATTAAGACTTCATGACAGTGGTTAATGTAAGTGTGTGGGCAAAGATGTATCAGCCAGGAAGCCATAATTCCCATGATGCCCAACTTCATTGTGCTAGCAAACTCAAGTGTTGCATGTTTAATTGGCTTAGTAAGACTGACATTTTGATAATGCCTGACACTTAAGAGGAAGCCAAATTACTAATTCATGACTCAATTAGCCCTGGCATTCCCACTGTTGAAGCTTCAACCACACTAATGAAGAGGCCAATTTATTTAATTTTTCTTCCCAGAGTTCAAAATTGGTCACAGTAAGTGAGCTTTATGACCAGGAGAGACTTGTTGGGATTTAACTTTAATGAATCTATTGGTCTATCAACCGTTCCATAATTTTCTGCTTGGAATTTTAATGAATACTTTTCATGATCACTAATTACTGATTTTCAGCTTTTATAATGATGTCCAGTCTGATTTGCTTCTCAGTTACACAGTTCTGAATCAGTCTCACTGCACTGGTCTCCATGAATTTGCTGTTGCAAGATGAGAATACAGTTTCTGGTGGAGAAAAACCTTTCAGGAAGGAGATGGGGTTTTGGAAAGTAGGGCTGTAGAAGGAGAAACAGAGCAGATGTAGCTCACAACGACTATGTTGGAAGCCTGCTGATAAATAATCACAGAATCACAGAATTTCTAGGTTGGAAGAGACCTCAAGATCATCGAGTCCAACCTCTGACCTAACACTAACAGTCCCCACTAAACCATATCCCTAAGCTCTACATCTATAAATGCAAAGGCTTGAATAGGGAACAGTAACAAAAACAAAAAAGGATATATAAATGCAGAAGAACTGAAGGGCTGAAAGAGTTTTTCTTCCTACCTTTTGTCAATGTTTTGTGAATAAATAAAATACAGAATGTCTGCTTAATAAATATTTCCTTATGGTATCTCTTTCTTTTATATGCTCTGTGTTTCAGTCTTGAGTGGTCAAGCTTACACTTTTTAAGTTATCTACTCTGAAAAGATTTGTACAGGATGTACTATCAGGATTACGGTTTAATCTATGAATAGTTTAATCAGTGAATACTGATGCTATATTGGGAATAATATGTGAATGGGTGCTTATGTGTTTGACGTATTTATATTTATTTCCTTGAATCATTTGTGAATTGACCCAGGTTTGCTGTGCAGATATTTGGACACGTGGCAGTGTCAGGATGTAGGGTGGGAGGGGATGACTTAGCCACTGTAAAGTCAATTTAGGAATGGAGAGGAGAATTAGAGCTAGAAAGACAATATTTGAATTTTCCGATTGTTTGGTTCACTTGCAAAACCAGTGTGCCTGGCTGCCACCCTCCTCAGCACCTCTGGCAGGACCAGCACCACCACCAGCACCGCCACCAGCACCAGTACCACCAGCACCTCTTGTCCTTAGCCAGCTTTGCAAAACGGGAAAGCAGTACCTTCACCATGTTAACGTTTTCTGGAAGGAATAAACACATTTTCAGATTAGAAAGCAGAGCTTGTTTCATAAATCATTTGAGTTTACAGCTTATGAAGCACTTGAAAACAAGGGGATGACTGCTAAAGATGTTCAGATCTGACAGAGATTTTGCAAGTACACTGACACTAGGAAGTCTGCATCAGATGGCAGGTGCCACACAGCTGGCCTTCATCACCTTCCTCCTGCCCTTTACCTTCACCTTGTGGCACAGTCTACTTACAGGCAACCTTGTGCTTCGGCAATTTTTAGGCAAATGGAGTAAGAGCCAGCAAAATGCTTTTTCTATACCAGCTCTTGTTGGCTGAATTCAAGGGCCCTGCTAACTGAGGAGCAGATCACCCAGGAACTGAGCTGGCAGATGAGGCTATCCCTACTATAAAAGCTGCCTGCAAGGAAAAATTGTTATCTCACCAAACACTTCCTTAAAAAAAAAAAAAAAAAAAAAAAAAAAAAAAAAAAAAACACTTTTCGGGGCTGCAATCTGATTTAGAGGAAAAATGACATGAACTAAAGCTTGAATCTGGAATTCTGATGAGTTTCTGGTAGATAAAGTTAAAACTTCCGTGTTGCCAAGCTAGCACACTGCTTATAGCACTAATAACTGCATCTGAGTACTCAGGGAAAGCATGCGCATATTTTCACCATAATTTCCCTGCCCGGAAAAGCACAATATGCACAGTTCCAGTTTTCAAGAGACAAACTGCATATTGGCTCTTTATTGCTCCATTAAACTTGTCTGTGACCTTGTCTTGCTACTTTGCACACCAATCCAGAGCTTCGAGAAGCACCTAAATCTGCGGTTTAAGTGGGACTGTTTGCAAGCATATGATCCGGTTTGGGATGATCCTGCAATCTGTGGAATGGACAATCACTCTACACGCTGTTCAATCAAATCAAAACAGCGTACAGTAAATTTTCCATATAAAATATTTGTTTGGGGTTTATAGCTACAGCAAAATGATGGATTTTTTCACTTCCAGAAGTGCCAAGTTGCTCTTGGGTGGCAAGATTGGTTTTGTTTTAACATTTTTATGCCTTCCTATTGGGGGTTTGCCATCCCTTTTTCTTATAATTTTTCTTATTGCACTTCCTCTGAAACAGGGGGGCTGTTGCCACTGAAGCACTAACAAGATTGTGGTGTTACAAACTTGGGCAACCTTGCTACTCCTGGCGTGGTTTTCTGGATCAACAACCAGACCTTCAGGGTGGCTCTGCAGAAGACGACAATGTCAGAGTGATGGACAGGCCCTGCCCCTTTCTTGCATGAGGCTAATGAGTGTGCTTGGCATTGTGTAGCCTCTGAAAGGAAACAATGCACTTACTGGAAACCTCAGAGCTGTGTTTGCTTTTAGAAAGGACTTTTGAGTCATTTATTACCTCTGCAGCTTTGTACCACCTTGCAGCACTCTTCGTAGAATGTGGCTCTTTAAATATTTTTTTTTATTAAATCTGTGAGAATTGCTGCAGTTTCAGTCATGATACACTTCTATTATTTGTCTGGCTGGTTTCTTTTTCTCTTTATACATCTAAACTTGCAGTTTGGAGAAACGTGGCCTAGAAAGCTAATCAAACAAGCTTTTCTTGCACCAAAAGCAGTGTCTATTGTTGCAGTGGCATTGATGCACTGACCCAAAGATAACGATAAATAGCATCACTAACAGAAGGAAAGCTTAAAAAAATACTGTATTTTTTAAAAATGTCTCACCATTTCTTCATCATAAAGGATGTAGACCCCCTCAGATAAGGTCTCCTGCAGATGCCAGCAGGAGCAATCAAAATCACCATTCATGATGACAAATATTTTCTACTTAGCAGGCTACCATCACCTGAGCCAAAGGGAAAATGCCTGCGCTTCCTTGCTGTGAAAAATGCCTTATTTTTTAATTTGTCTAGCCTGACTGACAAGCTGGGCTTTCAGGCAAATTAAAAAGAGGAATCTCACTACAGGTACTCTTGGCTATGCTGTATGTTTGTTGAGCTGTCAGGGTGTGTCAGTGCTCCCTGTGCTCCTGGGGAAGTTCAGCACCCAAATCCCCACTGGCTGTGCCAGGGAAGTGCCCACTTCCTCCAGGGAAGGGTGGGGGACAGGCCCCAGGAAAAAAGTGACCCCAAGATGTTGTCCTCACATGTTTAGGACATGGCAATCTAAACTAAGTCCTGATGCTAAACAGGGAGTGCAACAGGTCCGCTTCCTACTCCTTTGTTTCCTGGGTGTGAGAGGTCTGGCTTGGCTGTAGATGTGAATTAAGACCATTTTGGAAAAATCCTAATGCTAATGATAAGCTGTTCTTCACATCATGCATTTGTCTACTGGTCTATTTGTTGTCTATTTGTACAACTGTGAAAAGCAAAGAACATGTTCTTCAAGGCTTTGAGTATGGCAGGTGGCTTTGGGCTTTGAGTGCTAAAAAAAAAATAAATAAACAAAATAAAGGCAAACAAAAGTTGGTGGCTACAGAAAATACAGTCTATGGAAGTCATGCTATAAAGTTTTCTTTGAATGGATGAGAGAAGAGGAGGTGATACTTTAAGTCATTATTATTTGGCAAACTATGGGAATCTCAGAGCTGTCTTTCCTCTCTGTGTAGCGAATTGTCATCAATGCTGCTATTAGAAGCCTGGCTGCAGAAGATTAATTTAGATTTTTTTTTTTTTTTTTTTTTTGAGTTTAGACTTGATTTTCTGTTCTTCTCTGGAGGAGACAGGCACCTATTTTACATTGTGTAAGATATACATTTCAGGTTAGTACAGATATTTTTTTAAAAACACCATAATCAAAGGTTTCAATACCATGAGCCTGGGATAAGTCAATAATGCTCTGAGCTTAGCTTCTAGCATCTGTAGTGTGTGCTGAGGCAGAGGGAAGCAAAGCTGTGATTCTATGTAGGCATGACCATTTAAATGACCTCTTTCTTATTGCTGAAAACCCAAAAGAAAGAGGAATTAAATGTGTTGCAATGGACAAACACATAAGGTAGACAGAGCACTTAAAGAAAGGTCTGCTGAAAGGATATATTTCACATGCAAATGTGAAACCCAGCTGAAAAAAGGTTTTATGTAACTCTTCCCTCCTCCTGACTGAGTGACTTTGAAAATGTACAGTCACAGCCGGAAGGCTAAGAAGTCCTCTCTTCTACCCTCAACCTTCAAATTACTGCATGAAATACCAGCGGAAAAGGAAGGTTTGAAGCAAGATCTTTGGAGCTAAGATTCCTCTGCTAAACCTGGAATTGCTCGCTGAAATTTACTTGAAAGTAGCTGGAGGATTTCTCTGCTCTTTCGTTCATGAAGAGGACTGTGAGCCCCTGCTGTGAACGAGTGACTTCAGCTAAGGGTACTGATCTCCTCTCTCTTCCAGCTCAGTGCAGTCACTAATGTGTCAAAGGAGAAAGCTGCTTATCCTGCCTGAGTGGCTGCTGCCTGCCCAGGGGGAACCACAACTGGCTGATCCTGCCGCTGGTGCTGCACTGTGCTGGGGGGCTAGGCCTCCAGGGGCTCGCTTGTCCCTTCAGAAGGGGCACGTGGTGCACCATGCATTTCCATAAAAATTATGGGTACTGTAAGAATTTTAAATATTTGAGACCTCTGTCAAATTGCTCTGCAATTGCACCAATATTTGTAAGTTTCTCCCTCTCCTCCTCATTCTCTCCACAACAATGACAGCATGTTGGAAACCAGCCCATACTACTGCTTATGGAAATGGCAGGATGAAGGGAGAAGCACTGATGTATTCAGCTGTTTGTTGCACTGGCCTAAGTGATGGTGGTCAAAAATTTTTTGTTGTCTGCTTTTTGTTTTGTTTTGTTTTGTTTTTCCATGCACATGAAGGAAATTCTCCCCATACAGCATGGCTTACTGTAGAGAATCATCGTTGGGGTGAAAAAGAGATTCGGGTTTAGATTATTATATTAAAAATTTTCCATGGCTCAAATCTCCAGTTCTGGAAAAGTATGTTTCAGAGAGATTGGTAAAGACAATTAGAGGGCTATGCCTCCAAGTTTTTATGTATTTTATTATTTTTATGTATTCCTAACCTAGTCGCAAGACAAGCTCTTTCAACTGTCTGCTAAAGATGTGGTTGGAGAAGAGGTCGACACCATTATAATGTCTAAAGAAAAAGTGTAAATGCAGTGATGCTAGCTCCTAATGCTTCACATTGTCTTCAGTTATTGCATCCTGCATGGTGCTGAGAAGAAGATGTCATTAATAATTTGTAGTGACACATGGCTTCTGAACTATTTAATTATTTTTTCTGTTTAAAACAGAATTATTTTCTCTGTCTAAAACAAATGGAAAAACTGCATAGTCTTGCAGCTCATGTTGTATCAGAGATGACTGTGATTCTAGGATGATATTCACTCTTTTAAAGTGTAAAAGCATGTACTCCAACAATTTTTTGAGGGTGCTGAGCCAAAGACAGTACGCTTTCATCTCTGATAGCCTGATTAAGAGGAAATGTGTAGTACCTACATGAGAGATAAGATTAGTTATGCTGGACGGGTGCCATGGAGAACGGAGCAGCCAGTGACTTACCACGTCAATTATCTGCAGCAAAGAAAGCTGAAGCTCGACTACAAGGGGCTGGGAGTCGTTCATGACCGGTCGCTCAAGACGATTGTAGTTTCTCAGCAGCTCTCTGTACAAGCGCCTCTGGCTTTCACCCTGCAGAGAGACTAGGGGAAAAGAAAGAAGGCAGCTGTCACTGAGGCTGGTCCCATTGTCCTCATCGCTTGGCTATTTAGCTGAAAAATCCCTCTTAATATGTTGGTAATTTGAAAGCTGTTTTCCAAAAACTAAGTTCCCCCAAACTCTGTGCGTAGGTGTGACAGACACGGTTTTTCTACATAGGTGACTGGTGAGCTCCTAAATAAAAAGAAAATAAAAAGAAAACAGAAAACAAACAAACAACAACAGCAACAAAAACTATTAACACTTTAACTGGTTACTAACACTCAAAAACTACCAAATATCCTTTTGGACTCAGAGTAAAAGTCCCCCACTGCTCGGCCCCCTCCTGATGATGATCAGGACTCCAGAACTGCCAGACAGCTTGCTGGAAGGCAGTGAGAGCACTTTCATTTGCTTGTGCTTATTTTATAGAGATGGGCTGCTGTGTGCCAGTGCTGGTATTACCTGGACACACTGCATGTTTACTCAGCATGTATAACAGGTATGCTTGTAACTCAGGGCTGATGTATCAGCCCTTCTCTGAGTGTGCTCAGGAAGCAGGAAAAAGCCTTCTAAATACCCTCTTTGGTTTTGTGTGGAAGCCTCTACAGGCTTTGGGTTGACATTTTTCCTTCAGATGGCAGCACACTTTGCTGGCACCAAATGAGGCAGTGGTTTGGAGGCCAGAATGTGCGGCAGGTATGTGTAACAGTGGTATTGAGCTCATGCTGTTAGATGCTTAACTGGGCTTCCTGTGGGAATGGTCTCAACACAGCCGCTGTCATGCAGACAAAAAAAGCCTGTGAGAGACTAGCAGGATTTCAGTCTGTGCTTAAATTGCACCATTCTTCTGTGTCCTGTCACCCTGCTTTTGTGATGAGCATGGAACATGGTCATGTACCTGGTGTTGCAGTGTTTTCAGGCCATAGCAAGCATGGATGAGGCCGTGTAGCAGTGATTGCTCCAGTTTCTTCCTATGGGAACACCAGCAGCTCACTGGGGTTTGCTTTCCAGGAGCTTGGGTCCCATAGGACCATGCAGGTTTTGATGCTCTGCCTGGTGGCAGCCTGAGCTCAACTCAGAGATCATCAAACAGAGTGTGGGCCATGGGCTGCAGGTTTTCTCAGGCCAAACCAGTCCTGTCTGCTCGACTGTACATCCCTTACACTGTAGAAATGCAACCTCTGGCAGTGAATCTACACACTTGGGGCTGAGGCATTTTTAATACACTGTGACTCTTTTTAACTCTTGAGCAGAGGTCTTCACACTGAGACCAGGAATCCTCTCACAGTGGCTGTGATGAACACCTTTTTGACAGTCCAGGCAAACTCTAACAACTAATTCTTCTTTCCCCAACATTTTGCTGTGCTCAGCAAGCCCTGCAAGCCTGGAACAGGTATCTCCAACACAGCAGCCATGACTTTTAAAGCTGATGATGTTGCTCAGTTAAAAAATATATTTAATTCAGATTTGTTCCCATTTTCCTGATACTGAGGGGAGTTTTGTGGCTTACCAGTATGGCAGTGCCTCATGAACAAGGAGAAAGAGTGTTTTTGTTTATTTTGGTGAGTTACACTGATGCGTCATCTTCATGGACCCTCTCTTCTCTTGAATAATACATAGCATGTTCATGGGGGCCCAGGGAAGCAGATGCTGTAGGGCTGCTCCGGTAGCCCTTGCTGACACACTGGACACTGTGCATTACCATCTGCATTGACAAGCTCTGGCCACAGTTTCTCACTTCAGCAGCTTAAGCAAGCTTCCTTGCAAGACAGTGATTAAGGTCCTCTTAATATATTTATTAATATATATCCTCTTTTCCTCAAGAAACTGGCTGCTCTTGGCTTGGACTGGCACACGCTTCGTTGGGTTAGAAACTGGCTGGATAGCCGGGCCCAAAGAGTCGTGGTGAATGGAGCCAAGTCCAGTTGGAGGCCAGTCACTAGTGGCGTCCCCCAGGGCTCGGTGCTGGGGCCGGTCCTCTTTAATATCTTCATCGATGATCTGGACGAGGGCATCGAGTGCACCCTCAGTAAGTTCGCAGATGACACCAAGTTAGGTGCGTGTGTCGATCTGCTCGAGGGTAGGAAAGCTCTGCAGGAGGATCTGGATAGGCTGGACCGATGGGCTGAGGTCAACTGCATGAAGTTCAACAAGGCCAAGTGCCAGGTCCTGCACCTGGGGCGCAATAACCCCAAGCAGAGCTACAGGCTGGGAGAGGAATGGTTGGAGAGCTGCCAGGCAGAGAAGGACCTGGGAGTGATGGTGGATAGTCGGCTGAGTATGAGCCAGCAGTGTGCTCAGGTAGCCAAGAAGGCCAACGGCATCCTGGCTTGTATCAGGAACAGCGTGACCAGCAGGGCTAGGGAGGTGATCGTCCCCCTGTACTCAGCTCTGGTGAGGCCGCACCTCGAGTACTGTGTTCAGTTTTGGGCCCCTCGCTACAAGAAGGACATCGAGGTGCTTGAGCGGGTGCAGAGAAGGGCGACGAAGCTGGTGAGGGGCCTGGAGAACAAGTCCTACGAGGAGCGGCTGAGGGAGCTGGGCTTGTTCAGCCTGGAGAAGAGGAGGCTCAGGGGCGACCTTATCGCTCTCTATAGGTACCTCAAGGGAGGCTGTAGCGAGGTGGGGGTTGGCCTGTTCTCCCACGTGCCTGGTGACAGGACGAGGGGGAATGGGCTAAAGTTGAGCCAGGGGAGTTTTAGGTTAGATGTTAGGAAGAACTTCTTCACTGAAAGGGTTGTGAGGCATTGGAACAGGCTGCCCAGGGAAGTGGTGGAGTCACCATCCGTGGAAGTCTTTAAAAGACGTTTAGATGTAGAGCTTAGGGATATGGTTTAGTGGGGACTGTTAGCGTTAGGTCAGAGGTTGGACTCGATGACCTTGAGGTGTCTTCCAACCTAGAAAATTCTGTGATTCTGTGATTAATTTCCAGTGCCTCAGCAGGCTCCAATTACCTTTTAAGATTCTTCCATGGGAAGGAAACCAGTGAAAACCACAAGACATCATCCTATGCAAAGAGGCTCTGTGTTTTGAGCAAATCTGCTGTCCTTTGACTCACCTAACACACTCCCCCTGCTCCCCTCTCCTGTCCCTGTGCTTTAGGGAAGGAATGACTGCCAGCACTATTGCCCTCATTCTGAGAGGCATTATGTAATTTTTGCCTTTAACATCCCTTTTAAACTGTCTACCTCAGCTTTTTGCAGCAGAGAAGTGCCCTTCACCAGGCTTGGGAAGTTGGCTGGGCTGCAGGAGTGCCCCGGTACCGTCACTGTCATGGTGCATTAAAACAGCTCACTGAGGGAGGCCTGGATTGGAGAAATCTCAGCACAACCCTTTGCAGTGCGCTCCATGAAAATGTCTTTGCACCATCAGCTCAATTAACCCAACAGTGCACTTTTTGTACCTGGTTTTCCACCCTGTCTTCAACTCTCCCCTCTGCAATGGGGTCCTATTGCTTTGCAACCTCTTGTATCCAAAGTTGTTAACATAACCTTCGCTGATCTATACTTAGCCTGCTGAGTCAGCAAGAGTAGCCACGTTTGTGTGCTGCCTGGTTGTGTTTACAAAATTACGCAGATTCAGAAGCAGCAGAGCTTCTGGGTTCTCCTGGCATGTAGCCTTGGCAGCTATCGGTATCACAAAGACCTGGTACATCTAATCAAACCACTGTCTCTCTGCTGTATTTTTGAGAAGAAACTGAGTAGGCTGAGAAGTCAGGGTTGTGTTTTCATAGGCTTTTTCTTTAAATTGTAATTTTCAAATACTTAACATTTCCTACTCCAGAGAGATTGCTGCTTTTTTCCCCTCTGATGCTTGTGCTAATGCATTGTGACACTACAACTCTGAGTGCTAAATGGAGTGTTTGCTGGAGATGGGGAAATCTGCATCTCTCAGGAATAATGGTAGAATAAGCTTTACCATTGCCTACCCCTCAGCTGCAGAAATCTCACCAAAAGCAGTGTCACTGTGAGCTCACTGGTCCCTAATACAAAGTTTCATCTTTTAAACTAGGCTGGAAGCTGAGCGTCAAAACTTCAGCTTACCAGGTCAGTCTCCCAAAAGCAATGCCAGGCTTGCTGGTCTGTATATGTTACAGGGAAAGTACAAGCAATGGTCATTAAGGAAGATGCTTGCTAGATGCAGCATCTTTAAATAAAAGAGAGATTCGTGTGTCACACTGCCTCAGCCAGTGTCCCCTGTGCTGCTCAATTATCTCTGAAGTAGTAGCAAAACACACTGTCTTCACTAAAATTTGAGGGAAGCATGCCCAGTGGATGATGTTTATCTTGAGTTCAGCAAGGCTTCTGGCACTATTTCTCACAACATCCTCAGAGACAATCAGATGCTAGATAAGTGAACGGTGAGGTGGACTGTCAGGTTCAGAGGGCTGTAATCAGCAACATGAGGTCCAGCTGAAGGCCAGTCAGCATCGGAGTACCCCAGGGGTGGATGCTAGGGATACTAGCTAATTAACATCGTTTATGTTGATGTCTGCACACTCAGCAAGTTTCCAGGTGATACAAAACAGAATAGCTGATGCACCACATCTTTGTGCTGCCTTTCACAGTGACAGATTGGAGAATTGGCTGACAGAAACTTCAGAGACTTCATGAAGTTCAGTTAAAGGAGATGCAAAGTTCTGCATCTGCAGATGAACAACCTCAGGCTGGAAGCCCACTGGCTGGAGAGCAGGTTGGCAGAAAAGCCTTGGGGGGCTTTGTGGACACCAAGTGACCCAGATGAGCCAGAAATCCACCCTTGCAGTGAAGAAGACCACCAGCACCCTGAGCTGCATCAAGCAAAACCTCACCAGCAGGTCAGAGGAGGTTATTCTTACTCTCTATTCAGCACCGGTGAGACAAACCTGGAGTGGTGGTTCTGGTTCTGGCCTCCCCGGGACAAAGGAGACATGGGCTTACTAGAACAAGTCCACCAACAGGCCATAAAGGTGATGAAAAGACTGGAACGCCTCTCCAATGAGGAAAAGCTGAGAGAGTATTCTTCTGTTCAGCCCAGAGAAAAGAAGATTGAGGTGGGGTCTTACCAGTGGCTACCTGATGGGCAGAAGTAAAGAAAAGGGAATCAGGGAAAGGGACGAGGAAGGCTTAGGGCAAGGGTAAGGGAACATGATTTTCAGTATGGAATGTAGTAAGCCTCTAGAACAAAAGCTACTACGCTTCAGTATCCTAATCAGGACTGCTGAATATCTGTCTTCAAAATATGCTGTATGTCTCTCTTCAAAATATGCTTAAACCAAAAAGCATGGGTTTGGGGTTGTGAAGTGAAATGCAATGTTTGAGGTAGGCAGAGTTTTGGAGATTGTTATTGCCTAAGTTTTACTCTCTGAGTAACCTAAATTGGTTCTCTAAACTGTTGTGGGTTTTTTGTTTGTTTGTTTGTTTTTGTTTGTTTGTTTGTTTGTTTGCAATTTGCAGACATCTGGAAAAGCAGAAGACAATTAACCCATGGAAGAGATAGAGTCCCTTTATGGTTTTCTGAAAAGCTTTATGGATAGCAGGGGTATTCATGGACTATGTTCATCTCTTCAGTACCTCTCTGAATCTCCTCCTATACAGCTGCATGTGGAAAGAAGTCTGCAAAAAGCCCTTATTGTGATACCCACTGATTGATCAACATGATCTATAAACTGCAACCAAACCTCTTGGGAATACATGTTATAATGGGACTGCATCTTTCTTTCTAGGACGGAGTTGCTGAGAACTGCACTGCAAGGTAACTTGCCCAGGAACTATTTCTCTATTACAGTATGCTACCATCTCCTCCAGCAGGAGGTGTGAGAATATATAGGTCTCTCGTAATGCATTACCAAGAGATCGGGTAAAGCCCCCGTGGAGGTATGGTGTCCTCTCTGCTGGATCAGTGGGTCCTGTGATGTGAAGGAAGAGCCTGTACCAAGGAAACAGAAGATGGAAGCCTCCCTATGGGCTCATGTCTGAAATGCCTCTGAACAGCTGCCATTCTCCTCCTTCATTCCCTTACAACATGCTCGCCTTGAATTATTTCTGCTGGAGATAAAGCAAGACGCCTTGGTGTTATTTCACAGTCTGGGCTCTGTCTTTCTTTGCACACACAGAGTCTGTGTGTAAGATTTCATCATTGTTAAGTGCAGACATGTTGTAATGCCCCAGATAGGCTAGGCAGAGACACTAAGGGTGAAACGTGGGATAATTGGATATCAAATAAACATCTGCAGAGCTTTAGTAGCTAAACAGCAGAGATCTCTTCAGGGCAAATCTAGAAGCAAGAACATCCAGGTATTTGGATAACATGTGGCTTAACAGCTACAGGGGGAGAGACACGTTTGATGGGGCTAGCACAGATGGTGTCTCATACTGACTGTAAGGTATCATAGATAAAGGGTTTTGAATTCTCTGAGACGTTGCAATTAAATTAGATCAAGCTGGTGCTGGATGATGTCAGCTCCAAGCCAGCAACTCTGCATGCTTAAGCTCAAGCTCAGAATGAACTCCTTGTGTCTTCTTGCCAATGATGGCAAAGAGAGCTGCCTCAGTAGGCATGCATGTGTGGTGGTGACTTCAGACGTGCTGATCTTACTGCGACTCAGATATCTGTGCATGCTGCAAAACTAATGATAAATGTTTAAACAACCCCAAACCACTGCAAAGAGAGGAAAAATATATTTAAAAATAAATAAAGAAAGAAAAAGACATAAACCTGACTAAAACTAGTGAAGCCATTTCCCCTGACCTGTGTGCTGCATGTGGTTTGTGGCATTGCACTGGTTTCCTCCTTTCAAGTTTTGCTTGGCCTGCTGAAGAAACAGAGATGTGTGTCCTGACATGTGGCTGTGGGCTGACCACAGACCTCTTCTACTTTCTGTCTGCCTGGGTTCCTCTGGGCTTGACTTGCCTCTTCTGTGCTTGAGTGGCAGCCTGAAGTCCCCAGCGTGCCACCGTAATACTCCTTGCACCTTCTGTGGGTTTGGGTTCAGATCTGGTTAAGAGTTTGTTGGGTCTGGAGGCTGTTCAGTGTTGTCTGGTAAGTATGGCTGTCAAAATTGCAGCTATCTCTGGCCAGACTGTCCATATGCTATCCCCAGGAAGGCCAGATGCTCCTTCCTTTCCTAAGAGTAGTGCTGTCATATCTTGGCTGATAGATCCCACTGCTCTGCTTTGCATGCAGAGCTCCCTGAGCTCCAAGGCAAGAGCCCAGCCTTGACAGCTTCCCAGGTTTGCTCCAAAAGGGGCCAGCTTCTTGACCAAGCAACCCCAGTGTGGGTGATAGGTTGGCTTGCTATGTACAGTAAAGAATAAATATTAAATCGTAAATATAAACAAGAGAGTAAGTGGACTAACAGAGATTTCAAAGCTGGTCTGAGACATATTTTTCGTGTTTAGTGATCACTCTTCCTATTTTTAATGTTGTTCCCTGGATTTATTTTGATAATCTCTTGACTTTTTTTGTCTATATTGTGCCAGCTTCTAGCTGAATGCTTTCTAGTTGTTGCTAATTTCTTTTGGCACAGGCATGAGTCTTACACACAAACTATTACTTTATTCATAGAAGTTTATAGTAGTTATTTGTACCTAAATAATTTCAGTTCAAATGTCGTATTTTTCCTATACAGAAATATTTTTCCATCACTTTTCTTGACACATACGCATGCTAATATGCCTCTGAATTAAAACATGCCTTTTTTTCTTCCTTCTTCAAAAACAGTTCATAGAACTATTTGCATACAAACAGCACAGTAGGTTAAAGTCAACAGCGTATTGTCAACAGCATATTTCTCATTCATCACTTTATTTCTTTCACGTGTTTTGTTCCCTGCTACTTTCAGAAAGCGTCCAAAACTGCAACAATATTGTGGTTGTGGTGTTTATTCAATCTCCTTGCACTTTCTGCAGGTATTTAACCCGAATTTTTGCCTTTTTTTTTCCTCTTTGTTTCTTTGTATACTGTGGTGTGGTTTTTTTTGTTTGTTTGTTTTTTTTGTTTGTTTGTTTGTTTGTTTTTCCCCACATTCCTTGTTTCTTTTTTGGGTGTTTATGTTTGTTTGGTTTGGTTTGTACTATTTTGCAAAAGAAATTGCGTGGAGTTCTGGTCTTTTTTGAAAATCAGTGTCATTATACTGATAGGTATTCTTACATTTCATTATATCACAATTGCCTACAATCTCGGTGTGACTGAAACATTTACACAGCAAAAGACATTAGGAAAACATTTGTGCAGCAAACCTAACTCCCAGAACTTTCACGTACTTTCCTAACAACCTGCAAACTGTTCTGGAGTACCTTATATTCTACTAGTTATTTTCTCTTTAGTTTATCATTGCAGGGTTACAGGGGTTTTAGCTATCTCTGAGTGAACACAAATATGATGATCACAGGCAGATGCATACCATACACGATTATGAATTGTGGGACAAGTAACAGAAGTAATATCAGAGAAAAAACAAGTTGTTTCACATGCAACGTAACTGAAATAAATAATTGGAATGACAACAGCACTTGCTAAAATGTGGTATGTTCTACTGCTTTGGTAGCTATAAAAAAGCATCCGCCTAATTTTGTATATTTTGCAGATTTCTGAGAATGTAAAGCATGCCACTGCCATATGTCACTTAATCCCCAGAGACACAGATGTGTCCCATCCGCTTTTGTTCTTATGTGCAGCATTTTCACTTTTGTCTGTGTCTGCAAAGGCATTATTTCTTTCTTTGCCCTTTGATTTAAAATGCACACCATCGCACCTTCGGGGAAGAGTACTCACATACTAGACAATGGAATCATATCAGCTGCCTCAACCCTGTGTATTTGTGTGTGTGTGAGTACTGTGTATTTGAATACGTCTGTCATTTAAAATCTCTTTTTAATCTGCTTTCCTTCTGGGTAATATTTGACTCTTATCTTCAGCTCTCACTACGCAGATTGTTTTTGCATCTTACACTCAAAACTCATTAGTTACCCAGAGGAATGTGAGAAATGCCTGCTTTTCCTACTCAAAAAAAAAAAAAAAAAAAAAAAAAAGGACCTAATCTTCCTGATATTGGTCATCTCTGCTCTTTTATACCAGATAAAGAGCTCCCAGCAGAGATGGGTATTAAAGGGTATGTGAGGAAAGGTTTCAACTCAAAGACTTTAGGCACATGACAACATGCTAAAAAGAGTATATAGGCCATTATATAATGAAAGGACGGGATTATTTTTTTTTTTTCAGTGGTCCTGATGGCTTGGTGCAGATGTTTTAAAGGCTGAGATATGTGTGTAAGGTGAAGAGACATGCATTAGGATATTAAAAGTGGGATACCTCTCAAATTCATGGCAGTTAGGAGAAAAAAAAAAAAAAAAAAAAAAAAAAGGGGGGGGGGGGGGAAGCTGTATTTTTTTTGTATTATGCTAGTTTACATCATCTCCATGCAACATAAGTGTAGTTAATGCAATCATAGAGGTGGAGGAGCGCAGGAGGAGGGAGTCGGAGCAGGGGTGAAGACTGGGACTCTCCTTGCCAAGACATATTACAGGGAGCTGTGGTTGTGCAGAGGTGACTCCTGCTGGCCTTCCAGAGATCACTGGGGACGAGCAGTGATGGACACCAGTGGAAACAAATAAAACCACACGGTAAAAGTGAGGCACTGGGGACACTGCCATCAGCATGCTGGTGCAGGCTGCTGAATTCCCCACCCACACTGGCTCGCAGAGCAGCATCCTTCCACATCCTTTCACCTCTACACAGTTCAGTACCCAAGCCAGTAAATGAAGGGAAAGCCCTCATCAAAAGAGCACTATGAACCTCACTAATCGAGTGCTGCTAATTAGGCAGCCATGGTGATCTGCACCACATTCACAGATGTCTCTAAAAAGGAGCCCACTCAAGCCCACGAAATACCATTGCTACTGACCATAACCTCTGCGACATGTTTGGTCACACTGCATCGTGCTTCATTTCCACAACAAGATGGTTGTGTGCAACATTTTCACTCTGACCTGTCCTCTGTGTCATCCAGAGCAGTTCGACTGCCAGTGTAGCTTTAGCAACATCACGTCAAGGCAATTGTTTTGAGGCAAGGTCCCTCCATCACCCCTGAGCTGTGAAAAAAAGAACAGCTTTCTCTGCCTAGCAGAGGCAAGTTTGTGACTAAGCAAGAGCACCTGGGAGAGCGATGTCTGATTTTCATCTTTGCTTTCTTCACATCTTGGGAACTTTTTATCATCCTGGGAGATCAACTATTTTTCTCTTCTTCTTCTTCCAGGGTCCTGCTGATCCTGGATTTTTTTATTTTTATTTTTATTTTTATTTTTTTTCTATTTATATTGTGATATTTTCAGGGTAGAAAGTGGAGACTGAACAACTGGTTTGCACAATAAACTGTATATGTCATTCCGGCCTCCAGCACTATTATTATCTACAATGGGTTTATATATAGAGAGATAAAAAAATCTCTTCCTATCATCTCCTCAGCCCCCAGCAGATTTACTTATTTGTTTCCTTTTTTGAAATCATATTACGCCTGCCTGTCCACCTAGGTTTTCCCAGATCTGAGCAACAAATGATGGACTTTTGCCCTTCCAGCCTGTAAACCGTACTTGCACAGCAATTATAACCAGCAAAGGCACTGAGGATTCAAAAGCCAAATTCAGTGATGGCTTCTTCTGCCTTCGTCCTGCATTGTTCAAGACTCTGCTGTGGCCTTGGAGCAAAGTGGGAGGGCTGCACTGCCTGCAAGGCATGGGCAAGGGCAGTCAACATGGACCTGGGAATGTAGAGAAAGTTGCAAGGATTCTGTGTTAGAAACTCAAATGGTGGATGGCAAGAAATGGTGGGTGTCGGGGCCCCGTGAAGGGGGTGTGAGCTTCCCTGCTGGGAATTTTGACAGCATCTTGAACAGCTGCTCATTTCTCATCCTTTTCTGTGCTGCACACCTGAACTGGGAAATATGAATATACATCTTCTCAAGATCCGAAATACGTTACTGCGAGGGAACCAAAACTTACATAAAACATCTGTGGACGAGAATCACCCCTGTTTGAAGCTGCAGTGCTCAGGTTTCACTAGGCCAGGCTAAACTTGCAGCCCATCTATGTGAAAGATGCTGCATTGATAGATAGCTGGTGATAGTTCAGAAGTTTTGGCAGCCAAAGAGGCTGCTATCAAGCAGCTTTGCTGAGGGAAAGAAGTTTTAGTCTTTGGTGGTCCAGGTCTTCAAAGGCAAAGGGAACTGTAAATACAGGCATGAATATTCCTAGCAGGGAGTCTGAATCTATTTCGCACTGAAGACAAAAGCTGCTTCTAGGAGCGTCTCAAGATGATGAGGGAAATGGCTGATTCTTAGCAAATTAGACTTGTGACCAATCAAACAAAGGTCTGTGGAGATCTGACCCAGGACACTTGAAATTGTAAGATGTGCTTTGATTTGGCTCATTTCAGCACAGATTTGCCTTTGCTTATATCAAGTGGTTGAACTCAGGCTGTATCATGAAGGATACAGCTGTTTTCTTCCACACGCTGAATGTCACAAGGTCTCAGTGGCACACGTGTGTTTATTAGCTTTGTTCTGTTTCCATTTCTGGGATGGTAAATGCTTTTGTCTTTCTCTCCTGTCCTGTTTTTTAGGGGATCAACAGGGAGATGAAATATGTTGTTTTCATTGCTGCCTTCTGCCAACCAAAACTGTATCAGCTGACTAACCCTGACTAAGAGAAATGAACTGCAGTGAAAATGAGGTACTCCCAGGCAACGATGGCATGGGAGCCTGATTTTGACATGTTTTTATCTGCCGATTTTAAAGCCTTGGTAACCTCAATGTACTGTTCCTTCAACCCAGTGCCTGCTGAGGTGGAGTGAATCTGTAGCTCTGAGAGATGATTTTAGCTCTGTGGTTTGACTATCCCTGTTTACTGGAATCCGTGAGCAAACCAGGCGTTTGTTTTGTTGGGAATCCATAAGTAGGTTGACTTTGGAGAGTGTTTTTTAATTAGCTTTCTAGCTGACAGCTGTGGAAATAAGCCATTGTAACAAATTATCATTACAATTATTACAAAAACAGACATCCAGTAATTTGCCCCATATCATTCATGTCTGTCTTAGCAATGCATGTGTGAGGGGATCCTTCCTCTCCAGCATGGAGGGTTGCCTGTGAAGTCTCTGACCTCCTAAATTCTTGGTCTCCTCTATAACTTGAGGATAAAGCCTAAACAAGAATGGACACAATTCAAAGTCACTGCCTGGGTGACAGCTGAAGCACTGACAACAGAAAACCATATAACAAACATTTTTTATTATTATTATTTTTTCTCTATTCCTGTTCTTACAGCTGCTCCTTCTCAAGCTAGTGTGCTGATGTCTTTTCTAAAGTGGAACAATATTCAGGGCATATACTTCATTTGTCTTGACCTGCTCTGCCACTCTGCAGGCTCAGGGCAAAAAAAGTTCTTCAAAAAGAGAGAAGGATGGGTAAGAAATGTTAAATGTATTTTCCACATCATTATATAAAAACAACAACAATTTGCTTTTTTTTCCCCCTAAACCTACTGACTCAGAGATTAAAACAATAAGTAGCATCCTACTCCACAGCCAGCATATATTCAGCATCAGCAAGGCCCGCTGCATGACACACAATTAGCTTTGTGCCTAACGAAGCCTCCCTAGAGCAACTGAGGACACTGACCCTATGGAGTGAGTCCAGTGGGTGTCCCTGAGAGGAAGGGCTGCTGGAGCACAGCACATCTAGTGAGAGGTGGAGTGAAATTGGCTTGGTGATGAGAAATCAAAGGGGAGCTCTTCTGGCTGCCTCATCTCTCGCAAGGGAGGGCTGATGGTGATGGAGTCAGACAGTCCTGAGAGGTGCTCAGGCACAGCACCAATCAGACAAAAGTCACATCTTGGGGCTTTTCCAGGAGATCAGTGCAGCCTACTTTCTCTGAAGGATGTTCAGCATAAAGGAGACCACCACTCCTGAGGATCTTCCCAGACTGACTGCACTAGGGTCAACTTAATCGAGCTCCTCTGAGAAGGGGTATTAGACTGGGCAACATTTGGAGGTCCATTTCAGCTGAATTATTCTATAAGTCTATAATCTACAAGTCTACATTATCTTATATTTTTTTCCCTTGCCATTGTGGAGATCAAAGTGACCTAGACACTATTTTTTACATAATCACAGTTGAAGTTAAGGGAACACAGGACGTGGTTTTGTCAAACCAACCTGCAAATTATGGCTTTAGGTTGTTTAAACAGCAACAGACTTCCCACCTACCATTATGTGGTCTTCAAATCACCCGCTAATAAGAATATCATGGTGCCCTGTCTTTGGTCAAAGGGAGGGGAACACAGTCCCTCTTGTCCTAAGTGGTGGCGTAAGACAGAAGGCTTAATGTGTCTCAAAGAAGGAAGGAGGAAGGATGAACTCCTCCCTATCCTCAATGTGAAATGAGATCTCAAGCCTGTACCTTTCCCCTAAGTCCTTTGTCTAAATCTATGCCACATCAAAGAGATAAATAGGGACTTTGGCTTTCTGTTAACTGATTTGTCCTCATGCAACATCCTGGAAGACAACAAGGCCTGTAGACATCTAATTCTGGAAGTCAGTAAGTACTGCAGACATCCATTTTAGTTCTCTGGTAACCACAGTTTCTCTTAGCTGGGAAAGGCCAGTAGATAGCACGGCAGGGCAGGGTCACCTGCATCTTGTGTTTGATGAGCATAAGTACTCATGCTCATTATCTTATTTTTCTATTGCAATTCACTGACTTAATTGTGAGCCGTAGGCAGAAAGACTGTTATTTCCACTTACATCATCTGGTTCGGGTCTCTGCCTTGTTACCAGCTGCTTTGCTCAACACAGAAAGTACTTGATAAGCAACACATTTTCTTCAAGCTATATTTGCTCAGCAATAAACTCCTGCCTACCTGGCTCACTCCCTTGGGTGCTGCTGATTGCCACTGCTAGCTCTACCTGTCTAAGGTGGCTCTGCTCTCTTCCTTTATTAGATTATGCAGGCAGTAGGTATCCTTGTACAACCATGCCAGGAGTGATGCAAAGGTTTTGATCTACTTTAATCACTTCTTAGAGCTGGAGAAACTTTCTTTCTCCCTGCTTAATTACCACCTACAACATCCAATAGGTTACTGCCATCACTAACTCATCCTCTCCTCCACCTCTCTTTGGAGAACAAACCAGAGGGAGCAAAAAGTCTGGAGCTCTCTTTAGAACCTGAATCTTGTGCCTGAAATGGGAGTTTCTGCTCTGAGGTTGTCAGAAGTCCTCCTGTGCTGGAGCAAGGCTGAATGCTCCTGAGGCACCATCAGCCATTCTCCCAAAGACGACTTGGAAGATACCTTCCTGTGCACTGTACCAGCTGCTGGAATGATGCAACCAAGAGAGGATCAGCTCAGAAGATGTGGGGAACTGGGCTGAATGTGACCTTCAGACTTCAAATTAAGAGCATGAAAAGCTCTAAATAATATGACTTTCATATCTGGTTCTAGTCAGGGAAATTATGAGATCTAAAGTTGAAGCTCTTCCATTGACCACCCAAGCTACCATGAAAACACACTATATTCTGTTAAGGCACAGGAATTCTAGCATCTATTCAGCAATGTCTCCTTGGACTAAACCAGTCTGATATTCACAGCTCACTGTGGTTCTGTCAGTCCTATGCAACTGAGGCCCAAAGTTTAGACTTCATATATAGACATTTAAATACCATCCTTCATTCCTCCTGCTACAGAGATCTCTAAACTCCCTTCACTTCCATTTTAACTAGTTCACATTAACAAAATTGTAGCTTGGCAGCAGAATCTGGCCTTTTGAGACTGTCTTGCCAATGATTTTGCTGCTGCAGAAAGAGCACCTGCTTACATGGAAGTGAACCAAAGCCAGTATCCTAGTGAGGATTTGCTCCTAGAGATCACCAGCTGTTTTCTGATGTGATCTCCAGAGCTCATCTAAACCAGCAGAGCCATGAGAAACCAAAAGAGGGGTACAGCACAAGAATTCAACTCTGTACTCTGAGACAAAGAAAAGTTGTTTTTTTGTTTTTTTTTTTTTTTTACCAGCTCAGTAAGCCAAGTCAGGTTAAATTACTTCATCATTTACATCTTCTAGGTGGTAGTCTTGTTTGCAGCATCCTCTGCCATGGGTTTTGTCCAACCCAGCTTAGCCCTCCATTCCCACAGGATTGCAGGGTATGAGCTCGATCCTTACTTTGCCTTTGCCTTGGCTGAGCTTTTCAAAACACACAGCCGGAGTAGGGCCCTGATGTCAGCCTACAAGGAGCAAAGAAACTAAGAGGTCTGACTCTGCTCTGTGTGGTGTGTATGGCACTTTTATGACTTCACTTAAAAAAAAGAAAAAAAAAAAAAAAAAGGACATAAAAGTACAGTAATTAAAATACATCGGTTAGCTGTTCAGCTCAATATTTAGCAAAGTGTGTGTCTAACTCCTGGGTTGTTCAAACCCAGCAGGTGCCCAAGCACTGGGCTAAAGGTAATGCTCCTTGGGGATGCTAGGTGCCTGTATGGTCAGTGAGGTATATTTCTTGGGAGGAGAACTCCCCTACAAAGTCATTTGCAGCTGTGCCATGCCTCTGCCTGAGGTTGCTATGAATCTGATGGACTCACAGGGGACTTCCATCCTCTGGATGCTCCTTCAGGAAGCTGATGACGAGTTTGCCTAATTTCACTAAGGCATATATCCCAAGAAAGCACCACTAGCTCCAGGTGCTTTGGGAAGGACAGATGCAGTGACCTAAGAAGAAGGGCACAGCTCCCAGCAGTAGCACAAGCAGAGCCGGGATGAGGTTGCTGAAATGAAAATTCATGGGGAAAATAAAATCAAATAAAATAAATCTTGTGTTTTTTGTTTGTTTGTTTGTTCGTTTTTTGTTTTCCTAGTCCTTTTAACCACTTCCCTGTCAATCAGCCCTGCAGGAATTTTCAGTAGTTGAGGAACTGCTGCGAATTCTGTTGAAACAACCCAGCACTACCTGCGAGTGATGTTAGTTATGACAGGCTTGCTGTGAATTCCACGAGTAGTCTTGTGGGAGTTCATTTGAAGCTTACTACTAAGAAGGCTCCACTATTGACAACATGTTAATAGCATCTTGATTTTTCCTCTGTTCTGCCCCAACTGTCCAATTTCTGTGGATTTTCTCTTTTCTAGAAATAAAATACATAAATACCCATAGAGCAGAGGGTAAATAGGGAGCACCTTCATTACAGGTTCATTTTATTCTGTATTAGCAGTTGTCTATAAAAGCATATACTTGTAAACTTCTGGTAAAAGCACCTAACAAAAAATCCCCTGAATTATTTATAAAAGCTGTTTGAGTCTTCATGTGCTGCTCAGAGAAACTGAACATCCTCCTTGGTGAATTAGTGATTACTCAGTATTCAAAAGGCCATATTTTAAGTGTTTGAAATAGGACTGCACGTAAGCTGAGTTATATCAATAGCCAGCAGCCATCACTTCGATGTTAGTTCAGCTCTGAAGTAGCACGGAAATGTCTTACCAACAAAGATAACAAGGTTCTTAATCAAGCAAGGGGGGGGCAACATTTTCTGCAATACCACGGCTACATCAGGCAACTGAAATGTGGAGCTGTAATAATGACATGCATAGTTGTTCTGAGGGTTCAGATAAACTAATGAGGAATTAGGGTGACTTGTATAGTCCAGTGCAACAACACGAATATGTAACTTTCCAGTGCACCTGCCTGTCCGAAGTATGTGGACTACCTTCCCTGTTTTAAAAGGCAATCCTCCTTTCTCTATGTAGAAACCATGGGTAACAAAACACGGTCCAGCACACTTGCAATGCTCAATTTTAAAATTTGTATTTGCTGCAGGCAGGAATGTTTCACCAAAAAAGCTGTCAGAGAGCAATACAAGTGTGTTTTGTGTAAAACCCAGAACATCTTTCAGGACTATGGCTATTTCAATCTCCCTTCCCATTTAAAAAATCTTTGTCATTAGCATTGCATTCCTCTATGCTTAGAAAGAGTCACACAGATACTACTTTTGTTTGTAACATGACAAAACTTCAGATGATAGCCTGATCACAGGTTAGACAGCTTAGACTACAGCAACCCATTATTATTTTTATTAGGTATTTCCAACTTACACCCATCACTGCCTGAAAGGACTCTTTTTAAATGAACTCAAAGGTAGAAGAGAAAAACGTTAAACCACAAATAGCGAAGTCATACGTTTATGCAGCTGCGTATCTTACCAAATAATGCACAGAAAGTAAACAGTTACTAATTTTCTTCTGGTTATATTTTCTTTGTAGAACAACATAATTTCAGCATCACACCTACAGGGTTCTCACAGCCATCCTGTCCAGTCTGGAGTTATAACTTCTCATTCCCAAAATAAACACTGATAGAATAAAATTATAAAGGAGAGCAAGAACATTTTCCACTCCAAATGCAAACATTTAATTTCTGAAAGTGAAAATGGCTCAGGTTTCATTTAAAAAGCACACCTTTTCCTTTCTTAAGAAAAGGTGCACAGTAGTGTAAGATATCCAGACTTAATCAAACTTATTACAAAACTTTTCCTAACTTCAGTACTGCACCCTGATGAAGTTTAAACTACATGCAGAAAAAAGTCCTGAAAAAGAGCTGGGGTGAGTGTGACTGGTGTTTATGAAAGAAATTATTAAAACAAAAACAAACAAACAAAAAAAAAAAAAAACAAAAAAAAAACAAAAAAAACAGACAACCACAGATGAACTTACCTTTAAAGAAAGACAGGAACAAGGATGCCCAGAGACATAGTCCAGAATAAAAAAATCCCAAGCACTTTTCTGTGAGCATTGTCAAAACTGGCTGGGTATCCCTCCTGAGCAGAAGGTGAAATAGGATCAAGTCTTGGAGAGAGCCTGCAACGACTGATGGATTTGGCAATTAGAGTAAAAAGGCACCAAACAAAAAGCTTTCTACCAGGAGAGAGAAGAGCACCTGCCTGTGTGCTTCTCCAGTCCCCAGGAGCCAAATCAGCTCAGTGCTGGGTCAGTCAATCCAAAAACAAAGGAGCTGGCTACTTTGCTTGGGACTCACAATCCCAGGCACTCTGAGCCTTTCCTTGGTCAGAAGCAAATGCCAGCAATCCCCGCACACAGCTGTGTGTGTGTTGCAAGGAGGGGGAGCTGTGCTGCCTGGGAGATGCTTTCCACATCCCCAGATTGTACCTTACTCGAGACAGCACGTCTGCAGCGCTTCCAGTGCTTGCACTCGAGTGCCTCTAGAGCTGCTTCCCAGAAAAATGAGTTTGTGTCCCTCTCTGCTCTCTCTCAGCTGCCAGTGTGACTTGCAGCATGCACCTGTGGCATGGTCTCCCTGCGATCCACCTGCCCTTTCTCACGGGAGGAATGGTCCAGGTGCAGAAGGTGGGGATAGTGACCCTGGACAGTCTCACGCCCTCTTCAGTTTTCCCTTTTCCTATCTTCACATCCATTGAAGGCAGGCAGCTGCTCTCTGTGCCCCTTCCCGAGCTGCCCACTGCTCCTGGCTCTGCGCTGAGGAGTTTTACACACACCGTGGCTCCCCCAGAACAGTTCCTCTGCTTCTCCAATTCACTTGGTCAAGACGCAGAAAAATCTTGTAGTTCTTGGGCAATTTTGCCAGCCTGTGGTCTGTGCTGGATTTCAACAGTCACTGTCTTCATCCTGGCTTGCTTGGGGGTAGGAAGGATGTCTTGCACTTTTCTGTCCATTTTAACCAGTACCAGCTGGACATTGTGGCTGGGATTGAAATTTGTGCACCCTCCCCCTGTCCTCAGTTCTGAACTGGGATGACGAGTCTCTCCTGAATGCACACCCAGACCCTGCTTGTCTCTGCCCACACCTGAATTGTGTTAGGTTTGGGATGCAGATGGAAAGGAAGAGGGTTACATCTTCCATGCATGTAGCTGTCTGTTAGCACTCCATCCCCTTTTCTTCTGTCCAGCAAACCTCCTAAGAAAACCCCACACTAACACCTCAAAGCAATACAGTTCTCTCGTATCCTAGAGAAAGACATGGCAGGGACATGCAGACGTAGAGATTTCCATTGGGCAGATTTGGACTACTCACCCATAAAGACAGATAACAGGAGCCTCCAGGGCATGCCTCAACTACTCACTAAGCTCTACGCTGGTACTGAATGGCTTATACAAAACACAGGCTACCCCTTAGTGCTGCACCTGTAGCTAAGATGGGATTTGTCAGAGAATCAAAGGATCAAAGAATGATTGAGGTTGGAAGGGATCTCTGGAGGTCATCAGGTAAAAGCTCCCTGCCCAATCAGGGCCACCTAGACCGTCGCTGAGTACCACAGTTGCAGTGAGCAGGAGGGAGGCCTGGGGCGATGGGGATGGGCACGGGCTGGCCCCAGGCAAACCCTGGCACCAAACCTCCCGCTGGGAGCAGCTGCAGAGCTGCAGGCCTGCGGCTGGGCAGCACGCGCTGTCAGGGGGAGCACAGCAGTGGGGCCGGTGCCCCTGGGGAGGGGAGGGAAGGGGAGGAGAGCGCCGAGACGAACACCCCAGCCCTCCTGGCCAAGGGCAGCATCGCCGTGCCCCAACCCCAGCAGACCTCACAGCGGGAACGCGAGGAGGTGGTGGGCACAGCAGCAGGAAGAGGGGTAGATGGCAGTAGGGCTGGGGATGGCGACACCAAATACATTGTTAGCTGCACTGAGACTTTATATATATATGATTTGTTTTCTACATTGTATAGATGTATTTCCTGAGGGCCTTCCGTGTGTCCCATCTGCTGGCCCGGCCCTGTTGTGGCCAGCTCCTGGGGTGCTGCCCTAGTGTTGCCGGCGGGGTGGCCTCTTCTTGGCTGCTGGAGAAGAGGCCTGGGACGTGGGGGCCCTCCTCTTCGGGGCTCGCCGGGGCCCCCTTTCGGGATGGTCCCTGCCCTGGTCTGCTGTGGAGGCTCCAGGCACAGCCTCCGGTGTCTACTCCTGGGGCGCTTCTTGCGCCAGGCTGGAGGGGGGGAGGCCGGGACCCCCTTGAAGGGCAGCACTGGAGCTGCCCGCAAGTTCCTCTGTGCTGGCTCCAGCAGCGTTGTTGGAGGGCTCTGCACCAGGACCAGGAGGCCCCTCTCGGGAGGCAGAAGGCCTGGGGGCAGCTGCGGGGCTGCCTGCCTGTCCCATGGCAGCACGGGAGCCCTCCAGGCCCAGCAGGCGGTGGGCCACCCAGCTGCACCGCTGCACGGTGATGCTGATGAGCCGGTGCACAAAGCTGGCTGCGTGCTCCGGCATGGAAAGCTGCAGCAGCTGCACCAGGCGATCTTCATCCAGCCCCAGGAGGCCCATGGCGGAGGTGAGGAGCTCTTCCACCATTTGCGCCTCCACGTGGTCAGCCCCATGGATGCGCCTCAGCTCCTGGCGCAGCCAGGGCAGCACGGGACGGATGAGAGTTGGGTGGTCTCGCAAAAGGGAGGCCCAGACTTCAGGCTGGAGGCCTCCCACAAGAGCCGGCCCTGCAGCTGATGGCGGAGATGCTGCAGGGTGGTGACGGGGGTTGGTGGTGGCTGCGTGGCCATGAGCTCTCCCAGCCGGCTGGGCCACGAGGGATGCCTCTGCCGGCGCTGGGATGACGACCTCCTTAAATTTGTTGTCTGCTCGCACCGAGTGCACGATGGAGCTGACCCTCCTCTTGCAGAGGGGGCACTCGGGCTTGCTCTCCACCCACTGCTGGATGCATCGGAAGCAAAACTGGTGGAGACATGGCATCACGTAGCCCGCGTTGTCCCAGGTGTCAAGGCAAATGGGGCAGCGGCTCTCCAGTGCCGTGGCCATGCTCTCCAGCTGCTGCAGTGGGCTGCGTGGAGCAGGCGATGAGGGGCTGCTCCTCCTCACTGCTGCTGCACCAGCAGCTGTCACGCTGCAAAAGGCAGAGAAGAGGCCACGGTTATCTGCTGGTGTGGGGGCAGCTGGAAGAGCGGTGCAGGTCCCCAGAGGAGGAAACCCTTCCAGCTGCCCAGGGCCCAAGGGGAGGTGTCCCCACCGCGCTCACCTCTGCTGCTGCGAGCGCTCGTCCTGGGTCTCCCGACGGCCCGAACGAGGCAGGGCCGTGGAAGAAGCTCTGATGGCTCTGGGAAGGGCACTGAGAGCTGCTGCAGCAACTCCCAGGGCACGACACCAGCACCAAGGCCAACCTCGCTCCTCACTCCAGACCTCACGTAAACGCTCAGCCGGAGTGCGGGCACTAGCCGGCGCGGTGGGACTCTGCGCCCGCATATGAGCAGCGAGGGCCACGCAGTCACAATGCATTGCTCACAGACGTCACAGTCCATCGCTTGGAGACGCCACCAGCCACCCGTAGGAGATATGCCAAGGGCCCATCCTCACCTCGGCAGCTCTCTGACCCCAGATTCTGAGGCCTCCCGCAATGCTTGTGTCCACTCCGTGCCCCCCAACTTTTGTCTTGTCCGTGGCACTGGTGTTTCCCAGCAGTGCGGGGTCCCTGGCTGTGCCTTCCCAGGGCCCCGTCCAGGTCACCTTGGCTACATCATGTGTCTTCAAGCACATACACCAGGAGGGTCCGTTCGATCACAGCTCGGGCCTGCCTCTGAGGCTGCACCCCACAGTCCCTCCAGTCCTGCCCATCTCCAGCACTGCTGGCCTGCCCTCTGGGCTCCCGTGCTTCCTCCCATGCTGGGTGGAAGTCAGCCCTCTGCTTGCTCCCAGGGACTTTCTCCCGTCTGTCTTTACTCGCTGGGGAGAGCAGGGCTGATGGTGCCCTCTGCTCAGCACCCATCAGGCCTCACCCAGGCACTGCGTCCTTTATAGGGTGCTGGGCAGGAGACACACGGGGAAGCTGCAGGGGCCCTGCCAGGAAGGCCTGTGCAACCAGGGCTGGGTCAGCATGGCTCCGAAGAGGTTTAGGGGCACCTACCAGCACGCTCTGGTGCCTTTGGGGAAGGCATCAAGGAAAGGGGGCCTGGCTTCCCACAGCAGTGCCTGGTGAGAGAGGGAGGGGCAGTGGCATCAGATGGAACTGGTCAGGTTCAGGCTGGATACAAGGGAAACAAAAGCACAAGGATCAACAAAAAGTCTAAAAGACAACAAAAAAGGAAAACTGAAGCCTGTTGCTGACTAGAAGCCACATGCTGGAGCAACCGGCGACCCAGCCAAGGAGATGGAAAAACTGCCAGTGAAGCAGAAATATTGTCTGATGACCACAAGCACAGGCAGGTTGCCAAGTGTAGAAAAGGCACATCTGTCAACCAGCTCAGAGTCTTCCACCTAAGGCCAATCCAGGAGATCTGAAGTGATCTCCAAAGCTTAGGCCTCTTGTGTGATACCGTCCAGACCAGGAGGAAATACAGAGGAAATATACTTTGTGCTGCTTGCAAATATGGCACTGGCGCTGTTTAACATCTGTGTTGGTGACACGGACAGTGGGATCGAGCGCACCCTCGGCTAGTTTGCCAATGCCACCGAGCTGTGTGGGAAGGGATGACACTCTGTAGGGAAGGCATGCCATCCAGAGGGAGCTGGACAGGCAGGAGGGGTGGGCCTGTGTGAACATCATGGGGTTCCACAAGGCTAAGTGCGAGGTCCTGCATCCGAGCGGGGGCAATGCCAAGGATAAAGAGAGCTTGGGCAGAGAATGGATTGGGAGCAGCCCAGAGGAGAAGGACCTGGGGGTGCTGGTTGACGAGAAGCTCACCATGAGGCAGCACTGTGTGCTTGCAGCCCAGAAAGCCAACCGTACCCTGGCTGCACCAAAAGCAGCGTGGCCAGCAGGGCTGGGGAGGTGATTGCCCCCTCTGCTCTGCTCTCCTGAGACCCCACCTGGAGCACTGCGTTCAGCTCTGGGGCCCCCCAGGAAAAGAAGGACAGGGATGCATTCAAATGAGTCCAGAGGAGGCCACAGAGATGATGAAGGATCCGGAGTACTCTTTCTGCAAAGGCAGGCTGAGGGAGTTGGGGGCAGCCCTAAGTTTTGGGTCTCCATTTGGTGAAAGGGGTTGCACCCAGATGCCACCATGGAGACACCACAGGACACAGTCACTTTTCCTAGGAACTTTTTGTGTTCAGTTCCTGTGGCCCCTTGGACTGGGATGGATGTAGTGCTTGGGTCCCAGCTCAGCTGTGGGGCTGAGCGGGGCTCAGCACCCCCTGGTCGATGTCTGCAGGGTGATGGGGTCACACAGTTCTGCTCAGCCCCGGGGTCTCTGCCTGCCCTCAGCAATCAGAGCAGCACTTGGGAAGAAAGTGCAGCCTTTTCCCTGTCCAGCCTGTTTGATTTGGGAGACCAAGGCAGTGCCTTTTTGGGACAGGAAAGAGGATGCACCCTATTGCCCAATTCCTCCAACAGTGTCAGCCCACAGAAATACAGACCCCAGGCTGAGCAGTGCCCATGCTTCAGGTTCCCTGGACAGCAGCACCCGTTTCACCTCCTCACCTTCCGTGGCATTTATTGCCATTGATATGATGCCCCTTGAGCCTCCTCCGGGCTGAACAGTCCCACCTCTCAGCCTCTCTTCGCAGAAGAGGTGCCCCAGTCCCTTGACCATCTTAATGGCTCCACATTGGACTCTCTCCAGGATGTGTAGGTCTCTCTTGCACTGGGCACCCCAGAACTGGACACAGTACTCCAGGTATGGCTTCAGCAGTGCTGAGGAGAGGGGAAGCATCACCTCCTTCAACCTGCTGGCAACATGCTTACTAGTGCAGCCCAGAATACCACCAGACTTCATTAGAGCAAGGTCGCATTGCTGGATCGTGTACAACTTCTTATCCAGCAGGATACCTGCCTCCTTTTCTGCAAAGACATCTTTTAGCTGGGTGGCCCTGGCAAATACTAGTTCATGGGTTTTTTCCCCCCTGATGTAGGACTTTGTACTGCTCTGAGAAATAGTTTTGAAAAGAGGTCATTCTCCACAGCTCAACAGTTCTGTGGGCACTCTGAGCAAAGCATTGGGTTTGTTGACCTTCAGAGGCCCCTACCAGCCAGCAGGATGCTGTGACTGTATGGACAGGGCGATGTCTGCATCCTGCTCTCATTCTGTCAGTGCCTGTACGTCTGTGTGAGGCCTGCACCAACCACAGAGGTATCTCATTGGCTGTCACCAGACTGCTCTCCAGGTCATGCAATTTCTCCTTAAAGTCAGACTTTAGCTCTTTATTTACAAAAATTCCTCTCGCTGTTATTGTCTAATGCTCTGGGGCTTGACAAATGTCAGAGTGAAGAACAGGCTGTCTGATCACGCCTGTCCACTAGTGAGGCCCAAAGCTAGCCAGACCAGCCTTTCCTGAGCCTGCAAGTAAGTGTGCAAACAGACACCTGTAGCAGGAAAATATCCTGAGAACAACACTCCCAGGCAAGAGGTCTCCTGAGGGTGGGACTAAAGATTGTGTTCAAAACATATTCAGGCCTCACAGTGATGTTTCTGGCAGCAACTTTTGATACTACAATGTCAATGGAAAGGTATGACTGCGTCCTCCCTGGAAAAAGCTCTCGTGTAGCCAGGGATGAGAAATGAAGAGGAAGAGAAAGGGCAGTGAAAAGCCCGAGGATGTAAACAGCTTCCTTGTGCTTGAAAGGGTGCCTTCTCTCCGTGGACAGTTGTCTTTGTGTTTCCCAAGAGGAAAAATGGACCAATGTCAGATGGTTTAATGTGCAGTCATACACTCTTACTTCGATGGAGTTTGCAATCAGCAAAAGATCTCAGCCTGTAAATCCAGGCCGTTTTCATGCATGGATAAAGCTAACATGTGGGATTGTCTCCTACATCTAGAAAAAGTTGTTGAGCATCCGTAGAAAGCCCTGGGAAGGATGTCTCATCCTTGGCAGTGCTTGTCTAAGAGCCCAACATTAATGCTGGATCAGTATGAAAGAGGTCGCATTTTTGGAAGTGGCATTGTAAACAGTCTTGTGGAACAAGAACCAAAGCTGTTGTTCAACTAAAGGGGAGGAAATTCTGAAGATGAAATGTTCTTCTTTCTCAGCACAATTGGTTCTGAGATCCTCTTCTTCTGAACAGCTTCACAGATAAGGAAGACAGGCTGTTGCCTCCACCACATTTTAGAGAATCCAAAGTATATTGGCTTTAACTTGATTTGAGTTCATCATGTGAACTGTACTTAAAATCTGAGCCTCTGAGATGTCCCCACTGGTGAATCCTAATGCAACTGGCACCATGTGTGACCTGGCTAGACCCAGACTAAAGGCAGAATTTTGCAGGGGATAGGAAAGCTCCTGTCAGGCCTCAGGAATCAAAACAGCTGCTTTTTGGTCATTCCAGTCCCTTTTGTAATGCCATAGATAAGGCTGAACCTAAAGGCCATATGTGGGGATGGTTGAGCTGGTAATGCCATAATGCTGACTGGTGTTGTACGAAGGAAGTTTTGCAGGAGGAAATTTGATGCAGAGAAGTACAAAAATTGCAACCTTCACATTTTAATATGGACAGAAAATTGAGGGGACAAACAGTTGATAGTTCAAAAATAATGAACTGTGCTCTGAAAAGGAGATAAAATAGATTAAACAAAATAATCTGATATGTTCCTAATAATAACCCACAAAAATTGCTGAGAAATTCTTCTGAAATGAATCAAAGCATGCTTTCCCAGAACAGAGTACACTTTTCCCAGAGAGAGAAGATGAAACTCAGACATTTTTTTACAGACTCAAAACTGTACTAAAATGATAAATAAAAATAATAATAATAAAATAATAATAATTTAAAAATAAAAAATAAAAAGGGGGAATGATAGAGCACATTTTGTTCTAAGGAAGGGATTAAACAGGCAATCCAGTTAGGGAACTAAAATAGGGTAAAGAAAAGGTAAATACAATTTTGTAATGGTATGGACAAGGAGTCTTCAAATGCATTATGTCAAGTAATGCAATGCAGTCTGCAAAAAAAAGTTGCTGTTGCTGTTAGGAGATAAACTTCAAATCAAAAAAGTCTAACAGATTACAGCTGGTAAAGAAACAGCATGAAGTGTGATCTTGTAGACTTTCAGTGCTACAAGTGGGGAAGCTGATGGCATGCACTTTGAGGAGTGTGTGGGGAGGAAACATATGTCAGTACTGAAGAAGGTGCCATTAAGGATTAGATGCTCTGCAAGAGGAACAGAGAGCTGTGAGGATGCATACGCATATCTTTTTGCAAAATGGTGTGGAACCAACCTGATTAGAAAGGGTTGTGATTTGAATAATGTGTGTGTGAATGGGACATGCAAAACTGTGCTGAGAAGCCCCAGGTGCTGAGAGGCCCCAGAGTGACAGTGATAAAGAGGCAGATGACCACTAGCTGGATTAAACAGCAACTGAGGATTCACAAAAACACTTTTGACACAAACAAGGAGTCGGATTGAAAACAAGTAGGAAAGAAGCCTGAACCTTTGTGATGGCGGAGGAGGAAAGCAGTAAAGAGAGAAGCAGTCATGTCATTTGGCAGTGCCAGAAGTGGAACCTCCGGCATTGCACCTTGTGGGGAGACTGGCTGAAACACACATAGTTGCTTTGTATTTATTTATTTATTTATTCAAATTGATTAGCAGCAGAAAGTTTCTGCGGAGGAAGACAGAGTAGTTGTAGGATGAAGGCAAAGGGCTGCTTACATTGGCAGTGCTGCTGAGACACAGGTTTGGCAAAGTACACCCTGCAGTCTTTCAGGTAATAATGAAAGCATCTTTGAATGCTTGCCTGAGGGCAAGTGTCTTTTGAAAAGAGAGGAAAACTTACAGGCAGGCCCTGTCAGCAAGACAAGGGCAGATGTAGATGTGCTCTGTTCCTTTTTAACCTCAAGGGTGCACAGTCAGGGAAGATCTTGATCCTTTCTCAGGATGTCCATTGGGGTACACACCTCATTGCTGTTTCTTCTCTGGCTGCACTTAGTTATGCACTTCAAAATTACTTGAGATTCCTACTGTGCAGGGGAAAATATATAAATATATATATAGCCAGCTATTCTGGTTTCTTATATGTATATTAGAAACATAAATCTAAAATATATATATTAGTAACCAGAATAGCTGGGTAGACACTTCAGTTCTAGCTGTTCCAGTTCATCACATCACTCCACTGCTCTCATCCCCATCTCTGTTCTGACACAAACTTCTGCCCTACCTGAAGACATGTAAGATTTCCTCAAAGGTCCTGTGTTTTCTTAATCCACATACATGTTAGTCCCTCTTAGCCCAGAGACACCAGGGTCCCGGCAGTGGATATTCTTACATTTGAAAGTGTCATTGTCCCTGTTTCAGACAACTACGAGCGACTGGAGGAGACTCTGATGAATCAGGACTGCTAACAAGATGCTACGTTAGAGGTATGAGATTTGGAGTTGGCACAAGTGGTTCTTCATGAGCAGCAAAGCCAGCATGCTGTACTGAGTTTATGTGGCAAAATTTTGATAGCATGGGGAGCTAAAGAGGTGGCCTCTGTGACAAGAGACATGTGTCTGCCCCTGTGTTGGACAAGAGCCGGTTCCACCCAGCTCCAAAATGGACCTGCCACTGGCCAAAGTCAAGTGCATCAGCGACACTGCTGGCACCTCTGTGACCACAGATTCACAGAACCATTCTTCTTTGAAAAGAGCTCCAATATCATCTGGTCCAACCATCGCCCTACCACCACCATCACCCACTAAATCGTGTCCCTTATATTAACTATGTGATAGCATATGTGATAACATAGTTAATATAAGTTAATATCATAGTTAATCACATTATTAACTATGTGATAACAGTTAAGAGAGGGAAAAGAACACTGTACAGCTTCTGTGGCAGAGGACTGAGAAAAATGTGAGAGAAACAACTTTGCAGACACCAAGGTCAGAGAAGAAGGAGGGCAGGAAGCACTCCAGGCATCAAAGATTCCCCTGTAGCCTGTGAAGAAGGCCATGGCTGAGCAGGTTATCCCCTTGTGGGCAATGGAGGACTGTCTTTGAGCAGATCTCCCCCTTGTGGGCCGCGGAGGACACTCTTTGAGCAGATTTCCACGCTGCAGCCCACGAAGAACCCCTCACTGGGGCAGGTGGATGTGGCCTGAAGGAAGCTGCAGCCCACAGAGAGCCCTCCCTGGAGCAGGCTCGTGGCAGGAACGGTGTCCCGTGGGGTCCCACACTGGAGCAGTCCGTTCCTGAAGGACTGCTCTCCATGGAGAGGACCCACACGGGAGCAGCCACAGGGCTGAACTGAGCACACGGTGCGCTGCTACTGCTCCATGTGAGACCCCAGGCCTGTATGTGTGTCTTCAGCCTAAGCAAACCACCACCTCTTTCCCCACGTACATGTATGAGGTGCTTTAAATGAGACTGTGTAGCAATACAGTCCCAGAGAAAGAAGAAACCACGGTGTTTCACCACCCGCTGCTGCTCAGAGCCGTGACTTCTGTGGTGCACTGGCAGCTGAGCACCCATGGGTGCTGCTCCCACAGCGGGGCCAGCCACGCCAGCAGCGAGCAGGCCGTGAGTGCTGCTCGCATCCAAATCACATCCAAACTGACTAGTAAACTCCCCTAGAACAGGAAGACCTTGCCACAAGGATATTCATAATGCCTACTTTGAAACTAAATGCAATGTGTTAATAAGCAGCTTTATCTAGTTTTATCCAGTAGGCCAACTGCAATATTAGCAGTTTGGTGCTATGCATACAGAATATTGTCATAAATAAAATAAAATAAAATAAAATAAAATAAAATAAAATAAAATAAAATAAAATAAAATAAAATAAAATAAAATAAAATAAAATAAAATAAAATAAAATAAAATAAAATAAAAGGTGAAGGCAATACCCATTGACACTAAAGTCACTGCTGATCCTCTCACATTCCATTGTAAAGCAAACCCAAGAAGCCACATCAGTAAAGCTGGGGGTCACGAATTGCCTCCTGTTAGCTCAGCCTCAGGTATTTTACTCATTGTAGATTCAGGTTCTACTTCCTCTGGAGATTTTTCATACAAACACGGGGAGGATATTGTTTGTTGTAAAACACCTTATGATCAGAAACTTCAGAAACTTCCTCCTCCTCCACCGAATTTGGTTCAGAGATATCCTGCCATTTCCCCTTTTCCTTTACAAGACATTTTAGAGTGTCCCACTTCTTGGTTCTAAGAACCTGTACCAATCTGGATCATCTGTGAACTGCAAGGTGGAAGACAAATAAAAACGGAGGGCTGATGGAGCCACTGAAAGGCAGTTTTCCATACAAACATTCTCAAAAGTCTTAATTAGAAGATTGTAATTTGACTGATGCCTGTGGTTTACTTGCCTCCTTTGAAGAATAATCACTTGCTTTGACAGACCCTGTTCAGTTTAAGTCACTACTTCTACGTACATCCAGCACCAGCTGAACTCAAAATGCCTATAAACTGCAAGAGTCATGACAGAGGAGGACATTCGCTCTGCCTGCAGGCAAATGTACCAGATGGGCAGCCTTGATTTTTCATAAGACTATTTAAAACCAAGTTTCAGCATGTCACGGACTCTCCAGTTACACAATAGTGCCACAGCAGGAGTAACCATGCACTCTGGACAATGCTCTTGCCTGGTTGTTTACAGCAACCCCCCAAAAGGGGAACAAAACAGCTTGTCTAGGAGTCAGATCCAGAGAGAGATGAAAACCAAGTCCACTTCCATCAGACTGCTGAGTAACAAGACAGTTTTTTGAACCATGACATAATATATATATATATATGGGGATATATATATATATATATATCCCCATATATATATATATCCCAATGACTGAATGCTGAACAGATCACAGTACATTTTTTCCCTGCATCAGCAACTGGAGCGAAGGCATTCCTTTGCAATGCAACACACTGAGCAATCTCAATTCTGCTCATGCAGGTGGAAGAAAAGGATTTTTGCTACTCAAATAGAGACAACCGGCACTATTGATCTAGCTGGGACTCCAGAAGAGTATTTGGCTTCTAACTATTACTTTGGAAAAAGACAAATTTCCTTCCTCACAAGGTTGTAACTGATCTTTGCATTGCTGATTGGGGTGAATGGTGCAAATGTGCAGCACATCGCCTCCCAAGGAGGCTGGAAGGTGTTTCCTGATGGTGACATGAATATGTGGCTTATTTTAGCACTTGAAGCCAAGCAATACATTGGCAAAAAGCTGTGCTATCAGCTACTCTTAGATGATTGATTTCACCCGTTTTCATCCTGGGTTTCCTCATCTATTCTTTTTTCCAGTGACTCTATATTCCAGGACAGAAAACCATGCATTTATCAAGCAGCCTTAGACAATACACATTCTGGGGACAACCACTGTGAAATGAGAGGTCTTCCTTGTGCATAAAGATACGAGCCTGGTCCTTGAGTGTTGACCACTTGGAGATGTTGTAAACTGGCACATGCCTGGTCACAAACACAACCCTTCAAAGCCCCTCCTTTACCAGGGCTGTCTGTGTAGCAGTGACAGGGTAAAGTGCTACCTAAACCAAGCCAAAATTCACAGAATCATGGTTACAGGCACATATGCTCCCTGGGGTAACTGTAGTCTCTCATGCTGCTCCACGGGAAGATGCTAACTAAGCTGTCACCCCTCTCCAGGGCTGGTCCCTAATTCTGATTCCTCTCAGGGCAACAGTGCTCAACTCACATTGCTTTTCTGGTCTGCCATTTAACAATACTCAAAATTGGAACTATTTAAAGACTTAGTGGATGAGATCCCCTGGAACACTGTCCTTAGGGACAAAGGAGCTGAACAGGGATGGCAACTCTTAAGGATGCTTTTCTTAGAGCACTAGAGCTCTCCCTCCCCCTGTGTAAGAAAGCAAGCAGGGAGGGCAGGGAACCAGGCTGGCTGAAGAGGACAGGGATGCTGCTTGGATGTGCAGGGATGGGATCAGGAAAGCCAAGGCACAGATGGAGCTGAGCCTGGCAAGAACAAGAAGGAGGGATTTTATGGGTACATGGGCCAGAAAAGAAAGGACAAAGAGTGCGTACCCCCTCTGACGGATGACGAGGGAGGACTGGTAATGACAGACATGGAGAAGGCTGAGGTACTCAGCAACTTCTCTGCCTCAGCCTTCACTGCCAGGCAGTTCCCACATCTCTCCAGTGCCCTCTAGGCAACGGCTGGGGGAGCAAATTCCCTCCCGCTGTAAGCAAAGAGCAGGTTGGAGACCTCCTGATGAAACTGGACAGGTACAGGGTCTGTGGGGCCTGGTGCCATGCACCCCAGGGGCCTGAGGGAACAGGCAGATGGAGCTGCCAAGCCTCTCTCCATTGTATTTGGGAAGTCCTGGCAGTCAGGTGAAGTCCCTGGAAGTGAATGAAAAAAGCGAAACACCACTCCCATTGTTAACAAGGGTAGAAAGGAGCACCAGGGGAACTACAAACCGGTGAGCCTCAGCTCTGTGCCTGGTAAGATCATGGAACAGATCCTCCTGGAAGCAATGTTAAGACACATGCAGGACATGGAGGTGATCCGAGACAGCCAGCACGGCTTAACAAAGGACAACATAAATTATAATTTTCTTATTAAAAAGAATGGAGAGGGACTCTTTACTCGTGTAGATAATGATAGGACAAGGGGTATTGGTTTTAAACTGAAAGAGGGGAGATTTAGATTAGATGTTAGGAGGAAATTCTTCACTCAGAAGGTGGTGAGGCACTGGCACAGGCTGCCCAGAGAAGCTGTGGATGCCCCATCCCTGGAGCTGTTCAAGACCAGGCTGGACGGGGCTCTGGCAAATGGGATCTACTGGGTGGCATCCCTGCCTGTGTCAGGGGGGTTGGAACTAGATGAACATTAAGGTCCCTCCCAACCCAAGCCATTCTATGATTCTATGATTAATGATCCTTGTGCTTTTTTTATGATTAATGATTGTGCTTTTGTTTTCCTTCTATTCAGCCTGAACCTGGCCAGTTCCATCTGATGCCACTGCCCCTCCCTCTCTCACCAGGAACTGCTGTGGGAAGCCAGGCCCCCTTTCCTTGATGCCTTCCCCAAAGGCACCAGAGCGTGCTGGTAGGTGCCCCTAAACCTCTTCGGAGCCATGCTGACCCAGCCCTGGTTGCACAGACCTTCCTGGCAGGGCCCCTGCAGCTTCCCCGTGTGTCTCCTGCCCAGCACCCTACAAAGGACGCAGTGCCTGGGTGAGGCCTGATGGGTGCTGAGCAGAGGGCACCATCAGCCCTGCTCTCCCCAGCGAGTAAAGACAGACGGGAGAAAGTCCCCGGGAGCAAGCAGAGGGCTGACTTCCACCCAGCATGGGAGGAAGCACAGGAGCCCAGAGGGCAGGCCAGCAGTGCTGGAGATGGGCAGGACTGGAGGGACTGTGTGGTGCAGCCTCAGAGGCAGGCCCGAGCTGTGATCGAACGGACCCTCCCGCTGTATGTGCTTGAAGACACATGACGTAGCCAAGGTGACCTGGACGGGGCCCTGGGAAGGCACAACCAGGGACCCCGCACTGCTGGGAAACACCAGTGCCACGGACAAGACAAAAGTTGGGGGGCACGGAGTGGACACGAGCATTGCGGGAGGCCTCAGAATCTGGGGCCAGAGAGCTGCCGAGGTGAGGATGGGCCCTTGGCATATCTCCTACGGGTGGCTGGTGGCGTCTCCAAGCGATGGACTGTGACGTCTGTGAGCAATGCATTGTGACTGCGTGGCCCTCGCTGCTCATATGCGGGCGCAGAGTCCCACCGCGCCGGCTAGTGCCCGCACTCCGGCTGAGCGTTTACGTGAGGTCTGGAGTGAGGAGCGAGGTTGGCCTTGGTGCTGGTGTCGTGCCCTGGGAGTTGCTGCAGCAGCTCTCAGTGCCCTTCCCAGAGCCATCAGAGCTTCTTCCACGGCCCTGCCTCGTTCGGGCCGTCGGGAGACCCAGGAGGAGCGCTCGCAGCAGCAGAGGTGAGCGCAGTGGGGACACCTCCCCCTGGGCCCTGGGCAGCTGGAAGGGTTTCCTCCTCTGGGGACCTGCACCGCTCTTCCAGCTGCCCCCACACCAGCCGATAACCGTGGCCACTTCTCTGCCTTTTGCAGCGTGACAGCTGCTGGTGCAGCAGCAGTGAGGAGGAGCAGCCCCTCATCGCCTGCTCCACGCAGCCCACTGCAGCAGCTGGAGCGCATGGCCACAGCGCTGGAGAGCCGCTGCCCCATTTGCCTTGACACTTGGGACAACGCGGGCTACGTGATGCCATGTCTCCACCAGTTTTGCTTCCGATGCATCCAGCAGTGGGTGGAGAGCAAGCCCGAGTGCCCCCTCTGCAAGAGGAGGGTCAGCTCCATCGTGCACTCAGTGCGAGCAGACAACAAATTTAAGGAGCTCATCATCCCAGCGCCGGCAGAAGCGTCTCTCATCACCCAGCCGGCTGGGAGAGCTCGTGGCCACGCAGCCACCACCGACCCCCGTCACCACCCTGCAGCATCTCCGCCATCGGCTGCAGGGCCGGCTCTTGTGGGAGGCCTCCAGCCTGAAGTTTGGGCCTCCCTTTTGCGAGACCACCTAACTCTCATCCGTCCCGTGCTGCCCTGGCTGCGCCAGGAGCTGAGGCGCATCCATGGGGCTGACCACGCGGAGGCGCAAATGGTGGAAGAGCTCCTCACCTCCGCCATGGGCCTCCTGGGGCTGGATGAAGATCGCCTGGTGCAGCTGCTGCAGCTTTCCATGCCGGAGCACGCAGCCAGCTTTGTGCACCGGCTCATCAGCATCACCGTGCAGCGGTGCAGCCGGGTGGCCCACCGCCTGCTGGGCCTGGAGGGCTCCCGTGCTGCCATGGGACAGGCAGGCAGCCCCGCAGCTGCCCCCAGGCCTTCTGCCTCCCGAGAGGGGCCTCCTGGTCCCGGTGCAGAGCCCTCCAACAACGCTGCTGGAGCCAGCGCAGAGGAACTTGCGGGCAGCTCCAGTGCTGCCCTTCAAGGGGGTCCCGGCCTCCCCCCCTCCAGCCTGGCGCAAGAAGCACCCCAGGAGTAGACACCGGAGGCTGTGCCTGGAGCCTCCACAGCAGACCAGGGCAGGGACCATCCCGAAAGGGGGCCCCGGCGAGGAGGGCCCCCACCTCCCAGGCCTCTTCTCCAGCAGCCAAGAAGAGGCCACCCCGCCGGCAACACTAGGGCAGCGCCCCAGGAGCTGGCCACAACAGGGCCGGGCCAGCAGATGGGACACATGGAAGGCCCTCAGGAAATACATCTATACAATGTAGAAAATAAATCATATATATATAAAGTCTCAGTGTAGCTAACAATTTATTTGGTGTCACCATCCCCAGCCCTCCTGCCATTTCGGCCTCTTCCTGCAGCTGTGCCCACCACCTCCTCGCGTGCCCGCTGTGAGGTCTGCTGGGGTTGGGGCACGGCGATGCCGCCCTTGGCCAGGAGGGCTGGGGTGTTCGTCTCGGCGCTCCCCTCCCCTCCCCAGGTGCCCGGCCCCACTGCTGTGCTCCCCCTGACAGCGCGTGCTGCCCAGCCGCAGGCCTGCAGCTCTGCAGCTGCTCCCAGCGGGAGGTTTGGTGCCAGGGGGTGCCTGGGTTCAACAAGTCCAAGCACCAGGTGCTGCACCTGTGTCGGAGCAATACCAGGCACGAGAGGAACTCCTTGACAGCAGCCCTGTGGAGAGGGATTTGGGGGTTCTGTTGGATGAGCAGCTCGACCTGAGCCAGCAGTGCGTGCTTGCAGCCCAGAAGACCGGCTGCCTCCTGGGCTACATCAAAAGCAGCGTGGCCAGCAGGGGAGGGAGGGGATTGCCCCCCTCTGCTCTGCCTTTGTGAGGCCTCACTGGGAGTGCTGCATCCAGGTGTGGAGCCCACAGCACAAGAAGGACACAGGTCTGTTAGAGCGTCTCCAAAGAAGAGCCATGAGGATGATCAAAGAGCTGGAGCACCTCTATTGTAAAGAAAGGCTGAGGGAGCGGGGGATGTTGAGCCTGGAGAAGAGAATGCTCAGGGGTGACTTTATTGCAGCTTTTCAGTTCTTAAAGGGGGCTTTTAAAAAAGATTGAGAGCAACTTTATGCTCAGGCAGGCAGTGACTGGACAAAGGCAGATGGACTTGATGATCCTGGTGGGTCCCTTCTATGACTCTAAGGGGAATGGTTTTAAACTAAAAGAAGGGAGATTTGGATTAGATGCTAGAAATTCTTTATTCAGAGGACGGTGAGGCCCTGGCACAGGCTGTCCAGAGAAGCTGTGGATGCCCCATCCCTGGAGGTGTTCAAGGCCAGGCTGGATGGGGCTTTGGGCAACCTGGTCTGGTGGGAGGTGTCCCTGCCCATGGCAGGGGGTTGGAAACAGGGGATCTTTAAGATCCCCTCCAACCCAAAGCAGCTCTATGGTCCTATGATTCTGTGAATATCAGGTGGCAGAAGTGAGTATTGTCTTGCTACCACATACACAGCCTGGAGCTAGAAGCCATCCTGAAAATCCCAGTTTCAGATCGTGGTCCTGGGAGGCAATGGTGGACAGGTATGTATGAGGGATTTTTGTATCACGTGTGTGGGGAGAGGCAATCTGGTGAGCAGGCCTGATGCCACCAAGTCAAGCTGTGGGCAGTGATGACCAGCTTCAGCACAGGGATCCTGGCAGGCCAGGCCACGAGGGACTAAGGATAAAGCACAACCCTGCTTTCTCTTTTAAAACCCAGGCAGGGCACTGGTGCTACAAGGTGCAGGTGTCTTCTTTCACCTCTTAGGCAGAGTCTGGTTCCTCTTCCTTCCTCACATGGGGCTTGGTCATCAGAGCAGGGCCTGGATAAGGGGTTCCCTGCTCACAAGCTGCTAACAAGGAAGGAAATAAAGGGAGGGAGCTTGTCCTGCACTGCTACTCCTCCCTCTCATTGCTTCTACTCTCTCCTGGGCTGCCACTGTAAACGTCTGAGAGACAATAAAGCCAAACTCTTCAGGCTGAGGTCCTGTGAGAAGCACACACAATGCCCTGAAGCTCAGCACCTGAGGCTGGGTGTCACACAGCACTCTCGGCCACAGTCACACTTAACATCTTAGCAAGGAGAAAGGGCTGGATCCCTTCAAAGGGTCTGCCTTGCCCTTTGCTCTTTGTACCAGCTTTGTGGTAGCATCCTAAATATCTTCTCCATACAGAATAATGAGTGCTTACAGCCATCTGTATGCACCTCTGTGCTGTCTGCTATGGCTGTACCCTACCAGGATAAGCAAAACAGAAGAGCCACAGCCACCTGATCTGCAGCAAAAGCACCAAGAAAAGTGAAAGTGCAGCTCCAGGCAGGCCAAGAAAAAGCTGAGGCAGTACAAAGCTGTTCTCCGCTACGAGCCTGGCGGTGTGATACCCCTGGGCTAGAGGGCTAGGGGTCGGGATGCAGGGGAAGACCTGACGAGGATGCTGCTACGCCACGGGGTCTGGAGATGAGAGAGGAGATGCAGCAAGACTTGTATGTGTGCAAGAGCAGCAGCATGGGCCTCTCTGCGCATCCTATGGGCTCAGCCAGACTCACGCGTGCTGGCTCCGTGCCCTCAGGCTAACTCATGTCAAGTGCTAGCGCATGCACCCTGCCCTCAGCGCTCACCCCAAGCAGCACCAGGCGCATGCGCAGTGCCCCTCACCCCGCAGCACCGGGCACAGGCCGCAGCGCAGGCCCCGTGCCACTGTCAGTGCCCCCTTGCTTTGTGGGCCTCAACGCTCCCAAACCTCACTTCAGGGCACCTGAAATGTTCTCTGACACTCCGTGGCTTCCGCACACTGAGCCATACCCTGCATAAATGCCCCCAAACACCTCAGTCTCTATGCCAGGGGCCAAAAAAACCCTAAAACTTGCTGCAAGGCCCCATTTACCCCACACACAGAGCAGAAGTATCTCTAGCGTTCCCCAATCCTGCCCAGGGGCCCATACACCTCCCAGACCATGCCATGGGGGCTAAATACACTTCCCCAAATCTTTCAACAAACTTTAAATATCCTCAAACTCTGTGCCATACTTACAGGCTCAGAGAGACTCTGTATCCAGAGCAGTTTTCCGCAAAGAGCCCCAAATCCATTCCAGCCTCCCCCCCCGCCCCTTTCCCCTTCCCCACACATACAACTTACTTCAGGATTCCTAGAGACCTCCCCAAAATCCTACCACATGGCCCTGAACCCTGCCACAAAAGCTCCCAGAAACACGGAAAGCCACACACCCTGTCCAAGTGCTCCTGAAGCCCCCAAACCTGCTTTTTGCCCAAAACACCCAAAGTGTGCCCTGGGAACCCAATAGTTTCAACCAACCCCTCCAAGTGGATGTCCATAGCCAGCTAAGGACCACAAATCCTGATCAAAAGGTCTCTGAAGGATGTTTCCCAGCCCCTTATCATATTCTGGTACCCCCCCAAACTCCCAAATCATGCCAAAATGCTTCATTAAAACCTGTCAGAAAATTGCTAGGATCCTGAGGCACCCTTATAACCTGCTTCAGCCCTCAAAGACCTCAAAGTCATCAGCCCTTATACCTTGCTCAGCTGCCACCAAAGAGCTCCAAACCCTGCCCCACAGGTCCCCAAACACCCAGTGATCTGTCCCAAGGGGCCTCTACTGCCAAACGCTGCCCCTGGGTCCCCAAACATTGGCAAAATGAGAGACACCAAACACCCCACACCTGTGCTAAAGCCCCACGTAAGCAAATCCTCCCAGCCCCATAAAACTTCCCCAGACCTGCCAAAACCATCACCCAGGGTCTGCAAAGGTCCCAGACCATGCACAGGTACCTTCAGAGATGCCCAAACCTGCCCTTGGCTGCTGAGTGACATCTGCCCACCCCCAGGGCCTCAAAACACTCCTGAAACTCAAGCTCAAACAGCTCCAAACTTGCTTCAGGACTTCCAAACACCTCCCAGTTCTATCTCAGCATCCCTAAAGAACAATAAAATCTCTTCAAAACTCTCACTGGTTCCTTAACTACCTCAAGACCCTCCAACACCTTTCTCTCATCCTGTCCAAACCCTGTCCAGCCTGGGTTTCCTGCTCTCCTGCAGAGGCCATCTGATTTCCCATTCTCTGTGGAGCACATGTTGTGCAGCCACCTCCAAACAGAAGAGGCACGGAGGTCTGTGAAAGAAGGAGCCAGTCAATGAACCCAAACCAAACGTTACTCCTGAGTACATGCATATTCATCCGTCAGCTGGGGAACTGAGTATCTTTTCCTTAACAACACATTTCTTGTTAGTGATTAATTTCTATGCAATATTCTTTATTCTTTCTTCATTTCCCATCCTGTTGACACTGTGCTCGATGATTTATGAGTATGACATAGCCGATACCATCTTTTCAGCATGGCTGGCTATGGTCCTGGGTGGCTCCTAGTCACAGAGAGGAGGTTGATGAGACTCAAGCTCTTTGAGAAGAGAGGTCAGGACTTTAATGGGCTTGTTTTCTCTCTTCACAATTTCTTCACTCGTGCCTGACGTTTCTATGCCATTGCCTCTGTCCCCAGACAGGGAGAGGAAGCCTTCTCTGTTCCTGACACTCCTTAGGGCTCAGACCCCAACCACCTAAAAATGCCCTAGAAAGCTTCACACGCATGGTGAACCAGACACCCACGGTAGGACGTGTAGTGTGTCAGCTGTTAGATCCATTTGGCACCATCTGCAATCTGCAAACAACAGGCACCCTAAAAGTTTGGGTCACACAGTAGTGGTGGTAGTGGCAAGAGGAAGGCTGAAATAGAGCTTGGTGATTTGAAATGCATCTGCCCAGACTTCTTCTTAGAAGGAAGCGATGCCAAAGGAACCAAGGAGGGTTTTAGCTCAGAAGAAGAGCTAGGGAAGGGAACAGGGAGAGGTTGCATATTTTATTTTATTTTATTTTATTTTATTTTATTTTATTTTATTTTATTTTATTTTATTTTATTTTATTTTATTTTATTTTATTTTATTTTATTTTATTTTTATTTCTGAACAGAAATGAGAGCAGGTCACTCTTTAAAACAGAGATAAGGCAGAATGGACCAGGTGAGGCAGAGTGAAGTTTCCACCATTTCTCCCTGCAGGCGTGCTGTGTTATGCCCTTTCTCCAGGGGGGATGCTCTCAATTAAATCATCTCTTTTATTAAAGGAACATGTTATAGCAAACTAAATCATATCAGTACTGTCCATCACATGCTAATAAATCTGAGAGTTCCTGAAATAGGATCTCAGAGTGTGTACATGAGGGAAACTTACCCAGGCAGAAAGTACTATAAGAGATCTTTCGGCTTGTTAATGTTTTGCCTAGCATCTTTTGGGGTGCCATTCCCACTAAACCTCTCAAGTAATCTAGTTTTCTTCTAGGCACTGAATGTGAACAATAGCTCAGTTATGCACCCTTAATAAAGGTGTATCACAGTATAACTTCAGCTATGGTGGTAATTAGGCCAGCATACACCCATGCCCAGAATTTTTTTTTTTTTTTTTTTCTAAAGACAAACTGTGATATTAGCAGAAGCAGTACAAACAGCTGATGGTGCAAGCTAAGTATTTGTGTGAACTACCTGTCTCTGCTGTTAGCAGTACTACAGCGCCTCTACAGCACGCTGCGAGGGTATGACAAACCCTGAGGTGGAGGAGCAGCCTGCTCCTCTTCACATCAGCAGTTCAGAACTAGCCTCACACAACTGTATGCCTCTGCTGGTGGAGAAAAAAACTCCCCTTTCAAATCTCTTTTATATGATAGGATGAAGAGTGCCTTAGCTAGTGCGACGCCGACTCTGACCAGGACGACAGGTTTTGGAGATGCTTTAGTCTCCTCTCTCCCTTAAACTGTCCTTCAGCATAGAGCTAACTGCAGTTTAACCTGCAGCTAATTTCACACTGCCTTTTTAGAGATCTGGGGTAGCATTTATCAACATTTCAATCACAACTTAACTGCACATATGCCAGATCAGTGACCTTTGGCTTGTGCTGTGTAGCAGATGTGATGAACTCTTGGACCTACAAAATACTTGATTAATATAGCGAAAAAAAAAAGATGACTCTTTTTGTAATGTTTTCTTAATCCACCCTTTATTAAAAAACATAAGCATTTGTAAATATATAAAATTATAAAGTACCAAGTGCTTTTTGCTTCCCAGTACAGTAGGACTCAGGAGAGATGGGTAAATCTGATGTTAATCTGTTCAGTGTATTAGGTCCAGTGCTGCAGAAATGGTTAATTTCATTCCTCTGACAGGTCCAAAGTTACCTTGTTTTACCTCAGTTTAAGACTTCCTTCCTGCTCCTCTTCATGATAAGACATCAGTGCTTATCAGGGACAGCAAGGCTGTACCTGTAGGAACTAGGAGACTCCATGGAAGGATGCAGGAAGTTGTTTTATAAATGGAAAGATAACCAGTTGCTAATGGGAAGGAGAATTCAGGCATTGAGAGAGCTATTCTTTAGTGTTTATCGGGTAAAGTGCATTCTTTGCTATGTGATTATCCCCTAACTGGACTGGAGAAAAAGAGCCACTGTATTTTCAGAGGTCCAATTTACATCAAGTTCCCTTAATCAACAAATACTGAGATCCCCTCTGCAAGCTGCATGATATGAAGCATCGCCAAGTCCCACCCATCTTATTTTTTAGCACCAAAATGTCATAGGGTTAAAAGTCCTCAGGCTGTAGGTTTAGACCTCAACACCAGAGCAGGACATTGGGCTCCTGTGCAAGCATTGTTGTAGAATGAAAACCAATTGTACCCACAGAATCACAGAATCACAGAATTTCTAGGTTGGAAGAGACCTCAAGATCATCGAGTCCAACCTCTACCCGTTGCAATTTGTAGTGGAACTGAACTCCAAACAGGATCTTTTGTGCTACCAACCATCTCTTCAAACACTGAGCAGCTGTTGCTTGTAGAGAGAACTCCAAGGTTCTTGTTGATGTTGTTTCTTACTTGGTCTTCTACCAGAATCCCCTATTAGCTGCAGAAACTCGTGAAGGCGTCCTGCATTCTGTGTGGTCACCTTTGCCAGGTCTTTTTCCAGCTGCTGCCACACCATCCCCCCCAAAGTGAGCTGCTTTCTCAATATTTTTCTGTAAGAGAGCATGTCTTCGCTTGGTGCAGTGCACAACTCTAACCATAAGGTTCATCTTCTTGTGAAAAGCTTGAGCCATTGGAATTGTTGGGCAGATGGGGAAACATCCAGAGCCCAAAACAAACTTTTCCTGAATGTCTTGGCATATGGCAGGGGACAAGAAAGGGCAAGGAAGGCTGTTATGCTTAACTTCTGCTGCTCACTGATTTTTTTCTTTTACAGTCAGCACGGCAGGCAGCACTTTCTTTTTCCTGTTTCTGTGAGAGGACAAAGTGGATATTGCAACAGATTTGTGTTACAGAACATATACCTACACCTCCCTGCTGCAACAGAAAAATTCTCTAGCTCCTACCGAATAATTATTTCCACACTTAGAGTGGAAAAGTTGCTATACAATATGGGAACCGTAGTCCTGAAAGGCAAGTTCTCTGGCAGGTTTGTGATAGCAACCTTCACCTCTCCAAAAGCTTCACTCCTGATCCATGTATGTGAAAATGAAAAAAAAAGGCTGAAATATGATGCTTCACTCTTCTGCGACATTTCTTCAGCTTGAATCATGTCAGCTAAAAAACCCTGTGTAGTTATCCAGTTCCCCTTTGACCTCTGGCAGCACAGCCTGTGTTACAGCCCAGACACACAAATAAATACAAGATAGGGAGAAGATCAGCGAAGGTGCCCCAGTGACTGCTGCAGCCATTCTCCTCTGAAATCCAGGGTGCTTCTTGTGCAGCAGGACCCACGCACCCCAGTCTGACAGCAGAGCACTTGCAGTCTTGGTCCCTGCCCATAGGCCTGAGTCCTTCCCTAACTAACTGGGCCCTTGGCATGCCCCTTTCAGCCTTGTTAGGCTTCGGGGACATCTGCTGATTCTGTATCTTCTGTCCTGACCAAATCGCTGTTTGTCTCCGCATTGAGCCGCTTGTAGTCTGTGTGGAAGAAGATGACGTAGAAACAAGCCATGGCACTGCAGAGGCCAGCCAGCACCAGCACTGGAGCTGCAAATAAGATGATAGACTTTTAGCAGGTCAATCCACACATCCCAAATGGTGCAGAAGGCTAGAGGTCAGCTCCCTTACAACTGCACAGCCTGGGTGATCCCCTCCCAGAGGCTACCCTGAGGACAGCGTGCAGCTCCCAGTGAGGCCAAACCTCATGTCCCACAACAAGGGCTTTGGAAGAGGATTTGAGTGAAAAGTGGAAGGCTTACAGGACTCGTGTCCTGCATGGCTCACAGGCTGGAGGTCTTACACCAGTGCACACAGTGTGTTTGTGGGAGTGCATTTGCATGTACCTGTGTGCGTATGTGTGTGGACATTTGTGTGGTGGGGGCAGGTGAAGGATGTTACAAGAAAGACTTAAAACACCTGGGCTTCATAAGACCTCACAGGTAGCTTTGTTTTGTTATCTAAAAGCAAGGTGTATCAAAGGATCACTAAGGATAAACTTTAACTGAGTAAAAAACTTGTGTCTTAAAACTTGTGTCTTGCAGCTTTTCTGATGAAAAAAAAAAAATTATACAATGCCTGGAAGTAGATATGTTCTTAGTTAAACAGTATCTCAAATAAACACCTCCACACGTTTCTCCACATATATGTCCCTGCATGTATCAAACCACAAAATGAGTAGGCTGGGTAGTAGGGATGGGTATCTAATCATAAGCTCTGATCTGATGAAGAGGAATGTTGCAGACCTTCAGACATGAAGCAGCCAAATTGCTTTTTGGGAGCAGTTACTGTGATGACTTGTTCCCTACCTGCAAGCGGACTGGCTTATGGGGATTTCTGCTCAGCTGAGGATTTTATACAAAGGTGTTTGGCAGCCGCTGTTATGGCATGTCCCTAGGACTTGCTGTCATGTAAATATGAACCAGCTGAGAGATCAAGACCAGAGTTTAGCTTACAATGCAAAAAAAAAAATTTGTTGTGTTCCAGTTTCTATCAATTGCTGCCTCTCCTCCTGACCAGCTTGGAAAGGAAGGTGAATATGGAGTACGTGTAAGTCAGAACAGAGCTGTACAGGCATGCTACTGACCCGGGCAGCCGCGTGTGCAGATGCAAGGGAATTGACTTTCAGTCAGTGTCTGTGGTCTTGACCTGCCACACTGCCCAGCAGCACGGGCTGTGCTGCACAGACAGGGTTGTGTATCCCGTGACCCCAAGCTGTTCTTCCCCCAGGAGCAGCTGCTTGCGAGCTTGGTGAAGCTCAGGTCTCTGCACAGCAGCTGTAGGGGAAGGAACTGTAACCCACAGCCAGCAGCAGCTTTTTTGGCATCTTAGAAGTCTTCCCCATGTCAGCCGTTCAGGACTGTTTTAGCAGGAGCAGCAAGGGTGCAGAGGCAGGTTGGAAAAGGTGGCCAAAAGGTAGGCTGCAGCAGGAATAAGTCTTGCAGGCTCCCTCACAGTGAGATATGGGCAGGAGCAGGGGACAGGTAGGGTGCAAGCAATTGCCCAGCATTGTTTCCCAGGGATGTGCTTACTTGTCCAGTCCAGGGCTCCATCCTGGTCAAGGGCGCAGGTGGAGGATGGGTCCTCAGAAACACGCACGGTGAGGGCTTGTAGCAGAATCATTAAAATCACACCTTCAATCTGGCTGTGGGGAGAAGCCAGCATGCAGTGACTGCCCCTGACCCACACACAAGTGGAACTGGGCCACCTCTATCATTGCTTAGGGCCTAAGCTCAACGGCTGGCTGGGTTAAACTTGTGTGCTTACCTTGCAACGAAAATCAGTCCTGTCGAGGTGCCTTCTCCCACAGGGTAGGAGCACTCCACAGCCAGCTCCATGGCAATGGGGTACATGGCAAAACCAAAGAAACCAAAGACTGAGCTGGCGATGGCCAAAGCGATGGCCTGACCTCTGAACCGGGATGCCTGCAGGCAGAATAACAGCACCAAAGTCTCAGTCTCAGGCACTGCTGCACAGAGTGCCTCTGAACCCATCACCTGCAGGAAGTCCCAAGTAATTTGGCTGTCAAACTTAACCACGGAGAGAGACAGGATCAGCACAAATATCTGAAAAATGTGCATGTAATTATAATACTGTGACTTGATTTCCTGGACAGTAACTCTCCAGGAGTGCACTCAATTACCAAGAGTGTATCTCCAGAAATACATGAAACAGACACTTCTGTCCTGACAAAAGCTAACATTTCAGAAGTGGCATTTGGAGTGGGTTACATAAGAATTCACTGGGTTACTACAGCTCAGTACACACTGAAAACTACTCCTTACCATGTGAGACTCATGTTTGCAATATTGGAGTACTTCCAACAAAAACCCCAAACCAACATACAAAACCACCTGAAACATCTACAAAACCTGGTGATCCGTTTACTGCCCAAAACAGTCTCATTCCTAACTCTTGTGGAAAAAGCATGGCCTTGTCCCAGTGCTAGTGAAGTGAAGGGTGTAACTCCTGAAGCCCCTGTGCCAGTACCTCCTTCTGTAACTATGTTTTGAATTACCACAGAGGAACACCAGGTGTCTCTCCTGGCACAGCTCCAGAGGCCTGGATGGAGCTGGTAAAGTCAAGGGAAACTGTGTGTCTGGAATCCAAGTTCACAGCATCAGGGCATCAAGCAGATTTGGATGGGTGGTTTTCATTTTACTAGGCAGGGAAGTGGAGGAGAAGTAAGGAAGAGGGGATCCAATGTAAAGGAGTAAATGGCACCAATTTATTTATATCCTGCAGCAGTCTGATTGAGGCTCCACTGTTCCTCTGTGAAATCCACAGGAAATGTTTTCTCTGTGATTTCTTCTAGGATTTATCTAAAAAATCCTAGCCCTTGTAGATAATCCCAAAGTAGACCATGTAATTTAGTAAATGCTATGGAGTCAAATAACCCTGTTCTGAGTTGATGGTTTATTAGATGGCAACAGAAGTAAGCCCACACGTATGGTGCAATGCAAGTGCAAACTCACCACTGCAAACACGATGCTGGCAAGTGCGCTCAGACAGAAACAGATCTTGGTGGACTCTATAAAATTCCTTGTCCGGTCGACATACAGTCCTAGCAGGAAGGCTCCCAGCAAACCAAAGACTGTGAACAGTGCACCATTCAGGCCGGCAAATACCTGGAGGGCAGAAAAACAAGTGGCCAAGAAAACAGAGTGGTTAGGAAGAGGTTTTAATGTCACTGACCCATCCGCCTGCTGCCAGTGGATCATTTCCTGAGGTAGAGCAAGTTTCCCCCAAAGGACTGTGAGTAGCAAATAACTGGGCCCAGAATCACATGCTTGTGGGCAGGTGGGTCACAGCACCACGGTCTCAATGGACAACAAATCTTGGTGAGCCTGAGAAGGAAGGCTGGGTGCAGGGCAGGCATATAGACGTGCAGACCTATCAGCTGGAAAGTTACGAGGACCTCAAGAGGGGTACAAGCAGCAGGACTGAAGGGGAAATGCAGGAACCGGAACAGCCCCTTGCTACTGCACGGAGACAACAGGAAGAATCTCACCTGTGCACGCCCTGTGCTCAGCTGTAAAAGCTGCACCTGGCCAGAGTCCAGGAAGGGATGGGGAAACAGAGCTGTTGCAGTACCTGTGACTTCCTACTGCCTTGGCTTCGTGCAAGACTGTCCAAAGAAAAAAGGAAATTGCACCAGCCTGCCTTCCATGTCCTGCTCACTCCAGGGCCCATCGGAGCCTCCATCCCCCTTTGGGAAAGATGTCAGAAGGCTGCTTAGACACCAGTGCTCTGGAGTGCTTAAGTAAAAATGGAACACTTTTTTTCCTAAATAGTGTTTAGGGAGAAAAAGCTTTTCATTTGCAAATGGGAGCCTGGCCAGAGGCAGTAACAAAAACACAAATCATCCATTACACTGAAAGATTGCCTGTGCATTAATGTACTGCTTAACCTACGTTAAATAATACAAGCAAACAAGATGTGAGACACTGCATCATATTCATTTGAACCTATCATAGATGCTGTGGATAGTGGGGATGAAAGGAGGAAGACTCACATTTGAATAACCCTTTTCACAAAGGATTTGTTCTAGTAGAGCTGAAAAGCAGGTAAACATCCCAATTCCTCCTCCAAAGCACACCGCCAGGATGATGTAGGGCTTGTTCCTCAGGAGCTAGAGAAAAAAGTTAACATATTTAAACAAGCAAAGGGGGAAGAAAGGCCAGGCTGTGACAAATAGATCTGAGGATCTGAGGCTTTGACCCCTCAAAACATTAAGGGCAACCCTGTGAGCACTAAGTTTGCCTCTCAGTGAGCACTGAGTTTGCCTCTCTTCTGTCAGTTCAGCCAGCAGACAAGTAAAAGTTGAGACCATATAGGAAGTAGGGATCTCTTCAGTGCCCCAAATTCTTTCTTTGCTTTGTCACATGCTGTCCTACCCATTACCACGTCTGTTACCACCTCAGAAGGCTCAGATTGTGTGGTCCTCTTGGATGAGTTCAGATGTGCCTGTTAGCCAGCTGAACAGCAGCCAGCCAGAGGCTGAACAGTCAGGTAATATCTCTCACGGCTTTGCTGTGAGCAGCTTCTGCTCCCTGAGGAAGGAAGAGAACCTGGTCTCCTTCAGGAGGCTGTCTGTGCCAGGTTTGGTGGAGAGCAATTCAGTCTGCTTTGTCAGCAGATACCATAGCGCATCCCTGTCTGGCAGGGCTACATCCCTCACCTCAGCACTGTTTTCTCTCCGTGCTGCAGCACTTACCATTTTGAGCCCTGTGAGGAATGGCTGAGAGGTGGAGTTGGTGGCACTGGCTGAAGGAGGTGTTGGAGGAACTTTCTCGTGAATCCCCACAGCTGCTAGAGCACAGGCTGTTACCGCTGGGATGGCATAAACACCCAGCTACACAACACAAAGCAAAGACACGTTACCAGTCTTTCCAGCCCCACTACTTCCAAATATATAAAGAAGCTGGACCCCAATCAGCCCAGCTGGCTGATTAAGCCAGTTTTCATTTACCATCAGTGGGATGTGCTTTCCTTCAGGAACTAGTATAGGTGACAGCACGTTTGCTATGAGAATTCCCAAGGGATTGGCTGAAAGAAAATCAGAGAAAAATACATTATTCATGCAAGCAGTCACAATCACCTGTCAATCCCCACTACCAAGTCAGCATCGGAGTTGCAGTATGTAACAGAGCAACAAGCATGGACAGACCAAAGCATATATATGGAGAAACCAGGAGGAGAACACCTGTGAGAAGATAACAGTGCTGTGTCACTGTTGCCACATCTGTTCCCCCACCCTCAGGAAGTTCCATCGTATAAACCCATTTTCCTACAACACCTAACTCATGTAACAAGAACCTGGTTTTCATTGATGAATTATGGTGTCTTCACCCTCATACGGCTGTTCCAGTAAGGGCTAATCAGAGGGGACAAAATGAGGATGGGCCAATGCACGTCATCTGTCCTGATGTTATACAGCAGCAGCAACAAATAGAGATGCTCCCCCCAGGCAATCTTACCTTACCAATCTAGACTCCTACCTGAATCTGGAGCTAGAAGAGTATGCATGCTAGCCCTAGCTGGGACATTTCTGAGTTCGGTGTGATGCCCTCACGTGTCACCTCCTCAGCCTTCCTCCAAGTTTAATGTCTCCTGCCTACTCCACTGCCACCATGATTTCCTCACTCTCTTCACACATTGCTGCAATATGATCAGCCATTGTCACTGCTATCCAGCCTTAAAACAGAAAGATTAATCTTTCACAGTAAGCAGAAAAACAGCATCCTATAAGCACTTGCAGTTCAGGAGAAGGAGCCAAGTCACAGTTGGTCCATCTCAACTTTCCCCCACAAGCAGACTGAGTACACCAATAAGGTGGTAGGCAGCAAGGAGAATTGCCTGGCCACCTTTCTGTGCCTGATATGTTTGTCCATTTCATTCTCAAAAGTAACAAACATGCCATGATCTGGTAGCTCTGAGAACATATGGACATTTAGTCCAGAAAAAAAAAAAAATCAGCAAAACAACCCTTTCAAAACATGAGAACCTTTGCTACTGCTGGGTTGTGCATTGCGTTTTGAGAAGACTGTCCATCCAGGGCACAGCGTGTGTCCTGCGTACACCTCCTCCAGTCCTCAGCAGAAGGCTATTGATGATGTGCAGGACAGCCCAGAGCTCAACCACTGTAAATGAAGGACTCTGCTGAATTACAGCAATGTTTTATGTGGAACTAAAGTAGTTCTTCCAAAGGCAAAAGTGCACACAGAATCAGCAAAACAATCAGTGAGGTTGGCAGGTGCCTCTTGAGATCTTCTTGTCCAAGCCCTCCTGCTCATACCAGGGTCAGCTGCAGCCAGTTGTCCTGGACCATATCCAGATAGCTTCTGAATATCCACAAGAGAGAGACTCTGCAACCTCTCTGGGCAACCTGTGCCTGTGCAGAGTATCCCAAGACGTGCCTTAGAGCCTTCTCTGTTCTGTGGTTCTGCTGAGGCATCAGTAACACTGCCATAGCACACAACAGTCACAGAACTTCTCCTCTGTGTTTGGGAAAGTCCTAGTTCATGTAACATGACCTGGGTGAAATGTTATCTGCTCCAAACTAACATTAAGTGGACACGGTTAAACTACAGTTTCCGAGGAGAGGGATTTAAACTTCTGCGTTTGGGCACTGTAGGAGACAGGCTAAAAAAAAGTATATTCATGTTTATGACCATGAGCTATCTGCACAGTGAAGCAGCAGATATGAAGGGGGAGGAGGGGAGATGGAAATGTGAGCATTGAGCTCAATTTGACAAAACTAAGAGAGCCTACCCAAGTCATTACAGGGTTTCAGCCTTCTCCTCCTGGGAAGGGAAACGATACAGGCCTAGACTGAGAAAGAATGGAAAGGAGATTGCTGGAGCTAATCAGCAGGAGTTTTGCCTGGATTAGTACGCGCTACCCCACTGCGGGACTGTGTGTTTTGTGGGCTGTGATGCTGGTGCAATAAAACTGTACAAGGGGCAGAAAATGAGATGCTGACAGACCACAGGAAGCGAAGAATCCAGCGGATGAAGCAGAGAGCACTTCTGTGGACTCTAACTCTTTCTTCTGGCATGGGAGAATTTCCCACCATCTTCACAGGGATCCATGCTTGGCCCAGTTCTGCTTCTGTGTGAGTAACTCTACAAGTGATAGGAGGACTGACTGTGGTAAAAACTAAAGAGCACCGATGAGTCACAGTGATCTCAGCTGCTCAGCTGGATCCTGTCTGCAGGGTCTGTTTTCATCTGCATGCAAACACAGCGAAACCTACTCGGAGGTACTAACAGAAGCTGTGGGGATACCAGCAGGGCCAGTTTCTGTGTGCGACGCTGAGTGCTGCTTTGGCATTAACACAGGAAACAGAGGGTGATAAACTGGAGAGAGCCGAGAGAAAAAGCTGATGTGAGCAACAGGCAGATACGTGGGAAGAGGAAGAGGGAAACGTGCCTGTGAAGTGATTGCACTGGAGCAGTTCAGACTTCCTAGACAAAGGAGAGATGAGGCGACTGTCCATAACTACCTGCCAAACAGGTGCAACGAGACTCAGTGGCTGGGGGATAAGGAGCATCAAGATGAGAAGTAGCATGTAGGCATTTGACAGTGAGGCAATTAACCACTGAAGCAAACGACTGGGCTGTGGCTGGTGCTCCTTCTAGGCAATATTCAAACTTTTTTAAAATGAAATCCTGATTTTGTACAGTAATGGGTGTAACCAGAAACCATTAATGGACGTTTGCTAAACAATAATATGCAAGCATTGCAGCAGATAATAATAACAGCCCTTTCAGTCCTCACGCTGATATCTCAACATGCCACAGACTGAACACCTTCAGAGCTTGGGTATCTGCTGTTCCTTGCTCTTCAGTTGTATTTGTTCTCATAGTTAAATCCATTTATTCTTGTAGGGATTGAGGTCACTGTGTCAGCGAAATACTATTTGGCTGCTCTGGCTGTTCTCTCACTTATTAAAAAAAAAAAAAGGAAAAGAAAGAAAAGAAAGAAAAAAAGCAAGTTTTCTGGAGGCTGATACTTCACACTGAGGAGAAGGATAGCAGTACCCAGTGGTCCCCAGCAGCGACTTCTGTACTCCTGTACTTCTGTAGTACCTGTATCACACCCCACTGACAACAGAGATCCTTCTCCAGCAGGGAAGGTGAAGATCTAATTCAGCCCTAGGAAAGCAGGTGCACCCAGCTCTAGGGAAGGCAGTGCAAAAAGAATTGCTTTGTCCTGACATCACAAATCCATTCTTGCTAAATAACAGCACCCATGCTCTGGGTTTGCACCAGCACACCAACATTGGAAAGCCGTATAGGTGTCCTCCTACACTAGCCTTTTCCTCTGACTTATCCCTTCCCACACAACTCCAAGGCAGTGTGGAGGCAAGAGCAGGTGGAGCTCTCCCGTACGTGCAGGTAATGCAAGATTTGCCATCTGGAGTCAGCGGGCCAGCCTAGTTTCTGATGCTCTTCTCAAGTCCTTGGAGGGAGAAGCTGGGGACAATGTCATGCATAGGTGGGAAAGAGGTCTATCAAATGCAGTAGTTTCTATCTAGCAGGAAACAAAGGAACCAAGAGAGGGCTGAGATCAGAGCAAGCATACCTGGTGCCTCTCCTCCAGTTTCCCAGCTTCCAGGCACTCTACCTCAGGGACTTCACAAGCAAGAATTGGTTTCTGTGTGAGTAGTCCTCCTGCACTTAGAACACTCAATGTGCTTGCATTGCCTGCTGAGTATGTTTTATGCAGGTATGCATGTATACCAATTTGGAATACAAGCTCAGCCTCGCTACTGGAAGAACTGGTGGGTAAAGTGGATGTTGCAGCCTCACCTCTGCCTGGTTACAGAATCTGGGAACTGTGATCACAAGCACCATTTGCAAATTGGAGTCTTGCTCAGCAAGTTGCAGAGATGAGACCACTACAAAGACATTATATTTAATAACACTGAGGGCTGTCCTCAACCACCATGATATATGAACAGAAGGCAGAGTGTTTCCTCTGCCTCCTGTTTCTGAAAGGCAAACAAATGCTATCAAGTTCTGCAAGGCAGCAATATTACTCTGCAGCTGTCACTTACACATTGATGAGATCATGTTTGCTGTTGCTCTCTGGTGGTCTGGGAACCACAGCGCTGCCAGCTTGGTCGGTGAAAAGATGACAAGGGGCTGAGCCAGCGCGCAGAGGCACTGACCAGCAAACAGGTACCAGTAATTCTGGGAGCCCAAGCTCATGAACTTCATGACGCTGAACGTCCGGATGATGCTACCCGTCATGTTCAGCCCCGCACTCAGGATCACCTGCAGCAAGCAAGACATGGGGTTGTTAATAGCTGCTGCACAGAAAGTTGCCTGCAGACTGTCCCTGTCCCTCTGGCCGCTGCAGGATGCTCCTGATCCAACAGTAACCTCTTTACCAGTGCCCTTAAAGAGCAAGAAGGCTCTCCTGCTCTACACCATCATGTAGCATATGCAAGACAGCAGGTACCATCGTGGAATTGAGGAAAAATCCAAAGTTCACTACTTTCACTCCATTTTCAAGTTTGCACCATCACCCATATAACTTGTGACAACTCAAAGACCGTGGAAATAAGTCAGGCAGTTTACAGGTCCTGCTAGAGGGCTAGTGTCTCAGTGCCACCACCTCAGCACTTCTGCTTTTTGGGAAGTCTCTGCTGAGATCCCAGGTTGGCTTTGCACTGAGCAAGCTGTAAGATGACAAGGGTCTCTCTCTTGCTTGCACCCTGCCCTGCTACTCCTTACACTGGCCTCCCAAGCAAAATAGTTGTGTTAAGAGTCTTCACTAGCAAATCTTGCCTGACTCCAACAAGCTCCTCACAGTCAGCTCACGCCATCTGTCCCTGTCAGTTGGCCAAGACAACAAAAAAAAAACAAAGCAGAAAAAGGCATGTAGGGACGCAACATTATTCTGACTTTCCCTGCAGCTCCCCCCTTCAGAGGTGGTGACAGCTACTACTGAAATAGAACCGAGCTTTCAACACACCCATCCTCTGCTGCACTTGGCAAGATTCCCATGCGCAGTACACATGCTAGGGCTTTGTGCAACTAAGCCCACGGAGATGTCACCTCTGCTGTCTCCGGGTGAAAAGCCCGCAGGGTGACAGAACAGTTCAACTCACGGCGCATCGGAGCCCCACGCTGTCGAGAACCCATGTTGCCACCAGACCAAACGGGATCGAGATGAGCAGGTACACTATTGAGAGCCAGTTGACCATCTCCAGGGAAATGTGGAAGTAGGCAGCTATCTTGTCAGCCACAGGAGCGAAGGTCAGCCACAGCTGCAGAGGAGAGAACAAAGGTAGGTGCGCATGAACACCTTTACCAGAACAGATTTTCAGCATCCCCTCAAAATAATCACATCATGAAGAGGCTGGCTGCCTTAGTCTCTCCTTGAAATTCGGGTGTTAAGGCTTGTAGTTAAAACTCAGACCTTCAGTGTTTGCATGCTGGTAGTATTTTGGCACTGACACCATCATTATCTTGACCCTGAGCTCCTCATCCATTTCCCTTTCTCATCCCCAGTCTTCCTGCCTTGCTGCTGGAAGCTGGCTGAAGTGAAGGTCAGTGAGGACGTTTTCTGTCCTCAGGCTGAACACATTGGCCCCCAACACACATACTTACCTGACGCAAACCACAAGACATCCTCCTGCATTAGCATAAACCAAACAGAAGCTACCTTCTCCTCTCTGCAACTAGCAGCCTCTTCAACTCAGCCTGGCATTACCGGCCCTGGATGTGTCCTTGTAAGAACATCTTCGCAATTTGTCAGCCAAGAGGCTCACACTTTCCCCACGGAATATTTATTTCATGCTGTCCTACACACACTCAGGGGCTGGGAGAGGACCTAGAAATTTGCATCCATATCAGAACGTGTGAGAGGGAAGCACAAGAGGTGTGTTAATAACGATGCGACTGATCCTTCCAGTGCCTTATCTGAAAATATCCCCCTACACCCCGTTTTAGTTGCACTGGTTTCACAACATCACTGTCTGCTCCTGGTTTCTTCTGGGAGTGATGAGGCCTGCTTTGATCCTGAAATCAGCCCTGAGGCCATGCCCACAACAAAGAAACAAGAGTGCCATCCCAGATGTAAAGATACTTCTGCGCATCCTTTGCTAAGGATGCATCCGTGTGCTTCCAACACAAGGTGTTCACTCACCTTCCACAACTAGGTAGATGAAGATCACAGGTGAGGAAAGAAACTGTACCCAATGCTTTCAGCACGCAGCCGGGTATATCTATGCCCCATCAGAAGAAGAAAAGGACAGAAATATTGTCCGCCCACGGTATATTTGTACTCACTATTACAGGAGAGCCCCCTTCACACCTCCTCTGGCAATGTGGGATCACCACGGAAAGCAAGAGCACCGAAACTCAAACCATCTGAACAATACTGAAGTTGGAGGGGCATGGCTCCACTTTCAGCTCTCCCTCCCTTTGTTTTGACTTTCTTTTAGCTGGCATTTTGGTTTTTCTTCTCCCGCGTCTCCTGCTGCAGGACTGCCTGCTCATTTCCCCATTAACTGCAGGTCTGCTTGGGCCCTCCTGTGCTTTTAGTTTACAGCTGCTCTCATTCTATCTAAGCTTCTTTGCTGCTCTCTCTTCCTTGTAAACTCTCAACTGATGCTAAAAAATGGATCCAGCCCTCTTCCTCACCCAAACCCTCTAAGTTTTCTCCTGGTATCATGCCGTTTCCACTTCCATCTTCCCCAGGGTCTCTCCCTCTGTCCCACTGCCTTTACTTTCTCACTCCCACACAAACTCCCCAGGGTCCATTTCACGTGCAGGACACAGCTTCCCTCCACCCTGATGAAACGGGACCTTCTGCTTTATGACAGGCACAGCTCAGCAGCCCTCAGCCTGGCGCTATCCCAGCCTCGGCGTGCTCTCCCCCACACACCGGCTCACAGCTCCGTGGCTGCTCTGAAGCTGATGCTGCGTGTCCCTCTGAGGCACGCAGGGCTCCTCCTCTCCTGAGACCAAGCCATGAAGCTCCTCCACCAGATTCCTCACCTTCAAGCTCATTGATCACCAAAATGGACACAAAGACTGGGAGCAAAGAGCCCCCAGCCTCACCAAAGGCAGACACCCATGCTGACACAGCAGCCTAGGAAGGACAGATGGAGGTGAGACCTCCAGCTGGGTCAGCTCGCTGTGTGGATCTCCGTTTTAGCCTCTTGCAGCTCCTGGGAAGGCTGGCAGGACACAAGGGCCAGGCGGTGGCAGCTGCGTGTGCATGCTTATCTACAAGGGCACTGCAGGACCGGACAGGTGCAGGTGAGGAGAGTGCACACCCTGCCCGGGAGCACGCCGTCCCCACTCGTGGGGCTCTCCTTTCTCTCCTGAGTACTTCAAGTGCTGGTGTAAGTCCTCCAGGACGGTGAGTCAGGAACTGTCCAGCCACGTGTGAGCCAGCTCCAGCCCCCGGCCCCGCTCCTCCTCTCCCGCCTGCTCATGCTGACAGGCAGAGAACAAGGCAGGAAACACTCTCGCTTACATTTCTCCGTGCTTTTCTCTGTCCCCAGCATTAAGGCAAGAAGCAGTTCCCCCTGCGAAGCGCAGAGTTTCCACCCTTTGAGCTCAGCAGCAAGGAGGCAAAGAGGAAGGAGGTGTTGCCAAAGCATGCCACTGCTAGACCAGCTGTCAGCACTCCCTGACTACTATGACACGTTAAGGCTTAAAGTTAAAAAAAACACACACACACTCAAAACCACAGCATCAGCTTCACAAATCTGGAGAGCAACCACAGGCACAGTAAGGTCACCCCCCACCTGAAATGGTGGCAAAAAATAATCTGGGGATCAATCACCTAAGTTTGGCTTAGTGGTGGTCAGAAGAGCCTCCTGGCCCAGGACTTCAGGCAGGTAGTGAACCTGGTAGACGGTGCCTACTTATGGAGTTTTTAAGATATTTTCAGCTAGCAATTTCCAGAATAGCAGTATTTGGGAAATGAGAACCAAACCTCAGCAAGATAGTACCCGCTTTGTAAAAATCAGAGACAGAGGCTTTGAAACCCAGGTCAGTAACAGAGATTGAAGAAAGAGACCGTTTACCTTTGGTGTAAAAGCCCTCTTTATGCCTTATCTACCCTGCTATGCTCTCTGCTTAAAGACAGGACTTCACGTGATGATGCAGAGCAGGAGGAAGCAGTTCCTCTCTCAGCACCACATGATCTGGCCTGGCTTTGCCCAGCCACGATCCTAGCACAGAAGGAACAAAGAATCACTTCTTTCTCATCCTGCCCTTGCTGCGTGACTGAGCGTGCTTTCCTGCTGACAAGTTTGCTCCTACATTGCGTTCACAGCACTGATGACAGCCTCCCTCTCTCAGGATTGTCTGCTGTCACTTTCAGTGAGACACCCCATGAGGTGACCTGTTCTCTCCAAGTCAGACAGCTCCTAAGCCATGCATCCTCACCAGAGGCATTTTGCAGACAGACCGACACAGGTACACACAGGACAAAGTACTGCATGCAACATCTGGAGAGGAATTAAGGACTCATCTGAACTTCCATGGCAATTTTCACCCCGCAGAACTGGTAAATTAATCTTTCCATCTGGAACTCTTAAACAGAAACCAACCACGTTGATCTCATGTTCTTTCAACCACTCCCTCCATTTTCACGTGATTTTCGTCTGGAACGTGTAGGAGAAACATCAGCATCAGGAAATGTTTGGTCACAGCTTGTGTGTGTGTCAGCATACTTGCAATTCCAGACACCTGCAGCAGCTTAGAAACACTATTGCTACCCTAGGGTATTTACTGAGCACAGGGTTTTGAAGTCCTCAAGTTCTGGATCGAGTTGCTACAGTGGCAAAGCAATGTTGTGGAGAGCTGGGAAGTTGGCAGGAGACCAAGCAGGCAGACAAGTGCTCTGATCATCCAGGGCTGGGAGGTTTTCAGCGGCGTGACCCGTGTCAGGGCTGCAGACAGCAGAAGGGCCACTTCAGGGACCTCTCCAACTTCACCCCGACTGTTTAGCAAAGCGTACGTGTGCCAAGGCGGCCTGGAAAGCTGTGTGCAGCCACTATCCACACGGACAGGGACGGACACCTCACCTAACAGCGGTGCCTTCCTATTATTTCGTGTTCTCGTGCTGTGCCGACGGAGCTGCAAGCAGCAGCGCTTCTCACTTCTTCCCTGCAGGACACCTTCACGCACTCCCAAAGGACATGGATACTTCCCTATGAGAGGGCACCTCAGCTTTTCGGTGATTCAGTATATTCCCTGATCCTCAGCATATTACCTGATAACCACCCACAGCATGCCAAGCAGCGATTTGGGCTTCCAGTTTGTTAAAGGCTGTGCTCCCTGCCCTCACCCCGTGCCCACCCGGGGGCCACAACCACAGCAGCCCCTCTGCCCTCCCGCTGATCTCCGTCCTCCCAGCCCCACTACGGCCCCAAACCTCGGGCAGGGCCACACAAACCCTGCCCGAGCCCCTCAGCCTGCTCCTTTTCCCCCCTTTTTCCCCCCGGCAGCAGCCGCGGGGCTCACCATGGCGTTGGAGCAGTTGAGCAGGCACACCACCCCCAGCAGGAACCACCGCCGCCTGTACGCCTTGAAGCGGGGCAGCCGCGACAGGCCGCGCTCGGGCAGCAGGACGGACGCCTCGTCCTGCTCCATCGCGGCTGGGATCGGATCGGATCGGATCGGATCGGGACCGAGAGGATCGGGACCGATCGGGTGGGATCGCCTCAGCACGGCCCGGCACGGCCCGGCACGGCGCCGCCTCGCTGTGAGCCCGCCCCGGGGCGGGCATGGGGCGGGAGGCCGCCCTCGGTCCTGTGTGAGGCGCTCCTCCTCTGCTCGTGGGGGATAAATAAAGAGACATGTTCGTCCCTTTTCTGCCTTAGGGTTATCCTCTCCTCACACATAACCAGTGATAGGACCAGAGGGAATGGCCCCAAGTTGTGCCAGGGGAGGTTCAGGTTGGCAGTGAGGCGACATTTCTGCTGAGAAAGAGCAGTCAGGCACTGGGACGGGTTGCCCAGGGAGGTGGTGGAGTCACCGTCCCTGGGAGTGTTCAAGGACAGGCTGGATGTGGTGCTTGGGGACAGGGTTTAGTGGGTGACATTGGTGGTAGGGGGATGGTTGTGCCAGGTGATCTTGGAGGGCTCTTCTGGTTCAGCCACCAGAAAGTATGCGTCAAACAAGGCCACAAAAAGGGAAAATACAACTGCAGCAGGAGAGAGCTGCTTTGCTGTTTGGGCCAGAATAATCAGATGGATCTGTGTAAATATCTTACTAAATATCACTTATATCTGGGGCAAAACTCAGTATTTTTTCCCCTCACCTTCTCCTAGATGTATCACACCTGTTCTTTCTTCTAAGCTCAATGTGAGAAGCCGGTAGGCAGCTTGCTTTCTGTCTTTCTGTCTTTCTGTCTTTCTTCCTTCCTTTCTTCCTTCTTTTTTCTGTCTTTCTGTCTTTCTTTCTTTCTTTCTTGGTGCTCTGCTTCTGCCTGCCCGTCTCCATCAGTGTGCCCAGTGCCACCCTCTCCTCCCCACACCCCCGTGCACCCTACAGGTACCCCCTCACCATCCTGGCTTTTGTTTTCAGGAACAGGCAGCTTGACCATATGTCTCAGGTCCTTCCTAGTTTGGTGGTTTTTGGTTTTGTAGGTACTTGAGGCACCTTTGATCTCTGATCTGTAAGCACATCTGATACCTGCTGAACAGACCCAGCTACACAATTTGTGCACAGAACAGCCTGTGATTGAAAAAAAAAAAAAAAATCTCTCATTTTCTGTCAGGGGAGAGACACTGAGGCAGTTGGTATGTGAAAGAAGGTTTTCAACAACGGGGTAGTTAAAGTCTCTGAACCTTGGTTGTGAAATGGGCGTGGAAAGATCTGGGAGAGGACTGGGAGAGGTTTGTGCATCCAAAGCAGTTTTCCAGTACTGATCACTCAGGATGGGAATTACAGGGTAATTCAGCTTTGAAGAGAGCTCAGGAGGACTCTAGTCTGACCTCCTGTTCAAAGCGGAGACAGCAATGAGGTCAGAACAGGTTGCTCGGGGCTCAGTCTGGTCCTGGAAGCCCCCAAGGACAGGCACTACACAACCTCTCTGGGCAACCCCATTCTACTGCTGGACTGTCCTCATGAGGAAGAAGTTTCTCTTCATATGCAGCCTGAACCACTCTTGTTTCAACTTGTTTGCCTTGTCTCCTACCACGTAACACTGCAGGGAGCCCAACCCCATCATGATGATCCTCCCTGTAGGTTTGGGAAGGCTGATTACATCCTCTAAATCCTTTTATCCCAGGTTGAATAAGCCACATTCCTTCAGCCCCTCCTCTTCAGGCAACTGCACCAGTCTCTTGCCATCCTCATGGCCCTCTGTGGGACTCACTTCAGTTTATCAATGTCTTTCTTCTGTTGGGGGATCCAGAACTGAGCACAGTACACAACCTAGTAAGTACCGACTAGAAGAAAATAATCCCTTCCCTCAACCTACCAGCTGTGATATTCTTCACACAGCCCAGGTTGCTGTCATCCTTTTCTGATGCCAGGGCACACTGCAGCCTCCTGTCTACTGGGCATGTCCTGGGGGCTCTTACCAAGGCCCTTCAGTACATTTACAGCAGAAGTGCTCCTCAGCCAACCAGTCTAAAGCCTGTAAAACTGCAACAGGTTCTTCCTGCCCTGGTGTGGGGCTTTGCATTTGTCCTTGTGAAATTTCATTGGCTACTTTCTTTGGCTGGTTGAGGTCCCTCTGAGTAGTAGTCCTGTCCTCATGTGTGTTGAATGTTCTCCCTACTTTGGTGTCACCAGCCAGCTTGACAAGCAGTACTCCCTTGCATCCTTCAGGTCAGTTATAAATGAGCTAAACAGGAGGGGTCCTGGAACAGATACCATGGTACAGCCTTCAGATACAGGACTACCCACTAAGCATGACCCTCTGACCCAATCCATCCAGTATTTAACCCATCAATTTTTTTACTCATTCAGAACATACTGTCCTAACCCTGATACACGAATACTGTGGGAGACAGTGTTGGAAGTGTTGCTAAACTCATGGTAAATGACATCCACTCCTCTCCCCTGTCCAAAAATCCAATTCCTTTTTTCAAAAAAAAAAAAAAAAAAAAAAAAAATCAGGCAGGTCTGCAAAGTATTATTTATCTGTGGTGAATTCATGCTGATATTCCCAATTGTCTTCCTCTTTATGTATCCAGAAACATGAACCAAGAGTTCGTGTTTTTTTCTAAGGAACGAAGTGAGACTGAACAACCTTCAGTTATCTGGCCTGTCCTTTTGGTGCTTTTTGGACATAGGCACAACATTTGCACCTTACCAATTGTCAGGAATATTCATGGCCTCTCAAAGATGACCTAAAGCAGCCCTGCTATGGCATCAGCCAGATCTCTCAGCATCCTTGAACGTTGTCCTTTTGGTCCCATGGGCTTGTATGAGTCAAGTTTTCTCTAGCAAACCCCAGTTTACCCACTAATGCTCATCCTTCACTTCCTTGAATCCCAGTTCTTGAGGCATGGAGAGCTTGCTAGTGAATATTAAGATAAAGAAGGCACTGAGTTTCTCAGGTTTGCCAGTGCCAACTTTCACTAAACAACCCAGCCTGTTCAGTAACAGTCCATCATTTTCCTTGATCAGCCCTTTACCACTAGCTTAGCAATAGAAGCTCTTCTCATTACCCTTGACATGCAAGTTTATACTCCAGCTAAGCTTTGGTTTTCCTGACACCATCCCTACATGCCCGGGCAATGTTTCTAAATTCCTTCTTTGTAGCCCATCCCTGCTTCCACCTCCTGTATTTTTTTTTTTTTTTTTGCACTGGAGTTCTGCCATGATTCCCTTCTTAGCCAAGCTGGTCTTCTTTTTTCCTGAGTACTGAAATGACCTGTTCTTTCCACTTGGTTGAGGCTTCCGAGACCTCTTCACTGCTGGGGACAGTCACAGAGTGAAAGGCTGCTTCTTCCCATGCTGTGCACTGGAAGAGGCAGGGAACAAGATGTCCTGAGCTGTAGGATGAAGCAGCCAGATATCTTACGGGTGCACCTTTGGGTTGACTAGCATTGAGTAAGTTGTAACCTTTCATCACGGTTGGGGTATTTGCAATATCCCCCTGTTGCTTGGATCACCTCTTTCCTGCTGACACTAGTTTTTCCGTGCTGGAGTGCTAACAGGTTCTCTCTCTTCAACCACGGGTTTTCAAGAAAACTATGGGAATTGTGCTGGTTTTGAGAAGGCTGTCCCTCTGCTGAGTTTCATTAAAACTCACTAACAGATAAAAAAGGGGTGAGGGTTGAGGAAACAGACAGATTTACTGGCTTTGTTCATTACTTACTCTCTGAGGAGTTGAAAATGGTACTTGAAGGTATAATTAAAGACAATACAGACTCATTAAGAGCGGGGGAGTGGGATTAGGATTGCTCAAACAGTTTTTATTCTGGCATTTCCTAATGGTTAGTGTTTAAAGTAGCAATATTTTTCTTTTCTTTTCTTTTCTTTTCTTTTCTTTTCTTTTCTTTTCTTTTCTTTTCTTTTCTTTTCTTTTCTTTTCTTTTCTTTTCTTTTCTTTTCTTTTCTTTTCCTTTCCTTTCCTTTCCTTTCCTTTCCTTTCCTTTCCTTTCCTTTCCTTTCCTTTCCTTTCCTTTCCTTTCCTTTCCTTTCCTTTCCTTTCCTTTCCTTTCCTTTCCTTTCCTTTCCTTTCCTTTCCTTTCCTTTCCTTTCCTTTCCTTTCCTTTCCTTTCCTTTCCTTTCCTTTCCTTTCCTTTCCTTTCCTTTCCTTCCCTTCCCTTCCCTTCCCTTCCCTTCCCTTCCCTTCCCTTCCCTTCCTCTCCTCTCCTCTCCTCTCCTCTCCTCTCCTCTCCTCTCCTCTCCTCTCCTCTCCTCTCCTCTCCTCTCCTCTCCTCTCCTCTCCTCTCCTCTCCTCTCCTCTCCTCTCCTCTCCTCTCCTCTCCTCTCCTCTCCTCTCCTCTCCTTTCCTCTCCTCTCCTCTCCTTCTTCTTTTTTTTTTTTTTTTTAATTCCACAAACAACATAGTGACTAATGCTTTTGTAACATAAATGGATCCTACATCTGCTCCTGTTCTTTCCCTTGGCCTGATATTAGCAGCATGAGGAGAATTCCCCAAGGAACCTTGGATTTTGGCTAATCTAGACTTTTTAACGTTAATCCTCCTGTCCTCGGTCCATGTACAGTTTGTGACAGAGAGGGCACCAAAGACTCATTCTGCATGTGTGGAAGCCAGCATCCTGCTTGTTTCCACAGTGCACACTGGAAGGTGCATAGGAAGAAAACAGTAAAATCTCCGTCTTTGAGACCATCACAGTGCAAGTCTAAGTCCCTTTATGGGAACAGGTCCCTTTATGGGAACAGGTCATATATGTAAATATATCTCAAAAAAAAAAAAAAAAAAAAAAGGAAAAAAAAAAAAGAAAAAAGAAATAAAAAAATAAAAGAAAGAAAAAAAAGAGGTCATTTGTTAAGCATGTATAGCAAAACAGAGAAGAGGATTTCCCAGATTGCAAGAGACTGTTGCATATGCAAGTTCCATGTTACTGACAGGTATGGAGAGGAAGCTGGAATGCAGGAGTCACCACACTGGTATGTTTGCAAACTGCTGAACCAGACGCTTTCTTCCAGACGCAGAACATAGTTGCTCACAAGGGCCAAACAGAGCAAAACATGCCAGTCAAATCAGAAAAACACCTTAGGAAACAGCAAACTGCAAATCCAGCCCATTGGGTAGAGAGCCCGTTGACCTGGGGCTGAATCTCTTTACAGTTAAGCCAGTCCTGGAAAGGGCTCCTCCTATTCCCCTTTGCACCAGATATGAGCCTGTGAACCCAAATTCCCACAGAATTCCAGCCCAACAAAAGGACTTTTCTGGCCAAAACAAATGGTGCTTGCCTTAGACACTTCTGCTTGTGGACTCTGAGAATGGGAAGAAAAATATGCTCCTGCTTGCTGTGTCTGTGCTGACAATCCTTTCTGAAGCCCAGGGTAGCTCCATGAAAGACTTGAAACACTACGTGACATTTTCAACTGTTTTCTTATTTTGGTATTTAATCATCCAGGTTTTCTCCATCTACATCTGTACCAAACTCAGACAAGACAAGTTACTGAAATTATTGTTATGGCCACATAAATGTTGGCTGTGCACTGTCAGCTCCATCGGTGCTTTGTAAGATGAATCCTTCAAGGAGAAAGATTTTATTTATTTTATTTTATTTTATTTTATTTTATTTTATTTTATTTTATTTTATTTTATTTTATTTTATTTTATTTTTATTTTTCCTGTGGAAAACACAATTTCATGGCTCTGCAAACACCAGTAGCTGAACCTATTTTAGAATCATTAGATCTAATGATATTTCATGTTCCATTTAAAATAAATCAGTGCAAAATCCAACAAAGTAGGTGTTAAATTTACATTTTGAAGCAAAAGACAATTTTAGCAATTAGCCTTAGAGGCACAGCCTTGTCTTTGTTCTTATTTCTTTAAGTGTTTCACTTATTACCTTTCCGAGTAATGAGTTTGCAGATGGAATTTAGTGCTGCCTACCAAGGCCATTCGAAGTCTTTCTCGGCTTCCCCAGGAGCCCCCCCAGCTCTGCCCAGCCCTGCATCCTTCCCTGAGCCTGCCACCAGTACAGCCAGAGGTGATGTCCCATTCCAAGGCTGCTAGATGTCCTCGCCACACTAGCAGCTGCTGCTGCTGCACAGGCACAGTGAGAATGAGACGAGAAAAGACAGCCTTTTCTATATGCATTCCCAGATTTGTCCCTTGTCCTCTGCACAAAGGAATGAGAGCTAAAGGATGGAGTAAGGAGGCACACATCTTATGCAAGATGGGATGCCTGAAGGTCCCAGAAGTCAACTGCTTTAAGTCCAGGTACAGTACACCTAAGATGAAGCTGCAAAGAGACGCTCAACGCTGGAAGCGAGCCGTCCAGGTAGAACACAGAAAGGATGTTGTTAAATCCACTTTTCAGGGATGCTGTGCAAAGGAGATATGGTTATAAATCAGCACTTACCACAGCATTCAGTTGTTCACAGTCCCAGACCGCCGTGTTTTCTGTGGACAGCTGCTCATAGTTCTGCCGTTATTTCTCCCTCCCCACTTCCTCTTCCCATCCCCTTGTTTCCACAAGAGAAAACCAAGAGTGGTTAGATGATTTATTTGTGCCTCTCTTGCACGTGTTCAGTTGTTTTAGTGAAGTTTCCTGTGTTTGGAAGGTTTGTTTTGTGTTAATTACGATTTCTCTTTTGTGCACTTTGCTATACAACTGGACGCTTTCTCCCTTTCAGCTGCATGTTTTCCCTGATGATTGGAATTCCCTACCCAAACATTACTTAAAACACCAAAAAATGATGTAATCATGTGTGATTGTTAATGTCTGCAGATGAGTTCTCAAAACCCTTTTCTTGCCTTTCTATACTCCGTTTCGCAGATGCATCCTCTCTGCTTTATACCACTTTAGAGATGTAGAGAGCAGCTACTGTATACAGGTCAGCTGATGCTGCTGATAGAGGATCCTGGAGCAGTTACTGCAAAGGACATCTCCCTCTCCTCTGGTTTGCCTCTACCTCTGCACACCTGACATCTCCAGCATGGCACTTGATCCCTGCACAGGAGGAGAGGACACACCGCACCTTCACATGCAACACCCAGCAGGGCACGCAGGCAGGCACAGTTATGTTACTGCGGGCTTGTTCTGTTACTTTGTGTAATTAGAGACTTTTATTATTTTGTGCCTGCAGGAAGCGGCATCTGAAAACTTCAGAGAAGTCCAGAAAAATCGTCCTGTTTAACAGCAGTTTCAATTCTTCTGTTTCTGAAATAGTTGTTGGCAAGAAATGATGGTTAAACAGAAGAGGAACCAACCAGGCTTCCTAGTGAGGAGGTTTGTGCCCCATGCCTGCTGGTGTTCAAGAGGAATTTGGGTAATGCCCTTAATGATAAGCGCTAACTTTTGTTTAGCCTTGAAGTGGTCAGGCTGCTGGTCTCGATGATCTCTGTTGTTCCCTTCCAACACCCCTCTCTCTTTTCCAAGCTCACCACAGATCACACTGCCTTGTGACCCCCATCCACCCAACAAAAAGAGGTGGGGTCATGGGAGGCCCTCTGGTTCCTGCCATGAGACCAAGAGGAGAAAATAATGTGGCAGACTGGATATTGGATAGAAACCCATGGAGAATACAGCTTCTGTAGAAAGAACAGGAGCTGGATTTGATGATCCTTATGGGACCCTTCCAACTCGGGATATTCTATGATTCTATGAACTATTCTCAGGACTCTTAGGACATCAGACCAGAATGTAAAATCCAGCTACTTAATGACTATTTTCAGCGTGCTTTTCTCAATTTTAATATTTCCTGGCTCCAGTCATCTATCACAAAGTTGCTAAAGATGTACAGGATATAGTCTAGGTCTTACTTTAAATCTGTTAATGAGTATTGTATTTTACAAAGTACCTTTTTTTTATTCTCATGCTGAGCTTTACATTTGCTTCTCACCCTGGGCAAATACCTAATCCTCAGTTTAATGCATAATTAACAGATCTGGAGGCAGAATTCTTGTACAGATATACTCAATTGTTATCATTTGAAATCCCTTTTACTGCCCTGCCGAGTCACAGGTTTCTCTTGATCCTGTAGAGCTAAACTCACATCAGAAATTAACCACGCAGAGGTTGATTTGTTTTCTCTTCTGTGCTGTCACAGATGCTAGCACAGCTAAAAATCCAATTACACAATTTAAATATTCTTAATTGTACGAGATTTTAAAATCAGTGGTTACAGATAATTTTGAATATTCTTAGGCAGTAATTAGCATCTGTATAAATTGTGACTTATTTTACATCCTGTGGCTTCAGAATAGGAAGTGAGAATAAACATTTGATTTAGAAAGCCTGATAGATGGCACAGACTGTGAAACTTTTAAGTGTTTGACCTGAAGACATTTTTTATTCCAGCAGAAATCTAACTCATTCAGATTTAACTGTTATTCTGGCCTTTACTCTTGCTGAGAAGAGATATTATAGTGTTGTGTAAGAACAGTATAAGGAATCGTTCATGAAATGAGCATGGGATAAACTTCATAGCACGCAGGCTGGTAAAGATGATCTGCACAGAACTGATTGTTTGCAAAACAAACATAAACTGCGATAGCAAAGCCAATGCAGCCACCCATCCAGGCTGATGTTGCAATATATGATGCTGCCTCATTAGTAATGCAAAGAAATAACTACACAAAGTTCATTTACTAAAGTTGTATTACACAAATACTCTAAAATCCAGCTGTAGGTTTCCACATCGAGCAGGCCATCAATTGCACTTCCAGGTAGACTCCCCAAGAAGAGAGCCAGTAAGAACCCATCTTTTTAATGCAAATGAGGAAATACACACACTCATTTCTTAAGGGTGAGGTTGCTTATTTTTCACCTACATACTCAGGAATGAGTAACACTACTGCGGCAAAGAGCATGCCCTTATCTTTCTCACATCTGAAGTCCCATCAATCACAGTAGAAGCTCCTGTTACTCCCAAAGCCACTGCAGAAGAGATGGCTGCATGCTGACAGTTGCTTTCCTTGGTTTTCTCTCCAGGTGCCACCAGTATCAACTCCAGAGTAAAACTGTTTGGTAAGATGAATGGCTGAACAATTGACAGAACACAAGGACTTTAGTTCATCATGGTCAGCTTTCAGTTTGGCACTGAAATCTAGAAAGAGACTCAACAACAACAACAACAACAACAACAACAACAACAACAACAACAAAAGTGAGAGAAAGCTGCAACTAACAATTAATTTTCCCTCCAATTACCTCCTTTTTTGCTTTCCACCAGCAAGGGCAGATATGATGTCTGCAGTGATGTTCAAATACTGGTTTATACCAAAGGCCCAGGGTTTCCCTAGACCCCGTGCATCACCATGGTGTGCTCATGAACTTTTCCTACAGTTCACTGCTGTAGGATCATGACTTCTGACACCAGAGAAGTTTATTTAGGTCCTGGAGCTGGCCTTTAACCCTGAGCTACTGAAGCCTGTTTTCTAACACATATAGGCAAGGTCCTCTGCCTTGAACCCTGCTATATCTGCAGTATTTTGTATATGCTAGTATGAAAGCAGAGACTCCCCTCCATATTTCAAATACATTCAAAAAGGCAAAAAGCTCTTTCTCTCCACAACTTAGTTATACAATCTTTCTCCCATATTTTCAGTTTCCTAAGGGGAGGTGTCATTTGGTTATATCATTTTTAAAATCAAAAATATTCTTATGTTCAGACTTAGTAAATTTTCTTTTTAGACCTCTGCCTATTTTACAGCAAGGTTGGCATCTTGAAAGCTGTCCTATTTTGCTAATTTTATAGCACAACATCCAAATTACTTTCCTACCTTTATTTAAGTTTAACATCTAGGTTCATGCAGATAAAAGACTTCATAGGAAAACAATCACTGAAGATCTCAGGGAGCTTTCCAAGGACATATTCATGTTCTATATTGCTATTCATGTTCTTTTCTTTAATCTGGGTCTAATTTGGCAGACAAGCACCATTTCAAATGACAGCAATACTAACTAGTTAGGGAAAAACAAAACTAGGTAGAATAATATCACAACAGCAAGTGTGCTTAATAACCTTCAGTTAGAAGTTTAGATGTCTAGACTGTCTACAAGTCTAGAGCAACTATTTTAATTAATAGTGAAAAAGCTGACGGCGATGCCAATTTTGATAACACGTAGCTTTAAAGTACATCAAAAATACCACAATTTAAGTAATCTTACTATTAACACGGGGAAATATATACCATACACACCGGAGGTGAAACAGTGCACTAAAGTGCGTTTGCATGAAAATATAGGACTTTTTTCATAGTGCCAGTGTGAAAAGATACACTGTTTTAGCAGGTTTATCATAAGTTGCTAATGTGTTCCACACCTTAAAATGCCTGGAAATAAATATTTGGTCGAATCTGCCCAACCCCCTGGATGAAAAAAACTGATACAGGTGTGTTGGTTTTGACTATGCCATAGAGGCACTGATGGAAAGCTACATCTCTCATGGATGGAGCATTTTCTACCTATCCATGTGGACACTGGGAGCTAAGGTCTCTAAGAGCAGCCTGCCGCAGGGTTACTGCTTCAGAAGAGGCGAGAAGAGCTTCCCAAGCCTGCTTGTCTGTCCCCTCTGTAGGGTTTGCTGAGAGGTTTGGCTCGTATTTGAAACCTGGGCAAAGGCACACTTCAAAATAGTGAATTCCTTTTGTACAAGAAAGTACCTATCTCCACCAATCCTTTTAAAAAGGGCTTCTAGCAAAGTAATTTATGGGTCTGGCAGACGAGGGAGCAGGAAGCATAAGTGGGAAAATGGCTGTTATGAAACTGCTCTGTCCTGGGCAAACTGGGGAAAGAGCAACTTTCAGACAATAGCACATCTGGTATGAAAACATGGTTCATAAAATACTTTTTCAGGCAATGCAAAAATAGCAAAACAGGAGTCAGCTTTTGGTCCAGTGGTCGCCACATTTGCCTGACTTAAACATTCACTGATTAAGCTAATCCCTGCTCTGCCCCATTTTCTCCAATGTTGCCCACTAAGTCACTTGTTTAACAGAGATTAAATGGGAACTTTATTATTATTTACTGACCTCCAAGCTTTTAGGATTCCCTCATTTATTTTCCAAGTTCTTTCCAGAAGACTCTAAATTTACTGCTGCATTTTTTGAGAGTTTTTACAGTGAAAAACTGACATTCACATACGGTCATTCATTGCCATGAGAAGTAGATCTCACTGTAGAGAGACCTGGTCTGCAAAGGGGTATAGAAACCCCAGGCTCCATTCGTGACACAGTCTCTGCATTGTCCAGAACGTTTTCCCTTGTGGGTCTTTGTAACCAGACTCGTGCTTAGTAAAAAACTTGAAAAAGTATTGTTGCCCTACCCACATCTCTAAATCACACTGTGTTCAGGAATTTCAGCTCTTCCGTCTATTTAATCTGATTCAGCAGCTGAATTATGTTTGTTCAATTTCTGTGCAGCAAGAATGACTTGTTAGGCCAATATTTTTTTAAGTGTCCATTTGAACAGGGTTTGCATAGAGGACAGAATGACAACAAGATGTCTCTGTTGCAAGAACATTAAAGACTATAATAAATTACATCAGCCATGTTCAGGTCATTTCTGTATGATCTGTAAAATTGCTCTGTGAAACAACTTCAGAGCAGGAATGCATATTTTTCATAATAACAATATCCTAAATGGTACAGAAATAGAATTGAGACTCACTTCAGCTTCTTCTAAGCCACGCTGAATGCTCTGATAGGCAGCTTGTTTTTCCTGCCAGTGGTTCTGATGGTGGTTTGCTGTGGGTGTGTATGAGGATATTTGGAGTGAGGAAATGTTAATACAAAGGGCAAGTCAGGGCCCCTGGAGCCTGTGGTGTTTTGGAGGGGTTTTTAAGTTGATCACACTGGCTGCACTGGTGCCTCCTGCCAGCAGTTTGACAGGGTCCTGACCAGACAGCTCAGCTCCACGCCGGGCATCACGTTACCTGTGAGCCCGGGGGATTTTGTTTGCCCTGCGTGGCCAACACATCTTATTTACTAACTATAGCTGTTTTACCGAGGCCAAATGAAGACTTCATCCCTATAAAGGGCTTCCTTGCATGTGCAGTGAATGTAGGAAACAAGTTCCTCACCAACAGCTTCCTCAGCACCAAATATGCTTTGTCTTCCTTCATTACAGTGTAAAACTATTCTCATCTCTAGCACGAGCCTCCAAGAAGCAGCCAGTGTCACCTGAAAGGCACTTCTATCCCATTTCACGTGGGAATTTGTGTTTTCTTGGCTGCTAAGCTTTCGTGTCTCCTTGATCCTCCAAGGCAAGGCTGGGAAAAACATGGCACTTTCACTTGAAGAGAGCAGCTCTGTGCACCTGGTGCTACGTGCAATACCACACCGCCTTCATTGTATTGCCAGCTTTCTTTTATTTTCAGCTTTCCCTTAGCAGGTGGCTTCAGACTGGTGGGAGAAACCATGTCTTCCTCCCCTCAGGATGCAGCTGCAGCTGGTGTGGGGCCGGTGTGGTGCGGGGGTGGCAGAGAGGCCTACTGCCATGGGCCTGCCCTGTCAGCAGCTCCCAGCCGCCATGATGGGGCTGGAGCTAGCTGCTGCCAGCGCTGGCATTAATACCAGCCGGGGGCTGCAAATTGTCTGCAATTAGAGGCCATTAGTGGCTCCCAGGCCAGCGTTAAACATCTGCAGACAGCAACTCCGGGTGGTTTCTTAACTCTTCCTCGTAAGGGAACCGGCTAGGTTTGCAGACAATAAGCTCTTGTCACCCGAAGGAGAGGTCTGGCTTCCTCCTCCAGAGCTTGCTGCAAGCACCTCCTGTCTAAAATTATTATGGTAGGGCTGACTTTGACTCATGGGATTTATTCGTTTAAAACGGTAGATTTTAGTTTTTCGAATTTAAATCTTACTTGAACTATTAAAACGCAGGTGGAACTGATCAACTTTGAAGTCAACCTCCAAATCCAAGAGCTTATTTGCAGAGCCTAAAATAATTTTTAGGTATTTTAATGTCCAAAATTGAATCTGTTTTTGAGAGAAGAGCTTTTTTTAGACAGTTTTTAAATAATCTCTTGAGTTCTTAAAATAATCCGTTTGAATGGAAATTGATAGCTTTTAGATCATTCTACAGAGACAAGTTTGACTGTACTTTCTAAAATGTACTTTTAAGAATTGTACTTAAAGACTGTTTTAGCAAAGTTTAAGAATTACTGTTGTGTTTATAAGCATCCCAAGGTGGCAGTGTTAGGCAACCTTTCAGTTGTTTTCTGTTAGACAGCGAAGCCTTCTGTCCTGGGCAGAGAGGCAGTGGAACAGCTTTCATTTTATTATGCAAGACTCTGGATCCTTGTTTCACTCAGCAGCATCTGCCAGTAATGAAAAACAAAATGAATTAGTGCAATTATTTCAGGGGTCTCGTGGCACGCACACACACACACACACACACAAAAAAAAAAAAAAAAAAAAAAAAAAAAGATGACACAAGCTGAAACCTGCAGAAACACTGACAACAGAATTGCATTATTCATATTCTCAGTGGTCACTTTTTTGCCTCTTTCAGGGACAAGGAAAATCAAACTGAACTTTATGTAAGAGATACCTTACTCCAGCACCCCTTGAAGATGATTATCAACTGCCTTCCCCTGCAGGGCTGGTGCAGTGTTGAGGAACTAATCTACAGACCTTATTCTGTGTAATTCAGACTTTGATATCTCCTTATGGCAAAATTCATATCATGTGTACCCCAGCTTCTGATCCAAGAATTCCTCTGCTAAATCTAGAGAAGAACCAAGGCCTCTGTTTAATAACCTAATTGCCTCAGTTGCCTAAACTTGCTTTTATGCCACCTCTTCCATATGCTAGGGATCATTCCCCTCGTATTAGCACCACTGAGCCCTACCACATGTGGTGTTCTGTGTCCAGTTTGGGCTCCCCGGAGCAGGACAGCTCCATGGAACGAGGTCAACAGCTGTGATAGAGATGAATAGCGTGCTGTAACACAGCACATCTGAAAGATGTGGAGAGAAAAGGCTTTTGTTCAGCCTGGAGACAAGAAGGGAAAGAAGAGTTCTTTTGGATGTCTCCAGTTCCCTTGGGATGGAGGGACAGAAAGGATGGATCCAGACTGGTTCAGAGCTGCACAGGGGCAGGACCAAAGGAGCCCCTTCTTTTCTAGAAGGATACTTGACCTATGAAGAGAGACCCCTTGAGGGTCCTTACCTTGGAAGAGAAATATGGCCAAGAGAAGATTATTTGTTGTATGTCTTCTTTTCCATGAAGCTGTAGCATTGATGACAATCATCCTGGCTTCAGGACTACCAACTATATGCCTATTGGTCATTCTGGCTTGCCAGGTTTAATCTGATTCCAGAAGTTAGGAAGAGATTCTTAATGTGTTATATTCAGTCCAGTTACCAGTGGTGTTCTCCAGAGCTCCATTTTGGGGCCAGTTTTGTTTAACATTTTTATGTTAACATTATGTTAACATTTATATTTAACATTTTTATGTTAAATGTTTAACATTTTTATGTTAAACATTTGGAGGAGGGCATGAAGTGCACCCTCAGTAAGTTTGCAGGCAATACAAAGTTGGGCAGGAATGTTGATCTGAAGGGTAGGGAGGTTTTACAGAGAGGTCTGGACAACAAAGCTGGTGAAAGGACTCGTAAGAAAGACATATGAGGAGCGACTGCGAGAACTGGCATTGTTTCATCTGAAGAAGAGGAGACTGAGGGGAGATATCATTGCTCTCTCTTCAACCAGCTGAAGAGAGGTTGCAAGGGGGACGGTGTTGGTCTCTTGTGAGGTGACAAGTGATAAAACGAGAAAATGGCCTCAAGTTGTGCTGGGGTGACATAGATTAGATATTAGGAAGAATTTCTTTATGGAGAGGGTGGTTAAGCATTGGAACAGGCTGCCTTGGGAAGTGGTGGAGTCCCCATCCCTGAAGGTCCCCATCTCCACTTAACAGATATGTGGATGAAGCACTAAGGGATGTAGTTCAGTGATGGAACTCCATAGGTCAGGTTGATGGTTGGATTTGGTGTTCTTGAAGGTCTTTTCCAACCTAGATGATTCTATGATTCTGTGTTACAGACCAGCAAGTAAGGTGGGACTCATCCAGGTATGAAGATTTAAGAAAGCCTTATGTGAGTTTCAGGCTTCTGTAAGCTAAGATCATGCCTTCGCTAATGGAAAGGGGTAAGAAATGCTGATGGCAGAAACTTTAGAGCAACAATAGGTACAAGCAGGTGGAAAGTGCTAGTGGTTTACACCAGGGAGAAAAGTAGCTCAAGGAGACATTTATGAAAGTGTTATAAGTGAAAAAACAGCTTAGCAGAGAAAGACAGAGCTGAAATCTCTTACTGTGTGTATGTTTAGAGTTTGTCCAAAACAAGACCACTATCAGCTTAGATTGCTGAGAACATGAAGGTTCTCCAGAGGAAATGTGTTTCCCTTTAAAGACAGCTTTTCTAGGAAATAAAGTGTGGTTTATATCTAGATATGGGGCTTGGGTGTTATTTTTTATTTTCAAAACCCCAATGTGCATGCTGAAAAAAAAAAAAAAGAAAAAGAAAAAAAAAGGGAAAAAAAAAAAAGCTGTGATGTTTTCCTAGTGAGAAGCTGAAAATACAGCCTTTGTATTCCTGTGGTATCCAGCTCCACAAGCGCCCCTATTGTTTCTGCTTGTTTTCTGCCTGTAACACTAGAAATACTGAAAAACCAGTGTCGTAGTTGCAGAACTGTACTTGGGAATCCAAGAGCTCTCGTACCTCACTTCTGAATTTCTACATCTGGAAGAGTTTTTCTGATTTTATTTTATTTATTTTATTTAAAATCTGTGTGAAACTATTTTCTTGTTCCTTTTAGAACACACTCAGCATCCACAAGACCTGGTTGCTTCAGGAGCCAGGGCTCCACCATTAACATCTCTTATCCCTGTAGTCAGAATACGATGCTGCACTGGTCACCATAGAAATACCCTGTCACTGTGAGTCTTCCTTGCATTTTTCATCAAAAGAAAGCATTTCTCGGTTTTCTTTAAATCCCAACTGCAGCAAGCTAACCCACACATGTCTTGGCATGATCACAGTGTATTAATCACAGTCACTGCTTTGTAGGAGCCTCCTGATTCATCCTGTGTTTGCAGCTTCTTCCCTGGTACTGAGGCTAACTTGGGGGGAGAGCAGTGAGAAAGGTGGGACAGTACTTTCCCTGCCCTCAGACTCTTGCCCACTCAGGGCTGCAAAAGCCTATGGAAGTCTTACAAAATAACTCTGCAGGCTGCAGATCCTCCCCCATGCACTCTGAAATGTGGCACAGATGGAGCTGTGCTGTCAGGGGGGATTACATACCGGAGGAGTGGCTATGTACAAGAGCCCTGTCAGTGTTTAAACCCACTCTCTGGAGACTCGTGCATGGGGTGTGTGGGAGGAAGAGAACAAGGGGAAGAGCTGCGACTTGCCAGATCTGGGCTGGGTCAGGTCCCAGGCTGGTGTCTTCTGACCATGGACAGATGAGCGCCTTGGGAAACGCACAGAGTCAGTGGATTTCTTTGAACCTCTGGGGAGGCTGGAAAGGAAGAATTTTAATGAGGGAAGGACAGTTGGGAGAAGAAGTCAAAATGCATGTTTTCTGCTTGCACAGGTGCCAGTGACAGCCCAGGGACCTAAAAACGATCAGAACAGGTCAAATGGAAGTAAATTCTGTCTTTCCCTACTGTTCCCTGCAGAGCTGTTCCTTCAGAGCTCCTCTTCAGTGCACGGTGACTCCCGCGCGCTGCATCACTTTGAAGCTACACGTTTCCAAATCAGGATGTGCCTCAGATCTTGGCAGCAGAACTTGTCTCCTCTAAAAGCAGAAACATGCACTGTTTTGTGTTTAGGAGAGCTGAATTTTCAGTGTCCGTCTGGTTTTAGATACAGGGCTGATGAGGAGGAATTACTTCTGAGGCTACTTACTGAACTGTAGGTCTCTTAGTTCTTGCAGATTTTTTTTTATTATTAATTAATTTATTTTTTAACTGGTATGTTTTTTAAACTATTTTTGAATGCTGCATGTATTTGAGATACTGTGGTACTGGAACTGGTATTGGCCAAGCAGGCTATTTTAATGAAGTCCTGGATGGCTGCTTATTCTGCAAATGCTGCAGTGGCACTAAACTCTGAAAAGTCAAAAGCACCCAGATGGGAACTGTATATCGTAGCAGGCAGCAAATCTTTGAATTACCCAGCATCATATCAGCCAAGCTGAACCTTTAAATAAACAGGCACAGATTAACCATTAGGGACTTACCTTCAGTGCTCGTTTCAGTTCTAACCTGCAGTACTCAGCAGAATTCTCCTTTCCAGAGACCTGGGGCCCCCAGCGGACCCTGTTCCTGCCCTCTCCCACACGCTGCCAAAGGGAACAGTCCTCCTGCAGGAGTCTGCTTCTAAGTAAGAGGCCAGAGCAGCTGTGGTCCTGTGCTTGGATGGTCCTAGCACCATCCTCAGGGCATGCAACAGCCTCCAGAGCAGGCTGCCCACTTGGGTAGGAGGAGGTAAAAGTAAAGGTTTGACTCTACGAATAATGGAAATGTCATGCAAATATTTTTAGCGTAGATTTGAATACAAAACTTTGGAGTCACAAGCCTGTTTAGGCTGACAGTGGTGGCTAAACCTGATTTCATGGAGTGCTGGCTACAGGAACCATATAATTGGTGTTAACCCTACGCAGTTCTTACCTTCTCATAAGTCCTTTACAAGGAGCCTGTTTTTTTTATTTTTTATTTTTATTTTTATTTTTCCCCATGTTAACAGTAAGGACTAGCTCTCCAAAAAGATTAAAACAGTGTTAATAAGCCAGCTTATAAGGTTTGAAGAAGGCAGAAAAATGTTCAGCAGAAATCCAAACTTTCAAAGCAGGTGAATATAATGATTGGTGCAATAGAATAACTATAGAATGGTCTTATTCATGTAGCCAAAGCATTCTACATTCTCAGGAAACATCGCTTCTTTCAAGCCAAAAATCTTTAGGGAAAGTAAAATGGGGTTTAAGGCTGAAAATTGCTAACTTAATTTTTCTTCGGACTAAAGGTATTGATTTAAGAAACCAAAACCAGATGCTTGACTTTCGGAGTGAGCATGCAATACTTCCTCTGCTACACCTCTTCGAAACACCCCAAATCATTAGTCAGCGGTGAATAACATCTTCTCCAGAGTTCACAGAAGAGATAAATATGTTCCTGCCCATGACTGGGGACCTCAGCAGACTAAAATTCACTCATCAGCACTGCCTTTTCCTCAAGGAAAATGACAACACTTCTAAATTTTATCCGTGGCTTTCATAACGTGGGTGATTTGGCTGACTCATTAACCTGGGGGGGAGAAGAGAGGGGGAGGGGGTTGTTAATCAGCAGATGACTGCTCTCTGTGCCACAAAGCCATGATTCAGATTTGCCCCTTTATAGGAATGCCTGATTGAAATAAATTGTATGGTTCACATTAAGCCATAGTCCTCTCGTTTTGATCCTTGTTTCCTAAGAAACACAGCTTATGCAAACAGTCCTTGTCCTCTCTTTCCCTTCCCAAAATCTTCGCAATATTTGCCCAACCTCCATAAAATTCATCAATAAAGCTGTGGCCTGTGGCAGCTTGTGGCTGCGCCAGGGGGACACCACATTACTGCAGACCTCTTGAGAAGGAGTTGGTGGGAGGAGAGTTCTCCTCCTGCACGTGGGCTCTACAAGAGAGTTTTTAGAGACACGTGTGAGGAATGTTTTAACAATTCGTGTCCATAAAGAACAATTCTGTTTGAATCCTGTCTGCCTCTGGGCCCTGCACTGGCAATTTAATTCTTGAACCACAGATGCAGTGTGTCCCAGTCTCCCCCACATTCTAGTCAATTTATCAAGTCTTCAGAGAATACTCCTTAAATTTATGAACCTGTTTGCTTTTGTTATTCCGGACTTCTATTTCTAACAGTTACAGCTTTTTTTTTCCTGTCTTCTTCGAGATTAATTTAACACTGCTATAGATGTGACTGTCCTTGTGAATGGCTGGGGAAGAATGTTTTAATTACTCGTGAAGTGCCAATAAGAAAGCTATTTGTGTTTGATGTCTGGGAGTTTCAGAACAACTGATAACAACTAGTGACTGTTATGGGATACTATGCAGACCTTTGGTATCTGGCCAGGGGGCCAAGAGATTAAGAAGAAGAAAAAAGAAGCTGAAGGATGGCTGGGAGACAAGACCCGCAGAAAATGTTCTATTAACTTGGTATGGTGCCAAGTGAGTACAAAGGGGAGAGGAAGGCTACGAGCCTTCAGCATGAAAGACCCCTAGAGACCCCCAGAAGAGACCCCAGAGGAGACTGCGCATGCTCCAGTAGGAGGGACTGCACCCCGGAAGCTAATTATAACAATCTATTTTTTTTAGAAGTAGTAATGAATATGTATTAGTCTAGGAGCATAAAAATCAGCTGCTTGATGTAACTGGTGTGCGTCCTGGTGGAGCGGAGACTCCCAGTGCACCCAGCGCTGTTTACTTACCTCTATTCCTTTATATTCCTTTAATAAATCCTATTTTTTTATTTAATCCTAATTTGAATCCTGAGCCATTTATAACACACAGTTACAGACCTCCAGGGAAATACGTTGCATTTTTTTTTCCACTAAGATTTTTTTCCACTAAGATTTATTTCTTTTTTTTTATAGCTTTGCTGTAAATAGTTCTCCATCCCCGGGTGCTGTTGCAGAGCAGGACAGGTATTGCAGGGGTAAGGGGGACTAAGAAGAGGCAGGTAACAAACCTTATACAAGCCTGACGATTCTCCAATACAAACTACTGTTGAAAAGTTACCTTAGTCATAAACCTGAAAGTACTGCAGGGCTTTGCACACAGAGTTGGGCAAAGACTAGCTGTGTGTCCTAACCTGCAAATTTCTTAACTGAAGCTGTTTAAAGGAAATCTGGAAAGAGATGCAACACAGAAATCCCCAGGCTTTATAGTGGATGTCTTTTAGAAGAAAGTCCAGCTGTCCCTTAGTGCAGTTCCTGCTTTGAAAGTAGAAGAGAAAGCAATGAGCTAGGGTCAGCCTGGAAATACAATCCAAATCCCACAGGCCAGGTAGTTTTAGGTCAGGGAACGTAACCTTGCCCCTTTGCCACATAACCTTCTGGGACCTAGCCAAGCGGAAGCAGGACCAGTCACCTCATTTTGCTTACTAATTGTTTCAAGCTGAGTGCAAGAAAGGGGTGTGTTTGTTGTACCAATGCCTGAAGGTGATACATGGGGAACAAACTTTTATGTATAGGTATTACATTTTCTGTAAAACTTTAAAATCAAATTCAAACCTCATACGCTGTCTCCTCCATCTTCTCTGTTCCTTCCTTTTTTCCCCTCCCACAGACTTACAAAACAGACTACATTAACTCTTTCCCCTCTTCTCTGCAATATTCCCTCCCTTAGTATTAATTTGTGTTTGTTCTTTTTAAACCAGTGTCTATCTTTTCATTTTTCTACTTCGTCTCACGGATTCCAGTGTGTGCATCTCCTTTCACTCTTTCTGCAAAGCCCATTCCTTTGTGCATGACCACTCCTCTTCACCTCTTTCCAGTTCACAAATGTACGTACTTCCCCAAAGAGAATCCCGGATTCAACCTACAGAGTTCTTCACTTGGGTGTATGTAGCAAGGTTTTGCTAGCTTGGGGCTGCCAGGGTGAGAAGAGACATGGGGCCATCCCCATCTCAGATGTATGGCTGGGCTCATCAGTGGTGCTCATAGGCACCTCTGTGGTAATATTTAAGGATGAGTAAAAAATGTCACGGGACTGCTGGGAGATAGAGAAGTGAGAAATGTGAGATAACAGCCCTGCAGCTCTCAAGGTAAGTGCTGCAGGAGGGCAGGAGGTGCTGCAGGCAGGCAGAAGCAGTTCCCCTGCGGGCTGTGCAGGGAGAGGCCCCTGGTGGAGCAGGCTGTCCCCCTGCAGCCCATGGGTCCCACATGGAGCAGATCTCCACGCTGCAGCCCCCCCATGGGTGCAGGAGCCCCCGGTGGAGCAGGTGGATGTGGCCTGGAGGAGGCTGCGGCCCATGGAGAGCCCCCGCAGGAGCAGGCCCCGGGCCGGAGCTGCAGCCCGTGGAGAGGAGCCCACGCAGGAGCAGAGAAAACTGTGAGGAGGAGGGAGCTCATCACTGGCATTTCACCTTCTCCAGCTCCACTGTCAGCTCTCCCCAGTCCTGTTTTTTTCCTTCACCGTAGCTGTCCTCCCCACTTTCCTCAGGACTATTCCTTCCCGTGACCCCTGTAATTTCTGCCACTGTACTGCCTGATGGCTGACTTTCTGTTTGGGCTGTGGCACCTCACCACAGTGCCATTCTAACCACCTGGGTACGTCTGTATGTGGACTCTCTCCCCCTGTTAGTTCTCTGCCCTAGCACATCCAGGAAACAGCTGCTTTACAAAATGTTTTGAACTTCACCTTTGCCTCCTCTGTTCCTTTGACAAAACAAACTCCCCCTACACTTCCCCTCTCTGCTTACCGTCTACTCCTTGCAATCCCATGTTCACAACTCTTGCTTAACTTGCTCCTGCTCCCCTGGACACCTTACCGTGCCCAGGGACACTAACAAATGAGCACAAAGGAAAAGGCATCACAGCCTTTTCCCTGGCCACTAGAGGAGGTGGCATGTATGGAAAACCCTGGTTGATACTGACTGCTCTGTCTAGAGAAAGTAATTATGGGCAAGCTGACAGCACCCTGTGATGATAGTCTCATTCTGGTCATGACTAGGCCGGATTACCTTAGGGAAAGGGGTGAAACTCAATTTTCTGCCTTGTCTATACCACAGATATATTTAATGGTTCTTTAGCATCAGTGAGGTGACCTAGCTCTACGCCAGCCTCTAGGGCAAAGAGTTATCACAGCACATCCACACTACAAACAAGGAAAAAAAAAATATTCTAGGCAAAAGAAACTTGGTTTGCTCATCCCTGAAAACAAGCTCGTTGCTTTGAACTCCTGTCTTGTGAGTTCTGCACGCGTTTGCTTGGTTAGTCCCTTGGTGCCGTTACAGAACACAAGGCAATGCATCAAGGTCTATGCTGAAATGAAACATTGCACCAATTAGCTTGCCCTGCTGGGGAGAGGCAAGACTCCTTACAGCATCTTTCTAGCCAAAATGATGTTGGTGCCAAGAAAAGTGGCAAAAAGACACTGAGATTCTGTTTTGGAGGAGGAAGGGAAGTTTGATGCAGTAAATGAGAATTTTGGAATTGTGTCTTGTTTGGTGCAGACCTGATTCCGAGAGCTCACTTGGCCCCAGGTGATGAAAAGTTCTTGCTATGTATTCTGTTCAGTGGTTGCCAAACCCTTGAACATAATGATCTGTGAGTCTTTTCCACAGCCTATCTTCCACCTTGTTAAGCAGATTGAATGTCTGTTCTTAGGCTGTAGTTTATATGCTAGCTTCCAGAACTCCAGTTTCCAGATCTGTTTTTTGAGACAGGGGGTTGTCAGCTGAGGCTGTTAGTGGCTCAGAATCCATTTTCAGACAGTTTTTCTTCCCTCTCAACCCTCTGCCTGGTTTGGCAGCGGGTTTTGTGGACTTCAACCACCCAGAAAAGCTTCTCGCAGGTGTCAGTGGAAACCGATGCTTGTCTGCATAGTCATTAATAAATAAACTGTCACTGAAGCACAAGTCTTGTGGTTGTGCCAGCTTGTCCAGGTTGCCTAGGGTATGCAGCGGATGGGTCTGGATAAATTTCTTCAGCAACTTGAAGGTTTGGAGATACATATATTAACAGGTACAGCTCTTGCTGATCAGCCTTGGGTCTCTCCCCTCTCATCTGGGGAATTGTTTAGCGTTCTACGTAATATCTCACAGTTGAGGCATTACAAATTATTTAGATTTGTCTCCTTGTCCTAAGGACGATAACCCATCTGGTTCTAAGGGAAGCCCACCTACAGTCTCCAAGACAGTCCTTTTCTGTTCAGCCAGAACAGCAATTCCATTTGCAGTACTGCAAAGCCTGGTCTGGGGTCTTGAAGCGCAAAACCTCACAAAAATAGACCTGCTTGTTCAACGTGAAATGTATTAATTGAAAGAGATCTGTCCCTCAAAGACAATGAAGAAGAAAAACTTAAACTTATGATCTGGTCAGGAATATTTCAGAAAGATTTCATGAAAGATGCCAATAACATATAGCATCTGACTGGTGACCTAACATGTCTGCAGACTATTATGCTCACATTCAAGAGCAGCAAGTGCTGGCTCTGGACTACTGCTTTTAAGCCTGAAGTTGAAGCACACTTGAGGAGCATATATGTCAGATAGAGTACATGTGGGTGCAGTGGTCTGGGAGGCAGGAAAAAAAAAAAAATCTTGCAAGGCTGAGAATAGTGGCAGTTTAATGAAAGGGAGAAAAATGAATAAAATAAAATCAACCAACCAACCACAAAAACACATGCACAAACACACTCACACATCAAATAGATAGATAGATAGATAAGAAAGAAAGAAAGAAAGAAAGAAAGAAAGAAAGAAAGAAAGAAAGAAAGAAAGAAAGAAAGAAAGAAAGAAAGAAAGAAAGAAAGATTAAAAAAATAAAATATCTGAATTCTCTGAATTCTCCTTTGGGTACCATGACACCACAGAACTCACTTTTCAAGGCCCAAGATGGCATTTCAGGCAGTTGCATCGTCTACCAGGTATGTTTCCAGCCACCTGGTGGAGATTGTACTCACACAGCTTTTTTGACTGCAGCATGTTTTATGTTCATGGATGACCTGTGTCATGGTCTGAACTGTCAGGTCCACCACTTGATCATGAGTTCACCCCTATATTGCATCTCTCCCTGGACGTCCTGATGTTCTGTGGGCCTATCAAGCAACAAACACCTCACCCTGACCTTCCCAGGAGAGGCCCACCCGAGCCATTTCAAGTTTTGCATCCTGATCTATCTGCTCATTGTTCTGATGAGAAGAGAAATGTTTGATATGAGTTTGAAGAAGCTAAGTGTGGTGTTTTTTTCAAGGTGTGTATTACCTAACAGGGTGCTTGGCCTGGCTTATAACATTGCCTTTTTGTGTTCAGCGAGTGCAGGCCACCTGTCCACGACTTCAGTGTGGGAACCTCTACTTCCAGCAGTGCAGACAGAAAATGTACTCAATAATTCATTTAAATGTGCTCAATAATTTAAACGCAAAACCTGCAATGATTTTCGTTGCCTTGAGTGGTATCTCTGCAGGGCTGACATGAACAAGCAAACAGCACAGATGGCTCTGCCTAGGGCAAGATTCTGCAAGCGGTGGCAAATGTGTGGGTGTCCGGCCATGGGTGTACGCTGAGGAAATGGTGGCCACCCCCGCCTTCCAAGTGACTGCTGCGCTGCTCTAGCAGAGGTGATTTCCTCCTCAGCTAGGGTGGCCGAGCGAGAAGCCCGCAGTTTCTGACTGTACTAACCTCAAGTAGAAAGCTGTTCAGTAGGTGGGCCATGTGCACTGCTCCCACAAGTTGTGAGTAGGTACCTACGCGTAGTACAGTTGGAGCCCTTTGTTGGGAGAACAACAATTTTTTTAAAAACTTTTGTGTGGTTATGCATAACCTTGAGCCATTCTTGTTTCCTAGATACAGACAGAAATGTTATTTTTCGTTATGTACTTAAATGTTTGAAGTAATACCGTTAAGTAAAGAGTTCAGCGGGTATAAAAAGGAGCTAAAATGGTACCATCTTGAAAATCAGACTACTGTATCTAAAATATATTTTAAAAACAATTCTTAAAAACAACTAACTTTTATTCTCTTTTTATTCTTCGCTTCTGTTTATTTTTTTGGTAGATTAGGTGGTAGATGGGATTGTCAATACGTGGTATTCCTTGTGGCAGTCAGCTGTTTTCTGCTTTTCCATGTTTTTCACAGGGAGAAGCATTTTCTGACTTATGGGAAAATTGGAAGTCACTTCCTGGTCTGTCAAATATTAAGTTGGTGCAATTTCTACCTCTTGTCTGAGCTCAGAAATAAATAATTTTTGATGCTCCTGCCAACCATTCTTCGTCTTAGAGGGGCAATTATTCATGGCAATGTTTTGAAGGCATAGCTGGAATCCTGGCTCCCACTTATCTGCCCAACAACCTTGCAAAATCTGAAGGATGGTCAGACACCATGGCCCTTATTTTTCTAAACTTCGCTGAGTCATAAAAGTTGAAGCACCTTCAAAATATTTCCTAGGACAAAAAATGGCGTGCTAGAGAGTGATGCTGATTTGACTGGCAGAGCTCAGTCTGGAGGTGGGATATTCTATTTAATGGCAAACCATTTCAGTGCAGTACTCTGCCCCAACAGTCTGCAGCCTTCTCCCTCGTGCTGTTTCACTCATACCTCAGGAAAGCTTGGAAAACTCATCAATCAGATCAACGTGGACCTCTCAGGCAGGCTGAATGAAGGATCAGTCATTCTTCCTTCCCATGATCTGGCTGGGAGGCAGAGGCACCGAAGAAGCAGTATAGCCAGAATGACACAGGAGATCTGTGGAAACATTGAGATCTCAGTTTGGGTGTGCCTTAATTGCTGATCTATTGTTTCTTTCGCTGCCAGAAATTGTCCTCTTCCTGCTGGGTACATGGCAGCTGGACTCTACTTGACTCAGCAACCGCAGGCTTCCAAACATAAGAGCTGTCTCATCTCTGAAGACAAAACAACAAAACAGTGCCGACTTCTCCCTGCTTGTGCTGGGGGTGACGTTTTCCTCTTTCTCCCTGCCTTCCTTGCCAAGTCCCCGAAGCCCATAAATGATTGGGGAAGGCTCAAACTCTGCAAGACCATATGTTGCAAATATGATCATGGGATGACTGGATCCTGTCCTTAATTACCTCCCACTTGTCCCTGTGTTTTCAGTTAATATTTTTCTTAAAGAAAAAGTGAAAAATGCCGTTTCCATCTGCCACACAGTAGCAGATGATGGGGAGGTGGGGGAACCAGGTGAAGACTTGTGACTAGGTTCTGTGGTAACAAAGAGTAGTACGATCCAGACACCCTCAGTGTGAATATCTACAAGAGATCTTCCTTGCACTGAGATGTCTAAAATTGCCTTTGACAGTTCTCCTGCAGAAATACTGGCTTCAAAACATCAACATCCGTCAACAAAGAAATAGCCTCTTTGAGGGCTTATATTCACCTTTATACATACCTGCTTTCATCTGGTCTCCATCTCTCTCTCTTTCTCAGGTAAAACAGTAAGCACAAACTATTCCAAACTAAACACTCCAGAGGCAGGGAGTGCACTTCAGTTTCCCTGTGATATGGGACCACCAAGATAAAACAGAAAGAAATTGCCTTGCAACAAGCTGTAGTGCTTTGTCTTCACTGGGGGAAGGCAGAGCTCTTTTTCACTGAGGTACATTAGTTAACCTGAGGTAAAACATAAAACATAAAAAAGGTTAAAAGGTGCTTGCTAGAAGTGGGTACGGGTCTTGATAAGTCCAGGTAACTAACAAACTGGTTTTAGACATCCTGTTTCTCCTCCAAATAGAGCCTGGTGCTGTAACAGGCTGAGAAATAAGCATGATTGCCACCTGAATATGATGAATTCTTGAGGTCCATTGGTGGTGGCAACTGTCTCTTCTTGAGCTTCCTTTTCTCCCTCTGCGTCTCTGCTGATTCCTAGAACACCATGCTTCGCCTCAAAGACTGCAGCAGCACTTGAAACACTTCCCTTCTGGTACCTCAGCAGAAACTTTTCTGCTATTGACATTAATTCTGACAAGCTTTAGGATGTCATCAGGATGTCCCCACATTCCTTCTGCCACAACAAAGCCGGTCCTAAAACACTTGTTTACAAATCCTGACTGCATGGCCAGCTCAGCCTGGGTGAGTTATCAGGACAGTTTACTTACTAGGGAGCATGCTTTGAGATAGCATACAGGGCATGGCATTGGCTGGATACTTGCAAGACAATAGATAAATCTCTTATAATATCATCGTGAAAAATACTTCAGGGAAACCTTGCAGAGAAACGGAAAGCTCAGTGAAAGTGTAAGGAAGCTCAGCAAAAGCCTAAACAGGAGCCTTCCAAGGGGCCATTGGAAGCCCCCAGCCATGCTGGAGATCACTGCATGAGCTATAGGCATCTTTCCATGGAAGGCAGCATGTGCCCACAAGACAATAGATGATATAAAGCAAGTATTCTCTAGTTAATGTGGAGAAAATTGATTGAAACTTGGGGATACAGACCCTGTGTTAGTGGGACTATTATAGCAAGCAGCAAAAATGTTTTGGGCTGACTGAGCCAATGTAATAAGAGAAAAGCCATTCTGATGTGAAAACTGTGCATTAAAAGACATATTAAGAAACTGAAACAAGTTTGTCTTTATAAATGGAGTACCATCCAGAAGATAAAGAATACAGTAAGAAGATACAACTGGAATTAGATAACCAGATGAATACAGAATGAGAGAAAGAAAAACTGTAGAAGAAAAGCAGAGGAGCACTATACATGCTAATCCCTCTACAGTGCAGTGATTCACCCCAGAGCAAGGAAAATTCCAGTGGGACCTGATCACACTAAATATGAAGCTAAAATTAGACACTCGGAAAAGTAAATCAGGATGCAAAAATCAAACATAGCTGCCGCGTTTTCAGGAAGAAATGGACTTGATTGGGAGCTTCTAGAGATTATGTCTGTGGTTTACTAAGAAGTATCTGCAGGCTAACTGGTTTGAATGGTTCACTGAAATTATTTTAATTCCAGGAGTGAAGGCTATGGTTACTGTAAAAATATAGCTCCATATGTTTGGTAAACAGTTCCTGTATTGGAAATCTATACAGAAGCAACTGGTGGGTACATGAAGTTCACTTAAGATGAAGTCTTGTTGCAGGCCCATTTGAATCAGGACAGTTTCTTAGAGGATGTGCTGGAAGGTAGTTTCTCAGAAATAAAAGTAAAAAAAAAAAAAAAAAGAAAAATAAATAAAAATAATAAAATAATAAAAATTAAAAAAGAGAGTCAGAGAAATTGCAAGGAGGCCTTCTAGTTGTTTTTGTTGTTGGTGTTGCTGCTGCTGTTTATTTGTTTGTCTTCTTGCTTGGCTGGTTTGCTTGCTTGCTTGTTTGTTTGTTCCTTCCCTCACACCGTGCACCCATCCAAGGCAGATTCAGCTGGATTTATGGATGTGTTTGTTGTGAGCCTTCAGTCCCTGGTAGATGCTTGCTTAGCCTCTTCTTAGTCTTCCACGATAGAGAATCTGTGGCGATTATATCCCACAGATATATATCCACATTGGACACTGGAAAAATATCCACCCAAATACCTCAAAACTTGAATCTATTTCTGATGTTTCTCCCTCATTTAGACTAAACCCAAGCTCCCTGTGTCATCTGAGGTCCTATTTTCTAGAACTGTTTATTCTCCTGCACTTCCTCTCGTTTCTTTTTTCTAGTATGACACTTGATCAATAGTCTTAACAATGTGGAAAACCTGTAACACCGACTCACAGGTGATACCCTTTTTATACACTGTGAAATGAGTTTTATACTTTTTGTCAGGTCCCAGGGACTTGTGCACCTTCAGGTTCCATAGGTGGTCTCACACCTGATCTTCTCCTACACTGGCCAGTTCGTCATTCTCCCAGTCCTTGCCGTTGCCTTCTGGTGCCTGGGCTGTAGGGTTAGAGCTCTTGCCAGTGGAGATTGAGGCAAAAAAAGTCACTGAGTACCTCAGCCTTCTCCATATCCCAGGTGACCATGTCTCCCATTTCCTTCTGGAGAGGGCCCACGGTTTCCCTTATCTTCCTTTCATCACCAATGTACCTATAGAACCCTTTCTTGTTGCCCTTGATGTCCGTGGCCAAATGTAATTCTAATAAAGCTTTAGTGTTATTACTTGTTTCCACCCTCTTAGGCCTCCTTTTTCTGTTTGAGTTTGGCAGGAGCTCCACGCAGGCCTCCTGGTGTTTTTGCCTGAATTCCTCTTTGCTGGGACGCATTGCTCCTTAGTTTGAAGGATGTGATCCTTGAATATTAACCAGCTTTCCTGGGCCCTTCTTCCCACCAGAGCGCTGACACGTGGTACTCGACCCCTGAAGAAGACAAAGCAGATCCCTGAAGAGGGCAAAGCCTGCTCTCCCAAAGCCCGGGGTAGCTAGTCTGCCGTGCTCCCTCCCTCCTTGTTGGTGAAAATGAGTTCCAGCACAGCATCTCTTCTCGTTGGCTTCTCTGTCACTTGGAGAAGGAAGCTGTCATCAGCGCACTCCAGGAACCTCCTTTGTTCCAGGAACCAGCCTCTGCCCTGCTGTGCTGTCCCTCCTACAGATATCAGGGTGGTTGAAATCCCTCGTGAAGACCAGGGCTTGTGAACATGAGTCTGCTTCTGTCTGTCTATAGAGGGCCTCATCCACTCGGTCTTCTTGGTTGGGTGGCCTGCAGCAGCCCCACACTGTAACCTCACCTGCCCCTGCCTTTAATAAAATATATACATATATATATTTTTTTAATAAAAGGAGCCCATAAGCTCCTCACCCATCCTCAGGCAGAGCTCCATGCACTCCAGCTGCTCACTGGCATAGAGGGTGATGCCTCCCCATCATCTCCCCTGCCTGTCCTTCCTAAAGAGCCTGTACCTTTCCATTCCAACGCTCCAGTCACGGGAGCCATCCCACCACACCTCTGCAATGCCAACGAGGTCATAGCCCTGAAGGTGTGCGTACGTCTCTAACGCCTCTTGTTTATTCCCCATGCTACCTGCATCAGCACTGAGACATTTCATACAGACCTCAGACAGCCCAGACACTCATTTGCCCTACAGACAGCTCCTGGAGCTCATCAAGGCTCCTGAAGAGAGGCTCAGCCTGAAATGCAAACGGGCAGGATCAACACTCCCAGGTGAGTCACCTGTGCGTACACTTGTTCTCCCTTCCTCCCTCCCTCCCTCTCTTCCTGTCTGATCTTTGTTGGCCAACGATGGTAGGTATTCAATCACTTGGGAAGTTCCCATATGACATTCAGACTGATGTACTGCCTTCTCCTGCACTTAGGGTGGTGTGTTCCAGCTGAAGAGTGCTGTCTGAACTGTTCTCTCCTGTACATGACCCTACTGAAACACACCAGGCACTGCGTGCCTGCTTGCACTATGCCTGATCTCCAAAGGGAAACATGAACAGGAACCCCGATACACCATCCTGGGAAACAAGTGTGCTACAGGGGAGAACCATCTGAGTGTGTCTCTTGTCTCTCCTACCCTTCTTAGACAACACAACTCCTTTAGGAACTGATGCCTGAAATTTCAGTCAGGAAACATAGAGGTGTTAAAGATGAGTGAACAAGAAGTGACTGGTGAGAATGCCTGACTTAAATCAGTAGTTTACTATGAAACCCTAAGCGTAAGTACTTTTAGTATAAACATACAGATTACATGGAACACTTTGTGTAAAGGAACATTTTGTCTATTACAACATGTATACAGCAGGAAAAAAAAAAATCTTGAAAATATATGGAGGCTGTATACCTGAGTTGGAAGATAAATGAACCTCCTTCTTTCCTTGGATAGTCTTAGGAAAAAAAATGCAAATATTGGAAGTAGGTGAAGCCCTATGCTAGGTTGGTTTTGCTCAGCAGTGGACAGCCAATATATGAGATAGATTCCTGCTTTCTCCCTGTTTGGCAGAACTAGGGTGAGAACTGATCATATTCAGAAAACGACTTGGGGTAGCAGGTGGACCATGAATTGCACACTGGCCTAAATTCAGTACTGTGACTGGCAACACGTGTGGATGGTTCAAGTTATGTATGGGACAATACAACAGGTCAATTTCAGAAGGGTGGAAACACAGCTGAGGCAGAGCTGCATCCCCGTGCAGGTTTATATGCTGGTCTCACAGCAACGGGTTGGAAAAAGAAGTGAGGAGCTCTTGTGGTTACCTGAAGAGATGGGAGCCTGTGGAGGTTTTACTAGGCTGGGCAGCTGAACTCCACCGCAACTGCTCTGTCACTCCCCCTCCTCAGGAAAAGAGGGGGAGAAGAAAGTATACTGGAAAGAGAAAACAAACAAACAAAACACTCATGTTGTAATAAAGATAATTTAAATAGAGGGAGAAGGAAGAGGGAAAAAATAAGCAAAGGCTATGTGGAAACACAGAGAGTGAGAAAAAAAAATATTCTCTACTTGCCATCAGCAAGTGATGTTTGGCCACATCCTGAGAAGCAGAGCTTCAATACATGTAGTGGTTATCTGGGAGGGCAGATGTCTTGATGAGGAGAGCCCTCCCTTCTTCTTCCCCTTCCCCACATTTATTGCTGAGCGTGACACGACACTGTATGGAATATCCCCTTGGTTTGTTTAGGTCAGCTGCCCTGGTGCTGCACCAGCACTGCTCAGTGATAGACAGCACACTGGTGTGATACCACTGCTGTTCTAGCTACAGGTGCACAGCACTGTATGGGCTGCTGCAAGGTAAGTCAACTCCATCCCAGCCAGACCCAGCACAGAGCCAATCATGCCTTGTGCAGAGGGTTCCTTGGCTAATCAAAGGGAATAGATGGCATTCTGCAAAGTTTCATTGTCATATCGTCACACTTTGCATCTCAGCTTCCTATCAAGGCTGCAACTTAGATTAAAAGAAATAAGTCCCCAAGGGAAAGGACATCGTGGTACTGCATTCTAACAGCCTGGAGCCTATATGCTTAAGAAACCCTTACCCCTGCAATTAACAGCAGCAATAGTTAAGCTCATAATAGAAGAAGTTTCTTCCAAACATCCATGTTCCCCTGTAGCCTGCTTCTCTCTCCGGTATTTACCTCTGATCTTTCCATCTCTGCTTTTGATTTCACACAGGTTGTCTGGGAATGTACCTGAAACTGAATTGCTGAAATTAAAGTTGTTATATTAGTGGTTTCCACATGTGTAAGTAATCAGGAATCTTACCAGTGTTCTGTATATGTGTAGTCTGGTATGTTAGCAGCCAAATGATAATTGATGGTCATAAAAAATGCAACCCCTCTGCTGAATTGCACCAGCCAGGGAGGTAACTTAACTAAGGTGAGAGTTAAAGGTCAGCACACTGCCCTGCACAATGCAGATTGTTGCAGAAAGCCTTCCTCTTGCTGGAGCAGCTACCAGTGCTAAGAGGGGAACAACCCAGATGCCGAACTCCCAGGAACTGTGCATGACTTGTTGTCATTGCTGTTTGCTTGCTTGTTTGTTTTTCATTGTAAAGTTCATCATTTAACAGTAGGGATATGGCTAGGTCTTTTTGCATTTAAAGAACAATCCCCTGAAGGGAACTGAGCTATGTTTATGTAGGTAGCTAGACATAGCAGGGAGGCTGGCCTGCATGATGTCCAGAGGTCTCTTCTATCCTCAACCAGTCTGTGAATATCAATAAATGCTCATCACCTTTCCTTTATTGTTAAGAGATTTCTCCAGTCATCAGCAGAAAAATGGAGGCTTTGGGGCTGAAAGCACCCCCAAATTCACCACAAATTCAGTGAGAAATGCCAGTGGTGTCTTCCCAAGTTTTTTAAAAATCATGATTCTATTTCCAAAATATCATGACTGACTTAGTGCTAGAACAGCACTTGTACAATTCTGGTGTTGTTAAAACACTTGAAGTACACTCAGATTTCCTAAGCATTTCTCTAAACTAAGTTTGTAAAATAACTAGATTTTCTTGCATGTACAAGAACTTGCATCTTGCATCTCCAGGAACAAAACTTGAGATGAAATGCGTGTCAGCTTTGCAAAAGTCGGTATAAGGAATTTTTTTATACTCTTGATATGCATCTTCAGAGAAGGCTGTGAAGAAGAAACATGATAATATAAGTGGAAAAAGTGTAAAAGAGATGTCAAAATACATTTTACATATATACATACTATATGTAAAGTCCCATATATATGTGATATAAATGTATATATATGTCAGCCAAGGTGAAAGGCGAAGCATGGAAAAAGCAGCCAACAGCTCGTTGCAAAATTAGTCACCTAGACCAACGTATTCACACATGGTCTAAAAGGCAATGTTGCTTTTCAGCAGATCGAGGAAGTTGCTGTCTTCCCAGGGTGATTTAGCCAACTGAGATACTGTTAATCTGAATTTGCCTGGCCTTTTTTGATTTCTCTGCTTGACGATTAATCCCTGGATTACAGAAACATTCAAGTGGAAAGGGACACCCGGAGGTACAACCTCTACCTTAAAGCAGGGCTTTGTCTAGGCTGATCTTCAACATCTCCTAAAATGCATAGTGCACAGCCTGTCTGGGAAACCTCTTCCAAAGTTTAATTATTCTCAGAGATCTCTTTATTTTTATTTTTTTTTCCTTTCTGTCCCATCACAATGTCCCCCTACTACGCTGGAGGTCTTTTTGCTGGACTTACTCAAGTTTATCAATAACTTTCTCATATTGATGCACCCAAAACTGAAGGCTGCATGCCAGGCTTGTTCTAACAAGTGCCAATTTAAAGGAACAATGATGTTCCCCCAATGCACTGGTCCGGTAGGATCACAAGATTCGGGTATTTTTCATTACTGCCAGGGCACACTGGTGGCTCCTGTTGTCCTCCAGAACCCACACAGTGCTTCCAACAGGTTTGCTTTCCAGTCAGTCAGTCAGAAGGGCTATGGAGCTGGTGAGGGGCCTGGAGCACAAGTCCTGTGAGGAGTGGCTGAGGGAGCTGGGGGTGTTTGGGCTGGAGGAGGCTCAGGGGAGGCCTCATTGCTCTCTGCAGCTGCCTGAAAGGAAGGTGTGGGGAGCTGGGGGTTGGTGTCTTGTCACAGGTAAATGGTGATAGGACCAGGGGGAATGGCCCCAAGTTGTGCCAGGGGAGGTTCAGGTTGGCAGTGAGGAGCCATTTCTGCTCAGAAAGAGCAGTCAGGCACTGGGACGGGTTGCCCAGGGAGGTGGTGGAGTCACCGTCCCTGGGGGTGTGCAAGGTGAGGCTGGTCATGGTGCTTGGGGACAGGGTTCAGTGGTGACAGTGGTGGTAGGGGATGGCTGTGCCAGGTGATCCTGGAGGGCTTCTCCAACCCTCATGGTGCCGTGCTTCTATTCACGCCCCTCCTCTTGAGGCAGAGCTAGCTGCGCACACCCCCATTACTTCGGGCAGGACACATTCTCCCCCTTCACATCCTTGTGCAAGCAGCCCTGCCCCACGCAGCCCACCACACTCCTCAACCCCATCCCCAACCCCACCACAAGCCACCCCCCCTCCATCCTCCCATCCTCCCCCCTCCCCGCCACGCACGCAGGCGCGGGGCGGCCCCGCTGAGGGGAGGGGACGGGAGGGGATGGAGGGGGGGGGGGGGGGAGAGGCCCCGAGCGCCGGGCCCTGCCGAGCGCCCCGCGCGCATGCGCGCTGATCGCGGCGCCCCCGCTGGGCTCGGCTGGGCTCGGGCCGCGCTCGGCGATTTCCGCCTCTTTGTTTTAAACTCCGGGCCCAGCCTTTTAATTCACTGCCCGCAACACCCCTCCCCCGGCCGCTATTTTTTTTTTTTTAACCTTATTTTTTTTTTTCTTTTTTCTTTTTTTTTTTCTCCCTTTCCCGTTTGAGGGGGGAGGGGACGAGGGGCCGGTTTCCCTCCCCCTTCCCCATCTTCCTCCTCCTCCTCCTCCTCCTCCTCCTCCTCCTCGCTCGCTGCAGCGCCCGGGGAAGGTCGGTGGGGCAGGGGGACAGCCGGACAGCCGGACAGACAGCCGGACAGACAGACAGACAGCCCTCAGCACCCCCCCACACACACCCCCTGAGCACCCCCGCGCCCACCACCCGGGATCGGACACCGGCAGGTCAGTGGGGACGGAGGGGAGGGGAGGGGAGGGGGGGGGGGAGGCTGGAGGGGGGCGGTGGCACCCCCAAAACACACCGAAAATACCCGAAACATACCCAAAACACACCAAAAACACCCTCGGGCCCCTTCGCCCGAGGGGTTGGGGGCGGCCTGCGGCCTCCCAGCACCGCTGCGGGGTGGGGAGGGGGCGCCCGTGTCCCTCCCCCCCCCCCTCCTGTCTGTGTGTGTGTGTGGGTTTTGGGGGACTGCACCTTGACCCCCCCCCCCCATGTTTTTTTTTAGGGTTGATTTCGGCCCCCACCTGCTCCCTCGGGGTCCCTAAAAAGAAAAAAATTCCCCCCCCAAAAAATGAAAAAAAATATAAAATAATAACAAAAAGCGAGGGGTGCGGGGTGTCCTGTGTGGTCGGTGGGTGCCCGGCTGCTGCCCCACCTGGGGCGCTTTTTGGAGGTGTCAAAAAAAATGTGTGCTGGCCAGTTTCCTTCCTCCTGCAGGAAAATCCGTGTGCCCGAGGAGCCAGCCCCCCAAAAACCCCGCTTCGTTGGCCCCGCGGGTCTGGAAGGTTCCTCTGGGTGCGTTTCGGCTGGGTGTCTTTGCAGGCAGCCCTCCGTGGCTGTCCTCCAGCGTGGCACCGAGGAGCTCAGCTTGGGGGTGAGGAGGTGGGAATCCAGAAACACAAAGGGTTCGAGGGGAGAAAAGTTGGGCAGCGCCTTCGGGTAGGCTCCTGCGAACTTCTCCGTCCCGTGTGTGGATCTTCCAGCGTGAGCTGGTCTCCGGGATGGAGCCCGAACAGTTAGACACAGGCTCCATGTGTTGCTACAGGTCTTCTTGCTGCTGTGTGCTGCGTTTTGTTTTTGTTTTTATTTATTTGTGGTTGTTGGTTGTTGTTTGGTAGGATACTCGTGAACTTTAGGTTCTTCCTTTAGCAGCAGGTCAGGTAGGAGTCCATACCGTGACGCATACCGTGCCTTTCTTACAGGCTGCTTTCCAATTCCTAAATTTCTCTGGTTGGCGACGAGGTGAATAGAAATAGAAACTCTGTACCCTTCCACTGGCTTTACTATTTCCATTTAAATTGCACTCCTAGGCATTTTATTGTGTGTTTAAGAGAACGCAGAACCTGTGCAGAACTGAAGGTGTTTGTTGAGATCAGGCACAATTAGTTAGAAAAGGGCCAGGCGTTTTTTTTCTAACAAGATGCGTAGGGGTACTGCAGCTGAAAGCGTGTAGAGATTCAGCTTTCAAAGCATTTCGTAAACTTCTGCTTGATGGAAATCTGTTTCGTTTCTCTACGTGGGTTGATCTAGCCAACCTGATCTGGTGGCTCTGCTGTCAGCATAGAAAATCAAGACAGAACATTTTGAAAATGTTGTGCTAAAGTTGACCTAGTTTATAACAGTGCTAGCATAATACTAATGCCTGGAATGGCAGAAATTAACTACCGTGCCATGAAAGACCTCTGCTACTAGAAGACTGTAAAGTACAGCTTCTAGCTCCTCCAGTTGCCCAACCTGCTCTTAGGGACTATGTACAAGCATTGGAGGAGGTCACCTTTCAACTCTATGTCTGAGATCTATGTAAACTTTCTTTCGAGAGGAGTTCTATATTTGCTTTAATAGCTTCCATTTCCTTTTTCCCAAATGACTGTAATCTAGGTGGCCTTTTTAGCTTTTCTTTTTTTTTTTTTCCTTTTTTTTTTTTTTTATCTTAAAAGGGCAGGTAATGATCTCTGAGGTCTGAAATAATTCCAGAGTAAAACACTGAATTCTCTGCGAAATTCTGTAAGAAGTAGAAGTGTTTCCATTGCAGCTCTAAGCCAGATACGACCCATGAAGTGGAGGTGGACATAATGTTTTGAAAAGTACGCACGATGATAGCATTTTGCTTTTTAGCTACTCCCTTAATGGATTGTATTGGTTTATACACATGCACAAGGTCTTACGGTATTGTCCTGTGTGTTAGACATTTTCTGTTTTTTCTTTTGTAACTGTTATCCAGTTGGCACACAACTGGAAATAAGAGACACTAAACGGAAAATCAAGCTGATAGTGGTGTTCAGAGATGCAGTAAGACTGTCAGGGTTCCTGACTGTTTAGTGGTTTAAACTCAGTTTCTTTGTTCAATGATGGTTTTTACTCCAATTTGCTAGGTTAGGTGTGCTGTTGGGTTTAAAGGAAACCTAGAAAAAACCTGCCTGGTTTTACTGGAGTAAGTTTAAAAGCCAGGAAGAAGCTGTCCACACCTTATACTATGTCTCAGCTTATACTAGACTTCTTTTGAAGTCCTGTCTTGAAGGAAGTTTATAGTTTCATATTCCTCACACCTGCCTCTTTGAAATGCAGGCTTTTGGTATTAAACAGTAAGTATGATATGTGGAAGTCATAGGTGTAATAAAAGGGAGGAGACAAAAAGGTTATTCCGCATGAAAGGCAATCCTTGCTATTGTGATAAGTAACAATATGCTTCATGTCTGACTGAAGACATACTGTAAACATTCTTTTGTTTTATAATCTACTTTAAATAGACAAAAATAAACAACTTGCTACTGTTCTCCAAGTTAGATTTTCTCAGGTTATTTTTACTGAATAGGAGGCTCTATATTTAAATCAACAGACCATGAAAATTAAATAGTGCGATGAGGACTTGTGAGAATGGAAGTCTCTTTGCTATTGAAAGTTTGATCGAAGCTCGTTACTGCACCGATCTGGAAGTCTTGCAGTCAGTCCTTCCAACATAGGAAGGAAGGAAACAGCAGTGACTTGATTGGTGGCACTGTTCCCCCCACATTTTTTTTTCTTAAATCGGAACAAATACTTCATGCTAAACCCAACTGAGGGGTCATTTATTCCTTTGCCAAACGTAGGACAAATTATTCAAAATTAAGAGGGTAGCACAGGCTGCTCAGAAGTAGAAGGAAAGACAAAATGTGGTGAGTTTCGTGTTCTTGCTGTCGAAAAGGTGACTACCTGCACATTAATGACTGCCTCTTGTTCAAATCTCAGTTAAAAGTTGAGGGACTTGCTGGGGAAAGTGGTAAGGGTGCATGGAGTGAGGACTGGAGTTACTTCAGGTGTGTCTGCTGGCATCAGTACAATGCGAGGTAAGACTGTAAGGAAGAAATAGGTAAGTGCAAAGAAAACCATCCTGTTTTGTTCTGCTCCTAGTGGAGGAACTTATCAAACTATTACTTTTTATATCTCCGCAAGGTGACAAGAAGCAGATTTATCATTATCCCTATAGCATGTATTGAGGCTGTCATTAACAGATACCTGCTTTTTTATTCTGCTCTTGTATGTGACAGTGGCTTAGAACTTTGTACATGTTAAAAGGACTTGCGTTTTAGTGGCAGAAGCTACCTTTGGACACAGAGACATTTGGAAGTCCACGTCGTGTTCTTGTGTTTCCCCCCTGTCTTAATAATTGGGTTTGGGTTTGCTTACAGCTTTTGTCTAAAACATGGAATATGTTCTAGACACAAGGACTGTGGTCTTGATTTGAGGAGTCAGTAAAGGCAAGAAGCGAGGGAATAGTGGAGGACTTGTTGGTGTTAGGACAGAGGTTGAACTAGCTGATCTCGGAGGTCTCTTCCAACCTAGCTGATTCTGTGGTTCTGTATGCATTCGTTCAAATAGCTAATCCTGCAAACCACCGAAAATGCACACACCCATTTTTAAAACTAGCTGTCTATATTCCAGACTCTCACTTCTGTTAAATGTGTTTCTGTTAAAGATATTTCTAATGCCACCTCCTCACCTCAGCAGAACGCAAACACGCTGTACTCAAACCAGCCGCCTTAATCCTTGAAAAGCTTTTCTTTGCATCTCGGAGTTATTCCTTTCACCAGAGGTGTGGACCCCAAGCCATCAAGCAGCGTTTGCCTGGTCGGTTCTGCCAGCTCTTGGAGAAGCTCCCCAGTCTCACAGCCAGTGATTCCAGTAGTCTGTTTCTCATTATGCTGGTCAATCTTTTACCGACTTGCATGCCCATTCCCGCATACAGTTTTTTGTGATTAACTGACTCTTTATTTCAGGGAAGCTCAAGCATAAAGCTACCACTTGGTGAAGTGCTCACTTAGAATTTTGTACCCACAAGCGCACGTTGTTCTGGCCTCGTGCAAAAGTCTGTACTCGAGGAAGAGTTCGTTCATGTTGGTGTGGGAGCAGCGTAGCCAAAAACTGTGCTCTATGAATGAAATCCACCAGGTTTAGAGATAAGCATTTACCCTTTTTAGGAACAGTTGCATGGATGTGTGTTGTTTGTTGAATGGATTACATGATGAAACCACCTTTTCCTGTAACAGTTTCCTAAGACTGATTGCAAAACGGTCCTGTATCATAAACCAGTTTATGCTCTAGGTTCATGCTTTTTGTATTGGGTTGCCACTAGATGATGATTAACTTACAGGTATTTAGTTAAAATCTTAATGAAAGAAAGGTCTTGGTGTTACGCTTGTACTGTTGGGATGTCGTACTCACTCTTCAGACAACTTGTGAAGAGATGCCCAACTTTTTCCCTTGGAAAACTGATACATACATTTTCCTTCCCAGCTCTCTTTTTCCAATGTGTCTGGGTTTGATAAATTGATGTTACTTTATCTGGAATCTGCACTTTTAAGTTATGATGTTTATTGCTAAAATCTGTATCCCTATGAGGGAGTACAAAATCTAGCCTATTTGCAATACTGTTGTAATAGCTTACTTTACCAAAAGTTTGGATCAAACTACCATTGAGCTGGAGCAGTTTAATTGAAAGGTGCTTTTTAATAACATTTATCTTCGTTAATAGCACCATTGTGCTTTGTGGCACCAAATCAAGTATTTCATATGCATACCATTTTATTAATCATGCACTTTCTAATCTTGTTCTTTTATTTCTTGACTGGCTAGATTGAGGTAGATATCACTCCCAAGATCAGGTTATTCCATAATCATTTCACAGAAGACTTATGTTTATATTCATAAAATGCTTCAGTCAAGCTTCTTATCTTGGCCATTGTCTACGAGGAAATGAGCGTAGATCCCTTATTTCTGAGGTAGCATAAATGGTGCCTGACCAGATAAAAAAGCTTCTGGCCTGCTGACAAAGCTAATTTTCTTCAGTTTACTTTCCAGCACGTAAAGTTCTCTCAGTTATTGGACAGAAGTCACCAGAAGCCGTCTGTGCCTAGTGATTCACATGGTATTAAGTGGTTATTAGCACCTGGAGATCTCATTTGGTGAATATGTTGAATATGTGGGTGTGAAGAGTTCTGTATTGGTTGCAGTCATTTTTAATGTGACTTTTTAGGCACAAAATTAGATGCTACTACCAGAAATTGTTTATCAGGAACATGTTTCCTCTAACCTGTAACAGTTATTCAAATTCTGTAAGGTTATTGTGGCCAGGTGATAGCTTCTATGAGAGAAAAGAAAAGATTACAGATTCCTCTTCTGTGGCCACCATCATTAGGCCTCTTGTTGTTGTAAAATACATGTAGTGGAGGGGCATATACAAGGGGAAAAATGAGCTGCTTTTATTTCTCCCCCAGATTCCCTAGCCACTTACTGCTTCCCATAATAAGTAACCTTTTTTTCAAGTTAGTCATCCGTTATCACCATCTGCAGACATTGACAATTTTCACATGCAAACGTGGTGGGGGCAGTCAGCTCGCTCTTCTCCCACCCTTAATGTAAAGTCAAGGGAATGCACTTTTCAGGGGAATGATTTTTGCAAACATTCATAATGTACAAGGGGATCCACATGTGCTATATTCCTGAGACTAAAAATGCTCAGGATTTGCTGTGTGGAGATCTGTCCTGAGTATGCTGCAAAGCACTCTCCTTCCTGTCCTTGTCAGCCCAACTTTTAATATTGTGTCTTTCTTGTGAGGTATTTTATTAATCTGTGTTGTAAAGAATGGAGGGAGAGAGTGAAGGTGTCATCTATTCAAACAACCATGGCATTTTTATTAGCTTCAGTAAGTTATTTTGATTGTCTCTTACGGCATAGTTCAATCTCCAGAAGTAACTCTTGGTGAATTGCAGAGAGGAGCCAAATTCAAGCCTACAGATACTGCTAGGAGGCTGCAGTAGTTACAATCTTGCACTGAAATACCACTTCCATTTTTACTGTGCAGGTCACATACCAATCTAGGGTTTGAAACGCATGGTAGGAAGCAATAAGAGGTTATGAAAGTGGTTTTGCCTTTACAAGCTCTTGGAGGAGACTTAAGGTATACCTGGAATGTAATTATGATGATACATAGGAATGATAGTGTTTGCTTATTTGCTTGATTATTCCTTGTGTGGAATGTCAGATCCTGGTTAGACTGAACCTTTTGAGAGGATATCTTCTTCCTGCAGTTTTTGAATAGTTTGTGTCTCATTGTGTGGCTGCAGACTTCAGTTGCTATCAGCCATCTCTTTGGATGCTAATTAAATACCAATTCTATTGTAATTCTTTAAGTTCAGCAATGTTTTTAATGATGGATATCTTTTCATATAGAATAAACAAAAAGACTGATGTAAAAAGTGTAAAAAGCTTTAGCTGATGACTTGCCATTGCTTTTTTCGTAACTTGGTGCTGTCTGATGTGCTACTGTGAACTAGAAAGTTTCTGCAGTATATGCATGGTTTGTTCATGTCCGTGTGAAATGCTGTTGTGCACGCCTGGCTCCTGACAGCATAACAGCCTTTTAGTGGTTATTTGTCTGCTTTCATAGTAGTTTTTCACATTGCTGTCTCTTTCCTTTTTTTTTTTTTTTTTTTTTTTTTTTTTTTTTAAACATTGAAGTTGGTCTGCTGTTCCATTTTTCTACTGATTACGTTTTTTTTTTTTTAATTTAGTCTATCTTATTCCAGCTGGCTATTAATGCTATCTTTGTTCTTAATGCTGTCTTATTTACTGGAAGTTGTAATGAGAGAGCTATCTGCCTAGCTATTGGTTATCTATGTCAACTTTTTCACTTTCAACAACATTCATTACTTATGTATAAAGTGATCTGTGCCTTCTTCTAAGGGATTCTGACGAATTTTGTGCAATGATCTAAATGTAGAGCATATCTTGAACTCATTTATGAAACAGAACTAAGCTATCCCATGAGCTACATACGGAGTGCCATTACCATGGCTGGGTAAGGAAGAACAAATTCTGTTCAGTGGTTTGTTTTCTGTACTTCTGACTCTAAACGAATCAGGTCTGAGTTTGTGATGAAATGACTGTATGCAGAGCTGGGAAGGGAGACTTCAGGAGGCAGTTAATTCTCCTGCTGTGTGGAGCACGTGAAGCTGATGGGAGTTCCACAGCTGGTGCTGAGTTGGTTGTGGTAAAGGAAACTGGTATTTGTTTTCTTTCTGTGCGATCAGGTTAAGCTGCATTGGGCAATTCAGAGAACATTTCCATGACTACTCTATTGAAGTGTAAATCTCTCTGAACATAAATCAGGAAGGGAAATACAGACTGTTGTCTTTGGAGATACAATACATATGCCAGTGGAGCATCTGGAGGGTAAGAACAGCACCTGGGAATTACAGCTGATGGGCAAGTGGTGGGTCTAGAGCTCTTTCCACTTGTCTTTTTCCTGAAGAGCTTCCCTTTGCTCTTCTGCTACCTTCAGCCCATATTGCCAGGCACAAAGCTGCCTTCGTCATTGCCTTGTGCCAGTGCTCTGTACTGTTAAAATAAGCACCTGATGTGTAAGGATGTTTTGCCTCAAGGTGGCTTTCTCCAGCAAGGGGTGGACAGCAGCAGCCAGTGACTTCTAAAACAGCAGAAAGGTGTCTGTCAAAGCCCACGCAGATGAAACTAGTCTTCTGGTGAGACAGTCTATTTTGTTGCCGTAACAATTTGGACCTTTCAGATTCTCTTAAAGATCAACTCGCTGCAAAGTGGAATTTTTCTGTTTTGAATAACAACAGCAAAAACCAGTGATCAGGTGGCCACAGCAAAGAATTCATTTTTTTAAGTGCTGAATCCCCCCTCACGCCACTTGTTAGCACTGGGTTTTTCTGTCAGAGTCCAAGTCACTTAAACCACTGTCATGTTGTAGTGTTAGAACTGATGGACAAGATGGTGATTTGTAATGGTGTTCCCCTCTTTTTTGGGGTTTCAGCCTCATTTCGTACCCTTTTTTGTGTGTGTGTGTGTTGGGGTTTGTGAAACTACCTTTTAATAATCACTTGGATGCAGAGTTTGTAGTGATTGAATGGTAATCTGTATGGTACACAAGATTTTCTTGTAGTGTAACACATTTTTAGATTATGCAGTGAAAAAATGCCTTAAGAGTTAAGTTTCGGAAATCCTTGCTTCCTGCAAGATAGCCAGTGAAACACAAAACCAAAACAATTTGATAATAGTAAATATTTTCTATGAAGTGCTGCTTGTCTGTGGAACATAATGCTTGTTTCATATCGCGGGACATTGACCTTTTCTCTGTATTCCCACACACATGCAAAACACTGACCTAATGGTGATGTGGAAATGAAAATAAACGCAGTGTGTGATGGCCTTGAAGGTAGAATTCTAACTACAAATGTAAGTTTTCAAACATTGTTATCCTGTAGATGATGTAATGAATGTTTCTGAACTGGAAGGCTGAAGAATTCTTCGTGGTTATTCTACGTAGCAAGTTGGAAAACGACGATTGTTTTCTTACAAGAAAATAAAAAAGCAAAGTAGTTTAAAAAAATGCATGGTCAGTTAGATGGGTACTTGCGAATGTGTTGGCTTTTGCACGAAAATGTGGTGCTCGTTTTACATAAGCATGCATAGCAATTTAAGGAAATCTCAAAAAAAATATCAAGGTGAAGTTACTGTAATGATTTCATGAATGCTGCCAAAAGCTTGTAGTGGAATCTTTACTTGGAGCAATGTGGCTGATCCCAAACACAAGCAACTTGATGGGTCCAGAGTGTGTGGCCTATGAGAAGCATGACTGATGAAATGTAATTTTAAATATCTTGTGGGCATGGTAAAGGATGCTTTCAAACCTCTGTGCTGCTTGCTAGGTCTAGTTGATACAGTTATTGGACTTAATTGCAGAAAAGCTGTGTGTATGGAAATGTGTTAAGGTGCCGGGGTCAGAGTATCAGTATCTCAGTGCTGCTTTTTCTGTTCTTGTTTTATTTTAATGCGGTTAAGCCAGAATGGTCAGCATGTCAAAGTAAGACGAGAGTTGAAAAAGCTCAAGCTACTGTGTTGAGTGGAGTAGCACTGGAGGAATGAATGCTTCTTGTGCCTTTTGCATGAATACAGTTTTTTTTCTTGTTCTTATAGTTTATTTCATTTTAGGTGGAAAAGCTTTTTAAAAACACAGCAACCCAGAGGGGATTTCAGTGTTTAACATCCTCTTTCCTCCTGAAGACACATTTTATTTTCCTTCCTCCTTCTCTATTTTTTTTTTCCCCAATGCTACTCTCTTCCACTTTTTCTTTCAATTTCCGTGCTGTTTCTCTCCCAGTTCCTCCCAGCCCTTTCCTCTCCCGCTAGGAGCATACTCGCTGTTGTGTCCCGATGCCAGCCTTTTCCCTCGAGGTGCTGTATCCCACAGCTCTGCTGGAGGCTCACACGGGCCCAGCCCGGTCCACTGTGCTGAGCATGCATTGCTGTGCCCTTGCTGCCCATCCCTGCCCTCCCCTGTCAGGTTGGCAGGCGCTGGCTCGTTGCCTTTGCTCTGCAGAGGGCAGGTGGCACCGACAGCTTTTTGCCCTGCTGTGTGATGGGGCATTCTTGTGCTTTAGATGCTGCTACCTACTGCCATAACTGTATGGGGCTAAGGATCAATTTTCTTTAAAAAGAACAAAAGTGTTTTTTGTTGTTGTTGTTTTGTTTAAGTTTCTAAAACTTCATTTAGGCCAGTGATTCTACTCAGCAAACAAGTGAAAATGAGACTACCTGTTTCACTTAATACTCGAAACGTTTGGCTTTAGTCCATGCAGACTGGGACCAATATGAATTGGTCGTTCACTAAAAGCAGTCTAGAGTACTTATTGAAGAAAATAGCAAATGTTGTTTCACAGTCCTCATAAAAGAAAAGACAGATGTTAGCGTCTTCCCCAAATAGTAGGACTGCCGTATTCCTGCTCATTAGAAATAATCAAGCTGTTTGCAGGTAAAATGCTGTTGAATTTGACTATATGAAGGCGATGTGGTTTAACACTGGTAGGCAGCTATGTTGCCACCCAGCTCCTCTCTCTCTTTCACTCTCCCTCCTCAGCAGGATAAGGAGGAAAAAATGAGACAGAGGGGAAAGAAGCGAGTGGGTTTGAGATAGGAGGAGTTGGATGGAAGGAAAGGAGAGACCATGGAGGAAATAATTATTCTCTGCTTCCCATCAGCAAGCAGTGCCCAGCACAGCAGTGCTCGGGAAGCAAACGGCTTCATAACGAGAGTCCCCCTGCTCCCTTCCCCTTCCCTGCCTGAGATGGGTTTGGGATGCCCTCTGGTCAGGCTGGGTCAGCTGTCCTGGCTGTCTCATTTGGCTTGTACTGCCAGTGTTACCAATGAGAAGTAAAAGGGTGGTGATGTGGCTCTTTATCACTCGATGAAGTTTTCTGTACTTTGGAGTTTTGGGGCAATCATACGATTGTATCTTTGCTTAGTTTTGGACAGAGTCAGCTTGACAAATTGGCTGAGTGTGTGCGCAGGCCTGTGTGTTTGTTCATGTAAAGAGGTGGGTGTGCACAGCAGAGAGCGTTGGAAATCCATAAACTAATGAACACAGGTCAAGAAAACTGGCTTCTCCCTGTGGTGTGGTTTGAGGTGAGGGGGTTGTCATAGGTGGTGGTATCAATGCAGATGGTCTGAGTGTCTTTCCTCTTTTCTTCCCCTATCCTACTTGAGGTCTTAAAGTGTTCAGAAGCAGTTGGAACAGATGTTTCCTGTGAAACTTTGTAAGTGGTCACTGTGATAACAGGTCCTCTGTTTCCCTTAAAGTCTATTAGAAATACATTTGTTGTATGCCTTGCATAATAAAGCCTGAGCTCTCTGCTATTTACACGTGCTGTACTTTGTATTCTCTGAAGTACTTGCAGAATAGCGACTGCTATGAAATTAACAGCAGCGTCTGAATTTGATAAAATGCTTAAAACCCATAAGATTTTCATTTTGAAAGTCAGTTGGATTTATGCTAGCGAAACTATAGAAAGCTGATTGTCACTCTTCTTTATGTCTAGCAACTCCTTTATACTGAACAAAGTGAAATGTTCTAAAAGTTAATGAGTGGGGATTGCTTAGATACTTGAAAAATATTCCACAATAGTGAAGTCAAGTAGTAAATTTTAGATGATGAATCCGGTCCTGTGCAGTACATGTTGACAACAAAACACAAGCTATTGCAGTGAATTTCAGAGGCCACGAGTATTTTTCATGCTCACAGTGGATGATGACTGTACTTCAACTGTTAATGGCATTATTGATATATTTATATGTCTCCTTATTAAGGAAAAGAAAGGTCTTATTAGCACATTCTCCTGCATTTTTAAGAAGGAGGCATCTTTGAAAGTAGCATCTGCAAGCCTCTGTTGCTTTTGGTCTATTGCAACACCTGCAAGTCCCATCTCGGATGGTCCTGATTTTCTGAAGTTACTGCCTCAGTGTTCTCACTTTAACAGATGTACTTCTTTTGGATCTTCAGGTAATTACCTTTAGATATTTCAATTCTTTTTTTTTTTTAATGAGGGAAAATCTTTTCAAAAGTGAGGTTTCAAGACCTCAAGGTAAGAATTGAGGTAATCAAATACTGGGAAGTAAAGAGGAACATCCAGTTTTTGTGAACAGAAAAAAAAAAAAAAGCTTTTCTGCTCTGTTGATTAATTTTTTTTTCTGTGTAACTTACTACTAAACAAACAATGCATTTTCTGTGAAGAAAGCTAACCACCAGGTTCACTTTAACATTTGCTGTCACTTGAAAGGGAATGACCATGTCTGGGTTAAGTGAGCTGCAGCAGCAGGAGTTCAAAGGAGAGCAGTAAACCGTTAAATATTCAGCTCTGTCAGAAATAAGTCGAAGCAACTGCTAGAACAATAGGAGAAGTGAGAGCAGACTACATCTTAAAGTCATCCTGTGGTTTCAAGAACAAAAGCAGAAAGAAGATTCTGCGAGGCTCTCTTTCATTTGAGTGGTGCAGTTCATTGGGTAGCTAACTTCATTTACTGTGTGCACATTTGAATCCAGAAAGAACAGAGAATGCCTATTACCATTTGCAAAGTACAGGGCAGTTCCAGTAACACTTGCTCATCTTCTTTCATAGCTGCTTGGAGAGGGTTGTTGGACAGCTCAGTGAAGTTGGAAGCTTTGCTTACAGATTTTTATTTTTTTTTTCTTAAGCAAAGGCATGATTTTTTTTTTTTAAAGATTCTTTCAAATCTTTGTTTTGATGGATTGAATTGATTAACTGTCATGTGCTGTAGTCTGCGTTCTGTTAAACTACATGAAGATGTTAAAAAGACGAGTGTTGCTGGTAAAGTGTTCACAGGATTACATTGCAGCACCTTCCTACTTACCTGATGGTAACTTCTGCCTTCTCACCACAGATTTCCATCTTGAAAGTTACTGTACTAGTGGACTGTTGCTGTGTCTAGACTAACACGTGGAAGCAGGGGACTGAAAACTTGAATTCCTAAAAGCCTTTTGTTATATACCAAGAGGAATTGTTTTCAGTTCCTATATGAAGATAACTTATCCTCTCTTTCTTAAAAGCTGGCAATATTTGTGTGAGAATGGGAAGCTTCTTTCTGATAAAGATCTGTGACTGCGTCACATAAGAGGTATAAAATCCCCTCTTCTCAGGTTACCCTGAAGAGGGTTTCTAACTTTTTCCTTTTACAGTTTAGAAATTAGGGGACATTTCTGCTCAGACAGAGCAGTCAGGCACTGGGACGGGTTGCCCAGGGAGGTGGTGGAGTCACCGTCCCTGGGGGTGCTTAAGGAAAGGTTGGACGTGGAGCTTAGGGACATGGTTTAGTGGGTGACAGTGGTGGAAGGGGGATGGTTGGACCAGGTGATCTTGGTGATCGGGTCTCTTCCAACCTGAATGATTGTATGATTCTACAATTACTCTCTACAGATACACCTTTTCCTCATCTTTGTTAATAAGTGGTTGGTTTAGGATACTGTAGAAACACGTATGGCATCATACATAGATCGATGTTTTCATGGTACCTAGGATTAAGATTTCTTTCAACAAAGGAAGTTAAAATGTATGTATATATGGCAAATGAGGAAGGAAGAGATCTTTTAAAATAGTTACCAAAACTTAAATGTTTTTTGTTTGTTTGTTTGGTTAAGGAGTTGTTAACAGGGTCCTTTAAACTTCTGTCTTCACCAGGGTGGACTTGGCAAGCTCTTACTATCATGTATGGAGTTCCAGGGCAATCAGTGCAAATGCACACATATCCATTCAAATGATAGCTTAAGGTTAATTTGGTCTTGTGAGTTGCACATCTGTTCTACAGAGGGCATAGTAATGAAGATTAAGATCTGTTTCAGCTGTGGTTCAGTCATAAATTACCTTCTCTAAAGTGCGTGGACATTAAATGTTCAAAGAAGTGGTGTGGGTTCAGGTCCCTTCTACTACAGCCTCCCTAAAGCTCTGGGCTTGGGTCCCTAGGTTTCTGAATTGAAACAAATTGCCTTTTTAATGGTTTGTAGTTTCTGGCTCTAAATTCTCGACGAGGTTGTAGTGATAGTCACTAATGAAAGAAGGAAGCTAGCTCCTGAGATAATGTTGTGGGTTTTATAGTGTGGGCTTTTTTTTTTTTTTTTTTTTTTTTTTTTTTTTTTTAAGTTTTTGACACTCTAAGGTTCTTCCCAGTTTTATCAGTGGTTGCAATAGATGTTCATCAGAAATGACCTTGTACTCTCAGCACTAAACAAAGGAAATAGAATGTAAAGAGTAATTTATATGTAATTAAGGTAGTGATTCTTTGTCAGAAATGGAAAACTGGTTTCCCAGAAATCAGATTGGTCAGAGGGTGCTCTTCTCCAGGCTGTCTTGCAGAAAAGTAGCCCTTCTCTTGTCGCATAGGTCCTATTCCGCACCCCACAGTTTGTTAGCCTGTCTGCTCCCCCACAAACATGGTCTGAATGGCTAAGTGTGTTTTAATGGCGAGAGGCTGCTTGAAAGCAGCTTGCTTATGAGTTCTGAAGGCTGTGGTTTCACATGCAGTGGAGCCAAGCTAATGGCTTGCTGCTGCCAAAGGAAGCTCACAGTTATCACTGTGCAGTGCATGCAGCCTCTTCCCTTGAGTATTCTCCAGTTCTTTTTTAACCTTCGTGTGAATAAATGAATTTATCAGGCCAGCAGAAGACTATCTACAGTGTGATGAGTCATGCCCAGAGTGTTCCTAAGCCTTGAAACTACGCTACCTATATGGAAGGTGCTGTTTTAATAAGACTCCATTAAGACCTGCTTTGATGCAGCAGTGATGAAATTCTGTAGTTGTGCTAACCAAGACAGCTAGGTGGCAGATAAGGCTAAATGTTTACTACTTCAGAATAACAGCTGCTTTCAGAGTTTATGGTTCTTGCAAGAAAATTTGCTGAAGATAGGATTTGTGAGGTTGTAATCTGTAAAAGCTCTTCTAAAGAGAAATTTCATTAACTAAAATTCATTGTAATAGCATGCTTTACTAGACTGAGTGAAAGACTGGACCACGTGCTTGTACAATAAGCCACATACTTAGAGTAGTAAGTCCATCTGATTAAATAAAGATTCCTCAAAATACAAATAAAAAATAATTGTGTTGCTGTTGCAGAGCTTTTGAGACCACTAAATCACCTCTTCTAATGGGATTATATCACAAATGTGAAGAATTATTTAGATTATCTAGTATTAAATGAAACATCTGTTCTGATACATCATCTTTCCTCATTTTCTCATCTCAGCTTGTGTCTGCCTATGCTGCAGCTGCCAGAGCTTTACCGGAATGAAATGGAAATGGCTTGCATTAGTGAAACACGAGTTCAGAGTATCGGTAGATGCTTATTGTTACTCACTATTTGCATACTTTTGCAACTCTCAGAAGCAATGAAAGTGGTGTTGTGGAAATGGTTTCTGTGGAGGGTAAGGTACTGGCTGAGATGAAATACAAACCTGAAGCTCACATGACAGCCAAGTGACTGTTTATATACTCTGCAGTCACTGTTAACAGATGAGAACAGAAGTTATGAAAGATGTTTATGGAAGATGTTTCTAATACTTACCCCACTGCCCCCCTGAAATATCACTGACTCTATTGGGATATATAAAAATTTCAGAAAATTTCATCCTAACTTTCTCTAAATGGGTTTAAAGCACCAAGCTTTGAAAGAGTTTTGACATTTCCAGGGTCTTTTTGTCTTGCTTTTTCCCTTTCCACTGCCCTTCTGCTGCTGACTTTTTCTCTGCCCATTACATTACTTGTTTCAGGGGTCACTTTTGGTTGGGAAGTGGTTGGGAAGGCTGAGGTTGCTGTAGGCAGAAAGAAACCCACAGTTTTAATGCTGTTGCGTTATGGCCACTTAATTTGCTTTCAGTTTGCAAGTTTCCAGAGGCATGGCTGCTCATTGCAGACATTTTTTCTTCACTCAGGGTGGTGAGGCCCTGGCACAGGCTGCCCAGAGAAGCTGTGGATGTCCCATCCCTGGAGGTGTCCAAGGCCAGGTTGGATGAGGCCCTGAGCAACCTCATCTAGTGGGTGGCATCCCACCCATGGCAGGGGGTTGGAGCTGTGGGATCTTTAATGTCCCTTCCAAACTGAGCTGTTCTATGATTTTTGCAAAGCCACCTTTGCCCTCAGTACATGAAGAACTTCAGTGCTGGCTCGGGAGTTTGGTGGTTGGAGTCTGGTGCTATCTAGTGGCTATTTAATATCTTGCCTCTGAAATTTGATTGCCCATATTAAATTTGATTGAAATCAATTTTAATATGATTTCATAGTTACGTGAATGCATGATTTTTTTTTAATAGTCATTTCTTTCTCTAGGATGAGTGCTTTTACCACGGTCAGCTCATTTTCATGGTTTTTATATTACATTTTTCTTTTTTTTTTTGTTTTTTTTTTTTAACTTAGTATCAATTCTTAGGACTAGTTCCAGAGATTTTAAGATGCTACATCTTTACACAATGAAATTTGTATTGAAATCTGTAAGCTCAAGGTGGATTACTGTAACTATACTTAAGGTAGCTTTAAGTTAGTACTCTGATTGAAAGAAAACTGAAATCATCTATTAAAAATTCTTATGTATACTTTTCCTTTCATGATCATGTTTTATTTCTGATAGGAGATGCCTGCCATCTGTTGCCAGTTGAAAAGCCTCTTCCATAATTACACTTGCATGTGTGTCTTGGGTGGATATGATACATATTTATCTGTTGCCTGACTCTGTAAAAAAGTGTTAAGGCAGTGGAAAGGGTAGAGAAGGAAAGATAAGGGGAATAACACACTAGGGCTGGAAGTTTTGATGGTAGGTGGGAAGCAGCAAAGTAGGCCAGGTTGCATTTAGTGTGTATATACGTTTTTCCTTACTTCAAAAATCTGCCATTCTCTTACTTCGTGCTCTTATTGCTTCTCTTCCTAAAGAGAACCAAGAGAACATTTTTTTTTTTTTTTTTTTTTTTTAAATGCCAGCACTGATTTAATATTGATGCTTTATGCATATTTGTATGAGGCAATTTTCAATCATTACCAATTGCAGTCAGGAAAACTTCAGTCTTGCATTTCATCGCATATGTTTGCTTTCACTGTCAGAGCTGAAGAGATTTCAAGCCAAAATCTTTTTCCAGTTTTACAGGAGTAGGGAGCTTAATGTCTGCTATTTTGAATTCCTGTTAGTACAATTTAACTGTGCTTTCATTTTCTTTCCATATATTTATATGGAAAGGTACGTATTACCTGCAAGAACATTATGTAGTGGGCTTCTAAAATAAAGATTTAAAGAGGTCACAGGCACTCTTTATAGGAGTGGATTAATAATGGATGCAGTGTATATGAAAATGTTGAAGGTATGAAATATGCCAGCTGTAAATCAGCAAGCACAAACTACGGGGGAAAACCACAAATTTATCACCATCATCTTGAGTTTGCTGTGACTGTGCTCTATCAGCAGGCTGAGTCTTGGAGAAACAGTAGTGCATGAAGTATTATTTGGATCATTTAGTTAATCCCTTACTAATGTATCTGGTATTTGCCACTGTCCCATGCTTTCATGGGTTTGGATGGAAGACACTGTATATGGGGGGTTTGTATTTCTAATTTGTGGTGACTGTTGCTTCATATGTATTATACAAATAGTAAAATTCAACATTTACAGAAAATGAAATGCAAGTGCAGGGATGATGCCTATATTCTCCATGGTGTTCTGTCACTCTAACAGGTAGGAAAAGGTGTAGATGAGTTTATAATGTACAGTATAATATCACATATTACAACTCTCTAATCTTTTGTGAGTATTTTATTAAGGGTAGAATTGTTAGTGATTTTTCTTTGTTTTTTTCAGAGTGCCATCTTTAATTTAGACTTAGAAGGGTTTTATAAGCATGTGTTGTCAACTGACATGTTAAACAAAAAAACTAACTTCCTGTATCACTACAATTCAGCTATTTGCATATTTCTGGCTGTGGACACTTTTAGAAATGTGCTATCTGATTTTTCTTTGGTAAAAATTTATCCAGTAGGTAGTAATTGCTTAACTCTTCAGGATTCCAGTACAGTCAATTTTAATGCCAAAATTCCAAATCTAAGCAAAGTTTAAAGGAGAATATTTAAACAGAATTATATTAAAATCTCTTTGTATTCAGTACTGGTATTAAACATGTGTCCAGTAATTTTTAGTTGTGTTTTTTTTTTTTTTTTTTTTTTTTTTTTTTTTTAAGATCAGATGCCAAACTGAGATTGAATGGCTCTGTTTTTCTGTAATATTCAATATTTTTATGGTAGTTACTATTTTGTAAATTTTCTAAAAATGCTAATGACTGCAGAAGTTGGGATAGGATGGTGTTTGTAGAGAGGAATAAGGAACATATAAGTGAAATGAATTGTTAAAGCTTGTGCGAAGGGGCATAGGATGCATTTGGAGTCACTTGTCCTCAGATGAGTTGCTATTTCTTTTGCCTTGCTGAAGTTCCTATTTTCCCTCATTATATGTTATACTAGTAGTGTGGAAGGCAGAAAACTGAACAGTCATCTTTGCTGTGTTGACAACTCACTTCATGGCATAATTCGTTTTGTACAGTCAGACACAGGTGTTCTATAAAAAAAAAAAATTGCTTTCATTGTACCATAAAAGGTAAGTATGAGGCATGAGTAAAGATCAAATGATTCTATATTTAGATAGATTTAAGATAAATTTAATCCTACTATGTCCTGATTATTATTTTACTTCATCTTAAACATTTTTCTACATGTAATTTATTCATTTTTTCAATTAAATTATTCAATTTTTATTCAGTTTATTCGTTTTCTATGTGTAATTTACGAAGAGTGGTGTCTTGCTTTTGCATTGCATTATCTTGCATTGAAATGAATGAAACAAACATGTAAAAAGCAAACGTTTCACCTAGGGCTGTGCAGTTCTTTAGACACCTTACTGCCAGTATTAGTAATGGCGTGACTACACCCCAAGTGGTTTCCCTTTAACCTGTTAGTCAAGTATCCTCAAAAGAAGACCAAAGTGCAGTCTGTTCTCGAGCACAGTAGATCAAAGTAACAAATAGAACATGGTCATTTTAAAGGATGCTTTCCTGAAAGTGATGTGATATTAGTCTCTCTGTCTCCCTTTTAATTACCTGATGGCTGACATTACCATTATAGTCTGTCATGTTATTTTAGAAAATTTTAATCGGGATTATTTCAGGTAAGTTGGCTAAAGATCACATTATTCATCCTTTGTCTTGTCTTGTCACCTTCTACTCTTTGATACTTGACTATGTCTTAATCACTAAAAATGTAAGAGTAATGTGGAACGACTAATGAATAGTGAGAATTTCTGACTTTAAAATGTGACAACTTAAAACCTAGCACTAAAATATTGGGAGGAATATTGAAGAACAAGTTATGCTTATTAGGCACAGGCAATTTTACCACAGAAATATTCCGGCACAGCTTGTTTTTGTTGCCAGGTGGTTGCAGGGAGGGAGAGAAAAAACATTGCACTAGCTTGTCAATTACGGAACCAAGACTACGGATTTAAACAAAACAAAATAAAAACCTTTTAAATGACCAACTCAAACAGCCAGTTTAAAGCTGGGCTTGTTTTTTAAATTTTCTTCAGTATTTTTGTAAAGCTATTGATGATATATTAATTGAAATTTTCTAGCTATCTGTCTTGAAAGAGCTTTTACTTGCTGTCCATGAAATAAGTTTTCTTTGTTTCTGTTGTTCTTTTTTTTCCTAGTTCTTCATAACAGTGCTGAAAGCAGTCCTCTGCTTGGGGATTATTACAGAATGAAAAAAAATTAGTGGGCTAGAGACTTGCACCATTTCAGTCATCCTCTTTACATTTTCTTTTCTACTTAGTTATATGACCTTCTTACACAACATGTTATGAAACTGTATCTCCGACACAAAAGTCTGATAATTCTAGATACTGGGAAGAAATCAGGAACTTGCAGTTTCTAAAGTTACACCTTCTAGGGAGGCATCCCATTCATTAGGGAGCAATGAAATGTCTCAGAAAAAAACACCAACCACCAAAAAAACCTGAAAACCAAAGTATTGAAATGTGTAAAACCAAAAGTACGTATTGACATTTGCTTGTGGTAAGAAAGGTAGCTCAATGGCTTTTCAGTCCCTTCATGAAAAGTAAGTACGTTCTCTGAACATTTTTACAGAGCTTGTAATATGTCACTTTTTATCTGTAGTGAAATTAACATAACCCTCTGTTTTGGAATGGTCATTATGAAGGAATGAGATTTGGTTGTAAATGGCTGCAAACTGAAATAGTGGAGAATGTTATGCTGATTGTAGGAGTCAAGCTGTCATCCTACACTTTAGTTATGGTGGGCTGGCAAGTCCCTGTAAGAAACATGGAGGCAGTGGCCTATCTGATAATTATGTGCACTCTGTGCTGTATAATTGGAATAGTTAGCTGATTTAACCTCATTTTTCTTCTCTTTTCTGAACCACAGCTGAAGTATTTATCTAATTGCCAGCACTTTACTCTGTTTTAGCATTCATATGCTTCATAAACCTAGCTGTGAGAGACTGAGGAGGGATAAGTATTTTTAAGTGCTCAGTGGAATGTACTGTAACGATTTTGTACAAAGAAAATGCTTCTTGCTCACAAGAACCCTCGGCCACCTGAGAAATAACCTCTTGGAAGAAGAACTTTCCTTGGGGAGGATCCATCCTGTGTTCTGCGCCCTCAGCTTCAGTATTACCCTTTAGCAGGGCTGAAGAACAGCTTGCATTACTTTGCTTCTATACAGACATGTAGAGTGGCCTAATAAGTTCCATGATAAAGCTCATCTGCACACCCGCAAGACTTGGAGGGGGAAGATGGGGAAATTGTACGTGGTGTTACTACTGCCAGGCCCATCACAGGAGCCGTCAGCCTGTCAACAGCCCATCTCCACAAACCCAGAGGATCACAGGGACTCAGTGGCAGGTGAGGAACACAAAATAAGGACTCAGTGTAGGGCACATGCTATCAGGGATGTCACCTAACCAGGGCTGTCCCTGGAAAGCCATCAGCCACATCAGATGGACACTTTACCAGCCTGAGTGGATGCTGGAGCACCTTTTGGTCTGAGGGGCCTGCAAGACTGCTGCACAGGGATGTGGGGAAACAGCATTTGGGGATGGCATGGGATTTACAGGATGCTTTGGGGATGAGCCAAAGGCAGGGGAAGGGAGGCATTTGGGTGATTTAGGGAGGAACAAATGTGGAAAAACAGAGGCAAAAGGGGATTAAGTGGGCTGGTCCCATGTAGCTGGCTGGTCAGTATGTCTGCCAGGCAGTACCCTGTGCCTGATCAGCACAGCCTGTCTTTCATTTTTCTCTGGGTAGAAGGTTCCCAATTCTGCATGCAGGGATGATCTGACAGCCATGAACTGCAGTCAAACCTCTGTTCAGAAGGCTTTCGAGGTGCCTACAACCGGGGAGTTGCCGTAAGTGAGGTGTGGGGGCTCCCTGGGTCACAGGGGCCCTTGTGTCCATGGTATGCCTCTAAGGCTGTGAGCCCATGGTGAAGAGTGGCCTCTGGGGGAGCAGAGGAGTGCTGGGGAGCTGTGCGTTGGGGTGTGCACACAAGTGAGAGGGTCTGTGCCAGCAGTGGCAGGCTGCATCCTCGGGGCTCAATTCCATACCAGTTTTTAGTAGCATTTAGCAGTGCAGCAGTGAGGCAAATACACAGGTAAGTGAAACATAGCGTACTATTCTTGGAGGCTGCCTCTGTCTTCAAGATGCTGAAAAATGAATTCTTAAACTTCCACTGGAACTGGAGGAACCTGACTTGTCAGCTGCTTCGTAAGTGCTCTCAGCAGGTTGCTCAGCATGCCTATGAAGTGGGCACAGAACTGAAGTTGCTGTGTTCCACTGGACAGAAGGTAAACTTACAACAACAAAAAGCCCTGACCAAGAAACATCAGAAAGCACGCCGCCCGCAGTGTTAAGGTGGTCACACAGGTTTCTCAGTAATGTCAAAGTACTAGGAAATGATTGAAATAAACTATATGCTTAGTGGATTTTTGTTTTAGGAAGGTGGAAACAACAGATGTGTAAGGTTTGGTGGGTTTTGTTTGCATGCTTTGTTTATTCACTCTTTCTGCGTTGAAGATAGCAATGTGCAGACCTGTTCCATGTGGTTAGGGCACTAGTGCCATCTGCTGGTACTAATCCAGTCCTAAAAATGGATAAAATTGCTTGCCAGGCATGATACTGAGACATGAGGAATTGCTGGCGTGATACTGAAAAGAGTACATGTATACATTTGGTGCCTTAACATAATTAAGTGGATGAAGTAAGACATACAAAGGTGACATATCAGCTGTTTATCTTAACCTGACTTGCTAAAGCAAATGCAAGTCTTGAGCCATATTCCATCCTGCTCAACAAAGATTTGTTTCTAATTGGTTCTTTAAATAGGGCTTTACAAACAAAACACACAGACTTCTGCTGAAGTTTACACTGTTTTAAAACTCAATTTGGAGAAACAGAAGAAAATATTCTCCCATCTCGCTAAACCCAGCACGATGTTCTCATTCCAGTTTATTTGAAATGACTGTTCTAAGTGGCTGAGGCACTGTTTGATGTTTGAGTATTCAACAGTAGTAAACTTGGCAACAGTTGAAACAAATGACTTTTCTATCTGGAGTCATAGGATCTGCGAATATTCTCTTTATGTTGTCCTTTCATCCCTCAAAAAAAAAAAAAAAAAAAAAAAGTATCCCGCATCTGAAGTTGCTTACCTGAGGAGATATTCCTACCATTTTCCAGAGGACTGAATAAGCTGTATGAGCCGATACAAGGAAAGTAGGGCTAGGACTACTCTTGTTGTCCTGAAATAAATATCTGACTTGTAAGAGATCTTGTCCTGTGATGGAAAGATTTGCAGAAGTATAAGGTACTTTATATTGAACTGGTGGGTTTTGTTGCTGGTGTTTTTTTTTTTTTTAAATGAAACACTTAGCCATATTTCTTTTTTCCATTTGCTGCATGACTTTATTCTAGTAAGCTACTTTTAAGTGACTTACCTTGTGAAACAGAGGCTTCTTTGTTCGGGTATTAATAACTTCCATATTTCTAATGCAATTGATTACAGTGGCAGGCTGTTTTTGTGACTTAATCCAGATAGCTGAAGAGGTGCAAATTTTCTGCTTGTATTTCTCCATATATTTGACCTCATGAGTGTGCAACACTGCTTGAGTTGTGTCATGCTTAGAGTGTGAATTTGTGTATTTTTTTTTCTGCAGTTTAATTCAACTTGTTGTTTGTTTACTGGGTACCATCTATATTTAGATACTAACAAACGTATTGCAGGCTGATATCTTAATTTGAAAATTTTCTTTCCAGTAGTAAGTTTTGGGTCTGTGCAAAATTCCTTCATTGTAATGTTTTGCTCTTAGGGCTGTGACTTTCACTTCAATACCGCTACGCTTGTGAATTGAGGTATACCTGCTGTTGTTTTCATTCTGCTTCCAGTGCTCTATAACTTCGGTATCTCTCAGTAATTATGCAGCAAAATTACTAGCATCTCCCACACATAGCTGCTTTTCCTTAGGATCTGCACTGTGAGCACTATTTTTAATGCTTTTTAATGAAGCAACATTATATTTCAGCAGAAGGAAAAAAAAAAAAGTGTACTTATCCTTTTAGAACAGAATGAGGTTGAAATTGTTTTGTAAACCCTTCAGGTGTCCGCTTCACTTCTGGATTTGTACCTGTTCAGAGCAACTTCCCATTTTGCCTTACCGAGCTGAGTGGAACAGACAAGAATTACAGTTTGATAACATGCCATGTTATCAAGAGCAGTTTGAACAGTCCTTTAAATAAAATCACTTTGGAATAGGAGTACTGTCTTCTGTCATGTCAGTGTGCAGGATCAGTAGATCGATCCTCTTGCCCAGTTCTCAAGAACTATCTAAGTGAACTGAATTTCCCCATGTTAAGCTTTTATAGTGCATCGTGGTCTTCCTGCAGCCAGAACATGAAGCATATGGTGGTGATTTAGGACCAACTTGGCTGTTGGCATATCTCTCGCAACTTAAGCACTACTTTCTCCTTCCAGCTCAAGTGAAGTGTGACCATGTCCTCTCCCAGCAGCAGTGAGGAATATGCATAACCATCCCTTTTGGAAGACTTTGTTACTCACAGGTTTATACTGTGATATGTTCTCAGGCTGGTGATAAACCTCTGACTCTGTCTTCAAATTGGCTGTTCTGTTCTCCCTATTGTGCTGCAGAAGTACATCTTGTGGCAGGTGCCACTTTGTCTCTTCTCCCATTCTTATGAGTGGTTTTACATCCTGTGAAGATTTTTTTGTGGGTTCCAGTCAAAGAGCATCTGATGCAACTTTGCATCGCTTAGAGCTAACAGTGGAATTCTCTCTGAATGCAGTAAAAGTATTTGACAGTAGAATTGCAAAGATATTTTTTATTTGTTTTGTATTGACGTTCTTGCCTAGTACTACCATAAATATTTTGTGTCATGGTATTTGTAATTCCCTTAGCGAAATAACAGTAAAATCAGTAACTACAGGCCATGCTTTAATTTGTGGAGCAGGAAGATGGGAGCAGTAGTACTGATTACCTGTCTCTGTAACATCTGAGTATTCCACATGTGAATAAATTTAACAGGAAAAATTGCCTTCTTTTGTCAGATATTTGTATGAGGTTATCCTCTTATCTAGAAAGTGATGCAAAGGTTTTATGTGTATATAGATATATATAAAACAACTTTATTTTGGAAAATATCTAGAGATTCTGGAAATAAAAATTGTTCCCTTGACAGTATTTTTGGATTTTACAGATTACTTGTAAATATAGCTTCACAACTGAGAATAATAATCATCTGTCTGTGGATCTCCAATTCATTTTTTTTTAACAACAACAAAGTATTGACTGACCACTATCTGAATAATCCATAAATTGTGGTTATCTCGTTTCTGTCATTTCTGGACATAATCTAGTTTTCTTAATTTTTCCATCATATAGTGGCAGATCTGGCTGGATTTTTGAGTTTTCTGTGGTAACTCTATCCTTCCATAGGAGACTATATTGCATCTTTTTTCTTTTAAATTTCCTTTTCAGTCTTTCTAGTTCAGACAGTCTTCCTTTTACATAATCAGATACAAAGTGTATGCCTCCACCCTGCTGTTATCTTAAATTAATGTAGAAACTTCTAGGTGAATTTGGTGAGCTAAGTATTTCTAAGTGGCAGCAGGAATTTGAGGAATTTTGGATGTTAACTTTCAGACTATTTTTCTGTCTTTTCAGGTCTCTGGATGGCAGACTCTGAAAAGAAATGCTGTTTTAAGAGGTATGCCTCAAGTAGGCCAAAATATTCCTGACTCATTTATATATTAATGATAAGGCCATACTTTGAAGGAGACTCTGCTTATCCTCTCTGTGAGCTTACATTAATCATATCTTTCAGAGAGATTTCAGTCCTGAAAACTAAAACTTTGTACATGAGCATTCAGCCTTGTCTTGTTGGTGGTACGGCTTTACTGCAGAGATCTGTAATAAACTGCCACGTTTTTGCTTGATAGTGGAAAGCTGCCTTAGTAGATGAAATAATGGGATGGACAACACCAACACCAGTTGACTGACATGCACGTCTGCATCTCCTGACTCTGGGTGTGTGCGTTTATTTATTTATTCGAATTAGGAATGTAGTCCAGATGCCTTTATAATCGTCTTCGCGCATTGCCTCATGTATGATGTAATACCAGACAGTCAGAGGCTGATGGCATTCCCTTCCAGCAGCGTGGTTATAAACCAATATCAACTGGAACTGAGATGAAGAAACATAAATCTTTGTCCAAGTGATCATTTTGGCATATTACTAGGATGTTTGGAACTTTCTGCTTGTGTGCTGTCCATATTCTGTCACTTAAAGATTGCCTCTTCTCTTTCCATTGTAGATAGGCTGTTTCTGAATAATTAATTGTTTTACAGCTGAAAGCAGTCTCTTCAAGATTGAATTGGATAGCTCTTCCATTATCTTTCTCATCCATTTCAGAATTCTTTACTAGCAGAGTTCAGGAAAGGAGGCTTTGTTAGTTATCCTCAATGACAAAGATTGATCTAGCCCAGTTTTTTCAGGGCTTTCTTTTTAAAATTTCTCAAACAGGACTTCTTCGTGCTTTCAAGGGTTGATTCAGGTCTCTGAAACTCTAGGTGGTTTCCTATTTCTTTAAAGCAGTAAGTACACTGTTGATTTGTTTTGGTATGACTCTAAAATAATTCCCAGTGGAAAATACTGATGGCATGCGTAAAAAGTGGCTGTTCAGCTATTGTCTGAGATACTCGTATTCTCAGGAAGTTGAGTTGGTAAGGCCACTGAGTGCAAAGTGGGATTAGAACCTTTTTGAAGTTACTTCCAAACTACACGAACCTGTCAATCTTTGTAACCTGCTGAGTGTTAACTTCTGTGCATTTTACAGTTCCTGTAAAAGCAGGTGGGATTCAGGTTGATTATTGAGAAGCATCTGTTGCTGAGAAATCTTTTGTGATTCTAGAACTGATAAATGAAACTTTCTCATTCCAACAACAAGGTCTTGAGTGAAAGAAAATCATGTTTTGACTCTTAACATTCACTTGTTTGCTAGATGAGGAGTGAGAAGCTTTAAAATATTTACCGTTCAGTCAGCAGATTGAGAGTCTCATAAAGTTATCTACACTTCCTTCAGTTTATTCGAGACTACTTGCTGAAATAGACTATAATTTAAGCAGGTAACTGTGTAGGAGAAAAAACGAAGGCCTATGTCTTACAGATTTTCTTTGGTTGACTTTGACTGACTTTCTTAAACATACAATTAAGAAAGATATTTGTGGTCTTCTAACTGCTACGGGGACTAAGGTTTGCAGTGTTCAACTGTGAAAAAGATTCTGTTTGGTTCTGAAAAATGTTGTTACAAATTTTCAGATCCTGGTCTGTCCTCTGAAGTTGCATGTTTGCTGTGTGGGTTGTTTTGTGTATTATGCTATTTGTTTGTTTTTTTAATACAAGACACCAGACTAGCTGGTGCTTTGGAAAAATAGACTTATCTTCTCCTATCATTACTTCAGGATAGCGCTTGTGACTAAACATCAACCTAATTCTTCCACTTTTCTTTTAAAAGCAGAAGTTTTAAATGGGATTGTGCTAACTTCATTGAGTTTAAATCTGTGTGATTATAACGAGACACCAGTTCCTTGATGTACCTAAATGAACATCTTGAGTATAGCCGAAATAGCAAGAAATGAAGTATACCTATCACATGGGTAGACTAAGGTAGTGTAATAGGGTAGTAAATTCATGGGATCATAGTGTAGCTCAGGTTGGAAGAGATACCAGATCATCTAATCCAAATGCTCAAGGCAGAGTAAACTATGAGGTCATATCAGGTTGCTTGGGGCTTTATCCACTTGTCTGAACACTATTATGTTCTGAAGTTACAGGCTTGCTTGGGAGCATGTATTCAGAGATACTTTTTTTTTATTATTATTTTTAGATTACTTGTTTTGGAATTTCCTGAATTCACATTTATCTCTCTTTTTAAAAAATAGTGCTTTCTGGTTGAGGGATGAGAAGATGAGATTTGTGCAAGATACTACTTGAATGAAATTCAGATCTGGAGAAATTCATTCCGTTTTTCAAAGGGAAGGTGTTAAAGGGAAAGCTTGGTTCTCTCCAGAAAGTAGGCTTGCTACTGGCTAATCTTGGTGGTTCTTAGTCTAACTTTGTGTTTTGGACATTGCATGCTGCTTAGAGACAGTTCTTACTTGCAATGTATGATATGACTAATATGGATTAGCTGTCTGTGCAGAAAGTGTAAGAAGTCTGTGTAGAAGGATGTTACTTCTGTTGGAATAGCTCAGAAATCCAGCAGCTGGTAAATGTGCTTTTCTTGCTTTCCTTTATATTACTACATGTTATTATGGTAGAAGAAACTCTTTGAGATTACTGTATAAATAGTCAAGGCAAATGCTGAGACTTCTGAAGAATACTGAGATTCTCAATGTACATATTATGTTGCTTTCATGGGAGCCCACTATTTAAAAAAAAAAAAAAAAAGCCTAACTGTTTTTTTTCAGTAGCTTGGTTTGGTAAACTCAGTAAATGAGCTGAGATTTGCTAGCTGTAATGATGTATTGTAAGCCCATACACTTTTAACAAATAGATTGTAGCTCATTACTGTGCTTGTCACATTGAAATAACTGGGAGATTCTGTAATAATTAAGGTGGAGTTAAGATGACTTAGAAATAAGATTTAGGTTTTTATTTATGGTATTCTTTTCAATTCCTGCAGTTGTTATCTTTTCTGTTTGCTCCTAATCCTTGAACATGATCCTTTTTTTTTTTTTTTTCCTCTAGAGAAGTGAACTTCCATGTATATATGGTTATTCCATGTCTATATGGTTACTCAAAGAGAGTGTGTGTGTCTGCATATGTATTTGGTGAGAACTTGTGATCTTACATGATGAAAGTGACTGACTAAGTTTTTTTCAGCAGGGACATGGGAATATTGGAGTTCCTCAAGGGCAGATATGTACTTAAAATAGACTAGTACCCCCTGTGAATTGATAGCTGTTAACATATGTCATGTCATCCTATGCTCTACCTCTATTCACATAGTCGCAGAATCATAGAATGGCTTGAGTTGGAAGGGACCTTAAAAATCATCTAGTTCCACCTGCCCTGCCCAGGACAGGCATGTCACCCACTGGATCAGGCTGCCCAAAGCCCCATCCAGCCTGGTCTTGAGCACCTCCAGGGATGCAACATCCACAACCTCTCTGGGAAACCTGTTCAGTGCCTCACCACCCTCTGAGTGAAGAATTTCTTCCTAACATCTAATGTAAATTTCCCCTCTTTTAGTTTAAAACCATTCCACCTTGTCCTGTTATTATATGCCCTCACAAGGGCAGAGCAGAGGGGTACAATCACCTCCCCTGGTGATTTGGAAGAAACATGGAGAGTTTCTTCCAAAATGTTGTGAATAGTAGTTTAGGTTTGTATTTCGAAGTACAAAATTTATCCTGTTTATCCTGCACAAATGATGATAATTAAAAAAAAAAAAAAAAAAGTTGATGGTGTAATTTGAAGTTACGCTATTTACTTTCCTTTGAAGCAATACAGAACAGATACGTGATGAATCTGGAATCACTCTGAGTTTTTAATTTTTGCTGTTATTAATGAGTTTAATTTCTTACATGAGGCTGTAGCTTTAGACCTTCTATCCTTTCATTTCTTCTAATCTATGTCATTAGTTTGGCTTAATTATTTTTTTTCTTTCCCTCAGGGAAGGAATCTGAGTTGTCTTCAAAGTCTGAGTCTCTAGAAATGTAGTCTAACTAAACTGACGTTTTTGTGATGCACCATTTTGCTGCTAGTTCCTCCTTTTAACACTGTGTAAGTCCTCCTGCTGTTACAGATTTGAAAAACAAACTGTTTTGAAAAACAAATAAGCATTTTTTTTCCTGACACTAGAGGGCACGAGATACTGGTTAAGGTGAAGTCTGATCCTGACAGCTTGCTTAAAGATATTAAAAAAAGTTGCATTGCTTATCAGCTGCATTGAAGATTCCGTGGCTGTCTATGCAGAGAATGCTTCCTTCTCTTGTTGTAGTTGCTGTATGGTAGCAGTGTGGGCCAGGCCTTCTGGAGAAGTCTCCTACTGCAGTTTTTAATCTTGCTTTGAAACTAAGGTAGCTAATGCACTGGAAAAAACTTGCTACCATTCTGTCACTTCTGTCAATAGTTTCCTGTTTCTGTTCTTAATCATCTGTTGAGTTTCTATGAGCCATTCTAGAAAGGTATATGAAACTTTCACAGGTTTGGTTTGCCAGTTAGGCCTTCTCAGGATATTCTGTTGGACATGTATTTTCTCAGTTGCTAGGAAGTGCATGATTTTATTTCTCATTCGGTCAGTGGAGTGTGTTTTTTTTCCTTCTTCTGCTAAACATGGCTTTACTACTTCTTTGTAGTATATTTACCTTCTTTTCTGTGTTCTTTGTTCATCATTCTCATAATATTATGTCACATCTAAATTTGTTTTCATTTGCTGCTGTCGTGGTTTAACCCGGCCGGCAGCTAAACACCACGCAGCCGTTCGCTCACCCTCCCCCCTCCCTCTCTGGGACGGGGGAGAGAAATGGAAAGTGAAGCCCATGAGTTGAGATAAATACAGTTTAATAAGACAGGAAAATAATAATAACAATAATAATAATAATACAATGATGATAATAGTACTACTACCAATAATATGTACAAACAAGTGATGCACAATGCAATTGCTCACCACCCGCTGACCGATGCCCAGCCTAACCCCAAGCAGTCCGGCCCCCTCCCCCAGCTAGCCACCCCTATATATTGTTCAGCATGACCCCATACGGTATGGAATACCCCTTTGGCCAGTTTGGGTCACCTGTCCTGGGTCTGTCCCCTCCCAGCTCTTACTGTACCCCCAGCCTGCCTGTTGGCAGGACAGAGCAAAAGGCTGAGATGTCCTTGGCTTGGTATAAGCACTGCTCTGCAACAATGAAAACATCGGGGTGTTATCAGCACTCTTCTCATCCTAAGCCAAAACACAGCATTCCACCAGCTACTAGGAAGAAAATTAATTCTGTTCTAACTGAAACCAGGACAGCTGCGCTTTTTTTTTTCCTAGTGCTATATCCTGTGATGCCTGTAATGGCAATGCAGTGGGGAAAAATTGTCAAGGTCTTTCAAGAAAAGTAATAACTTCTTTGCTTCAGTTTTAGCTATAGTATCTTTGGCACGTATGCTTCATTAAAGGTTAGATTTAATCTTTCAGTCCTGAACACCTGTTTCTGAATTCCTGACTAGTCAAGTAACTAGCATTGTACTAATATGGCCTCTTCTAAGTATTCCTGTAGCTTGGTTTCTCTTCTGTCTTTCATGAATTTTGTTTTCCAAGGTGCTGCCTACATTAATAGAAGTTCCAAGCTGTTTCCTGAACACTTCTTATGAGTGGTTATACATATCTTTTTCCTTAAATTTAAGTAATTCATGCAGTAGATTCTTTAACTGGATATCTTATGCACTAACTTGAAAATGTTTAATGTGTGTGTGTTTTTCAGATGGTTAGAAGCAAACTTGTAAAATTAGGTTTAGAAAAGTAATTCAGTTTCCTAGCACTGATTTTGACCTATCTTTGCAACTGGGCACTAGGGTTTGCACTTCCATTATTCTGTAACAGCTAGTCACTGGCTTAAATAAGAAATCTGGATGCTATAAAACAAGTTCGATGTCTGCGTTGTCTTAGGCGTGAGAAGTAGAAGTCTTCCTAGTCCTTTTTTGTATAGGACAATGCAATCCTGCGTGCGCTTGTGGTGGATGTGCTTTTCCATAACTTATATTGAAATATAAAGTACTAATTTATCACTGGTATACTTCTGATTCTTATGAAAGTTTGCCTTGTGATAGTTCTTTTTGCTTAATTAATTTGTCGTGTTCTGTTCCTTTGTTTAAGTTAAGGTGGTACGACCTTGTTACGACATTTTTGTGAAATTTGGGGAAAATGTGTTGCCAAACAAACTCTGAAATTTATCCCAAAGTAAACTAGATGAGAACTAGTATTTGTGAGCCAGGGACAGTCAAGTCATTTTAGTAGAGAACAGTGTAATCAGGTGACATCTGCACTGCAGGAGCTCGATGTGATAAGTTATGAGCAGCCTAAAATGGCTCATGTAATTAATGCTGTCAACTTGTGGTAACAGTACAATTTTCTTGTCAATACATTTTGAAAAAGAAAATGCAGATACATTTAAAAAATATCAATGTGCTTCTTGAGGCACAAGTTTTGTTTTCTGTTTTCTCGAAGTAACTGGAGAAAAGCAACTTCTTGAAGTTGCTGCCAAAGAAGTTAAATGAGCGGTTTCACTTCTAACTTTTGAGTATTTATTTATTTTATTTTTCCATCTAATGATGGTTATGCCATCCTTTGCTCTGAAGAATGGTAAACTTCCTAGTTCACATTTCTTAGTATGGCAAACTGCAGTTCTGCCAGTGAGACAATTTTGGTTTGTAACTTGCTCTTCTATTAACTTGAGTATAAATAAAATGAGATTTCATAAGGTTTACTTTTCAGCTCTGTTAATTGAGATGGCTTCAAAATTGTGCTTTAACCATCGTGGCACAAGGCAGATGCGTAAGTGTGGTTAAGCATACTATGTCAAGCCAGCCCCAGTTCTTTTGACTTCTGAATTTTAAAAATGCAAAAATGCTTTCAAATTGTTCTGAGAACTTTTACTCCTCGTTTTTTTGTTTGTTTGTTTTTTTTTTTTTTTTTTTTTTTTTTTTTTTGTTTTTGTTTTTCCCCCCCCCCCATGATTTTTTTCCTATGACTAAACCAAATGCGATTACTTAGATCAACAGAATGGTAGGATTTGATCTCATATCCAAGTCCCATGGGCAGCAAGGGGCTTATCAATAGATAATTAGACTGTTTTCAATGCTGGTGAATCTTTAACTTGTAATACAGTGAAACCTTAACTTGTAAAAACTTCTTGTTTTCACCTTTCATTTCTGAGAAGTTCTTTCAAAGTTAGTGCTACCATTGTGTGTACATGCACATGTGTATATATATACGGTGTATGAGAGCCTTTAGCTGTGTAAACATATCTTTTAGGTGAATTCTAGTTAATCATTTATGCCCAAACAACTTTTACCTCATCATTACAGCTATGTTACTGTATAATATCTCTTTTCTGCAGACACCAAAGATGCTAACAAGAAAGATTAAGCTTTGGGACATTAATGCCCACATAACCTGTCGCCTGTGCAATGGATACCTGATTGATGCTACCACTGTTACAGAATGCTTACATACGTGTGAGTATAATTAAATATTTTTTTTATTTGATGTGCAATGTGATGCAACAATTTTTAGTTGAAATTCAAACATCTATTATGCATCTATAATGCATGATTTGCTAGACACTGTCTTTTAACAAAATGATGTTTTTAACAAAACAAGTGAAGAGAACACTGAAGCTTTACTGCCCAAACTTGAAGCCATAGATAAGTGGTAACATATGTATTCAGAAATGCAGTTAATTTTCCTGCTAAAGGAATGTGGTATGCCTAGTTATTTCTTCTGTGACAGTTGACCCAGCATATGTGCTCCACCTGGAGCCTGCCAGATGTCTCTTGCTCTCCTGTCTTTATGCAGAAAGCAACCATATTTGAGGAAGAATAAGTATATTTTATTGTACCCTAACAGTAAGCATTTGTTCCAGAATATTTTGAGGTATTTGTTATGTTGCTCTGTGAATTTCCAGTTTCAGATCAAGGAATTATGCCCTTGAACCTCACAAAGCCTTAGACTTCAATAAAACAATAACTACAAAACCACCTTCACTTGAAGTTATAAATTCTTCTCAGTACCTTTGTTGCTAATATCACAGTATGTAAGGATGATAGGGTTTGAAATACCGTGATGGAGACTGGCATATGAGCAGAGTTCCAACTAAAGGTCTGAAAAGAATCAATAAAAATCAGTCCTCCTGAGGAAGAGCCATGGGACTCACTTAGTCCAAAGTGCCAATTCAAGAATTGTTCTGTCTTAAATCAGTTCTGATTCTTAGCTTCCTTTGCCAAAGTACGTGTCAGCTGAGGAATTAATCTTCAATCCAGAAGACCCGTGCTAGTGGCATTCAGTATCTTCTGTAGTAGCTACAATCATGGCTTTACTTTACATGACAGGGTTTTACCAAAAGTATTTTTTCTAGCTGTGTCTTCAGAATTCCTGCAGGTTACCAACATGTTCTTGTAAGCTGGGCCCTTCTGTTTGTCCAGTTTTATTTGCTGGGAGCTGAGAACATCATTTGTTTTGTTTATGTTTACCTGCATTAATCTATTAAAGAGTACTTGCTATGCAACTCCTTACATCCAGTGCATTTTACAATGCTTCTGTCACCATATTTTATTCTGATAAAGCTAGTATGTTGTTCAAATAGCTTCATCACCCATGGCCTCATTGCTTTCTCAGAAGGGAATTACTTGATGGCAGTGGCTTTGTCTCCACAAAATGAAAATTTTTATTTCGGTTGACTTATATGCCACTTAAAATTTCATACAAAGGGGAAATAAGATACTCATGACTTGTCTAATATTATATTTTCCATTGTACTTCTTTTCGAAGTTCTGCTCATCAGTTTTAATGAGTCTGCTATTCTTGTCACGCTTCCATGCCATTTTGGTTATTCTTCTGTCCCTTCAGTTCGTGTTTCACATCTTAATTTCTATAGTGCGCATTCTGGAGAGTAGGGGAGACAACTGGATCCTTAAGCCAGACTTTTCTGTAGTTTTTGTCCCGAAGTCTTCACTTCACATCAACAAGACATTACATATAAAAACAACATTTTGACAAGTCATTTGTCTAACTTAGAGCTAGAGGGTAATATTTCGTCGTTCTTCTAATAGTACAAAAAACAAGCTCTCCAATCTGTTCACATCAGCCTTACCATTTCTTACATTCACTTATGAAGTAAGTTTTTATTAATACACAGTGTTTTCTTCAAAGGCCAGGGAATGCCTGTTGTTGCTTGTTCCTACTGTTTTGTTTTTTTTTTTTTTTTTTTGTTCCCCCATTTGTGGCTTGTCCCTGGTTCTGCTATCACTGACTTGGTAAGATCAGGGTATAGCTTCACTCATGTGAATGGAGCTACTGTTGTGGCATTCCACTGCAACAGACGGCCATGCATGCAAGATCTCTGCTTTGTGCACAAAGCTACAGGACTTGTCCCAACCATAACCTCTACCAACAACAGTACTATTGCTGATACCATGGAAGTACAATGTGGAGTACAGTCAGGATGCTTGCTTTGCTGCTGAATAATTTCCCTGATATTAACAGATGTTTTTTTTTTTTTTTTTCAAATGTACCATCATCCTGTCTGAGAGGTAGATGGCACTGTAGTTAAAGGAATTCTTTCATTTTGTGTGATAAGAATGAACGCATTAATACCAAAATGAACTGCTGCTGTTTGAGGAAGAAAAATATCACTTTTTTTCCTCTACAGTTTTTAATTTGAGATTATTTAGAACTTCAGATGAAATGATGTAGTGATGTGTATTATCTGTACTGTTTCTTAAGAAATAAATAAATAGTTGATTTTGAATCAGATGTGAATAAGTGTGTATATGGAGCTGGAAAATGTTCCAAAAAGTGTACAGCTCTATAACGTATGACTGCTTTAGCAGGTTTTGCTAGCACTTCTTACAAATACTGAAGATCTGTCCCTATGGAATTATTTTTTCTGATGGAAGTTTAACTGCCAAGTACCCTGTGAAAATTAGAGGTGAAATATTGCCTGGATATCCAGTTTTGGAACATTTTCTGTTGTTTTAAAAAATAATAGATATACGAATGATGTCTTTGTCCTAGGTTCACTTCCACGGTACACTTCTCTGTGTGGCCATGGTTAAAGCAGCTTGGCTTAGTACCTTAGTATGGTATATAATGCATGTAGTGTCATCCGTGCAAGCTGGATGCTGGAAACTGGTGTGCTCGAAACTGTAGTTCTAGTAAATTCCAAAATGGGATAGTGTGTTGTATGCTATGTTAGGCAGACTCTGGCTATGTACAGGTGCCTTAATTCTAGTGCATCACTTTTCTGTATCAGGAGCACCTGTGAAAAATGTTGGAAACTCTGTTCCGTGTGGTTAGATATGCTTGCACAATGCAAAAAATTACTCTTGTGTATATTTCAGTAACAAGCATTTCTGTAAACATATGAAAAGAAGCTTTTATTATTGTTATTATTATTATTATTTTATTTCTTTTTAATTATGGATGTCCTTGTTACCAGTCTGTAGAAGCTGCCTAGTGAAATATTTGGAAGAAAACAACACCTGTCCGACTTGTAGAATTGTTATACATCAGAGCCACCCATTGCAGTATATTGGGTAGGTATGAAAGCAAAAATGCAACTAATTGCACTCTAGACTGTTTTAACCTCTTTAATACAGCACAGCTTTTTCCTAAATTTTCTTAATTGCTGATCAGAATGCTACGCATTTAAAAGGAAGGTTGAACATGATTATGTGAGGAGATAACAGGATCAAACTTTGCTATGAATTTGCAATTTCTTAACATCTGTTAGTATTTTTAAATCTTAATATGCAAAGTATGCACTTTACTGTTTAAATTTTGAGAAGTTCTAATGACTCATTAAAGTTACATAAATGAAACATTTGTAGAAATTATTCTTTTACTAAATCATCAAAACCGTAAGTCCCTGTCGAATCGTGCTTTGAAGGATGAAGTGAGTACCGATAGGCAGGAAGGAACAAGTAACACTCAAGACAGCAGTTTTGTCTACTGTAAAGCTACAGGAATATACCAGTGCCTTGATTCAGAAGATTGTTTTCCATGTCAAAAAGAGACAGGAAGCAGAGCATCAAATTGAGAACAGCTAGAAAGGAATTCAGCAGTTGGCTTTTAGTCATTGAATGCACTTCAAAGGAAGTATCTTCCCTGCAATAATTATAAAATACTGCCCCTTCAAGATTAAAACAGTCTTTGCTTTGCCTAATTTTGATTTACTAGTTTATTTATGGTAGTCAAGAGTTTCACAATACATGTTAGAATATAGACTTGAATGCCTGTTCATCCCCCGGTCTGGGGAACACATAAACCAAACATTATCTATTTAACAAATCTGAATGATGTTAAATTCTCACCTTTGATCACATAGTAATGGCAGATTTACTCATTTACATTGAAATATTTTTGGAGATATTCCTGTAAATCTATATGTGACAGTTGAAAATTGGGTTGCTATTGCTTGACATGAATTTTAGAATTAATGATATTTTGGTTCTTCATGTAGTGCTATTTCAAGAGGTTTCTAATCATACATAATAGTCTTTGAATTGTCGCCATTTCTGTAATTGTTCTCTGGTCTCCACTGGTGTGAAGTGCACAAGTCAGGTGATGAGAAACCTGAGAATACCTGTTATTTAACCTGCAAACATGTTATTTAAGTCAGATTCAGGATTTTGTACTCCAGGCTCTACTGAAGGAATGACCTTGCAGCAGCTGAGACATATTTAGTTTCTGTTTCTGACTTTATCTATGGATTGGTGTTGTGGTTTAACCTGGCCAGCAGCTAAACACCACACAGCAATTTGCTCACCCTCCCCCAGTCCCTCTCTTGGGGTGGGGGAGAGAAACAGGAAAGTGAAGCCTGTGAGTTGAGATTAAGACAGTTTATTAAGACAGGAAAATAATAATAACAATAATGACGATAACAATGATGATGATAATAGTACTGCTACTAATAATGTGTATGAAACAAGTGATGCACAATGCAATTGCTCACCACCCGCTGACCGATGCCCAGCCTAACCCTGAGCAGCCTGGCCCTCCCACCCCGGCTAGCCACCCCTATATCAGCATGACCCCATACGGTACGGAATACCCCTTTGGCCAGTTTGAGTCAGCTGTCCTGGGTCTGTCCCCTCCCAGCTCCTGCTGCACCCCCAGCCTGCCCGCTGGCAGGACAGAGTGAGAAGCTGAAATGTCCTTGGCTTGGTGTAAGCACTGCTCTGCAACAATTAAAACATCAACATGTTATCAGCACTCTTCTCATCCTAAGCCAAAACACAGAACCCTACCAGCTACTAGGAAGAAAATCAACTCTGTCCTAATTGACACCAGGACATCTATCCACCCCTTATTCCATACCATTTATGTCATGCTCAGGTTACACTCTTTCCAATACATTCTAATTAATCACCATTCTCATCTATGGTATATAGCAATCATGGTAGTGATGACATACAGTATTGTAGAATAATTAATGTGATAGAATTCAACTCATGGGCTATTCTCACCCAGTATTAAATCCCTTTGAGGTACACACCGGGCCTCCCCATTCTTTTGCATTACCCACCAAGTGTATCCAGGTCCCTGAGCAAAAGCAATCCCATGAATGGGTTTGCCTTTTCCTGAGGCAGGAGTAGCCCAGACTGTTTTACCCAGCATATTTCTTACATGCACTACAGGAACTTTATCCCCATCTACAGTACGTAACAGGTTTGATTGGGCAGGTCCAGCTCGGTTGGCAGATCCCCTAGTATTGACTAACCAGGTGGCCTTTGCCAAATGCGTATCCCAGTTTTTGAACGTCCCAGCGCCCATTGCTTTCAAGGTAGTCTTTAACAGGCCATTGTATCGTTCAACTTTCCCGGAGGCTGGTGCATGATAGGGGATGTGATACACCCATTCAATACCATGCTCTTTGGCCCAAGTGTCTATAAGGTTGTTTCGGAAGTGAGTCCCATTGTCTGATTCTATTCTTTCTGGGGTGCCATGTCACCATAGGACTTGCTTTTCAAGGCCCAGGATAGTGTTCCGGGCGGTGGCATGAGGCACAGGGTATGTTTCCAGCCATCCGGTGGTTGCTTCCACCATTGTAAGTACGTGGCGCTTGCCATTGCGAGTTTGAGGGAGTGTGATGTAATCAATCTGCCAGGCCTCTCCATATTTATATTTCAGCCATCGTCCTCCATACCAGAGAGGCTTTGACCGTTTGGCTTGCTTGATTGCAGCACATGTTTCACAGTCATGAATAACCTGTGCTACAGCGTCCATGGTCAGGTCCACCCCTCGATCACGAGCCCATCTGTATGTTGCATCTCTACCTTGATGGCCTGAGGTGTCATGGGCCCATCGGGCTATAAATAATTCACCTTTATGCTGCCAATCCAGGTCCACCTGAGCTACTTCAATCTTAGCAGCCTGATCCACCTGCTGGTTGTTCTGATGTTCTTCAGTAGCCCGATTCTTGGGCACATGAGCATCTACGTGACGTACTTTCACAGCCAGGTTCTCTACCCGAGCAGCAATATCTTGCCACAATGCAGCAGCACAGATGGGTTTGCCCCTACGCTGCCAGTTGTTTTGCTTCCATTGCTGTAACCATCCCCACAGGGCATTTGCTACCATCCATGAATCGGTGTAGAGATAGAGAACTGGCCATTTTTCTCGTTCAGCAATGTCTAAAGCCAGCTGAATGGCCTTCACTTCTGCAAACTGACTCGATTCCCCTTCTCCCTCAGCAGCGTCTGCAACTCGTGGTGTAGGACTCCATACAGCAGCCTTCCATCTCCGATGCTTCTCCACATTACGATAGGACCCATGAGTAAACAGGGCATGTTCTCATTTTCTGGTAACTTGTACAGTGGGGCTTCTTCAGCACGGACCACCTCCTACTCTGATGATATCCCAAAGTATTTGCCTTCTGACCAGTCCATAATCACTTCCAATATTCCTGGGCGACTGGGGTTTCCTATTTGAGCCCACTGAGTAATCAGTGCAACCCACTTGCTCCATGTAGCATCAGTTGCATGATGTGTAGAGGGGACCCTTCCTTTGAACATCCAGCCTAGTACTGGCAGTCAGGGTGCCAGAAGGAGCTGTGCTTCAGTACCAACCATTTCTGAAGCAGGTTGAACTCCTTCATATGCTGCCAATATCTCCTTTTCAGTTGGAGTATAGCGGGCCTCAGATCCTCTGTATCCCCGGCTCCAAAACCCCAGGGGCCGACCTCGAGTTTCCCCAGGTTCTTTCTGCCAGAGGCTCCAGGTGGGGCCGTTCTCCCCGGCTGCAGTGTAGAGCACATTCTTTACATCTGGTCCTGTTCGAACTGGCCCAAGGGCTACTGCATGGACTATTTCCTGCTTGATTTGTTCAAAGGCTTGTCGTTGCTCAGGGCCCCATTCAAACTCATTCTTCTTACGGGTTACTTGGTAGAGCGGGTGTACAATCAGACTGTAATTTGGGATGTGCATTCTCCAAAACCCCACGACCCCTAGGAAGATTTGTGTTTCTTTTTTGCTACTTGGTGGAGACATAGCTTTTATTTTGCTGATCACATCCATTGGGATTTGATGGCGTCCATCTTGCCATTTTATTCCTAAAAACTGGATCTCTCGTGCAGGTCCTTTGACTTTATTTTGTTTTATGGCAAAACCGGCCTTCAGAAGGATTTGGACTATTTTCTTCCCTTTCTCGAAAACTTCCTCTGCTGTGTCACCCCACACAATAATGTCATCGATGTACTGCAGGTGTTCAGGAGCTTCCCCCTGCTCCAGCGCAGACTGGATCAGCCCATGGCAAATGGTAGGGCTGTGTTTCCACCCCTGGGGCAGCCGATTCCAAGTATATTGGACTCCCCTCCAAGTGAAGGCAAATTGTGGCCTGCACTCTGCTGCTAGAGGGATGGAGAAAAATGCATTAGCGATATCAATTGTGGCGTACCACTTGGCTGCCTTCGATTCAAGTTCGTACTGAAGTTCCAGCATGTCCGGCACTGCAGCACTCAGTGGTGGCGTCACTTCGTTCAGGCCACGATAGTCCACTGTTAGTCTCCACTCGCCACTAGACTTTCGCACTGGCCATATGGGACTATTGAAAGGTGAATGAGTCTTGCTGATCACTCCTTGGCTCTCCAGTTGACGAATTAGCTTATGGATGGGAGTCAGGGAGTCTCGGTTTCTAGTTTCTAGTCAGGGAGTCTCGGGAATCTAGTGCGATATTGCCACCGGTGCACAGTTGTGGTAGCAATTGGCACTTGCTGTTCTTTGACCCTCAGCAACCCCACAACAGAGGGGTCCTCTGAGAGACCAGGCAAGGTAGATAATTGTTTAATGCCCTCTGTCTCTAAGGCAGCTATACCAAAAGCCCACCGGAACCCTTTTGGGTCCTTGCAATATCCTTTTCTAAGATAGTCTATGCCAAGGATACATGGAGCATCCGGGCCAGTCACAATGCGGTGCTTTTCCCACTCATTCCCAGTCAGACTCACTTCAGCCTCCAATACAGTCAACTGCTGAGATCCCCCTGTCACTCCACAAATACAGATGGGCTCTGGCCCTTTATAGCTTGATGGCATTACAGTACATTGTGCACCGGTGTCTACTAAAGCCTTATACTTCTGTGCGTCTGACGTGCCAGGCCATTGAATCCACACAGTCCAATAAACTCGATTGTCCCTTTCCTCCCACTGGCTGGAGGCAGGGCCTTCCTAATCCTGGTCGGAATCTTCTTCGTTTCTGTGTTTGAAGGACTGTCTGCTGGAAGTTGGAGCAGCAAACTTTTCAGAGAATCCCTTTTTCCCGATTGTTTTCTTTTGCAACTCGTGTACCCGTGCCTCTAGGGTCGTGGTAGATTTTCCATCCCATTTTCTCATGTCCTCTCCATGGTCTTGTAAGTAAAACCACAGGGTGGCACGGGGTGAGTACCCACCATATCATCTTCTTTGTGTGGATGAACGCCTACCCTGACAGCTGAGACACTGCTCTGTACAGGTACGGAGGAGAATAATCTCTCTTCAAGTTGGTGAAACTTTTCAGAAAGTTTCTCCCAAGTGTTCTCTTTTGGTTGGTGGACACTGGTTTGTTCAGGTGGGGAGGAAAATAGATTCTCTTTTTGTTGGTGGAACACTTCAGAAAGTTTCTTCACAGCTGAGACGCAGGCCTGTAAGGAAGAGGAGAGACTTTCTTCGTACTGCTGAAGTTGTTTAGCCACTTCATCCACTGTGGGTTCCTCATCCTCTTTCCAGGCCATTATTGCCAATGAGCTGGCATATGATGATGGTGCACTCCGTACAAACTTCCGCCACATGGGTTGCGTACACCTGACTTCATCTGGATCTTTGGATGTTTGTCTGAGGTCTGGATCCTCATAAATCACTTCCCATACAGCTAATTCCCTCAGGTACTGGATTCCCTTCTCCATAGTGGTCCACTTGCCTGGTAGACATACAAGTTCTTCCTTGAAGGGATACCTTTCCCTCACAGCTGAGAGGAGACGCCTCCGGAGGCTGTGAGATTGTGCTCCATCTGCAATTGCTTTGTCAATGCCTGTGTCTCTAGCAAGGGATCCCAGCCGCCTGGCTTCCCTGCCGTCTAACTCCACACAATTGGCTTCAGTGTCCCAGCGCTGGAGCAGCCAGGTGACAAGCTGCTCACCTATACAGCGACCAAAATCTTTTTGCACATCTCATAGCTCACACTCATTTAGGTTTCAGGTAGTTACTGTTGATTTTTCGGCATCCTCATCTTCCTCCTCCTGAATCCCTGATGGCCCAGCATCGTAGTCTCTATACCTAGCAGACCTAGCAGAAGACTCTGGGTTCTAAATGACCCGAATTTTTTCACGTTGTCTTGTAGAGGGGCAGCTTGCACTGCTACAGCTTGTTTCTCTGACCCAGCCACAGGAGCTGGAGCAGCTGCAGGGTCCACCGTAGGGGTCGGAGTGGCCATTGGGCCTGTCACAGGACTTGGAGTGGCCGCAGGGTATGTCACTAACTTGATAGCAGTATCAATTGCAGCTTGATAGGCGTGGGCCGGACCCCAGCATGCTACAGTGATCTGTGTCACTTTGGAACTGCCAGAGTCATGACACCCTTTTTTCAAGCGTTCTACCATTTTTTTAGGATTTTGCAGTTGTTCAGGGGTGAATTTCCAAAACACTGGAGGTGCCCACTGCTCGAAAAACCAGCCCATATCCTCCCACACTCCCTGCCACTCACAACTATCCTGCCTCAGCACAGATCTCTGGATGAGATTCCTAAGTAGTTGTTTAGTCTTAAACAAAACCTGAAGCACATTCAGGAGACATAACAACAAGAACATGCTGGTCTGAGTATCCCAAGGATATTCGAAATCATGGAGAACTATCATAACAAGCTTGGAGGATAAGAGGGTGGTGAAGGAGAAGGGGAGAGTGAACAAGTAGGAAAAAATATCTTCCCCTTTCCCCTCTAAAGATTGGGTCCCTGACAAAAAAAGGGCAATAGGTGTAATTGTTAATAATTTCTGAGATCTGGTTTCCAAAGTATAGAGTCGATGACAGTGCTGAGTACAAATACCAGCTTAGAGTCATGACCAGAAATTTCATCGTATCATAAGCCACCGTTACACCGCACAGTACCATAATGATCTTAAACCAGGGCCCGGAGAGGATAAACAGCATGACTGGGAGCACATACAGAAGGTAACGTGTTATAAAACTCAATTTAGAAAACAGGCACAGCAGATTTGAGATTAAAGGAATAAACATTGTGACTAGCAACTATTAAGCAGGTCTAATACTAATTTTAGTTTAACAAGCTCTGGTCAGATCTGTCGTTCCCTCAAACCTTCGTGCCCCATGTTGGGTGCCAATAAATGTCCTGGTTTCAGTTAGGACAGAGTTAGTTTTCCCCCTAGTAGCTGGTAGGGTGCTATGTTTTGGCTTAGGATGAGAAGAGTGCTGATAACATGTTGATGTTTTAATTGTTGCAGAGCAGTGCTTACACCAAGCCAAGGACATTTCAGCTTCTCACTCTGTCCTGCCAATGGGCAGGCTGGGGGTGCAGCAGGAGCTGGGAGGGGACAGACCCAGGACAGCTGACCCAAACTGGCCAAAGGGGTATTCCGTACCGTATGGGGTCATGCTGAGCAATATATAGGGGTGGCTAGCCCGGGGAGGGGGCCGGACTGTTCGGAGCTAGACTGGGCATCGGTCAGCGGGTGGTGAGCAATTGCATGGTGCATCACTTGTTTGTACACATTATTATTAGTACTATTATCATCATTATTGTTATTATTGTTATTATTATTATTGTTATTATTATTATTATTTTCCTGTCTTAATAAACTGTCTTAATCTCAACTCACAGGCTTCACTTTCCTGTTTCTCTCCCCCATCCCAAGAGAGGGAGTGGGGGAGCGTGAGCAAATGGCTGTGTGGTGTTTAGCTGCCGGTTGGGTTAAACCACAGCAATTGGAATTTAGGATAATATTATATTTCTTTTAGACAGTAACTTACTGTAGAATAATCTAGAAATTGCAGGCAAACTGTAGATAAAGTTTGGTTTAAAACAGAGCTTTGTTTTTGTGATCTGGGAATTACAGTTTAGAAACTTAAATAGTCCTGCTGCCCTTCCAGTTCTGCCACGTGTGGGTTCATTATGCTTCTTTCGTTTGGGGCACATCACCTTATATGGGCTTCTGAGCTACATAATGTTGCTCATAAATAAAATGTTGGCTTAAGAGCAAACTCAAATTTCTTTATGTTCTTGGGTGTTGTTTTTTTGTGTGTGTTTGCTGCTTTTTTTTTTTAATATATATATATATATTTGCTGTAACAGGGAAAAGTCCTGTAGAGATAACTAAATAACTAAGGAATGTGAGAGATTAATCTGTAGAGATGATAAACACACTAGCTTCTGTTCTTTCACAGTAACAAGGTTTTTACCTCAGAGTTGTCAAGGAATTTTGAGATTATTAGTGACAACATGAGCCTTGTTGCAGGAGGAGAAGAACCACTTCTTCCCCTAATTTCCTTTTTCTTTTTTTCTTAGTCTATATTTTATCCTAATTCCTCTCTAGGTACTGTCCTCTCTATTTTGATATAAATATCAGCTTTAGAAATTAAACAAATTTAGAGCTTTTAGATCAATTTAGTACTGGAACTTGTGTAACAGGTATCTTTTGAATCAATGCTTTGAATGTTTTGATTCTTTTTTTTTCCTTTTTTTTCCTTGATAGTCATGACAGAACAATGCAAGATATTGTTTACAAACTTGTGCCAGGCCTCCAAGAAGGTAAGTTGTGGTATGATCTTTTCTTACATGTAGTCTTGCACATAATTCTTTACTCCTTTAACAGTTTAAAAAAACAACACACACATTTTCAAGTGATGAAAATACAGAAGGGGGGTGAGAGAGAATTTGAGGAAAAATACAGCAAAGAACTGTATTATTTCATTTGTTCTATCTCTAGTGATAGACTTAGGTTCATATCTTTACAAGCAGTAATTTTTTTGAGGGGGGAAAAAGGGCAAGATGGGATATTTCACCAAAAAGTAGTATTAACAGAATAGTAGTTCAGCTTTTACATGTTTGTATGCTGCAGCTTTCATTTGTTCTTTTTAAATTGTGTGCTTAGACCTGTTGTGCCAGCTTTCCAGAATATTTAGAGGTAGCATGTAATGCAGAAGAGCTTTTAGATTCATGGAAGTTTTCCTCTACTGTGAAAGTCCTTTCTTAGCTGGTAACTTTCAATTTGCACTTTCATAGTCCTCTTTGAGACTGGATCTGTACAACTAAACAAGTACTTTCTAGTAACTGTTCTGTATTTTGTTGTTGTTGTTGATGTTGCATGTGATTTTCATTTAAATAGAATATCTTAATCTATGTAAGCTGAAAAGAATAAATTTCTTAGATGTCGATAAGCAAGCTTAAATAGATTTTATAAAATCAATTCTATCATAGTGAAATCAGAACTATAAACAAAAATTCAAAAACAGTGGTTTGGCTGAAATACTGTGGGAGGGATTCAGAATAAGGCATAGTATTTAAAATCATCTCATTTCAATAGAAATGTTATAATCGTAGCTGTGTGGATGACTTTGTAGTATTCTAACTCTGAAAGATAAGATTGGGCACGACTTGATGCATTAACAAAGATGTGGAATTAAGTGGTGACAATACCACTCCTTGATGGCAAGCCTGTTCAACTTACAAAAGAAGGGATTTGAAATAATTTCATAAATGTTGCATTAGAACTTTATTACAGGATTTAATATTTCAATTTTTAACAGCGGAAATGAAGAAACAAAGGGAGTTTTATCACAAACTTGGCATGGAAGTTCCAGGGGATATCAAAGGGGAGACATGTTCTGCAAAACAGCATCTAGATTCCCATCGGAATGGTAAACAGTCTTTTATTTATTACATCTTAGGTGGGGGACTGCTCATAATTGTCAAGCAGATAGGTCAGAAGTGTGTGTCTCAGTTTATAACAATCAGAATTGTTTCATAGTGGTGTACAATAGGCATGCAGGATTTTTTTGTCCCTTATTTGTTCACATAATCTTTCTTTTTAGCATAAACACTCTTGGTGAAGGAAATCTCGGTAGTAGTGCCCACAAGGGGACTCTGTGAAACCACTCAGCTTCTGCACTGCTAGGAGTTCAGCTGAAGCTGTGCTGTATGCTAGTTCCTATCTTTCATGTGTGGGGTTGCCAGCAGCCAGTGCCAAAGCAAGTTAGCACTACTGCGAAGTTTATTCTGTATAGAAGTCCTGAACCCTGCTCTTTGAATCATATTGTCATTGAAAGGTGCTTCTGTTGAGTGATATCCTACATATCTGCTTTCTTATCTAAGGTGAAACTAAAACAGATGAAAATTCAAACAAAGAAACTTCTGAGGAAAAACAGGAAGAGGATAATGACTACCACCGAAGTGATGAACAGGTGGGATCACAGGGCATGTTTTTATTTTTATCTGGTATTTTACTGCTTTACTGCTTCGAGTTATCAAAAAAAGCACTGACTTTTAAGCTATTTTTTCTGTTATCTGCTTTAAAAAAATGCATTGTTGCAAGATGCTTTTGTGTAACCCTAAGTTAATCCTTGGGTTTTGGCAGGAATGGAGAATATTTTAAAGATGCTTTCATAAAATGTGATATTCCTGTCTTTTTTGAGTTTCAAACTATTTATTGGCTTTTGGCTTAACATAGATTTAGGTTATTTGGGTCCTGTTCTGAATGGATGTATCCAAAGGTTATTCTGGGACATTGAACTGAATGTATATCAATAGTTACAAATAAAAGCTCATGCACTTTCACTTAATACTTATTTCTTTTTAAATCTCCCATATTTTAGACAGTGTTAGCACTATATCATAAAAATAGTATGAAAGCCAGAATATCCACCATTAATTTTTAAATACAGCACATGTTTGAAAGTGAAATGTCCTGCTGGGATAAACACTCCTTTCCTTTTATGTTCTCCTATTATGTATGTCTAGATTAAATTTAACCTGGATTAATTTTGTTTTGAATTATAAAGCATGAGTACTTTCAAAGGGATTGTTCCTAGTTCTAGACCCTCTTATTGCATAAAGGGAATCATCACAAAGAGTTTAGACAAAGTAACATATAGCTGGATGAGAAAAGAAGTGAAATTGAAACATAGAAACTGAAGAGACTTTTTTTTTTGCAGCTAATCTTTAGAAATTTAAGTCTGTTAGATCCATTATACGTATTCTTTTTTTAAACATTATAATCACTTTTCAACATGCATTCCTTTTTTTTTTTTTTTTTTTTTAACTGGGTTTAGCAGTCGCATTAAAAGCAAGGCGTTACAGTAGAAGACATTATTAATAATTGGCAATAGTTCTCTTATTTCATACTGTATTGTGATGTACAGTCCTTGCCAACTAGAGGTGGTTTGGGAGTTTGAACTGTAGCATCCTTTTTTCAACATAAAAGTTCTTCCTAGAACTTTTTTCTTTGAGATCCCTTTTTGGTTGGAGCAGTATTTATCACTAAACTGATGAAATTTTAGAAAATGTGTTCATCAATTGGACTGTATGCATTTCAGTTTAAGGAATATTAGTACTCCAATTTTTCACCTTGTTGCATTAATATAAACTGCATATGGAATAGATAATGAGAACTGCAGAAAATTGATCGACCCTGACTGCTTTCTTTTTACTGAAGGTAAGCATCTGCTTGGAATGCAATAGCAGCAAATTGCGTGGATTGAAACGAAAATGGATTCGCTGTTCAGCACAAGCAACAGTCCTGCATCTAAAGAAGTTCATTGCCAAAAAACTTAATCTTTCTTCTTTTAATGAGGTAATATTTTAATTTCTAAAAATGATTTTGCAGATAAAAGTCCTATGGAAAGTGTGGGGTCATTCTTTTGCAAAGCAATGTCAGATTTTATTTTCAGAAAATAAACACATTCACCATTTCTTAAATTATATGTTATGTAGCCATTTTCCTGTCCTTTGTAAGCTAAGGAAATTAATGTAAACAATTACATTATTTTTCTTCAAATTAATTTTTTCTTTCCACTTTCAATTTACAATTTATAGTCTTTTTTCCCTTAAGTTTTCCTTCTTCCTCTTTCAGCTTGTAATGTTACAATTGAATGTAGCTATTATTTTTTCTTGGGCTTATACAGCACATGTATGTTTTTGTTTTTTTAACCTACTGGATGGCTAACCTCCACCACAACTGCTCTCTCACTCTCTCCTCAAAGGAAAAGGGGGAGAAAATATGATGGAAAAGGCTCAGGGGTGGAGATAAGGACGAGGAGATCACTTAACAGGTTATCATCACAGGCAAAACAGAATCAACATAGGGAGACTAATATAATTCATTACGTATTACTAACAGAATACGACAATAAGTACTAAATGAAAACTAGAAACACCTTCTCCCCATCCACCCTCTTCTGCATTCTCTCTCTGAGGGGCACAGAGGAACAGGGAATGGGGGTTATGGTCAGTCTACAGCGCTTCTTCTCTGCCGCTCCTTCTCGGTCACTCTCGTCCCCTGTGCTGTGGGGTCCCACCCACAGGATGCAGTCCTTGATGAACTGATCCGGTTTGGGCTTCCCACAGGTGGCAGCTCTTCCAGAACTGCTCCAGATATGGGTCCGTACCACGGGGTCCATCCGTCCATCCCCCAGGAGCAAACTGCTCCAGCACGGGTGGGCAGCAGCTCCTGCCAGGTCACCTGCTCCTGCGTGGGCTCCTCTCCACGGGCTGCAGCTCCGGCCCGGGGCCTGCTCCTGCGGGGGCTCTCCATGGGCCGCAGCCTCCTCCAGGCCACATCCACCTGCTCCACCGGGGGCTCCTCCACCCATGGGGGGGCTGCAGCGTGGAGATCTGCTCCATGTGGGACCCATGGGCTGCAGGGGGACAGCCTGCTCCACCAGGGGCCTCTCCCTGCACAGCCCGCAGGGGAACTGCTGCTGCCTGCCTGCAGCACCTCCTGCCCTCCTGCTGCACTCAGCTGGGGGTCTGCAGGGCTATTCTTCCTACACTTTTTTTCCTCTATGCTGTCAGTGAAGTTCATGCTGAAGTCTTGCTGCCTATCACAAGCAGTGTTATGATATACCTACTTTACCTTTCCTTTGCAGACAGTACTTGGAATCATGGGAAGAACTTATGGTGAAAGGTACAGAAAGAAAGACAACTTTTCACAGTTCTCCCATTTCATATTCTAAATTACACTTAAGGCAAACGTAGGAAAGCAGTCTCTATTTACTACTTTTTTGAGTCTTGTTCACAGTGTCTTTGCATCTCAAGCATCTGCTTTCTAGTCCAAAGTGTCAACATCTTTGTTCTCAAACCTCAAGATCTGGTTTTCATCTCTGTCATTCTTCCTTCCTAGCTTCTCTGTACTTCAAAGTACTCTGTCTTTTGGTTGGAGTACATCCCCAAACTCAGCTAAACTTCTTGAAACAAAACTGTAACATCTGGTGCCTCGACCTCTTCTGTTGACTTCTGGCTGTAGACCAACAGCAGCATATGTACCATCATTGATCAAAAGTGTTTTCTTTTTCTTTAAATGAGACTTTTTTTTTTGCAGGTGCATCTTTGTTTTTGTGTTCAAAACCTCTGTTCCATTCCACCAGTCTAATTTAGTAACTTACTATCCTTCCTACCAACTTCAAAGAGTACCTTTTTATTCTTTAGCTATCCCTCCCACTTTCTTAAAGGGTACATAAATTGTGGTGCAATCACTTTACCAGTGTCAAGTAATGGGTTCATGGTAGAAGGCTTTAAGCTTGTGGGAACTTGACTGCTTGCAGTAGACTATTCAAGGTTTGAGTTATTGCTAGTTAGCTAAGTGATGTCAATGGATAGAAAGTATGTTCAGATTTTTCTGGGTTGTGTGGTAGAGTGTAGTTAATATATGCAACCTAGGTAGAACTTAAAATTTTCATGCATATTTCGTGCTTTACTTCATGTTCAGCTATTGCTGTTGAGTTGGTTATTAGTTATATTGTTGTCCTTTGAAAAAGGGCTGTGTCTGTGCCCAGTGAATTGGAGCTGATAAGCACACCGAGTCAAGGTCTGCTGATCAACCTTTATTTCAAATCTGACGGAGTTGGGGGCCAGGCAATAATTCACAAAGCAAGCACACCCAGAGTTGAGTGCCAGGCCTTTTATACAATTTAAAAGGTATGGATAGAGTCACTCATTGGTTGCTTTTGGTTCCATAACTTGCTCAGTAATGTGTGTGGTTGAGTTCTGTGCCAGCTTTTTAACCTAAGGCTGGTTGCTCATTATCATGTCAGATTGCCACCCAGGGGTGTGTGTTTTATTATGGTAATGAAGCATAGGTTACCTAGAACATTCCTGACTCTTCTTTTGTGCTTACATTAGTACATACTTATGATTATACAGTTATGAGTCTTTGTCCTTGCGTTGTTTCAAAGTAACTTTTTGTGCTGGGCTGACTACAATATGATCTCATGTTTTTATGTTTATATCCTTACTGTTTCTAGTGTCAAGACCTTTCAATGCTGAGGCGGACAAGTAAAAGCAACTTATTTTAACAACTTATTATAAACAACTGAGGATCTGCAAAAGTAAAAAAAAAAAAAAAAAAGACAAACAAAAAAACTACCAACAAAAAAATGTAAATATAGTGTATGAGAGAGCGGCAGACAGTTTTTAAAAAATACAACCTTGTTGCAGAAAGTCACCTGTCTGGAGTTCATGTAATTTTTTTTCATAATGTGGTAAATAATAAAGCTCTCCTTGGACTTGTGGATTCTGTCTTCATCATTTAATCAGCCTTTCTCAAAAGCATATAAAGCTTTTAGGAGACGGCATTAGTGCTGCTTGGGAAGCTAAATCAAATAACTAAGTCCAGCTCGTGCAAGATATTTGAGATAGGTACATTCTTGCTTCTCTTTATATTGAGAAAAGACAGTTCCCTTACACAGTTTTTGTTTGCAGAAAAATTGCAAGATGGATGGTTCCACTGTCTTTGGAGAAAAAATTAATGTCTAATGTTTGTAGTATTGCCAGAAATGTTTTGTGTCATGTACGGTGTCCTAACAAATTAACTGTCTTCTTTCTTTTGCCAGCTGGACATATTATGCAATGAAGAGATTCTTGGCAAGGACCACACACTCAAGTTTGTAGTTGTTACTAGATGGAGATTTAAGGTATGACACAGTGGTTCCAAGTAAATCATGGAGTGGCTAGATAAAAAAAGTTATAAAATGTGTCATTTGGAACTGTACTGCAGTAACTATAAACTCAATAAAAAGATCCTTCAATAGATACAGAATACAACATTCTTAAACAGTAATTATTAATTTTGTTTCAAAGAAAATGAAGCCAAAAGGAATTAAATGTACATTGCAAGGAGAAAGGGTATATTCTGTCAACCGTCAAATTGTGATCAACTTAGGGAGAGGAAGTTGAAGGCACAAGAAAGTATTATTTTTAGCTAAATCAGGTAAAAACTGGTTTTCCTCTGTGTAAGTGGGAAAATAGATAGTGATGCAGGCAAGGCAGAAATTTTCAACACAGTTCTCTTCTCTAGCTCAAGAAGGCTGATGTACTTCTCAAGGAGAGGGAGTAATTGCAGTGCTTGTCTGCATTAGTTAAGGAGAATTCCAGCAGTATTTAGTAGGCATAAACATGGCTTGTTAAGTGAGTACATCTTTGACTTGCTGATTGTGGTTTCTCTTAACAACCCCCTCGCAGCTGAATAATAAAGTGGAACATTTATTATGAGTGTAAGTTATCACAATAATGGCAGCTCAAGTGAAACAAGTATAAGAATGAATTGCAAGGGTGAGCACTTAGGAGTCGAGGTACACCTCCAGAATCAGTGTATGTGTATTTGAAGCTATTTGAATGAGGAGTTGGTATTCATAATGGACAAACAACAACACATAAACCTGTAGTGTACACTGAGATAGGTCCTAGGAACTTTGGATGCATATCTGGAAGAGGTGCAAGTGAGAGTATAGAATTGTTTTTCTGTCTTTGTGCAGAAAAACAATTGACTTGCATATGCAGAAGAGAAGTCAGTGGTCAGTCTTTGAAACATGGAGAGGTCACAATTAGAATCCTACTAGAATCCCTTCCTGAATGACCAGGAAGGGTCTGGATAATGCAATAACAGCTCAATTACAATGCTGTTGTTATTTGAGATAGTGAAGACAGATTGGTTAGAAAGGATTGAAGCAAACCTTTACAGTTCTCGGTGACTGGAGATTAATAAGCAACTTAAGTTCAGTGTAAGTAAATGTAAAAGAATACATGTTGGGGATAACAGTGGGCTCAACTTCATATATAAAATGATGGATTGTAAGCTGGCTGAATTTTCAAGGCTTTGAAACCAGATGAAAGAAGAAAAAAAGCAAATGCTAGGAATTTTATGGAAAAATGAAGAATTGAGAGCACTAATTTGTATGCATCTGTAGAAGTCTTGTATTTAACTTTATTATGTAAATCTGTGGAATTTTGAGTCACGTGGAAAAGGCAACCATAAATTGCCATCTCCAGTGAAAGAGGCAGAGGGCATAAAATGAAAACTCACAGGTGGGAGCTACAGAACAAACAAATGGAAGCAATTCTTTACAGGATACACAGCTCCTTGATGCAGGATGTTATGAATGTTGTAAGTTTACCTATACTTAAAAATGCAATGGATACGTTCACAGAAGAAGAATTGAGTAAGACCTGTTAAGTATGAAGTGCCACGTGCTTTTACACTATTACAGTTAATAAGTACTGCGTGCTTTTGCACAGAACAGCTATTAAGATAGTTTGTTTAAGCTTTGTTTTATAAAAACATCTACTGAAAAGTTTAATTTTGTACTTTTGTGTACTGAAATTTACTTTTGCAACTTTATGTACTGAAAAGTTTAATTTTGGTTTTGTTTCTTAACTTAGCTTATATTTCTGTCTTGCAGAAAGCACCTCTACTGCTACATTACAGACCCAAAATGGACTTGCTGTAAGAGAACTTTATTGTCCTTCTGGACAGAGTTTTTTGCAGAGACTATCATCTGGCACCTTCTTAGTGCATCACTAATCACATGACACAAACCAGCCGAATAATTTTGGAAGACTGTAGTGCTTTCATAGCGGACTGTCCTTCTGAATATTTCTCCTAGGGATGTGTTACCTAGATTTCTGGACAGAAAATATTTATACTTATTTTGTACGAAAGAAATTGCAACTCAACAAGACACTACCAGCACTAAGTTTACAGATACTGAAAACACTTCACAGTTCCATGTAGCTCAGCCTGATTCATCTCTTACAGTTACACAGAAATAAGTTAGAATGTTGTGGGGTGGTTTTAAAATGTTGCTTTTGACACCAAGTTGCATTTAGTTACTTCTCACATTCTGAATATTTAAAAACTATATTTTTGCAAAGTGTTCTTGTGTTATATAGTATGCCTGATTGCATTGGCTTTAATCAAGTTGTTCTGTAGATCGTTGAAAATAACTAATGATATAGTGACTGGTGATATTTATTATGCTGCATTGAAAACTTCTGAAAATCTGGGAAACCAATGAGTTTGTTAATTTTGCCCAATTGTTGCTTTCCCCCACTTTCTGTTTTGGTAAAGTCTTGATGCCCCTTTTGCATGTTGATTTGGTAAGATTAATAACAGTCACTGCAGTTGATTTCTAATGTGCCCTGATATTTTGCCATGGCATCACATCATGACAAGTACTCAGAAGTGCTAGATTTGTGAATTTTAACAAATATATATAAATACATATTTCTTATTTAGCTATGGCTTGCAGAAATCAGTTTTTACTTTAGAGAGAATTTGTTGTCACTGACTGTTGAAACCCTGGCTCTTGAACAATATTGGGTGATATTGCACAATTTTTAGTGATTAAAAGTTACTTAGGTAATTAAGAGCAGCTTTATATTTTATGAACAGCTTTATATTTCCTTCACCTGTTTTCTTATGAAACCATACCTTTTTCTTCAGGACAATTACTAGATGTTATGGGGGTCAGACAAGATTATTTTTGCACCTTCTGGCCTTAACTCGTAATTTTACTTGCATCAGCCGTAGTGGATGCAAGGTGACATATATGCTGTGTGTGTGTGTACATATCTATACACATATAAACCTACATGTATGTTATGGAACGCACCCTCAATAGCACTTAGCAGAGTTCACTGCACTGTTTGTAAGGCTTTTTGTAATTGTCAGCTTTTTAAAAACAGTAGTTGAAACTGATTTCTGCAAGATGTGTACTGTATAGCATGTATAGTACAGATGTGAGAGCATTTGTGTGCCAGGGTGTAAGTTACTTAGAACTCCCAATATACAGTTTGCATCTGGAAATAGCTAACCTTCTAACTTTCAGAAGCATTTTCCAGTCAGCTGAAAATGCTAGCTGCTATACCTATTATTTTATTTTATTTTTTGATAAACTGCCTTTGGATAAGAAAGTAAGCCTGCTTGTAGCTGCCCTGCTTTCTCTATCTGTGCTCCTTCCCCTCTTCTGCAACAAAGTATTACTTTTTACCGATAACAGGAAGCTGATATCACAAGAGCTTTATTAAGTATTTTCAGTCATCTTCCTCTTGAGTTTTCAAAGCACCACATTCCTCAGCATATCTCCTGCATTTTCATTCTTTGGAGTCTTCAGCTCTCCTTTCTTAGATCTGCTGCTGCAGAAGGGATGTTCCATTTTTTGTTTATCTTTGAAAACAGGATTTTTCATTTTTATGTATAGTCACAGATGTGAATGGAAAGGAAATCAAAAGTTATGCAAGCAGAAAAAGAAAGGAAGCCTACCAAAAGATGGAGATGGGACCCAAATGAAGGCTAAAAAGAGCTGCTGTCCCTGCAAACGAGGCACAAAGTAGCTAGATCTGAACGTCTGGTCCACATCCAGGCCTTGTGTGTGGGTGTGTGCATGCACACAGAGCGATGGAATTGGAATGTGGCTCTGGTTTTGTCTTACTGTTTCCATACTCATATATGTATTTCAGCTTTCACCTGTGTTTAACATTTATTGAATTGGTAGAACAAATGAGATCCTGAGTCTACCTTTTAATGAAAACACTGAATGCAGGTGGTGTGAATGCATATGCAAACTGGCATACTGGGCCTTTCTGGAGCTGTTCATGTGGTTGTTACTGTCCTAGCGTAAATGAGGGACTGGCTCTAGCCAGTGAAGCACTGAGAATACTAACACGACTATAAACTGCCACCTTCTGTACACCCTGAATGTACAGATACTGGCTGTACCTGACGTAGACATAGAATTAAATCCCCTAGACAGCATCCTGGTTGAGATAGTTTTTGTGTGTTTATATGTGTGCACAAACGTGCACACACACACACACACACACGTGCATGAGATCTGTCTACCTCAGAATGAGTGTACTGCAGAAATATTTTGTACACCCAGACATTGATGCAGTGCTGTTAAAAGTATGTTAGGATTTTAGCACTTTCCACTGTGTAGTTGTACAACTGAGGACTCAGTAGCAAACAAGCAAATTCATAAGCCTTTCCAATCTATCGTTTTCTGTAAAAAACAAACAAAAAAATAAATCTGTAGTGCAGAACATATATTTGGAAGTTGTTAGCCCTCTTTAGAATCACTTGAATTTATTATGGTGCTATCAATATGTTGAAAACTCTGTTGATACCTATATAGACAGGTAAATTCAAGACAGTATTAATATCTATAAATGTTTGGGAGTTTTTTTCCTCAGAATTGTGTGCAACTGCTTTTGCAATGTGTTTAGTCTGATAAAACCTCATCAGTGAAAAGAAAAGAAAAAGAAAGAAACCCCTGTTATTTTTCTAAATCATATGTCATAGTGTCTTTGGTATAGTAACTCTTTCCCTCAGGAGGGGTGTGATTGTGTCTGGACCATATATTTATTTACTCTAGCCTTACTAAAAGACTACAATGCAATTGAATTGAACTGAGAGGGAGGCCTCCTTTGGGTCAGAGCTCTGTTTCACTTCTGTGAAGCTTAGGAGACAGTTAATTTATATCAAGATTATATTGGGTAAAATGACCCTGATTCTGTTCAAAGTTGAACTGAAAGTTGGACTCAGCATAGATATCTCTGTCCTAGCGAGATCCTGTTCAGTTTATTTTGGATTTGTTTGAAGATGGCATTACTGTGAAGTAGTTTTCACAATTGCTTATGCTGGTAAATAATTACAGTAAAGAAGTATCTTGTTACATTATCCTCAGCAGCAATGAGACTGATGAATCACCCAGGGTCAGAGTCTCATTAAATATAGTTTCATTAAAAACAGAGAATTCAGATAGAATATATAATATTGAATTTAAATAAGATTTGGGGTTTTAAAAATTAACTTTATAAAATTATTTATTCTATTTTAAACCTTCTGTCTTATTTTACCATCCAAGTATTTTTGGTTTCAATGGTCCAACTTTATTTACGGGCATATAAGATGAAATTGTAAGATGTTTTTACAAGCTTCTTCCTTTTACATTGAGTTTAAGTAGCTTTTATTTGTATGTTTTTGTTTTATATGGATAAAGAGCATTACTTATGTTTTTGTGCAATAGGTTTGAAACATGCATTTATTAGGCATATGTTTAAATTGTAAATGTAGCATCTACTTACCGTTAAACTTAAAAAGGACTGTAGATGGCATTTTTGATTTGTTCAAAGGGGGTTTTATTTGGGGCTGTTACTTGGGGATGTTGGTTTTGATTATTCTTTATTTTAAGAGTGGAGTGTGGGATATAAATTTGTGTAAGTACAAGAACTATCTGTCAGCAATATTCTGAAATAAATGATCTTGCAAGAAACCTTAATGTGAATTGTGGAAGCAATCGGCAAGACTTGCAGCCTATCTGAAAATGTTTTGTGCCATTGTTATGTCTGGTATCTTTGTATACCATCAAACCTGGGAATATTTATTTTTATTGGTTGTGCAATAGTGTTTACAACACTATCACCTCTGGGGATATGGGACCATAAAAAATATCAGACTACAACTATGATGGTGCTATTTTTTCCAATAGGCTATGAGCCTTTGAAAGCTTATCTGGCTCTATTGTCTTCATAACAGCATTAATAGTCCTAGGGGATTCATTTAATTATATTTTTTTTCTACAGGATGGTAAAAGTAACCATACAATGAGCCAATTTTACAACATTATGCATCTTACCATTGAGATAAATGTAATAGGAAAAAGCCAACCAGTCTGTACATCAGCAGATGAATCTTAGTAAGTTATATTCTCAACAACATTTAATATACATTTTGTACAGAAGGCTGGGCTGTACAGAAGAATCTAGTTTCTCTCTTTCCTCAGGTAATCACTTCGGTTTGGATGTTTCACTGGAGATGCTAATACAACCTACAATTCAGTTCCTTTGTGTAAAATTGATAATAGGACAAAAAATTGTCTTATACACTAGAATCTCTGCATAAGATATAATTAACTGTAACTGAGAGGTTTTGACATCTGTTGCTGAAGTTAAAGGCTGTAGAGAGAACAACATTAAGGAACATGGGAACAATACTTCAGTCTCTGCTTTCATCTAAACTTGCAATCAGTACAAACTCTTTCTATGAACTTGCTTTAACTTGCTTTTTGCGGCAAGCTAACGATGTTTTACCATTGAGTTACAATTTATTTGTATACAAACTAAAGCTCCAGTCTTGCTATTTGATCTGTGTTTGATCCATCCATAGGGCTTCTAGGAAATCTTTCATTTAGGGTATTTTTCAAGGTCACAACGACGCACCCAGATGAGAGTGGTAGGGTAGGAACTAAGTGTCCTGTGAGCACTGCCGTTGGTAACTTTGCAAATAACCTGGATGGTTCCACAGCAACACCCGGGCTCATTCATGCGAAGTGAGGTGTAGCTGAAGGATGGAGTCCTGATTTTTAAAGGCTGGGCTGATGTTTGTTTGACTTTTTGTTTGTTTGTTTTTCCCCAATTTTTATTTGAAAATCAAAGCATTGGTTTACTGGAATCATGAATTCAAGTTCAGTCATCCAAACAAAAGGAGAGTTTCTTTCCTTCTGCAACAAGATTATTTCACAGTTAAGGGACAATAAGCCAGTGCAACCACTAAGCCTTTATCCTCATATATGGCATAATAAAGATATTGAAACTGTCACAGTGTAAAACCATATTTTTGGCTTAGCTTCATTTGAAAGTTTACAATTTTTTATGCTTTGTGTTGCTGTGTATTTTTGTACTATTGGTGGCTAGTTTTGTCTGAATAAGCCTTTTTGGATTATTGCTTAATGTTTTGATTTTATGATAGTGAAGCTTGTATCCAGTGTTTTGCCAATTAATATTATATGCTTGTTAATAAAAGCAGAGAAACTAACTGAAATCCTGTCAGGCTGGAAGTTCTTGTCCCATTTTTTTTTTTCTCAAGAACATAAGGACCTAGTCAGCATAACATAATAGCACTGAACAAACCCAGTGTGACTGAAACAACATTACATGGTTGTCATCAGTATGTCTATAACCCATCTTACTCAAATAAAACACTAGCAATGCCTGAAGCATTGCCCCACTGCCCAGGTGGAGATATGCATGTGACAAGTGAATGGCGTGCAGTTGCTGGCTAGGAAATGGAATGGCTTCAGCTGCATGGAATTAAAACATAGTTGCCCTTTTATATTAATTTATCTGTGGGTAGAATTGTACTTGCTGGAACTATGTGTTGCTTTCAGTCCCACTTTTACCTGGTCATGCTGATGCACAGGGGTAGATTGCACCACTCTGGACCACAAATCTGTGCTTTAACATGTCAAATTGCAGAGCATAACCATGCATGTTCTGATTTTATTTGGGGGACTGAGACACCTTTTTTTTTCCCCCTTTGTTTATTTTATTTTTATCTGAACTGCTAAGAAAAAAGGGCTCTTGCTTATTGGAACATTTAATGAATTTGTTTTGCCTTTCAAAAATTAGTGTCTTCTGGTATTTGGCTAGCATTAGTGCTTGCTCACTTGTTAAAATTGAGAACTTGTCTTTTTCTTCAAGATCCTTGAGAATGGTTTTAAATCCCGAACACCAGAGGTGTACGGGGATTTTTAGCTGAAATTAATTGAAATACCTAGTACAGATACTACAGTAAACTCAAAAACACATGCTACAGTAATTGATTTCCTTGCATTATTTATATGCAGTAATATAAATTTATAGCTTGTATATAGCTTGTGTTCTCTACATACTCAGAGAACTGGAAGGACTTTTTTTTCTTTTTTTTTTTTTTTCCTCCTCCTTTTTCTGCTACTGGCTTCTTAGGAATTGCCAAATTGCCAACAGCTGTGTGCTGGTTTGAAGTTAGAGGGTCTTACACACAGCTCTTACTTGAACTGACAGTACCAATATATAATTGTCCTGCGGAAATCAAGCATTTGTCACTGATTAGCTTAATTTAAATATCAGCATGAGACACTTACCGTAGAAGGGTCCCTTTGCCTATATGTAGTCACATTAAAGTAATAAATACTAGCGCTAATTCTTCCTGAGCAAGCACTATTTCTTTTAAATCTGTGCTCTCATCATTGGTAGTTTTACTTTGTACTGTCGGTTGCTCTCATCTGCCACTGAACCATGATGGTCCTGGTTCAGACTGCTTCTTCCCTTCTTGTATTTTCAGCAAAAAAATCCAGGAGTGCAGAGCTGATGTGCTAGAACAGAGGGCTTCTACTTCATGCCAGTGTGATTGCAGATTTGTTGACTTGTGTAAATGCTATAGTAGTTAGGAGAAGAAAACCTCTGCCATCTCTTACACAAGCAGAAGTTCATAGTGACATAACACCATGCAAGTTGTGCTGTCTTTAATTGGCATATATGTCATGGAGAAATTACTCAGGTATGCAGGGGGATTGATTTCATATGTATACCTCACTTAAGGAATGGTTAAAGCACTGCTGTCAGCATCTGTTGTGAATGTGACTTTTGAAATACTTGTTGCAAAAATTGTTTTGGAAGTCGATGTTTCGTATTGTACCATGTAAAATATACTTGTAGTAATTCAGAATGTTCTCTGCCTTTGATTTGGACAGAAAAAAAAAATAAATTATTTGACTTTCTATCTCTCTTACCACTACTTTATGTTAGTTTGAAATGAGGTGTCAAAAAAAATAAAAAAAATAAATAATTCATTGTACATTTTGGAAAACAGAAATACATCATGGGGCAAGACTAAACCCTTGTTGTTACCTGGCCATGGTGCTGATCTACTAAACAAGAGCAGAAGCAATTCTTGTCTGACTGTGAAATTCCCAAGCTTCAAAATAAGAAACTGTGCTAATAGTTGTGTAGCTAACCCTGAAAGCAGAAACCTGCCCTGCAGCTAATAAGCAGCAAACTACATTTTTCCCCAAAGGTAATCCAGCACAAGGAATTTGTAACTGGTGCTTTTTTATTCCTCTGACTGAATTCTCTGCTATAAAAGTCAGTATTTACAAGTGGAATATCTACTTTTGTGCAATGACTTTATCTGAGTTTTCTGGAGATTAGGGCAGTCAGGAAAAAAAAAATTGTATTAATTGAATATGTAAGTGTCTGGACAGGGGTATAATGCAATGCTCTGCACCTTTATGTGGCAAGTCCCTGTACATCTTTAACTTGAATCTCTCTGCGTTTTGTTTTGTTTTGTTTTCCTCTATTTTATTTTATTTTTTCAAACTTCATCTTGATTAGCTTTTCCATTAGGAATTCAAACAGTGGCCTGGAGCTGGTAGGGAAAAAAGTTTACAAGAAGAGTCTCCTACCAAGGGTAAAATGTGGGCCACATCTGTTTAAACACCTCTAGTCTTTCACTTGAAAATATTCTTGGACTTGCACTGTCATTGTGTAGAGATGTTGTATTGATGGGTTTGGATTAGTCAGAGCTGTACCTGATATGCTGCGTATGATGGTTGCATGCTAATGTATTTAAATGCATGACCTAACTGTGCAAATGAGAACAAAACAGAAATCTGAGCAGCTGGCTTCGGTGGGAAGGTTGACTGGGTCATCTCCACGAAGTGATACTGCCCTTACAGCCTCGCCTTTTGTTCTCTGCCTCTGTCAATTACACACAATTCTTCCTTCCCACACCTGAGGGAAGTTTCATTTTTGTGGAAGTCTTTGAGGTTTTTTATTTATTTAATTTCCCCTTTGATGCAAAACCCACCATTGCTTGCCTTAGTTCGGTCTGCTTCATTCACGAGAGCACAAGCCCAAGGCCTCAGTTGCTGTCATGAAAGATTCTGGCTGCTGGTGCAGCAGTAGCGTCGCAGCTTCTGGGTAGGTCTGCTGGTTCTCAGCAGGCTGCAGAACAAAGCTTCTGCTTTAGTATGTGTTTTATAATACAGCGTATTCTCCAGATGCTTTTGTTTTCCCACGTGAGCAATTTCTTTGTATGCAGCTGAAATGGATCGTGACAGCGTTACTTGGGTTTGTTTTAAATGTGTTTGGTTGTTTCTGAGAATGCCTGGAAAGAGACTGATGGTATCGTGGTGAACCTGGGTGGCAAGCAGAATTTATCTGCTGATCCTGCTTTCACATCACCTGAGAAAGATGCATTCTTCTGCTTCGTTTCAGCCTTACAGCTGCAGTGTCTGGTGCTTAAGCCCTTTCTTCAGCTTTCAGACTCTCACTGGATCTCGCGTGGCATTGCTTGAAAATGGCAATCGTTGGTTTGAATGGTGACAATAATGTTGGTTTGAAGTGAGAATACTGAGAAGTTGGTTCTGGGCCCTTTACCATTGGCACCTCAGCTGATTTGGTGTATCCTGGCTCCAGAGGCATAACTGGCTTCTCATTCTAGAGAAACAGCATCTTTTTTCCTTTCCATACAAAACAAGCAGCCCCAGCTCTGCGTAACTTTTGATAGGACAGTGGCTGCTTCACCACTTGTCTCTTCAAGAGCTTCCAGGTTCCATGTATCCTCATGCTCAGACAAAGTTTACATGGTTTTACTGTGGTTCACAAAACCTTACAGAAACTTTGCTCATTTTCATCTGAATGATTTGATACTGAACAGGCAACCCAAGACCCAAGCTGCTGCCAGGAAGGCAGTAGACCCTGGTCAGATGCCTCCCCAGTTCCTGGTCCTGTACAAGTCACATAGTGGCATAATTTTATAGATCTGGTTCATCCCCTCGGTGGTTATGATTCACAGGACGGTGCTGGGAGAGAGCAGGCTGCATGCTGTGAGAGGTGCCTGCCGGGTAGGCTTGGCTGGAAACCTGTCGTGGTGATATGGCCATCAAGTAAAAACGGGGGTGAAGGGAGGAGGCAGGATAGGAGGAAGAGGGGCTAATAATCTGGCTTCATGAATGAAACTGGCATCACTAATGAGGCCAACAGGCTGGGGATACATTGGTCGTGCAGTATGATTTGCACGTGTGCTTGACGTTTTTCTGGATGGTGGCTTTTTAATCCAGAAATCTCCGGCTGGTGATTTCTGCAGAGACTGTCCTATCTCTGGAGCAGGAAGAGCCGTGCTTTGCCCTGGAGCTGGCATGGTCTGAGGCAGGCGTAACTGTTAACACCTACAGAGGCTCTCTGCATTTAGAAAAAGATGTGGTAACTGTCTAGCAAAACTGCGGTGTGTCCCTGGGTTGAGTGTTGAATGCACTCGTTGAACTTCAGCACATACTAGAGCATTAAGTGGGAGCAGAGCAGGGCTAGATCAGGCAGAGCTCCATCCTTGTGCAAGAGCAAGACCTGTAGGTTCCTGCATTCGTGACTGAAACTGGGAGCAGAGGCTGCTCTTATTGCCAGCCAATTATTATCCCCAATTCACAGAGAGAATCAGGAAGTGTATGTGGACTAATGCACTAAGTGCCTGGAAAATGTAAAATGTAATTACTGTGGCTTTGGATCTGAAAGGACTGACAATGTTCCAAGGCTAAGTAATAGACTTGATGTGAAGGATGTTTGTTGCCTGCCAAAGAAAAATCAGAAGTCTCCAGGAGATCCTGGAGGCCATCAGGTGGGGTGAATTGTCTGGGAAACATTAAAGGCTGTGCCTGGGCAACATCAAAAGCACAGAGGGCGCTTGGGATGACTGATAAGTCTATGCATTGTATGGGCGTAAATTAAACAGCTAAATGGATAGAAAATGGCATGGTGGGGAAAAATAAAAATAATAAAAAAAAGTAAATCAACAGGGAAATACATGCTGCAGTACATGAGGAGCTTGCTGAGTGCTTTGGATTTTGTGCTGAACGCCTCTTCAGTTTCCTTTGCACGTTGCTGTGTTCTTAGCACATGTGACTGCAAATTGTGACTCCTTGTTTTTTCCTTGTTTGTTTGTTTTTGTTTTGATTTGTTTTCCTTTATCTGGTTCATGTAGGGGTTATTTGTGCTAACAAGGCAATGTTGGACTGTTCAGCCAACCAAAAAGACAAAAACCCTGGAAACAAACAGTTGCTACCTGCCGAGATGCTATTGAGATAGCGAGCTGCTATCTGCCATCTGCAGAGCAGCAGACACGGTAAACTGGCTACAGATTTTCCGATGACAGTTCTTGTTGTGACACATTTGTGTACTGTTTGGTCTTCGGATTTGATTTTGTTTGTTTATTTTCTGTAAGTAAGATTCTTATCAATCCACTTCAGCAAGGCATCGGCTGGGGGAGAATTTTGCTTACAACAATGGCCCTTCTTCTGATTTCCATCTCCCCTGGCTGTAACAGTAAAGAGTGAAACATGCTGCCATGTTCTCCTTCCTCCCAGGAAGGCAGAGGATGAGGCAGCCCTGCTGGTGCCTTTGGGCTGCTTCTGCCAGCTGTTATCAGAAGAGTGGAGCCTGTGTGTCAGCAGCGTGTCTTGGAGCAGCTCCCCTCCCGTGGTCTTCTCTCAGGATGTGTGTGGCTTTTGCCCAGACAGGTGTTACAATAGGCATCTTCCATCTCCTTGCACACAATCCTGTAGCCAAAACCAAGGAGGGATGCTGCTATTCGTGTGCTGCTCAGGGTTTCCTCAGGTCCCATTGAGGCCATGGAGCATTGAGACAGAAGCAGCAGCCTGAGATGGTCTTTGTGTTGGAGGACAGCCCTCTGCCTGCCTTCAGCTGCTGCAGACTTGTCTGGTGGACTCCAAGCTGTGGAGGAAACTGATCTGCAAGTGCAGAGCCTCCTTCATTGTGGGCAGCAATAGCCCTGGAAATGCCAGAGCTACAGCATGTGAGCAAACACTGAATTTGGGGTGCTATCCCTGGACTGGCTAAAAGAAATGTGCTACAACAGGGCTGGGTTGGATGCTAATAATCCTTTTTCATCATAAAAATTGTAATTCAAATGCTTTTGTCCTCTGTGATGCTGATGCCCATCCTCTTGCTTAGTGGGCATGAAAATAAGCCTCTGTCTTATTGAGCTAGAAGAGCTTTCGGCTTTTCTTGAAGCTCCTTCTTCTGATTTTTTGTCTTGCTGTGCAAAGGGTTTCTATTCCAAAACTGTTCCTTGCCAGCTGGTGATCCACTTTCAGCTTGTTTTAGAATGGTGGGAGATACCCATTCAAAGTAGCAATAAAATAAAATATAAAATAAAATGCTGAGCAGCACTCTACTTACAAAAGTGCTTGTTTTCAGTGTTGCTTCAAGGTAGCAGAGCCAGATTTGGGGCTCAGTGAATGAAGCCTGTTGAATACTATCAGCTCCCTCTGCCAATACTAGAGCAAAGCCTTTCTTGGGGTGCTGCTTAAATTCTCTCTGCAGTCCTGCTGTGGGGGTCAGTCGCTGTTTGTCCTCATCCCTCCTAATCTGCTTCTAGAACTGATTAGTGCAGCCCAGCGCACAGAGCTATGCTTATTTCCCAGAACTGGTTTCTGAGTGAAAGAGGTTGTGCTCTGAAATCACCAAGAGAGTTGTACATGCTTGACAAAGCACAAAGCGGATGAAATCACGGATTTTCATTTATTTTCTTAATCAAAGAACAGGTTGATGGTACTGGTCTTCTATCTAGAAGCCCAAGCTCATTAAATGTCACCAGAAACAAAACATGCTCTTTCTCGTGTATGCACGTATGCCGTAGCCTCTAAGCTATGTATGCAGTCACCTATAGGAAGAATTTTCTTGCAAAGAAGTTTCAACACTGGCAATACTCACATTGGGGCTGCATTTTGGTAACACTGGCCTGCCATGGTGCTCCTTGTGGGTGTGCAGATGATTTATCATAAACTGACAACTGTGTGCTAGATTAAGTGATGTGGCACCTGCTGAGGCATGAGGTCCAACCTATGTGGCAGTGTCGTGGCCATGCCCATCAAGGGGTATGTGCATCTGGCATGAGAAGCATCTTTCACAGGGAGGATGCTGGTGGTATAATGAGATAGGAAATAATGAGAGGTGGTGTGCCATCATGGCAAAGTTGCCTGTAATCTCCTGGCACCACAGACTGTGGCTTGTCCTGCTGAATCTAACTCAGAGAATGGCACCCTACCTGCATGTTCAGGGCTTCCTTGGATAGGTGTAATATATCCAAGATGCTCAAGTGATGATTTCAAATGCCAAGGGAAAATATTTAATTACAGCACTAAACAAACTAGTCATTCTTACTGCTTAGCCCCTGCTGCCATCCTCCAGCCTATATGTTTTTAAGGATCGGTAATGCAATGTATTTTGTTGCTAGCTGAGTTCCTCCACATTCAAGCATCCCTAGGACTGGTAGTGGTGAGCAAATAAGTATCTTCCAAAGATACTTCCAAAAGTACTTCAAAAATTCCAAAATTCAAAATTCCAAAATTTCAGAATTAAATAGAGGTGGAGAAATGTTCCTCATGGAGCAGAAATAATTTGGTATTGCAGCTGCAGACGTGCAGGATTGCAGGAGAGGTGGCAGAGGAGAGCTGGCTGAAGGCCTTGCCCACTTCTCTTGTTGGGAAGGCTGGTCAGATGCTGACTGCTGCAAGTCATCCGTGCATGGGTGACAATGGAGCAGCTTCTCAGCTCAGCTGGATGCGTGGCTGTTGGTCTTTGTGGTTGTTATGCAGGTGGTAGCTGCCAATATGGGATAAACAGTCTGTCACACAGCTTTTGTTTCTGAGCAAAGCATCACCCAGCTTGTACTCAGCAAGAAGCAGCTGGATGCCCACGGAGAGGAAATGCCAGACCCAGGGACAGAGGCCATCTCCTCCATCAGTTGTCCCAGCTGCACTACTGTGGCCATTCTTCCTGGTTCTGGGATCACAGCACCACCTGTTCTTCTTGCTGACTGATGCCATTTTGAATAAGGTGTGTTTTTGTTGTTTGTTTTTTTATTTAACCTGTGACCCTAAAGCTCAAAAGTAGGGAAGGAAGTGAGGGCTGAACAGACAGGTAAGGTATCAGAAACGTGCTGTTGGTGGATGAGTGGGATGAGTGTTATGAGGATGAGTTTTGTGTCATGGCTCAAGTGCTCCCAACTTCCTTCAGGTTTAGTATTGTTTTTCTCAATAATATTTCTTCAGAAAGATTTTTATTTTTATTTTTTTAAACTAGACAATGTAGTCAACAGAGTATTTAGAATAAACTATTTAAATCCCCCATTTACATTGTGTTAAACCACAGCAAAAGTGAATTGCTTTTAAAACTCTCCCGAGCGTTCCTGTGTTTGAAATACCTTCACAGTGCACCCGCCTGCTTTTGAGGACCTGAAGCACTTTACAGAAATCTACGTGCTGTCACCTAAATGCAATCCTTTGTGCAAGAAGAGCATTGGAGAGAAAGCTGTGAGTAATGCTTGATAATCACAGGGCTGTGTAGGAGACTTTGGGAGCTGGAACGCAACCACTCAGCGCTGATTTAATCCGTCTGTTTTGGGGATGAGGGGCCGCTGTTTCTCAGTTTACCTGGCACTTCCCCCCGTGCTGTACTTCTCTAGTATTCAAGTTTGGGGTTTTAATAACTTTTCTGGTTCCTGTATAAACTAAAGTCAAACCATTTGTGAGCTAAAGGGCTACTGGCTCCGTATGCACAGTCCTGGAGGCCATAACCCTCTGCAGGAGCTCCTCACGTCATGGTTCTCCTGTTCTCACCCTCACCTGGGGCCTTTTCTCCCGTGTTTGGCCACCTCTCTGTGCTGCAATGCTGATGTGGAAGGGGCTGTTCTGATAGACTACAGAGCTCCATTTCACTTCACTCTTTTAGACAATACCAGACATTGTATATACCAGACTTTGAAAGCCTCTCAAAAATTGTTTAAAAGCGCTGCAATGTATGCCACAGAGTGAGTTGCCCACTGCCAAGTTCTGACTCTTCCTTTGCTCAGCTGGGGCAGTTTTCAGCGTACGTCTAACTTCATGGTGCAAAGAAACTGTCTTGCCACTTGGAGTGGCATTTTCCCTTTTCCAAGCACACACTGGAGGCATGAACACAGGCCACATGGTGCTCTTACACGTGGATGTAGCCCACTTGGGCAGAGCTCAGAACACGTACAGGTGGGTAAGGGGGACAGGGGCTCTATTTCTGAGTGAGGCATTGTCTTGTAAGGGCTACCAGGTCTGTTCCTCTAGAACACGTGCCAAGTGCTGCTTGTCTTGTTTCTGTCTGAAGGACTCCCAGGCAGTGCCTTCAAGCATAGGCATTGGTGTCACACAGGAGCTTAGCTTGCCTGTCAGGTAGTGGGCATCACCACTGTTCACTGCTCAAGTCTGAGGGCCAAATGGCTCTGGACTTCGTATTCTAAATCTCTATTTCAGATTCTTTGCCTTTTCCAGCTTTTGGGGTTCCTTTGTGTTTCATTTGTCTTTCCATAATTATAGGTTAAAAAACACAGGAGATTTTTATTTTTATTTTTATTTTTATTTTTATTTTTTAATGCTATTGCTTTATTTTTTTTTTTTTGATCTTGCAGTGAAGAAATCTCTACCTGGTGCTTTAAATGCTACTGAAGTAGGATTTAAAGGACTCAGAACAACAGTGCTAGGAGAGCAGGGGAATACAGGTGGTTAACACTACGATTCTTGGATGTAGAGTTCATAGTTCTCTCCAGAGCAATACTTTATTGAACTATTTCCAACATGCTATTATGTTAACAGAGGAAAGACACCTCAGCAGAGAGAAATGAAGAAAATAGCCTTCTACTGTGGTGCACTGTGTTAAAAGGCAGCAGTGGTTTGCTCTAGGTTGTTGGATCCAGCTGTATTTTAGCAGAATATTTAATCTAGAATTACAAATATGTGGACTTTGTGCTGCTTTGTACACGCTTCGGTGTTGGTTCTGCTATACTCTGTCGCAATTCACTGGAGCTGTGTTAAACCCTCGTGAATAAAAGCATGCACATTTTTCCTCTTGGCTGTCTGTACACTTATTCCTCTGCTAAAGAGGTATCATCATAATGATTAACACAAAGCCTTTCTCAGACATCCAGGGTGACTGAAAGAGCATTTTATAGCATTTTCATTTAGATGAAAAAACACCTTATATTCACTACCAACACTGTCCCCTGCCCCATCCCACACCAATAAAATGTCAGCTACATTATTTTAGCTCTGGCCTTCAGCATTTCATCTTTGCACGTGTAGAGATTGATCCCTGAAGATCCTGTAGGGATGCAGATGGAGGAGTTCACAGTGCTGGCAGTGAAAGTGATGTTTCCTGCATGTGCTCATTTTCCTAGCTGAGCTCAGCTCCAACAGGATGTCCCGTAAGTGTGACCAAGGGAAACATCAATGGAGAGGCATTAAAAGACTCTTCTGATTCATTACACAATTCTTCTTCCAGGAAAATAAAGAAATGATAAAATAAAATAAAATAAAATAAAATAAAATAAAATAAAATAAAATAAAATAAAATAAAATAAAATAGCTTTTCAATATATTTATCAAATTAACATTGTTTGTCTCATTATGTGGTATTTTGAAAACTTTTAACTAGAACAAACAGTTGTTAGGACAAAGAGTGTTTAACGCTGACTAGTCTGAATCTGACACAGATGGAAATAAATTAAATTTACAGATTTCTGAGATTCTAAAAATCAAAGTCGCATGTCATTCAAGATGGACTGAAGCTTGTTGGCTTCCCAGAGGTGCCTTCCCCATGGCTACTGAGCCATATACTGCAGTGGAGAGATCCCAAATCACAACAGCAGTACTGTGACTGGCACAATCTGTGCTGACAGGCAGCACCAAGATTTTGAGTGTGCTGACTGGCCTTTACTCCATGCCTGTGCCATGTGGCTTCTCTATCAAATCACTTCGGAAATCTGCTGATAGCACCGAACCCCAAAGATGCTGTCTGAGTCTCCTTTTCTGTGACCTTCGCCTTGCCTTTAAGCATGGAAGGTCAGGGATTCTCCACAGCTCTGTACCTTGCAGGCCTCTGGCAGGAGAATTGTTCCTGAAAATAGAAGCAAAGTATTGTGCTTTATTTGGAGGAGGGGAAAAAAAAGAAAAAAATTAATGCTCCTGAGGCTGTGACATGTCTCTTGCCAAGACGATATGCTGTGAATTAGGTGATACAGGTGCACCAGCATCACACACCACGCTGGGCTCTTTCTCTGTAACGTGGTGGCGGTGCTCACCCCTGCAGGAAGAGCAATAATTTCTGGAAAGCCTCTGCAGATGAGGGTGAGGTTTCTTAAACGCTCTGCATAGATTCCTCTCCTCATGTGTTCGCCTTTGCCGGGAGTGGAAGCGACTTCTCTAGGGCAAGCATAATGGAGTACAGCTGGCAAAGCCAGTGCGTGCTGTGCTGCCCGCGGGTGCTGAATGCAGCAGCAGCGATGGCAGCGACCAGCGGCAGGCTCTGCAGGCAGCTCGGGAGCCGGATCACAGCCAGGGGTGGGCTGTTTGTGCTGTGTGGCAGGAGGGGAGGCTGTCATCCACAGAGCACTCTAAAAGCAACTAATGGTTGTTTTCATGCTGCATCTCCCGTGGGTTTGCATTCAAGGGCTGTCCGTGTTGATATTCTCAAAAGCCAGTTTCGTTGAGCTAATTGTGGATTCAGGGAGGGCAGAGGAATCAGAGTTTGGCTGGACGTGACGTCTGATGTCTTCCCTTCAGCCCTTGCACTATCCCCAGCATTTTGAAAAACTTCCCTCACCCAGATGTGGGCATGAAGGTATCCCAGTGGGCTCCATGTGGGACAGAACAAAAGGGGCTGAGAGGGCAGAGCCAGCAGAGCCCGCATGATCTAGTTCATGGCAATAAATCGGGGGTAGTTAAGTGAATCTGGGCTTTTCCAGCTCCTCAGTACAAAACTGACCATAGGTCTCAGTCAAGTTGGTCTTGGAGCTCTGGATGGCTTTGGAGCCCTTCCCAGGCCTTCGTGGGCTTTCTGAAACACAACCTAGAGCTGAAAATCATGCGCTCTTATAGGAGCACTTCCTTTAAGTGCTTTGTGCCTAAGGGAACCAGCAGTGCACGCAGAATGCTGCATGATAACATAGTGAAATATTTCAAGGGCACGTCAGATGGTCGGGCTGGTTATAAACAATGCTGGTGGAAACCATGCGAAAGGCACATAAACCTCTTCCAAAAATCCCTGCAGGGAGGTGTTGGTAATACCCTCCCACTGCAGCTTCATTACCGACATCTATCCTACAGTTAGAGAAAGAGAGAGATGACGTTCCCCAAATATTTGTTTTACCATAGGAAGCAATGCACGCAAGTGATTGAATGATCACAGTATCCCTTCATGGTCAAATATTTCTTTCTTTTTTTTTTTTTTTTAAGCCTGCAGCTGATCACTGCCTGCCTTAGAGAGAAGCTGGAGGGCTGTAAGATTGTGTGAGATATTTTACTGCTAATAACTGGAGTAAATTAACTGCTGGCCGTGGGAGAAGTTAAATTTAGATGTCTGCAATGTACTCAGCTGTGGGAAGGCAGCAGCGATTCCTGTTTATTTCATGGTTCTGAATTTTATTTAACTCTCTGGGAGGAATGCTGAAAGTGATGAGAAGCTAGCAGAAGGGTGTAAAATAATGGAGGCTTATCCAGCAATACATTAGCTTGGTAATGAGTGCAGTCTGTACCAGGGAGCTAGTTGGAGACGCTTGAAGCATGCTGTAGTTTGGAGGCTGTTAAGTAGATTTAGGCAGGAAGAGTAAATGGGGGATCTGGAACTGGCTGTGGTGCTCTCCAAACAGGTAATAAAACTTTCCTCAGGACATGAATAATCTCTGGAAGGAGAATATCAGATTTTCTCCTGGTTCAAGGAGAATATCAGATTTTCTGCCTCAGCCCTGTGACTTTATCCCTGTGAGGAGTGCAGGCTGGGCTCCTTGCACTGCTGCCTTGGGCAACGTGTCCAGTCCACAGCTCTGCTTTTCTTATGAATCAGCCACAAACGTGCAGTGGTTCCGTGAAACCAGGAAGTGGCACTGTTTGAAAGCAACTATTTAAGGCTGGTGTGCAGCCTCTGCAAAGGCAAGCTCACAGACAGATGGACGGTCTGGTGGGACAGTGGGATGGAGCACATCTCCGAATTGCCTAGGCTGCCAAGTACCTGTGTATCTCACCAGATGAACTCTGAACTGGATGCTCTAAGGGTGTCATTTCTGTTCAGGCTCTAGTGAAAGGTGTGTCATGGCAGGAATGAGGAATCACTGTTTTCTTCCACTGTGCCCAGTGCTCCCAGGGCACAGATAATTCAGAAGTTTCCTTCCTGCAGTGCCCTTGAGAGGCTTTTTCTGTTCCAAAATTTAGAATACAGAGAGGGCATACATGTACATAGGAACAGTCCACATTTTTTTTTCCTGAGGCCTCAGATCTTCTTGAAAGTCTTTTCATCTTTGAAAAAAAATAAAAATCAGTGCTGTGAGGCATGCTAGTGAAGGACTGACACCTGCAAAATTAAAGATGCCTCACATTTTGCATGATGATCTGGTGGTGCTGCCCAGTACTACTGTATGCGAATCATAACACAGCACTGCAAAATCTGCAAACATCAGAAACGGGCTTATATTCCCCCTCAGGGAGAGAAGAGATGCTTCAGCCCCAGGGCATGCTCACCGCACATCTCCCACCTTTGTGGGGAGCACCAGCTGCCGTGCCTCTTGTTGGCGCTGAGGCCACTTGCTCTTTTGGAGTAACCCAGGTTCACTGCTGGGAAGCTACCACCCAGGCAGCATCCACCTTACTATTTCTTCTGCATTCCCTGACCTGCCAGTGTTAACTGCTACTGAGATTTTCTGGCTTAGCCGAAGTTGTAAACATGTATTTCTTTTGGTAGCCTGTGGCTGTTTTTGTCCTTGATTTTAATTAAGCCCAAACCACGGAAATTAGCCTTTCTGAGTAATATCTTGCATCTTCACCAGAGGAACTTTCTCTTCTGTATCACCTTTTTGTTAAAAGCAACACTTTTTTTTTTTTTTTTTTTAGCAAAAAGGGTGAGCCAAAAGAGAAGGCTAATCTTTTGGCATTTACTTACAAGCCTGGCTTTTAGTTATGCTAAAATCTATCATTTTGGCAACATATCCAGCCCTTACAGTTCTCGTGAGACTTCCCGTGCCTCCTCCCGGGAGAGCAGCGTCGTTAATTAATTAAGCACAGGTACAGCACGGCAGGGCAGTGATTCACGCTCAGACGTCACTCCCGGCACAACCTGCTTTCGGACGATGCATTTTCAGCATCGAGGGTGTTTAAATCCTGCCAGTCCTATCAGACAGGGGTCACCTTATGCGATGCCGGGGGAATTCAGCAGTCCCCGATGTTCCCCCGAGGCCGCCCCTGTCGCCGCCCGGTGTCGCTGCCGCGCCGCCTGTCGCCGCTCCCGACCCCCGCAAGGCCACCCCGCCGCCCCCGGCTGCCAGACTTCTTCAGCCGAGACTCTGTCGTGATGCTTTTCGAGGACTCTTTTTGCATGACTCCCCCCCTCACCCTCTTATTTTTTCCCTTTTTTTTTTTTTTTTTTTTTTTTTTTTTTTTTCCTGGGACGGAGCACTAAGCCGTGCTCGGTTCCCTTTGATTTATGTTGAGGGCCGGTCCTCCAGCTGGCAAAAATTACCCAAAATACATTAGCGAAACTAGTTCAGCATCGATCAACGATTTTATTCCCTGCTTAAATTCAATTTCTTTATTCTGCAGACCACAGCCTTAAAGTCAAACTGCAGTAATGTGATTTGGGTGGGTAATAAAAAAACCTTGTAAACATTCAGAAAATATTTATTCTGTGTAATGCAGCTGAATGCACTAAAATATCTGTTAATTCACGGCAGAGTAAAATGTATGAATCGAGTTTGAATTTATTTTCCTGCAAAGTTGCTGAGTATTCACCTTTTTTTTTTTTTTTTTGAGATTGTAAATCCTTGTCTTGTTGCTTTATTCATGCAGAGAATGTCACTGCACGTACCCCAGCTATCTTCTTTAGCATAATTCCTCTATCCTTCTGCTTAGCTTAGTCTGCCTCCAGAAGTCAGGTCAAAAAAAGTGAATCACAATTGCCCCAGGAGAGCCAGCTTCTACCTTGAAATTCATGCTAAAATGAGTTTTCTGCAAGTGGTCTGATAACCATGTTCTTTTTTAATTAAACTTTTTAGCCTATGGAGACTAAGGAAGTCAGGTAGATGATTTTGTACTGGGAAAAGTACCACTACATATTTCACAATTACTTTTTTTCTTACTTCTCTGTTATTTATTACTGTTATATGCCTTGGAAAAATTGAGTATCAGACATAATTTTTAACATATTGCCAAGCTCTAGAAAATGAATGGACATACCTGTGGTATTTATTTTTTTATTTTTTATTTTTTTTTTGTAAAAGCTACACTGGACTTTGAACTGAAACATATGGTTCATAATCTTACAATTAAAATTAATTTTCTCTGGCTAGCAACAGTGTTTAACATCTGTTCCATTTCCTTTTGTACAATTCACAGGAAAGTGAACGGTATCATTATGTTTTCTATGGAGTGCATCTGCACCTCAGCCTTGTGAAGTTAGAAACGAGGAATGAAGCTCAGAGATGGGAAGGACACAACTTTTCTGCCTTTGGCCGTCAGAGCTGGGCTGAAATAACCATTATTTACTAAGTTTCCAAACTCAGTAAGTACTGGTGAAGAGCTTTGAGTGCTTTTGTTCAGAGTCCTGTTTCCTCACCAAAGGAATGATTAAAGGAAGGGTGGTACCACTGAGGATTAGTGATTGAGATGTTGACTGCTTTCTGCCGAGGAAAAAAAGGAGGAGCATGCAGATGGAGTCTTATTATGAGAGATGGCATTTGAAAGTTTTGGGGATATCTCTGTTGTGTATCTACATGCAAGTTTCATGCTCATGTTCTTTCAAGAACAGAGCATGAATTTTACAGATTGGTCTAGTTGTTCAAGGTGACTCTCAGGGAAATGCTACATTTCACATCTCTTTGGCTTTTCCTAAGTGGACTCTTGGCTTGGAGCATCTGAAATCCTGGCATGGCTTTTGGCTAAGTGAGCACTTCGGTGATGCCAGCCTTGGCTGTGTGGCATGGCCAAGCTTACGGCATGCTGCAGGGGGACATGCCAGCATCCATTTTCCACCTCCACAGAGACTGCAGGGCTGTCCTTGCATTGTCCAAGACATTGGTACATTACATTATCCTGTCACAACCTCTGGCTGGCAAAATCAACCCCAGTGGGGACTAAAAAGATGTGGGGAGAGCTGCTGTAGATCATCCCTCAGAACCAGCTCTGCTGGAGGCAATAAGGGCTGCTGAATTGATTAATATCCACCATAAAGGTTGGTGGCTAAAGCATGACTTGTTTCTTTGCTCTGCAAACAGAGAAGCTTTACCCCATGCAGTCAGCAAAGTGTGTCCCTTTGGGCTGGTACAGAGTGAAGTCCTTCACCAGCAACTCTGTTCTACACGTGTGAGGCTCCCATGGCCAAGAAGTTGGAGAAGGCAACTTGGGGTGGATCTGCTGGAAACAGGCCATAGGGATGGACAGAAGGCTGCTCGAAAATCACAACAGCCATATCCACAGGAAAGAACCTCCCTTTAATAGGCAAAACCAAGCATTTTCCCCTCACTGACAAGGACCTGATACAAAACCTTGTGCAGCAGCCTAATCCCTCAGCTTCAGTGCAAAATGGGCATGTGTAGGGCAGCATTATCAGTGGTGGAAAATAATGACACCTGTCACTGATGACTTCAGGAGGGCTTCAGAGGATGCCCTACATGAGAAGATGTCTCATCATTTGATCTGTGCTGGCTTGTGATTTTTATCTCTGGTAGGTGAATTTAATTTGTCACCACCCTGATGAGTTCTGCTTGAATGCATTTTCCTCCCAACACTGTCAGGCTCAGAGAGGGAACAACAGAAGTTCTGTTTCCCAGATCAGATAGAGGAAGCAAAGATTTCAGCCTCCCTCCTGTGATATGGCTATGATTGGTCCATCACTACCAAGATATGGCAGCATAAGGCGTACCTGAAAATGTAAATACACAAAGATGGAAAGACCACAAAAGACCTCAGCTGCTCTCAGTATCCACTTCTGCATTAAGGCTATATCTGTGAAAAATCCCAAGCTCAAACAACCCAAGTGGAGGATTTTGAAATGTGTAGTGGAAATGGGGTGTAGAGCAAGGGGAAGACATTCTGATTTGTGGCTATAGTGTAGACAGAAGTTACCCATAAGACTGTAGCCTGTGCACTTTGAGGTTAAATGGAATTGAACACTTTTTTTTTTTTTTTTCTTTAGAGCAAAGAGAAAATAAGAGGCAAATAGCATTACTTGATTGCAGTAATTACAAACCTTAGAAAATGGCTGTGGCTTAGTTAGGTTGCTGATGAACCCACTGGAACAGCTCTGGTCTGAGTTCAGTAGTACAGTGTGCCAGAACTGATTCTTGGCAGAATTACAATTATATTGTTTTTAATTATGTCCACCTTTTGACATTATTGATTTTGGCAGGTGCTAGTATTCCAGCATGCTAGTCTTTATAATTATAATCTATAATTAGATAAGTTTGCACACGGCCTCGAAAACATGCTGCAAAGAATGACATCAGTGTTACTGATGTTGTTTAACCCCATAAACTTCTTCCTCCAGCTAACCCCTACTTCCTGACATCCTGCTTCAGGGAACCAAGTTATGGTCTATAGTTGGGCAATAATTGTGTATTTATATACTTACCTAACTACAGGTCTGTAGTTACTGGGAGTTATCATCAGCACCATTAATCAGCTCATTAACCAGCTAAAAAAAGTTCAACTTCATCCTCAGATGGGAGATACGAACAGGGAGAACTGCTTGGAACTTGCTGTCAGGCTCAAGCAGGCCCCAAATGCTCCTCTTGTTGCTCAGGATGTTAGAGGTTTGCTCCTCATGGAAGTTTGACAGTTTTGTCTGTGTCCAGGCCTAAAAGGTGAGTTCAGCTGGCCTAAATTAGACCAAAGGCCCTGTCCCGGTGTCCTGGTCAGCAGCTGGTGCCAAGAGTTGTGCTCAATGGGTCGGGCACATTGTGGTTCCATACCAGCACTCTCTTGGACATCTTGCAGGTGGCAGATCTAAGTTAACTGCCCCAGCTGGCTTTTTCCTGTGAATTTCTCCACGTTCCTTTCTGGACTTGTGTAAACCTCTCACATGCTGTAGTAGAGAAGTAAGCAGATGAATTACGTATTGTTTCAAAAGTCACCTCCTTTCATTTGTTTTGAATTTCTGACAGACTGATAGATTAGATGTCCCCACCTTTTTACTGGAGGAGTCAGCTGAACAATTATTTCCTGGTCACCCTCTCTGAGCTTCTTGTCATTTCATGTGATACCGCTCCCCCCCCCACACTGTATCATAACAATATGTATCAAACATCATAATCCTCTCCCTCTGATCCAGGCATTTTTTGGGGTGTTCACTGGGCAGAAGCTGTATCAGATACCTGACCACCCCTCTTACCTTCTTGTCATGTTTTGTAAATCCATTATATTTTCTTGAGAGAAAAAAAAAATTGCACAGAGCATCCGAGGTTTATTCACTTGTACAGGAAAGTAAATGTGATGTTGTCTCTGGTGCCTTCTATCCCATTTGTAGTAATTCTGGCTGTGTGACATCTTTGTCTAGTACAGAGCAAGGTGTTTTTACTGTATCACCAGCCAGGAACTTATTCCCTCCCTGGTTATGATTAGTTTGGAGACCATCATTTTATACGTGATATTGATGGCTTTTTTTTTTTGTCTTTTTTTTTTTTTTGTCTCTCTTTTTTTTTTTTTTTTCCTTTTTTTCCACCAATGTGCATTGCTTTGTTCTTATCTACAGGAAATTTCATCTGCTGTTTTATTACCTAGTCACTGGGTATTAGCAGGTACATATGCAAAGCTGGCTCTTGTCTGAATGGCTCTGATTAGGTTCGTGTTACTAGTGAAGCCTCTGCCCTCCCTATTCTCTCCTGACCTTTTACAGCTTATTTGAGGCTGTGTTGAACAGCAAAGGTCACTAATGCACATCTCTCTGGAGATCTTTCTCTGTTGGAAAAAAATCCTGTTTCCTCCCACTCTTTATCTCTTCTCTTTTAACCATTCATTTAATCATGCCTGAGGACTTTAACCTGTTATCCCACGGGAGATCCATGTCTCCTGAAGACTGTGATAAAGTCCATCAGAACTGTTTCAAGCTGGTGCGTTGTCTTAGTCGCCCCATGAACCCTAATAGGTTTGTGAGGCAGCGCTTTCCTTCACACATGCCAACATGACCCCTCCTTGTTATGTCTGATTTATTCAAGTGCCTGCCAGCTCTGTCCACTCGAAGACTTTCTGCTAACGTGCCAGTGCAGACAGCATGTTGCAGGTCTGTGGCTCCCCAGATCTCATGGCTGCGGTCCCTGGTGGTCCCTACTGTAGTTCCTGGTCAGTAGCAGAGTCTGGGAATGCTAACTGGGTCTGTGTGAACAGCACAAATTTATCTGGGAATGTGCTGCAAGGAAAAAAACTGGGCAAGGAGGGAGAAGCAGCCACATAGGCTCCTTCCATGTCTTTTGTCCTCTAGAGCTTTGGGCAAAAAGGAGTAGAGGACCTTTCAGCATTGCTGGCTGCACTGGGTGGCAGAAGAGAGAAGACAAAGGTTACATGAAACAGCTTCAGTGAGGAACCAAAAGATATTTGGGGATAATGGGAGAACTAGGAACAGAATACTTGTCTTTGGGAAGAGGACTTAGGTGCCCACAGTCAAACATTTGGCTAAATTAATACAGAAAGCAGAGAAATTAAGACATTTTCCTCTCTCTCTCTCTCTCTCTCTCTCTCTCTGTGTGTGTGTGTGTGCATGTGTGTGTGTGACTTATAAACAAGAGAAGCAGCAGCATCAAAGCAGGCAGTCAGGTTATATTATTTAAGTCTCAAATCAAAGTTAGTTGCTTTGACAGAGGCGAATTGATGATAGATTTATACTAGTAAGGATATTTTCCCCCAGTTGTGGTGGCATTTGATAGGTGCAGAACTGCTCTACCAGAAGCAAAAAATGATCCGCAGCAGTGAAGGTTGTGTTTGTGTATTCTTCTTGCTCTGCGCGAGCAAATGTGTGCTTCAGAGATGTGTCCTGGCTGTTAATTGCAGAGCTGCATCAAGAACAGCTTTTGCTTTCACCTTTGCCCATCATGACTGCTTATCCCACCTGCCGTAAAACTGCCTCAGTTTCTCTTGCCCTCCTGAGCTGCTTCCAGGGGCTGCTGTTTGGGAAACAGTACTTCATGTGCAAAATCTTCCCTGTGCCCGGAGAATATGGCATTAAATGTTTCTCAGTACAGTACTCAGCCTTAGCCAAAAGCCCAGTGCAATCATCAGTAGTAATAGCAGAAAGTTATCATTTTAGGTGTGACTAATAGACTGAAGGCTTCATTATACTAGTGGCTTTACAGACAGGAAAAAGAAATGATTGTTACCTTGAAAAGATTACAGCCCAGAGATGCATTTAGTGTTCGACACCTTGTGATCCTTTCTTTGTTGATATTATACAGAAATGTTATCCTTGTCTCCAGATCATAAAGGCTTCCTAAGTTCTAAAATATAATGTTGGGAATTCCCCCCTCTCCAAAGCTGTTATCACAGATTCCATAATTTTCTGTTGCGTTTTCAGCAGTGTTGGTCTCATAGTAACAAAGGCATTTTCCTTTAGGTGACTGAAAAAGAGCTTTAACAGCATCACAAATCTCCCTTCTGTATATTCATTAAATGACCAGTGTACCTGTACTGACATATTTCCCCCCCTCCCCAGAAGCCATCCTCAGGGCTCAGCGTATGAATTTGTAAGCGCCAGATTGCTCTTTCCCAGTAGAGTGGGAAAAGATGTTGGATGTGTAGTGGTGCAGCTATGATGAATTCACAGTCGCAGCCCATTTTGTGACAGCATCTGCTCTTTTGCAATTCCCAGGCCTTTGAGAAAAAAAAATAAATAAAAAAATAATAATCTGAGCCATGGTTCTCTATAGGCAGCTCTACGGCGACAGTTTCCATTACCACCCTTGATGAGGTTCTATGATACCTTGGAAACAGATGTAGAAATGCACTTGATTTGGCACGCGTCTTTATCTCCTTTGTTTTTAAGAGCTGCGTTGTGCTGTGCTCCAGTTGGTTTCAATTAACAGGCACGCTGCTCAGAATGGACTTACTGCTCCTCTTCCTGCAGCGCTCACATGAGCAGTACCAAGTAACCACCGCGCCTGGCTGTGGCACAGGGAAAAGGGCAGGCGCTGCAGAAGTGAAAGACTATAAAGAAAAATTGCCACACCGCATGTGTCAGCAGGTGGAGTCTGTAAGTGGTGAGAAGGGGACGATGAAGTCCTTCAAATTTCTTTCAAAGGTGCATCATTTCTTTCTGTGATCCTATAATTCTATGATTCTGTCTTGTAATACTCAGGGAAAAAAATGTTTAAGGCATCTTCTGTGCTTTAATCAAAGAGAAGCTGGGAACCTTTGCATCCTTAGGAGGAATACCAACACTTAAAGGTGTGAAACCTGTGCCTACTCAAGGGGGCTCCAGAACTAGGTACAGAACAAGAGATCACCACTGGGCAAATCTTCTGCTACTTTGGGCCACCCCACATCTTAGTTTACTTGGACAAAAAACAGATGGAGAGTTCTTTGAAAAACAAATAAACAAGATTAAAAAAAAATATATCCTTATATGTATCAGTGGGGAAAACATACATATTTCCCAAAGCTTTCTGAAATTCATATAAACTGTCTTAAAAAACTAGTAGATGTGTTTTTGAACCTAGTTCTGTCATAGACGAAAACACACATACTGATGGCTGATATGCAACCAGTTTCAGAAAAGCATTGTGAAATCCTTCAGAAGCTTCATCACATCTAGATGCCGGGAGCTGCAGTCTCTCTTAATGTGTACGAAAACTGTGAACCAGGAACTGTGAGCCTGTGCCATGGGAGAAGCAACCCGTGGGCACAGTGCTTTCTAGTATCAAGATCTCCTGGCTCTCTGTTGACAAAGCTTTGCCCAGAACAGAAACAAATGCTCTCTTCTGGCCCTGACCACAGTACTGTCAAAGTGTCTTGTCCATATTATCAGCTTGCTTGATTATGTGAAAAAAAAGTATTATTTGTGAAATTCAGCAAAGTTGCTATTGCTTTGAAACAGTGCTCTGCCAGCAGATAAGCAGTAAGGGCTTGATTTGACAGTGCCAGGAGTTTCAGTGTGCATCTGGTGGAGAGACTGGACATCTCCGAGAGGACTGGGGTAAAGAGAGAGACTTTTCTGGGTACCCAATGGGACTTTTTCAGCTCGAAAAGCCACTGAAAGTGGTTGGAAATAGGGCTGGATGTCCCACTGCTAGGAAAAAAAAAAAGTGTTTGCAAATGCTTTTCTGCAGTCTGCCTAAACTGGCAAGATTTTCATCAGTTAGATGATGACTTAGTTGATAGGTTGTCTCTTCTTTTAGCAAGTTGGCATCTTGGGGTGCTTGCTGTTGTGCTGGGTTTACACAGCAAGAGTTTGGTAGCAGGGGATCTGCAGGGGTGGCCTCTGTGAGCAGAGCCCAGCAGCTGCCCCATGTCAGAGCAGAGCCAGCTCCAGCTGCCTCCAAAAGGGACCTGCTGCTGGCCAGAGCTGAGCCAGGGAGCAACACTGGGTGGGCCTTTGGGAGAGCAGACTGAAGGAAGGAAAAAACTGCTGTGCAACAGCAGCTGGGAGAGGGAGTGTTGTGTTGGAGCTACCAGTGTGAAACCACCACATCTGTCAAGAAAAATGGATGCTGCTTCTCTTCAGGCTTTTTCTCTTTTGGGATTGCATTACTACCTTCAATACTCTGTTCTCTGGGAGCTGCCTTTGAGAGTGGCTTCCCATGCTGGTTGCCTGTGGGGACAGTTTGGGATCCTTTGGAGATCTGGTTGCTCTGATAGTGCCGCTGCCTCTCAGTTAGTGGGTGAGAGGAAACACCTACTGCACAGCGACTGGCATTTGCTGCATGACCAAACCACGGTGTTGAAAAAACCCTTAATTCAGCCTGTGCAAAATGTGTGAGCAGCTAATGAGTAGACTGACCTTATCATCTGGGCAGTGCCTTTGTGGAAGAGCTGAAAGTGTGAAAGTCACTGCTGTGCCAGGTGAGAGGACTGGGGTAATCACTGTCCCTGTGCTTTTGTCCATGCCCAGCCACTCCTGTCCCTTCACACTGTGCTGGGTAAGCACTCCCCATCCAGCTGAGTTATTTTGCCATGTGCCAGTCAGAGGCTCTCGATGCAGCTTCTGGGTTTGAATACAGCCTGGGCTGCAAGAGCAAGCTGTCATTTAGAGTAGTTGTGCACATCAAAATGCTTGATAGATTTCTAATGGCCGTGTCTGTTGTCCTGTGGAATTTTTGTGTATATGTGCACTTAAGGAGGGTGATCCCTCTCAGCCTGTGATTTTTTGATTTTTGTTTTGTTTTGTTTTGAACGAGAGGCTAAGGAATCAAAAATGAGAAATTTCTTACATCCATTACATTACCCTGGAATCAAGCTGAACTAGAGCTGCGAGATGAAAAAATGCTCCCTTTTTTTCCCATTGTAACATAAACAGCTTAACAAGTCAGCAGTGACATCAGTTGTATGCAGAAGTGCTCGAGTGGGCTTTGAGTAGCGCAAATTTCTTCATTTGATGTTCTTTCTGTGCAATATTCTCCCCTTTCTGTTTGCCACTGAGGGGTGTTTCCAGATTACACTGTTTTCTAAACAAATTTCCGAACGTGCTGTGCCAGTCTCTACTGGCCCATACCGCGACGGTGATTTCAGATGTGCAGAGAGCTAGCCTGCCTACCACGGGGCTTTTACACATTTCAGTAACCTCCAGTGGACTTGGGAATCAGGCAGAAATAATGTGTGATGAGATCACAGAAAGGCTTCTGATGGGCAGGGCTGCGGAGGTCTGTTGGGAGGGAGAGGGGGTTAAAGTGTGGCCACAGGCAAAGTTACAGGGGTTCATCTCCTGCAGACCTGGGGGTGGGCTGAGGTCGCTCCGGGTCTTCCTCAAGAAGCAGTGCTCTGCAACACCTTTTTTTTTTTTTTTTTTTTTTTTTTCCTCTTGTCTTGTGGGAATTCTCACTGCTTTATTTTTTTCCCTTTCTAGCTCAGAATGAAAGGTTAAGTCTAAAAATAAACTATGGACTGAAAATAGGGAAAAAAAAAAAAAGAGAGAAAAGAAAAAAAGAAGCCCTCACTTTCTGCACACACACATTTCAAACAGAGAAGTGACCTTGGTACCAAAATGAAGTTACACACTTTATAAAACAAAGAAGATTACAATTTATTTTATTTTATTTTATTTTTAAATGTCATTATGGGGAACATGGGCAGAAATTAAGCTTTTCCTACAGGCTGATAATTTTTTTCCTGCTGTATTTTATGTTGCTCGGGAGCCCATTGTTCATTCCAGCCCTTTTATTTGGGTCCTGGTGCCGTGGGACTAGCTCTTTAGCTGGCAAAGGTTGATGCAAATGTCCATTAATCTGCCACTGGCATTCCTAGGGAAGTTATGCAGTTCTTGTTTCTACATCTAGATTTTTGAGTCAGTTTATACTGGTGAAGCAGCAATTCCCGCTTTTACCAGCTAGGTGGTGTCCCTCCTGGTTTAACTCCCTTGCAATTTAACAAAGGACAACAATCTCTTTTAGCATTTTTTTTTTCTTTTTTTCCTAGTCCCTAATTATACAATCTTGTCTCACTGTCTTTTTTTAACATATTTTGTTTTACATGTTGCATGTATGTTGAGAGAAGGAAGCACCTGTGAACAACATCTGTTCTGTCTTTCATCATGTACTGCGTACAAAGAAGATGTAGAAGGCCAGTAAGAGATGGTGCAGAGATTCCCATAGGGAATTTATATACTATTCTGCTAATGTTTTCCTTACACCCTACAGAATATTAAGGGCTCAAGATGGAGGTTAGAGCATGTGTGGTGTTGTCCCATTCCCATTCATCTCAAGTTCTGGAATTTGGTATTTGGCAGGGAATAGATGCAGACATATGCTCATGTCTGAGGACCTTTCCAGAACCACAGAAGGTCCAATTTTATACAGAAACAGAGCAAATGCCATGTGATTTTGTCAATCCGCAGTTATCTGCTTGGTAAGGGGAGCTTCTTTTGTCTTGCAATTTCTGTGTAAAAGAATATTTGAAAAAACAAAAACAAAAACAAAACAAAACAAAACATAAAAACAAACAAAAACCACAAAACAAACAAACAAACAAAAAACAAAAACAAAACAAAAACAAAAACAAAAACAAAAACCACCATTGTACTTCCCCAAATAGATTCCTAGAAATAAGGGAGTGGAAGAACAGTGTTTTGCTTCTTCTGCCACAGGTGGTCTCTGAAACTGCATTTTCTCAGCTGGCTCCTTCTAGATGAGATTTGCTATAACCTAAAGTAAAGTCTGCATCATTTTATGGACAGCCAGGGAAGATTTCAGCAATTTAGGCTGACTTAGTAAACATAATTTTATTGTCTATTGCTTATTACAGTGTTTACCAATGCAGCTAGTGTGCTTTAATGCTGATGTGAGTCTCTCCATGCTATCTGATATTTAAGCTTCCTTTCACTTCTTGCAAAATCTGTTTTATATTGTAGTAAAATTTGTCAGCACTTGCATTCATAACTTTACAGTCTGTGAGATTCAGCCTATAAATTTCCAAATAAAACATAACAAAGCATGTCAGAATCAACACTGCTGTCGAATCTAAACTGGTCACAAAGAAGGCATCTCCAGGATGTGCACCATTAGTGCATCACCAAGGAGAGAGCTCTGGAAACCGAAGGGAGAAATAACTAGTACTTATTAATGGCTCCACGTACTCTCTTCAAAGCCCTGCCCAGGTGCTTGTTTCAATGCCATTTTCATGAATGATTCCATTGTAAAAAATGAACTATTTCCTTTGCTGAAAGAAAATGCAGGCAATCTGGAAGATGGGAAGATCTTCCTCTAGCTCAGTCTCCCAGTATCGAGTGCCAAGTAGATGAGACAGCATTTGGTATCTGTGGATCAGAGATGGAGTTGAGGTGGATTCATAATAAGTCTGGATCTGAAAATAGAGCATTGAAATGAGTTGACATTTTTTCCAAATCAAAAATTTGTCGAGGAAGAGCTGTTGGCAATTGTCAATGCTTGCAGCAGTAAATTGAGTGAGGATAAGAGTCTGGATTTGTAATGGAAAATGTTCTCCCAAGCAGCCAAATCTTTGAGAAAAGGATGGTGCCATGCTAAGGAAGGTCTGCACTATGTGAGCGGTGTTTGTGTGTGTAGTTTTACCCAGAGCAGAGGGTGAACCAGGCAGTTCTCATGTGAGTACCTCATGGTATCAACCACAGGTGTTTTCCTACGAACCTGAAAGCTGATAGTTTCTTGCCTGGTGCTCAGTGCTTATAGGTGGGTAAGCTGAGTGTCATGATCACCAAGGAGAGGATGCTTTTTGGGGTGCCTACGCTACAGCAGACCACAGTTCCAGCCTCTCTTCTACTGGGACTGTGAACAGCCTGGTCACATCCCTGCGCCTAATGAAGCTGCTGAGACTCATCATAGGAAGAGGTCCAGCCACTGGGTACTTCACCTTACAGAAGAAGCTGCAGCTGCAGCCTCACTTGTACAGGACAAAGGAATGGAGGTGAATGTGTGATTTCCAGAGCCTGACTCCCTCACAGATACCTTCCCATGTGCGGAGGGTTCAGACTCCAGCAGCATTTTAGAGCCTGCCATGCAGCTCCTCAAGAGCTTGCGTTCACTGGTACACTGAACTTTTACACACCACTGAGCAAGGGCATGTTCCAGCTCCCTACCTCTGCAGTTTAGTGTGATCTTGTGAAGGAAGGGGCACCTTCTCAAAGCCTGTGGAAGCTCATGTCCTCTCCTAGTTCCCAGGCTCAGCCTGCTGGTGAGTTTCTTTGTGGGCCTGTCTGTGGTAGCAGGCCAGCAGTGAGATCCCCCCGAGAGCTGGCACCTTGCAGAATGATGGCAAAACTGCCAGTGCTTGCTGCAAAAGTTTGACCTCTGCCTTGGGACTTTTGTGAGAGACAGAAATCCAAATATGTGCCATCCGGCAGGACAAATACACTGTAATATCGGTCCTCAGAAAGACCTCCCTTCTCTGTTGTGAGGAGGAAAAGCCTCTCAAGCCGAAAAATGAATTTTGCAGAACAAAGAGAACTGGAAGAAAGGAAATCTTCTCTGAGTTTTGCTGCAGAGAAAGGAATTTAAAAATACTTCCCTCAATTATAGCGAATAACAAAACTATCTGCATCCCTTTCCCCTGCTCCCACCAAGTCTTCAATTTATCAGAGATCAAAGAGTCCTCTCAGTGCTGTGCACTCTGCGGTGGGTTTTTGTGCCCTCGGGCTAGGCTGACCTGCTTGCAGGGGCAGCACAGACATCCTCAGGGCATCAGGGAGCTGTGCTCATGAGCTGATCTATCTGATGTGAATCTCACAGCTACTATTGATTTCCTTTTATCCAAAAGTACACTGGAGTGGAAAAGAGAAGCTTTGGCTTGCGACTTTGTTCTTCATTGCTCTTTTATTATGCGTGAAGGCACAGTTTCTGTTTCAGAGACATTAGAGGAGAATTTTTGTTTAACCCAGCAGCCTCAGGACTGTGAAACCTTCTCTTTTCTGGAGTCTTTTTGTCAAATTCTGAGGCTGTGAATAAAGCAAGCTGTGGATGTGTGGATTTAATCCAACTCTTTCTCATCTACTGATGCATTTCCCGATTTTTAACCTTGGATTTAACGAAGTAGTTCAGTGAAGAGCTTTGGATGGAAAAGGAATAGAAATAGAAGCCTGTAAAGCCTCTCCTCCCTCAGGTGATGAAGCTGAAGTGTTTTTAACTAAGGTCTCTCAAACCCATGGAGCCCTAACTCCTCAGCTATTCCCACACGAACTATTATGGACCTTCCAGCATATCCTAAGACAGAATCAGTCAGCCTTCAGTCAGAGCTGGAGAGAGATGGAGGTTAAACAGGCCGAAATGTTTTCATGTGGAGATGTCATTATTAGAGCCAGACGGTTCACAGACAGGTGACATCAGGGCAGTTCAGTGAATTTTCTGTTCAATCAATTGCCAGTAGTGCAAAGCATGGTTATTATGTGTATTCCCTTAATATAGCCTCAGCTTTTAGTTCACTGATCTTAGCTTGGTCCACTGCATACAGGAGAGCCAAAAAGTAAATAGTAATTAATGTTTCAGCTATTGGGTTACCAGTTCGAAGTTGAAACCTGTGAGGAAATGATACATCTTTGGGAGTATTGGTGGATAGTCAGCTGAATATGAGCCAGCAGTGTGCTCAGGTGGCCAAGAAGGCCAACGGCATCCTGGCTTGTATCAGGAACAGCGTGACCAGCAGGGCGAGGGAGGTGATCGTCCCCCTGTACTCAGCTCTGGTGAGGCCGCACCTCGAGTACTGTGTTCAGTTTTGGGCCCCTCGCTACAAGAAGGACATGGAGGTGCTTGAGCGGGTGCAGAGAAGGGCGACGAAGCTGGTGAGGGGCCTGGAGAACAAGTCCTACGAGGAGCGGCTGAGGGAGCTGGGCTTGTTCAGCCTGGAGAAGAGGAGGCTCAGGGGTGACCTTATCGCTCTCTACAGGTACCTTAAAGGAGGCTGTAGCGAGGTGGGGGTTGGCCTGTTCTCCCACGTGCCTGGTGACAGGACGAGGGGGAATGGGCTAAAGTTTTGCCAGGGGTGTTTTAGGTTAGATGTTAGGAAGAACTTCTTTACTGAAAGGGTTGTGAGGCACTGGAACAGGCTGCCCAGGGAAGTGGTGGAGTCACCATCCCTGGAAGTCTTCAAAAGACGTTTAGATGTAGAGCTTAGGGATATGGTTTAGTGGAGACTGCTAGCGTTAGGTCAGAGGTTGGACTCGATGATCTTGAGGTCTCTTCCAACCTAGAAATTCTGTGATTCTGTGATTCTGTGATCTTCCACACAAGCAGAATACAGAAACCGTCCCAGTCGGATTCCTTTTCCTAATCTGCCTTGGGAATGAGTCAAAGAACATTTCAGCCCCAAATGAAATAGATAAATCTAAGAAGTTCAAAAACAAACAAACAAACAAACCGACATGTGGTACTATGGCTTGAAGTACAGCATTGCACAATCCCAAGTCTTTCAGTTAAATGCAAAGGAAAATTGCCAAATTACTCAAATTAACTAGTAGAACAGGAGAGAGAAACTGTATGAACTCTCACCTTCACCTGTAACCTGACATTTAAAGATTATCAAAGGCTAAGTAGTCTTTTACATGATTTGTGTCCAAGAGAAGTTTCCATAAATAGGAACTTTGCTAGCAAGTAGGCAAATGCCTGCAAGTAGTGTAGTGTCAAGGAGGTAAGATTTCAAGTTGTAGATACCCAGGCATTTGAGGGATATGAATCTTCTCAATTCTAGGAAAGCAAAGTGAAAAATTTCTGCTCCACAGTGAGGAAGGCAGGTCCATAGGCATGAGGTATGAATGCTTACTGCTGATCATACCTCTGATTTGTGTACAAATGTGGTGGTGTGGAGCACCTTTGGAGCAACCACGTCCACCAAATGGGCGAAATCTTCCATCAGGGAGGCACAGGCTCAAACACAACTGCCTCAGCAGAATGGTTTAAACATCACAGTAAGCATGACGACTAGCTTGATTGATGTCAGGGACACAGCAGATCCTACACGACTGTCCATCCACTGCTGAAGCTGGCAGGAATCCTCCCTCCCATGCACAGCAGAACTGCTGATATGGAGGAGGCTAATTCTTTCGCCTCTGGCCTTGCACTGACTACGCAGCGAGGAGGTACAGACCTGCGCAAGAGATTTGCTTTTCTGACTGCTTTTAATGCTTGTGAAGTGCTAAAAGATGAAAGCCCTAAATATTTGTTCTAGTCTTCACTTGCTACCACGGCCTGTAAAATTCTGAGCTTCATGTCGGTGCTGCCTGCCAGACATGTCAGCTGAGAGCAGAGGGGCTTTGTACTCTGTTCTGACTCTGTTATTTACTTTTAAATGATTCTGACCTTTCCCAGCACTTCAGAGCATTAATTTTTTACTATAACTTCCATCCAGTGCTCAGGGGGGAGAGAAGAAAACAATTCAGAGGATTTACAGGATCTGTGCTGGCGCCCTGGTTTTGGCAGAGGGTGGTGTGGGTCGGTGTGTGCTGGCAAGGTCTCCTCAGCAGGTGGCACAGCCAGGAACAGGATGGGAATCTGTGCCTGATAATGTCAGCTCGGAAACAGTCAGGGAACAGTGCCTCTCCGTGAGGATTTAGGCAGGTGTTGATGTGTGAAGAGCTGTGCGGGAGCCACCTGCGGCCAGATCCCAAATAGCTTACAACTTTCCAAGTGCCAGCAGCCTTCCTGAGAAGTGAGATACCAGCCAAGCTCTCCTTTGGGACCTGCTCCTGGCTGCTCCCACCAGGATCTGGCAGCTCAGCCCATGGTGTTTGTGGTCCTTGGACTCAGGATGAGTGGTCTATGAGCACGTTGTTGTGGACACATCCTGGGGAATGGGTGGGATGGGTGCTGTGGGAGACAGGCAGCCACGGCAGTGGCAGATGGATATGGTGGAGGAGGTCATGCACCGCTCTGTGCCCTTGGCCTGGCAACTCAGGTCACACAGACAACACCCACACTGTCTTTTCTTGACAGCCACCATGTGGAGATTCCCTGGCTGGGGTTTCCTTAGCCAGTTCTCGGGAATGTAATGGGAGCAGAACAGAGCATCCAGCTGTTGCCTGAGGTGGGGACAAGGGATGTTTGTCTTTGGCTTGGGTGAGGATGAAGTGGTGGCTGTGTAAAGGCAGGTTTGTCCCGGTCCAGAGTGGATTAGCAACTACACCAGCAAGACGGGGATGGAGGAGCTTGGCTGCTGCTGACTTTTACGATTTAGAGCAATGTGCTATAAGCAGATGTGCCTGCCACACAGATACAGCAGTGTTCAAATGACCTGACAGATACATGCTCAGAAAAGCAGGTCACGGTTTCCTCCAGAAGCTGCAAGCGACACACAGATGTGACTGCTACCATTCCTTCCTGAGAGGCTGAATGAGTATGTATGTGTGCAGTCAGGGACCTTTAGCCACACTGCAACAAGAATTTGCTATGGTCCAGTCACCTCCACACATGCAGTAGGCCCAGTGTTCAATGCTGGACAGACTCTCCCTGTAAGACAAGTCCAGCAGTTATGGGAGGCCTAAAGTCTTGGAGTTAACCCATGAAGGCACGGAGAAGGTCTTCCGTTCTCTCTTACAAGCCTAGGAAGTCTGAACAAGGCACCTGCATTTCTTTGCGTCATTGAAAGCTAGTAAGGAACCTTTTCCCCAACAAAAAAGTTTTTGGTGGAATTTCATGATCACAGGAGGTGGGTATTAGCATGAATGATTCATAGGTATTTCTGGCTGTGGATGCAAGCTGAAATACCAGGCTCACTGCATGCACCCATCCAATCTCTCTGAAGTGTGGAGCAGAGGAGTTTAGCATTGAGAAAACATCTTGGCCAAATAGCTTGGTGTTTCCTTGATGTTACCTGAAAGACTCATTTAAATTAGAGACAATTTAGATTTTCTGTCCTGGACTGAAGAAGCAGGACTTCTTTCTGGAGATGAAAAGTGGCAGTGCTCCTTGGTACTACTATGTTTTGTCCTTTGCTCAGAAGAGCTGTTTTGCAGTGGTGTAGAGGATTCTGGTGTGAAACGTGTGGCGACAACAGTCAGGAAGCTGGTCAGGCATGTCTTGTGTCATTCCCCATTCAAAATATATATTTTTGAAAACTTTTGAGAGTTTAGACAGGACTGAGAAGTAGTTAAACATTAAAATTTTCCCCTGGAAAATTTTGACCCTTCTGGAGAGGCATGGAAGCTGCAAGTGTTTCAGGACATTGCCTGTGTAGTATTACTTTAAAATGTAAGCTATTCACAGTTCTATGAGGAAAAGAGATGGAAAATGTTTTGAAACTGCTGATGTAACATTTACAGAATTTTAGCCAGAACTAAATTTGTTTCAGTTTTCAGGTTGTGGAATTGTTTGGGAATTTCATTTTTCTAAAGACCATTTACTATTTTTAAATGCCAATAATTTACATTTTTTGACAGTAAAAGCCTTCTTTATGGTTGATGATATTGTATCCTCTTTGTGGTCTGCTAAAGCTTTAATGAGAGGAAGCTGAAGAAATATGAGATGGAATCGCTTATTAAATTCCCTCTCCCACCTTCGCTGTTCAGGCTTGCATGTACAGATGGGAAAGATAAGCTGTGCCTGATTTTTCTGGAGTGGCAGTTAAAGCGCCAGAATGCTGACAAATTTCAGAACCAAGCTAGTTAAAACTGGGATTTCTGTCCTGTGGGGATATTGTGATATTTAAAAAAACAAAACAAAACAAAACACCTCTTATTCACAGGGGAAATTATACATTTCTCTTGCAGTCTGTGAAAATACTTTTAAGCTGCATTTCTTAGTCTTCAGCATCCTGTCGTGGACTTTCAGGGACGTCGTGGACTTTTTGGGATGAAGTGGTCATTTTCTCGAACACTTACAACACCAACCATGCAACTGATGGAATATTGGATGAAGAGGCACAGTAGCTTTTGCCAGTGAAGCTAAAGCCTGTTATTTCTCAAAGAGATCTGCAGACAGTGATTTATGCTGCCTTCTTCTTATGGGGCCCAGACAACCCTTACTGTGGGGGTGGTGGGAAGGGCTGGCTTTGAGATTTCTAACATTCCCGCTGAAGTTTCAGGGGTGTAGCCATAGGCTGTCGTTTAAAATACAAGAGTGATATTCCCATTTTGCATTCTTTGGTGCTCTTTTTTGTGGCCACTGATGTGGAAGAGACAATTCTTCGTAGCTCTTGGCATAATTTATCTGTGGTACCTGGTGTGGGCACCTCTGATCGAAACTATCCATTCCCTTCCAGCCTCTTTTCCAAATGCTACCCTCTTTATGAGGAAGGTAACCATGTACAGGCAGCAGCCAGAATCACCAAGAAGTGTTATGTGTGCTGTAGCTTGTTTTACAGTCTTGTTTTGAAGCAGTTTGTGACATCTATTTTGTCTCTGAAGCAAACATTTCTACACCCACCCTTGTTTTTTGTTTGTTTATCTAAATTACGGTACTTTGCAACTTAATTGCTATGGGTTTTATGCAACTGCATTAAAGACTGAGATAATTGTGGGCTTGTCCCCTTCCTATTTCTCAGTGCATTTTGAAATTAGAATTCTAAGTGCACGTATTTATTTTTTTTTTGGTAAATCTGTTTAATGAAATTATGAATTAAGATGAAAAAAAGCAGAGAAAATCTGGCTCTGCATCAATACAGAACTGTTTCTAGCAACAAGCTTTGTCTTCAGAAGCCTTCTGGCAGTCTGGGCTGTTTTCATAGCAGTGATCCTGGAGAAAGGCTCACAAGGAAAAGCCAGTTGCCAAGCTATGGCATCTGTTATCCTCAGGTGAACTGCCAACCTCTGGTAATGGCAGAATTTTGCTTCTTGCCATGGGTACAGGATGTGCCGTGGGAATTGGGAGTTGAAATGTGGTGAGAAGGTTCCTACAGGCTAACCAAAAACTGAGACCTGTGGGTAACCTACATGACCTACCCAACTCAGTGTCAGAACCATTTGTACAGCTGGGCTGGGCAAGATGCTTTGATACAACATACAGGTTTATGTAAGAATCTATGAACAATTGGAGACATTTGGAAACACGGTGTTTAGGGCTGATGAGCATTTGGATGGTTGATACAGCTCAGTACAGAACAGCATCCTGATTGTTGGTATTGGCAGCAGAAAGCTGAATCCCTACTTAGGAAATATTCTGTAAGAAAAAAATATATGCCACTGCATATTCTTGAGATGGAGCAGGTCCATCAATTGTTATTTTCTGTGGCTCTTTGTCCAGATATTCATACAAAGAAGTTCAGCAAGTTTGGTGAGCACAACCACTTTTCCTTCCACAAACAGCTGACCAAAGCTCTCTGCTGTGTTTTAGACATCCTTACGTGTTACCCTAACAGCTTACTGCACACCTTTTGTCATTGTCTCTACAAAACCATGAAAGGTGAAGCTTTTTTTTTTTTTTTTTTTCCCCACTATGCAGTATCTAGCCCTGCATTATGTAATATTAAATTAAATCCAGAAACCTGAAATGCAGAAGTTGGGCTTGCCAACTTAGAAAATATTCTTCTCATGTGGTAAAATATCTTTCTAATTTTTAACTCTCTCAGATACTCCTTTCCTGTTTTATCTTATTCTTCCCATTTTATCTTATTGGAAACAAAACATTGTTCTAAAACACATTCTCACATAAACAAGAAAACAGACCTACACAACAAATCAAACCTATTCTCTTCCCCACCTCCCACCAAGAAATGGCAAAGGAAACTGTTTTTTTGACTCAGAAACCAGGATTTTTCTGTATGTAGTTCAATCTATATAAACTAAAAAACAAGTGTTAGGCACAGGTCTGTAGCCAAGGTTTTAACTTAAAGTAAAAAGTTTTCCATATTCCAATGGTTTTCAGGATTATCTGCAGGATTCCCACAGTTACAACAAAAATATCAGCCCCCAACACTCTAATGTGTGTGGAATGAGAGACTATCTAGTTTGTAATGGTATTTGTTTAAGGGCTATTCAACACATGAGACAAACCTGAGAGGTAGGAAAATTAATACACATACTGATGCACAAGCCTTAATCGGTGGGTCAGAGCTCTTAGGTCCATGAAGGACAGGTCTTTGCAAGAGCCAGACATAGTCTTGGAGATCTTCAACTAGAACCTTGTAATTAGTAACAAAAGAGCTAACAAGACTATCTTAGGTCTCCTTCATTCCAGGGAATGAAGAAATTTATTATGAGTTGTTTAAGGGGGACTTAAGGACAATGTTACGTGTGTTAAGGGGTTTAGGGGAGTGTATGGGAATCTTTCTTTACTTTTTTTCCATGCATGTGGTCTTACTACCCTTTCCTGGATGCATCATAGTTAATGAGACAAAAACTCAACATTTTCTCATTTTTTCTTTTGGCTTCTTTCACATTTATACATGTGTGAGTGACATATCTGTGCTCATTATACTTGCTGCTCAAGTGTCTAGATCAGAAACAAAGGTTATTCTTGCCTGGGCAAAGGGCAATTCAGGCCTGTTCAGAATGGCCATCTAGTCAGTGTTATGTCAATTAGAGTGGTGAGCAGAATACATTTCTACTTGTGATCACAGATTCACAGATAGCAACAGCAGACAGGAGAAGTGAGCCCTGCCATCATACAGCACTTACAGGACAACCAGGAGATCAGGCCCAGGCAGCTCTCCAACCACTCATCTCCCAGCCTGTAGCTCTGCTTCGGGTTATTGAGCCATGGGTGCAGGACCCGGCACTTGGCCTTGTTGAACTTCATGCAGTTGACCTCAGCCCATCGGTCCAGCCTATCCAGATCCTCCTGCAGAGCTTTCGTACCCTCAAGCAGATCGACACACGCACCTAACTTGGTGTCATCTGCAAACTTACTGAGGGTGCACTCAATGCCCTCGTCCAGATCATCGATGAAGATATTAAAGAGGACCGGCCCCAGCACCGAGCCCTGGGGGACGCCACTAGTGACTGGCCTCCAACTGGACTTGGCTCCATTCACCACGACTCTTTGGGCCCGGCTATCCAGCCAGTTTCTAACCCAACGAAGCGTGCGCCAGTCCAAGCCAAGAGCAGCCAGTTTCTTGAGGAGAATGCTGTGGGAGACAGTGTCAAAAGCCTTGCTGAAGTCAAGGTAGACCACATCCACAGCCTTTCCCTCATCCACCCAGCGTGTCACTTTGTCATAGAAGGAGATCAGGCTCATCAAGCAGGACCTGCCTTTCATAAACCCATGCTGACTGGGCCTGATCGCCTGCTTGCCCTGCAAGTGCCACACGATGACACTGAAGATAATCTGCCCCATGAGCTTCCCTGGCACTGAGTAGGAGGTGGTAGGTAGTCAAACCCTCCTACTATTGCAGCCACAGTAACCTCTGGTGGTCGCGCTTTGGGGGCTTTCTGATGAAAGGCTCAAGGTTTTATTCATTTCGTACTTTCCATTTTGCAGATGCTCAGTCATTGTTTAACTGCTTCAGCAGTTTTGACCTTTTACATACTCAGCTAACTTAGTTGTTTTAAGCTCTACTTTAGGTGCCATTCTCACAACAGCATTGTCTTTAGGGATATGGTTTAGTGGAGGACTGTTAGTGTCCAAAGGTCCGAGCTATAAATGCCAAGTGTGGCCCCTGCATCCAGTCCGGCTGGTGGGACTCGAGAGCTCGAGGTTCAATGGCTGGAAACAGAGAGGTGGAGGTGTTGCTAGAGGCACACACGAAGCCATCCTTGTTGCACACAAGCCATCAAGGTTCTTCGGTAATGTTCTCAAATGTATAGACATCTATGTACCTCATCCGTCCTAAGCGTAGTCTTACCAAGTATAACCTATCCTAAGTATATTTGCCATTCCAATAGCAACGTTTGCAATCCATATGCAGAATGTTGACAGCTGCAGTACTCCAGACAACTTGGTTGAACCTAGAAAGCTAATGTCTGTGCTGCTAGAAGATTTTCTTCCTACTTCTATCTGCAGTAGTCCTGCTGGTGGCACTTGAGGCGTCGAGGTCCTGACGGCGACCCGCGAGGCAAGGGAAGTGCTGAGAACTGCTGGCTGCTGCTAAGCACCTGGCACCAAGGCAGCCTCACCCAGAGGACGACAATCTTCACGTCATGGCAGCTGCAGGCACCATGGACCGGTGGCCACAGCAGGAGCAGCCAGAGGAGGCTCCTGAGGACGAGACGTGCCCCATCGGCTTGGGCCAGATGACCAACGAAGCTCGCATCAACCCCTGTAGGCACTCCTGCTTGGAGTGCATCCATCTACGGGCTGCAGAAAGAGACACCTGCCCACTGTGCCTCAGGCACATTGCTGAGATCGTGCGCCTGCCCCGACGACCCCGCAGAAGGCTGCAGTGCAACGCACGGCTGGGGCAGCAGCAGCAGCCGCGGAGGAGCCCCTCAAGGTACCAGTCCCGCAGTGTCTTGCCCCGGTGCAGGGAGAGCAGCCCCGTCAAAGTGCGACAACTCGTCCGCAGCTGCTCCTGGCACACGGAGCAGGACAGGCACAGGCTGCCACCATCCCTGCGGTTCGCCAATGCTGAGGACATAGACTGGCTACGTCGGGTCCCACAGGAGGAGCCGGGGTCTGGTGACCATGATGGCTGCCAGGCCAGGCCCCCTGCCTGAGCAGGCAGCTGGGCCTCACCTGGGGATGGGCTGGGGGTGGAAGCCACGATTACTCCAGGAATAAATTATGACTGTTCCACCCTGTAAAGCCTCTGCCTGCACTTATTCTTGCAACGTAAGCAGGGGGTCGGCTGAACGCAGCCCTCTCCTGCTGCCCGTGCCATCAATTGGTTTGGGAATGGCTGCTCCTGATAGGGAGCGGCTGCGGGTGGCAGGTCCCTGAGTGAGACTTGGGGGTGAGAAGTCATTTGGGGGATGAGAAGTCATCATGGGAATGGGAAAGTGTTGGGAGCAGGAGCAGCCACAAAGGTGACCTGGCCCGACTGGGAAAAAAGCTGACTGCAAAAGCCTCCTAAAGGCCTGCCAGAAGAGAATGCCTGCCAGCTGCGGAACCAGGCCTGGTTTTAACATCAGCACACTGTCGTGTTGATAAAACTAAAACCTTTTCAGCACGATTTGCAAATACTTAATTACAATTGTATCCTGCTTTCAGATGGTGGTTTTACACAGAATCACACGGAACTGCCTAGGTTGGAAGGGACCTCAAGATCATCGAGTCCAACCTCTCCCCTAACACTAACCAGTCCCCACCTTGCTACAGACTCGTTTAAGGTACCTGTAGAGAGCGATGAGGTCGCCCCTGAGCCTCCTTTTCTCCACGCTGAACACCCCCAGCTCTCTCAGCCACTCCTTGTAGGACTTGTTCTCCAGACCCCTCACCAGCTTCATTGCCCTTCTCTGGACTCTCTCGAGCACCTCCATGTCCTTCTTATAGCGAGAGGCCTAAGTTGGATGGGTTTATGCTTAACTGAGTAAAAAACTGTCTGGGTGGCCGGGCCCAGAAAGTTGTGCTGAATCCAGGTGGTGGCCGTTCACAAGTGGTGTCCCCTAGGGTTCAGTACTGGGGCCTGTTCTCTTTATATTTATCAATGATCTTAATGAGGGGATCAAGTGTACCCTCTTTAGGCTTGCAGGCAACAAAAAATTAGGTGAACGTGGTGATCTGCTTAAGGGTAGGAGGGCTTTGCAGATGAATCTGAATAGGCTGGACTGATGGGCTGAGGCCAACTGTATGAGGTTCAACAAGGCCACGTGCAGAGTCCTGCACCCAGGGCACAACAACCCCAAACAGCGCTACATGCTGGGGACTGGAAAGCTGCCTGGTGGAAGGGGACTTAGCAGTACTGGTCAATAGCCAGCTGAAAACGGGCCAGCAGTGAGCTTAGGTGGCCAAGAAGACCAACAGAATCCTGGCTTGTATTGAGAGTAGTGCGGCCAGCAGGAGCAGGGAGGTGATCGTCTCCCTGTGCTCTGCTCTGGTGAGGCTGCACCTCGAGTACTGTGTTCAGTTTGGGGCCCCTCAGTACAAGAAGGACATCGAGGCCCTGGAGCATGTCCAGCGAAGGGCAACAAAGCTGGTGAAAGGTTTAGAGAACAAGTCTTAAGAGGAGCAGCAGAGTGTAGTGGGTTTATGTGGCAAGGTTTTGGTAGCTGGGGGCCATAGGCGTGGCTTCTGTGAGAAGGATCCAGAAGCTGCCCCATGTTTGGTAAGGCCCCCTCTGCTGACCAGAGCCGAGCCAATAAGCGATATTGTTTTGCACCTCTGTGAGAGCAGGTTTAAGACAGGGAAAAAAAAAACACAGCAGCTGGGAGAGTGAGAGCAGTGAGGAACAGCCTTGCAGGCACCAAAGTCAGTGAAGGAGGAGGGGTAGAGGTGCTTCAGGCGCCGGAGCAGAAGTCCCCTGCGGCCTGTGGTGAGGACCATGGTGAAGCAGGATGTCCCCCTGGAGCCCATGGAGTACCACGGTGGAGCAGGGCTCCACGCTGCAGCCCGTGGAGAGGAGCCCACGCAGGAGCAGGTGACCTGGCAGGAGCTGCTGCCCGTAGGGGAGCCAGGTTGGAGCAGTTTTCTCCTGAGGGATGGACCCCGTGGTACGGACCCATATCTGGAGCAGTTCTGGAAGAGCTGCTGCCTGTGGGAAGCCCACGCCGGATCAGTTCATCAAGGACTGCATCCCGTGGGTGGGACCCCACAGCACAGGGGACGAGAGTGACCGAGAAGGAGCGGCAGAGAAGAAGCGCTGTAGACTGACCATAACCCCCATTCCCCCGTTCCCCTGCGCCACTCGGGGGCAGGAGGTGGAAGAGGGTGGATGGGGGGGGAAGGTGCTTTTGGTTTCTTTCCTTTGTTTCTCACTTCGCTAGCTTGTTAGTAATAAGCAATAAATCTTACTGTCTCCCTATGCCGAGTCTGTTTTGCCCATTACAATAACTACTGTGTGATCTCAACCTTTGAGCCCTTCCCATCGTATTTTCTCCCCGTTCCTCTTTGAGGAGGAGGAGTGAGAGAGCGGCTGTGGTGGAGCTCGGCTGCGCACTCGAGCGGAACCACCACACAGAGGGAGGTGGGTTTGTTCAGCCTGGAGAACGGAGGCTCAGGGGAGACCTTATGGCTCTCTGCAGCTACCTCAAAGGAGGTTGTAGTGAGGTGTGAGTCTCTTCTCCCAAGCAGCAAGTGGTAGGAGAAGAGGGAATGGCCTCAAGTTGCAGCAGGGGAGGCTTAGGTTGGATATTAGGAAGAATTTCTTCACTGAAAGTGTTGTGAAGCATTGGAACAGGGTGCCCAGGGAAGTAGTTAAATCACTATCCTTGGGAATATTTAAAAGATGTGTTGCTTAGGGACATGGTTTATCGGTAGACTTGTCAGTGCTAGGTTAATGGTTGGACTTGATGATCTTAGAGGTCTTTTCCAATCTAAATGATTCTATGATTTTATTGTTCTTTCCAATATTTTTTGAATTTTCTCTACCACCCTTCAGGATCTGAATTTCAGGACCAAATAGCCCATCCATAAGGAAGCTTTTAAGCATGGCCTAGAATGTCTCTGTTTAGGGCACTGGTTTTCTGGCTTTTTGCCTAGGTGTGTCTTTGACAGCTTATTCTCTTCTCTGCCCATATAACTGCCCCTCTCAATGTTCTCTAGAGAGATACAGTGGAAGACGAGCTTGGATTTACAACCTAAGTAGCTGTGTTAGTTCTGTGAGGGAAGAACACAGCTGAGTCTGGCTGACGAAGGGGGATGGTGGGAACAAAGAAATACTGTGTTTGAAGTAAGAATGGACCATGAGATCTGAATGCACAAACAAGGGAATTCAAGGCAGAAGTGGTGAAGCACTTCAGCATGCTGGCTGAAGGACTGAAAAATACAAGGCTGCATTGATGTCTTTTCTAGATTTTAGTGGATGTGTTCTAAACCACCATCCAGCTCCTGCAGGCTGCACTGTTCTGCTGTTCTTGGCAGAGCAAAACTGTTGTATCAGAGGCAGTCAGAGAAGATGACTACATTTCTGAGTAAATCAGTCAAGCAGCATTAGGAGCTATCTGTATGTTGTACAAGGTTCAGTCTCTGATGAGTTTGATGCATAGTGTATGTGCTCTTTTCCTTAAGGATGGATAACATGACAAGAAATTGTATTTCACAGCAGCATTCTTCACAGGAGAGCTGGCCCATTTTTGGTAAAGTCCACTGTGGATCCTGACACCAGGTATCCCAAGCGACAGGGAGTGAAGGTCAACATGAGGCAAGTGGCCTTTGTAAAGCATATGCAAAACTCAGAGTTGCATGGCAGAATGGGTTGATGAAATGAGACGCTTGCTTCACAAACCAAGGGAGAAATACCTGTCCTCCCCTATGCTGGGGAAACTGAAGGGTTGCTGGGAGTAGCAAGTCAGGTCTCTGGAAAGACAAACATATTTAGTGTCTGTAATATCTAGCTTTTTCCTCTCCGCTACGCTCATGAGACATGGTGAGCTGCAGTGCTGTGAAACAGCAGAGGTAGCATTTGTGCTGAATCAGAGCTAGTTCTTGAGGATGAGTATAGTGACAGTTTCAGGCATGCCCCATGCTGTGCCCACCTGACAGATCCAGCTGAAGGGCTCTGCAGTTGCAGTGATTTTTAGCTTGCAAAAGGGTTGGTCACTGCATACTCTTTCTGAATGTTCTGGGGGTTTCTCAGGAAAGATATTTTTCATTTGCCTCTGGGTAGTTTTATAGTAGGAACCGAACAACCACTTTGTTTCTCTCCAGAATATAATTACCCGATTGTCCTAATTAGTTTCAGACTATGCATTATGTCTGCCTTGATCGCTGGGGTCTCATTATAGTAATGCATCAAGAAGTTTTCTTTATACATAATTCTCAATTTTCTCAGTTGTTTATAGTTGGGGCAATGCCAGTGGCAGAGCTGTGAAAAACAAATGAGGCTGTAAAGGGGAAAGTAGTCTCCTACAGGGACCAACTTTATTTTTTTAATTTTGATCAAGTGTTGGTACAATTGTACACTTGCTATATTGGTTTAATAACATAAATACTTTTGTATTTATAAAATTGTTAGTAAATTCGGAGAACAAGTAATGTAAAACCTTCTTGAAATGCTGTGTTCTTGGGAAAAAGAATAAAGTAGGTATTTGTTTCCCTTGTACTACCTGGTTTACTGACATCTCTCAATCATCTTGTTATCATCAGGAGCTGCCTGATTTGTTGAACTGCCAATCTGAAGACCTGAGAAGTAGTGTATGAATAAAACAGCAATAAACCAGTGGAAAAGCTCACCAGATAAAATAGAATAGAATCATTCAGGTTATAAAAGACCTCCAAGATCATCAAGTCCACAGAACCTGAAATTTCTTGTCTGAAATCAGATGAAGAATTGGTAAGATTTGAGGGAATTTGCATGTGCATCTGCTATTGAAAAAGAGATTTGATCCAAAATAATGCGTGACTTGTGGAAACTTCTGCACCAAATGACACATCCACATCTGCAACTCTTGGTTACAGCTATTTTGCATTCAGAGCCAGGTACCTGTTTTCAGGTAATGTGTTATTTTTGGCACTTCAACACTTCTGTCACTTTATATTGCATCAGTTAGGCAACCTGAAGCAATTACACAATGTAATCAAGCACAAAAATTTAACACTTGACTGATAATTTTAATATGGGGAACCTACTCTGCTTTCTGATAGCTTCATTTGATTTGAACTCCTTTGAATAATAATGTGGTAAAACACAGGTCTCTAGGCTAGCTTGTTGATTTGAAAAGCCAGTATGAAAAGTGGCAGTACATATCTAATTCTCCTGATAATTTATATTCAAATGCTTTTAAATAGTTCTTTGTGTTTTATGGTGAGTGAATAAAAAACGTTTGTGTTTTGCTCATTGAGACTGATTGTTGGCAGCAAAACCATGTTTTAAAATGCAAAAGAATCTGGAGAAAATGAATTTTCACTTATATTCTAAAGAAACACACTAAACTAAGCAATGATTTCTCCTTTTTCATTCCCAGTTTGAGCCCTATAACTGCTTAAAGGGCTTGTTGTGTTTATTCTTGTGCCTAAGCTCAAAGGCAGGGGAAGACTTGTGTTTGTCTTGTCATCAGCATCTTCCCTCTCTAAAGTTTTGAGCTGCCATCAGTCTCTGTTGAATTCAGAAGGTATGACCAACATGCCATGACTATGAATTGTCTTGGGAGACAGTTTCCCTGATATGGTAGAGTAGACATGTTTCCTGGGAATGCAGAGTTGCCCGTTGTGCAGCTGCATCAGTGAAGGACAAGGTCTCTGCTTCAGCCTTTGGTCCTTTTCCTCTTGTTATTCACTTTATTTGCCTTTCCTCTTTTATTTTTCTTCCAAAAATGTTTGTCTAGCTTTGCATCTTTGTTCAGCATCTCCTTTGCACAAGGCTTCATCAAGCCTCCTACCTGTGAGTAGTGGAGAGGAAGTTTCTATGTCTGGTCTAGGTACTAGGTACTGTCTCACTGCCTTCAGGCACACAGGTGGAGAAAGGATGAAAGGGATATGATCATGTAGAGTTTTTTATTCTTGGAAAAATAAGGCTTTGGGGTTAGCCAAACTGCCACCTTGGACTTCGAGAGGGCAGACTTGGGCCTCTTGGTAAACTTGCTTATGGACATCTTCTAGTGGTAGACTTGTCAGTGCTAGGTTAATGGTTGGACTTGGTATCTTAGAGGTCTTTTCCAACCTAAATGATTCTATGCTTGCAGTTTCCAGATCAGGGCGTGTGGGGGAGAACCAGTTTGTCTGCAGTGGGTGACAGAAACATCAGGCTTCAGAAGACGCAGGCATCATTAGTGTCAAAATATCTCTCCTTTACCATTCACAGCCCAAGCAAGATGTTATGCAGCCAAAGGATCTGCATGAATTTAACTTGTGAGAAGCTAGAAAAAAAAAATCACAATGCTAAGAGATCAAGTTTTAGCTGATGCTGAAAGAATAGTCCTGCTTTACTTTCTGTACACAGACATCCAGATCATCCCTGTTTGGTTGGGTGCTCTTGCCTACAGAACCATGAGTACTCCTTTTGGGTACTCATCTTCAATTTAAATGAAGTTTTTTTCTACTTAAATGTTGATTACACTGAACAGTTCTACTTTTCTCATCCTTTAGTCGTATTTCATTTTGCAGACTCTAAGCTGACCAAGTTGTGGTCTGCTGACCAAAAATACTCTGACAAACTTTGAAGAGTCCATCATAAATCTTAAGTCCACCGTGACCAAAAATATAGTGGGACTAATAACACTCTTGTGTTGATTGTTTCCTTTCCTGGAATAAATGGTACTGTTTCTTGCAGAGCTCTGTGGGGTTTTAATAATGTGGGCATCACACTGAAGTGGAAATGTGACAGTGAAGTGGTCCTGATTGCAAGCAGGTATACGAAAGCAGAGGGTCTAGAGGAACTGAAAAACAAGGAACAAAATGAAAAATGTTAGGGCAGGTGAAAATTTCTCAGTGTTTTTAAGACACTGATGGGAAAATAAAAACAAAACATCTTAAAGAGCACAAAACAACTCTGCACCTTATAAATCAAAAGGCACGCTACCTGCACTAAATAAATGTGCACTAATTGAACTCTGTATTCACTAGTCCTGTAATACCAGCACTTCAGATGCAAGAGGCTGAGAGGGGGCTGGGGATTAGCACCCAGGGGCTTTCCTCTGACTTACTGCTGAGCTTAGCAAGCTCCCTACTTATCCCTTATCCTACATTTAGAGAAAGTGGGAAATTGTGACTGCAGACAACTTGGGATGGGTATGCAGGGTTCAATTTCCTAAGGAAAGCAACAGGCACAAACAACTACTGAGCAAGTCACTCAGCAAACAATGCTGATGCTAGTGATAATTCCATATCTAGACCATGATGGATAGAATGAAGAGGCCTGTTTTGGATAACAAAGAGGAGAAATGGTTCTTAACGAAGAGGAGATAAGCAAGATCTGGGGAAGAGATGAACTGTGCCTGTATTTTCTGAAATCTGTTCTGATCCTGAAGCTAGCTCAGGGCTGAGCTGAGTGATGAAAACCTGCTTTTAGTCTTTTTGCTTTCAGAAAATGAGAGCTGGCTCACTGCCTCCAAGAAGTAAATGTATTTCTGCAAAGGGAATGAGTAAGGTCTCTGTCTGCAGAGAGTTCTGCAGGTGGATCTTCTACTATATAAGCAAAGGGAGAGTATTAGAGCTTTTTTGCAGGGGGCATTGCCTCAGATATTTGATCCCTCCACAATCTCTTTTAATCTCTGTCCTGGATCAAGAGCATTTTTCAGTGAGGCCCATTTCACTGAGCTATGCTTAGGGCAGTTGTAAAATGTAATGACTTCCACATGATCGCTCTGTAAAACACAACAAACCGAGCCCTGTGGATCATGCCTTCTGTGATGGTTCTCTGAGGCTGATCTGTCAGTGTCCCTTGTGCTTCAGGTGAACCTACACAGAAAATATGGGAGATTTTATTTTACTCCGCAGTGCAGTTATTTCCACAGATTACACAGATCCCTTGCAGGGCAGAAATTTGTGCTTCTTGTTTATTCTGAGGTGCCCTTTTCTGATGGACTGCTGGGTTATGTATTAATCCTGAAGGGTTTATTTCTAGGTAAAGCAAAAGCAGAAGGAGGAGGTAAATAATTTCTCTTCTGTGGGGTTGTAGTAAGAGATCACTTGGTGGGAAAACATCCTTAGATCTGTGCTTGGAACAGTACACAAAGGAGCACAAGCTAACTTCACCCAGCTTAACAATATACCATCTGACTCTGAAATAAGATGTGCTCTACAGCTAACAAATCTGTATTGATGTGGCTGAGTGGTTTCTGAACCACTAGAGGTGGCTTGCATCTTGTCATCTTGAACACAGGGCTGAAGGCAGTTTTTCCCTGCTTCCAGCTGACTATTTAGACAGACTGTGCAGAGGAACATTAAAAGCTGAGCCTGTGAAAGAAAGCCCCCGTGCCTGTGCAGAGACAGGAAAAGGTAGTATATAATTTCTCCGTTTCATTTCTCCAGTATCCACATATCCCTCGTAGACCACAGGTACAAAGCACAAAGTTATCTATTCACCATGTCTGCTCGTCTGAATGCACTCATTTGGATGGTGTTTTTGGCAATTGCTCTGTTGGATGGGCAGACAGATGGATGCTCCTGTTGCTGATTGACAAGGCTGAATGTTCATGAACGGCAAGCAAGCTGAAATGGTCCTTGCAACAGATCTGTGGACCTAAGCCCTGGAAGAAAGACATGTTCTGGTTCTTGTTGTAACAAATAGGAACTTCTTTAAGTGGTATTTTGATCTGGACTAATTAACAGATAACAGATGCCCAGGGTTGTGACACTTTCAATTCAAGGTTACGGGCACTGATTTGGTGCTATTAGTGTCTAAGCTTAGACACTGAACATTGCCCTAAAATGCTATATGGATCCCTGGCTACTACATGAACCTGTCCAATTCACTGGTTTGTAAACACAACTCATGTTTTGTTGGTGATGGCAACTGAGTTATGTGTTTCCTAGGTGGAGTTTTGAGGATTTGGGTTATCATTAACACATTCAGACAAAGCAACACTCACAATCTGAAGGGACTTATCTCAAATGGTACAGGTTAAGCACACACCACTTCTGATTCAGGACATGCAGCTCAGTCCAGGTTGAACTTTCTACCAAGGTAAGAGTGACATAAGGAAGCTGGAATCGGGATGAGTGAAGGAGTTGTTCAGCATGAGTACCAGGGACAAACAGTCAATTGCAGGAAAGAGAACCTGGAGGAGGAGGGAAGTGTGTCCGTGCTCTCCTCTTGAGAAGCTGCTATGAAAGTCAAAGACACCCGTGGAGTCTGGAGCACAGCAGAAACAAATGAGGAATGTTTTTGCATATGAGTCTGAAGACTCTGGAGACAAATCTCTGGTGAAAGGGACTAATGTGGTTCTGGCTGTTCATATAAAATTGTGGCAATGTTGGAAGGTAAAGAAAAGGGGTGGGGTATTAAAACCTCCACCAAATGCTGTATCTTCTGCCAAAGGCTACCATTAGCTATCTGTGCTCACTGATATTCTAAGAGTTCATGAAAGACAGGAGAACGTTGCCTTGCTCTACTTTGTCCGTAATGGCTCTGCTCTGTTTTGACCATACCTTTGGGAAATTGCGTTTTGGATGATGTGTTGGCAGATCTGCTTTGTGGATCAGATCTACTATCTAGCTATACTGCTGTCTATGAGAGTGAGTCAACGTAAAATGGAAATCTCCCATGGGGCAAAAGGGCAAAAACTCACTTGGTCATAATTCTCAGATTTTTGCAAAAAAGGGGCCTTACAATACTTCTGACTTTTTGTTAAGTAAGCAAGATGTGTCAGAAAATTTAACACAGGAGTAACTATCTTGTGGATGGCAAGTGTTTCTAATGACATAAAATTTACAATTTAAAATTTAAAATTGCTTTTTGATCTTTCTGTGTTTCGACTTCTTTTCAGTGTGAGGCAGAATTCACCAAGCTCTGGATTGTGTTCCCACCACCAGGAAACATGACGTGGCTTATGGCTGTTGCAGGTGATGTTAGTTATCATAGAATCAAAGAATATGCCGAGTTGGAAGGGATCCATAATGATCATCGAGTCCAACTCCTGGCTCCACACAGGTCTAACCAAAAATTCAGACCATAGCAAACGAACAAAACCAAAAAAATATTTAAAACTTTAAAAGCAAAACAAAGCAAAAACAGAAAGAAAGAAAAAAAAATCCACACCTTCAGTTTTTCTCAAGGTGCAAACTAGGCACAATAATTATGTTCAGACCCCATGTAAACTCAGTTTGTAAAGAAGACAAACCATAAATTGTTAGTTAAACGACCTCAAGGAAATATTCCCTCCCCACAGAAGAGCTAGATTTTTTTTTTTTTTAATTTAATTTCATTTTTTTTCAGATGCAGAAATGTGGTATTTTCCAAGCAAAACATAAACTTATTTTTTCTCAATTCTGTTTGATACCATTTCTGACACCTCAGGGGTGCTAATAACACTTCCAAATTCAGTGATTCTGTGAATTTAAGTAGCATGCTGTTGACCTTTATCCTGCAGCTAATCAATAAAACGTTAGAAAATATCTGACCTACAGCCCAGTTCTTTTAACAAATATTGCCACCTGCCTTAATTCACTGCTGTTTAGCACTGCCCTTTGTATGCTAATAGTACTTCGTGCAGATGAAATGTATGCAGCACTGTTCACAGCTAAGAAAATCTGAGTTAGCATTTTTGGGTAAGATAATTACAGGTTTTGCTTCCAAAACCAGGAAGAAACTTCGCCATTTGAGTCCACCTATGCAGAGAATACATTAGAGCTCGTGAGTGTAACTAACATCTGATACAGATTCAAGTAGCTGCTATATAGCTATTACTGGGTTAGCTATTGTATGTAACTATACAAGGAGTTACTGAACCATAGCTAACTCCGTTAGCAAAGTAAAGTTGACAATGGTTTACTCTTTCAAGTTTCAGGGTGCATGGAATTAATTAGAAAAAAAATATAGCTGATCTTGTACTGAGCTTACATGGGAAGGTTGTGGTAGCAGGGGGCTGCAGGGGTGGCCTCTATGAGCAGAGCCCAGCAGCTGCCCCGTGTCAGAGCAGAGCCAGCTCCAGATGGCTCCAAAAGGGACCTGCTGCTGGCCAGAGCTGAGCCAGGGAGTGACGCTGGGTGGGCCTTTGGGAGAGCAGATTTAAGACAGGGGAAAACACTCCTGTGCAGCAGCAGCTGGGAGAGAGGAATGAGAAACAGCTCTGCAGACTCCAAGAAGGAGGGCAGGAGGTGCTGCAGGTGCCGGAGCAGAATGATAGAACCGTAGAATACCCAAGTTGGAAGGGACCCACAAGGATCATCGAGTCCAACTCCTGAGTCCTCAGAGGACCATCCAAAAAATTAGACCAGGTGTCTGAGAGCTTTGCCCAAATGCCTCTGGACCTCTGGCAGGTTTGGTGCTGTAACCGCTTCCTTGGGGAGCCTTTTCCAGTGTTTGATGACTCTCCCAGTGGAGAATCTTTTTCTGATATACAGCCTGAACCTTTTCTGTCGCAGCCTCAGGCCCCAGATACCTTTATGTGGGGCTGCTCTCCAGCATCTCATACATAGAGCCAGGGTTGCCCCTTCCCAGGTAGATAATCTGACACTTGCTGGTGCTAAACTTCATATTGTTGGTGGTAGCCCAGTGCTCTCATTTGTCCAGATCTCTGTGCAAGGCCTCACCTCACTTGACAGAGTCAACAGCTCCATGCAATTTAGTATCATCTGCAAGCTTGCTCAAAAAAATCTTCAACTCCTTCATCCATATCATTTATGAAAACATTGAAGAGGACTGGTCCTAAAATGGAGCCTTGGGGAACCCCTGCAGCCCATGGGTCCCACATGGAGCAGATCTCCACGCTGCAGCCCCCCCATGGGTGGAGGAGCCCCCGGTGGAGCAGGTGGATGTGGCCTGGAGGAGGCTGCGGCCCATGGAGAGCCCCCGCAGGAGCAGGCCCCGGGCCGGAGCTGCAGCCCGTGGAGAGTCTGCTTTGCCCGTCATGATCCTTGTTGAGGGATCTCCCTGTCCTTTTCTCAACCCTCGAGCCCTTTGCATCGTATTTTCTCTCCCTTTCTCTTTGAGGAGGGGGAGTGAGAGAGCGGCCGTGGTGGAGCTCAGCTGCCCACCCACCTAAAAGTACTGCAGCTGCAAAGTACTGGAAATTTTTTCAGAAGCAACAAGGTGTTTAACAAGGAAATACATATTTTCCTTTTTCAGGCTTCCTGTATAATTGGGGTTATTTCGTATTCCCAACTCGGAGGAGGAGAATTGTTGATTACACCTTCTTTTTTTTTACATTGAAATAAAAGGTGAACAGCTCTAAAAGTAAGGGGAATGTATCAGAATCAAGCTTTTTTTTGCTTTTAATCCTTTCTTAAGGAAAAGATTTATCACACACCTTCCACAGATGTAGGGTGGCAGAGAATAATTTTTGAATTTTATAGTACTAATTAAACTCAGTTTGGGGAGAGTGGTACTTCTCTGATTGTTTCTGAGACATTCGCATTAGCAACAGAGAGTGTTGCGTGGCCACTGCCAGGGGCCTACGGTGATGACTTCAGAAACAGAATTGAACTATGTCACAGTGACACTTTGGTAACAGCTGCCTCTGAGCAAGTTTAGGGAGGAGGGACAGAGAAGTGTGCTGGATGTGATGAAACCACGTGAGGATTTGTGGATCCCACATTGAGGTGCATCGAGAGGGCCCAGCCCTTCTGTAAGTGTTTTGATGCTTCATTTTAGTATTCTGCAGTTTGTGTAAAGTCCTTTCACAAGCATTAAGTTTGGTACTTTGGCTCAGTGATGTAGCTGCACAGAGTAACAGATGCAACATGTGGGTGAGGGCCTCTGCACGTTCTCTCTTTCCCACACACGATCAAGAAAGAAGGGCAGACAAATAAGAGTGTGCTGTGGTCCTGCCATAGACCTCAAGTACTACAGCATAAACAAGAGACTTAAAAGTACCCCATCACATTAAACTTCAGGACAGCAATGCACTTCATCAGCTGGGCTGGCCTGTTGAGTAGAGTGTCTCAGGATGTAGTGTATGAAGATGCACTCCATCTGCTTTCATATTAGCACTTGCAGTGAGCAAGCTGCCTGGCCTTAACATTTTCATTTCATTTTTCACCTGACTTTTGCTGGTGCTCTGTGATTCACTCTTGGTCTAGAAAAAAAAAAAAAAAGGTGAATTCAGATGAAAATAGAAGGATTTCCTTTTCATTAATTCCATGTTCTTAACTTGACAGATTTGGTTATTGACGTAGAAGGGACATATCTGGCCTGACTGCAACACACATGCTCGCAGTGTGGGACAGTTCTCATAAAGGTGATTCAGGGTAGTTTCTGGAAATGAAGACATCAGATGGCAAAGGTAATCTCCAAAAATTTTTTTTTTTTTTTGTGCTAATGCAGAAAAGGCAAGTAAGAGTAAAGGTAAGAGTCCAGATACTGTAAGAAGCAGCAACTGTGAAGGAAACTTCCTTCTGGCTGATGTGGCTCCATATCTAGTTGTGGAGGTCATACTGCAGGTGGAAGCATGTTCTCGTCCAAATACTTAGCTCTCTGTTTTCACAACAGGTCTAGCAGCAGAATGTCTTTGAAACAACTGTGCCTATGACCAAGTTCATGCATCCAGGTGGACAAGGTAAAAGCTCTGGACAAGCAAAGGGGAGGGATGGATGGGCATACAATATGATCACTTAAATCTTATTTCTCTAAGAAACCTTACTGAGAAAACAAAACAGAACAGAACAAAACAGAACAGAACAAAACAGAACAGAACAGAACAAATGAAACAAGCAGCTCGCTTGCTGGAGACATTGTCTGGGAGACAGTGAAAACACTTGCAGACAAAAACATATCAAAGGACTAACACTTTGAGCTTAATTCTAAACCAACATCCTAAACTCAAACTCTTGTTTAGGTTCATAGCAGGCTGGTATAGTAACATGTCACATTTGACGACTTTGCAGCATAGATGTCAGGAATGCAGCTTGGGATCACCTAGGGATGAGCAAGTAATTGTTCCTGGGCTGATGGAAATCTGTTCTAAAGTCTGTTTTCTAACACTCTTCTAGATACTTCTCTGTCCATCAGTCTGTCCTGTCAACTCTGGTGCGAGTGTGCAGTTGTGGCAAGAGGGATTTCCTAGTCCTAATTTGACCTAGTGGACACCAACTTTCCTAGTAAATTGCCGATGTTGCTGAGGAGGCAGCAGTATCAAAGCCCTTGTTGATGAAGATATAACAAGTTTGGGGAGGCTTTGGCATTTCTGCACAATGCTGCTCCCTGATTGTGACCCAAGACTCAGATTCTGAACAAAGCAAAGCAAGCTAGAGAAGAACTGCATGTCCTGGTAATTTTCTTTTATTTATTTATTTTTCATTCTTCACTTACAAGAAAATCTAAATCTTTAAACCATTTGTTTGAAAACACAGTTTTATGGAAATGATTGTGGGTGCGCTCCTTAACCTTGTTTGGAACCTGTTTAACCTCGCTTCAGTTAGAGGAGACCTGTGCTCAAATTTATGCTTACCATGATAAAGCGGCATCCTTTTGGTGTTCTTTTCTTTGGCGATTGCAAGTGAGGTTGAAAAGAGTTCTCAGTACGATTCTTCTTTTCCTTTGCAGTATCCCAAACTCCATATTACAGCTGATCTTCATCTCTGATCTGAAAAGCTTTGCAGGCCAAAAGAGAATTGAGATGAGGAGTGAAATACAGAATGCTGGTGAATATTTCCAATTCCCACCCGTAAGTTTTGTGAGAGAATCAGGTGCATTTCTGTAGTGGTAGGAAGTCAATAAGATGATGATCATGCCCTTGAAGGCAAGTAATGGTATAAAGATGAAGAATGCAAGGCCCTGGTTAAAGACAGTCTTTAGGCTGCTTCTAGATCAGCAGTTTGTTTGGTTCTTCCACAGCCTCATCTCCACGTGCTTAGAAGCTGTGAAGATGGGAAGTACACTTGGTGTTTTTCATCCACTCTCAACCTCATCTCCACTTACTCAGAAGCTGTGAATATTGGAAGTACACTTGGTTCTTCCAATGATGTGAAGAGCCAAGTGTCTTGGGTCTTCAATCAACCCAGAGATATCAAGAGAATAAGGTATTTTCTTGATAGGACCGTACTTAATTTAGGTATTTATTAAGTGAAGAAGAACACTGAAACCAGCTGAAGCTGTATCAGACATGGTAAGGCCATGCTTCTGTTTAGAAGTAATTCAGAGTGATTCCATGGTGTACTTTCGACAGATTTACTCTGCTCCTCTGGACTAAGCACCCCCAAGGGACAATTCAAAGCTCTCTGAATGATCTGTCATTATCTCTTACACTGTAGTCTCCATTAGGAAAGGATAAATATTCATTGCCCGTGTGGAAAGGAGCTCCTCATTTAGTTGTTTCTAACCAAAATCTCCTTATTGTGTTCTGTTGACAGAAACCACTTGGCGAGCCAAGCCAAATCACTGAAAATGGAAGTAGTGGAACTACTTCAAAACCGTGCCAAACTGCAGTGTAGGTGGGGACATAGCAAGGGGACACATCCCAGCCAGGGCGAAATTGGAAGTCACCTGTCTGAGCCACAGAAGGAAGTCAGCGCCTCCCAGTTTGAGACTGTTCCCTGGCTGGTACCACAGCAGCTGGAACGCTTCCGATTGCTGCTGATGGGTTCCCATGGATCAGCCAGTGACACAAGCTGCGAGAGCGACTGAAGCGATCTGGAGTTACGCTTCTCCCCCTTCTGCGTTCAGATCCGTGAAAGGAAGGAGAAGAGGGGAGAAGAAGAAAGGAGAAGAGGAGAAGAGAGGGGGAGAGAAGAGGACAAGAGGGGACGGGAGGGCAGGGGAGGGAAGGGGAGGGGAGGGGAGGGGAGGGGAGGGGAGGGAAGGGAAGGGCAGGGGAGGGCAGGGGAGGGGAGGGGAGGGGAGGGGAGGGGAGGGCAGGGCAGGGGAGGGCAGGGGAGGGCAGGGGAGGGGAGGGGAGGGGAGGGGAGGGGAGGGCAGGGGAGGGCAGAGGAGGGGAGGGCAGGGCAGGGGAGGGCAGGGCAGGGGCATGTAGGGCATTGTAGGGGAGAGTAGGCTAGTGTAGGATAGTGTTGGGGAGGGGAGTGTAGGGGAGCGTAGGGGAGTGGAGTGTAGCGGAGGATAGTGTAGGGAGGGGAGTGCAGGGGAGGGGAGTATAGGGGAGGTGAGCATAGAGGAGGGGAGTGTAGGGGAGTGTAGAGCAGGGAAGTGTAGGGAGGGGAGTGCAGGGGAGGGGAGTATAGGGGAGGTGAGCATAGAGGAGGGGAGTGTAGGGGAGTGTAGAGCAGGGAAGTGTAGGGAGGGGAGTGCAGGGGAGGGGAGTATAGGGGAGGTGAGCATAGAGGAGGGGAGTGTAGGGGAGTGGAGTGTAGCGGAGGATAGTGTAGGGAGGGGAGTGCAGGGGAGGGGAGTATAGGGGAGGTGAGCATAGAGGAGGGGAGTGTAGGGGAGTGTAGAGGAGGGAAGTGTAGGGGAGCATAGGGGAGTGGAGTGGAGTGTAGGGGAGTTTAGGGGAGTGGAGGGAAGGGGAGTGGAGAAGAGGGAGGGGGTGGGTATTGGTGGGAAGTAAGGAATGGGCCAGGGAGGGAATGGGAGGGGAGGGGAGTGCTACCCTAAGTAAAATGGCCAAATAAATGACATTTTGGATCTGGAGCCAGATATGTATGTTGCCATTCATTCCACAACGCGATTTATCACTGCAGTCTGCGTATTACACAGTGCCATTAAGGGTTTGGCATGCACAGAGGTGACTGAGTATTTTCAGAAATAACTTTCCTTCATAACTGATTCAAGACTTTTGCTGGTGTTATAAATGGCCCAGTCTTCAAAATAGGACTAGAATCAATGTTTACAATGTATTAAAGGAATACATTTCCCTTCAAGCTCTCTATTGACACGAATTGCTAAAACATTCCTCACACTGGAATGCAAAACATCAGGTGATTGATTAACGTAGGGTTGGCAGCTGAGCAGGGGAAACATCTTCAAAACTTCCAAATATTTCCCCTATGCAGAACTACAACTCCTTCTTCTCTGCTCTCTGGTTATGAAAGTTTCTGTCACCTGCTCAGTAAGCAGAAGCAGTAAAATGGGATTTAGAGGATCCAGCTACAGCATCAGTGCCAGTTAGAGGAAGCAGTCGATTCCCAGGTAGTCCAGGGTCTGAAGAGAGTTTAACCGGCTTTCCAAGGAACATGTATGAGTGCAAAGCAACCAATTTATCTGACTCTCCAGTGAAAGAAAAGGAAGTGCAGAGCAGCAAATGCTTGAGAGAGGGAAACCTTTTTGAACCACAGCCATTTTTGGCCGAGACCTGTTAATGTGCTAGGCAGTCCCAGGAAGCATAAAACTGTGACCTGTGCTCTCCAGCACTGGCGTACTGCAGTTTCTGGAGGTTCTTTATTCTGTAATCAGAATTCCAACAATCTCCTCAACAGCATACAGATACAAAACCCACAGACCCAGATAAAACAGCCTCCCGTCTGGTTGCATGATTGTCAGGCATGCATTCTTTTATATTAACTGGTCTTTTCAGGTCAAACATAAATAACCTCAGATGACTCCTAAACTCTCCAGACAGCTCTGGTGTTGCTGTAGGATGGAATACGATTTTTTTCCTTACAACCCACCAGTTATTTCCATGTCTGTTCTGGACCTTGGGATCTCTTTTGGGAGCTACATTACGCAGAGAAATACAATAAGGCTGAGATCACCACTGCCTCAATGCAATGCAAAGGTGAAGGCCTTTATGACAGCCAGTTTGGAAATGAATGCAGCCCCATCTTCTCAGCATTTTAAGACGGATGACTACCCAACACTGAACTGTCTCATGTGTTCAAACTGAGACAGCTTTGTAGAAATAATAGAAAAACTTCATTGCAATTGGCCTAGCATGGAATTTGTTCTTAACAAGTTTGGTAGAATATCCTTGCAGACTTCGAAACCTGTACATCATCATTTGAACACTCCTTCATCTCCATGATATTCTCCACAAGGACCCCACTGTTAGTCCCGGTAGCTATAGCTAATCAGTCATACATGTATTAGCTCATCAAATTAGCTGATCAGTCACTTGAAGTCTGTTGATGACATCTATTCTGAGCTCTACAGTGTTGGTCAGCTACTGACTTGCGGAAATCAGACTCTGTCTATAACCTTGGGATGGTTATAAAGCAGGTATGTTTATTCTCCAAAACCCTATGGGGTGTCATCTTGAGCTATCTTATTTAGGATTTTGGTCTTTTCCAAATATATAGTGAGACTAGTGAGACTCTGGGTCCCACGCAAGTAATCAGTTCGTGGTCATGTATCTTCTCAGCTCATTTTTCTCAGATTGAACTGACAACAGTTTTTGACTCTGGTGGGTTGACCTCATGGTCTTTTGCCACTCCAAATACCAGAATTGTTCCCATTTGACTTCCCCCATAAAATCCTCTTTGCTCTCTTCTAACATCATGACAGCTTCACAGGCTTCATAGTGACTTTGCTTCCCATGGCTGTATTCACTATGTCATTGCTTCACATGCCTGCAAAGCTTTATGTGCCTTGGTAAATGCAAATTTTTATGAGCAGCTCATAATCCAGTTTTCCAACCAACCATTTGTGTTTACTGCTGATGTGGCTGCTGCTCTGTAGCATGGATCCCCCACATGGGTTTTGCAGCTGGAGAGGGCACTGTGAATTAGAGACTACATTTTCTTTCATTCAGCTGCAGTGACTGCAGAGACAGTGAAACAGGAACAGACAGCAAATAGCTCAGGTATTGGTATTCCACTGCTTAAGTAAGTGGAAAAATCCTGCCCTACTGTCCATTTGGTAGGTAACAGGGGATGGCAACAAGAAGGCTCAGAGGCGACTCAGGCATGGGGAAGAAGGGCTCTTTTCCAGTATTTGTGCAGAGTCCTAATTCCTAGTCCTACACGAGTGGGGAGCCATGTGCAGGAGTGTTGCTTAGATGCCCCATCTCCTTCATGGGTAAAGGCATACCTAACCCTCACAGATTTAGAGACAAGGACAAATGCCTGAGATAGCTCTTGTATCTTTGTATCGGCACTAAAAAAAAGTATAGCTGTATACTTCAGGTTTGGTGTAACTGGACTGATGCTCTTTAGCTGATCATAATTCTGGAGATGGTTTTTGCAAGAGAAGCTCAGGTATTTTTTGCAATGGTGCATTATGTAATAGAGATGTCACATAAGCAAGTTTACAAAGTGCAAATTTTGTTTGCCTTTGAGGATGGTCTCGGCACAGGGGAAGGCTATTGTTATCTGTGGTTTGTTCTGAGGTACCTGTCAGAACAGGTTACATGCCAGTCAAATCATTCCTGGCCACCAGCTTGTCTAATTCATGTGCTCATCTTTGCAAAAGTTGTGACTGCTGTTCAAACGGAGACCTGATCAATTGACAGGGATGTTTCACTGTTCAGACGAAGCACATTCAAGCTCTCAAGGGTGAGGTGGAGATACGGCCTTCTCAAAATGGGAGAGATGTTCTTCCTCTTTTTTTTTTTTTTTTTTTTTTTTTTCCAGTCACAGCTTCCTTTTAGCCTTCAGTGAATCAGGAGTAAGGGAGCAGTGCTTTAGATCTGTGAGCACCTGATGTAACCATCTGGCTTGCGGGAACAGAGTTGGACCTGCAGTTTTGTTCCTCCCTTGCATCCCCACGGAGCTGCAGGGTGGGGAGCAGGTGGGACATCTTGCATGGCTTGCTCCACATTCCTTCTGTCAGTGGCATTTTCCAAGTGTGGTTGTTGGCTAACTTTTCTTGACAGGGCACTAACAGAAACAGTTATCCAAAATCCTGGAGGGAGCTTTGTCATGCTTTTTTTATTATTATTATTTATTTTTTAATTATATATATTTTTAATGCCAGTCAGTTTTTAGCTTGGCAGCCCCAGAACAGTCTGCAGCCAGAACGAATACTGCTGGTGATTCTTGGCATGAAGCATGCGTGGATGCGCTGTGCAACTTGCCATCAATCAGCCAGCAGCCACACTGGCATCTTTACCCATGCAGAGAGGAGGAGGGTTGTGCCCATGACTCTGAATATAGATAGGAAACTGTGAATATCTGCTTCTAATTTGAAGATTAATTTAGACAAGTGCAGGTGTGGGAAACTAATCACTAACCCAAGGATGAATGCTATTTAATATTCATTCCTTTGTCTTCAGGAGCTACCCACATGCTCTCTGCAACGAGAATGTGGAGTGAGAGCTTTTGTGGGAGCAATTTCTGAAGGAGGCTAGTGTGCTTGGACAGAACAGGGCTTGAAACTAAAATGAGGCTTGATGAAACAAACTCCCCTCTGGTCTGTCAGAGCTTGTCTAGCTGTGGCACGATAATTGAAGCCATTAAGTTAGAAATTTGATCCCTGGCCCTCTGGAAGGGGAGCAGGCTATCTGGTGCCAGCTGACCAATAATCTTGCTGGCAGAGTAGCTCCAGTGTCCAGTCCTAGCCCTGAGTGATAATGTCTAGCTGGTCTGATGCTCCACGGGCTGTGTGTAGCACTCAGTGCCCCTTTCTTGCTTCTCTTCAGACTCTTCAGAGCAGGGATTTATGTTTCTGCCTTGCCTGCTGGCTGAGCGCTGAGGACATTGGCTACCTTTCTGTTGTTGTTGTTTGTTTTCCTAAGGTGTGATACAGGGACCAGGGAGGCAGCAGAAGCCAGCTTTGCTCCTCACTGTGCCAGCAAGGGGTAAGGAGGTGTATGGACACCTGGGCTTTTCCCTGTCAATTTGTCTTCTTTCTTGTGGGAAAGGACAGGATGAATGTGTAGGAGATGAGACAATTTCTCCTATTAAGCAGGAGAAGAGGAGGGAGATCTCATTGACATGTCCTTAGAATATGTTCTTCTCACACGTTGTTTCCTGGGACAGAAGGAAGCAGTAGCAGAGATTATGACTGAATACGCAGGCAGCAACTGACATGCCACTTGTTAGCTTGTGCTGGAAACTGTGTTGCTGCTGCTTCTTTGCTGCTCTACTTGTGTCAGATGAAATAATGTACATCCTACAGCCTCTATTTTGCACTGTACAGGGATCTAGAATCTCTGCTTCCCATTTAACTGCTAGGATCATTTCTTTATTACAGGCCACTGAGTGTCCCAAATGAAGAGGACATTAGCCTGCTACCCCTCTCTGAATAACTCTTCCCCATGCCGCTCTGCCTTCCTTATACTTTATTTAGTGTTGAGTCAACATTTTTGGTTTGAAAGGTGTTATATATATTTATGTGGGAGCTAGAGCTTGAAACACTTCTTTGTTCTTATGGGTGGGAAGCATCTGTGATCCTCAAAAAGGCAGTCGTGCTTGCCTGCTGCTGCACCTGCATTATTACTATTAATAATAGATACATGACATTTAAACAGAGGCTTTTCATGTGCAAAGTACTTCGCAAACAATTTCAAACTCCCCCAGAAAACCTATGTTAAAGGGTATAAATGTTGTATGGATGGGTACTTGAAAGACAAAAGATGATAATGTGAACCTTGCTACCAAGGTTCTGTGCTGTGCACATAATTATTATTTATTAATTGTTGGCAAGTCCCTAGGAGTCCCTATTAAGATGAGGATCCTATTGAGCTAGATTAAAAACTGCTCCCTCCTCTGAAAAGCCCCAACCTAAAGGGATGGGAAAAAGATTGGGAGATGAGAGAGAATACTCTCCCAAGAGAGTAGGAGAGCAGACCAGGAACAGAAATTAGACCTCTAGGTGAAGCTGAACACTGTACAAGATGTCTTCTTCTTCTGTATCTGAGGTGTTCTTATTATGTTGTTTCAAAGCAATCACGGGACTTCCTGTACCATTTGATTCCTGCAATAAAGTACAGGTTCACCCTTGCTGAAATATTTTGTCAAACCGATGAAACATTTTGGGTGTGTAGAGCAGGACTGGACCAGGGCAACTTCTGAGGCCCAAGAGTTACAGGATATATTTTAAAGGTCTGTGTTCTGATCATTCAACAGAAGAAAGATAACCAGAGGTTCTCCACCACCACCACCACTTTTTTTTTTTCTCCGTTTAATTTTTTTCTTTTTTTTTTTTTCCCCTATCATTTCTGACTACAGAGGTACAGAGGATGAAGTAGAGTATATTCTCCAGACTAAACTTCAAAGGGAAAGTGAGAAATGGCTTTGGGCTGCCTGGCTTCACTATTTTTCTGTCCACCTCCATTTTCTCTCTCTACTCTCAATGGTACCTGAGCTGTAGATGATGCGTTATTATGATGATCACAGTGATTTGGATTTAGGATTGCAGCCATGTGATCAGACACCTCTTGGATAAAAGCTGTTCTGCATCTCCCTCGGGTGCAGGTACAGAGGGCTTGCATCTGCTGGCAAAACACTGCTGCATCTGTCCTCTACTTGACAGAGGCTGTGCTGCCAACATAGGTTGCGCCCAGCTAAGTTTGTAGTTAATTTAATCATCTTTAGGAGTGCAAATGGGAATAGCAATCTAATACAGAGCTCCAAATTTATACCCAAGCAATCTGCTGATTCACAGCCATGCTGGCTGAGGCAGAAGGTCAGATCTGAACCTGCAAGGGTTAAACAGCAGGGATTGCCCAGCAAAGGTGAGTTAGAGTTGTTAACAACAAAGAAGAGTAAATGGGATTGATCAGCAGTCAATCCCAAATGATTTTGAATCAACTGGGCAACTTCCTGTGCCAGCCCAGGGACTGAAATCCAAATATGTGTGACAGACACTGGATGGGAAAGTGTGACCATTCAAATCACCATCTAGGCATGATAGTACAGTCTCCTTCAGTGGACATCTCCAAGTACCAGAGAGAGCTATGAAGAGCTGTTAGCTCATGATGATCCTGCTCTGGGTGGGATTTTCAAGGTGATTGCTCTCTGTAACCTCCCTTGCGTTTCCAGGAGAAGAAGCCATCTGCCACTCCCCTGAGTCAACCCAGAATTAACAGCAATCTTCTGTGCTCTGCCACACTGCTCCAAACAGAGCTTTCAAGTTAAGAACCCTGTTTTGTTAACATATATGCAAATCTAGAAAGCCTCCATAAGAATCACTACAAGTTTTTCAAATAAATATGGAGGCATGTATATGTAATTGTCCGTAAGATTCAGTGCACGTTTTTTTCATATAAATATGGCATTAGCACATAGCACAAGAGATAGAGAAGCTGAAAAAAAAAAAGCAGAATCATAGGAACATAGAATGGTTTGAGTTGGAAGGGACCTTAAAGACCACCTGATTCCAACCCCCAGCCCTGGGCAGGGCCACCTCCCACCAGACCAGGTTGCCCAAAGCCCCATCCAGCCTGGCCTTGAGCACCTCCAGGGATGGGGCATCCACAGCTTCTCTGGGCAGCCTGTACCAGTGCCTCATCACCTTCAGAGTAAAAAAAATCATCCTTATATCCAATCTAAATCTACCTTTTTTTTTGATTTAAAACCATTACAACTTGTCCTATCACTACACATCCTGACAAAGAGTCCCTCCCCAGCTTTCCTGTAGGCCCCCTTTAGGTACTGGAAGGGCTTCTGTAAAGTCTGCCCAGAGCCTTCTCTTCTCCAGGATGAACAACCCCATCTCCCTCTGCCTGTCTTCAAAGGAGAGCTGCTCCAGACCTCTGATCATCCTCAATGCCCTTCTCTGAACTCACTCTAATACGTCCATGTCTTCCTTGTGCTGAGGTCACCAGAGCTGAACGTAGTAATTGTTGAAGGACAGTGCATCTACAGGAGCTTTGATACTGTCTTCTAGGGTTAGGAATAGATATGGAGGGTACAGGCTAAAAGAAAGCAGATTCAGAGACAAAGAAACACCTAAAAGCAACAAAGTGATGTAAGAAAGCAAAAGGTAAAACTTTACTCTTCAAATACTTGCACAGGTTGCCCAGAGGGGTGATGAAGTCTCTGTCTTTGAAAACACTCAAAACTGAACTGAACACTACCCTGAGCAGCCTGCTGTAGATGACCCTTCTCTGAGCAGGGGCATTGCACTAGACAGTCTCCAGAGGTGCCTTCCAACCTGTACCACTTTGTGATTCTGTGTAAAAATCACATTATATTATCACAGGCCAAGGTGGAGAGGTAGTAGGCACCAGCTTCATTCTGAAGCATTATATATATTTTAGAGGACGCCGAAACAATTAAGGAGCTGTGCAAATGCTTTATTACGGAATGTGACTATGCAGTTTTCATAGCAACTCAAGATCCTGAAGGCACTCATAGGGTCTCCTGTCCCTCATCATCCATGTCCTCCTTGTGCTGGGGGCCCCAGAGCTGAACGCAGTGCTCCAGGTGGGGTCTCAGGAGAGCAGAGCAGAGGGGGACAATCACCTCCCCAGCCCTGCTGGCCACGCTGCTTTTGGTGCAGCCAGGATACGGTTGGCTTTCTGGGCTGCAAGCACACAGTGCTGCCTCATGGTGAGCTTCTCGTCAACCACCACCCCCAGGTCCTTCTCCTCTGGGCTGCTCCCAATCCATTCTCTGCCCAAGCTCTCTTTATCCTTGGCATTGCCCCAGCTCGGATGCAGGACCTCGCACTTTGCCTTGTGGAACCCCATGATGTTCACACAGGCCCACCCCTCCTGCCTGTCCAGCTCCCTCTGGATGGCATGCCTTCCCTACAGCGTGTCATCCCTTCCCACACAGCTCGGTGGCATTGGCAAACTAGCCGAGGGTGCACTTGATCCCACTGTCCATGTCAATAAAAAAGACATTAAACAGAAGAAAGGAGTGAAAGCAAACCAGCCCAAAACTGACACTGGAGACCTTGACCCCATTCACCCCAAAACTTACAAAAAAATCTGTATTTCTCCTCACTCACTTTACTCAGATGAAAAAGGCAAGTACTGTCCCCCTGCCCTCCTCCCCCTGCTTCTTTCTTTTTCTTTTCTTGGTAGTCTCAGAGACTTCCTTCTTTAGTCAGCCACCCTTGCTGTGAGTTTCTTTAAATTGTAATTGGATTGTCTCCCAGATTCTGGGAGATCCTTTTGTCAGAGGAATTCCTGGGGATATAGCCCCTGTTTCATGAAACTGGGAGTTGCTGAATTAAAAAAAAAGGACTGACTAAAGATATAACTTTTTGCTCATTGTGAAAACTCTGTTTAACAGCAACTATTTTTAAGGGAACCCTATAACAAAATATGCATGTTTGTACACTCACACTCCAATATTTTCTGTTCAGTCAAATCAGACTGAATTCATGGGTACGATAATCTGCATTTATCTCACTTGGAATTTGAACCTTAGCCTGCATGCTTGCTGCTGTTGACCTTAGAGATCCCAAATATATAGGCACAATTTGAACTAATTTCTCCAAAGCACTCTGTCTGAGTGTACACATGGCTCTCAGTCACAGGCAAAAGCACTATATGCAGTGTAATTGTGCGGAGAACTGAAATGAAAAAGTTCCAAATTCAGAAGAGAAAAACATGTATTATTATAAAACGTGAGGGCAAGATGATATTATATACAAATTAAGAGACAGTATGTGTATTGCTAAAAAGATAATTGTAAATTTAAAGGTGAAGAAGTGTTCTGTGTAAGAAAACCAGTAGCCTTTATGTAATAGCACGTAATTAAAATCCGTAATTGACAAAGTTATACATATGAGTCATGTAAGGTTTGTTAAACAACTTTGTTATTTTTTACTGCAGCTGCAGCATCAAAATAGTCTTATTAAAAGTTTTCTTTAAGATTATTTACCCCACAGAAAACAAAAAATAGGATCAATGCAGCTACCTACAACTGGAATAGCTTAGCTTCCTTCAGATCAGTTCTGACTTCAATTTTCACCAAAGTGCACAGTCTTACATGCCTGAAATACATCAGAGCCGCCAAAGCCTGGCCGAATGTCTTACATAATGTTGCTTATAAAAGTCAGCTAGAAATTTAGAGTCATTTAATCCCAGAAATGCCTACTGGTGATGTCTGAGAAGTACATGTATGCTGAGAAAATGGCTACTAAATTGGGAAAAAAAAATAAATCCCTGTATGGTTGTTTTATTTGGGTGGGCAGCTGAGCTCCACCACAGCGACTCTCTCTCTCCCTCTCCTCAAAAGGAAAGGGGAGAAAATACAGTGCAAAGGGTTGAGATACAGATGCTCAACAATTATTGTGGTGGGCAAAACAGACTAAGAGTAGGGAGATAGTAAAATGTGTCACCTATTACTAGCAAGCTAGAGAAAGTAAGGAAAACAAAACCTCCTTCCCTCCATCCACCCTCCTACCCCTGAGCAGTGCAGGGGAAGGGTGAAATGGGGGTTGTGGTCAGTCTGTAGCACTTCGTCTCCACCACTCCTTCTCGGTCCTTCTCTGCCCCTGCTCCACGTGGGCTCCTCTCCACGGGCTGCAGCTCCGGCCCGGGGCCTGCTCCTGCGGGGGCTCTCCATGGGCCGCAGCCTCCTCCAGGCCACATCCACCTGCTCCACCGGGGGCTCCTCCACCCATGGGGGGGCTGCAGCGTGGAGATCTGCTCCATGTGGGACCCATGGGCTGCAGGGGGACAGCCTGCTCCACCAGGGGCCTCTCCCTGCACAGCCCGCAGGGGAACTGCTGCTGCCTGCCTGCAGCACCTCCTGCCCTCCTGCGGCACTCACCTGGGGGCTGCAGGGCTGCTTCCCACTCCTCTCTCTCTCCCTGTGAAGTAGCCATTCTTGTTATTTTCCCCCCTTCCTTAAATCTGCTCTCACAGAGCTGCAAACAATATAGTATATTGGCTTGGCTCTGGCTAGCAGCGGGTCCTTGTCTAACATGGGGCAGGTTCTGGATTTTTTTTGCAGAAGCCATCCCTATGGTCCCCCACTACCAAAACCTTGCCCTGTAAACCTACTACACCCTTAAAATTAGGCTTATTTATTTAACAAAACAAAGATAATATAAAATGTTACATTTCCGCTTGGAGGTTTTTCTCAGATAGACACTGTGGATGTTAATTGCACATAGTTTTACAAAGAATCAATTTCCTCTATCTTATTTTGACACTTTGAATCTTTTAATGACATGTTTAAGACAAAGAAAGGGTCAGGATCCAGGAAGTGTACTTATCCCTACTGTGTCAGCAATGTACACACTGGGAGCAGAAGTATCTTCCTGCTGTCTCCCTGGCCTTTAGTGTGGCCATTTTCCTTTAAAACCTTACTTTTCACACAGTGTTTAAACAAAGTCTGACTGAGTTTGCCTACATTATTTTTTTCTGAAGTGCTGCTGTGATCTGGTGACCAAAGATGCATCTAAAGCAATAATGTAAGCCATCCAAAGTAGCCCAATTTTTGTCAGATCTTTCACAAAAACTGCACAGGTGCTGGTTGTGCCCCATACCAGCACAGTGGATCTGCAAAGCTGAACACCTGGTGCTAAGCCACAGAAGCTTTATTTTATTTTATTTTATTTTATTTTATTTTATTTTATTTTATTTTATTTTATTTTATTTTATTTTATTTTATTTTATTTTATTATTTTATTTTATTTTTTATTTATACATTGGCTTTCCTCTTTCCTTCACGCATTTTTCTAGTTTTGTCAGAGAATGTCTCCAGGCAAGCTCACAGGGTCTTCTTCCCCCGTCCTCCAGAGGGGAAGGCTTCCCAAATTCATTGCAAACAAGAGGTTCGCCAGCTGAGGGGGTTAATGTATGAGAGCACTGATCATCTGGTAGTGAAGCAGAATGTCACTTTCTGACAACCTTGTTTAATGCTTTACACTTTCAGTGTTTCATATGATCTTTTCAGTCTGCCTCCTTTTAGTATTGCCATTAATATTTAATTATAATTAAATGTGCTGCATTATAAATAATTTAATACATTATTTATACATAGATGAATATTTTAAAACAGGCTTTCTAGATGGAAAAGGCTATGGATTAATGTGTGTGGGAGTGTATATGGCAGTTTTTCTCTTCCGTTCCAAAATTTTGAACCTGTCAGCTAGTTTTAAGCCAAGTTTACACATGGCGGAGGTCTCAAGCAAGGATTGCTTTTAAGTTTTGATTAAATGGTTATCTCAGTTAGATGGAGGCAAAAGACTCATGTTTGAATCACCACCCAGCCCTTGATTAGACACCAGAAACTTACTCAAAAGATTTATACTCAATTGCTGCCCTTTGTCAGCCATGGAACAAACTTTTTTGTATACTGGAATCCTTCTGCATATACCAGCATCAGTGTGGTACACATAATTTCCCTGAAATTTCTTCAGGTCTTTAGTCTTCCTCAACACCTTTTGCTCTTGCCTCTCTCTCTTTTTTTTTTTTTTTTTTTTTTTTTCCCTAGTAATTCCCTTTCTCTCCATCTTAAGTAAAAATTATATATCTGGCAGCTGATCAATGTTTCACTGAAATCCAGACAAGGGAATACTAGCACATTTCTTTTGTTTATAAAATAAGTGATTAGTGAATGTCACCAATTCAGTTAGACATGAACTATCTCTGATAAAAGCACAAATTCTGTATTGTTTCTTCTTCCACTTTAGAAGTGCTCTTTTCTTTACTGTGCTCTAGGGCTTGTTTACTATTGGTTTGACTGCAGTCAAGATGATAGCCTGGGTGCTTTCTATTTCCCACATGTAACATTGAGTTCATGTTGGGGTTTAACACTGGTAGGCTGCTATGTTACCACCTAGCCTCTCTCTCACTCCCCCTCCTTAGCAGGATGAGGGGGAGAAAATGAGATGGAGGAAAAAAAGCAAGTGGGTATGAGATAGGAGGTGTTTGATGGAAAGAAAGGAAAGGCCATGGAGAAAACAATTATTCCCTGCTTCCATTAGCAAGCAGTGCCCAGCCACCTCCAGGGAGGTAGGGCCTTGGTATGTGCAGCAGTGCTCGGGAAGTGAAAGGCTTCATAATGAGAGTTCACCTGCTCCTTCTTCCCCTTCCCCGGCTTCTGGTGCTGAGCCTGAGCGGGTTTGGGATGTCCTCTGGTCAGGCTGGGTCAGCTGTCCTGGCTGTGTCCCCTCACCTCTTGCCCACACCAGTCTGCAGATCTTTGGGGAAGCTGGAGAACCAACCCTGATACTGTGCCATGCTGCTTGGCCCTGGCTGAAACACTGGTGTGATACCAGTCTGGGTCTGGCTTCAGGTGCACAGCTCAGTGCTGTATGGGCTGCTCGGGGACAGGCAACTCCATCCCAGCCAGACCCAGTTCAACCTCTCAGCAGAGTTCCTGAGTGATAAGATTATTGAAGAGGTTCTTTCAGAAGCCTGGAAAGGAGTCAGCAGGGTTTCTGATGCTCAGACACAACCCCCTGAAGAAACAATGGACCTCTAAGGCAAGAAAACTTATAAAAAGTTTCTTCCAGATTAGCCTGGAGGTCTGTCAGTTGGTTATCTTCTTCCCAACAGTGGCTGCAGACACTTCAGACACTTGCTGAAAGAAACAGAAGTGTGGAAAGATCCTTCTTCCAGGATACCATCCCAGTTTGTGCCAAAAGTATCCACTATGGATATTATTATTATTATTATTATTATTATTATTATTATTATTATTATTATTATTATTATTATTATTATTATTTTAACTTTGAGGATATTTGGCAGTTATGTGAATTGTCAGCCAGCTCCCATTTACAGAGATGTATTTCTGTACCATGCTTTCTCCTGACCGTATCTCAGAGTTCTTGAAACATTCATTTGAACCTGAAACTCGGCTGTACACTGTGTAGAATTGTTTAATTTCATTTTTTTGATTATCGTCATTCCCCATGAATACAAGTTCACTAGTGTTACATTTCTGCATCGTTCCATTTCAGCTGTTTCTATCCACACAAGCAGCTCTTGAAAAATGCAAATTGTTTAAGAAGAGCACAGACCCTTCTCTCCATCACTCCATCTCCCTTCTCACCCCGAAACCAGCCATGTCATTACTCCCAAATACAGAATACAAATACAGAGAATAGGTGAGTCACCACTGCCAAATACCGATTGTGAGAAATACATGGCATCTTAACTTGCAGAGAGCACTTTGGTTTCACCAGTTAAAGCAGGTGCCTTTCATTGCCATAGTGGGTGATGCAAACTACCACTTCCCACAGACCTGGTGGTATGAGATGTCCTGTCTGGAATCTGCTTGAATAAATAGATGTGGCTATATATCCACTATATATATGGATATATAAATAGATGTGGCTCCACCTAGACCTTCAGCTGGCAGCGAGAAACTGTCACTGTGAGGACAGAACTGTTACTGTCCTAAGGTGGATGCCTAAAAGCTGACCATGTTTTGGTCTCTAAAATATCCATTTCTCTCCCTAAAAAGAAGCATGAATGACTGTATCTGAATTAGGATACGGGTTAGATCTGACAAGCCTAATTCTAATTAAACCTGTATGTGTCAAATCATTTTCTGCATCTGTCCTGGTACTTCACTCATACAAACAACATTAGAATGCTGGTTCTATATTTGCAGTCTTGCATAACAGCCTTTGTGTTTTCACCTTATCACTTCCTGAGGACCTGAGCTGAGATAAGCCAGAGGACTCCCGGTGATGGAGAATATGCAGAACAGTTTTCAGCAGCACTGCAGCTGACCAGAACACTGGAATGGGGCTTCAGAGATACCTGCTCTGTGAAAGACTTTTCTGTAACTCCAGCCTCAGCTGAGTTTGTGCCACTTGCCCCAGTTTTGTCTGCCTACGCCAGCATACAGGCTCTCTGGCTTGATGACTGTGCAACACCAGCCGTAGTGAAAACCCGGTGTCTGCTGACAGTAACAAATGACCAGTCTCCTTTTTAAGATAGTTGCTTTTAGCCATCCAGTGTTCCTATTTCCGCTGATGTTATTTCTCTCAGTTACAGTCCTTTCTCTTCTGTGGTATGTGCACCTATCAGGCAAACTGCTATCCACAGAAGCTTGGATATTTGTATCTTTGTAATGCACCTCATGATTATCCATTGAGAGTAGTGCAGCAAAGCTGAATGAGGATCCCTTGATGTTGTTGGTTTTGTCTGTGAGACAAAGTCTCTCAAACTCTGTTCCCCGTGATAAATATGCTCCCAGGTGTCTGTCTACAAAAATGCAGGTATACTCAATAAGGGGAGTAAGATATGCATGTGTTTTATATATATTTAAATAGGTGAGCATTTCCTGGGCCATCTGGCAGGACTTTCTGTTTAAATCCTGTTAAAAAAATCATTTCATTTTTAAAATATTATGCTATAATGAATGTTTAATATATAACCTTTATAAAATAGTAATATATTAACCCTCTACAAGTCTGTCCTTGTAGAAACTTCATGTGTGAATCAAAATTTATTATCTCCTCTTCAGCGTAACAACAGCCAAGTGAGGCCTAAAATTACCATTGCTTGACTAGGATGTGATTGAACTGCAGAAGGAACTCTGAAGGCCTGAAGGTGAGGCAGACCTTGCTGATACAGATTTATAACAGTGTTCCCAATTTACTCTCTTGCCTCTCAAAGTCTATCTGCATAACCAGTGTTCAAGATGGAGTGCGTTCACTCACACCCTGATCTGATACGTCTCTTCTGGGAAGCAGTATTTGATTGGTACAAGAATGAACCAAATGTGGCGTTGTATCCTCTGGAGGGCTTCTCTGCTCTTCCTCCCTCTCTGCATGTGCAGTGGAGGGCTGCAGAAGCAGAGTGGTTCTGTCTCTGTTGTGGCATGGAGCCAGCTGTTCCAGGCTTGACCTGACAGTAAGAGAAAAAGCTTTTTTCCATACTGCCTCTGAAGTACCATCACCTGATAAGCGTGGTTTGTAGCTGTTTTCTTTACTGAGTGCTTGATTGCAAAGTTTCCCTTTCATGGTTCTGAGGGAGCATTGTAAAGTGTTCAAAGGTCTCCTGAGCATCAGCTTTTGTGGGTTAATTGGATAAAGCTCTTTCTGCCTGGACAAGAACACCTCTGGGCAGAGCTGGAAAATGACGGGCATGGATTCATTCAATGACAGCTGAAATCATTTGCATTTCAGTTCAGAGGAATGCAAGGTTCCTCTCCCCACTCTCAAAAAAGTTGAGGGCAATCAGTGTGTGGTGGGAAATTATGTATTGTAATGTGAGTAGTTCTTGTGGGATAATTGCTTTATATATACCAGAGGCCTGAGCCTGGGGGCTGTTTTTTTTTGAATGCTGGATTCAAAGCTGGGACAACCTCTGCAAGCTGAAGGTAACAGGATGTATGTGTGCACTCAATTCAGTCTTCAGCATATGGTCACTACATCTGCAGTGTGATCCTGTGGTACGCTCAGGATACTATTTTACTATTTTACTGTGTTCAGACACTTGATAAGAAATGGTACAGTCCCAGTATAGATAAATAGACTGTGACAGTGTTAGGACAGACAAGACACAGCATAGAGAAGTGACTGCTCAATGTACTGTTTTGGCTGTGTAGAGGGGTGTGTGCTCTGGCCTCTGGACCTCCAGGTGATGGTAATTCTCCTTTCCATGTGCATCTCTGGAGATTGACTGTACCTATTCTCTGCTCTGTTATACCTCTACCTTGTTTTTTTTCTGTTGACTGTAGTTTATGCAAGTGCTGTTTCAGGATGAAAGCCCAGTTTAAGGACTATGGAAGTAGATCTTCAGGGAAAACTTGAAAAGACACTTTATTTGGATATAGACTGGCAAGATGCAGGGGTATGTTCTGGATCCTTGGAGCAAGCAACATTATGCAGCAGTATTCTTCAGGAAAGGTCCAGGCAAGAAAATATCTTGTGTCAGGCATAGCACAAATGGGTCAGGAATAAGGTTGTAAGTGTCCTTTGACTGCAGGCACACAGCTGTGGCTCTCCCACAGAAACAGAAGTAGTGATGCAGAGGAGGTACGGAAGAGGAGGCTGTGGAGAGGTGATATTGGGAAGAGCACTATTAGGTTAAGTAAAGAGATCTGCAGCAATATTCTTACCAGAGGAAAGCGAGGACAGTCAATCCCAAACAGCATGCTCTTCTACACCACTCTTGATGTTAGTGCACTTTCAACTCTTCCCATTTGTTTCACAAGCTCAGTCCTTTGGTCAGAGTGTCAGGATCTGTCCCAGAATTGATCTTTCCAAAGTGCTCTTACTCTAGGCTTTTATCTCCTTGCATCTGTAGGGCAGCGGCTGATCCTACATACTGTGCATTTCCTGTGACTATTCCAAAGATTGCTTCCTCCTCTCTTCTGTATCTGCTGTTATCCCCCAGAGCACTGGGACAGAACAGGGTCCATGTGAAGAAACAAGCACAATGGAAGCTGACACTGCAGTTGTGAGCAGGCTGTATGTAAAGGAAGTATTCCTTCAGTGAACAGATGGACAAGTCACAAATAATAAACCATGATTCTTAGATAACCCCTGTCAAGTTTTCCAAGCAGACTGTTTGGAATCCAGCTTGGTACCTGTATATGGATTATATGAAGAAACATCTTGCAAAATCACAAATGTGAGTTTTGTCTGTGGTTTTTAAAATCCCACATCTCTAAAGAAGTAAGGGGTCATCTGTGGGACAAGACAACACCATGGTGAAAATTTTCTCCCTTTTCTTCTTGTGCTGAAAATACTTTTGTGACGATAGCACAAAATTTTGAAGATGGTGACAATTCATCCTGTAAGTCTCTATCCCCCTACATTTTTTTCAATTCCTCACCTTATCTCCAGCTACAGACAAAACTGATTCTCTGACACAGGTATTTCCTGAGACATACAGGTATTTTTGTACTGATGCAAGGCAGTATTTCAGCTTGAGTAATGAGAAGTGGCAGGAACATCTTGTCCTGATAAGTGTTTTCATGTTTCTTTCCCACTCTACATTCTACAAAACAGTACGATCAAGTGAGTAAACCTCTTGCTTGTGCCCTGGAATAACATGAAAGCCCTGCTGCATACGTTGTTTTTATTTGTCCTGCAGGGTATCTGGAGCATCCCTTTCTCCACTTTTCATTTGTGCATGAAGCATTTCCGATGTAATGATTAATCAAGAACTGTCCAATAAATCTTGAAAATATTAAAAATGAATGTTGGCACGTAACTAGGAGAAGAATACGAAAGGGTAGGTTATTGCCGTTTGTTACAATTTCAATCCATTCTCCTCAGATACGAATACACACACACACAAACATAGACATATATACACACAAAGAGTTTAATATGGCTTCTCTGAAGTGTCTTCGCCAGTCAAATATCACTGCCAGCCTTGTAATGCTCTTTATCGCTGGACGAAGGGGGTAGGATGTGTAAGTAGTAAAGTGGGTACTTTATTGCTGCTTTAGAGCTTGCTCCTGGGATGTGGCAGTATACTCAGAGAGCTGCACGCTTCCATTGCTTTGACATCTATGCCTCACTCCAGGCTTCTCTGCAGGCTGGAGTAAAGGAGACTGCATGCCTGTGAGAAATTGGCATTGCTGCAGGGTGTCAGGGGCCCTGTGCTGAGCAGCCCACCCAACAAAAAGGGAAAAGCTGCTTGCCATAACACCCCACAGCCTCAGTGGGACAGGGGCATGGCACACTCATGTTGGTCATGTCATCTCTCAGGGACTCATAGAATCATGGAGTGGTTTGGGTTGGAAGGGACTTTAAAGATCATCTAATTCCACCCCCCTGCCATGGGCAGGGACACCTCCCACTACACCAGGTTGCCCAAAGCCCTGGTCTCGAACACTTCCAAGGATGGGGCACCCACAGCTTCTCTGAGCAGCCTGTATACTGCAGGTCACCTCAGAATAGCTTCTTACTTTTGTTTGGAAACAACAGGTTTGGGGGAGGGATGGCATATCAGTGTTTTGGCACAGCTGCTACAAGAGAAAATCCTAATGTGTGGTGTCATTTATATGGCAAGGCAAGGAGTGCTGTCTGCTGCTGGCAGTTCTTACGTTTCTGTTGGTTTTCCAGCAAGTTATCGTTCATCTTTTCCACAGGGTCTGCTTGGGTTCCTTTTCAAAGAAACCTGAGCAAGTTTCTGCAGGTCAAAACTATGCCACAGTGAAAATTTTACCTGCAGCACATCTAAATTTAAATGCAAAATAAACAACAAACTACAGATAGAAAGGCTGCTACATAAGCCTTTGTGCACACACACACACACACACACACATAAACACACATACATACACACATATGGAGGTTGGGGTGAAATAGGTGCCTGAATATAGCAGGAGTTGCAGATATAACAGCATCTCTGGAACTTGGCTGATGATTAAGGTACCCAGAGACAGCCAAATTCATACCCAGGGGGATATTTATTTTTTGAAGCATGAGCCCTTGCATTTGTTTGTTTGCTTGCTTATATAACTGCTAGGATGCTGTCAGTTCTGATAGAAGGTGGTGCTGCCCAGCCATGTGAGTCTTGTGGGGGCCAGGCTGGGCACCTGGGATAGCTCCTTCTCTTTCTAAATTTTCTCCACCAAAAGCTTTCTTTGTTTTGTTTTTGCTTTGAACTTAGCTGTGATTTAGTTTGTGTCAGGGGAAATTTTCCTTTTTTAGGTGCTGGTGCATTTTACAGAGCTGTGAGGGCACTGGGTATCTTTAGATAATGCATAGCATGATCCACAATGGTGACAACTTGTATTTATTTTTTGTTTATTCTCACCATGTCATCTCAAGCAATTTCCATATTTGGCCATCCCTACTATAAGCAGAGCAAATATGTAAATATATATATATATGTATGTATATATAAAAGTGTACATAAAAGGTAACATCAGACATACATGGAAACACGGAATAAGGGGTAGAGTGATTTTACATCCATGCAAACCTTTTCTGTAGATTATTTGTACTATGTGGGAAGTGTGTGACATTACCCAGGCAGAATGATTTATCTGCCTGATTGGTCCCTCGTCATGGACTGCCTGCTTGGTTGGTTATCCAGACAGCAGTGTGATTTACTGGCACCATCACCATCAATGACTATGCGACGTTACCTCATGCTGCACCATGAGTGGCTGTGATGCTATGAGATGTGACATGAAATCTACACAACAGAAGCACACAACAACCATGGCCTAATGGGATGTGAGATGATGTAAATGTAATCTGCTGAGATTTACAGAGGGATACATGAACTATGCCATGGCAGCATTTTCCTGTAGTTTCAGTGAAAAGGAGCTAAGCTGACAAATTGGTGCAGAAGTATGCCTTTATCATGTGGGGTGAAAAACAAACCTAAAGGGTGAAATTTTGCTAATATCCTAACAAGATGTCACTGTCATTTTGGAGAAGAATTTCCATATCCCTTTGTTGGTCCCATAGTACTGTAACTGTGCTGTCTCAGGACAACTCTGCGTATGACTGTGTAGTGAGAGACATATGAAGGGTGAGTGTTCCTATGTGCAGAAAAAATCTTCTCCTAAGACCTAAGATCACTCTACAAACAGTGTGCTTTTCATGTAAATGTATCCTTGACATACTTCTGACCCAGCTCAAATGCTCTTCTGTTCTCTGCTGACAGCCTGATTGCTAAGAGTGCAGTACAGAGAGCAGGGCAAAACTAAAGTTGTTTTGTTGTTGTTGTTGTTTTTTGTTATTTTGTTTTGGCAGTCAAGTTATTACCTACCTAAGGTGTGCAGTCCATTACAGAGCCCTGGTTCTTCATTAATAGGAAGTTTTTGAAATTTATAACAGTATAGGAAGATCTGATTTCTCTTTCTCTCCTTGTCTCACCTCTGTGTGCTGGGCTGATAACTTCCCATTCACCATATGAGCATTACGGCTTTACCTGGGGTATTAGCTTACTGATTGCGACCAGTGTCAATCTATTTCCCTGTTGGAAAGTCCTACCATAGTTGCAGGAAGACTAGGAGACACAAAATCCTTCCCTCTTCTGCTACAGTGACACTGCATTGACCATTAAACTTACTTTTAACTTTATTCTTTGCTTGGGCACCTTCTGGAGGCATGGTGTAGAGATCCTACTCCCCCAACACTCTGCAGATAGTGGGGAAAAACCCTGGGATTTGTAAACATCTGCAGTAGGACAGGGGAGGCTCACATAATTGGTAGGGAGCCCTTTGGCATTCTGTATTTGACGTCTCTGGCTTTCTCCTGGCAGCAAAACAAATGGCAAGTCAAAGAACATTTCACAGTGTGCTTTGGATTCATGTAGGCAGGACTCTACTGAATTGAACGTGGGAGGGAAGGAAGATGGAGAAACTCAGCCATCTGTCAGAATTTTTAAAGTTAGATCAAGAAAGGACATTTTTATTCTCAGGGCTCTTGGGAAACTTCCCCTGGCAGCACATTTCACAGGGAGGACTCTTTCTGACAGAGCAACAGGGACTGCTAGCTACTTGGTGACATATCAGGGCAAGCAGATTGCTCTGTGCAAAGCTGAAATTCACTGCAGGGCTACCAGCAGTTAGGGAAGTGGAAGCAGAGAGGGAAAAGGAGCTCAAAGCCATTCTTGTTGTTTGTGGCTGTTACCCTGGGGTGCATCTGTAGCTGGTGCTTCCTTTCTGAAAACATCCCTTGCCCCTCTCCAGATATCTGAAAACCTATGAACAGATTTGCTGATATAAACACTGAAAATAATTGACATACTGAAAATGACTGAATCTCTCCTTGGAGACCATGAAAATAACTAAGCAGTCATATCCTCAATATTGCAAGTCCTTTTTGTGTCTCTCTCACTTTTTCCTTTTTTTTTTTTTTTTTTTTTTTTTTTCTTCTTCCTCCTCTACCAACTGGACCAACTGGAGAATAACTTTTTGCTGTTTTTAGAAAACCACCTCTAAGAAAAACATAAAATGGTGACAGAAGTATATAGTATATGTATATTGCTCTTCTGGGGCAAAGAACACCAGAGGACAGCCAGAATTGTTGCTGCATGGATAGCAGCAGGACTAGTAAGACGTACAAACCTCCTATATTTCCCCACAGCTGAAAGAAGGAGCAGAGTCCCTTGTAACACATTGCACATGGCAAATGGGTAGCACACAAGAACCTTCTGATTTTTTTTTTCCAGCTGTTATTCTCAAACATAAATCTTCTCTTTAAAGCAATGAACTTTTACTGTTCACCAGTGCCTTCAGTGACTAAGCTGTTACACTCAAAATCTTGCTTGTGGTCAAGGAGGACACACACCCATCTTATTTGTTACTAAAGCCATGAACATATTGCTAGCGTAACTGAAATATTAACATCTATTCAGTACTAACCCAAATGTAATTGATACAGAAATGAAGGAATAGCCATGCAGTTAGAGAACTTCTGTGAAAGTGTTACACTCACCCTTCTAGTGCTGCTCTGTATTGTAGGGACAGTGGTTGCATGCTGGTGGTGTTAGCATGGGGATGTGATGCTGTTAGCATCTCAAAGATCTTCTTGGGATCACTTTTATGTCTTTGCTGACATGGTTTTCTCTTGCTTCACTGCTCCATGGAGCTCCATGTTGCATGTAAATGCGCGACACAGGGCGCCACCTCAATATGTTACTTCTTTGTTCTCTTCATTGTCCCTAAGCACAGTTTTGGCCAGCCCCAGATCTACACTTGAACTGACCCTGCACAAGTTATTTATTGTTATGGGGTACCAATCCTCTGCCTATCTCTACCCTCCTATGCTCTGGCAGGCTGCATCATTGTCTCCTCTACCGAAGGCCTCTGTTGTCCTACCAGGCCTGTGGGCCTGCACCTCGTCTCCATGTTAGTGTTGTGCGTATCTCATTCCACACAGAGCACCTGCTTCTTGGGTTTGTATGTAGTTGTACAACACAGAGAGAAACAAATATAAAGAACCATAGCCACAGACACCTGATCAGTTGGAGCAATTGCTGTCAGAGCTACAGGCAGCAAATCAAAGCCACAGGCAGGCCAAGGAGAGCTCAGAGAGGGCAAATGGGCAAGCGCCACCAGTCCAGGGGGCTTGGAAATTCTGTGCAAAGCTCAAGGTCTGTCACTTAGAGTGGCAGTGCTGGATCACAGGGACACACTATTAAGGAAGCAGCAAGTAATTAGTGATTAGCGATTAGTAAGTGAAAGTAAACAGCCAGAAGGGGAAGCTCCCATTCATGGTCCCTTCTTAGAAATGTCTGGATGGTCCTAAATGCAGGCTGAGAAGATTTCTGTGTGAGGAGCTCTGTGGAGAGACATGGAAACACGAAAGACCTCTGTTCAGACCTTAACAACACATCAGGTCTCCTGTGCACCTTTCATCCATCACTTGAAAACTTGAAAAAACATAGAAATGGGAAACATCATAAAGGAGAGTATGAGTTTTAAAGATGATGCTGATTAATAGATACTGTGAAGACACTCGCATCACAAGTAAATCAATAAAGTCAGCAAACCCATGATCACTGGGGAATAAGTCAAGAAAGTGGACTGCTAATTTGGAATGGAATGAGAATGTTAAAAGGAAGAACATGACAAGGAGGAGATAAAAGGTATATAAGGAGAAACAAATGTTGTGCTTGCTGTTCATGGGAGCTGCTGGGCAGCTCTGAGCCAAATTAGCACGGCAAAACAGTAAAATCTTCTGTGCTCTGACTTTATGTGTGTCTGATTTGCTTTTGTGTTCAGGGAAAACCTTGAGGTGCTTTCTTAACACTGGAAGCTCCTAGAGGGGACTTCCTAAGCCTTGGAAGTTGAGCTCAGTAGGAATAAATGGTGACCTGAAAGTCAGTTTTCAGGTTCCACAGCAGACAACACCATGTTTATGTTTGCATTTGCATCACACAAAAGGTTTCCATGGGAGTGATCCCATAATACTGTAAATCAAAGTTGGTGAAAATCTGCATGTGTTGCTGGGATCACAGTTCTGTTAGGTTGCAAATGCACTCACCTGATACCTTTTGTCTTCCCTTAAGGCTGAGTCCTGCTACAGTTACTCTCAGAGGGTTCACAGAGGGTTGGAAGACAAATCAAGGTGCATTTATCCATAACCAGACAATCTCAGCATGTGTTAGTGATGTTGCCATGTTGATTGAAGGGATTATTTGAACAACTTTGGAGTACAGTCAAGGGCAAATGTAATTAGTTTGTCTTCAAGATCTCACCTATTGAAAATATCATTACTCACAGCAAATGGTCTTAGTTCTGTGGTTCAGGACAATCACAACTGTAAGATAGAAAACACCATGTGCATTTGATTTAAGCAATCTCGAAGTCTTACTGTGATTTCTTTGGTCTCTTTGTGATTGAACAGGTTGCTAAGTGTGTCTTTGGCTTTAATTTTCAGATAAAGATGATGCAGCTTTCATTCTAAGGAAAATATCTGCCCCTGTGATGGACAGTAGTCTGTTTTTGTCCTTTTACAGATGTTACAGAATTGCTTACAGGCCTTCCTGTGCTGAGATTGGTTTGGTGTGTTTATGTGGCAACAGAAACATTGCATATTTTTTCCCCCTGTGTATTTCCTGCAGGTCTCTGCATTGTGCATATTGCAGGGTGAGACAAGGTTTTCCTTCAGGACATGACAGTACTGAAACCCACAGTCCTGACTGATGGGCCCACTCAGAGCCTGTTGATGTGGGTCTTACCCAGTAATGTGCACTGGCTGTACTTCCACATCAACAAGCTGTGCCTGATGATGCCTTTCAAATGGCAGAACTAGCTGTCACATAGGAAGTATAGCAGGGCATCATGGCAGTCCTCTGAAGTGCTAAGCAAGTCCTGCTGAGGGACACTATTTGTGGTTTTTGACAGACAAACTATTGCCCAGGGGCATTTGGATGAAAAACTAAAAGGGGATGTCGCCAACCGAACTCAGTGGTGAGGGTAAAGAGCTTGATTTTTCACTACAGGATGAGGAGCCCTTGATCCAGCGTCACCCATCTCACTGGCAGCTTGGCAGCTTGTCTCTGGGCACTTTTTTTTTCTTTTTTTTTTTTAAATTATTTTTTTCATGTGTTGCATCTGCCTTGTTGGAGGAATAGACACTGAACTGGAATTTGCTGTGCATGGAAAAGGTGGATCTGGTAAAGAGAATGACCATGGGGATACATTTTTCTGTCTGGTTCAATGAGGTTCTGGCACTCACCAGGTGTTGTTCTCTTGTGCTGCAGTCCTGTCAGACAGGTGTTTCACAATCCTCAGAGCACCATTTGGGAGAAGCAAGACCACTACCAAGAAGTATGCCTGCATAGTCTGCTGGAAGGGGAGTAGATGTGTTTGCCACTGGCTTCACACAGCCAGCATCAGCCATGCTGACCTTACTGCTCCCTCATCAGACTACATCAGAGCACAAGCTTTAACAAGTCCATTCCCTGCCTGCCTCTACCTATGTGCAGGACACAGTCCCAGAGACTTGCAGTGGGTCCTGATGGGTTTGTTGCCTGTCAACATTTCATGTTGCTGATTTGCCTAAATCTTGTTGATGCTGGGTGCACTTCCTAGGTGGCAGGGTTTGTGTCTGTGAGCACAGAAATTACCCTACCCTCCACCTCCTCTTGTCACTCAGTGGTCTTCCTTTGTTGGAAATGTGTTTGTGGAGCATCAGTGTGTGCAGGCTAAATTTATTCAGAAAGGGCTTTACTGGGGAAAAGGATAGCTTTCCCCATCTGAGTTTTGAAGTTGACCTAGGTGGAAAAAACAAAATCAAAACAAAATGAAACAAAACAAAACAACAACAACAAAAAACAAACTGTAGTGCTTCTCACCTCCATTTACCTTGTAAAACCACAAAATCCCTCCCCATGATGCACACACTGCCCAAAACACAAATTAACGAGTATCTTTTCCATTCTGCTTAGCTACTCCTTGATGACATATTTATCTGCTCATTCTGCTTGTTGCAAGCTCTCTTTTCTATTTGCTCAGACCCGAGACCATCAAAGACATTTTAATTGTTAGATAACAGCTCCTTTTTCAGTTCTGCAGTACTGGTGGGAAAATAAAAATAAAGGCAGTGCATCACTGTTAAAAACATCCTGGATTCTTTAGGAATATATGCTTTTGTTTCTATTTTTGCTGGGATGCAACAGGGAACAAAAGTGCCAGAAGACAGTTGTCTTCTGCACCTGACTTGGATTAATGAAATTTTACCAGGTGGAATTGAAGTGGTCAATGACACTCTACCAAATGATTTGGCAGTCTGTTATTAGCATGAGGCAGGCAGAAAAAGGGTTCAGAATAAGCAGGACACATACTGGTGTTCTGGCCCATTAGTTTGTCCAGCTTTTTGTTAAATACAAAATACCAACAAACAATTTTTTCATCTGATCTCTCTCTGTCTCTGTCTGTCTTTTTTTTTTTTTTTTTCTGCATTCGGGTATCCTTACATTGTACTGTATAGAAAAGACTTTAGGAGGATATGTTCGGCTTACCTTTCAGATGCTGTTTTAAGTCACCCAAGTGCATTTCTTTATACTTTGTTATCACTTGTAAGAATAGAGAAGGGTTACCAAGTGAGAGACATTATTCTGAAGAGACAAAATACACTTTCGTGGCATTCATGGCAGCCATATTGCAGATTCACTCTATTAAGTTAAATTGTTTTACATTTTATGTTCTGAAAAACATTTTTTAAGACTAAGATATTTTTTGATCTAAACTTGGATTTTTTATTTTTTTTTTCTAATGTAGTGTAAAAGAAAGAAATAAACCTCTTCAGCAGTCAGTTCCCTTCTGTGTAATTCCAGCAGTATTAAAACAATCAATTCTCTCCTGATTCTATTCAGGGTTGACATGTAGCTGCCAGGGGAAAAAAAAAATTGTTTAAGATATTATGGTGTTAAATTTTCTTTTTAAAACATGTACACAAAGAATGTATAACACAATTAACCCTCTCAAATCATTACCCTGTTTTAACTTGACAGCGTTTTTCAAAATCAAGTGTCTTGGGTATAGCTCCTGTCCAGTTTAACTCATGGGTGGTCATCTACAGAAACAGGTAACTCAGCTCAGGCTCTTCATTTCAGAACAGTTACAATTAAATTTCAGTGTAGTTCTCCCACCCGGGGCAGAGCAGGTGAGGTGACTGCTCATACCAGACCAACTTCTAAAATTGCTGGAACTCCTTGCCTAAATATAGCATTTGGGAATTGTCTACAGATGTTAGGTACATTTTATAAAGTAGCTGCACTAATGTTAAGGCTGGTGTACCAACTGCTGCCAGTAGTGTACTTTTAAGAGATATGAATAAGAGACTTCCAGGAAGCATCTTCAAACATAGATGTTGCATTTCAAACAAAATTTTACACTCTTTGACATGGTTCTGACCCTGCCTACTGCTGTGCCACTTCCTTCTTTTAGGTCTTAAACAGAGGAGGGATGACTGATGGCTTCAGGGGCTGGATCTAACCTGATGAGTACTTTAAGTTGGTGTCCAGAAATATTCACTGGGATTCAGCCTGACTACCTTGGGACATTGAGTTATGTATAAGGTAGGCTGAGAAAACTGGCAGACTTTATTGAGACACCTGTTGTACTAAATGAACAGAATTGTATTGGTTTGACCTGGAATGTCTGAGACTGAGTGTGCTGAAGTTAGTTTTGAAGTCATCAGACTTTTCAGTAGGACCTGGTGGTGCTTTGATTTTTGGATGCGTTTCAGTCAAGACTCTGGAAACAGAAGAGCTGATTAGAAGCGTATCTGCATGCCAAGCCTCTCTGAGTAAAAGACACAGACAGTAATTACAGTGAGAAAGTCACTGTATTGACAGCAAAGAGTGGGATGGAGACATCAAGCAGTTTTGTGAGGTTATTTATTTCATCCACATGCTCAGAGGAAGCTCAAGTCTGCCAACAACATAGAGCAGAATCAGAGGTACTTTTGCCCCTTTTACATGAAGGAATTTGCTGTTGGGTCTACAGTCACAGAGACCTGTGGGAAAACCATGATCTTCTGTTGAATAACGATGGGTCTACATGGGTTTTCCGTCACTTGAACTGATCTAATATTTTACTAGTGCTTTCATTCTTATTAGCCTTTCTGTCGTTGTTTTAGTGTGTGTAGGCTTAAGTCAGGGTAGAGAACTTGAGTCTGATTGAAAGTTTTTGGAGCAGCTGGAGCATGTTTTCGGAAAATTTTACGGATTAGGGTATGTCACTATTCAGCCTTCAGTGTCCCAAGGAGCACACAAGAACATATTGTTGCATTTAATATTTCATTAAACTGTTTCAGTAAGTAACTGGGTTGCTTTCCCCATGCAGTTTGCTGACTATATGCATAACTTCTGTTAGAGAGGCTGTGCTTCATCACTGAGCTAAGCCTGCTTGACTGGATTTTAGACCCTCTCCTTTGTTTTCCTTTGGGACTTAAGTGCTGACTAATGCTTTTTGGCCACTAGGGGATGGAGCTGCTTTTTGTCTGGCTGTTTATCTGGCTGAAAGATCTGTGTGTCTGTATAAGGTCATGTGGAACTGGAGTGTCTGCTCCTTTAGGACCTTTTCAGTGCAAAACGGGTTAATGAGAAAAGGAGGAAGCCATGAACAAGAACATACAGGGACACAAACCTGACCAACAAACGGTGACTGAGGCAGTAACTGATGAGGGCATGTGGGAATGTAAGAATGCTTATTCCAGCAAGGTTATCTGATGAAGGACCTGGGATGTTAAGAAAAAGAGAACACAAACAAACAAACAAAAACATACAGAGACACAAACCTGTCGAAACAGACATGGAGACAATGACAAGAATCAAACCTCACCAGTCACACTGACTGATGGGCTATCAGGGGACTACAGGTGCCACTTCCAGGAAGACGACTGGACTTTGCAACTGATAACAGTGTTAATCAAGGGGGAGGCCCTTGACACTGGACCATGAGGGGTACAGGGGTTGGTAGATACGTACAGACCCATGGGGGATGTGCAGGGGATGAGCAATGGGGGCAGGCAGAAGAGGGCCTGGAGGGGCTGCCGGTGTGTGACAGTGCCTGGTCACCGCGGGCTGTCCCCCTTCTCCTCACGTCCTTGCTCAACGACCCCTCCATGGGCTCCCACTCGAGTCCCATGCATGTGGTGTGGACCAAATTCCAGCTGCTGGCAAGGCTGCGGTGAGCAGCACGAGGCCGGCAGCTGGAGCCTGACATGGCCGGGCCTGGGCCTGTGGTGCCTGGGATCGAGGCCCCTGGGGTCTTGGTGCCAGTCCCTGGGGCGGGGGCCCGGCACACTCTGGTCCCTGGGGTGGGAGCGCTGCCTGTCCCCACAGCAGCCACTTTTTAGTGAAACTGCTCTGTTTGTCAAAGCAGGTGTGTCTCTTTCTGATGTGGCTGGATCGAATTTTGATTGAAGTTTGGTGAGGTCAGCCTATGCCTTTCATGTCAGCTCTGTCCACGGATAGGGTTAAACGCCTTCAGTCTGGAGCTGTGTTGGACTGAAAGCAAAGTACTCGTAGAGGCAGAGGGCCTGAATTTATATGTTTTCCCATAGCTGCTGGAGAAGAAGAACATAACTGCCTGTCTACTCCCAGGTGATGCAAGCAAATGAACGCGGCTCTCTCAAGGGTGGAATGCCCCTGGCTGCACCTGACTGCTGCTGCCTGCAGAGTGCTGGAGCCTGCGACTGCCTCCCACCTTTTTCTGTAAAGCCCAGTGATACCACATGGCCACTCTGATGAAAGCCATTTATTTATTTGCTGTGCTACGCTGTCTGCAGAGACGTGCTTGTAAAAGTATCAGATATCTAAGGCAATCTGGAAAGCAGTCTTCAGGCCATGGAAGGCCCTGTTGAGCTGGTCTGACAGCACACAGAAATTTTCTGGACTTGAGAATGGTGACATTTTCCTGAAACATCTGCTGGAAGGTGCTTCTCTTCCAGTTTTCTTCTTGATTAGCCCTTTCTCTGTATCTGCTTCCTTCTATTTCTATTGGATAAAGTACAATACATAGTTTAAATATCTTTTTGGTTTAATACAAGTGAAAAATTTCCCTCTTTCAAAAGAGAAGTGAAAACAAGAGAAACATCAACACATTTAAATTGGGCTATACTACCTTGGGGACTTCATTAAGACTTCTCTTTAATTAAAGTATATTTAAAACTGTGTCATCCTTCGAGTACTCAGCATGACCTCCACCATTCTATAGGAGGGGGAGGAAAAAATTATATTTTCTCATGCCTGCTGATTCCTAAGTGTCACAGAATCACAGAATGGTTAAGATTGGAGGGGACCTCTGGAGGTCATCTGGTCCAACCTCCCAGCTCAAGCAGGGACACCAAGAGTGGGTTGCCAAGGACCATGTCCATGTCAATGTGAATAGGCTTAAATCTGTCCTCATGTCATGATGGGAACTTTATTTCCAGGTTATTTAAGATGACAGTATCTCAGATTTGTCTTCTATCACAGGTTGGAGGCAAAGAGCTGAGTGTTACTTCTGCAGGGTTACAAAGACATGAAGTACTCACTCAGATTGATAATTAACAGCATCAACAGACACACATATTTTGTCTGGCTCCTCTTACTGTGTGTTAGCATCCTTGTTCACTTATATCCACTGAACACATAAGTACTGATAAGGAACAGGAAATATTTCAAAGTGGCACTCCTGTGATTCCTACACAAGTTCCCTCACAAACACTGTGTTGCTGCTTCAGCACAAACACCTCTTTCTTTGCAATATTGCAGCCTTGAAGCACATCCAGAAGTTACTCTCTGAAGTTTTTAGCACTCAAGACTGAAAATAGCTTATTGAACAATAAATCATCAGCAAGAAAGCCACACAGTAAAGGTAGAAATGCAAAAGCTGTACTCCTAGTATATCTAAAAACAACCAATAAACCTCCAAGTAAGCTTTCTAAACTTAGGGTGGACACAGCACTTTGAAGTTTTGCCAGCAAGGTAGCTTTTGGAAGCTTACCAATGGAAGGTGACTTTTACAAAGACACCCTGACTTGCACTTAAGTGAGATCTGTGATCCTGGATGAAATTCCCTTTCTTCCCAGTGGTCATTAAACCAGACATCCCAGCAGGATTATTACCCTTTTCTGCCTGATGGAGTTCATTCACTTAGGGATAATGTCATCTGAGCACACCAATTCACAGGGTATTCCCCTCCATGTCAAGTCTGTAGCTAAACAGACAGAAGCCTGGCTGGTCTGCAGAGCTCTGTCATGGTTAGGAAATTCACTGAAGCTTTCCTAAATGCTAAAGTGTACCATCTGCATGTGTGCACCAGAAGAAGATTGTACAATAACTCTGGCAAGCCTGGGCACCTGTTGGATACGTGTTGGAGAAGAGTTATACTCTACATTCAAAATCAGTTTCATATTATTGCAATAAGGCTGGGCACAAACATGGGTCTGATACCAAGGATCTGCAAGTTGCCATATTCTCTTTCAGCTGATCATCTGTCTGTTTCAGCTACTTGTTTAGCAAGTCTGAATGATGCTCCCACTGGTTTCTTGAAGCCATCCTGCAGGATTTTAGGAAAACAAGCCTTTTGCTTCTATACTATACAGGAGACAACCAACAGCATCTGCTAGTGCAGCCTGATAGCCTTTCCCTACTAAGGCAGAAATGTTCCTGTTGTGCCCTGCCATAGTGCACAGCCACCTGCTTCCATTGCACTCATGTCAGACAGGGTGCTGAACGTGACACTGGGCCCCCTGCAAACTGCTGCTTCTGCACTGGAGGCCACCATCCGTGCACACACACTTCAAACATCTTTTCTTTTGTTCTTCTACCAGCAGTGACTGCTTCTGGCTGCATTCCTGTGTTCTCTGCAGCCCTGGACTTGCTCGTCTGGCCATCCTTCAGCATGTTGCTGTTTGGCACATTTTTCCCCATTCTTGGTGTTTATGTGCTGCAAGAAGAATAGAGAATCTTTGCGCCAGTGATTTAATAGCAGAAAAGATCTGGGTGTGTCTAGCCACTGCTCTTATTGCTGTAGGTCAGAGGGGTGAGAGTGCTATATACTGGCTCTCATAATCCCAGCTGCTATTTTCTATGACAGCTGAAGCTAGTTTTGGAACCTTTCCCCTGGAAGAGCCCTTCTGACCTCAGTCTGAGCAGAGTATGGTAAAAAACACAGGACAGGGAGGAACTGCTAAAGTCACTTGGTTCATCTCCCTTGAGCATCCTGAATCTTCATTCTTCTTGGTCTAATTGTGAAGCTATGGAAGAAAATAGAAATGACCCCTACCTGGCAGCAAGAAAATGGTCAATATTTGTTCTTGTTCTGCATCTTTACTCAACTGTTATCTTTTTTTGTTCCTTCTTCATCTCTTTTGATTGTATTTCTCTATTGCTTATGTAGAGAATGACAAACTGTCATGCTTCTTACAATTTCCTGCAAAGTCCTTGGTAATGTCTCCTTGTTTTTCATATTTCAGCCCCAGATCATAAGGTTATGCAATTCCACTGTTAAAAGTGATACATACCTTATATTACATGGCAGAATTGCTATAGTTGCTGCATTTGTTTTATCAATTTATGCAATTGTATTCCCTCTGCTTTTCACTCTAATGCAATTTTTATTTTCAGTGTCTTTTGTTCCCATGATTAAGTCAGGCAAATTGAATACCATTTTTTTGTTGGGATGTCCACACTATATAGTCCCTTAGCCACCCATTCCAAGGAAAATGGTTCACTAAAATGAATTCAGTTTATTGCCTTGCACATGTAACACTTTTAACCCTGGATGGAGTCTGTAAAACCTTCTTTCTTCTCATATTTTCCTTGTAAATTCTTTTTCCGTTGCTAGGAAAACAGCTCAGGTTGGACTTAGCTTTAAATTCATCTCTTGCACAGCAAGGAAGAATGATTATCTTCTCTAAAAATGAAATGAGAAATCTGAAATGTACAGACACACATTCTTTCATTTTCTACCTTCTTTGCCTTAGTGACCACTTCCCCGTTTGCTTGATGAGTGTCATTCCATCTGTCCTTGTCCTCTGCCCGTTTCCTAGCAAGCATTGACTAACAGTGTAATTTTTTAAGTTTAGCGTGTTATTTGCTTTTTAAACACATTATGGAAAGGTCTTACTCTTTTTCTTTCTTTCTTTTTCTTTCTTTCTTTCTTTCTTTCTTCTTTCTTTCTTTCTTTCTTTCTTTCTTTCTTTCTTTCTTTCTTTCTTTCTTTCTTTCTTTCTTTCTTTCTTTCTTTTTCTTTCTTTCTTTCTTTCTTTCTTTCTTTCTTTCTTTCTTTCTTTCTTTCTTTCTTTCTTTCTTTCTTTCTTTCTTTCTTTCTTTCTTTCTTTCTCCTTCCTTCCTTCCTTCCTTCCTTCCTTCCTTCCTTCCTTCCTTCCTTCCTTCCTTCCTTCCTTCCTTCCTTCCTTCCTTCCTTCCTTCCTTCCTTCCTTCCCTCTTTCTTTCCTTCTTCCTTGCCTTCTTTCCTTCTTTCTTTCCTTCTTTCTCTCTCTCTTTCTCTCTTTCTCTTTCTTTCTTTCTTTCTTTCTTTTCTTTCTTTCTTTCTTTCTCTTTCTTTCTTTCTTTCTTTCTTTCTTTCTTTCTTTCTTTCTTTCTTTCTTTCTTTCTTTCTTTCTTTCTTTCTTTCTTTCTTTCTTTCTTTCTTTCTTTCTTTCTTTCTTTCTTTCTTTCTTTCTTTCTTTCTTTCTTTCTTTCTTTCTTTCTTTCTTTCTTTCTTTCTTCTTTTTCTTTCTTTCCCTCCTTTACCATAGGATCTCTTCAAAGTGATGCAGGATTGCAGTATTAGGTCTGTATTGCATGTGAAATGTCATCATCCCGCCACAAGAAAATACATATACCTGTTATCACTTGAGGCTCAGCACCTTCTCTGAAGGCGTTTGTGCTGCCTGTTGCCATTTAATGAGTTTTGTGAGTCATTCTGCAGGACAAAACCCCTCAGTAAATGTGCCTAACTCATGGTAGTCTGCTTTCTATCGCAGTTGTGTAACATGTGAAAGAGCTTCCACAAATCTGCAGAGGAGACATAAGCATTCCTGGTTATATTTTTGTGGTTACTAGATAGATGACATCATGAGTTCTGTATGCTTCAGTGTTCAGAAATGCCTCTGTTTCCTGGTTAGTTGTGTTGTGTTTTATGACTATATGACCACAAGTAGTATTTCCAATATGTTTTGTGCCTGAAGTAACTTGGCCAGAGCAAGGTGATGGATGTTGCATAGTCATAATACTTCCATGGTTTTCAAGAGGAATCAAAACCAAACAATCTTGTTGACAATTTCCTGTAAAATGTTTAATTCTGTGCCCTGGTGGCAAGATACAATTTTGTTAACACACTGGCAAAATTGTTCTCTTTTCAGCTTTTCCTCAATTGCTACCCTTTATTAGAAATAAACCATCCTTTAGTGAACTTGAACAAATTGTCAGTCATTTCTGATCATTTTGAATAGTCAATGGCAGCAGAGTGAATTTCACTTTTAAATTTGAGATGGTTTGGCTGCAAATACATAACATGCACATCTGAACTAATCCAAGTTGTAGCAATTAAATTAGTTCCTTCTTTTGGCTATTCAGCTTCCTGTTCTCCAATAAAATTGCTGAAATTAATTAATATGGCACAACCATTGATGTGCCACATTTGACTATAAGAATACAATATTTCTGGAAGAGAAGATAGAAATATAAGTGTATTTTAATGAAAATTGCCATGCCATTTTATGGGGATTAAATGAAATATGATTCCTTTATTATGCAAATGGCCTGGAGTGAGGGAACATTGTGAATTACAGAAAGCTCTGTGCTATCATAATAACACCTGGTGATCTATGACAAATGGGAATAAATCATAATTAATAATCTCTAGATTTCCTAGCACTTTTTTTTTTTTTTTTTTTTTTTTTTTACAAAACATCATTAGAAAAGGAAGCAAGATAGAAGATTCTGAAGAAAACCCAGAGGACCTGTAAGACAGAAAGAAAGTCAAGTTAGAAAGAATATTGGCAATTAAAAATAACCCCATAGTACAGACTTTTCAATTATTAGCCAGCATTTACTCCTGAAGGAAAAGCCTTAATCTCTGATACTGACAATTTGAAAGGCACAAGTGATTTGTAGAACTACAGAATTATGTCATCATTTTCCCTTTCAAAAAAAAAGCTGAGAAAAATGCCAAGGAATGCAAATTACATATGCTACCCTGTTCAGTCTACTTAAATAGAACAAAAGCTGCTGGGGGACCACAAGCATGATGTCTGAAGCATGATATTTGAGAACAGGTTCAGTTTCTCACAGGAAAGACCATGTTAAACTTTCTGTGGTCTAGCTAGCAAGATATTGCCTGGCAGAAACAAGCTTGAGCTCCTATTGTAATCTTTTGGATAGTGGACAGCTGTGAAGAGATTTCTAATCACCTGGCAGAATAAATTTGTTATGCCCTGAAAATGAAGGTGAATTAGCACAAGCCTACATAAAAGCATACATTTTCCTTGATGTAGCCTACATAAAAGCATACATTTTCCTTGATGTCAGTGAGACTCAAGTGAATGTTCTAGTGGGTTGGGTAAACAGGGTTTTTGACACTTAGTGTTGTGTGTGATTATTAGTCTTTTCAACCCACTTGAATTTAGGAACCTGGAAGACAAGACGGAACAATTGTATTATGACGAGAGTACATGAACCAGGTTTGACTAACACAAACTGCTTAAGGGCTGCTGGGGCCTTAAAAGTGTGGTTGGATTCAACAACAGATATTAACAGATATTCTCAATTACATGTCACACTGTGACTTGACCTTCTAGTATTAGCTATATGATTATAATCCCATTTGCTGTAGCTGAGGACTTCATGGATTGGCCTCAGGCTCTGCTTTCTTAAAGCTCTGGCAGCCTGGGCAAAACCAGCTCTCAGGAGCTATTTTTAACACAGTTGCTTCTCTTGATGAGCTTATAAATTTATTGATAGAGTTCAATTCTTTCAGAGTCTACATATTAAAGCAAAATGAGGTTTATGTAATCAAAAATCTCAGTTGTCAAATAGATAATACTCAGGCAGCGATGAGCTCTGACCCTATTACTGCATGATACCTCACACAGACTGCATTGGGACAGTAGTCTCTGATAATTAAATTGTGGAATACAGCTTCAGGCTTGAGCAGGGCAATACACCATCTGTATTGGGCATAGCAGGGGAAACGCAAGGCAGATAGTGATGAGTGTATCACCATGGCATTTTGGAGAGATTTTTGGAGGATATGTTCCACATACTGCTGCAAATGGCTGACTTTGCTACAAACGTCATGGACTCAGTCCATGACCCTTGCTTTGAACATGTCAGACCTCTGCTTATTTGTCTGCACCGATTCCCCCTTCTCTGCAGTGTAAGTGCTGACTATTCACACCCTCTTAAAGGCCTATCAAGGTGTATTCCTCTTCATTAAATATTAAAAGATCAATGTTGGCTTCCATTTTGTCAACAGCACCAGCCTGCATAGATAATTTTTTCAGTCTAACCACCAGCTTTCTCCTTGCTGGTTTAGTACTAGGATGGAGAAAAGATGCTTTGACAGTGTCTTCAAATCTATCTCAAATATCCACTGCACAGCTCTCCTAAATGTTCACCTTTACCAAGATGCACACAAAAATTGATTTATGGATTAAGCTGTAGCTGTTTTGTAAACCATCTCTCATGACAATCTGTATTTTCTTCTGCATTACCTGACTGGCAATATGCATTGCTGTTTTGTATCACTTTATTGTAAAGTTTTGGGGACAGAATATGTTCTTTTGTTCTTTGGGATCCTGATTCAAAAATAAAAAATTCTGCAAGAGAGAACAGTAAGAACCTTCATAGCAATGAATGAGAAACTACAAAGGTGCAGGTGTTTGGTTACAACTCTAAAATTAACAAGCAATTTATTCCTAACAGGGAGGAATTAAATTTTAATGACTTACATTTTAACATATGTGGAGAAAAAAAGCTTCCAAGGAAAAATATGTGTTTTCCAGCTTCAGCTTAGATTTCTGTGTCCTGGCTGCCATCCTATTTGTGCTGGCTAAATGTTGTTCTCAGTGATGATGGAGACTCAGAAGATTAGAAAGATGTCCTGCCTGTGTGGAGTGAAACACAGCAGTAGCCAAACAGCCAAGCATTTCTTGGTGGTGTTGGATGTTCTTTGTGCCTGACACAAAATGGTTTAACGTCCCCTCTAGGCTTTTGCAGCTGATGTGTGCAATATGGCCCTAATTTGATTCAGTTACTTTCATTAATAAAAAGACACTCACAGTCTCTAAATGATAGTGTTTATTTTTTTTATTGTTGTTTGTTGTTTGTTTGCTTGCTTGCTGAGAAAGAAGATAGAACAATTATTGTTTAGGCTTTTTAGAACTTATTATTTTTTTTATGGGGCTCTTTGAACTTCTGACACAGACAGCACTTAGACCAGAGGTCATGCAAAAGTATTTCTAGTGTTTTGATCACTAATCTCTGCTTTCTTTCCTTTGGAGGGGAAAAAAATAGTGCTGGGAGTTTGTATATGAGTTATGCTCTGTTCAAATGCCATCAGTAAAGCAGACAAATGACCCTAAAAGCATTGCTTAATCTGTGGGCAAAGACAAACTTACATAATGGCAGGAAGCTGTTCAGCAAAAAGATGAAATTGGAGAGAGATTTTAATTTGTTTTTCCCATCATCTTAATATAATAACCAAAGCAATTTCGGACAGGAGGTTGAATGGTCTACAAATGCAATTTATCTAAACCAGAGAGAAATGATGAGAAACTGTAGCACAGGGGCTCTTTTGCATTTAAAGAAGGAGAATGAAGTAAAAGACCTCTTTCTTTTGCCCTTTGGTCTTGATGGGGATCTCCATTTAGAAATAAAGCTGGAACAAAATTCTCATTTTGTATGTTTGTTGGGGAAAGTGTGTTACTTTCATCGTTCTCTAATCTGTCTCCCTTTAAGAGTTTATGGATGCTTTATCTCATTCCAACATATTTAGTTATTCAGTGTTGCTAGCAGCATTAGTCAAGGCGTCTTTTCTGTAAAGGAATTATTAAGGTCCCAGAACTTAAATTTTGGATTCAGAGGGCATTAAAATAGTCACGTATCATATCTTAACTCATGAAAGTCCTTTCCAGAAGTGTCTGGCTGCCTCTGATGATAGCTTCTGCTCAATCTGAGCTAATTAACAACAACAACAACAACAAAAATCAGGTTATATCTTCCAGTAATCCATAACCATGTTACTTAGGGAAATAAAAGACTTAGTGGTGTGTGTCTTTGTGTTATGCAGTTAAGAGTAATGCTAAAGGTCACCCCACATGAGTCACTTCAGCACTGTGTGCCAGCAGATCATAGGTGGGCTTTGGTGGGTCCTGGCCCTGCAGCCACTGGGATATTCTGGTGAGGTCTACCCCAGTGCCCTTGCCTTGTCCTCAGGCCTGACTTTCAGTTGAACTGCTTTGAAGTCCAGATAGTTTACGCTACATTTGCTGTAGTAATGTGGCTTGAAATGTTCTACTGATAAGGTGAGGGTATGCAAAGTAAATGGTGAAGTACATCACTTCAGTCTTGAAAGCTGAGATTTAAAAATCCTGGATGGAACACATTCCAAGATGACAAGCATCTTTTCTGGGATTATCAATGTACTGTGTTTACAACAAAGCTGTACTACAGAAAGAAATTATCTTCCCACTGTTTTTCAACCAGATCAAGTGAAGACGTGTGCTGTTTTAAAATGTTTAAGTTTGCCTGGCATACATTTTGGCTGAAGCAAGTAGTTGTATCGACATTTGAAGGGGATGACAGTCTTCAAAGAGGAGAGAGGGGCAGAACAGCAAAGACATTAGCCTATAGCCCTACACAGCTGTACCTCCTGGGAAACCAGTTCAAGTGTGTTTATGAGGAGCTGGGTGGCACATTGGTGAGTGTAAATGCAAACTTATTGCAAAGTGAAACCACCAGATCAATGTATATAAGCACCCTTTTCCAAATCCCCAGGCTTTTTGAGCATGCAAAATTTCAGGTATTCAGAGGATGAGCTTTGAGAAATGGCCAGAGTCACAAAACCTCAGCATTGCTAATCTGGTCGTGATGAGTCACCGCTTGTTGGTAATGGAATTCTTAAAAGAGAAGAGTGAGTCATCTTGTGCAGCACCAGGCAGGAATCAAATTGCCTCAGGGCATAGAATTACAGGAAAGTAAAGTCAGGGAAATCCTTTTAGTGCTGCAGTAAGAGCACACAGATTACAGGTACTGAATGCTAAATGGATCAATCATAGAATACAAGAGAGACACACTTAGTGCTAGCCAGCAGAAGTCTAGCTAGAATGTCCTAGGTGACCTCCCAGTGGGAAATTATGTCTGCTTGGCTGCTATTCAAGGGAATGAGATGAGCATGGTCTTGTCCACGGTGGCCAGAATGATCTGAAAGCAGTCTCCTCAAAGCACTTGCAGATTTGGCTTGAAATCAGTATTTAAGGAAAGTGCTTCAGGTGGAGATACTTCAGGCAGGTCAGAAATCACCACTTAGGGACTGGGTCACAGAGGAGATCCTCTGAGAAACCTTAAGCTGCACTTGTGCCTTCAGGATCTTGAGTTGCTATGAAAACTGCATAGTCACATTCCATAATAAAGCATTTGCACAGCTCCTTAATTGTTTCAGTGTCCTCTAAAATATATATAATGCTTCAGAATGAAGCTGGTGCCTACTACCTCTCCACCTTGGCCTGTGATAATATAATGTGATTTTTACACAGAATCACAAAGTGGTATGGGTTGGAAGGCACCTCTGGAGACTGTCTAGTGCAATGCCCCTGCTCAGAGAAGGGTCATCTACAGCAGGCTGCTCAGGGTAGTGTTCAGTTCAGTTTTGAGTGTTTTCAAAGACAGAGACTTCATCACCCCTCTGGGCAACCTGTGCAAGTGTTTGAAAACCCTGAGAGTAAATAAGTTTTACCTTTTGCTTTCTTACATCGCTTCGTTGCTTTTAAGTGTTTCTTCGTCTCTGAATCTGCCTTCTTCTTGCCTGTACCCTCCATATCTATTCCTAACCCTAGAAGACAGTATCAAAGCTCCTGTAGATGCACTGTCCTTCAACAATTACTACGTTCAGCTCTGGTGACCTCAGCACAAGGAAGACATGGACGTATTAGAGTGAGTTCAGAGAAGGGCATTGAGGATGATCAGAGGTCTGGAGCAGCTCTCCTTTGAAGACAGGCAGAGGGAGATGGGGTTGTTCATCCTGGAGAAGAGAAGACTCTGGGCAGACCGTACAGCGGCCTTCCAGTACCTAAAGGGGGCCTACAGAAAAGCTGGGGAGGGACTCTTTGTCAGGGTGTGTAGTGATAGGACAAGGGGCAATGGTTTTAAACAAAAAAAAAAGGTAGATTTAGATTGGATATAAGGATGAAATTTTTTACTCTGAAGGTGATGAGGCCCTGGCACAGGCTGCCCAGAGGAGCTGAGGTTGCCCCATCCCTGGAGGTGCTCAAGGCCAGGCTGATGGGGCTTTGGGCAACCTGGACTGGTGGGAGCTGTCCCTGCCCATGGCAGGGGGGTTGGAACCAGGAGGTCTTTAAGGTCTTTTCCAACCCAAATCATGCTATGATTTTAGGTTTCTATGAATTCAGGATGGTGTTCTACAGTGCCCTGTTCAAGAATTTTATCTGTGGTTGGGGGATTCAGAGGGGCTTTGCAGATAAAGTCAGGCTTGCCTGGGGTGTATAAATGCTGCAGAGACTGTGTCATTGTCTGTTAGGGTGCCTGTCCTATGCCATGATTCATTTTTCTGACTCCTGGGGTACTATTGATGCTGCTGAAAGTAAATGTCTCATAATGCTGAATTTATTGTTTTGGATGTGAAGGCTCCATGTAACTATGGGGCTCATGGCTTCTTGCAGTCTGCTTGGTGTGGTGGCTCATGCGTACCTGATTCCTGAGTTCATGTGTAGCTCCCTTTGTGGAAGTGCTTATGACAGAAGCCTCATACTGCCTTTATGAGGGCTGGCCTGTCTGTAGAGTAAACCAGGGCAGGTGTGCTTTTTCCTGATCTCTGTCATGGTGGTAAGAAGTAAACACACTTTTATTTTTAGGCCATTTTTTTTCAGGCACATAATGCATTCCAACTTGCAATGTCCCCATCTGCTTCCAAGCTTCTGTTTTGTGTAGCCTTTTGGTTGAGAATGGTACCACATCCAAGGCTTGGCCAGAAGGGCCCCAAGTCCTCATGAAGGCAGAGGAATCCTTATACCTTCTGACAAATGCTAGAATGACAGAATTACAAACATGCATTATGTTTGTGCCCATGTTTTACTCTCTCTGTCTCTCTCTTCTTTGTAGCTGAGGCCTACAGTTAAAGTTACAATAAGTGGATATAGCAAATGGGCAATTTCCAATAAGCAGTTATTTGATAGCTTGGCTACACTAATCAGCACATTCAGGGCCTGGTTTATGCCCCCTCCCCCCCCCCCGAACTGGCAGCTGTTGACAGAGAATTTCCATCCTGCTTGCATTGGTGCATATAAAGTATTTTGTCAGCACTGTTCATTCTCTCTCCAGGGTCTCTCATCTCTGTGATGTCCTGAGGAGAAGTTAGTGATTCTGGAAAGTGAAAACAAAACTGAACCTTCAACGATCCTCTGCAACTTTGTGGTAAGGAGAATAGTTGTAATGTGTGTAGTAATTCTGGGTTTCATTAGGCAGTCCCTGAACAGCTAGCCAGGCTGCTGCCTGAACTCAGAGGAAGACAGATTTCATTTCAGGAGCTGATGCAGTCTGAGCCCCATCTGTGAAACTGTGTAGAATATTTGCCAGTGTAGGTGATTTTTTAGGTTAGCTGTTTTGAGATGAATTTGCACTGACCTCTGTTTTTGTAATCAACCTAGCATCATCAAGATATCTTAACTCTTTTGGACCACAAGGACTCTTTTAGAGTTGTCAGGAGAACACCAGTTCAATGGACTTGTGACTATACTTGTTTTTAACAGTGATCTCCTGATTATATTCTCTCACAGTTGCATACACGTGCCTGAAACTTAATCTTCTGGTTTGCATGAATGTGTGTGCATGTGCTCACCTGCTTTTTTTGTTTTCATGCAATATGAAGGTTTTTCAGATCCCCATAGAGAATTTCTTGCAGCACTGAAGAGACAGAATTTGAAGCCAACGTTATATTTCTGAAAATTGCTAGCTCTCAGTTTGAGAATACTTGTGCCTTGGTGTGAGCACAGTGAAGAATATTGGAGTGTCTTTTGCATTTGATGGTGAAGAAAGAAAAGAAAACAAGCCCAGGCTATAACAGTGTTTCATGGCACTTTGAATATCAGTTTGGAAGGAGAAGGCACGCTAGCCTGATGGTGGTGCTAGATGTTTGATGTCTGTGTTGTTGCATGGCAGGCTTGTAAGCAGAAAAATTTAGTGACATATGTGCAAAGATGTGCCTTATTTCCAGCATTTAGTAACAGATATGACTCATAATGCTCTCTTCCTTCCTGGCAGCCTTTTGGATGCACTGGTGAGAAGTGTTGGTGCAAAACCAGCCAGCATATAACACTCTGAGATTCAGAAGATATGACTCCAGGGCCAGTTTTTTATTTGCTGATTGTGGAAGGTGACCATTCTTGTCATAATGTAAAATACCGAGTGGTAGGAGAATACATTTCATGCTCCCATGCTCTGCTTACTGTATGGGTGTGCTTCTACCACTCTCCTTTGGTCTACTTTCCAAGCAGGAACTGGAATCGTTTATCACTTGTTTCTGTCAGTTTAAAAATCATTAGCATTTACTTTGTTTTTCATCTTAACAGCCATTCACCTAATTTTCTTGCTGTGTTTCAGCTCAGCCTCCCTGTGCCTGCCTTGGTTCCCATTTGGATTTCAGAGGCATGCAGCACTGCAGCACTGCAGCACTGATCTGCTGACTAACAGTTTTATAAGAGCTACATGAGTTCCTGTTGGTCTTGCCTCGCTTCACTTCATTAGCAGAGGACTATGCACTGATATCATAAGTATGTCTGAAGTTTGTGCCCTCTGCTATGCGTCTGCAGAGAGCTGCACGTCCCAGCAGGTGGAGTAAGATAAACAGCAAATGCAAAACTATTGATACAAACTGGTTCCCATTACAATTTGAATGTAAACTAGATGACACATTGCAAACAGTATAAATTTAGGTTATAATCAGGTGACTGGAGAGTCCAGATACTTATACCTGTTTTGTAGTTCTGTGAGTTAATGTTAACTGGGACTGTAAGCATCACAGAAGTGATACCAGTAACAGTCAACTGGGAATTGTATATTTCCCAAAGCACTGCAAGCACCATATCGTCCTTCTGCATGGAGACGTAAATAAATAAAAAAATAAAAAATAAAAAAATTGTTTATGCAGTCTTTTGCAGTCTTTTAATAATGAAAAGCATTTTGTTTTGCTTTCCCATCATTCAGCCTCTATTTATACAAAACATAAGCAATGTTACAAGAAAGATTCTTGAATTATTCAAAAGTGCAAAATTCTATAGACCATTTTGCAAACATAAACAAAAACCTTGAGCAGCAATCAGGAATACATGTCTTTTCACTTGTCATCAGCAGAAGCATGACAAAAAGTGAGTTAGAGAACAAAATAAGTTTGCCTTTGACAATGGGAAGTTTGAATTTTGGATTGTGAGCCTGTGGGAGAAAGAAGCTCTCCACTTGCCATAAGTTTGGGTGACATTGCTGCACTGGGCTATGCTTGTAGATAGTGACAGGGCTTTGAAGGTTGCAGAGAAATTAAAAAAAAAAAAAAAAAAAATCTATTCCATGTGTCTTTTTTTTTTTTTTTTTTTTTTTTTTTTAATACAGTTCCTGCTTCCATGAACAAAATATGAACAAACATAAGCCTGTAGTTTTTCAGCTTGAAAATTCCTGTATCTTGTTCTACAGTGAGACTCATGCCCTGCAGTTGAGTTCCTGCAGTTGTGAGTTGTTAGCTCTGCAGAAAATAATACTGCTCTTTTGCCCTTGATACACTGCTGCTGTTTTCCCCTTACTGACTCTTTTTTTACCAGGCTTTGTGCTCTATTCAGCAACTGATATAAAATGTGTATATGTTTGTGTTTTAACTGTTAGCAGTCAACTTGCAAATATCTTGTGTTAAAAACATGTTTAGGTGTTTTTTACAGGACCTCTGTTACAAAGCTGGTAAGTGACTGGTTTATAGTTTAATAAAGGTACCACCTTCTTCATCTGATCCCTACTGGGCCAATCATGATGAATAAAATGTCTGTACAGAATGCTTTAAAGTGTAACTTGTAGTTGAGACTATGATACAGTGTGTGGGCTGCTGATAATCCTGTTTTAGAAGTACCCCTTTGAAGGTACCTTTATCCATGGAGGGTTATTCATAATCTTATCCCTGGAAAAATAAAAATAAAAATAAGAGTACATAATTTAACCTGTATACTTATATACAGATCTACCTGTCTGTATACCTATAAACGTATTTTAATATGGTAAGAGTGTGTAACTGCTATTTCTTTCCCTTTCTACTTTAATTCCTCAGCATGACTGTACCTGTCTATAGAGATAATTTGAACATTTTTTGCTCCTTTTGCTGTAGTGAAAGAGAATGGGAATTGTTCTTTCTCTTTTATAGATGAAGAAGAGACAAAGGGGTTAAGTGCCTTTCTCAAGGTGGTATAATGACATCTGTGGTACAGCTGTGATCTGAAGCTGGGCCTCCTGAATTTAGACTCTTAAAAATCATAATAAATCAGATAGAACTGCAATGAAGACCTTCAAATAAAATGCAGACTTTGTTGGTTGTTGCCCTCCCTACACTTCATTTGCCCCCCAATAAATTTAACAGCAAAATGTGGGCTTGGTTCAAACATTGATTCAACAGTTAATAGCTTTTATCAATATACTTTGCAAAGCTTGATTGGGACTGTATGCACAGTCCCAGATTCCTTGGCATGAGAATGCTGCACAGAAAGAGCAATGTTCAGAAGATGCATTTTGAAGTAGATTTTTATCTCTTTATTTTGTTCTTTAAACTAACTGTGTTATAAAGGAAAAGACATTTAGCACCTGGTCCTGATGAGGATTCCAGTCCTTTCTCAATTTCCATCTTTAAAATACTCCTTTGCTTCACTACTTCCAGAAAAATTTTGATTTTTTTTTTGTACTCACAGCCTGCCTTTCAGCGTAGTAATGACATATTTATATTATGTGCCCCTTTATATTATGTGCCCCTTTCTGACCTTGTTTTGTGTTCTGTTCCTTTAAGCAGTCAGCAGAATTGGGCAAGAGCATACTCTCCTCCTCTCCTGTGGAGCACTGAGCCCCATGAAGTTGGCTATGGGGGCCAACTGAAATACCAACCAGAGCCACACAGCTACATCCTAAGCTCTGCTTGACTTTTCTTCACTGAGTTGTCATCTTAAATAAGCATGTAAACCAGAGCAACTGCTAGTATTCTGCAGAGAATATGAGTGATTCCACTATTTTGGGGTAATTCTTTTCTGATACCTTAAATATCCCGATTTTATGACAGTTTGGTCTGTCTTCTTTAGCACTCAGCTCCTGCATTTTAACCTTGTCAGGGTTATTCCCTGTCTCCTGTGGGCTGATTAGTTGGGAAACTGGAGCTAGGTTAGTACTGGTGTGCAGAACTGTAACAGCTTTCCCCCGCACCTGGCAGTTTCTGTGCTCATTGACAAATCTGCACTCCAGAAATATATATATATATCATTTTTTTTTCCTGCCTGATCTGCTTCTGAGCAATTTTCATCTAGGGTCATGTCTCTGGTGACTGCAAAGGTTCTGCTGACTTCTGCTGCTTGCCTAGCTCATTTTGTCCTTTGCAGACAGTCAGTGCTGGTCTCTCTTCAGGGAAGATTGCATTGCAGTGAAAGACTGACATTTCTGGAGGATATAACACTCTGTGGAGCTTTCTAGACTCAGTAGTTTCCCGGCTCCATTCAGAAAATGCAAAGGTGAATGTCACATGTAGGGCATTAACAGGTCTGTTGCTACCTTGGTCTTCACTTACCTGGACTGCAAAGGCAGGACACAGAAAGAGGATGATGTTCTGAGCTGGAAGAATTTCCATTTCTGAGGGAACTTAGAGTGATGCAGCATACCTGTGTGGTACCAGGTATATTAACAGTTTATTTGGACTGAACTGGCCTAGCTGATCTGTTTTGTGACAATCACTGTATATTCACTGTTATGCTTCCAACAAAAACGTCATAGCAACATGCCTGGTATACCTCCAGCAGCTCATCTTCCATGTGTTTTGGAAGCTGCATTGAGGTGACTAGGTGCAGAGAATGATGCAGCTCACAAATGCATCTACTCAAATCAAATGCATCTACACAAAATGATGCAGCTAGACAAATCTTGGATTTGTGTAGGCAGCCAGAGTCCAGTATTTTTCTGGCCTGAGAGAAGGTAGTTATTAAAAGCACTTTTGGTTGCAGGTCAGACAAGGATGTCAAGCTTCTGGGATGGGCAAACCCTCTCTCACCACAATGTTCCCTTGCTCACTACACAAGCAATTTCTTTGGAGGTTCAAAACTGAGTCTATAGTTGTGCAGTTCTGCACAACCTCACCAAGCTTTTATGTTTTCTGCAATAGCATGTGCTTAGCCAAGCCCTCTTAACTCATTTTTATGCTGAATTCTCTTGGTTTTACCTGCTGTTTAGGATATTCTCAAGAGGGCACCTAAATGTTAGCTGTACTCTTCCACCTTCTGCTGCACGAGGCTCCCCTTGACTCATGATGTGTGGTGTTGACATCTCTCCCCCATTCGAGCTTTGGGAAGAACAGTATTGAGCTGTAGCTCAGTCTTTCCATGGACTACGTGCATGAAGATCTCCTTGCTCAGTAACAGGGTGATGAGGTTTCATTCTTGTACATGTCCCTTATATGTTTGTAAGCTCTGTCTGTATGCTGATGATGTTTTTGACTCCATTGTTGCTGACAAACACAAAGTATCTCCGAAGCTAAAGAGACAACAACAACAAAACAGAATGGTTTTGCATAGATGCATGGAAAAGAGTGAGAACAGGTGAAATCTATATAATATTTTCCCTGAAAACATACCAACTTTTTCAGATTCGAGGCAAACTTCAGGTTTTTAGGCACACTTCAAACATTTATATCTTCAGGCAAGAAGTGCTACCAGCCCAACGAGATGTTGTGTGCAGAGCTCCTTCCACACGCTTAGTTTGATCCTAGGTCATCCTTTCTTTGTGCCACACTTCTTCCTGGAAGTCATCTCTGAAGATTCCCAGTCTGCTCCAGCCATTCCTTGCTTTAGATCAAGGAGAACTTCTGAACAGCTCTGCAGGACAGAGACATTTTTCCTACTTCTGTCAAAGATGAAGGGTTTTGTGATAATGCTCTATGGCCAAAAAATGTGCAATTCCAAGGAGAATAACTGACACTTACTGCTTTACACAGATAGCTTTCTAATGTTTCTTTGATTTTTTTTTTCCAACATGGTTTGAGCATTTTTATAATTTGAATATTTTTAAGCTATTTTTATATTTTTTAAATAAATATATTTTTAAATAAAAATATATGTTTATAATTTTGAATATTTTTTAAGTTACTTTTGTCCTTAACCTCTGATGAGAGAAGTGTTGCATTTTTTTTTTTTCCCCAGGTTTTCAGTTTCTATATTTTGATGAAAAAATAAGATTTGGGGCTAAAATTTTATATTTTCATTTATAGCCAAAGGCTAATTTTTAATAAGAACGTATCTTTAAATTCAAAAGGAACTTAACAAAATGCTAGTAGAGGAACTTCCATTATAGAAATTGGACTTCCTGTCACAAAAGTAGCTGTTTTCTATGAAATGTTCATTGATGTAGCCTAATCATGTGTCACTAATCTCCTGAATACTGCCAACACTAAAAAATTACTCTCAACAGAAGAGACAAATCAGAAATTTTGTACTGGTTTAAACAGTCTTAAAATGCAATCATTTGGAAACATCCATTTTCATTAATAACCATTTTCATTTATATTGAAATAGTCCAGTAAAATGTAAAGTATGAAATATAATTATTAGATTCAATTAATTGAAATAGAAAATTACAAGTGAAAATGGAATATTCCTCTGACCTTGAAATAAACTTATTTTCTGCACTACGAACACTAAAACCTCTCCTGTCTAATCAAAACAAACAAACAAAAAGATAGATTTGGAGTATGCTATTCTGATGTGCTGTATATCTTCTCTTTTGCATTAGTTTGATTCCTTTGTCAAGTGAGCAAAGAGGAAGATGGTAGGTTTAGATCGGTATCTTAACTTTGACTGGAAAATTACTCAGATTATGTAGCATTACTCTCTGTCTTTCTTGTTTAATTTACACATTAGCAAACAGGTTAAAACATGAGTATGTAGCTGGGCTAAGTCCACGGATGGATGTAGATGGCTAGGTGGACTTGTTAGTGTGTTGAACGAAGAGAAACTGTTGTGGAAATAAGTGGAACTTGTTAGTTTAATTTATATCAAGGGTGATTTTACGGCATATGACCACCACTGCCAATACTGATTTATCAACCATCCTCAGAGTTTTCTGGTAGTCTGGCAGTGCAGTACACGTGCACACTCGTTTCCTAGTGTGCAACATGAATCTTTTCTGCCATGATGTAAGTCTTGTTGTCCTCTCTGTAGGGAAGCAGTGTTGTTCTGTTTCTCTCTGCTAGACGTTTAGTCTGCTATGCTTGCCCCCTCTAGTTTCAGCGTCTGTGGTAGTTCCTCTTTCCCTGATCTATCCAAATAGCTCTTGGTATTATCCTGTGTGTTTTCACTCAATGTGCTGCATACCTTTTGTGAAAACCTGTGCTTCAGACAAATGCTGATGCCTTAGTATTACTGCTAAGGCTTGCTGATGCAGTGTTACCCTATACCTCCTGCCACCCAGCTGACCCATGCCCCTGTACAATGCCTGTTTTTCCCCAGCAGCGCAACTTGTCTTACAGAGCCCCACAGCCCCCATGCCACTCTGGAGGACAGAGAGTCTGGAATGGCACTATGGCATTATCCAACTTGTTACTTCCAGCGGGATTGATTTGGGTCCTAATCCATATTCAGTGCCTTCCTCTGCTCTTCTGCAGCTGCTGGAATAGGAGGAAGTCTACTACAGACATCTATCCTGGGTCTTAGGGGATCAACAAACTCTGCTACTCTTTGTAGAAGTTGCTAACTGGGGCTCTGATGGTCATTTTTGTACTCTTGAAGATGTTTTCTGTTTCCTTTGCAAGCCAGCTGAAAACCTAGGGTTTGCTCAGAGTGCCCTGGAGCAGCCAGACGCTTGCCTGAAAGCAATGGAAATGCCATTTCTGATCTGATTTTTTTTTTTTTTTTCCTGGTGTTTACTGCAGCTGAGCCCATAGAAACTACAGTGGTGAATGTGAATGTGAATGTGAATGTTTTGACAGACCCAGACTGAAGATGTGTGTGACTATCACAGAACAGACAGTTATCTGGACTTGTTTGGCATTGTTAATTGCTGGTTTATATGCCTAGAAGGGATGTCATGCCTCAGAGCAGCAGGCCATAAAAATAGAAATAATTAATACTTCAACCTGCATCATCCCAAGAATTGCCACAGGCTGTCCACAGATGGGTTTTGTACAGAGCCCCAAGGATCTGTCTGTGAAGATAATGTGTAAACTGCAACCAATTCAAGGTGCCTGCACTGAAATGCAGCTCTTGCAGTAAGGAGAGAGGACAGCATAAATAGCAGTGAGGAGAGTTTAAAAGGATGAAGCTGCTCTTGAACTGCTTGCTTTTCTTTGTTCCTTAGAGGTGAATTAGGCTGAAGGACAGACCAATGAAAACCTCTTGCTGATGTATACCAGCGGACAGTCTGACCCTGAATCTCTGCAATTTAATAGCCTTTAAGCAGTTTATTTTCCCTGCCTTCCCTCTGGCATGGTGTGACTTCTTCCTGGTGTGCACAGGACCAGCTGTCCCCTGGGGAGTGCTCAGGTGCTGGGGACAGGTGCATTGCGTGGCATAGCCCCTTACCTGCTACTCTTCCATCAGCTTCCACCAGCTCCTGCCACAGCAGGGCAGCACTGCATAGAAACCTTTTCTTCTGCAAAGTCACCCTTTTGCTCTCCTATGACCAAAGGAGAGCCATCTGCCTGGGCAGGGCTCTGAGGGAACACCAGCCTCTCCTAAACTCTCTGGGTCAGCTTGCTGTTTTTTCTATCTTTTCGGTGGGGTCATTTCCATTTCTGCATCGTCTACTAAGAATCAGTAGGTCTTCATGAATGGACGATGAAGTATTAATTTTGCCAGCTATGAAGAACAAACTATTAGATGGTTTACCTAACGTGTTAGGACTGAAGTCTTCCCTTTACTATCAGCTGCCTACTGAGCTGCTATATTACTGTTATTGTTATTATTATTGTTGTTATTGTACTTAAACATTCTGATTTAGGGCAGCTCCTGCATTTGTCTTAGAGGCATTGTTTCCTAAAAGCAAAAGATGGGAACAGGATGCAGGGGTCTCTTTTGAGCTGCTGAACCTGCATGGGAATCCCATCTGAAATGCTTGTGGTGCTTATGGCCAGTTGTGTGAGCCTGTGCCAGACACAGTTCTGGGCAAAGCAGCAAACTGATGACAGGTTAACATTTTTTTTTTTTTTTGCAAATATAATATCATTTTCATATTATACCTACAAAAAAACAAATAAACCAAAAAAAGTTCTAGGCCTTCACAAAGCAATAACAAAAAAAAAAAAAAAAAGGTGGGGGTAGGGGAGTGGAAATTATACTATCTACCCTTTAGTTTCACTAGTTGACCATTGTTTTCTTGTGGTGAATGTAGGAGATAGAGATTGGAGAAATACAACCAAATCACTATCTGCATAAAGCTTTTGAGCTGGGATTCCCATGAACTGTAGTTCAGTTTTGTGTCTGTCCTCCTTTTTTATAGCCACTTTGAAGAAAAAGCAATGTAAAATGAAAAGCTGGTAGTTCTGTTATCCAGAGCATGATGGATTGGAGGGACTGCATGCTAGAAAAAGCAAGAAATCTGCTAAGGAGCCATTCACTAATTGCAGCATTTTCACCAGACTACATTTTCTATGAGGTACCTCACTATGAAGTTTTCTTATAGCTGGGTGTGCTTCCTTCTGTATTGCAAACGCCTACAGAGAAGAGGTAGACCAGGCTCAGACTGCTTTATTTTTTATTTTATTTTATTTTATTTTATTTTATTTTATTTTATTTTATTTTATTTTATTTTATTTTATTTTATTTTATTTTATTTTATTTTATTTTATTTTATTTTATTTATTTTATTTTATTTTATTTTATTTTATTTTATTTTATTTTATTTTATTTTATTTTATTTTATTTTATTTTATTTTATTTTATTTTTCTCAGAGTTTCCCACGTTATCTCTGTAGGTCTCTTTCAGGGGGAGTTTAAGCTGGGGTCCAGTTTGTCATGTTATTAGTTTAGGAACATGTTTATCCAGTCCCTGTGTCCTGGCTTAAATGTCATCTCAGTGCTTTCCTTACAAAGCTGTTCTTTGGTTCTTCGCTGGTTTGCCATTAATAAAGGTGTATGTTGGTGTGTCAGATTGCTGGAATCTGACTCAAAAAACATGTTTTCTGAAGATTAGTGCTCTGCTCGCACAGCTGTCTGCTTGTAGCTGCCTTGTGTTCATGCTGCCTGTGCTTCTCATTCTGAAGCTTCTCCTAATTGTGCTTTGTGAGATGCCTTTCACATTCATGATTTGGAGCAAAATCACAGAATGCATCTGGGGATGGAGAACGAAAAGAAGGTGAGATGTACATCCCCAGCCTTATTCAGTCTGCTTTGATACGAGGCAGCTCCAATGAGCCAAATGTGGCAGTGTTCCCTCTCTCATTCAATATAACTGACAGCTGGCTCGCTGAACAGCCAGTGTACAGCTCATTAACATTGACAAGGCCAGGCTGTGACTTCTCATTGCCAGCAAAAACAATACAAGCAGGTCTCCAAGTAGGACAGAAATGCAAAGTGACTGCTCTGCTCTTATCTTCCAGTTTGGAAGGGGTTTAGACAAAAGATATGTGGAGATTGTAGCAAAGTAAGGAGCTCGAAGGCTGTGGTAATAGATGTTAATTCTGCTCTCTTCTTGGTGCTGTTCTTGTGAAAATAGTCCAGCTGCAGTCAGTTTCCCATGCAGTCAGATGTGCAACACAGCACATGTACCTCTCTGCCTGCCCAGAGCATGCCTCAGATGCAGATGTTCTGTCCTTAGTGCTTTCCCCCTTCTCCTCTGGAGAGAGATGAGGAAGCAGCCTTTGTTTCTGCTGCCATTTTATGTATTTATTATGTCCTGACCAAAACGATCTCATGAGAAGATCTGGAAGGAGGGAGCAAGGGGGACAGGTTGTAAGCCAGGCTAGGTCAAAAGCACTGGTCTATGCTAGGTTTCTGCATGACACAGGCATTAAAAACAGTCTGGAAATTCCTATTGGTGAGAGAATCACAGTGAAGGAGCTCATGCAGGAGCTGCTGTGTTGTCCTCCACAGGCTGTCTGCTGTTTTTCACCATAGGAAAGGTCCTTTTACCCCTGTGTTGGAGGAAAAGACAGCCTTGTTCTTCCCTTTAGCAGCACAGGAGTTCTCAGGAGAACTCGAACCTTGACCTTCTGTATCTAGTGTTAATGGAATGATAGTTTTAAAATGCATGAATTTCATAAAGAACTTAATCATCCATGGTAATACTCCAACAGGGCTAGTACACTATGGCCCAGCACAATTACGGATTTCAAAGGACACAAACGGGCAGGAAATAACGCAGTTGATGGCAATCAAATCCTGCCCAGAAAAGAAGGGAATCGACAGAAAGTAGTGATGTCATTAGCAGCACATAGATAAAACTGTTTGGCTATGGGGAATCAGCTGAAGAGATGTGCAGTGGAGGTGGGCAGAATGAACTACACAGAAATAAAGGAATAAGCTTGATTTCTACTATCATTTGAATCCAGAGACCTCTTTGTCTTCCGGTTGCCCAGCCAAGATCATCTCTTATAACTAGGTGGGAAACCAAAGATCATTGCAAAAAAAAGCTTGAAGGCAGTTTGAAATTACTTTTGTTTTGTTTTGTTTTGTTTTGTTTTGTTTTGTTTTGTTTTCCTCTGAAATCGGTATTTATTGACTAGAGGACCAAAGCAGGTCTGCAGAAACTTTGTATGCTTCTCAGGGATGATTGCTTTTTGGTTTTGTTTGTCTTCCCCCCTTTGGAGAGCAAAGAACTGCAGTTGCTCTACCAGAGACAGAAGTTCAAGGAAAACGTCCCCATAGAACAGGAGAATTATATGGTGTTGCCTGCAGAAGGTCACAGGTTTTGGTGCTTTTATTTTTAGCTTACTTGTGTGTCCTGGTCTATGAGGGGCTTGCTCAGTATCCATTATGTTATATTTCTAACATGCAACCTAGGAACATTAATTCCCCATGGTCTTGGTAATTCCAGTACTGCCACTTCTCTAGATCTGAAGGCCAGAAATGGCAGGCTGTGCTGATCTAAGTCTGCATAGCACAAGCTGAGAGACCCACACAGCCTTCCCTGCATGTGGGACCAAGGACCAAGGTCCTGTTTTGTTGGCTGGTCCATCAAGGCCTGAAAGCTTTATGTGTTGGTGAGGATGCTGCATTATTGATGAACCCCTCCTAGGGGTTTATTTCCAAGCAAAGTATCACAGAATCACAGAATTTCTAGGTTGGAAGAGACCTCAAGGTCATCGAGTCCAACCTCCAACCTAACGCTAACAGCCCTCCACTAAACCATATCCCTAAGCTCTACATCTAAACGTCTTTTGAAGACTTCCAGGGATGGTGACTCCACCACTTCCCTGGGCAGCCTGTTCCAATGTCTAACAACCCTTTCAGTGAAGAAGTTCTTCCTAACATCTAACCTAAAACTCCCCTGGCTCAACTTAAGCCCATTCCCCCTCGTCCTGTCACCAGGCACGTGGGAGAACAGGCCAACCCCCACCTCGCTACAGCCTCCCTTGAGGTACCTATAGAGAGCGATAAGGTCGCCCCTGAGCCTCCTCTTCTCCAGGCTGAACAAGCCCAGCTCCCTCAGCCGCTCCTCGTAGGACTTGTTCTCCAGGCCCCTCACCAGCTTCGTCGCCCTTCTCTGCACCCGCTCAAGCACCTCGATGTCCTTCTTGTAGCGAGGGGCCCAAAACTGAACACAGTACTCGAGGTGCGGCCTCACCAGAGCTGAGTACAGGGGGACGATCACCTCCCTCGCCCTGCTGGTCACGCTGTTCCTGATACAAGCCAGGATGCCGTTGGCCTTCTTGGCCACCTGAGCACACTGCTGGCTCATATTCAGCTGACTATCCACCATCACTCCCAGGTCCTTCTCTGCCTGGCAGCTCTCCAACCATTCCTCTCCCAGTCTGTAGCTCTGCTTGGGGTTATTGCGCCCCAGGTGCAGGACCCGGCACTTGGCCTTGTTGAACTTCATGCAGTTGACCTCAGCCCATCGGTGCAGCCTATCCAGATCCTCCTGCAGGGCTTTCCTACCCTCGAGCAGATCGACACACGCACCTAACTTGGTGTCATCTGCGAACTTACTGAGGGTGCACTCGATGCCCTCGTCCAGATCATCGATGAAGATATTAAAGAGGACCGGCCCCAGCACCGAGCCCTGGGGGACGCCACTAGTGACTGGCCTCCAACTGGACTTGGCTCCATTCACCACGACTCTTTGGGCCCGGCTATCCAGCCAGTTTCTAACCCAGCGAAGCGTGCGCCAGTCCAAGCCAAGAGCAGCCAGTTTCTTGAGGAGAATGCTGTGGGAGACGGTGTCAAAAGCCTTGCTGAAGTCAAGGTAGACCACATCCACAGCCTTTCCCTCATCCACCCAGCGCGTCACTCTGTCATAGAAGGAGATCAGGTTCGTCAGGCATGACCTGCCTTTCATAAAGCCATGCTGACTGGGCCTGATCGCCTGCTTCCCCTGCAATTGCTGCATGATGACTCTCAGGAGGATCTGCTCCATGAGCTTTCCTGGCACTGAGGTCAAACTGACAGGCCTGTAGTTTCCCGGGTCTGTCCTCCGGCCCTTCTTGTAGATGGGCGTCACGTTTGCTAGCCGCCAGTCGATTGGAACCTCCCCTGATAGCCAGGACTGTTGATAAATGATGGACAGTGGCTTGGCCAGCTCCTCTGCCAGTTCCCTCAGTACCCTTGGGTGGATCCCATCCGGCCCCATCGACTTGTGCACATCTAAGTGCCGTAGCAGGTCACCAACCAGTTCTTCATGGATAATGAGGGCCACATCCTGCTCCCCATCGCCTTCCACCAGCTCAGGGTACTGAGTATCCAGAGAACATCCGGTATTGCCGCTAAAGACTGAGGCAAAGAAGGCATTGAGCACCTCCGCCTTTTCCTCATCTCTTGTAACTAAGTTTCCCCCCGCATCCAGTAAAGGATGGAGATTCTCCTTAGTCCTCCTTTTTGTGTTGATGTATTTATAGAAACGTTTTTTGTTATCTTTAACGGCAGTAGCCAGATTGAGCTCCAGATGAGCTTTGGCCTTCCTAATTTTGTCCCTGCACAGCCTCGCTACTTCTTTAAAGTCCTCCTTAGTGGCCTGCCCACTTTTCCAAAGCTTATAAACCCTCTTTTTCCTCCTAAGATCAAGCCACAATTCTCTGTTGAGCCAGGCCGGTCTTCTTCCCCGCCAGCTCGTCTTTGGGCACGTGGGGACAGACCGTTCCTGCGCCATTAAGACTTCCCTCTTGAAGAGCGCCCAGCCTTCCTGGACCCCTCTGCCCTTCAGAACCACCTCCCAAGGGACTCCACCAACCAGTGTCCTGAGCAGCTCAAAGTCAGCCCTTCGAAAGTCCAATACAGCGGTTTTACTGGTCCCCTTCCTGGCCTCGCCAAGAATAGTGAACTCCACCATTGCGTGGTCACTCTGCCCAAGACAGCTCCCGACGATCACGTCCTCCACCAGTCCTTCTCTGTTTGTGAAGAGAAGGTCTAGCGGGGCACCACCCCTGGTAGGTTCACTAACCAGCTGCGTCAGGAAGCTATCTTCCACGCTCTCCAGAAACCTCCTAGACTGCTTTCTCAGGGCTGTGTTGTGCTTCCAGGATATGTCAGGGAAGTTGAAGTCCCCCACGAGTACAAGAGCTGATGATTTAGCAACCTCTGTCAGCTGCCTGTAGAATTCCTCATCCGTCTCCTCATCCTGGTTCGGCGGTCTATAGCAGACCCCGACCAGGACACTAGCCTTGTTGTCCCTGCCGATCCTAACCCAAAGGGACTCGACCTTGTCATTCCCAACCTCGAGTTCTACAACCTCGAAAGACTCTCTAATATAGAGAGCCACACCACCACCCCTTCTATGCTGCCTGTCCCTTCTATAGAGCTTATAGCCAGTCATTTCAGCACTCCAGTCATGAGACTGGTCCCACCACGTCTCCGTGATGGCAACCAAGTCGTAGCCTGCCTGCCGCACGATGGCTTCCAGCTCCTCCTGTTTGTTACCCATGCTGCGTGCATTGGTGTAGATGCACTTCAGCTGGGCCAGTAGCTAGCAAGCACCTTGCTTCTCAATTTGTCGTGTCCAGCTCCAGTCTCTGAGCCTTACTGTGGATTTGCCAGTTGAAAAAGAAGGCATTTGCAGCAGTGCTGTTCTCAGATTCAGTGACCCTGTGCTTTTGGAGCCTCCTCCATTTCTCTTTTCTCTCTCCCTTAGCACTGCTTGTATGTAACATCCCCTCATCCAAAGACACGCAGAGATAACATTAAAAACAAATTGGTGCATGGCAAGAGGCAACGGCACTGCCATTCACTCAAACAACACATGCCAAGGGTTAACTTTGTAAGCAAGCCTTTTACAGGCAACTTTATATCTTTTTCATAGAAGATGAGTCTAGACTGGTGTTTCATCAGTGAGGCTGCAGGGCAGCCCTGTTTACAAGGGAATGAGTTTTTAAGTGAAGCTGTTCAGACAGATACTGAATAACAGGCTAGTGTTTGACCTGTTCTGGCTACAAATTACACTGCCTACCTGCTATTTACTAGAATAATGTAGACTTCTGTTTTGCTGGACAACCTGTAAAGTACAAGGTAGTTGTCTGAAACAGTGGGCAGGTACTTGGGATGGATGTACCTCAGCTTTTTCTACTGTCATGTCCTGGGCAGACACTTCATACTCAGCCCTGACAGACCATTCACGTAACCTCTCTCTCTGCTGTTACCATCCTAGATGCCTCCTCAGATCAGTGAGGCCAAGGCTCCCAGGTGAGGATTTGGGGAAGCAATTCCTGCCAGACACCATGACGCAGAACGCCTCTGGGGATGCCCTCTTCCATCAATCCTTGCACATTAACCGACTGCAGGGAATGTGCTGCTGATCCCAAGTGATGGTGTCACTCTGTGATTGATGGAGTAGGGATAGGATGGTGCAGGCTGGAAGCTGCTAAAAGTCTTAGGAGGACCTTGGCATTGACCTGCATGCTCTTCCATGAAGTCTGGATTGATGAGGTGGAAGCATACATCAAAGTGCTGCAGCCAAGCTACTCAGAACACATCACAAGACCTCGAAATGACAGATTTATTTCCTAAAGCCTTTTGCCCCTCAGATTGGCTTTCCCTGCTAGTGACTGGAAGCCCCAACAGCAGCAAGTGGCCTGCTTTATCCCCTTTTACCTCTGACAATGGAGCCATCTTTGGTAGGGAATGCTATACTTGCATGTACTCCTCACAGTAACAGGGAGGCTGCAGGGAGGAAGCAAGCCAGGTAAATCTTGGCAGATCCTGAAGAAGCTGTGTGAGTACTCTGATTCAATGCAGGACAGACACAGGAGTGGTATAGGCTTCAGAAATAAGCTTGTGTGCTATCCAGCTACCCTTTATTCAGTACTGGTCCTTCTGAGGCAAGTGATTTGGCTATAGCCAAATTCTTTGCTGCCCTGTTTGTGTGGTGAAGAGGCTGTTTCTTCCAAACGAGGTCCCAGGGAAGAAATTCAGCTACAAATAATGCAGTTGTATGTAGTTTCCTTCTTCTTGGAAATTTCCCCATGGAAGTGGAGAACTTTTCTGTCTGAAGAAACATAAGCAAGCGCATTTTATTATCTGAAGTACTGCAGCTGTATTTGAACACTATCCCCTCTCGCTCCCTCTCTCCCCTGGTTGTAATTTTCTGAGATTCTGTCACAGCTTTTTCATAAGACCTGTTTTTGATTGGTCTCATTTTAACAGGGCCACGCAGAGCACAGCCATAGGGATAACCGAATGTCCTGCTTTATGGTCTCAACTCAATTCAGTGAGTATTTTGTTAATATGCAGTGTGTGTTTGCCTATAGTAATAACATTTATAATCAGATCAAATAATGTTTTGCAGTTGTAATACAATCTTGGGAGGATATTTAAATATAGGTTCCCTGGAGAGTTGTTGGGATAATGTTGTAAATAGAAAGGGCTCATTCTCATAATATTGTCCAAAGTTCCTTCACTGCTTACATAAATATGTTTTTTCCCCAACTACTTAAAGTGAACACTTTGACTAAGTAAAATACCAAGTTAAATTTGTATATTTATATGCTTTACTCAAGGTTGAAACTTTGAAATTACTATTATTTTGTATGTTATAATATTGCGTGTTGATATTAGCATGTTAATTGGCCATCTTCATCTTTTGCTTTAGCTCAGGCACCTCTCAAAAGGTCAAGATGTTGATCCTGTCATCATAATTGCTCCTGGGAGAGTGGATAAGAACCTATCAAACTGTGAGGGCAATAGGATTTCTGGTGACTCTTCAGGGAACCTATTAAAACTAGTGTAATTTTTTCTCATTTTCATACTGTTTCCAGTCTTCTTTGCCATGGCATTTTTCTCTTTTTCTTGCTTGCTAGACTGCCCCATGGTGCTACAATGTTTGTGGTGTCAGCTCTGGTGGGCATGATGCAGATATTGTGAATGTGTGTCAATGGGGAGAGGAAAAAAAGGACTTTGACCCAACTTACCTATCAGACTGCAAGGAAAATGTCCTGGTTGTCCTTCCTCCTCTGAGTTTCTTGGAGTACATCTTCTGCCGAGTCATATAAGAAAACCCTGTATCTTTCCTTATTACCTTGTGGTTGAGGGAATCAGATCATGAATGTGGTGGATATCGATATCAGAAGTCTGATTGCACCTGAGAATGCAGTCCAGGGTGAGGCATTAATAGGGATCAAAAAACAGTGTTACCCTAAAAGAATGATGAGAGTATTTACAACTCCCACTCCCAACAACGCTCCCTCACTTTTATCTGTCCTCTTCCTTCCAGGATCAGTGAGAATCGTTCCACTTATTCTCTTTACAAAAAAAAAAAAAATGGAAAAAATGCTGTGTGCTTTCAGAGAGTAATAATAGGCATAAAATGGGCTGTAGAAATGTCATGTTTGGCTGTAAAGCCTGTGTTACTTCTGGGAACATTGGTTCTGGAAAAAAAAATAGAGCGAGAAAAGAAAAGAAAAGAGGAAGAGAAAGAAAAACAAATTAGATTTTGAAAATAATCTGTTTCCATATGAAGTACAAGCTTTATCTTCTTTTATAGGGATTTTATGTGTTAATTCATGGCTTGATTAAATTCTTCCTAGGGCCTGGTTCAGCCAAGTTTAATTTCCTTAATTCTAAATGCTTAAGTAGTCTTGCTGAAGTCAACTGGATTTAATTCTTTCATTAAAGATAAACTCTGTTTAATTCTTTGCTAAGTTGGGACAGAAAGCGAAGAATCAGACAGACCAGGACTGCCAATGAGACACACAGTCTACACTCGTGTCTCAGTGCAGAATTTACTCCGTGTTAACCATGCCTGACATGCCATTGTCCAATCTGTCTTTAAAAGTTTCCAAGAATGAAAATCACATCCTCTCTGCAGCACATTTTGCTACTCCTTCCTTACTGTCCAACACACAGCTTTCTTCCACCAATTTAATTGCACTGTTTCCCTCCCAGTCCTCTTTGTACATAAGAAAGGTTATTCCCTTCCTCTTCACAGTCTTTTTTATGTCTGAAGCTGTTATTATAGCCCCCTTCAAGTCTTTCTTGGTAAGTCTAGTTACATACAGCTTTGCTCACTCTTTCTGCTTGCCTGAACTGTCACATGTATTTCTTAAAGGTCACATCCCCAAGCTGGACCACTGTACCCCAACTGAGACTGTAATGGAGACTATGCCACGGATCTTGCAGACCACCCCTTCCATTCTCGCATCTCAGGAAATCTTTTGCTCTTTTGTGCTTAACCTTCAGTCTGTGTTAGATCTATGGATGAAATGAGCCATTCAACATGATGTGGAGTCAAATAGCAATTTGGACGTTTTCACTGACACAATGGTAAAACACTGAGCAGCTGTAAATTGGTGCTCATTTTATAAAAAGAAGATGAACAGCCAGTAAAATCAGAAATTGTGATAAAGTTACTCACTGAATAATACATGAGAAAAATCCCATCTGGAGTACTCCCATCCACTTCCAAGACAAAAACTTTTTGCTAATGCCTGGCTGCAACTTTTTTTTTTTTTTTTTGGGGGGGGGAGGGCGTGAGGTGGGGGAGGCACAGCTTATAGCCAGTATAATAATTGAGATATATAGCAGGTAATTTGTTGAGGAAAGTGTTGCTTTAAAAGTTTATGGAACACAAACATAAAAAATTGTGGAACTGTAACAGACTTAGACAGGAAAATGTCCACCACAACCAGTTGTTCATGAGTATGCTTGGATCTCTATAGCATCTCAGCAATTGTCCTTCAAACCTCTTCTTATTCCTTACATGAACCCATGTGGAAAAAAAGGAGAAGTGGGAGGTCTTTTGCTCCAAACTTTCAGCTATAACAGCAATAGAAAAGGAGAGCTCTTCTTAGGGTCTATATACATTGAAGATCCAGGCTTAGGTCTCTGTAAACCATGCAGGCGTGCTTTAACATGTCCTCTCTATGCCTTGGTCTCCCCTTTTTTCTGTTGTTTCTAACCTCTTTCCTGCTAACCCGCTCTGTATATATGGCTATGTGCACTGGCTCCTCATCTTCTTCAGTGCAGCTGATACAGAGGGAGCTGTCTGGTCCTCCCATAAATTCTGAACATTCTTAATGACTTCCAGGCATTAATTTTGACTATGTAACTACAGTATCTTCCCTGCCAGTATTTTGATGCCTTTAATCTGGATTCCTCACATTAAAGGAAAAGAACACTGTGGCTGGTCCTCAGATGTATCTGTGGCAGTTGTGCTCTGTAATAGCCTTCTGAGCCTGGACAGATTTCTCCGTTGGGCTGATGTTATACATAGTTTGTATCTAGCCTTGTCTCTGATGCACCATTACCAAGTGCTCCAAGGATCGTACCTGCAACCACCAGGCCCCTCTCAGGCTGATTTATGGTTTGTGATTCTGTACATTTGTTGCTAAAACAGACTGTCATTCAGCATGGACATATGAAGGGGGAATCAAGTTCGACCAGCCTGGTAACACTCTTCAGTGAAATCACCTGCTTGTTGGATGAGTAAAGAGTTGATGTTTACCCTTTCTTTAATAAAGCCTTTGACACTGTCTCCCATACAATCATCACAGAAAGTTGACATAGTAAGGATTAGATAAGTCAACAGTGAGTGTATTAAAACCCGTCTGAATTACTGGGGTGAGAGGTTGTAATCAGTGGCACAAGATCCAGTTGGAGGCCAGTAACTAGTGATGTATCCCATGGCTCATTATCAGGACCAGAGTTGTTCAGCATCTTCATTACCAACTGGGACAGTGGGGGTGAAGTGCACCTCTGCAGGTCTGCAGGTGATACAGAACTGTGAGGATGTGCTGATGCAGCAGAGGGTTGTGCTGTCATTCAGAAGGACCTTCTGGGGAAATTAGCTGACAGGAATCTCGTGAAGTTTAGCAAGAGGAAATGCAAAGTCCTGCATTTGGGGAGGAACAGCCCTCCCACAACATGCTAGGGGCCAACTGGCTAGAAAGCAGCTTTGTACTAAAGGAACTGCAGATCCTGCTGGACAAGAAGCTGACTATGAGCCAGCGACATGTTGCTGTATCAAAGAAGGCTAACTTTATCCTTGGGTGCATTAGGAAAAGTGTGTCCAGCAGATTGAGGGAGGTGATGATTTCCCCCTTTTCAGCACTGATGAGGAGACACCTCAAGTACTGTGTCTGGCTCTGAGCTCTCTGGTGCAAGAGAGACTTGGAGCTACTGGAGAGAGTCCAGTGAAGGGCCTCAAAGATGATGAATGGACTGGATCACCTCTCCTGCTAGGAGAAGCTGAAGCAGTTGGAACTGTTGAGCCTACAGAAGAGAAGACCCAGGGGGGATCTTTTCAATTGCTGTCACAGCTACAGGCAGCAAATCTAAGCCACGGGCAGGCCAAGAGAGTACAACTGGGCAAGGCCTCCCAGTCCAGGGGCTTGGAAATCCTGTGCAAAGTTCAAGGTCTGTCACTTAGAGTGGCAGTGCTGGATCACAGGGACACACAATTAGGGAAGCAGGCAGTGATTAGTGATTAGCAAGTGAAATTAAGCAGCTAGAAGGGGAAGCTCCCTTTCTCAGTCCCTTCTTGGAGATGGCTGTCTGCTCCTAAATGCAGGCCGAGATGACTTCTTTCTGGGGATCTCTGTGGGATCACAGGGCCACATTATTATCACACTGCTGGTCTCCAGCTCCAACTACGCTGTTTAAGATCATTGGCATGTGGTTATCAGTAGCACCTTTCTCTTCATGCCTCAGATCTTTGACATGTTTAAATACTTCCTGTACGTGAGGTACTGCCTTCTGTTCAACAGCTATGTTCTGCTGGGGGTTACTCTGTCTCTGGAAAACCCTTGCTCAGCTATCCCTCCAAAACATGTCCCAGCTTGATGAGATAAAGGACACTTTAGTCTAATAGTGGTACTTTTCCAACTCTCTTTTCCAAATTGCTCTTTATTCATCCAGTTAATTCTTGTACTTAATTGGAACAAAACCATTACTGTGAGCCCTGGGGTCTTACCTGCTTACCTGTTATTGAATTCTCCTTCCCCCCCAAAGTGCTTTCATCAGTATTTTTGGCAGACTTCTGCGTGCTGGCTGGTGTGCTTGTTTTCAACTTAAAATGAATAAATATCCCATTTGCCTTCAGCATGATCATCCATTCATCTTCTAATATAGCACCGTCTATTGCTCCTACAAACAATCTCTCTGCTGTTGTTTTCAGGCTTTTTTGTGCTATTCTATTTGTGAGTGCCCAAAGACACTTGTAGGAAGATGGGGCTCTGCCAGCTCCTGCACCTTTGCCAGTACAGTGTCAGTCTGTAGTGCTTATTGCAGCAAACACAGCCCACGCGTTGTTCCCTGTCTTTTGACCTCTAGATACCTTTTGTCTCAAATCATCTGAGTATTTTGGCTTTCATATTCAAAGTGGCAAAGCCTTTTTGCTCTTCACCAGCAACGTATTGCTGATATACAAGTCTTCCCCAGAACAGAAGATTATCATGGTTTTATCAGATGTTAATTTGGGATCTTCTATGTCTCCCTTGCCTGCCAACACCTGCCCTCCCTCAGCTGCTATTCTGTAACGTTTTATGGTTGTCTTAGTCCTACAATTTGAAAGACAGTTTCTACAGTCTTATTTCATTTGCAAACATTTTTCTGGCCCCTTCTTGTATTATTTTAGAGAAACAAAACAAATAAAAAAAATAAATCCCAAATAATAATAATCTAACCAGCAGCAACAACAACAAAAGGTAAAAACCCAAACCCCTCTCCTCCCTTTCACTTCCTTGCCTAGGACGACTGCCCAGCCACTTCCAGCCACAGTTGCATAGTGAGATTGCACTGCTACAATACCAGCTACCCCGGAGCTGTCTGTACTGAGAAAGAGGTTTGCTCTTTCTGCTGCTCTGCTTTGAGCTCACACCCCTATTATGCAGCTGGAGAGGATCTGCTGGTGCTCTCTGCTTGTCTGATACTGCTCCAGCCTCTTTCCAACACACCATTCATCCAGGATGGCTATTCTTTAATTCATTTCACTTCTGACAGCCTATGCTGTTCAACTATCAGTCAGTACTAATCAGTTCTGCAGAGATCTGCCTCTGCTACCTTCGCTGCATTTTTCTGAGTGGAGAAGTGATGCCAGAGCCTCTCCAAACACAGCTGCTGGTTCTATGCCACTTCAGGGAGCTCCCTTTAGAGACAAGTGATTTTTTCTACCTTTTCTAGATCAGAAACCAAAATAAATATATATATTTCTGTCTGGCTTTCATTATGCTACTCTATTCTATTTTAAATGGACATGTCTTTATTCAGTTTCTAAAAATAACAATAAAAATAATGAAAAAAAATCCTAATGGAGCTGCTATTTCTACCCAGCTATTTTTCAACATCTCTTCTGTTCCTTCTCATACCTAATTTTAAATCTGCTTGCCAAACTGGGTTGAAATTGATTGAGATGTGGAGGTCCCTGTGTGGGAAGAAATTCAAATAGAATGTCCCTGACTCAGAGCAAGGCATGAAGAGCTCAGTTGTCCTTGGAAGCAGCAGCCAGCTAGCCGGTAATCCTGTTGACACAGAGGAGCACCAGCCAGCACTCCAGCAGCTCTAGGTTAGCTACAGCTCACACTTCCATTTCATGAGGAGCTCTGAGCCACAGCAAACAGTGTCTGCAAGAAGGGATCACATACACTGGGGAGCCATCTCTGCCAAAATGAGCTTGGAAATTTTCCAGGCTCAGAAAGTCTAAGACAAAGATATTTCTGGCCCCAGAGGCCACTTGAACATAATTCAGAACTCATGTATAGATGTGGGGGCCCACACTTTATACAGATCTGAAGGGGAATCATGAGAATATCATGCTGTTCAGAAGTCTGTTGCTTCTTCCAGTTGTCACTGGCAAAAGGAAATTTCTGAGTAAGGAAGACTACAGAGTTAGTTAGAAACACTTTAAGGCATGGTGTGCAGTATATTGCTGAACTCCTTTCCGTCCTTGCCAAATAGCCTTGGTAAACAACAAAATGCTTTGGAGAGTACCCAGCTAGATGATGGCATGCATTTTGTTTAGGTCATGCGATGTAAATACAGTGCTCTTAGCAGCTAGTACTCTACCCACTTATTTCTCAATTAAATACCAGCTGCAACAATATTTCTTTGTGTTAATTAATGATTTAACTGTGAAAAATGACATCACACACTGCAAAATGCTATTTGTTACATGCATCTTCCTTAATTGGACAATCCTAAATTAATCCTGGATTAATTACTGCAAATGTTTTTCGTTTGTGCTTTGTAGAGTCTGTTTCATTGAGTTGACACTCAGGTGTAACAGGTGAAACAACCCAGACCGTTGTCTCTTTACTGTCCGCTGTTCTGAAGATGCTCAGGAGCCAGGTTCATCCTCATCCTCTTCTTTGTTCAGGATGAACCTTGATCCACAAGAGAATCAGGATAGGCCATAACTGGGTTCATGACAGGAGCAGCACAGATTCTTACCCTGGGGGAGGATTTTCCCAGTATGTATGGGCTGAGCACTTCATTTCTGCACCAGTAGATGAAATTTCTGTTCTGCTTCTGTCCCTTGGGAAGTCCAGCTGGAGATGAATCGGCAGATCCACACAACTGCCAATGCCTGTCATCTGGGATTATGTATTGAGCAAAAAATTCAGAAGGTTCATACACTTTTGAAAAGCCCAGTCTGTCAGATGCGTATGAGCTGGCTGCCTTTGGAGGTTAAAGGTACTCAATACCCACTCACAGTGTGCTCTTTGTAGCTGGTGAGAAGTATCAGCTCTAATATGGACTCATGGAAAGTATGTTCCTTACTGCTTAGGTAAAAAGGTTAGCTTTGTCTCTAAGGAATGATTTTTAAAGGTTACTTTAATGTCAAATTAATGATTTTGATTTCCTAGTAATACAATTTTCAGTGTTTGGCAGATTCTTTTATTTAAAATAACTATTGGGTGACATTTTAAAAGCAATCTGCTGTTTTGGCTAGCTGAGATTTTGAAGCATAAGGATTAAAAACAGAAGGTCACAATAGCATTACTGAAACAGCTGCCCTTGATATTAAATTCCAAAGTCAATTTCTCTCCCTGGACATTTCCTGTTTGCAGATATATCCATGTCCATACCTGTATCCATGTCCAGCTTCATGTCCATACCCATACCCATATTTTCAGTGCTATGCTACTTCAGAAATTGCAGTCAGTAACTCAGAATTGGACCCTTCTTGTGCCAGATACATACACATACTCAGACCCTTTCCCTGGTCCTGGCAAGTCTCACATGAAAATTTAGAAGGGCTAGGAAGAAGCAAGAGGAGAAATGAAGAGTGAGTAGTTTGCATAAGGCCATGCAGTAGATCAGCAGCAGATTTTGGGCTACAGCCCAGACCTCTTATACCTCTATCCAGTGTGCTAGCTTCTCAACCCCTTGCCAGACTGCATTTCAGTCACCACAGAATCAGAAAAAAATATTTTCTGTCTCAAACAATCATGTAATATTATAGTTATTAGTAGCTACCTCCATCACTTTTTTTTTTTTTAAGCAAGGGATTGATTCCTTGTGTTTTAATGTTTTTTAAAGTGTTGTACCTAGTTTTGAAGACCAGGAAAGATATGTACCAGCACAGTGAATCGCAGTCATCTGAAATGTCATTGCTGGTACTTAATTTACCACTGTAGCTGTAGGGGCCCTGGATGAGAGTGGAATCCTTCTGTTTGAAAGCATCCATTCACACAGTAAAAGCTAATACCAGTCTGCACAATTTGAACACTGAATAGAAAAACCAGAGAAAAAGTTTCTCTCTTTTCTATTTTTTTTAAGAGATATTTGTCTACTTAATAAGGTTTTTGAAACAATGAGCAGTTACACAGTGTTCTTTGTTTTAAATTCATCTTGACTGTTTCCATTTTTTTAATTTATTTTCTATTTAAGAACAATGAGAATCATCTTCATTTACCTCTTTTGATCCACTTTTTGTGGTGCATAGTTTTATGTGCGAGAGATTTTTGAGGAAAGAACATAAACCATTACCAGCATCCAGCTTGCATTTCTAGACATGGAAAGGCACAGGCAGATTTACCACATGGCTCCTGAGGGGCTTGGATGTGCTCAGTCTGCTTGTGCAACTCTCACTTTGCACCCACCCACATCAGATGGAGGTGCACACACAAAACTGAGAGTGGGGCTCACTTGCTTTGCTGCAGGGTGCCAGCTACACTGCTGAAAGCTGGTCCAGGATGTACCCTGTGTGAGATTTCAACTAATATTATGGTACTACAGATGAGTACAAGAAAATAATAATAATAAATAATAATAATAAAACTCTGCACATTTTTTTTTTTTTCTTTTTTAAAGCTCCCTAGTATTTCTTCCTTTGCTTGTACATTGCAGAGACAGGGTAGTAAGGCAGAAATTGGAGTCATTTTCTCCAGGTCTGTAAAGGGAGGTGATCTCTTTATGCATTTCTTATCCTGGAGATATGGAGCATCTCAACTCCCACATTCTTAAAACCCAGTGTTACTCAGTTCCAGAAGAAAGTAGGTATACTCTTTTTTCTCTCTCTCTCTCTCTCTTTTTTTTTTTTTTTCCTCCCTTCCCCACAGGGTCCAAGTGATTATGAAATCATAAGACACATCTCCCAGCACATGTCAAACTCTAGGAACACTGGAAAGTCTGCTAGGGAGATCAGATGAATTCTTACATGTTTCTGCCATAAGCTTCTTCTAACATTTTGTATTAGCTACATGATTTTTCCAAGTTCAGCACAGTTAATAGCCCATTTTGCAGATCTAACACCACATAACCCTTCCCTCTTCCATTTCCTCACATCATATGATTCTGTTGTTAGAACATTCCCATCTCTTGCCCTTCCCATGTTTATTGGAAGCTGACACCAGGATCTTCAGCTCAGGCAGTCTGTTCTCATATCTGCAAGAAGATGTTTGGCAACAGTGCCATTTCTGGTCCCTTACTGAAGGCACTGGGTGATAAATGTCACATATCCAGTCCTATTAGCCTTGGTCTGTTTTCTGCTAACAGTTCTTCCATTGCAAGGAAGAGTCTTTGGAGTTCCTGTTAGGCAGCACCCCAGAAATGTCCGGAGTAGGTTGTGGAGGCTGCATGACCTTGTCCATGCTGCCTATTTTGTTTTAGTTATTACTGCACTCCTCAGCTCCAAGTAGATATTCCCAGTATGTATGCACAGGCTATCCACAGTCCTAAACCAGCAAGCAAATCAATTGCTTAAGAACTCTTTAGAACTGAACAGCATTGTGTCTTGGAGCTGAAGAAGCAAACGAAAGAGAAAGCAAGGAACACCTGTGCGTCTTTTGACAGAGAGTATGAGAGCATAAGCATTACTAGGAAGTAATCATGCTCTGAATACACCTACCTCTACTGATTGGTGGGAGCAGAGAGAAAAATGCCCATCTAGGTCAGATGTAGTTCTGAGCGCAGAATATGGTGGAAGTTAGGCCTGGCACACACAGAGGAGGTAGCTCTAATGTGCCTCTTGATGTCTGGTGTGCACCATGGTAAGTGCCAACAGCAGGAAACAGCATGTCGGAGAAGCTCCTGAGTCAGCTCCCATGATTTATCAGGACTAGTGCCTGTCAAAAACTGTGCAATTTGTGCATTGCCTATGTGCAATGTGAGTAGTACAGCAAGAGGTGTATGATAACCTCAGAGAAAGAAACAGACCAACACTGGGGCTGCTACTGGGGGCAGCAGGACATATGGTACCACTTCTGTAAAGATGACACTGATTCTCCCCCTTCACTGTCAGGCTGTACTTTAGGGACCTGTTTCTGACCCGTTCTCTAATAACATGTGTATTGCTCCTGACACTTTCACCTACCTGGGCTGCAGTTCAGACTTAGGGGTGCTACCCACATGCATTATTAACCGGTGGCTTGTGTTCATGTCACCATGTGATTACTTTTCTGTGTGGCAGAAATGTAGCCAGAAGTGTGATTAATGATGTGTCGAGAGCACACAAGATATGTACATGCTAACAAGTATTTGTGTCTTACAAATATCTCCATATGATTGATCGGTCGGTCGGTCGGTCTGTCTGTCTATCTATCTATCTATCTATCTATCTATCTATCTATCCATCCACCCATCCACCTATCTATTTTTTCTTGTTGTTGCCATGGATCTTTTTAATAAGGAACATGTCTGTGGAATCTTACTTTGCATTCCCCATCTGAAAACATGTTTTTTATAGACGCTAAATGTTATTTATGTTATTTTATTTTATTTGAAATTGCTTGCATCTCCAGTAGCCAGTCTTGTAGCATGACTGTTGCCTTTGCTAAACCTCAAGGAGCATCAGCACTGCTTTCTTCAGTGCATCAGCAGTACCTTTATACCTGCCTTGTTGACATCACTCTGGGCTGAATTTTGTCCACAAGATCAAGAGTCATAACTGGCGTGTTATGTGTATTCTTGCAGCATCTAGTACTACCAGACACGTACTCCCACCCCATTGCCACGGACATTGTGCTAAACAGAAAGAGATAATTGTACTTGAAGTCAAGACAGGGCTGGTAGGTGTAGGTGGGCGAGGCATCATGGGAAGCAGTGGGTAATTTTAATTACTGTAGTAGGGTGTTATTAGAACTTATGGTTCTCTGTAGGCTGCTACGAGTTTTAAAGGACAGATCTGCTGGAGAATGATGAGACATTAGGACATGTACAAGGAGATCTTTTGAGACTGAGGGGCTGAGGTCCATTATGGAAAGTTGGTTTGCAGGGAGTGGGGTCTGTTACCCCATGATTCCTACAAGGACATGGGAAAGACTTTAAAATGGAGACAAGCATCTGGGCATATTGGAAAGAAAGAAGGAAGGAGCTGGTGATTGCTGCTGTCACAGACATATAATTATTATGGTCTGTGGCAGCTCATGATCTGGGCTTGTGGATGACACTGCAAATTATCTGCTTGGAGACTTCTCTTTTGCCTCAGTATTGCAATTAGAATTTGTAAGCACAAAAACAATACAAATTTAGTTATTGTTTGCGCTGCTGAGTCTGGGTAGAAGGGAGGTGTCACAATAAGTTGCATAACTTCAGAAAACAGAGTTTTGGTTCTTTTTCAGATTGGGGTCGCCTGTCTGTGCTGTACCTGAAATCTCAGCAGACTTGCCAGTAGAATGGTTAAATTCTGATCCATCAGGCTGTCAGGTCAGGTCAGAGCAGCATAGCTTGAGCTTTGAAAGGCAGAATAGACTCCAAAAGAAAACGTTCACAATAATCTGTGCTACCCTTCTGAAGTAAAAAATAAGCACAATAAAGCTAATGGAAGGAAATAGTCATACCAGAAAATTAGAAAGGAAACAAAAATGTGTCAGGATTTCCTGCACTGTGAAATTGAAATAGAAAAAGGTAGCCTTGGCTAAAATAAAATTTCTAAAGGCAAATACAAAGAACATTTCTTTCCTTTCTTTGTTAGCAGGTGGGGCCAAGCTCATAGAAGTCTGTCCTGTGGTTTGAAGATATCCAGATCTCTGCATGTAGCTTAGAGAGGATCATTCTTGTTCCCCCAATTTGCAAGTGTACAGTTTGCCAGATTATTTTATTCTGAGAATACTGAAGTGGCATTATTGAATGGCTCCAGAAATGGTGCTAGTTTGAGGTATTAAAATGACAGCAGTTATTAGAGAAATCAATCTGTCACACAGTATTTTCTGAACGCACCTGACTCCTCTCTTGCATCTCTTTACCTGGCCCATGCCAGCATTAAAAACCAAGAACAAATGCCAAGCATGGGCATTTTTATTCAGGGATGTAGATCTTACGGCTGTAGCAGTGCTCAGAACCTCAGCCTCCTGCAAAGTGTATGCCTCTGCTCTGTGTTAGCGGGAAAAGTACTTTCTCTTTGAATGCAAGTGGACAGCATGACAAGAAAGATGGGGTTTAGGCTGTGCTTTTAGTTTCCTTTTATTTTGCATTTTTTCATTTTCTTTGTAATGCATTTGAAACCAATCTCCATGAGTTAACAAATCTGGCACTCCCATGGATGTTAATGGAGGGTGAAGGAGCTCAGCAGTCTGGAGTTAAAGAGTCCATTTTTCCTGTGATACCAGAAAGAATGGTTCACTTTATTTGCCAGAATTTCTTTCAGGTCTCTTCTTCATGCTAGTGTATGTATATTCATTTATTTTTTAGTCAGGAACAGAAATTATTTCAACAATATTCACTTTTCTAGTGAAGTATGTTATAGCTCGTGATATTTATTTATTTTTCTTCCAGTGTTGTCCATTATCTGCTTTACACAGAGCCTTGCTGCCCTGTTAATGAAACACCTCCTGACAGGGAGCTAGGTAAGGAACCTTGTGAAGTCTTCAGGCTTCAGCCCTGGGTTGCTCTCTGCAGCCCAAGCTATATGACCAGCCTCCTAGAGCAGGGCTCTGCCAGTTGGCATAGAAATTCTGCAATATAGTAAAGGTGCATGGGAAGTAAACAAGGAAAAAATTCCTTGTTTAGTGAGGCAGAAAGCTTTCCAGGTGAAAGGTTGTTTCTGACCAGGTGTTAACAGTTTAAAATCATGCTGATCCCCCAGCCCAGCTGGCTGGGTGACACACACATGGCTGTGTGAGCCATGCAACTCTGCATGCTATTTGCTGTGTCTCCACCACCACTTGGAAAGCAATGCAGTGCTGCAAAGATCTGCGAGGAACTTCTCTCCAGAGTAGAAGGAAAATGTAGGGCTTGACACAGTACAGAATACCCCACGGTCCCTCTGGCTCCTCAGAGTTAATCCTTAACCACAGACTATTTGTCAAAACTGAAAACAAAGAATCAGCAATCTGCTTTTTAAGTTCAGCATTAAAACAAGGGAGAGCTGCTTCATCAAAGCAATGTCCTTGAAGAGAAACAGAGTGCTGAGCCCTGCCAGAAGCTCTCGTTTTGCTGCTGTCCTTTACTTGTTCTGCACAGACTGCAGCAGTGTGGTAGGAGAGCGTCGCACTGCAGTGCACGGTCATCAGCTCTCGGCGCAGGCATTGGAGGCTGCAGTGTGAGACTGCAATGCTACACTGCAGAGCTGCTGAGCTTTCGAAAAGCCGCAGTTAGGTCTGGTTGAACGAGCAAAATGCTCACGTGTGGGATTAAGCCCGTTCTGCCGTTCATGCCGCATCTGTGAGCAGATTGTGTTCTTTGCAAATGTTTCTGCAAGAGACAGAGGACTCGAAAGAAAACGAATCCTCTGTGTCCTTGTCAGGTGGGAGAAAAAGGGGCTAGTTTTGGCAGCCTTCTTATGCACACCTGAGTGCTACACTGGAGAGGTCTGCATGTTGCACTGTTTAACAATACAATGCAACCCTCCCCCCTGCATTTCACATTATATGGTTTGTCAAAACATATTGGTGAAAGGGAAGGGAGAACAGCAGCTTGGGGAGCTGATGCAAAGTAAGAATTTCCTGCTGGACAGGAGTGGTGATGTTTTTTATTTGAATGACCTGACTTTCTTCAGGAAAAGCCAGGAGGAATGTGAAAGTTTTCTCTTTTTCTTTCTCAAAGCTCATGCTGTGGTCCTGTAATGATGAATAGCTGGGTTTGTGGGAGGAGGAGGAGCAGAGCTGCCTTTCTGAGGTGATGACCTAGCTTTGGTATTCTCTTCCTCTCCCTCCTTGACCACCACTGAGAGGTTGTTCTAGTGGCTGAAAACTGGGACCTCCAAACTAGTTAGTTGTTGGTCAGAAGTATTTGGTGGCAACAAGGCTCTGTGGCAGTCTGGTGATGTAAGGAATTATTTAAACACCTGCCAATTGCTCTGGTCAGCAAGGTCACAGGATACTGCTCTTCTCGCCTCTTTCTGTGGTCCTGTTCCCTATAGCCTGTGCCCCAGAAGAAAACACTGGAAGGTAGTGTTTTAAGAGAAGAAGAGGTAACTTGAAATAAAACTGGCCTCAAATATTTAAAATCTGCTAGTGTGCTGCTACTGGAGGGCAGCACAAAACTTGTTGATGTGTTTGGACATGTACCATTTAAAAACATCAGGGTCTTTGCCTCTCATAGAGCAACTGAGATTGTACCTTCTTGATCTCAATCAATCAAATTTGACATTCAGCCTTCTCTTGTTGTAGTCCCCACAGGTGGTGTGATGTGGCCAGACAAAGACTTCTCTCACAGACCTGTATTCAAATGCAAAAAAGCCTGATCAGATGCAAATATGCCCCATTTATACATGAGTATGGATAGCTGTGCAAAACAGAACTTCTTCTCAAATGCTCATACAAAGAACACTGCCCTGTAAATGAACGGAATCGCAAATGGAGGCTGCCTCTGTTTCTTGGCACAGACAAGTCTCTTCTGGGAAAATGATCACATCTTCTCTTCTCCTCTCACCGCTGCTGCCTGGCAAGCCCACGTCTGCAGCAGCCCCTGTCAGACTGAAGGTCTTCCTAGGAACCAGAGGTCTGGGACTTCTGCAGGTGGAAACTGTGTGTCTGAGAGGGATGGATGATGTACGTGCCTTGTCTTTGTGAACTCCCTGAAGTGGTCATTATATAGGACAGCTCCCATGGCAGATGACATTTGGTTAGACACAGAAAGGCTGCTCTCGAGTCTTTTTTTTTTTTTTTTTTTTTTTTTTTAGTTTAATAGCAGCATGAAGCACTACACATTGATAAGACCAGAATCATCCAAAGTATAGACAGACCTTTTCTGAATACTTTAAACAAAGAAGCACCTGCATCTTGGCTGCCTTTTCCTGGAAAATAATGAGAAGAACCTTTTAGTGATTTGCCCATTTTCTTCACAGTAAGGGGTCAAGGGGTGGTAAAGGTACCACAAGGCCTTTGATCAGCTCTGTGGACAGTGGGTTCAGAGCTCTTGCCTACAGAGTGCTGATTTCTCCTGTAAAGCCTGCAGAAAGAACCTTTCTCCAGAAAACTATTTTTAACACACCCACTGCTTTTCAAACTAATAAGAGCCAGACTAGCACGTCTAACACAACGGGGCAGCTTGAAATGAGATGTATGTGCAGCTTCAGTCTGGCATATTTCTTGTTCGATTATTGTTCACATAACATATTTGGAAGGGATTCTTCCTCTGTTTGGCCATTAAGTCTTTCCAATATATTTCAGCTCTGATCCATCCGTTGTCAAGGAGAGGAAAAAAGACAATTATGTTGTTGGTTCTCTTGCTTTTGTATTACCTGTGCAAACTTAATGGTGGTCTTCAAGAGAGATATTAAAAAAAAAAAAAAATAGGAAAAATGACAAAAGAAAAGAAAAGAAAAGAAAAACCTGTAAAACATAAACAGTTTACTTTCTACTTTGTAAAAAAAAAAAAAAAAGAAGAAAAAAGAAAAAAAAAGAGAAAAAAAGGCAAAACTTAAATAGCGACATATTTTCTTTCCATGCAGAAAGTGCTACAACTCTACAAAGATTAATTCCTATTATACTGTACTGCAAATCTTCCTTAAGAGAAAAAGTATCCTTTAAAAGGAATTAGAAATGCATATCTGACTGACATGTGTGGGAGGATGGAAAGTCTTTTCATTGGCTATATATAAGATGACAATTAAAATCCCCTCCAGTTTACACTTGAAACCCATCAGAACAATTGAGCTATCATTTCTTGACATGCTATTACTAATTCTTGTGAATGTTAATTTGGGGAAAGTTAGTAAAAATAGAAGTTCTAATTGTGATGGAGATTCAGCAGTTGCACTGCATAGAACAATCCATGATGTACCTTCGTGAAATGCATCCCAGAGCTGATAAAGTATGCTCTGCAGTTCCTGTACCATCCACCAGTGGTTTGATCAGCCTAAAACATTTCCTGCAGAAAAGACGGAAAGTGAAAAAATATCCTCTGAAACCAAAGCTGATTCACCAGAAAGCAACCAAAACTGTTCAGATCTGTTGAGTTTTAAGTTCCCAGTGTTTCCCTCATTGCTGAGTTCAGATTGAATGAAACAGATTTGCAAACCCTTCTTTCGAGGGATTATGTTCTAACTATTGCCTTGAGCACTGGAACAGAAAAGAACAAATTAAAAGACTCGTCTTGGTATTATTCCCTTCACAGAAAGGGAGGGGGACGATAATTTGAAATTATTTGCCTTTTCCAAATGTCTGTTTTGGAACATACAGATGGAGACTTGCATCGGAGAATTAGTTAATAAAAGAAATCACAAGATCAGATTATGGCCTAATGATGCAATGAATCATGTTTTAAGAGACATTTCAGCCATTATATCAATGCAATACCCCATCATGCTGTTTATAAGTAACTGATTATATTTTAGCACATTTGCATATGAATAATTGAAATGGCTATGATTCTCCAAGAGTCTAGTGACAAAAGCAAGCATATAAAGATTTTTGTTTCTTCCCTGAGAATGAGAATTTGTGCATTTTCAGGCTTTGGGCATATTCAACACAGAGGCAAAGAACTTTATATATATATAGGTTGCTGTAATCAGAATGTTTTGTTGCAAGTTTTTGTGTTGGTTTCTTTCCAAAGAAACAGTTATCTAAAGTCCAGATCAGCATTACTTTGTTGTTCTTGGGTACTTACGTGATTCAGTTTTCATTTTGAATGATATATGTTCTGAGGTTGTACAGTGACAGCATTTGCAAATGATGCACTGCAGTAAGCTTTATGCAGCATAGACAGGAATTGATCTACAAAACCATGAGAAAATGTGGTAACTCCATTAACAAAACTAAAAATATCAAAATATATTAATCTTTCTGATGGGAAGAAATGTTTATTTTTGTTTTGACTGAGTGGATTTTTTTTTTTTTTAATTCTTGGAACAAATTCAAAAAGTTTAACTTGGGTGAAATTCACTAACAAAGTGCAACTGCCTGAGCCATCTGTGTCATTTCACATGAGAGGTAGTGTACAGTGCCTCCTGTCTCCATTCTATCCCAGACTATTGTGTTTGACTACATGTTCCTGAAACCAGTGTGACTACAACAGTAGTTGTGTTCAGTGACAACTAATGTGAAATGTAGCTGGTCACAGTGGCTAATTCCTTAGAAAAGAACTGAGAATATGTGAACTGTTGTGTTGCAGTGCTACAGCCACTCAGGGGGAAGTAGTTCAGTCAGCCTGTTAGGAAAAAAAATGTGCAGTTCTTTCTGATAGAAATTGTGTCCAAGCACTGCACATTTTTTTTTTTTATTATTATTATCCTCCCCCCCCCCCTTTTTTTTTCACATTATTGTTTATTGAAAACTCTTGAAATCTTGTAGGACTGAAGCTTGTTTAACCGAAGCATGCTGGAAGAGTAATCATGTTCAAAACTCTGAAAAAGACTCAACCAAGCTGCTAGTGTTCTGGTAATTCCTATTCTCTTGTAACACCAGAACGGTATTTGTGTTTTCTTTTGTTTACATCCTGTCCATCTCCTCTCTCTCTCTCTCTATATATATATATATTTTGTTTGTTTGTTTGTTCGTTTGTTTGTTTGTTTTTCCTATGGATTTATTTTAGCTCCTTGTGATTCTGCGTGAATTACAGTATGTAAGAAATCTGACCCATGATTTTCATCTCAAACAGATACACTGATGTAGTTGGGGAAGAAAAAGTTTGGCCATGAATTGGGGTCAGCTGGGATCTTTCCATGACTCTTGCATTGACCTGCCATGTGATATTGGGTAAACTCTTCAAGCTTCCTGGTCTCGTTTAATTTCCCCTATAGGCTCACCTTCAGTTCTCTACTAGCAGTAGAAAAACAGGGACATTCTATGTCCCTATACAGAGTGCCTGTCAGAGTGTTACTGATTTGATTTCAGGTCAGTATCAGCCAGAAAATGCAAAGCATCTGGAATCTGAAGAACCACCTCTCTAGAAGCCTCATACAACACAAAGGAAATAACTTCATGATACACTGCTAGCTGAACAGACACACAAGTGTCAATCTGCTCCAGTGCAGGAGGGCTCTGCAGAGGGATTTTGATAAGCTGTACCAATGGGCTGAGGCCAACTGTATGAGGTTCAACAAAGCTCAGTGCTGGGTCCTGCTCTTGGGCCACAACAACCCCATGCAATGCTACAGAAGGAGACCTCGTAGTATTGGTCAATGTCCAGCTGAAAATGGGCCAGCAGTGTGCTCAGGTGGCCAAGAAGAGCATCCAGGCTTATATCAGAAATAGCATAGCCAGTGGGATTAGGGAGGTGATTGTCCCCCTGTACTCAGCTCTGGTGAGGCCGCACCTCAAGTACTGTGTTCAGTTTTGGGCCCCTCGCTACAAGAAGGGCACCAAGGTGCTGGAGTGTGTCCAGAGAATGGCAAGGAAGCTGGTGAAGGACCTGGAGAATAAGTCTTATGAGTGGCTGAGGCTGCTGGAGTTATTTAGCCTGAAAAAAAAAAAAGGAGGCCTAAAGGAGACCTTATCGCTCTCTACAGCTATCTCAAAGGAGGCTAAATTGAGGTGGGGATTGGTCTCTTCTCCCAAGCAGTAAGGAATAAGACAAGAGGAAATGTCCTTAAATTGTACCAGAGGAAGTTTAGGTTGGATATTAGGAGAAAAATTCTTCACAGAAAGGGACGTGAAGCGTTGGAACAGGCTGCCCAGGGAAGAAGTTGAATCACCATCCCTGGAGGTCTTCAGAAAATGTGTAGGTGTGGTGCTTAATGACATTGTTTAAAGGTGGACTTGGCAGTGCTGGGTGAATGGTTGGACCTGCTGATCTTAGAGGTCTTTTCCAACCTAAATAATTTTATAATTCTATTATTCTATGTTCCCAAGGGTATAGTACTGGGATTATTTTTGTTTAACATTTATACCAATAATCTGCATGAGGGACTTGAGTGCACCTTCATTAATTTCACAGATAGTACCAACTTAGGCAGGACTGCTTGAGGGTATGGAAGATTTGAAATCCATGAATTATATGGACATGATTTCATGATGGGATGCTGTAAATCAGGTTGATAGTTGGACTTGGTAATCTTGGAGGTCTTTTCCAACCTAGATGATCCTGTGATTCTATGTCTGCCAAGGAATCGAAGATCTTGGAAGAGAAGGAAAGAACAAAATAGAATCACCTATCCTAAATCCTGCCACCTAATGTATCTGGACGGTAACTTAGATGCCAATATTGCTGCAGTGGAGGTGATTGGTGTTGCTCAAGGAAAATAAGAGTCTTTACCTATACTCTGCAGTAGCTTTATGTTTTACAGGATGTAGACCTAAGGTTTTCATAAAGTTTTTGCTCTGAAATTGCTCTTGAACTAACATAAAGAAATTCTGGTGTACTGAAGGTAGTATTGCTAGTCCTTCTCTTTTCTGGTGGATGCTGCTGTAGAAAACTGAGGAGATGCTTTTAATTTGATCTGCATTTATTTCTCTCCTGCTTTGGCATCTCTTTTAACAGCTGGTCAGGTAAATGTCTTAACCCTTGGAAATCTTCATTCCCCTTTATCGCTTTTTATATAGCTTGGTAGCAGAGAACACATTTGCACAGCAGAGTGATGTTCACACATGGAAAGTCTCCTTGAAAGACTGAAATATGAAATATCTTAAAGCAAAGGGGCACAATCAATTCACATGGGTCTGATTGTTCTAGAAAAGAGGCTGCTACTTGTGACAGGTACATGTGGATGTCTTTAAATTGTTTCATATTGTCAGGAACTTCCTAACGTTCTTGTAGTACATTCAAGACAGAGTTTGTATTGGAAACTTTGAGTCTATGCTCTGGTGATAGGAAAGGCAGAAGAAAGAATTGAATATGTGATTGAAAAGACTTTAATTTAATATTCAATTGATAAAAGGAGAGTATTTTAATTGGAATAGCTTTTATTAGGTATTCTTTCCATTATGCAGTTTTAGGCAGTTCATTAATTTAACTGTTGGTTGATAGGATTTTCTACCATTTATTTCCATTTGTTTTCATTTGTTTAATTCCTTGCTTGTCCATAAAAAAGGCCATCCTTGTTATTGGTAATTTATTATTTTTTTTTAGCTAACAAGTTATGTAAATATTTTATTTCTGGCGGAAAATTCTCTCGGAAGTATATATCTTCTATCCATTATGATGTTTTCATGGTAACAAACATTAAAGATGTACTTGCCTGGAATGTTCTAATGTTTGGGTTGAAATATTCTTTGCTTTATTATTCTACAAAAAGAAAAAAAAAAAAAGCCAAACACTCTGGGAAAAGTAGTCTTAGTCATTCACCTAGCTTACATTGAAAAGGTTTTTAAAAATATTTATTTTCACATAAAGTACATTTGTCTGTAGACTAGATAAAACAAGTGTATTTCAGGTTTAAGTGTCAGAATCACTTGTACCCCTAGGGACAGAAGAGTGGAGCAAGTGGCTGCCAGAGAACACATTCTGCTGTCCTTGCTCTGGCTCCATATTGAATTTCTACATCTGCACCTGAGCAGTGACCAAATTTACATAAACACTGACTAGGATAGCTATCTTCAGGCACTTGAGCCTTTTACTAGATTAACTCCATCAGACCTGTGATATGCCCCTTGTTTAATTGAAGTCTTTTTTCTAATCTTCAAGGCTGCAGAGATCAGATAAGATTTTGCCTTTTTCTTCTGCTGTCTGATACTGGTTTAAAAGATGAAGGGAATAAAATATTTTTGTGTTGTTTCTTTTGATATGAGGTCAGCTCCTTTGGACATTTTTTGGGGGGGGGGAGGGAACAGGAATCATGGTATGGATGGTAAGACGCTTGGAGAGAGTAAGACTATATTTGGTCACCAAATTTTGTAGCACTTGTGAGCTTTTGAAAACAGAGTCACTTACGTAAGCATATAAACAAGGGTATCAGAACGAGGAGCCATATTATCACTGGACAGGAGTTTTGTCTTTTCTTCAGGAGAAATTATGGCCAGAAAGGCTGACAATGAATGTGCAGAAAACAGAAATGGATACAGGCTATGCAGAACACAGTTTTAATATGAGACACCGTTGCCTATTTTCACACTTTCCATCCCCCCTCACCTGCTTTTTTTCAGTTTCAGAGAATTCCTCCTATTCCAGCAAGAAACACTGACATCTTACTGGAACCCACAGGAATCAGAAAACTATGGCTGGCCAGAAGTGTCTGTTGGTGTTATAAAAAGAACAAGCTACATACAGGGCATCTCTGGCATTCACACATGCTTCCATTAATAAAAATAAATAAATAAATAGAGAAATAAAGACAGTATTCGTAATACAGGGCAGGGTTACTTGTTGAAAATCATTTTTATTCTTACAATTTTCCACCCAGTCTCTGCAAGAAATTAAAATAAAATAAATAATAATTTAGAATGCTTTGTTCAGAATAAGTATGTTTTCATACAACCTTAGTTTTTGGCAAAAAGCTATTGGAAATGTCTGTCAAAAGTCTGCATTTTAAAAATGCATAGCAGGGGAACAAACAAACAAAAATGAGTGAATTAACAAATCACCTTCTGCTGAGATCCAGTAAGAGATGATGAAGTAGACACCAGAACAGGACATAGCCTCTGCTGAACCTCAGTTTCTACTCTAGAAGTATAGAATCATAGAATGGCTCAGGTTGGAAGGACCTTATAGAGCATCTAACTCCAACCCCCTGCCATAAGCAGGGATGCCACCCACTAGATCAGGTTTGCCAAGACCTCATCCAACCTGGACTTGAAGACGTCCAGGGATGGGGCATCCACAGCGTCTTTGGGCAGCCTGTTCTAGTGCCTCACCACCCTTACAGTGAATACTTTTTTCCTAATGTCTAATCTATCCTCTTTTAGTTTAAGACCATTCCCCCTTGTCCTGCCATCATCTACCCGAGTAAACAGTCCCTCTCCATCCCTTTTAAAAGTAAGTATTTATACCCTTCAGTATTGAAAGTCACAATGAGGTCTCCCTGAAGCTTTCCTCCCCCTGAAGTCTCCCTTCTCCAGGCTGAACAGTCCTGGCTCTCTCAGCCTTTCTTCATAGGATTGATGTTCCAGTCCTCTTTCTACCCTGTTTTCCTAAGAAAAATTAACAGTATATTACCCCACAGTTTTCTGTACATTTGAATACTCCATTTAATAATTCTAGTACCCGATAGTCACTTTCAACCAAGTTGCTGAGAGAAATGAAGACTCCAGTGATATTTCACTTTATTAGGTTTTGAGGAAATAGTGATGGCCAGGTAGAGGAGAGGACACTATAGATCCTGTCACTACCTGAAGGAGACATGCTAATCAAAATACATTTTTGTTAGCCTTCAAAGAAAGTATACAGCATGGCATACCTCACAGTGTTGCACTGCACACCACGTAGCTTTGTCTGTCCAGTGAAAGTAAATGTGGGCTTAAAAATATGAGCTTGCTTTCCACTCATCTGACAGTGAACCTGTGAGAGGGCTTTGTAATATTGTGGCACCTGCTCCAGTGCTGATAAATCTGGAAACTGTCATGATAAAGCTGGAGAATCTGAGCTTCACATTTTAATCTGCTCCAACCACATCTGTTTCTATATATCTATATACATGTATATTACTATATGGTGCATTAAGGTTGCATTTCCTCCATACAGCTCTGGTATTTTCTCTAATTTGATTCTATCTCCTCTCTGTACTGTACTATTTTTTACCTTTGTTTTGTTTTGTTTTGTTTTGTGGGGGAGATATCTAATTTCACTAGACTATAGAATGATTTTTATATCTCCTTAAGAAACAAAACATGGGTACACTACTATTTTTTGTTTTTTCCTGGAAAAAAAAAAAAAAAAAAAAAAAAAAAAAGAGTTGTATACAGTTGTTCCTGAAAAATAATAATTAAAAAAAAAAAAAAAAAAAAGCTGTATACAACTCTTTACAGTATCATCAATGGATTTAACATAAACAACAGAGAGAATTCAGGATTATATCTGGCCATAAATATGATGAATAGTAATAAGAGAAGTGGACGACTTGAGGAGAAAGCTATCACAATGTCAAAAGTCTATGAAACGTTTTCCAATTTTCTAAGGCAATTCTGTTCTAAGATATAAAATTCATTGCCTCAGATGGGGATGATCTTGACTTTCATTGATAATGTTGATGCCTCTGTTATTCAGGACACATTATATACTCCTAATTACATGTGTTTATAAACAAAACTGCACAGATTGTCTCTGGGGCTGAATTTTCAAATGCAAATAGTTATGCATGAAGAATAAGTTGGCAGAGCTCTGTTCTCAATTTGCCATTTTGCTCCCTGACTTTCACCCCCACAATCCCTAAGCCTTTTGTATGCTGGTCATGCTTCTGGCTTCATTGTCTTCATGGCAAACTCCAGATCAACAACAGCACAATATTTATGACTAAACATAATAGCTGCCGTCAAATATAATTACTTGCTGCTTCATTCACAAAAACTTAAAGCCTTAACGCATTAATTAATTTTCTTTATATAAACTCCACATGATTACTATTAACTCTTCTCCTTATGGTGCAGTCCAGAGACCCTCATGGAGAAGGAAGCCTGGCTTTGAGTTAAATCCATGAAGTCTGAGTTAAACTCAGAGGAGTTAAACCCAAGTTCCTGGTGTTCTGGTCCAGTATCCTGCTTGCTCAACATTTCTTGCCTCTGTCACTTGGAGGTATGTCATTCACATTTCGTTACAAAATGTCAGTTTGTACCCTGCTTCTAAATGAAAGCTGATTTTTCCTTTCTAATCTTTCAGTATAATTTCCAAACAAAACCTTTCCTGAGAAAGAAGCATCGAGATGACACATATTGAGACAACAGATGCTTTACATGGTGTTGTGATATGGCTGCAGAGGACTGATGTAACTATTAAAAGAGTGGAAAGAGAATTCTTAACTCCAACTTTTCTGTGAATTGGAAGAACATCTTAAACAACATAGTAAAATTCATAACACTTCTGATCTAATGTGGGTGGACATAGCAGGTGTCTGTAGAGAACATTCTTTGCACGTGGTCCTTGACGGGATTACCTCTCTATGCAAGAGTATGGTGTGCCTCTTCACTACATGACTTCCACTTTGCTGGCCTCTCTGGATAGGAAGGATTCACCTTCAACCTTGTCAAAATGACAGAGATTTTCAAAAGTTGGACGGGATGGTGAGACTCTTAAAGGGATTCTCCTGCCATGCTCTGCAATGGTGCGGTCTCACCTTGAGTACTGTGTGCAGTTTTGGGAGTCACATTATAAGAAGGACATAAAACTACTAGAGAGTCAGAAGGAGGCAAAAAAGATGGTGAAGGTCTAGAAGAGGGGATGACACATGAGGAGCACTTGATGTGACTGGGTTTGTTCAGCCTAGAGGAGAGGATACTGAGGGGAGACCTCATGGTGGTCTACAGCTTCCTCATGAGGGGACTGGAGGGGAAGATGCTTATCTCCTCTTTCTGGTGACAGTGACAAGATCCGAGGGAACATCATAAAACTGTGACAGTGGAGGATCAAGGTAGACGTTAGGAAAAGGTTTTTCACTGAGATAGGGTGGTTGAGCACTGGAACAGGTTGCCCATGGAAGTGATCTGAGCCTGAAGGAGTTCAAGAAGCATTTGTACAATGCTCTTAGAAACATGGTCTGATTTTGGGTTAGTCCTGTGTGGAGCCAAGGGTTAGACTCAATGGTCCTTGTGGATCCCTTCCACTTCAGGATATCCTGTGATTCTATATTCTATTCTATGATTAGTTTTTTCTTTTTATCAATCTGAACCTCCTCTGATTCAATTTTTGACAGCTGTCTCAGGTTCTCTTTCCATGCACCACTGTGAAGAGTCTGACTGTCTCTTTTTTATGACCTTTTAGATACTGGAAGACTACTATTAAGTCCCTCCAAAACTGTTTTTTCCTCAAGGCTGAAAAAGCCTTCTTAGATCCAGGACTGCATTTCACTTTGCCGAATTGTGTGATGTTCCTGCAGGCCCATTTATCCAGCCTTTCTGGATTTCTCTGAACGACAGTTCTGCACTCTAGTGGGTCAACTGCACCCCAGTTTGGTGTCATCCTCAAATGTGATGAGATGCATTATGTCTCTGTATGCAAGTCATTGACAACAATATCAAACACCAAGTAGGTTCCAAGATAAAACCCAATATAAGCCACCTGTGACTGGCCTCAAATGGACTAGATGGCTAACTTTATTCTTGGCTGCATTAGGATAAATGCAGGGGGCATCTTACCAATGGCAATAAATACCCAAGGGAAGGGTGCAAAGAAGACATAGCCAGGCGCTTTCAGTGGTGCCCTGTGACAGGACAAGAGGCAATAGGCACAAACTGGAGCACAAGAGTTTCCATATAAACATCAGGAAACAATTCTATATTGTGCAGATGATTGAACACTGGCACAAGTTATCCAGAGAGATTGTGGAGTCACCCTCCTCAAAGATCTTTGAAAGCCATCTAGACATGGCTCTGGGCAACCTTCTGCAGATGTTCCTGCTTGACCAGTAGGATTGGACCAGACGGCCTCCAGAGATCCCTTCTAACCTTAACTATTCTGTGATTCTGAGTACCCATCACCCACTGCATTCTGAACACAACTCACCCAGTTTTTCCACCACTTAGTAATATGCCCACGTGGACTATTAAGTTCCTTCTTGGACATGCTGTGGAAAAGCATGCTGAAAGTTTTGCTAAATCTAGCTCGGTGACAACCAGTGTTTTCCCTGCATTTACACCATTACCACAGTCATCTTCTCCCATGATTTTAAATGCCATGCTGTTTTCATTAGTGTACCTGGAACATGAAAGTTAACTATTCTAAGTCTGTACTAATAAGCCAAACCAAATAATGCCACCGATAAATCTCATGCAGATCATCCAGCTCCAATGAGCTTCTGCATTTATCTCCTTTGCATCTCCTCCTGAACACTTTTTCCTTTTCATTGCTGTCTTCCTGATACCCATCTCTTAAAGATTTTAATCTTTGACAAGTAGGAGGGGAAACAGATAAGCTCCTGGCAAGTCTGACATCATTCAGGCTGTGAAGGAAGTAACCTCATGATGATGTGATTTAGAGCCAAGGAGATGTAACTTGCCTTCATGGCTTATGAATATGGCATTTTGTTTTTTACCTCGGGGTAACACTCTCACACTCTGTGTGAGAGCTATTTTAAAACAAGGAAAGTTAATATATTTTTCTGTTTCAACACAAGACTGACTGACAAAGGGTCAGTGCAAAATTGAGGTGTGTTGGTACATCTTGTTGCACAACTGTCATTCCTTGTCTTAATTTCTGTTTGTAACCTAGGAGTGCTGTGAGGCTCTGCAGATACCCTGAAGTAAAGAGCCCAGCTCTCTGTTTTCCTTTAAACCAAGGAATAGAAGCCAAGGGGTTGAATTTCTTTAAGATAGTTTAGAGAGACAGCTGTTGTTTTCCTGCTTTTTCCCAGACTGCAGCGTCACTACCTTTCAGATGTGTGTTAACCTCTTATTTTTTTTTTCCATGTATCCTCTAGACCCTCCTGCTTCTGACCTGAGCAAAATTACTGTATTCTGTGGACATTATATTACCATGTATCTGGTAGAAACAAGACATAATCCACCAGTCCTAGTGGATCTGCTCTACATCATATTACATAAGCAAGATGATAGTTGTCACCTTATATGTGAATCTACTACAAACTATTTGCATAGCAACACATCACATAGAACATATTGTCTTGGGGAGGAGAAAAGGGAAACAAAATACTGAAAAGGTGCAAAATAACCAAACTTTTATTATTGTATTGTAGATACTGAGTGGTGAAAAAGAGAAGGCTATGAGTGACTTTGACAGTGTTTTATTTCTTTCTTGAAGATTGCGGTTTGTTCATTTCACATTTCTTGGCTCCAGTCCAAGACGTTAGTCTTGATAAGGTTTTTGCACTTCTTTCCTCCCTGGTCTGTAAAGCAATATTCAGGTGAGCTTTCCACAAGAAAGGAACTCCAGCAAGTTAAAGTTAGAATTTTTTGGTTTGCTGTAATTATTTTTTTTTCACTGTATCCTAAGAAGATTTTAAAAATACATTAATAAGAAGTTTTAAACTTCTTCTAGGATTTTGCCACTGCTTGTTAACTGCTGAAGATTGTTTGCTATGTCTTCTCCTTTCCCTGTAAAGTAAAACATTATTTATAGAATAAAATGCATATGAATACACATATATATGCATAAAAATCCAGAAGCTGTAGAACACAAGATGATGGGGTAAAGCACAGTCCATTGATCTTGCTAAAGTCTGGATCATCTACAATTACACACAAAGCTGGGAGGAATACGAGAGCTCTGAATTTGTCCTTCCTGCATGAACATATTTGGCTCTGCATAATTTACAGAGCACACAGAAGGCCTGATTCTAATTTCTGTGGGCAACTGGGATCTGTCTTTCTCTGACAATGCAAAACAGAAGCAGAAGTCCAAAAGTGTAATTTCCTGAATTTTGAACTGTTGAATTGTCTATGTGCAAAGCAGTCATATAACAAGAAATATATCTAAGCGCTTTTCATCCTTCAGCACTGTCACAGCCTTCTTGTACATCTTTAAGAAACTCATGCCCTTGTTCCACACCTAATGACAATAGGTATCAGTCCTTTTGCCTTGCCTGTGCAGCTCTGTTGTAAACTCTTTCAAGAACAGGATGACCCTCAGCCGTAGCATATACAGAATTACAGCCACAAAGCCCACCGTTGTACTACTGTACAACACAGTAATAACACATTCTGGTGGTATCTGGGTGTTTCATAGAATACCCATCACATTTACAAGAGAGCTGGAGAGGGATGAATGAATGAAAAAATAGAGAGAGAGAGAGAGAGGATATAATGGCAAAGTTCCTATATCTGATAAGTAAGATATGGGTGAGACAGACAAGAAAATAAAACAGAAGTAACTTTCTGAATACATGCAGGTTGGAAACATAACCCCTTTATGGCGTTTTTCATGAGATATCCACTGTGAGATCAGAGTCCTCTATGCCCAAGCTTTTAATCCTGTAATATTTTTACTGTCAAGAGAGAATTGTGGTCATAGAAGCATTTTTTTCTGAGAACCTTGAAGCATATTTTGTATTGAATATTGTTTTGTTTCATTTTATTTATTTATTTATTTATTTATCTTATTTCATTTGGGTTTCTTCAGGTACTCCAGCACAGGTCTACTGTTATTTTGTTGGAATATTCAATAAACCCAAAATCCAAAATTCCTTTATTTAGCTCTGTATTTAATATTCATACTATTTCTGGAGTTGGCTAGCAGAGAATAAGGATCAGACCTGAGACTGGGAAGGGATTTTGGTCCTCAAGGAGTCAAAAATTATTTTTTAACCAAACTGCTACATTATTTCATAAAAAGGGCAGAAAAGAGCAGATATGAAGGCTGGAGACTAGCTTCAACATGGCTTCAACAAAGCATTTACCACAGAAATTATCACAGTCTTAACTGTCACTTAGTAAAAATCAAGGAATGGCACTGAAGATACTACCTCTGCTTTCGGTTCATGGAGAATGAGTTGGGGAAAGTATAAAAGCACTGCTGTCCTTCTACCATTCGGGATCCAGCAGCTTTGGATACAAAGCGGAAGGCATGCTACATAGCCATGACCCAGAGCACTAATTTAGGTTCCTACAGATAGAGCAGGTACTGCTTCCAAGATGATTTGTACCTGAGCTGGCATCCATCTGGCAAGGATGTTTACAACAGCAGGGAAAATGAGGCAATATAGCTGTGCTGGCAGCAGGCCTCTCAGAACTTATCCTCAGGGTTTGCCATGTGCAGTTCATCTTGCTTCTATGTAATGGGTTTATGTGGCAAGGTTTTGGTTTGGTAGCATGGGGCTGCAGGGGCAGCCTCAGTGTGCAGAGCCCAGCAGCTGCCCCATGTCAGAGCAGAGCCAGCTCCAAAGGGACCTGCTGCTGGCCAGAGCTGAGCCAGGGAGTGATGCTGGTTGGGCCACTGTGACAGCAGATTGAAGGAAAGGAAAAGACTGCTGTGCTACAGCAGCTGGGAGAACACCAGCCCTGCAGCCCCCCGGGTCAAGTGCAGCAGGAGGGCAGGAGGTGCTGCAGGCAGGCAGCAGCAGTTCCCCTGCGGGCTGTGCAGGGAGAGGCCCCTGGTGGAGCAGGCTGTCCCCCTGCAGCCCATGGGTCCCACATGGAGCAGATCTCCACGCTGCAGCCCCCCCATGGGTGGAGGAGCCCCCGGTGGAGCAGGTGGATGTGGCCTGGAGGAGGCTGCGGCCCATGGAGAGCCCCCGCAGGAGCAGGCCCCGGGCCGGAGCTGCAGCCCGTGGAGAGGAGCCCACGCAGGAGCAGGGTGTCTGGGGGGAGCTGCCGCCCACCCGTGCTGGAGCAGTTTGCTCCTGGGGCATGGATGGATGGACCCTGTGGGACGGAGCCGTGTGGGAGCAGTGCTTGAAGCTTCGGAGATGAAGCATCAGGGACTGACCGCAGCCCCCATTCCCCTGTGCTGCTCAGGAAAAGGAGAGTGGATGGAGGGAAGGTGCTTTTGGTTTGCTTTTCCTTTGTTTCTCACTTCTCTAGCTTGTTAGTAATAGTCAATAAATCTTATTGTCTCCCTACTCTGAGTCTGTGGTCTCCCTGTCCTTGTCTCAACCCCTGAGCCCTTTGCATATTTTCTCTCCCAGTTCCTCTGAGGACAGGGAATGAGAGAGCAGTGTGGTGGAGCTTGGCTGGCTGTCAGCGTCAAACCACCAGATTCTCTGCCGGTTGTGCACGATGCAGTCACCTTTCTGACTGTGAAAGAGACATGGTGAGTAGCTGATAGCCTCTCTACTTGCCCCTTTATTTTTCAATTCATGAAAACTTCTGTGCCAGTAGAATATGATGTTTACCTTGGAGTCTAGTATTTGTTTGAATGGTAGTGTAACTTGTTAATATATTGTCGATAAGAACCACCTGCATTGCTGAAAAGCAATAGCTTTTCAGGCATTGTTCAGTGAGCTAAATTCTTCCTGTTTGTGTATAGCACCAGGCATAATTAGAACATATGGTAAGAGAAGAAGCCCTGAAGGCTCATGCGGCGTTACCTTCTTTCCCATCTGCTTCAGGAGCTGGGTGTCTTGCCTTTGTTGCTTATAAATCGTTTAGTCAAACTAACTGTTTCATTTAAAAGTGAGATTGAAAGGGAAATGGAATCTTGTAAAGGTCTTTGCCAAATCTGTTGTTACGTGAGTGGTGCCTTTGTTAGAACTCTAGCAGTTGGACTAGGAACATGGACAGCAGTTTGGTGGGTTTTTTTTGGTTTGTTTGTTTTTGCTTGTTTGTTTTGTTTGTTTGTTTTGATAAACATTTTAGTTTAGCTATCATGGTAGAGGATAATAAAAATAAACTTGATTGTAGGCCAGAGTACACCATATAAGGCAGCAACCATGAACTGGATGGTAAAAAGAAAGACCACCTAAACTCCCTGTTTTAAAGGAAATTCTCCATTTGGAAGATTTGAATTGCAATGTTTGCATTCTTAGGATAGATGATAATTGTACTTGTATCTGAGAATTCTGCCAAGTGTTCACATTCCTGTGGCCTGAACCCCCGATCTGTCCTCTCCCAATAGCAACTTGGGATTTGCCTTTCTGCAACTCAGTCACCTTTCTCCATCTCTGCCTAGACTGACATCTTGAGCAGTAGCCTCCAAAGTGAGATTGCCACACCACAGGGGCTACATACACATGGCAGTTCATTTGGAAGGAAATATTAGAAGGAAACATTTTTGGTACCATTACAAATAAGACAAGCCAAAACATTAAAAATATGGTTTATTTCATTGATAAGTCATCACAGAATCACAGAATGGCTTGGGTTGGAATGGACCTTAAAGATCATCTTATTACAACCCTACTGCCATAGGCAGGGGTGCCATCCACTAGATCGGGTTGACCACCCATCCTGGGCTTGAACACCTCCAGGGTTGGGGCATCCAAAGCTTCTCTTGGCAACCTGTGCCAGTGCTTCACTACCCTTACAGTAAAGAATTTGCTCCTAATGTCTAGTCTATATCTATCCTCTTTTAGTTTAAGACCATTCCCCCTTGTCCTATCATCATCTACCTGAGTAGAGAATCCTTCTCCATCTTTTCTGTAAGACCCCTTTAAGTATTGAAAGGCCACAATGAGGTATCCCCGGAGCCTTCTCTTCTCCAAGCTGAACAGTCCCAGCTCTCTCAGCCCTTCTTCATAGGAGAGGTGCTTCAGCCCTCTGATCATCTTCATAGTCCTCCTCTGGGCTCGCACTAAGAGGTCCAAATCTTTTTTATGCTGAGGGCCCCAAACCTGGACACAGTACTCCATGTGGGACCTCAGGAGAGCAGAGTAGAGGGGGATGATCACCTCCTTCAACATGCTGGTCATACCTCTTTTAATGCAGCCCAGGATGCAGTTGGCCTTCTGGACTGCAGGAGAGCACTGCTGGCTCATGTTGAGCTTTTCATCCACCAGAATCCCCAAGTCCTTCTCTGCAGGGCTGTTCTCAGTGAGTTCTTCTCCCAGTCTGTGCTCCTGTCTGGGTTTGCCCTGACCCAGGTGCATCACCTTGCAGTTTCACTTGCTGAACCTCATGCAGCTCACATGGGCCCTCTTCTCCAGCCTGTCCAGATCCCTTTGAATGGCATCTCTTCCTTCGTTGATATCAACTGCACCACTCAGCTGGGTGTCATCTGCAAACTTGCTGAGGGTGCACTCAGTCCCATTGTCTATGTCATTGATGAAGATATTGAAAAGCACCCATCCCAAGACAGACCCCTGAGGGACATGGCTCATCAACCGTTTCCACCTAGACATAGTACTATTGACCACCACTCTCTGGGTCCAGCCATTGAGTCAATTCCTTATCCACTACGTGGTCCACTGCTCAAATCCTTATCTTTCCATTTTAGAAATCAGGATATCATGTGGGACCATGTCAATGGCTTTACAGAAGTCCAAGTAGATGACAATGGTCAGTCTTCGCTTGTCGACTGATGCAGTTACTCCATCACAGAAGGCCACCAGACTGGTCAGGCACAATTTACCCTTGTTGAAGCCATGCTGGCTGTCCCTGATCACCTCCTTGTCCTGCATATGCCTTAATATTGCCTCCAGAAGGATTCGTTTCATGATCTTCCCAGGCACAGAGGTTAGGCTCACTGGTCTGTAGTTCCCCAGGTCCTCCTTTCCACCCTTTTTAAAAATAGGAGTGATGCTTCCCTTTTTCCAGTCACTGAGGACTTTGCCTGACTGCCATGATTTTTTAAATATGATGGAGAGAGGCTTGGCGAGTACATCAGCCAATTCCCTCAGGACCATGGGATGCATGGGACCAGGCCCCACAGACCTGTACCTGTCCAGTTTCATCAAGGGGTCTCCAACCTGCTCTTCACTGTGGGAAGGACTCTGCTCCCCCAGCCCCCGCCTAGAGATTCAGGAACACAAGAGATGTGGGAAGCCTGACTACCAGTGAAAACTGAGGAAAGGAAGGTAAGTATCTCTGCCTTCTTCACATCTGTCATTACCAGTACTCTGTCTTCACAGAATCACAGAATCACAGAATTTCTAGGTTGGAAGAGACCTCAAGATCATTGAGTCCAACCTCTGACCTAACGCTAGCAGTCCCCACTAAACCATATCCCTAAGCTCTACATCTAAACGTCTTTTGAAGACTTCCACGGATGGTGACTCCACCACTTCCCTGGGCAGCCTGTTCCAATGCCTAACAACCCTTTCGGTAAAGAAGTTCTTCCTAACATCTAACCTAAAACTCCCCTGGAACAACTTAAGCCCATTCCCCCTCGTCCTGTCACCAGGCACGTGGGAGAACAGACCAACCCCCACCTCTCTACAGCCTCCTTTAAGGTACCTATAGAGAGTGATAAGGTCGCCCCTGAGCCTCCTCTTCTCCAGGCTGAACAAGCCCAGCTCCCTCAGCCGCTCCTCGTAGGACTTGTTCTCCAGACCCCTCATCAGCTTCGTCGCCCTTCTCTGCACCCACTCAAGCACCTCGATGTCCTTCTTGTAGCGAGGGGCCCAAAACTGAACACAGTACTCGAGGTGCGGCCTCACCAGAGCTGAGTACAGGGGGACGATCACCTCCCTAGCCCTGCTGGCCACACTGCTTCTTATGCAAGCCAGGATGCTGTTGGCCTTCTTGGCCACCTGAGCACACTGCTGGCTCATATTCAGCCAACTATCCACCATCACTCCCAGGTCCTTCTCTGCCTGGCAGCTCTCCAACCATTCCTCTCCCAGCCTGTAGCTCTGCTTGGGGTTATTGCGCCCCAGGTGGAGGACCTGGCACTTGGCCTTGTTGAACTTCACGCAGTTGACCTCAGCCCATGGGTCCAGCCTATCCAGATCCTCCTGCAGAGCTTTCCTACCCTCAAGCAGATCGACACATGCACCTAACTTAGTATCATCTGCGAACTTACTGAGGGTGCACTCGATGCCCTCGTCCAGATCATCGATGAAGATATTAAAGAGGACCGGCCCCAGCACCGAGCCCTGGGGGATGCCACTAGTGACTGGCCTCCAACTGGACTTGGCTCCATTCACCATGACTCTTTGGGCCCGGCTATCCAGCCAGTTTCTAACCCAACAAAGCGTGCACCAATCCAAGCCAAGAGCAGCCAGTTTCTTGAGGAGAATGCTGTGGGAGACGGTGTCAAAAGCCTTGCTGAAGTCAAGGTAGACCACATCCACAGCCTTTCCTTCGTCCACCCAGCGCGTCACTTTGTCATAGAAGGAGATCAGGTTCGTCAAGCAGGACCTGCCTTTCATAAACCCATGCTGACTGGGCCTGATCGCCTGCTTGCCCTGCAAGTGCCGCGTGGTGACTCTCAGGAGGATCTGCTCCATGAGCTTCCCCGGTACTGAGGTCAAACTGACAGGCCTGTAGTTTCCTGGGTCTGCCCTCCGGCCCTTCTTGTAGATGGGCGTCACATTTGCTAGCCGCCAGTCAACTGGGACCTCCCCCGATTGCCAGGACTGCTGATAAATGATGGATAGTGGCTTGGCCAGCTCCTCTGCCAGTTCTCTCAGTACCCTTGGGTGGATCCCATCCGGCCCCATCGACTTGTGCACATCCAAGTGCCGTAGCAGGTCACCAACCAGTTCTTCATGGATAGTGAGGGCCACATCCTGCTCCCCATCCCCTTCCACCAGCTCAGGGTACTGGGTATCCAGAGAACAACCAGTATTGCCGCTAAAGACTGAGGCAAAGAAGGCATTGAGCACCTCCGCCTTTTCCTCATCTCTTGTAACTAAGTTTCCCCCCGCATCCAGTAAAAGATGGAGATTCTCCTTAGTCCTCCTTTTTGTGTTGATGTATTTATAGAAACGTTTTTTGTTATCTTTAATGGCAGTAGCCAGATTGAGCTCCAGATGAGCTTTGGCCTTCCTAATTTTGTCCCTGCACAGCCTTGCTACATCCTTAAAATCCTCCCTAGTGGCCTGCCCACTTTTCCAAAGATTATAAACCCTCTTTTTTCTCCTAAGATCAAGCCACAATTCTCTGTTGAGCCAGGCTGGTCTTCTTCCATGCCAGCTCGTCTTTGGGCACGTGGGGACAGACCGTTCCTGCACCATAGGTGCTACACCCTCCCTAGTCTTCCTTTTGTAGCCAATGTACCTCTAGAACCCCTTCTTGTTACTCTTTGCATCTCTCACCAAGTTTAGCTCTGTCAGTGCCTTGGCTTTCTGGATCCCATCTCTGCATATATGAACAGCATATCTGTACTCTTCTTAGGGCATGTGGCCCTGTTTTCACCATCTGCGTATTTCCTTCTTTTACCCAAGTTTGACCAGCAGATCCTTATTCAGCCATGCTGGTTTCCTACCTTTCCTTCTTGATTTATTACGTATGGGAATAGAGAGCTCTTGCGCTCCAAGGAAAATATCTTTAAAGAGTTGCCAGCTCTGATCAGATCCTCTCTCCTTAAGGACTGTGTGCCATGGGCTCTCATTCACTAATTCTTTGAACATCTCGAAGTTTGCTCTTCTGAAATTCAGGGTCCTGACTTTGTTCTTAGCCAAACCCGTAACCCATGAGATCACAAACTCAACCAGGGCATGGTCACTGCAACCTAGGCTTCCTCCAATCTTAACTTCTTTAATGAGCTCTTCCACACTGGTGAACACAAGGTCCATTAATGCTTCTTCTCTGGTTGGTTTGTCTAATACCCAAACAAGGAAGTTGTCCTCCATGGACTCCAAGAGTCTCCTGGATTGCTTTCTGCCTGCCACATGGCTTTCCCAGCAAATATCTGAGTGGTTGAAATCCCCTAGGAGGACAAGAGCCTGTGAGTTTATCCATTTCTACTTTTGGGTATGCTTTATAAGGTACGTGCTATATCATTAGAATAGTGCAGGTATATAATATATGAATAAACATATATGTACATGTATATATCGAGAGAGGTGCATGCTCAAAAAGTTTGCACTGATACATGTGCAATCAATCAAAATTTTGGATACCATTGACCTAGGAAAAACAATTAGTTCCCATGTAGAGTGCCTAATAAAGTAAGATTTCCGTGGCAAGCATTGACTTTGTGCTTTATAATAATGCAGATCACACAACACTGGAAACACTCTAGTAGAAGTAATTTTGCTGATTTGTTTTTGTTGTTGTTCTTTGTGCGTGTGTGCGTGCGTGTGTGTGTTAAAAAGAGGTATTAGAAGAGAAAGAAAGGGAGTAAAAATCCATGTTATGATGCTTACGCACTCCAGAGAGAATCAAATCATTATTCATCTCAAGCTGTTGAATATTGTAGCTAGTGTTTGTTGTCCCATTTTCTTCAGATCAGGCTGCTCTGTCCTATGCCTGCCTGGAAAATCTTGTGTTTGTTTTTTTTTTTTTTTTTTTTTTTTCAGTATGACCTCTACTTTTCAAATTTCAGTACGTATGTTCCATGAGAGCCCTAAGTATTGTGGTCTCTATGAATTTAAAGTCCTTATAGATTACACCTTCCTTTGCTGAAATGGGACAGAACTCAGAGAAAGCGCAATTCTTAACATTCAGTAGCATAAATTATTGTTTTCAAGTAAACTATGAGAATGCCCTGCCCTCAGCCTTGTCATAATATGGAATAAATCACTTGTATCCATTTTCAGTTGAGTGGCATATAAGGTATTGTAGTTTTGTCTTTCAACTTTTTCTGACTTTTTGAAGACAGAAGGTTCTTGTGGTAATGCATCCATCTTCCCATCCTTGTAGTCATCTGCTCATGAAATAATTCCTTCACTTACCCTTATGTCTGTCCGTCCATCTGTCTGTCCATCCATCCATCCATCCATCCACCCACCACTTCCTGAATAATGGAGCTGGACTTGTAGATAAGTGAATGACTCTCACTGTCTTTGCATATTTGCAAAAATCACAAGAAAACATTTTTGTGTACAATGATGAGAATCTGAGAACTATTTTACTCAACTGAAAGAGTATATATTCTGATTTTTTTTCCCAATATCAAAGCTTTAGCAACTTCTTTTTGGTTACTTGTATAAAAAAAAAAAAAAAAAAAAAAAAAAAAAGAAAAGAGAATGTTATTTTGTGGTGATGAAATTTGAGAATAAAACTTTTACCTCACTGCATATAAGTGCACTATACTCTGTCATTGTGGCACAACAGACACACCAAGACATGCTTCATTTTTGTTTAAAGATGACGATTAAATTGTAAGTGTAAGAAATTAAACTTCATAGATGAAACTACAAGGTAGAAATAATTTTAAAATATCCCTCATGTTCTTTGAAGGAAGACCATAATTCTGACAGGAGAGGTATCCAGCTCTGAGTCACAGGATAAGATAACTACTGATATCCCCCTACTCTGAGTTTCTGGGCATGATGATACATACAAGAAAGAGGAGGATTTTAAAAGTTCGGTTAAGTTGCAAGAGACCTATTTCTTCCTCCCAATTAAATCAGGGAAAAGGTCAAGAAATGGGAATTTGATAACAACCCATGAGACAGGTGTGGATCACCAGGGCTTCTTTAGCTGCTAAACCTGTCATGAAAAACTGTTGTCTGTAAACTAAAGATAGAAGTTATTCAGATTAGAAATATGGTTCTTGCTTTTAAGGTAGAGGGCAATTAACAATCTTTTGATACCTTTAGTGAATCCTGGTCATTCAACTATAGGAAAATTTCCTGCGGCACAGTGAACTCTATGTGTTTTATTTGAGAAAATTGCGCAGCCCCCGTGTGTGTTCTTGAGGAAGAAGAAGACCATCTGACACTTTGTGCAGAACGAAAGTGGATGGTCAGAAGGGTGGATGCACAGGTTTTCATAGAAAAGAAAAGGAAAAAATATTATCCTATTATCCCTGTATTATATCAATCGTATATACTATATAAATATAATTCATATATGTGTATCATTGTAGCTTTTGTCTTCTCATGTTACACTTACTCAGATCATACTACAGACGTCATGCTTGGATAAGACAATGAATAAATCATGACACACTTTCCTAACATGCATGCATGGTTTTTCAGTCCTAGAATGCTATAGATGAGGAATCAAAGTCTGAAAACAAAATCCGACCCTGAAAAGCTTTGATTGCCTTGAATTCTGCTTCATTGACAAAACTCAGAACAAAATACAGTCACAGCTTGAAGAGAAAAGAAGCCATGGAAATGCTTACTGAAAACATGCTGCTCCAGTATTTTAAGTCAAATGTATTTTTCTTTCCCTTAGCTTCTCCCAGGGTTTGGATTAGATCAGCTATTCTGTGTCTTGAGGAACTGATATACAGCACATGTTGCTGAATAATATGTACCTGCTAACTGAACTGCATCAGAGAACCTCCTACAGGACAGCTGGGAAACAAGGACTCAACTCTGCCTCTGCCTCCCTGAATTCTTTGATCTGTGATTACCTCAAAGGTCATCATGCACATCACCTTTGCATGTGTTGTCCGATCTGACTGCTCTGAAAGCAGTTTCTAAATAATAAAGAAATAGAAATGACCTGGCATACAAGACAGTCGGTTCTGACTAATTGAATTAGGGCACATGGATTGGTAAGATTACTTTAGCAACTCTTAAGATACAATTCTTTGCTGCCAGATTTTATTGCTAGGGCCTCAGGGGGCACACAATACAATATTTAACTAGTCATGGAGGCTGGAGAAAGCCCCAGGAGCCTGGGGAGGTCAGACATCCTACTTCTTTGTAAAAAGGGAAAATGAGACCATGGGGAACAAAAACCAGCCAGACTTCATCTTGGGGAGAGATTCCTAGGCAAATTATTAAGCAATACATTTAGAAGCTCCCAAGAGCATATTAAAAGGATAGAAAACAGCTGATATGGATTTGTCAAGAATAAATCATATCAAACTAATACAATTTTCTTCTTTGACTGGATGTCTGGCCTTGCAGGTAAAAGAAAAGCTGCCAGTGTGATAGATTTTGATTTCAATGAGGCTTCTGAACCAGGTTGCCCTGGTTCTGCTTTACAGACAATGTGGAGAGGAAGGGGCCTCTAAACAGCAGGAGAGATCCCTGTGATTCACCCCATGATTTGATTTGAAGTGCCCTCAGGAAGAGGGCTGTCTCTTTTTGTTGACTGGCAATTTCTTTCTTTCTTAATGGACCCAAGGGTCTTATAAATTGTCTTGCCAATTATATTCCCAAGGTGAGGTAGGCAAAAGCTGGACCATTTCAAGAGACCTTTCCAGCCCCTTATGGCTATCTCGATAACAGGCAGAGTTACCAGGGCTGGAGGACCACATGCACAGCCAGCGAGTGTCTCTGCAGCAGCAGTGGGGATAGAGATGACTTCCCCATCACAGGTCTGTGAGCCAGCACACAGGTTTCAAGGGAGCAAGAAACCCAGCTGTGATATCTATTTACGAGGGGTTTTGTGGGGATATGGGAGAGGGGATGAATTGAGATTAACTGTGCTTTCCTGATAAGTATAGCTTTGATTTCTCAGGATCATTTTTGTCAACTCTCATATAGGAAAGCCTTGTATGAGCCACTTTACAAGTCCAAATCTGAAAACTGGGTGGTGGCTTAAGTGAAACTAGCAGGTCATTTTCAGATGTTGTTAAGCCAACAGCAGCAGCAAGCTGGAATATACCCAGAAGTGGGCTTGACAGACAATTTGTATTCCCCCAAACTCCCTCCTGTAGTTGCTCCTATACAGCTGGCCTTTATCCATGGTGTGCTTCTCAGCCTTAGAATCATAGAATCACAGAATAATTAAGGTTGGAAAAGACCTCCAAGATCATCTGGTCCAACCATCCCCCTACCACTAATATCACCCACTAAACCGTTTCCCTAAGTATCACATCCAGCCTTTCCTTAAACACCCCCACAGGGTCGGTGACTCCATCACCTCCATAGGCAACCCTTTCCAATGCCTGACCACTCTTTCTGAGATGAAATGTCTCCCAGTTTCCAAGATGAACCTCTCCTGGTGCAACTTGACGCCATTCCCACTTGTTCTATCTCTAGTAATCTGCAAGAAGAGGCTAATCCCCATCTCCCACAACTTCTTTTCAGTAGTTGTAGAGGGAAATAAGGTCTCCCCTGAGCCTCCTCCAGACTAAACAACCCCAGTTGCCTCAGCCACTCCTCATAAGACTTGTGTTCCAGACCCTTCACCAGCTTCGCAGCCCTTCTCCAGTACAGGATAGGAGCTTCAGGGGAACTATTCACTGTGACAAACTATACGCGCACTGAAGAGCTTTCAAAAGGTGTCAGTGAACTGCACAGCTTCCAGAAGCATCTGAAGACTAAAGTAAACTTCAGGCCCCACCAAGAGAAGGTATTGTGTTACAATGCAGATTAAGTACACTTGGAGTTTAGATTCCTCCATGTCCTCCAAGCTGCCTATTTACCAAGTAAGAATGTAAATATGTTAGTATTTCCAAAGTAAATGGAGTTGTAGCTAACTTTAACATGCTATGAGACCTTCATTCAATATTTGATGAAGCTGTACTTTGTCCTCCTTCTCCCATGTATTTCAGACTTTACAGAAGCGGTATCTCAGTAACTGCAGGCAATACAGAAATTTAGAGCTGGACTGATAGATGCCTGGTTTGAATATAATGGTGTTTTACAACATGGGAAAGGCTAGTAGGCTGTGATCACTCCACTCCACAAGCTTTCCCACCTTTTCCAAGGTTAACTGAAATCCACTGTTTGTCCCACTGGCAGTTTATCCCACTAAGTTGTCAAATAAGCTTTTCTTTTTGCTGCATCACATCCGTTGTGTATTAGTTCTCTGTGCTGTGAAACCGAGGAGACTCAAAGTTCTTGCCTTTGAAGCTATTATTTTGTGGTTGTTTTGTCATTGTTTGTTTTCTTTGTTTGTTTGCTTGTCTGTTTTGTTCAATTGGCTCTAGCATGACATAAGACCAAACTCAGTCAGACTACAGGCATCTCGTGTATTTTGATATCTCAGACAATTTTGCATCATTAAGGCACAAAATCCCGCTGCTAAACTTATTCCTGGCATCAGTAAATCCAATCCTGTCTAAGCTGTTTGAGCTGCAGACACTTCAGGGCAATGATTCCTTTTAACCTTTTTTATGCCTGGAGTCTACATGAGACACTTTTCCTCTCCTTGCTGCCATTATATCAACTGAAGAGGAATGTATAGGCCCAAGTGTAATGGTTACATTATGGTGATCCAAACTTTAAGGCTTTGTTCTCGCTTCAGTTTGTACCTCAATCATACCAGAAAATCTTAAAGAAAACTAAATCACTTATAATTTACTACATATTCTGCTGAGTTGCTTTTTTTTTCCCAGTAGAGATGCTGATTGCTCATCTTTCCTGGGTGTTGTACCCAGCTGATGAAACTGCAGCTGTCGGCTAGCCTTTCATCAGTGCAATGGAGCATGTTGAGGCAGCCTTGCTAGTGCTGTGAGGCATGCACAGTCATGGTGAGCCTTGGCTTTTTTCAAACTTATTCATTTTTTTCCAGTCCCCAAGTGATTATCATTATCACTTGATATTAACCTGCATGCCAGAAACCAGAATACCCTAGGAATATGCTTGGAAATCCAATTTGCACTAAATAGTAGTGTCTTCAAAGTAATTACACATCTGTTTATTACACCTGATGATTCTGACATAAAATGAAGGAGACCGTTGCAGCATTACATTATAGTAATGCCTTTCATCACCAAAATATAGTCACTGGTTTCCATAAAGAAGAAGGAAAAAAAAAAAAAAAAAAAAGCAGCTATTAGTTTTCCTCTTACTATTAATTAAATCATGCCTGAAGGTGTGAAACTGTCAAACAAGTCTAAAGCTCTGAATAAAACATGAGAGGAGTTGTAAATGTTACTATTCAGATACAGTAGGTAGTTGCGGTTGCTTTAGCAGTACCCCAGCAGGTATGAGAGTGCTCCGGTGCAGTGAATTGCCAAGTGCATCTTCTGAGATATCTTAGTAATACTTGATTGAGATTCTGTATGGCTTGCTTTCATGATTTTTCCTTGTATTAATAACTTTCTAATACAGGCAGTGAACGAAGGGTTTTCACATCTTCTGGGGAGATGTGATCCAATACAGAATGATCAGCACTTGGCATTTCATCACATTTCCTGTCTTAAATGACCAATTTCTGGTGTTATGTGATTACTTCATATTTCTCATTAAAATAATATGCTTTTAGATGTCTCCGTTGAAGAGCTTGAGAAGGGCTTGAGAATGGAACACATTCAACTTTTGAGAGTCAAAACTGGAAGAGTCACGGAGTCAAGAAAAGAAAGCACTTGTAGTTTAAAAATAGTTATATTTAAGTCAATCTCATGCATAAAAATTATTCTAGGTGCTGCCAAAAACAAACAAACCAAACCAATAACAACAACAACAAACAAACAAAAAACACTCAATTTTTAATGTAGGATCATAGAGTCTTAAGTCTTTTTTTTTTTTTTTTTTTTTTTTTTGACTCTAAGAACACAGATTTATAAGAGGTTAGGATTGACAAAGCTTGCTAAAACTTTGAAACCACAGAAACAACTGCTTGTAGTTTATCAAATTAAAAGAAATTACATACCAAAAAGACGTGATGGAAAACAACTGTATCAAGAATATTCAGTAGAAGTTTGCAATCTCTTGAAGACTAGTAAGTGCAAACCAGAGGACTGAAATGAAGTGTTGTCTTGACCAACTCCTACTAACATGGACAGCTCAAGTAGCAGCTTACAGGATCCCCCAGTGCTTTGTGATCCACTTTGGCTGTTTTTGCTTTCTCTCTTCAGTCCTTGCTGTGTACAGCTACAGAACATCAAGAGGAAAGGTTCCAGTATTTCTTCTGTCTCTGCATGTTGAGTCATTTGTTTTCTTTTTCTCCAGTCATCTGTTTTCCTGGCCTAATTTTGGATTTCAGCAAAATGCTCTTCATAGGACTTTAAATTACACTTTGAAATTTTCAGTTTGTGAAAAGAGCATCCATCAGATCTGACTTGCAAATGTGTTTCTGAGCAGAGCAACGTAAGATGCCTGTTGCTTCTTTCCTGTAGTTCTGTGAGGCTCTCCTTTACTAAGTGTGTAAGGAAATGCTTATTCCAGCTCTTGCAATTCATCATGACAGCTGACCCTGTTGTTCGTAATGGTTGCTCAGTAATGGAGTCTGCTTATTTCCTCCTGGGACTAAGACTTTTTCTTCAATTCAGCTGTAGGTGTGAAGGCCCTGCAGAACTGGGTATGATGTCCTCATTTGACACTCAGACAGGCTGCAGTACATATGGAGGGAAACAAATGTCTGCATTTCATAGAGATGCTCAGGGATGTAGAATGGCTCCTGGTTTCCTCACAGATAATGCTCCAAGGTCCCCATCCTCCCCTATGTGGCTATGCTGGGCAAAGTGGAATGGACGCTTCTGTGCTTCAGCATGGTTTATTCTATATCATCTACCACAGGGTCCCAAGCAAGGACTGCTATGAAGAGAATATCTTTCCTCACTGAAGGTTTTGCCTTACAATGCCACATTAGCATTGTTCCAGAAAAGTCCAATTTTTCTTTAAGAACACAGAGCAAAATAAAAGCCAAATGAAATTCCATTTAGTAGCCTGTGTGGGAGAAATTCTTCATTAGGCACTGCTGATTTCAGTCTCTCAGGAACCTGTAATTGCCTTTGGATTTCTGGGGGTGTTGGATGTGAGTGATGTTTTTTCATCTGCCTCTGCAGGACACTTTGTAAGGTTTAGGTTCATTTCTGTAAATAATACTGGTACAAGAGGGCAAACAGAGGTAGTAGGCATGGACAGGGATGAAAAGCCAGCTCCAACCTCCCAGAGTTAATTTGTAAGGAGCAGAAACCTACTGTGGGCACTGTTGCTGTTCCTGTACAGACACAGGTGCCTGACTGATAACAGAAATAGTTGTCTTGTGGATACTCAGTTGGATTGGAGTAAAACACATGATTTTCCATTTGGGGGCTTTGCTTCACCTCAGCCAAATCTGCACCTCAGCACCTCCTTTATCATGTATACAGACACATATATATGCGCACAAGTAAAATGATGGAAAAGCAGGAGTAAAAGAGAGAGTCCTTACAGATGTTTGACAGGCTCTCGGACTGTTTTGCTGGAAGAAGTGCAGGTAGGAAGAACAGTTGACTTTGAAGCAGAAATCTGAATTGCATGAAACAAGCATAGTTTGGAACGCTGTCTCACTCATCCATCTATAACTCAATAAAGCAAATAAGCTGTGTTGGTAGCATGTAATTTAGTTGTTATTCAGGCACCAGGTGCTGGAGGAATGCATTAAAATGCATGCAGACTGGCAGGAACATAATCATGGAAACTACAAAATTTGAATGCAATTGCACAATGCATTAATTTCGTCATTAAGTGTACTCTACAACATTTCTCCTGTAGATTAGTGCTTGATGCAAAATTCTTTGGAGGAAATGTGTAGAACCTACTCAGTCCTGGAGAATTCTTTGTTGGTGTCTTTATGTATTATTGTCAGTAAATAATTTCACTCCATGTTTTGCAGGTGTCTGTCAGAAAAAGAGACTAAATGTGTCTAGAAATGAGGATCCCAAGAGGAAGTAGCAGTTTAAGAAGAGATAGTAGATAAACCGCCCGTGGAAGCTCTCAGGCCATTTGAAATCATCTCCTTCCAGGGAGACACACAGTTGTGTGTCTGCTACATAGGTTGACTAGGCACAGGATTTCCATTCACCTTCCCAAAGAATAATTACATCACTGTGGCTGTGGGCTCTGCTACAAAGAGGGTAGCCAGATCTTTGTCTGATTAATTTAGTTTATTCTCTGAGGGGACGTTGGCAGTTGCTCCGGTAACACCATTCCCTGAACACTGTGCTCCATCCCTCCTGTAACCACAACTATAAAGCTCTGTTTACTTCTGAAATAAGATGGTCTTGCTTTCTATTATGATCTTTCCTGTATGTGAAGGAAGTTGCTGGTTGACTCCTGCTTCCTGCCCAAACCTCATAATACCTAAAGGCAGCAGCAGGTGGTCACCTCCATAGCAGAATATATTCTTCACTCCATGGAAGTCTAGGGAGGATTGGATAGTTTTGAATGGTGAGCCAAAAATCATATATCTTGGGTGAAATGCTGCATTTAAACACATTATAAGGAACTGCTGAGAGTGTGTTTCTTCTAAGAAAAGCCCAAATCTGTCTGCTCAGACCCTGAGCCCAGAATCCTCTCTCAAGAAGAGGGGTCTGTGTATTTAGGATATTCATGGCGCTACTCTTTCTGGTGCCAGAGATGCCAGCCACATAATACATTTGATTGCCACTGGCATTTTCCTGTGAAGAGGTAGGGACCTCAGTGGGAGTGTTAGGAAGCTGTAAGCAAGTTACCCAAACTCCGTATCCCCTTTCTGAGGTTAAAATAATCCAGGTCATTGAAACCTTCTCTTACAGGCCATGTTTTCTGAGCATCACTCTAGGGTCTTCAGCTTGTTGACATCTTCCTTGGCTTCCAGAGTCTACTTGGAAAAGTATTGACTTCTTCAGCTATTATAACAGCTGAACAGACTGGGAAAGAGTAATTGTCTCCAACTTCTTACACACAACACTGCTATGAGTATGCCCCAATGTAGACTACGTCCCATCTCCTTGACACCACATAGTTAGTTACCTGATACAACTGATAATCTATTTCTGCTTTCTAGTTGGTTCACTGGAATTTCCCAATTTATTTACATATTTAGTTTCTCCTTCCTTATTACAGAATCACAGAATTTCTAGGTTGGAAGAGACCTCAAGGTCATCGAGTCCAACCTCTGACCTAACACTAGCAGTCCCCACTAAACCATATCCCTAAGCTCTACATCTAAACGTCTTTTGAAGACTTCCATGGATGGTGACTCCACCACTTCCCTGGGCAGCCTGTTCCAATGTCTAACAACCCTTTCAGTAAAGAAGTTCTTCCTAACATCTAACCTAAACCTCCCCTGGCTCAACTTAAGCCCATTCCCCCTCGTCCTGTCACCAGGCACATGGGAGAACAGGCCAACCCCCACCTCTCTACAGCCTCCTTTAAGGTACCTGTAGAGAGCGATAAGGTCGCCCCTGAGCCTCCTCTTCTCCAGGCTGAACAAGCCCAGCTCCCTCAGCCGCTCCTCATAGGACTTGTTCTCCAGGCCCCTCACCAGCTTCGTCGCCCTTCTCTGCACCCGCTCAAGCACCTCGATGTCCTTCTTGTAGCGAGGGGCCCAAAACTGAACACAGTACTCGAGGTGCGGCCTCACCAGAGCTGAGTACAGGGGGACGATCACCTCCCTAGCCCTGCTGGTCACGCTGTTCCTGATACAGGCCAGGATGCCATTGGCCTTCTTGGCCACCTGAGCACACCGCTGGCTCATATTCAGCCGACATATTATTGGATCATGCTATAGGATTCCCTGCTATTGCTGCCAATTACTACCTCTTCTGTGGTGATCTTGACTCCTGAGGTCAGATGGCTTGTGTGTGTGTTTTCCTTACTCACGTTATTAGCCACAACTCTAGTAAGTTGTGCTATCTACTAGGCAAGTAGTGCCTAGTAGATGGCACTACTAGGAAAAGACACTTTAGTAACGCAAGAGGGATTATCTCTCATCTCTCACTAAGGAGTCTTTGAAGTTTCATCTGAAGCATCTTCTGTTTGTGTCTGAAATGGACAAAATGTAAAATAGGCGAATGGACCTGCAGTTTACCTAACAGTGCAGCCCTGCAAAACCATAAGTTGTCCAGTTTCTTTGGTTCCTCGTTTTCGTTGCCAAATATTTTGCAGCGCTCTGAAGAGAATGATTCTTTATACTGGTAATGGAAAGAACTTAAAGTGATATCGGGGAAGGTCCTTAAAGATGGTAAAACATGGGTTGAACTGCCTTTACTCTTTTCTTCAGAATGCAACTGCGGGCCTTAAAAAGACAGTACCAGTAAGCTAGTTCACAATTTCATGTATCTATTTTCAGAAATAAGTGTTGCCCTGTGACCCTCTGGGCAATTCTTGTATTTAAACAGCTGACATGAGCTTCCAACACAAAAATCTTTATTCTTCCTCTTGACTTCATGAAAGATTTTGTCCCTCTTCTTTTTTCCTAGGTGTGAGAACAAAGAAAAGAATGAAAGCTGACTGGAACAGAAGGGAATGGAAATGGAACAGTTTAGAATAGAAATAGAAACATAACATTAGCTGTAGCTTCTGCTAGTACTGCAAAACATAATAAAATAGAAATCACAGTGTGCTTCAAGGAAGGTTTTTTGTTTTGTTTTGTTTTGTTTTGTTTTGTTTTGTTTTGTTTTTATAACCTCAATTCAGACAAGGTTCACTGTTATGGGGTCTTAGAAGAAAGCTATTAGATGCAATTTGAAAATCATGTAAGTTTTGTATGTCATATGCCTCTTCTACATCAAGTTTATAATGTTTTTAGCAGATGGCTTATGAGGAGAATATATACAGTACTGTTCTTCATATAAAATGAACATGAATATTTGTGATAGATCAAGGTTTGGGCAGGTTTTTAGTATGAGTAGAGTAGGTAAAGGAAGTTTATGGATAATTGGTTATGTTCATATTGTGTTTCAAGTATTCTTTCCTTTCCTTCCAGTACTCTTCTTTGGTATAAAGTAGACACTTAATGAAGTTTTCTCAACTTTGTGTTTATTTCAGGAGTTTTGAATGTGGTATCCATATCAGACAAGAACTCCACCTCTTGGAGAGACTGACATGAGTGGCTGTGGAGTGAGTTTCAACAGTTAAGCTACCAAACAAAGAGATGATTATGGGCTAGGTGCAACTTCACAAGCATGATTTGCAGGACAAAGGTGTAAAAGATGAGGTAGTCAGATAAATAACCTTATGGTAGAGGGAAGAGAAAATTAGTCAAACAAGGGACTGGCAAAACAAGTAGGACAAATGGACTCTGTAAATGCCCAGATGCCTACACAGAATTCAAATTAGATATAATTATCATAGGAATCATGTAGACTCTTGTCAGATACTGTGCTAACTTTTTTTTTTTTTTTTTTTTTTTTAAGGATAATGTATTAATAGACCATATAAACAATGAATGAGAATCAAACCCATTCATTATCATGCATGTACTAAAATGTGATGTCAAAAGAGGTGTAAGGAAGAAACTATCAGGGTGTGAAAGGTAGAGCATAAAACACAGGAATTTGTGAACTGGTCATGAAAAGACCAATACTCAGTTTGTAGTATTAATGAAGAATGTGGATTAGTGTTTTTAAACAATCTTTTAATTTCACAATATGTAAGTGACCAGATATCATTTAGTAGCACTTGGAGTAACTGATTCAAGTGACCTCATTCTAGGTCAGCACAAAACTGAGATATTTTTTCTTTTTTCCTTTTTTTTTTTTTTTTTTTTCCTGGTAAATCAAACCATAAGTTATCTAACAGCTTTAAGTATTTAAGTATTTCCTTTGACTTAAAATAAAATCTTAGTTTTCTTTCTGCATCTCCCCCACCCTGTACATATAGGACAAGCTTATGTGCCAAATCCAACCCATATTTGTAAATAGTTGTCACTTTTTTCCCTCATTATTATTATCATTACATTTTTTTGTTTGTTTGTTTGTTTTTCAAACATGCTATATGCTGACAGGAAGATGATGAATGCTTGTTGTGGTTTAACCCGGCCGGCAGCTAAACACCACACAGCCATTCGCTCACACTCCCCGTTCCCTCTCTGGGATGGGGGAGAGAAACGGGAAAGTGAAGCCTGTGAGTTGAGATAAAGACAGTTTATTAAGACAGAAAAATAATAATAACAGTAATTATGGTCATAGTACTACTACTATTAATGTGTATGAAACAAGTGATGCACAATGCAATTGCTCACCACCCGCTGACCAATGCCCAGTCTAACCCTGAGCAGCTGGACCCCCCACCCCGTCTATATTAATTGCTACCCCATATTAATTGCTCAGCATGACACCACATGGCATGGGCCATCCCTTTGGTCAGTTTGGGTCAGCTGTCTTGAGTCTGTCCCTTCCCAGCTCTTGCTGCACCCCCAGCCTGCCCGCTGACAGGACGGAGCAAGAAGATGAAACGTCCTTGTTTGGGTGTTAGCACTGCTCTGCAACAATTAAAACATAAGCATGTTATCAGCACTCTTATCCTAATCCAAAATATAGCACCCTACCAGCTACTAGGAGGAAAATTAACTCTGTCCTAACTGAAACCAGGACAATGCTGCAATGGGTATGATCTGTTCTGGTGCTCAGAGGTATCAGTGCAGTACACAAGAATCATAAGATCATGCTAAATATTTGAAGAAAGACTATCATGGGTCACATTCTGTTATGTTCATTGTGTAGTAGCACCTAATGAATAATTGGAACAATGTTTTGTCTTTAAATACTGTGATTTGATAAGTGTCTTTCTCTGGTGGGGTGTTAATGGTCGCATTTTGTAAATTAAGCATTCTACAGGATGGTGTGTATATCTTCCTATTAACATGCATCACAGAGTCTACAGCTTACTTAAATGAGGCCAGAAAGCTTTTTCACACAAGCCTACTGTATGGTAATGGATTAGGCTCTTAATTTGAACTGGCATCAGAATCAAGTCATATAATATTTATGTATTTATATATTTATAATTAATGTGTTTGAATTTCTAGTGCTAAAAACAGGGAGAAAAGGGCCCATACTTGTGTTGCAGCTTACAGAGTGACAGAGTTAGGAAGTCACAAAACAGCTGAGGTTGATTGTCACACCTGGAGATTGTGTAGCTCACCCCAACTGCTCACTCAGGGTCTGCTAGAACAGGTGACACAGGACCATGTCCAGCTGGACTTCAAAAGTTCTCCATGGACAGAGAAACCACAACCTATATTGGCAGCTTGTTTCAGTGTTCAATCACAATTACTAAAAAAGTGTGTTCTTACATTTAAATGGAATTTCTCATGTTTCGTGATATGCCCACTACCTCTGGTCCTGTCTCCGAGCACCACTTGGAAGAGTCTCTCCATTCCCTCCATCCAGGTATTCACACACATTGACAACATTCCCCCTGAACCACCTTCTCTCCGGGATGAACAGCCTCAGCTCTCTCAGCTCCTCCTTGTATGAAAGATGTCCTTTAAGAATACTTTTGACCCTTCATTGGGCTTGGCTCAGAACTCCCTTGTCTCTCCACTACAAGGGGCTCAGGACTGGACACAGCACTCCAGGTGTGGCCTCACCAGTGCTGAGGAGGGAGGAAGGATCACCTCCCTCGACTTGCTGGCAGCACTCTTCCTAAGGCAGCATTGTTGTCCTGAGGGAGCATTCTTGGCTGAAGTTCAGCTCGCTGTCCACCAGGATGTCCAGAACATTTCTCTGGGGTTCTTTCCAGCTCTTTTGCTCCCAGCATGCAGTGGTTCATGAGGTTTCTCTTCTCCAGGGGTAGCACTTTGCATTTCCCCTTGTTGACTTACATCAGATTGATCTTGGCCCAGTTTTCCAGCCTGTCAAGGTCCATTTGAAGGACAGCACGGCCACCTGCTATGTCAACCACTCCTCCCAGCTTACAGTGTTTGCATTTCTTACTGGTTTAATATTAGCTTCTGTGCTCAAGAGCTGTTTTGTCTGCCTGCTTGTTTGCTTGTTTGGAACAGGAAAACTACCAATTTCTGTTTAACATTTACTGAGTCAGAATTATATTTTTACTGGGAAAAAATAGATATGTCTTTTTGCAGCTTGCAAAAAAATAATTTCAGTTATCTCAGAAAATATAATCTAATTAAAAATATATGTGCTCAGATTCAAACCTAAACTCCACTTCTGTTCCAGAATTTTCATCTAGCCTTAACACAAGAAACTACACATGGAGTTTCATTGGTGGCCAGAGAGTGGTGCAAGAAAAGTATCCTGCTTGGTTGTGAATTTTAATATCCTGCCAGTTATCTCAGTAATGTCCTATTCCAACTGACCATCAGACATCTGTTCAGGTGCAGAGAGATAGCCCACTGAAATCGCGGAAAGACCTCCCCCCCCAACCTTTGCTGACTTAATTTCAACCTAAATCAGAGACTGTGCTTCTAACCTAGGGCCCGAGGGAACGGCATGGATCTGGGACAGGGGAGGATCAGGCTGGGTGTTAGGGAAAGGTTCTGCACCCAGAGGGTGGTTGGGCACTGGGACAGGCTCCCCAGGGCAGTGGTTACTGACCTTTTAAGTAATAATAGCTGTATTCATGAGTCTGGACTTGTAGGGGAGCATTCACAGAACTCAGTTGCCCAGACTGTTAGACTGTTAGCCAGATTCTTGATTGATTCTAGATTCTCAAGACTCTCATCTTGATCTTGATCTAGATTCTCAACTAGCACTGTCCCAAACGGGACCTTCCAGTTAATAACCTTTTAGTTATTATTCCACATACATGTAGGTACTTCACTTGCAGCCACCTACTGTGGAAACTAAGACAGCTCAGTAAGAGGTCCACCCATGCCATGTTGCCAGAGATGCCTGGGAACATTCCTTGCATGTTCAATTTACTAGGATGGGTGCAGCTTTCTGGCCTGACTTCAACACTTCCAGCAGTACTATGATATTAATTACATCTACATATATATATGTCGTTGAACGCTCCAGTACATGTTTGCCAGCCTGGAGCCATGGCATGACTGACTGAAGCCATGCCACCTATTCTTTTTTAGAGATGAGCTGTAAAGCACTACTTCTTAGTGTATAATACTTCTTCAGGAAGGTTTTAATCCAACCAGTATGTCAGCGTCCTGTGGATTCTTCTTTTCCTGATGCTGGAGTGCAAAGGGAAGGCAGGACCTACTTTGTTAGTTCTGCTTTTTATCATAGGCCAGCAAGCTGTGCAAGTCCTTTAAGTATTTATCACTGCTAATTTACTGCAGGTTGTGCACTCTCTTTTCTCCTGCCATGCAGTGATTCCAAATCCATCTAAGCACTGCATTCCTGTCCTGCTAAGAGCGTGGGGATGTAGACAACAGGCAACAGGAAACATCCCTTCCATGGAGGCAGAGGCAAAGGTAGTAACTCTCTCATTCTCAGACTTCAGGCTCATCCTGGGGAAGTTTCTTTCCTATGGATGCCTCTGTTGCAGGGTTCTGGTACTGGATAGCTCTACCCTGCTGTGCTTTTCTTGCCTGAAGTCTCAGATCTCTGGTGGTGAGGGTTGGCCTCTGCCCCCTGAGGTGCATAATGGCAATCTAAAGGCTGGAAGGACTTTCTCCAACTAAATTTGACACCTTCTGAGGGCTGGAGATATCTCTGAATGGGATGTAATTCTCCACCATTTTATGGCCTGTTGATGAAAGCACTACCTGTCTAATGAAACCCACCCTAGCAGTGTTCCTGCAGCAGTTGAGTCTTGTATAACAAGATGCCCTTGTTGCTTTTACATAGTCCACAGTGGCTGGGCTTCCTGATCTCTCTTCACTTACCACGTGCATCTTCTGGCATCTGTCTGCTTACTAGCATCCTTTTTACCTTTCATCTAGCCTTGGCCCCTGTGACCAGACAACTCTCTCCTCCAAGATCTCTGGTCCTGCTCTTATATTTTATAGTTTCTGTATGTGAAACCTTTGGTATGTGCCATTTTCCTGGCATGGTTCATGCTTCCCATGAGGTATTTTAAAGCTGATATGCTTTGATTTGCTGTGGATTGGAGCCAAATATGCACCACACCAGACTGTGATCTCTGATCTCTGACTTGCAACATCTCAAATACCTTCCTCTCTTGTGATTGATGTAGTCATTTCAAAGGATGGGGAAGCAATTTCTGTCTCTTCCACAGACTTTCACTGTTCATTTACATTGCTTTCTTCTATTTTTTGATGTCTGGATCCAAAAGAAGGACAGCTGTTGAGGATGGGGCGGGAATGAGATGCTAGTGGGTTACAGTGACATCCTTTTGGCTCTGCATGAATTTGCTATGTAGTTCAAGGAATCCGCTGCTCTTCTTTACACTCCTGACCATCTCATTGATCTTTTCTCCACAGAAAGGAACTGTATTTTTCAAGCAGTCTTTGGGATGTGACTTTCTCATGGCACATACTAACTGCATCTCCAAAAAGCCTCTCTCAGTGTTCCATGGAGATCTGCCTCACCACTTCAGAGTTTACAATATAGGATTTTATTTATTTATTTATTTTTCCATTTTTATTTCATTTATCAGGACCTGAGAGCTGCAATTTGGTTGACAGAAACTTGAACGGATAGAGAATCACTTTTAAAGCCAAAAATTATTATCATCCTACACCTTCCAGGGAGAATAGAGTCAGGACACTTGAGAGAAATGAATTTGTTAGGTTGGGAGACAGACGTCTTTGGTACTGATTCACACTGTAATGATGTCTGACTCTTTTATTCTGAGCAGGAGCTACAAAGAGATGATTTTTCTACCTGATGGAGAGATTCAATGGGAATGTATCAACAGGGGTAGGGTTCATTTTCTCTTTGTCTGGGTTCCTCCAGATACATTTTTCTTCATTTCCCTTTTATGAACCAGCATTTCTTGTAAATAGAGATACTACTTTTTCAAGAGGTGAGCCAAGGGCACACATGCTTGTGCTATAGGGTCATCTCTTGGAGAGGTCTGTAAAAAAATGGGATCATCAGATTCATTGCAGGATCTCAAACAGATCATAAATTTATTTGTATGGGATGAAAACTGTCCAACCCAGGTCAGCACTGTGCCACTAGTTGGTCCTTACGGTATTTAGTCATTGTAATCCTGTGATCTCTGGTGGCAAAGGAAGGCGGCTCTCAGCCTATAATCCTGGAGGTAACATAAATCTCTCCTTTTCAGGATATACCATGCACTGAGAGCAGAGTTCAGAGTGGGTGGTGTTTTTGGAAACGATGTAGAGGACCTGATATTCTCTAAATAAGGAAACGAAACTTTCCAAGCTTGTTTGCTGCAGTCAGCCTGACCATTCTTATGTGTGAAGTGTCTGACTGCCAAAGAAAATTAACATATTCATAAACTAGCCTTTTCTGGGAGAAAATCTTGTGGGAATTAATCATATTTATTGTCTGTCCCATTAAATACAGTGTATTTTGAGCAATCACAGTACTTCCTTCCAAGAACTGCACTAAATACAACTCTTTCACCATCACTTGATGAGTGTCAGACAGGTGAGATTATAGCAGTGGCTGGGAAGGACTTAAGACTTACTCATGATTGGTAGTCCAGCATGACTGGGGATAAGCCTGGGATGGTAACCTACCTGCTGCTGCTTCCCTGTGGATGTTATCTGTAACTAGGCACTTATTATTTTGACATGTTCATATTGCTCCCAAGTAAATGCAAATATTAAAATGTTAAAAGAAGCAGGTAAGTAGGGGGAGTACTAGCCATAACAAGAATTTAAAACTACTATATAAGCAGTATGATACGATAACATGTTTGCAGCATACTCTCATTCCCTCTGTTTGTTTAGATTGCCCAATGAATAAGGAATGTCTCTCTCTTGCATTTAAGAAGCACCCCCGTATGGGGAACTCTTTGAATGAGTGGAGTGCAAGTAACACTGAGGAAATTGCCCAAGATTTGTGGAGTGGTTCATGAAGAAAACAAGCTGCAGAGGGGCAGGGGATGTTCTGACTCAATTCCACTTGCCTTACCAGCAGCCTTTCTACGATTCAAATGACCAGGACCTATATCAGGACATGTAGACGAGGGTCTTTAGTCTCTTCTGTTCAGTGCTCTCCCCTTAGAGACTCTTCCAAAAGGTAGATGTGGCAGCTTTGGCCTGAATGCTTCTCAGGATGCTTAAATTTTGCAGGTGGTTTGGAGCTGAGTGAGGGGAGAAAAAGGTCCATAATGACTAGTGGTAGACATGGAGGAGGTCCTTCAGTGTGTATTTCAGAAGAATACATTGAGCTGATTTTCTGTGACAGTCATCTGTGGCTGTAAGCTTGAGATAAATTTGATTTACTTTAGAAGAAGAATAGAAAGAAGAATAGAAGGAAGGAAGGAAGGAAGGAAGGAAGGAAGGAAGGAAGGAAGGAAGGAAGGAAGGAAGGAAGGAAGGAAGGAAGGAAGGAAGGAAGGAAGGAAGGAAAACCAACCAACCCAAAAAACACCTACCCTGTTAAGTGTGAATAAGACTTTAGACTTCTTTTTTCCTTTCACTTTGCTTTCTCCCAGGAAGTAAAAAGGGTTAGGGCAACCTAATGAAATGTCCTGGCAGCCCCTACAGAGTAGAAAATTTGGATGGATCACAAAGACTTTTTTTTTTTTTTCATGTGCCTGAACAAAACAGTATTTTTATCATCCACAATTATTTTCAGTTATTTGACAGAGTCATGGGAAATTTGACTTTTGTTCTTCAAGTGTTTGAAACAAGGAGGTGAAAGCAGAACGAGAAAGAAAACCCAGTGAAACAGACCTGCTTGAAGCATCACAATGTCTGTCCCCATGCATTAAAGCAGTGAATGCTTTGACAGATCTTTTACGTGCAGGAGGCAGAGTACAATGAAACGCCTTAGAACTTCACTGGAGCAAGAGAGGTTTTTCCAGAACAGTACACTCCTTGAAAGATAATCTGTCTTTAGGAAACAGAGTAGAGGGATAAATGGCTTCTGCTCTTTCTTCAACTCTCTACAAAACTTCCCGCGAATGTCTGATTTTCAGTCCAGCATCAAAACCACGCGTCAAGGAACAGAAATAGAACCATTCCAAAATGACTGGAAAGGTTTTCAGTTTTTAATCTTGACTAAAGAATATACAAATAAAAGAAAAGTGTTTTGTTTTGTTAGATATTAGTGCTAATAGTTTGCACTAAATAAAAAAAATTATTAATAATAATAATAATAAAAAAGCTGTATTCTATTATTTCTATTTGGGCCACTATTAAAAAATAAACAACATTTATGGATAAAGAAGCAAGCTGTTTTTTCCAGGCAGTGGACAAAACCAATAACTGGTAACACTAGTTTGTTCATATTATTTCCTGTTTTTCATAGATGGAAATCAAAACAAAAGATCCCAGCAGTCTCTCACTTCACCTAAAATGAATGTTTTTTGTCAAAATTGTTTTGCATTTCAAAGGCACTTTGAAGAAAATTAGAAAACAGAATCTCTGAGTCTCTGATCCTTTCTCTATTCTAAGTGATCGTCCGCTTGACAAGGTCACACTCACAGTACTGTATCAAACTCCCAATTATGGCTCTGATTTAATTCATCTGCAGAGGAACTAGGCAATCTATCATGAATAATCTCAGATCCCCAGAGCCAGACAAAATTCAACAATGTTTTTATAGATGCTTCTTTCAGTTCTTTGGCACACCAAATGTCAGGTAATATCCTATATAATAGTGTCATTTATTGCTAATTGTAGAGTCATGAACCAAAACATGGTCTTTGCCCCTAACCCGCCTGTCAAAATGGGCAAGGATAAGATAGCATGGATTGTGGAACTGTATACCTTCACTCATTTCAGGGAATAACTTAACTGGAACCAGGACCGTGTTGGTTTATTGAATGTGCCTATGGTTTCTGGAAGAGATGGTGAATTCCAAAGGCATTATGCTGTTGTTGTTGTTTTTGTTTGTTTTTTTCTTTTCTGTCCTGAAAGAAGTAGTGTGTGGAGCACTACTTATGCATTTTTCTTGCTTACACTTACACATCTGAGCCTGAATATGAAGCTTAGCTTGCAGGGCCACCTGCACATGCTGGTACATGTTTTCTCCAATTCAGAAGATTCACTGAGAGTACTTCATACCTCTAAATAAGGCATACTCTAGGAGGAGAATTAGCGTGAGAGAGAGGATGCTGTTATAGTCTTCCTGCTGTTTCAAACTTGGAAATTTGTGTGCTTTGCTGGATCTTCAATCTCATTTGTCTGCCCCTCTCTTCCCCTCTCCCACCACTCTCCTAATAAAAGAATGTTGATATGGGTGAGATATTCTGAAGCATGTAGTCTGGGTTGCTTGCACTGGGGCAGATAGCGGGGAGAATGTCATGCATAACTCATGAGGTATGGGGAGAAGGAGCACAGAGATGGTATCACTGGTAGTGATGAACATAGAGCCCTGTGCTTGCTGATAAGGAACAATGTATAGCGATGCACTACATTGCAGTAGGATGCTAGCAGCAGTTCACAAGTCTTGATTTCCTTTTAGAAGGAGAAAGTTTGTAAGACATTTACCTGCAACTCTGTTTAAGCATTTGTATCCATCTGATACCAACAAACATACACCACATTTTATTTCAAAAGGACAGCACATTTCCTAGTCCTTTTTTTCCTTCTCTTTCCTTGTAGGCTGCTGTATACAGTTTTTTGCTATAGACTTGGCAAGACTTATGCTCTGACTCTTTGTGCATCGCTCCCTTGCTGGATGTAAAGTGACCCTATTATAAACTTTGCTTAGAAACTGCTTAGACTTCAGGTAATTCAGAAGACATCTGTTAAATCTGTTTGCAGCTTACCGTGAATGTATTACCTCTACAGTCTGCAAACCAGCTTTTCAGACCACTTCCAGGTGCAACCACAGTGCTGAGACTATGACAGTGTTTACAAATAGTCTTGAGAATTACATTTCCTGTAACCAAATACACTCAGGATTCAGTGCTGTACCTCAGGACAAATGAAAAAAATTAAGTCTTTAAAACCTTGCCTTGAAACACAGTTTTCCAAAGACAGTCTTTCATGAAGGCAGCTGTCCTCTCCAATTCACAGAATTGCGCTTTACAGGATGGCTGAGACTGTCAGGGACCTCTAGAGGCAATCCGTCCAACCTCCCCGCTCAAACAGGGCCACCTACTGGAGGCTGCCCAGCACCATGTCCAGATGGCTTCTGAATTACCTCCAAGGAAGAAAACCTCTCTGGGCAACTGGTCCCTGTGCTCAGTCATATGCACAATAAAGAAATGCTTCCTGATGTTCAGAGGGAACCTCCTGTGTTGTGGCTTGTGGCCATTGCAGCTTGTGCTGTCATTGGACACCAATGAAAAAGCCTGCCTACCTCTTCTCTGCACCCTGCCTTCAAGTATTTATAGACATACATAAGATGCCCCTGAGCCTTCTCTTCTCCAGGCTCAACAGTCCCAACTTTCTCAACCTTCCTCAGAGGAGAGATACTCCGCACCTTACTCATCTTCATAGCCTTTCACTGGACTCTCCCCAGTATGTTCATATCTCTGTTGTTCTGGACACAGCACAAGAGCCCAGAACTGCACACAGAGCTCCAGGTGTAGCCTCACCAGTTCTGAGTGGAGGGGAAGGATCACCTCCCTCAGCATGCTGGCAATACTTTGCCTAATGAAGACCGGGACACCATTAGCCTTCTTTGTGGCAAGGGCACACTGCTGCCTCACATGCAACTTGGTGTCCACCAGGTCCCCAGGTCCCTGTCAGCAGAACTGCTTTCCAGCTGGCTGCCCCCACCATGTTCTGGTCCTTGAGGTTGTTCCTCCCCAGGTGCAGGACTTTGCACTTTTCCTTGTTGAACCTCATAAAGTACTTGTCAGCCCGTTCCTTCAGCTTGTTGAGAGCCCTCTGGATGATAACTCAGTCAACTGGATGAATTTGCAAGACTATGACATTGGTGGACTGCATTTTCAAAAGAACATATGGCAATAAACCCCAACATTTAGGAAGCCTGGAACACTGCATAGCTAACTGAAGAGGGGCAAGAAGCAAAGGCGAACATTTTGTCTGCAAATCTACCCAAAAAAGTAAAATATTAACAAAAATGGTGGAAATGGGTGGCAATGGATTTAAATGAAGAATATACAAAACAAGGCAAAGGAAGTAGGAACACGTACGTATTGGTCATAATCTGGGCAATAGTGCCAAAATGGCTTGAGGATGCAGTCTGAAAAGAGACAGGATAAATATAAACAACAGCATAGATTTCCTAATTATGGAAGGAATATGTATTTCTTTGTGATGCCATAAAAAGACAATAATTCCATAAATGAAAGGTAGGTAAACAGGTTATTTTGGATCTGTTATCAGGAACAATATCAAAAGAAAATTTCTAATGCATGTTCATCAGCATTGTGATGGCAGGCATGCTTGTTGTCAAAGTATCTGCATGTGTTCAGCTTATTGAAGCTTCAATCAATACCTTGAAGATCATATCTATGGAAACCGATTGCTCTTAATATTTTTAATGTTTTTGATGCTTATGTGTTGCATGTTTTCATATTCTAGACAGCCAGTCTTAATGGCTTTTACCTTGGATGACAGTGTCTTTGTAAATGGACTGAATAAAAGTAGAAAAACGAAGGCCTATGCTTGACACAAAAATTAGTACATATTAATTAGAAATTAGTACTGTGAATTAGGAGACCTTTGATGCCCTATGGAATGACTGAACAAGTCTTCTACTCCCCCTTCTCACCTATACAATAAAGTACTGGTATTCCTAGCAAAATACGTGGAGAGTTAAAAACATGTGGAGTTTGGGGGTATTATTAACATCCAAATAGAACAATTTAAATAAAATGTGCAAAGACATTTGCATTGACAATTCACAAATTTCACCAAGAGACATTATTCTCTCAGTACTAATCAGAAAATACACACAAATTCTTCTAGCACCAGTACAATAAGTAATGAACAAATTCATAGAATCACAGAATGGTTTGGGTTGGAAGAGACCTTAAAGATCACCTCGTTCCAGCTCCCTGACATGGGTAGGGATGCCTTCCATTAGACCAGGTTGCTCAACCTGGCCTTAAACACTTCCAGGGATGGGGCATCCACAACTCTGGGCAACCCGTGCCAGTGCCTAACCACCCTCAGAGCAAATAATTCCTTCCTAACATCTAATCTAAGCTTCCCCTCCTTCAGTTTAAAACAATTAACCCTTGTCCTGTCATTACATCCCCTGATAAAGAGTCCCTCCCCAGCTTTTCTATAGACCCCCTTTAGGCACTGGAAGGCTGCTGTAAGGTCTGCCCAGAGCCTTCTGCAGGCTGAACAACACCAACACCCTCTGCCTGTCTTCATAGCAGAGCTGCTCCATCCATCTGATCATCCTCATGGCCCTTTGGACTCTCTTTAATATGTCCATGTCCTCCTTGTGCTGGGGACCCCAGAGCAGAATGGAGCACTCCAGGTGGGGTCTCAGGAGAGCAGAGTAGAGGGGGACAATCACCTCCCCAGCCCTGCTGGCCACGCTGCTTTTGGTGCAGCCAGGATACTGTTGGCTTTCTGGGCTGCAAATGCACATATTCATCCACCTACAAATTGAAAGCAGCAAATAACTTATATTCTACCTACATTTGCAAGTAGGGAAGCCCAGCAAAGACTTCCTATCCAAAATATTGTCTGATTTTCAAATGCAGTCAATGAAGGCAGTCACCATTTTACCTGACGAACAGTGATTTTGGCTGAAAATAGTCTTCAGGATGACCTATTCTGTTTTTTAATCTAAAAACTGGAACAAAAATCCTGACTTTTCAGAAATAAAAATTCACTTTTAATAGCATTTCTATTTCCTTTGATTTTGGTTTAGAGGAATGTTTTTCAGCTATCCGTACTTCCAAATGATATCTGTGCAAAACTGAACCTTCCTGTTATTCTTCCTTGATTTCCTTAAAACAAAGCTAAATAATAGAATCAAGTCATTTCATCAAAAATGAAATGGTTTTCCAGAAAGTGTAAGCATAAAATAAATTTTAACACCTGCTCAGATTTTAAAACTAGGCCACATGTTTTGGCTACTAAGTGCTAATTTAGGTATTGATTGCAAATGTCAGCATGTAAGCTACCACTGAGAGTTTGCAGTACCGAACAGCAGTACATGTTTTCAGCTAAATCTCACCTTCTTGAGATTAACAGAGACATTACAAAAGTTCATTTTTGCTTGGTACCAGTGGCAAGAGGGGAAGGAATAATAGGGGAAGTGTTTCCAGCCCTGCCAAACATTCAAGACACTGACTGGTTTCTTGAAAAATAGAATTCTTTCCTTTGGATGTACCAGCATGTGGAGTGACTGTGTCCCCTGAGTCACCTGAAATATTAGGCTCTGCCCCCCCCCCCACTCCACTGTAACATACTAAACACTCACACGCTGAGAAGCATTTCAAAAGCACCACTTTCCTCTCTGATTGAAAAGCTACTTGTAATTATAAATAACATTTCTTAAGTTAACTACAACAATAGATCTGAGGAGAGGTGTTCCTTCATATGGTATTAGACAAAGGACCCAACTGATGTTAGCCAACTTTACATACACATTAATATAATGGTAAAGAAACTGCAAAAACAGAGCACCATCATGGCTTTCCAGGGAACAGTTCACAATCCACCCTGGCTCACACGGTTCTGTTCGCCCCAGAACTGTTTCTTACCTTGATACAACACATTAGTGTTTTACTGCAGAAATCTGGGGACAGTCTGAAAGAAGCAACAAAGGTACTTTCTTCACAGGATCATAGAATCATAGAACCACAGAGCCAATAAGGTTGGAAAAGCCCTCCAAGATCACCTGGTCCAACCATTGCCCTACCACCAATGTCACTCACTAAACCCTGTCCCTAAGCACCACATCCAACCTTTCCTTGAACACCTCCAGGGACGGTGACTCCACCACAATCTCCCTGGGCAACCCCTTCCAATGCCTGACTGCTCTTTCCGAGAAGAAATGTCTCCTCATTTCCAACCTGAACCTCCCATGGCACAACTTGAGGCCATTCCCTCTGGTCCTATCACTAGTTACCTGCAAGAAGACCTCCAGCACCCCCACACCTTCCTCAACTACCAAGCAAACTAAATTTCAAAGCCGTACATAGGGAGAAAAAACCCAAGGGGGAGAAAAATCTAAGTATAAGTTCCAAAGCTGTTCCATCTCTGAATCGCTAGCCCACATATTCTGTCTTCGACCTGCAATAGACATGCTGCAAGCTGAGGTTTTCCTGGTACGTTTTTTTTTTGTTTGTTTGTTTGTTTGTTTCTTCTCTTTCCTCCCTTCTGTCTACTCCCTCTCCTGGGGACATTGCTTTCAGTCATGAGATCTCCCTAATCCAGCAAATATTGCATTTGCTGATGAAGCAGGTTAAATTCTCATGGCCATTTTCTTGACTTCAGCAGGGCCACAGAACCAGTAGCACTAAGTGGTGGTTGCCAGAGAAGCAGAGCTAGGTCTTGGCATAAGGCAGCACATGGGGACTTTTACTTGTCCAGATCCAGTCTCAGAACAGAGCATTCCCTGCAAGATATATATGTCTGGCTGTCAGAAGGAAATGCCAGATGGTACAACTAGCACATCCCTATCTTCCACCATTTTCTGAGAGAACCTGTGGTTCCCATGAGCAGGTTCTGTGTTGAGAAAATGCATGTCAGCCTTGCTCCCTCCCAAGGGCGTTCACACTTTTCTTCACTCTTCTGCATGCTGAGGAATAGCGTGTTTTCCAAATATCTGTGTTCTGTTAAGCATCAGAATTACCTCTAGGAAAGGTGGATCCCATCCACTGCCACATCTACAGTGCAAAGAGTGATGAATTCTCTTGTCAGAGCATATGGATTTCTGGACTCCACTATGTATGCATCTTGACCCAGGAACTCTTGAAAGTCTAGGCCCACCAGAGTTCTGCCTGCTCTCTGCGTCCTTGTATAGGCTGGGTGCTGGTCAGATTCCCGGTGTGTGTAACTGCTTGACAGTTACACTGGGGAGGGAAAGGAATACCCTATAAGAAGGTGGTTGGTTCTCTGGGAAAGATTAGGAGAGTCCGCACAAAGTCAAGCTCAGAGGGAAAATGGTGGGTGGCTTTCCCAGCAGGAGGGACCCTGGCAACTCCACCTAGCCCTATGTGATGTTATCAACTCTTTTCTCATGGAGCTACTGCACCCAAATGAGGGAACCATAAATTCCAGATGAGGGAACCCCTCCGTTTGGACAAGCATCATCTTCATTGTCCTTTTCAGCAGAATGAGGATAAAGCAAGCCTTGAGAAGAGAAGATCATTCACAGTACTTCTTGGTTGCATCTCTGAACCTTACGTCATATAACCTTACGTCAAGTCAGTAGTAGGATGTCTGTAGCAGGATGTGGTCACTTTCTGACTTAGCAATATGGCAGCAGCTTAAAAACTTGGAAGAGTAGAACACTCATATAAGGTATAAGACAATTAACTCTCCCACAATTTATTTTGTTTCTCTGGGTTGGGGATAAAACCTTCAAGTAGGAGCCATGAGCACAGACCCATAAGAGATAACTTCTAATTTAACTTAAATTAGAATTTATCTAATCTGCCTTCCTGCTTTCTTATTCATCCTTTGAGCAACAGCTTTGGTGTTGCTTTGGTGCAGTCCTCTTAACACTCAGATGCATAATGAACAGTCAACCAGCTGCTGCCCAGAGTGTGCATACAACCAGGACAGTGAAAGACAGAGTGCGTGTAAGGACCCTCCATGTGAGCACATGCCGTGCTATTCAGGAGGCAAAACAAATAAAGCGGCACTAGAACAGATCATGTCTGTCTGTCTGTCTATGTCTAAATTTCTATGACAACCAAAGAGCGACGACTGATTGGAAATTAGATTTGTAGGTCAAGCAAGAAACCTGCTTTAAGACCCGACTGAGTCATTTCCCTGTCAGTTGAATTACATGAATGTCTCAAACCAAATCAAACCATGTTGAAGAGAGACAGTAGCATTTGAAGTGGCCAGGGGGCATACTGAATGTTTTGAAAGTCATACAAGTGTCTCAGATAACAATGAAAATAATCAAATGCTACTCAGCAAGAATAACTTTTTCCTCCAAGAAAAACACTACTGACAGAACTAATGGGCTTTAGAAAAGCAAATGCAAGCCAGGACAGTGTATTTAAAGTGACTGTTGGTGAAAAACAGTATAATTAGATCTCTGTGTTTGCTTTACAGTCACAAATTATTGCAATTTGCCTTGCTCCCTGGCTTCCTAGGAGGTAAAAGGAAGATGAACAGGAATAAATCTCCCTCTGGGCCTTAGTGTGTTAGCCAAGCCACTCTTAATCAGACATTGCTTATTACTGGGATGTTAACTCATCCGTGGACATTAGAAGGGTGTATAAGACAACTACTTTTTATTTAGAGAGAATATATTTGGACTTACTAATCCTTTCATTTTAACTTCCTTTCTCCTTTATTGCCTCCCTCCCTTTCTCTCTCCCTCCTACCCTCCCTCCCCTCCTCCCTCCCTTCACTCCTCACCTTTCCTCCTTTAATATTTTATCCACAGCTGCTTATGTCTAATCCCCAAGCAGCATGAGAGTGCTTAGAGCTATAAATACAAGCAGCTATTTAAACTCAGTAACTGGATTCACAGATGTTGAAAAAAAAACCTGCTCATTCCTTTGTCTTCGCTGCAGAACCTTCCTCTGCCCTGTGCACTTCCCACCTGAGCTGAGGAGACACCAGTGGACCCCCTCTGGGGAAAGATAACATTACCCCCCTGCCTGCATGTCTCCTCATGTCAGAATGAGGACTCCCACAGCCTGTCTAGGTTAGGCTTGCTCACAAAAAAAAACACTATTTCTGATGCTTTTTGCAACCCAGTTGTTATTTGCATAATGAGCTCTTCCCATGGACTCTGAGAAATGTCCCTGGTGGGGACAGCACTTGCTCCTGATCAGGGTAATCAGATACAAGTGTATGTTCCAGCTCACCATTCACTGAAATGTGTCCTTAAACAAGAGTCCTGTGTGGCTGAGGCTGTAGTGACACAGAATCTCTAGGTGGGGTCAGATACAGGCAGCCACAACCAATGGAAACCCTGTGTCTTTGGGAAAGGTTGCAAAATAGTATGTCATTCTTAAAGCATGCAGGAAAGGAGAAAGAAGAAAGCTCTTTATGTTAATCTCTTAAAGACAGTAGAAACATACTTACACCTGTAGGCTACACGATGAAGTATTTATGAAGTAACAATTAATGAAAATACTAGAAAAGGAAATGCATACATTGAAATTAAAAGACTAATATTGCAGCATGGCCTAGAAGTTGGGAAGTGATTGAGGCATTCAAATGCTGAACTCAGTGAAGCAAGACCCCAGATCCCAGGGCACAATTTACTCCCAGAACTACTTACCCTTGGAGAATATATTTGACAATACAGAAGGGAAGAGGATTCCTGTTTCAGTCATGTACAAAGCCAAAAAAAAAAAAAAAAAAGGAAAAAAGGAAAAAAAAATATTAAATTGGAATCTATATCTCCCTAGAGAATAACCTGATCAAAAGATGCCTACAAGAACCAACAGATTGATTGGGCTTCTCGGTGAGTTTTGCCTCAAGGAGATTGTAGTACTCACAAGCACCAAAGAAATAAGAAGTATTGGGTTATTCTTTGCATATTTCAGAAATTTCCAGTTATGTTACAGGTGCTTAGCATACAGATGATCTTTTTCTGCATGCTTTGGGAGCTAAAAAAAGCATGGAATAAGATCTGTAGATCTGTAATGTATTCTCCATACACAGAAAGGGAAGAAGTAACTTCCGATTGTGAACAGCCTACAAGAAGGAGCAACACTTTTCAAGGTTCTTAATACCTTTTTCTCCCCAGATTCTTGTATTTGTCAAGGGCAGCAATTATTTCTGCTGTCAGAGCTGAGTGTAATATAGGCACAAGTACATCATGCCTGCTTTAATCACAAGATAGAAACATAGGGTTCTTGCAGCAATTGCATGGCACTAGCATATTGAATGCCAAAAGCTATGCATATTGCCTATAATTTAGGTTTCTAAAGAATGATCATTTTCACACTCACTTTCACCATGCAAATGCAATAAGATGGATGAAACCTGTCTGTTGTGCGATAAGTACATTGTAGATCAGGTTTCATCTCTAAATCTCACGTCTACCCCAGCCCAGCATCAATCAGCATGGAATAAAGGCATCAGATTTGCTAAATAAAACTAATGCCAAAAAAAATAATTTCAAAGCCATCTTCTTCTGTTGATTATTTAGGTGACCTTAGGCCAGATATAATGCTTGTTTGTGATTCAGTTTTCTTTACTGAGAGAGGGCGAATGATTCCACCACATTTCATGTAAACTATTTCTGATGAGATTCACCTTTTTCCCTTGCTATCTCAACCTTAAAGAGATTAAAATGCAAAGAGTAATAACAGTGATTACATCAGCAGGATCTTTGCTGTCTTGGGAAGGAATATACCATGCTGTGGCTGGGCTGGAACTGCAGTCAAGCCATTGGAGCTGAGTCAAGCAGCAAGCAGATTTAAAGGAAGATATAAGCAAAAATATTACAAGGCTTTCCTACCTGTTGTGATGTTCCAGTCAGGGAAGGTCATACATGACATGGAACTGTGCTTTTGTACAGTGCTTTGTAATGACTATGGGCATGTGGTCACCATGAGGAACAAGTTGACAATAAAGTATCATAAACTACAATCATTCCTCTCCCTCCCTTGCTTAACTCCTTAAATACCTGTGATAGATAAGCATTTTTTTTTTCTTCCTGTCTGTGGGGTGAAAGTGTGAGAGCCAAGAAAGCATGGCCCACAGTCAGCAGCAATAGCTGTTAAGGTCATGAAAACAAGAGTGGTTATAATGATAAAAGAAGTGAAAGCTCAGAAGTAGCACCCATTTTTGGAGTTTACAGAGTTATTACACATCTGCTCAGATGAGGCAACAGACTTTTTTGTGCCTGTGTGTTCTTGAATCATGTAGAGAGGATTAAGTAAATCATATTATTTAAAGCCCTTTAAATAAGGGTTGAGAGGGAAAGCTGCTCTGACACAGCTCACACGGGGACTGTATAAAGCTGCTATATGGGTTCAGACTGTTATGTGTCAACTAAGCAACCCATAGAGTAGTGGAAATGTCTATGTAAAATCATGCTGTGGCACAAGAGTGGGAAGGAGTCCTGGGCCCACTGGCCTACCCTGAGAGGTAGGATATACTCCCTCTCCCCGAAAAGGTAGATCTGAGACAAGACAACATAACACATCTAGATAAATTAGTAAAACTAGCAGGAAATTAGCAACTGAAGGTGGCCTATGGAAATAAACTGACAGACTGCGAGAAACCAGCCAGTGTTAGATGACTGCTAAGCCATGCTAAACCACCCAGCATGTTCATATTCAACTTACAGCTTAAGAAAAAATGTGTCTTAAAAGAAAGATCCTGACAAAGTAATTGGAGGAAACAATGCAATGTGCCTACATCTGTAACAGTAGAAGCCTGCACTTACTTGTCGCATTTTTCACCGGGTGAGAAGGGAGCAATGCCATTGACAGAACTGGCCAGTCCTTGGCCCCAGGACATCCCTGGGAGATAAAATGGGAGGCAGCTGTTTGCTGCACAAAAGGAAGTTAGTCCTTGGAACTAACAGTGCTGTTTTCTAGCCTGTCAGTGTATGAAGGAAAGAAGGGTTGTGAAATCTCTGAAATCTCTTAAGCTACATGTATTTTGAGAAATTATCTGTGGTGCCTGGGTTGAAAGTGGAAGACCTGAGAAACCCAAAAGATTTCACGGGAGCTGCAGGTGTCATGAGAGAGCTCAGAGCAATAAGAAGATGCAAAGGAGAGAAGTGACAGAGTGCCTCCAGCAGGTGCTCTCTTAAAGTCTTCTGCCTGTGAGTGTGCCACTATCTGTCTCCTGAACGCAGAAAAACTTTAAGGGTCAATTAGCATATGGTGTTCATAGGACATGAGGTTCCTGGGAAACACCTGTATGTCCAGAGGCTAGATACAGGACTTTCACAGAGAGGAGCCTGTTGTTGAGCACAGTAAAAAATTAGAAATGTAAATGTAAAGCCAATCCTGTGCTTTGTGTGCAAGATTTGGAAAGACTGCTGTTTCTCATGCAGCTCATGGGCTTCAGTATTTAATTCTTGCACCAGATTAAGAGAGCATCTAATGGATAAAGTGCCAGGCAGCAATCCAGGGAACATAGGCTCTGCTTTCAGTTTGACTGATGGTCTAGCCAGGGTCATGAGGCCATCTGTTCACCTACTATCAGCAGTGGTGTTTCTGGATCTCCAGGGAGTATGCCAACAACAAATTCCATTGCAGACTGACAGTACATGTCCTAATAGGTGGGTTTAACCCTGGCTAGCCAAAATCTTACTGGAATAGGTCAGCTCTGGCTTGCTGATGACACAAAATCATTTTAAATAATGAGAAGAAATAATTCATGTGACTATTTCCCACTAAACATAACAGCGGCTTAAACACTGTACTGCAGCCATGGTGCTCTCCTATTGCTTCTCCTAGTGATCTGCTTAGGTGTTTCAGAGTAAAAGAAAATGAGTTTGTCGTTATGATGAGTCATTTCCCACCACCTCACAGTGCTAGCATCAGTTAAAATGCATGGTAAGAGTGTCTGCTGCTAAAATGCTTCTCTCTACTAGACAAGGGATGGAACTGAACCTCAGGGCACAGCCTGGGGACGCTTTTCCCAGGTAGGGGCAGAATACAGATTTCACCGTGGGTATCTGGGCTTAATGTAATGTTTCAGCTGATGGCATTTTCAGTCTGCACATATTGTTCTTGCTTCTTGTGCATTCAAGTCCAGGGAAAATCTGGGCAAACAGGGAGGGCACTGAAAGCAGATGAATGAACCTGACAATTGAGGTCAATTTGTAAAAACCTCTTGAGCAGATATGACAGAAGAGCTTTTTGTACTAAGCTTCTGCAAACATATCATTTCCACTGACAAAGCTGGAAGGACAAAATAGGAAGACAGGAAATGACTGAAAGCCACAGCTGTGCTGTCTGTGTGTGTGCAGTTAAAGACTTAGTACCATGACACTTCAGAATGGTAGTCACCACTTAACCCCTCTTTACTCCAGGTCACTCACAACCCACTCCATCTGTTTGTCTCTTGATACACCAAGGTAAGTAATGGTGATGTTAAGAAAAGCTGATCCCCCACACTGGGAAAACAGAATAGGTTTTCATCCTCAATTATCTAGAATTCTCCATGAGAAAAAAAAAAAAAAAAAAAAAAAAAGAGAGAGAGAGAGAGAGAGAGGGAGAGAGAGATGGAATACTGAACAAAAAAAGCCAAGCCATTAATCACTGTTTCTGAATTTGAAGCTCCATCCACAGATAGGACTGAGTACAAGCTAGCATTTTCTTTCTTTTTCTTCTTCCCTGGTATTTTTTTCCAACTGAACAGATTTTTTTTTCAAATAATTGTCAGGTTTGATCAAAAGTCTGGATTGCTGTTGTGATTGTCCATGTTAGCTCTTATTCCTTTTTCTGCAAAGTTAGTTTCTTGGACCAAGCCTTCACTTCAGCATGTCATGAACTTTGCAGTATTATTCAGGTGCACAATGTGTGGTGAAATTAGGCCTTTTTCAGAACCATTCAGGTTGATATGGAGTGGCTTATGATGCACAGCTATTGCCTGGTAACTTCTTTGAGGGTGGGCAGTGGGGCCTGATCTACACTACTAATTAGCTCAAGGGCTCAGAGCTGTTCATTGAACCTTATTTGATGGATTGATGAGGTTGCCTGGCTTGGTGTTGGAAGAAATTTGTTCTATGGTGTTCTACACCTTGTTATTGCTGTTGCTCTGCCCTGGTAATAGGCATTGCCTTGCTACCCTAGCTAGACCTTGCTCCAGTCTGACTATATCACGTTCCCCAGCAGTTCCTCGGTGTTGCCTTCACACAGGCCCATATCCTGACAGTGCAATGCAGCTTGAACTTGCACCCAATGTAAATGAGCCTTCTGCACGTGTCAGTAGACAGCTTTCTGGAATGGGGCACCTGAGCAGCAGGCCATCTTCTTTCCTGCACTCCTTGGGTGTTTCCAAAATTCTCCCTCCAACACTCACAGGCCTTCCACTAGCTCTGTGAGCACTGTTCCCTCACCCACACTGAGAAACTATAGGTAACCCACACCCAGCTTCTGGCAGAGGCCTGGCCCTGCTGGCACTCACTTGTGCCACGTGCAACACTTTTTGCTATGCTGACATGCTATCAGAGCTTATGAAGAGCTATAACCACAGTCTCCACGGGCTCCTCAGAGCCCCTACTCTCTCAATATTTAAAGTTATGTGAGGTGAAATGTTGTGCTGCCTATAAGGACATTATTAGAACATCCACTGCAGGAAGAACTATGAATGAGTTGTTACTCTTTGCCAGACACCCAAGAATACCTCCATTAGACAAAAAAAAAAAATATATATATATATATATATATATATATATATATATATATATATATATATATAAATGTAGAATACCAGGGTGTACTAGTATGATCTCAATGAGGGTTGTTTTTTTTTTTTTGGTGAGTCTGGCAACGCAAAACCAAAAACAGGTCCTGAGACTACTTGGTTCTTGCATAGGTTCATTAGGCATGGCCCAAAGTGCAGCAGGGGCTCTGCTAGATTTAGTTTGGGCTCATCAGGCCATGCTTCTTTCATCCAAAGAAGGCCTCCAGCAGAACACTCAGGCCGAACTAACTCTGTTTAGCCTACAAGGTAGGTTCCAGTGAAGTTCTTTGGGTTTACTTATGTTGCTTGAGCATCAAACTCATGTTTAAGTTTGGCTGAAGTATGGCTCAACACTGATTTTTCATGTTCCATCTCCTACCTTCATTAGCCTTCACCTGGAACTTAAGGCAGAAACTCAACCAGGCAATCTGGGGACTTTCATAGAGGTATTATAGTGAAATGGGGAAGGCAGTCACTCTTCTTTTTTAAAGTTCCCAGGTCTTGTCATATATTGTGTATTCTAAGGAAATTGATGTCATGCTCCTTATCTTTTAACTAGCGCCTGATATTTCTTAAAAGCATGCAGCTGATGAATGCCTACCAGGAGGTGAATTTTCATTCTGCAGAGTGGTGTAAAATACTCTTCTTGTGTACTGAATCATAAGCCTCCAATGTCTGCCAATTGATTGAGATCCAGCTATCAGCAGGGCATAGAGCAGAGCCTCTCTTTTTGGTGCCAGATCATTGTTTGAGGAGGAAATACATGCTCTATAAAGGACAGGATGTTTCCAAATTAAGTTTCTTATTTTTTTCTGCATGCTACTGCAGAAAAACCTTTATGAAATGAAAGTATGTGGGGAAGAGCATTTTCAATCTCGTGGTATTATTAAATGTGTTTGACAGAATGTGGTCTCTTGCTGCTTCCTGCATAGACAGACCAAAGATCATTATAGAGGAATGAATTATACGGAGGAATAACAAAATTATGATGCACAGTACCATTTCTGGAAACGAGTAACTATAAATTAAAATGACAAGTTCTGTCCTGTACTGAGAATATGAATTAGAGTTCAAAGTAAATAAAGCATTGGAGTAAGACTTTTTTTCATTGAACCCAGTAAGACACAAGATGATAAACCATGGAGGCTCAAGCTATCCCTCACAATAAAGAAGTCCTGATGAGAGATAAGAACTCATAAGTAAGCAGAGAGGAGAGAGAAAGAGTGACAAATCCCAAAAGAATATATCAAATAGTACCTGTATGACTTTTCTGAGGAGCAAATTTGTCCCTTTGCTGTTTGAAGATTCCCTGATGATTCCCATGGCATTGCTTGAAATTTTACCAATGGTCTGCTTATGATGGGATCAACCATTCTCCTTCAGTAAGGTGTGTACCTTGTGGATCACACAGTGCTGCCTGCCATCCTGTTGTAGCAGACTTCAGTGATGCATGATAATCTTTCTCTGCCTGATCTTTTGCAGCAGAAAGGCCTATATTCATGTAGCAAAAGAAACACCTCTCTCCTATCAACTGTGGGCAGACTTCTAGCATGTAAGGCCTGCTCACAGCACGTCAGAAGGTAATGGCCTATTGGAGAAGGATCACTTACACAGGAACAGTCACTCTGAGAACCCAAAAGTTACAATGTGTACCAGGGTCACTGCTGATCTGGTTGACTCCGTTCCTTGGTACAGTTCAAGCTTAAACTATGCACAGAGGATTTGGAAGGCCATCACCTTGATTTCCACTGTGTTTCAATCAGATAACAGATTAACTTTTTGCATTTTTCCCACTGATGAATAGAAGATTCATCTTTGTGGGTCGCTGTTTTCCTACACTATTGGAAGCAGTTCCCTTGGCCCATTCTTTTGTTTTCTGTCTTGTTTTGCTTCACTTTGAAGAAAACAAAAATAGCTGTCAAGATATATAACATGTCAATGAGAGCCTGCTGTGGCCAGAACCCTCTCCTCTCTGCACAGGCTGCTATCGCGTCTTCCCTGCCACTAACTGCCATCCCAGGAGCACTGTAAGCCCTGAAAGTCTTAAGTCCATAGGTTGTGTTTTCACTTCTGGAAGACCTGTGGACAGTGCCTGTATTCAGCTTTCTCTCCAATATGCAGACATGTTAAATGGTTGAGACTAAGCATACAGTCCTTTTTTTTTTTTTTTTTTTTCTTTTTTTGTAGTAAGGGGAGAATCCCTGGCACAGAGAGGTAGAGTTGCATCAAGGCAGATGTGCTTCAAAATCATCTTCACAGTACTTGTGTGGCTCTTCCTCTGACTCTCCCATTTTAATTTCCGCTCCTGCTCCCTGCACACATCCAGCCTACAAGTAGGGTCTGCTCGCTATACAGGTGACAGCATAGGCATGAGAAGCCAGAGTAATCCATCTGCTTATTTTTCAATATCTTCATCAGAAATTAATTGCATGACTGTGCTCACACCAGAGAATTAAAGGCACTTGCTGTAATCTTGTGAGACAGCAACTCTGCCAATGCTCCTCTACCAAATTTTTCTTAGACCTGGGAGATGTCAAATGCAAAGTCATTGTAGAAAGCTGACATGTGGAGAGTTGGACAAAGAGGGCATTCAAAAAGGGGCACCCTCTATCTTCTCTTGTGATAAACTGAGATAGGCTAAAAGGTGCAAACAAAAGAATGTTGTCCCTATCTAATGTACATGAGAAAAATATACAAAACCAACTAGTGACTGTGTTGGACTCCTCAGGACCTGAAATTCACACCCAGTTCCAGGTCATTTCATGGTTGTTGTAAGGCAGAACCCAGCTGGGACTCGAGCCATGGGTGCGTAATCAAACATGGGACATTGTTATCCATTTGTCCCTCTGCATTCCCATCATCCTGTGAAGGGCTTTCCTCTCTGGGGCTAGAAGTGACTGAGGGTGCCCACAGCTCTCTGTCAGCCTGACAGCTCTTTCAACAGGCTACAGTTCTGCTCACTTTTCAGCTGGCTGGTGTTTCTGTAGCTGCAGTAACTGTAAGTCTCCTCACAGCTCACCCCTGGCAAGAGTAGTTCACATATCCTCCTGCATTTGTCAGTGGGATATCAGGTACTATTCATAAGCTTCTATTCGTAAGCTTCTATTTCTATTCTATTTCTATTCTCTTTGTAAGCTTCTATTATATGACATTGATTCCTACCCATGCAGGACTAGATATGATGAAAGACATTCCTTGTATACCAGTGCATCTACACAGTCCAATGCCCTTATACCAGTTTCCTTCACCTTCTTCTGGATGATGGCTGCTAGTTACACTGAGGTAAGTAATGGTGATGTTAAGAAAAGCTGATCCCTCACACTGGAAAAACAGAATAGGTTTTCATCCTCAATTATCTAGAATTCGCCATGAGAATAAATAAATAAATAAATGGACAGAATCTAAAGCTAAATCTGAAATGAGTACTGTACATCACGGAAAAGACTATGTAAAAGTCAACATAGAAAAGACAGTGCTAACAATCTCTTGTAGACTAAGAAGTTCTACTCAAGAATCCTTTGCAGGTGGGACATAGACACACATGAGCATTCTGTAGGGTTCCCTGGAGAAAAATCAGCTAAAACTGAGAAATTTGAACTGGTGCTTTGGTGCTATGTCACACTGGGAAGAAAGAACTGGTAGACTCAGATACCTTCCCACTGGTCTAGTCCCCTGTCCCCTGGAATACATTCCACCTTGGGGAAAACCACGTGATGAAAACCGTGGAGCCCAGTTTCTTCTGTTTAACTGAATGGGGTGTTCTTCAGGGACAAAAGCTGCATACAGGTGTATGCTGAGATGGAAGGATATGCACAGAAGAAGATCACTTAACAATTCACATGCCACATACAAATTTGCTGAGATAGGTTTGACAGTTTTTGCTCCAAAGGTGAGTTTTGGGGGAGTCAAACCCTAGCAAAACTGTAATGCTTAGCATGAGAAAAGTGGGCCCTGAACTAAAAGCCTGGCATAGCAGGCAAATGCAGGCTCCTCTGATCCTTTGGAACTGATAGAAGTGGTGTCATGCTTCTCAGCATAAAGGTCACAGTGTGCAGCAAATAGATTCACTGCCCTCATGGTAATGAGGATTATGAGCTCAGTCAGTGAGAAGAGATGCTGATAAAATCGTGTTGACCAAGAGCAACTCTACCCTTTTCACTTCCCATCCTGATTCCTCATTAATTTCAGTTGTTTCATATTTTTTTCACTTTGCTGTCAACTGGGTCTTCATTAGACATACTACATGTAATTTTCTGCTGTAAACTGAGTGATAACAATGAGATATACTGCCATTTGATTTCAGTCTCTCACTATTTAATGAGTCATATATTCATAGCATATTTCTGCTTCAATAGATTGAGATGCACTGATTTCTCTGTAGCATTGTTAGCTTTTGCACCCTGGCATTTGCAGGAAGTTTATGCCATGATGCAGCAGAAAAGGTGAAATTCAAGAGCTGCTTTTACTGTGTACAATCATTGTTTAGGAAAGATAGTTACAATTCATGAGCAGAGTCTAGTCAGAACTGCTAGTTAAAGTCTGAACAGGAAAAGATATTTGTACAGGTTGTAATCAGTATTTCATAGCTTCAGACTTTATATATATACATATATACATGTATGTATATTTTAGAGATGCAGATGCATGTTTACTTTAGACTCACCTCTTAAGAACCCACATCAGATATAACGGGGTGCTGTTGCTTTGATTTCATTGGCTTTCCACTGTCTTGAATGTGACTGTGAATCTAGAAAATGCATACATTTCTCTCTGATGACTCACATTCATTTCCTTAGCTATCTTCCAAGGATCCAGTCAAAAATAAGGTAAAAATTGCTTTTCTTGCTCTATTGAAAGCCTTAAGTGCTAGGCTGGATAAAAAGAAATAGTCTTCAGTTCTTTAAAAACCTCTCTATTTAATATTTTGCCTGTGCCTTGCCCAGAAAAACTGTCTGAAGAACTGACTTCATCTGTTTCAGATGAAAAGGTACAACCTTCTCCTGACATGTGGCAGTTCAGAACAATACCTGATGGGGCTGTCTGTCATTTGAGACAGGACACCTTCCTACTTAACAGAGAAATAAAGAACAAACATTTCTTTGACTGATCCAGATGACTGGATATGGTAATTTCATGGTGAATTGCTGCCAGTTATGTTCTCTTTTGATCATTTTAATTTCCTTTTAATAAATTGCACGGTAATAGCTTTATCACTTCAGTTTCCTTCTGCAGATTGGAAAGTTTCACTGATGATTTCATTCTTTGACTTTGTGATTCTCCCTTAGACCATTTTACCTTGATCTGAATTTCTCTGGGAAAGCTCACTTGAACCAGGAACAGAACAATGTTTATTATTCATTCTGAAACATACTGTCTCCTTTTAATTTCTTAGTCTCAGGAAAACTTTTGTCAACTAGAGGGGATACATTTTTAAATACATTAACAACCCCATTTTTGACAAACATTTACAAAAATGTTTCTAAGTGTACTGAACACTACAAGTGTATTTTGTTGGCAATATACATGGCTTTTTTTTTTTTTTTTTTTTTTTTTTTTTTTTTTAAGAACACCTAAGCAAAGTATTTCTGTTTAGATTTATTCCTGTATGTGACTTAATGAAAATAACTAGTTACACAGTTTTCAAGTTCATGTCCACAGGTCAAACTGTAATAGGTCAGTGACATTTTTGGTTGTTGAAGAAAATGAAACTTTGAAAGAAAATGAAAAATATCTCTTATTACACACACACAAACACACACACACAAATGTTCCCTCCAAAATAAATGCTTCTTCACCAGAAACATTTCTATCAAAAGTGTGGCTAGTCTGCCCCATTGATAAAGGACTTACCCTCTTGCCCACCTCTCAATATTTGCACTATTCTTGCATGTGTCATTTACTGCAATCTTAGAAAACTCACTCACTCCTGAAAGAAGGGGGGATTACTCACAGCCTTAAATATGACTTTCTGACTTGACCTGTAGTGCTCTGGTGATGTACACAGAGAGTAGTAAAACCTTTCCCAAAGAGTCTGGGAGTGAGGAAGAAAGATCTGTCTGGGGTAGACTGAGAATGACTGAAGGGAGGAGTGCTGGAAGAGGAAAGAGCAAGATAAAACCAAGAAAACAATAAAACCCAGAAGCTCTCTTGAAAAGAGGAAACCGAGGCAAGGCAAGAAGAGGGAAGAGTAACAGTGCAAAAAGATAGTACATATGTCAGAGAACATCTAGGCATCGTGATTGACTTTGACAAATATTAAGAAGTAAGAGCTCCCCTGGTGATGCAGGGTATCCTTCCCTGTGCATCTTGGAGGCTCTGAAAAGCTTCAGGGAATACACACCAAACAAAATCAGGATAAGACTTAAACACAGGTTGACCTATCTAAACATTTAATTTGCTCCTTAGGTGCTGAAATAGACATCCAAGATTTCAGCTGGACTCTTCTGAAACTTCCACAGGACAAAGACATTTGCCAGAGTACCCTCAGTTTTGAACAATGCACCTGAAGCACAGTGTGCGTCAACTCTTAGCCTGGCTCTGAGGGGTTCTCCCGGTGTGTAACTCCTTTCCTTTGATTTGTCTCCAGCAGTGGCCAGCTGTTCAGGTACTGGTACATATGTATCTGTGACACTGCAGTCTCAAATGACCGTGACAAATAATGGTCACACCACTGAATACACCCCCCTTGGGTAATGCCTGTTTACTGCCAGTTGGTTCATATTGTTCAGTGGGCTCTTTAAAAACAGCTCATACCATTGGAAACAATCTTTTCATATCGCACATGATGCTCACGCTTCATAGAGGGGCTGAAAGCCTGATCCAGCTCTGCTTATGACTAACATAAGCTAGCACGTGCTCTTTTAAAAAAGAGATTCCTGCAAAGCTCTTTGTTTTCTTAACCAGCTAGAGCAAAGAGTGCTTGTCATTGAAATTTTTTTCTTCTGAGTTTTCCAGCTGTGGGAGAATTTAGCAATTCCTACAATGAATTTTGTTTAAGAAAAGGTGGGTTTGGAGTTGTCCCATCATTTGTGGACTCTAATGGCTCTCATCTGAAGAATCTTTATTTGTTTCTTGTTGTCTCCCTTCATACTCACGCAGTAGTAACTGCAATTACGCTCTTCTCAGATATGCTTCTGTGAAGTTTTTATCCACGGCTTTTAAACTCATCTGGAAGTCTGGCTAAGCTGAAGTATAAAAAATTACATCATTCTCCATGAAATCTCAAGACTTACTTATGATTTGTGACTCTAGCAGTTGTTGTCTAGCAGTTGACTTATGGTTTTAGAACTCCTGTGGTATTGTTGAGTTATGTTATCTAGCATTGTGCTACGATCTTGATGGCCAGGGAATATTGTACCTTGTATGGAATTGGATTTTTTTTTTGTTTTGTTTTGTTTGTTTGTTTGTTTTTGTATATTAATGGAAATCCAGCGGCCTTAGGAGAAAACATCAAATCTTAGAGAGCAATCAGTAGTGCTCAAATTTCCCTCCTGTTGTTGTAGTCCTCAGAGGTCACCATGAGCCTGAGAATTTCACAAGAAAACCTGGCCCTGGGAGCTCAAAGAGTCTTGAAATAAATAGTAAAATGTATTTTAATAGTTGTTGTTATTACTGTTTTAACTGAAAATCATCAGATGATTGTTTTTCTGGAAATGGCTGTGTGTGTGTCATTTATTATCACATATGTCCTGGACCAGTTTTCCTTGACTACTGTGAGAAAATACTTATATCCCATATACCGTATTTCTCTGCTAATAGGCCACCAACCTGCAAGAAATCCCAAATATCTGCTGTAGATCTGAAAGGGACAATACTGTCCCTTGAACTAGATAACCTTTTAAAATACTCATTTACCTCCAAGGGGCCAGTCTTCTGCCTATGGAGACACTACTCCATGGTAATTAGCAACTTTTCACTTAATCCAGGTGCAGATAATTGTTCATTGACCCAGGGAGTGGGCAGGGTTCTTGAATGCCTCTTCATTCACTCCTTCCTAGCTAAGGCCCATGATTCACTCATCCACACCAAGGAGCTCTGCATGCACATGCAGACAACAGCCATTTGTAACTGCTTTTCATAGTACCTTTTTAGTACAAAGTACAGTACAGAGAAGGAGAATGATCAGAGGTCTGTGATAGCTTTGTGAATGAGTAAACAGACTGCCACTACCAGGAAAAATAACAAGCAGATTTCAATGTGGAAAAGGGAAAACTAAAAAGGTATGACAGGCAGGTGTAAACTCATGATGAGAAAGGGTTTTGACAAAGGTCTGTAAATTCATCTTTGGTGTAGAGCAGGTGAATAGAGATTGACTATTCACCATCTTTTCCAAACAAAAATAAGGGCCAACAAATGAAATGAGAAGGAAGCTGTTTCAAAGCAGAAGAATTGATTCTTTACACAAGTTCCCATTAGTCAGTATAACTCTTGATGTTGTGGCTATAAAAAGTTTACAGATGTCCAGAAGGCAACTTGACAAATTTATAGAGGAAAAATTTATTGAAGTCTCCGACATATAAAAGACATCTTTACTGGCTGTGGAAGTCTTTGAACTGGAAATTGCTGGTGGTTAGGAAAGTATTTTCTAAGGTAGTGCTGCATACTTGCATTTATGCTTTCTCCAATATATATTCTATTGTCTACTGTTACAGACAACCTGGGCTAAATGATCTTTTGAGTTAGACCAAAAATGGCCATTTTTATGTTAAAAGAACAGATGGTGTGTGTGATTTTGGAAAATCAGTCGGAAAGATTTCCATGGTTTTGTAGCTATCTTCAAGTTCCAGAAGGTGGATATCGTTTGCTGCAGTCATGCAACACAGCACTCTGGTCTCTCTTACCGCATTGCTGATTGTGACTATGTGATTACAATTTGCTTAATAAAAATGTTATTCTTTGTTCCACTTCAAAGTAGATTTAGGTAGAGAGGTATCCTGCTCATTCTGCTAGCTGAACAACTTCCAGGTATGCATAAACTGGCCTGACTAACCATCAAGGACAGATAGTAGAAGGTCTACATCTGTACTGTTTAGAGAGTCTCTAGCATTCTCTGTTCTGCCTTTGCAATGTCTTCATCCATTCAGTGCCTTCATCCCCACATAGCCACAGTGCCTTACTGTTGGGCTAGTCTAACCTCCTGGTGGGAGGAGCTTGAATTTGTCCACTGACCTCACAGACAGACTTAGAACAGGATGAACCAAAGCTGTGCAGGTCACTACAGTGCTCTAGAGCTCCACAAAGCACCATGGCCAGATCCCATCAAGGCTGAACACCATTGGCACTTAGTAATAGGACCAGCTGCCTAGTACTCTGGATATCTCCTCACAAAAGAAAAGCCTGTACTGAGGCAGTATGATTATAAAAGGTTTGAGTATGCCTGTGCTGCCAGTAAGCACTCCTCAGAGTTTGCATTGGCAAAACTTTGCTTGGAAGAAGTGTTGGTGTGTCCAGGGAAGTGGTGGCATTACCAGCCCTGGGGATGTTTGAGTAAAGGTTGGATGTGGTGCTTAGGGACATGGTTTAGAGGGTGACATTGGTGGTAGGGGGATGGTTGGGCCAGGTGACCTTGGAGGGCTTTTCCAACCTTAATGATTCTATGATTTCATGATTTAATGTCACAGACTGAAATGTACAGATCTCCAAACCCTCCTATTGTCCCTGTTTCCACGTAAAGAACTCACTAATTCCCACTAAGCCTTTGTGCTGCTGCTAAGGCAGTGGGAATGCTGTCTTATCCCAACTTCTGTGAGGAAATGCATCTCTTCTCACCCAGTAATCAGAAGTCATAACTTTTTTTCACAAAGCACGTGAGGTTATGCCCCATAGTAGAAGCCAAACATATTGCTGTCTTTCTGCCTCTGGAGCATCTGTGACACTTAGGAAGGTTCAGCCAGCAAAATACATGATTTTCATTTTTTAAGCAAGAAGTCTTAACTCAAAAGTTAAGTTAACTGCCTCCAATATTTCTACGTTTGCTTGTACTTGGAAGGACTTGAAAGTGAACTTAGTACTGGGTGAGGAATGGAATGTAGGTACTTGCTGCGTACTCCATAAAAGTGAAGGCTGCTTTGGATATATTAGTACATCCTCCAAAGTGCTCATAACTTACAGCAGCCCTGCTGAAACAGGGAATTCTCCATGGAGTCTCTCTGCTCAGAAAAAAGAGGCAGTTTTATGTACCTCATTAGGATGCTTAGGGGATGATTTACATATAAAAGTCTGCCTTGTTGGACAGAAGCAACACAAGGTGGTGATATTTTTTAATGATAAAAACATCCAGACACAACATCTCCAAAGTATTTCCACATAAATCTTTGTATTTACAATCTGTTAGATCATCCAGGAGACAGAATGAATTGTGTGAAAACTTCCCTTGCTAAGTTATTGACTCCAAGCAGAATAAGGAATGAGTCCTAAATCAAACCAAGGGAGACAGGCCATGTTCTACTATTAAGACCTCTCAAGAAAGGGGGGTCAACATGAAATCTTGGTTTAAAACGAAGAAAACGGAGGAATCTCTGTTGTATTTGCATGGTTTATGAGACCTCTGAGGAGATTCATCTTCAGTTGTAAGTGTGGAGGGCATGAAAGTCTGTGTGCACACCGTGTTAAGACTGTTTCCATTTTTTTTTGTGACATGGAGAAATAATTCAATGAACATTCATGTCCACTTTGCATTTCCCCTATTACATAATGTCCACGGGAATAAGTAGTTCCTAGTTTTTTTTAATGCTGTTTAAAGACCTAACCTGGCTGTTCTAATTCATCCTTCTTGCCCAAGCCTGGTGTATCTGGCCAGAGGACAAGTGCAGTTCTATTGCCAACATTATATCAAGTATTGCAAGCTGTCTGCAGGGCCAGGAGACACAAGGAGTGGGAGAAGCACTTATTTAACTCTCAGGACAAGTATAGGTTTTTATTCCATCTCATGATATCTGTAGATGTCTCAGCAGATGCACTGTCATGCAAGCTCAGCCAGTTCTGCCAGAAACTCTTCACTGCCGTAACTTACACATCTTTATATAAAGAATAGTTTTGAGAACAGTAAATGCAAAATGTTCAGAAAAAAAAAATCTGAAAAACTGCAGAAAATGTTCAGTGTAGGTGAAATATCCCATTGCTAAAAGTAAAAGCCAGAAGCAAAAGCTACTTAATGAAAACTAAATACATTTATCTTTTCTACTTCTTCTTCATCTTGAATTTATTTATTTATTTATTGGTCTGTTTGTTTGTTTGTTTATTTATTTTATTCAAAGGATGAGGGATGTCATAGAGAGTTACACTCTTAGCATTCCTTTGCAGGACATTTTTCTTTGTCATTTCCTGAAAATTTCTTTTGAGAATGGATGTTGCATGTGAACTCTCATGCTGTTAGTCAGTTTTGAACCCAATTCTTGCAGAAATTGACAGCTGCTTTCTTCCAGCTGACAAACTTATTTCCTCCATGTGTTCTGTCACAGCAGAGTTCATTTAAGACTGATAAACAAGCAGTAAAGTACAATTATGTATGTGAGCAGCTGATAATGTTGTAAACCTGATAGGGATCATTGATTTTAGATTAGCTTTTTAATTCCCATGACTTGTTTGGCTACTGTGTGGTCGGTTAAAATCCAGGGAAAGAAAAGGAACAAAAGCTCATACACAGTCCAGATGCACATGCAGTTTTTTGACATGTTGATGGCTTACTATTTTTTCAATTTTTTAATTATTATTCTAGGTGGAATGAAGTGGAAAGATTAAGTTTGCCATGGCTTTTTCATAATAATTCAGTGAGCAGCAGAAGTTTGTGGTTTGCACCTTCATATTGCTGGTAGGAGGTGGATTGAAGGTGCTGATGCCTCAGTGCGTAGCTGCTTGCAAAGGTTTATCTTGCTCGCCCAGCTGATTTTTCTTTCTCATCCTGTTTGTCAGGGTACAGAAGTGCTATTAATCATACATTGGATGAGATATTACAGCAGTTCCTAGCTCCCTATCTCTCAGCACAGATGGCATTTTTCATGAAAAAAGTGGATAAATATCTCTGCTGACCCCAGATGAGGATGTCCAGGAAAGCAGGGCTGTGTGTATGGTGTGCAGAGTATGTTTGGAAAACCTCAAAAGAAAGCCTCAAAAGAATCGCTAGCTTTTATTATGATAGATTTTCCCTGGAACACTTCTCCTTTTTCTCATTCTTTATTTTATTCATTTGTTCATGTTTCTTTGGAAAAATAAAAAATAAATTATAATTACTGATAAAATCAGAGGTCGTCAATGGTAGAATGTGAGGAGTTATGGGGTTTAGGGGATAGGGAGTTAGAATCCAGTCCAGATACATTGGAAAAAAACAAATTTCTTTAGTTTTAAGAGCCAGATTGTGCTCTGTGGCAGTCATGATGGGGAGACCATGGGCTTGGAAGCCTGTCAGCAAAAAACTGGCAATTATCTGCAGAATTAAGAGAATGTGATGATTGTGGTACTGATAACTGCCTTTCAATTAACAGATTCTTGCCACCATTTGCAAAGATAAGTTGCCACAAGTGTTTTTGAACTCTTTTTCTTCTTATTAGTATTTAATTTACAGATAAATTTCGAGCAGCAGCTAATAGAGTATTTTGAAGAGATTTTTTTCTTTGGCCATTATCAGGCTTTTTGTTGTAACATGTACCACAGTACTTGACAAACAAGGAAGTTTTTTTCTGGACTCTTGTTTGAGTGTCTTACATGGATTTTGAACAAGGCAGATGTTTTCAGCCTCTGTAACTGATAAATAGATGCAGGCAAGGCACAGGGGAGCCTGTACCCATGTTTGTTCTGCATTGCTGTGGCCCCCCTGTTCCTGGTTCATGGTGAACTTGGGTGTGTGGCCTGCTCTGCAGCAAGACATTTGGATGGACAAACCTGTTTGTGCTTCAAAAGTTGTTCAGGTGTTTTGGCAATGCATGCTAACCTGAGCCTTACATCCATGTGGGCTGGGACTGGGCTGTAATGGTGAACTGAGACCCTTGGTGAATCAGACTTGTTCTTCATGCTTCGTGCTATGCCCCTCACCAGAAGCCTACTTCCCTAGGGATCTGCTAAAATTGTCTCAAGCTACACCTGAAGTAAGAGGCAACACTTCTGTGCATGGTGTTCACATGCTGCCAAGAGCTTTACCTCGCATGACACTGCTAGAGGGAGCCATTTGCCCTACTTCCACTGACGCTTGGGGAATAGCTGCTGCTGCGGTTTCCTGAGATGCTTGGAGGCAAAACCTCTTGAGCAGGAACCTTTTGGAGCAGGAAGGAACTGTTCAGTTGCTCTTCAAATCCAGCTTCTTTTTCCTCAGCAGGGGGATTTCCATTCAGGATAAAGCTCTGGCTAGAAAAGATTGGAACAGAAAGAAAACAGGTATCTCAGGGTACTAGAACAAGCACTATGGAAGATTAGGGTGTGTGAGCACTTCACAGACCTTAACACCACGACTCTGGTTCTATGTCAAGTTTCTCCCATAAAGTAAATGTCTCCTCTTCTCTGCTGTTCAGATGAGTCCCTTTCCTTTAGGCTTGCTCCCATGGACATGGTGTGACCATCTACACCATTATCTTTGGTCCACGTTCAACGCTAGAACTAGCACAGCTACAGATTGCCCTTCCACTGGCTGAAGTCTGGTCATAGAAACATCTTAGGTAGGTTGAAAGAAAGGGGCCAGGAGAACAAGGTCTGTGTTGGTGAGCTCAGCCTGGGACACAGAGAATGGAGGGAAGAACTTGGTATTTGTCCCTTTTGAGTTGGAAATGTTGGTGGTTTTCCCTCGGGGAAGATATGTTTGTTCTTCACACTACCTTGCTGTCTGACTACAATTAGCCAAGCAGAAACTCAATATTTGCACAAGAATTAAAACCATAAACTCAGAAAGCTCACAGAGAGTAGGCATCCCAAAGAAAAGCATCAAATGAGTCTGTGGGATTCCTATCACCAGTTCTTAGCAGGTAAATGAATGGCTCCCGTGAGATGGATAATGTGATTGCAGACAGATTTTTGCTGTGTCTGTAGGGAGACAGGCAGTGAAAAAGTTAAAAAGCCAACTGTAGTACCAGTGCTTTTGTCTTCTCTCACATAGCTGATGAATATTTTGACATGTGAGAAACTGCTAAAATTGGCAGTGTCTGTGTCTTTGTGGAAAGCTACATCTGGCATCTGGTGTTTTTAATTGACAAAGATAATTTTTCCTTTCAGTGTTATCCCCTGTGTCTCTCACTCTAGAACTAAATGCACAGATTGTGTTTTATTTGCTTGTGGGTCATCACAAAAAAAAAAAAAAAAAAAAAAAAAAAAAAAAAAAAAGTTGTTGCCCAGGCCAGCCTCTGCCCCCAGAAAAACATGCATCATAAATCTACATAAAGAATGGAAGTTTAGCAGAAATCAGCAGGCTGTTTTTTCTCTGTGAACAGGCAGAGGGAAGGAAGATGAAATCCTAAGGAATGCCTTGCTCTGCTAACCCTTGCTATAACAGCGAACTTCTTTGTTTCTTGGTACTCCATGGAATCCTGAAATGAGTGTTCCCTTCCAGACATGCTGCTTTCCTCCTTTTCATACAAGTTGATGGACACTTTCTTCCTTAGATATGTAGAATGAATTCCTGTGACTTCAGTGGACTTTCTCTGTGCAGCAGAAAATTAGATTAAAGTAATAGACTAGAAAAGGTCACCTTCCCAAGTGTCTAAGTGCCAGAAACAGATGTTTACAAAAGCCTGAAAGCTTCAGATACAATTCACAAAACATTACTTCTAAATACATTTACAACTAAATTTTATGTTGATGCATTTGATCCAGTTTCTGACAGCTTATTTAAATCTCTTAAAGAATGTATATTAGAAATCCTTTTTTCTTTTTTTTAATCATAATCAATAAGCATAAATATTTTAAATCAATAAGCATAAATATTTATGCTTATCAATGATTAATATACCAATTTCCCTACCCAGCACCTCCAGCCTATTTAGGTTTGCATATTTGTGCTTCATTCTATCAACACATTGTTCCAGACGAAAAAGAAAATTAAAAAAAAAAAAAAAAAAGAAAGAAAGAAAGAAAAAAGAAAGGATAGAAATACTTCCTTCTGATTTTCTGCTTGTATTGCAATGCTACATAGATACCAGCGAGAATAGGACTCCATTGTGCAAAGTGCTGAACGTACAGGGTAAAAATGAGCTAAGCACAGAGAAGTCAACTGAGTTGTAATTAGTTCTTCCTGGGAAGGAAACAAAGTTCTGCAAGAGATTGCAGGGTAATGGCTGGCAACATCATACTATGACACTCTATGTAAATATGCTATTTACATAGCATCTAAATGTGACAGTGAGCCTGAGCCAAATCCTTAGCACTGTTCTTGAGAGATCAAGATCTCTGCCATCTTCCTGATCCCCTTTTCCAAGCCATTTTCCAACTCTATCAGCTCAAAATTTTGTCTGCTCCAGCAATTGCTTTTGAAATGGTTCTCACAGAACCCATATACCATATACCCCAGGGAAAATGATCAGTACCACTAATACGCTGTGAAAAACTGGTCCCCAGCATGGCTGATTTCAAGGTACTGAAGGCATGGTATAGGCACAGTCCCAGTGAACACCTCAGGAGGTGCTCTGCCACAGAGAAATGCCATAACTATATCTGTAGCTGAGTTTTGCTCCAGCAGTGTGCCAGCAAGATCATCTCTGCTGTTTTCTTGTTTATCACTCATCAGACCCTTCAAAGACCGAGGCTGCTGGAAGGAACAACTCGCACTGAGGCAGAACAGCTGTTCTTTGCTTATTACCTGGGTCGCTGAGTCCCACAGATAGCTGGTGGGAAGCAGGTGAATTGTCATCTTTCTGTGACTTGCTACCAGGTCTTAATACTGTGAGACATATTTGGGGCCCTAACAGCAGATCCCAGCAATAAAAATTTTGAAGTGTTCCAGGAGGCAGAATGAGGCTAGTTCCCACCTGCTTGTTTTCCTTTCAGCTTCAGTTTGTGGAGGTTTTTCCAGGCTGTTTCCCTTGCTCTGTTAGGCCTGATCAGGCAGTGTTGTGAGAATTACTACACAACAAAACACATCTGCAGCACAGCAGGCTAGGGCATTCAGACATGCTCAGACAGGCAGATGATGATGTACTAACTTGCTGAGGCTTTCAGGTGCACATGGAGCTTTTTGTTTTACATTCATTTGCCATCAATTCTGGGTAATAAGCTGTGCAACTCCCCTCTGATAAACAAAAGTCAATACCACATGCAGGACATGGGTCTCCTGTGTATACAAGAAAGTGGAAGGCTCTGCCAGCACCAGGACCTGTCTCCAGGGGCCTCAGATAGGGGAAAGTGGTGGAAATGACAAAGGAAAGTGAGGAATAACAGACTACTGATATGCAGGTCTTCAAGAGCATTAGAACAGCTAGAGTTGTGTTATGGGTCTGACAGTAGCCACCTTAGTTCTTCCCTCCTCCGTAGTGCCATAGTTTGGAGAAGAAACATAAAACTCATCCTAAAATAGTTGAGATTGGAAAGGCCCTCTAGAGATAGTACTCCAAGTGTGGCCTCACCAGTGCTGAGCAGAAGGAAAGGATCACCTCCTTTGACCTGCTGCCTAATGCAGCCCAGGATATCATTAGCCTTCTTTGTGGCAGGAGCACATTGCTGACTCATGTTCAGCCTGGTGTCTACCAGGCCCCCAAGGGCCTTTTCAGCAAAGCTACTTCTCAGCTGGGTGATCCCCAGCAGAGAGGCGCCTTCAAAGCTGGAATCATCTGGACAGAAGGAAAGTCACTGTGACTCATACCGGCATTGCTGTGAAAGCAAGAAGTGCACTGTTGTTTTAACCCTCGCAGGCAGCTAAGCAACACACAGTCACTCACTCACCCCAGATGGGATGGAGGAGAGAATGGGGAAGGTGAAAGTGCAAGAATTCATGGGCTGAGATAAAGACAGTTTACTAGGTAATGCAAAAACCACATGCTCGAGCAAAGCAACACAATGAGTTCATTCGCTACTTCCCATCAGCAGCCAGGTGTTCAGCCAATTTCCACAAAGCAGGGCTCATCACACATAACCATATTTTGGGAAGGCAAAAGCCATCATTGCAAATGTCCCAAAGAGACATCCTTTTGGCTAGTCTGGGTCAGCTGTCCTGGCTGTGTTCCCTCCCAGCTTCTCGTTCACATGTAGCCGCCTCATTCACAGGGCAGCATGAGAAGCAGAAAAGTCCCTGGCTCTGTGGAAATGCTGCTCAACAACAACTAAAATATTGGTATGTTATCACCACTGTTTTCATAAAAATCCCAAACACTGCATCATACAAGGCTATGTGAAGAAAATTCACCTTATCCCAGCCCAAACCAAGCCATATTCTCTATGGCTGACACTTTCCATGACATCTCACCTGACACAATTAGCATTGTGCTAGTCACTCAGCATCTGGGCTGATATTTTACTGTGTCAGGTGTGTGAATGCTGCTTAGAAAGTTTCAGCTAAACCTGTTCAGCTGTTGGTGTGAACAGGACTCAGGAAAGATTTATTAACAAATTCCTTTCTGGTAGTGGAATGAAACAGACATACCCTGGTGAATAGAATGGAGTTTCTAGTGAAAACAAACAAAGAAACAAAAAACAAAAACACATAAAAGCATGAAATGGGTCTGAAGGCAAGACCCACTGGATAAGCTGGAGAGAAACTAGTTGTTTATCTGGGGTCTCTAGGCATCAGCTACCAGGATGACTTGATCTCTACCACTCTTCTTCCGTCAGGTAATAGATGTGTCAGCAATGACAAACACAGCCTCAGACATTGCTTCCCAATAATGCAAAATATTTTTCCAGGTCAGCATACCGGACAGTGGTTTAGCAGTTGAAGCAGATATAAAAAATAAACAACACACAAGTTGTGGAGCTGAAAGGAAAATTCCCATGGAGTTAAATCTGAAATCTTTTAGTTATTAGATTAAGAGAAGCATTGCAATTATGGATAATACAGAGTTTCTCATGATTCCCTTCTTTTGCTCAAACTAATTAAGGCAAGTCACTTTCTATCCTCTGCCACTACTCCATGTCTGGATGGAAATCTAAAAGATGAGCAATTCACAGAGAAACTTTTATTGATTTGTTCCCTGTGTTCAACTTGAAGCCATGGTTTGCTGTTAAACCCTATTGTCCTGTAATCTTAAAATTAGAAGAAGAATAGTCTAGTACATCTGTATATATTTTGCATTCTGTACTGTGCAACTGTTCCGGTCCAATTCTGATGGGTTATATTTGACTGGTATGTGGGGCAATGGTAGAATTGCTCTCCTTACAGCAGAAGTACGTTAATCTACTTTACCTCCTACTGATATAGGGAGTTATTGTTTATTAGTATATTAACAAGGAAGACAAGGTGGCTGCAAAGACAAGTTGTCAGCCAGAAAACATAGAACTGATCTTGTCTACCTCACTGTTTTCCCCTTCCTCATCATGAGCATGAGATGTCTTATGCACTGCTTTCCTTCTCTACCTGTTAGTCCCCAGTTCTCTTTCATGAAGAGCAAACATATCCAGCCATCTCCCCACTTCCTTCTCCACCCCTGTGTGCCAAATCTAATTGCCCACTGCCTCCCAGAATAGGGAAAGGTAGCCATGTGGAATGAGGGAGTATGTGTCACTTTACAAATGGCTACCAGAAATGAATTTATGGCATTGCAGCAACGACAAAACCTAAGTTGTAGCCTGTATCTCTTCTGCTTAGCTAAAAATGCACTGTGTTTCCTGAGTCTTCAGCAGAAAAAGAAAAGAAAAGTAAAGCCACATCTAATGTGCTGGAGGAGTGGATAAGTGGCTTTAGCTCTCTGCCCTAGTTGCAGGGAAGGTGGGCTGGCAAAGCCTAAGAGGGAAGTTTAGCTCTCTTTTGCCAAGAATGGCTTATTCAAGATGCAAAGTGACACAGCAATCAGTGTGATGGGTCGTGACAAGCCTAGCAGACTAAAAATTCTCAGGAGAGCTGCTGTGACAGCTTCAGGGTTGTAACATTTGCCCATTTGCCTGTTCTGCTTATGTTTTCTGTGAAAGGAAAAGTTCATTTAGAAATAATAACAGCAAGAAATTTTTCCTCTGTTCCAGAACTGCGAAGTTCCATTATGCAGTATTTATCAACAAAACACATTCCTCATTATGCTTTTTGAAAGGATGGCTCCATTCAAAGATGAAGGAGAAGAAAGGCAAAGTCTGGTTTCTGGACTTGAAATAATCCTCATAAAAGGCAGATGTTATGATCAGACTGAAATGGCCTGAAACCATCTTTATTTTTATGACATTCAAGCAGTCAGCTTGTCCGCTTTAAATTCCACACCCTTTAAAGATGAAATATATTCTTTTGGTGCGTGCACTGGCTGCATGACTCTCCATCCATTATCGTGTTTTGCAGGCAATGAGTTGCACATAACATATACTGGATCCAACTGGGCATTGGATTACACCGTACCGATCAATTTCACAAGCAGATTGCATAAACGGCTGCTGCCAGCTAGAATGCATGCACAACTGATACTACGCAATAGTAAGTTAGCATGTGTATTATAGCCTATTCAGGGACATTCTGGTCTCTGTATGGAGTTTTCAGACTCTTTTACTTGGGTGAATAGCCAACGAATGGCTGATAGCATTTGTCACTTTCCCCAGAAGTTTCATTCAGGTTGCACGTGGCTTCTTTCACCTTCACTGTGGTTCTTCATGGCATGTGGAGGAAGCGGTCACTGGCTTGTAGATATGCTGTGGAATAGCAACTCGAGTGAATCTTGGCTCACTAAGCTGAACAGAGGACAGAATCCATTCACAGTGGAATCAATTAACTGTGTAAAATAAGCAGCGTCTCTTAACTGCTGATGACAAAACTGTACACAGAGAAAAAAAGCATCAGACAACAAATAGTGGAAATTGTCTCTAATAAGAAAAATAAATGGAAGTAGCAGTTAAAGAAAAGGAAATCCTGAATAATTTTGCTTACTCAGTGGTAGATAACAGAAAAGGGGCTGAGGAACTTCTAAAGTGGAAGGCCATTTCCCATCCAGTACTCTAGAGATCTGCAGCCTGTCTCAACATCTTTTTTGAAGATATTAACAGGGTCCACGAGAACAGTGCTATCCTGTGAGACTCCCAGTCTCTTTAAATGAACATCCCACCTTCTGTTTCTAGCATTGCACAAGCATGGAGCGGTTGTGCATCTGACTGCAGGGACTGAACTTATGAACAGAGCCTGCCCCAGCCACTACTACTGTCTGAAGAGCTCAAAGCCTGCAGGGGAACGTTTAAGCCAGTAGGGCCAGAAGGTATTCTCCCCATCAGAGTTACTGCTTGGAAGCAGCAGCTGTCCTTGTTTGTCTCTAATATGGCAATATCTAGATATCTCCCCACCAACAGAGCCTTTGGGCTGAACCCAGAAAAGCTTTCCAGTCAGAGGGACAAATATTTTGTTAGTAGAGTTTATTTTCTTCTTGCTCTGTTGGGCCACTAAATCTGCAGAGAGGAAGTCTGCCTTGAGGAGGGAGGGCTGAGGTAGATGAGGTAATGTTTCACTGCTGGAAGGGACAAAGCCTTGTGGGGTTTTGGAAGTGAAATCTGTGCTTGGACAGTGCCCACCAGAAAGCCAGTCCACAGGGTGCCACATCCATCATTTACTCTGTGTTCATTTCTAGACCTTTCAAGGGCTGCAAGGAAAAGGCCACTTGGCTATACATGGTCTCCATTTTCTGCAAGTGGATGTCAGTGGGGACACGTGGAGACACTCGCTCCAAAAGTTCAGTGGTCTCTTTCTGCAGAGTGTCCAAGGAAACCCTGGATTTTGCTGCAGTAAAAAACACTACATTTTCAGCTTTCTGTTCATGTCCCTCACACTGTCCTGCTTTGCTTGGGTTACAGAAAAAGGACTGAGAGAAGTGAACAATATTCCTTTTCCTTCACGTATTGGTAGTCCTTGGCAAAATGGTAATAATGTAATCAGCACCATTATTTCTATGCTGTTGAAGCTGAGCAATTGCAGCTCCCTGGGTGTACCAGGAAAATGCTGCTTGTTCTTTTTGGATTGGTAGCATTCTGCCAGACTTACTCTACTCCCTTTCCCTATTAAAATGTTGTGGATAAGTATCAAAACTGATTTTCCTGGGTCAAAATGCTTCCTGAGACAGAAGATGTCAGTTTCTGGGACAAATGATTAAAAAATAATAATAATAATTAAGAAGGCTGTTGGTCTGGCAGTTCTTTATGAACATTTCCTGCCTGCTTGTTTTGCTTGTTCATTTTCCAAACCAGACTGTTATTTGAGCTCAAGTCTGCCTGCAGTCTTCCAATAGATTGTTTTTTCTTCTTTGGTTCTCTTTTATGTAGCCACCACCATAGAAATTTATCCAAGTCATTTTTGTTTCCAGACTGTTCCACCTTCTCTGTCTCCTGCCATGTGATGGGTGAGGCCACCTGAATGTTGCCAGGCTGTCAGAAGAACTGGCATGAAAATGAATTGTCCTGCTTTTTTCTCTACTTCTAGAAAAGCCCACATCCACCATGGAGAGCCTCTCCTCCCTCATTTCATTGTTGTTCTTGGCTTGCTTTCTCCTGATGGAAAGCATCAGAGAGAACAGTTCTGTTGTAAAGAGGGTGCTGAAAATTTTCTTTTTCTCACATTTTTACTGAGATATACCTTAAGGGCTCATCCTGGGAGAGGTAAGTTTCAATCCTGCTCCCAGCCATCATCTCCCTCAGCTCTGCTGCAATGATGTTCTTAACACAGCAGTTCCTTTAGGAACTGGAAACAAATTGGAGTGTTGTGTGGGATGTGGCAGCAAAATAGGACACAGGCAATGGAGAGCAGTTCAAGAGAACTGGGAATTAAATACATTTGACTCCTTGTAAACCATGCTTGCTATCTGCAGGATGACGCTCTGCAAGTCTCTGAAAATGCTCCTCCCAGCATGTTTGACACAGAAGAGAAAACAAAAACAACAACAAAAACAAACAAACAAACAAACAAACAAAAAGTCTTTACTTCTGTCTGCAGTATCATGATTTTCTGGAAGTGGTTTTCTGTAGCTTGCTGTTTACAGCCTCTGAGCTGTGGTCCAAACAGCTGGAAGAGCTGGCAACGGTGAACCTCGAGTATGGTACAGTTGTTTGTGTTGACTTAATTAAAGAAAGCCTAAGACCTCATCCATGCTCTTTAACTGAAGCTTTCCTGACACATACTTGGAGCTGGTTACTGATTGTGCCTTGTGCTAGCCATGAGGACTTCAGGAAGCTCCCTATGAGACACAGCAGGAAGAGCTGGTTTGGGAACCCTCTTTCAGGCTAAGTTATAAATTACTTAGCCCTCTCAAAAAGGGAGTGTTTTTATGCAGAAAAATGGTGAGATCCTGAGGGATGGTCAGAGTTAGTGGTGCTGGAGAGCTGAGAGCAGCCTGGTGGATGACAATGGAATGAATCTCAGTCAAGATGTTCTGGGCTTTCACTGCTGTCTATACAAGAGGCCTCAACTTAGTATATGGGTTCTTTACTGTCAGAATGCTAAGTTAAATGCACAAAGTTTCCTCTGTGTCTGTTATTACTGTCCTGTTCTTATATTTTGTCTGACATGAGTTGCACGAGGTTGTACAAAATTCTTGGGGGAAAACAGGACAACACAGTAGTTCTGGTTGTCCTCTCTTCCATTTGCAGCTGCACAGAAATCATTGCTGAACATTAATACATGAACAGTCTCAATCTTCCCTGATGGAAGAAACAAAGCAAAGCTGCTGGGATCTCTGCAAATTCAGGAAGGGAGAACATAATCTGTTAACTATCACACAAAGAAAAGAACAGATGTTCCCTGCACCTGGTATTTTTTTCTACATTTGCTGTAGAGTAATAGACCATTCTTCTCTCTGATGGCTATTTCTAAACAGATGAAGTATGAGCTTTCAGCATTGTAAGTTGCATGGTTGTGATTTGCTGTGTAAACAATAGTGGTCATAAATTTTGTACCCCCTTTATTCATCCTCAGGGAAACAATTTGTTTACAATCATCATTTAACCAATAGTCTTCCTCTCCTGCATTGATGTTAGCAGAGAATTCTTCTGAAAGGACACCCTGACTTCTTCCAGAAAATTCTCTGTACCTTCACTTCAGTGCTGTGCAGGAGAGAAAATGGCAAGAGAGGGTAATACGGAGGGGTGCTTTTGTATATTCAGTGAAATTATTGTCTGAAAGCCTCTAAGTAATGGGTCAGTGGCAAGAAACACCTGTGTCATTCTTCTTTATAGGGTTCTCTGAAGGAAGGAGTCCACGAGAAAACAGCTTCTTGGATTTCATTCATGGAGAAAGACAGCCAGTTCTGGAGACTGGAACTGCCAAGAAAAGGCCAGCAGGAGAATTCATAACTGTTGACGAAATCAGGAAGCGATTTTTTTTTCCTTCCCTCTCTGGAATGATATTCATTTATGATATTTATTTCTCTGCTAGAAAAATAAAAAATAATAATAAAAAAATGTTCAATCCAATAAGAAAAAAGTCGAGTTGGAGAGTTATATACTACTTTTCAATGCTTTTAATCCCTCTCTTCAATGAGGAACACTATGGCAGGAAATAAAGCACTGCACCAAAGAGCATCAGAAAATTACTGTCACAAAGGGACTTCTGTGTCAAGTACTCAACCCAGGCCAGACTAAGAAAGCACATGTTCAGGATCATCTGAATGGGTAGAAGCTGAGCTCCACACTGCTCAGTGTCTCAGCTCTATTTCAGGTGACCTTGAACTTGTGCTTCTAACAATTACTTTCTGATATTAATTTTTCAGTGCATTGATGCTGTACATCTCATAGCAGGTAAGTACCTGCTCCAGTGTGGTCTCTCCCACAGGCTGCTGGGCAATCTCTGCTCTGGAGCACCTCTTCCCCTTCCTTCTTCTCTGATCTGGGGGCTAGCAAGGCTATTTCTTGCCTTTGTTTTCCTCATGTCTCACAGCTTTTTACCCTCTCTTGTATCCGTTTTCCCTGAGGTGCCACCATTTTGGCTGCTAGGCCCATCTGGCCCTGTGGTGGGGCCGCTGGAGCTAGCTGAAGCTGTCTGTGTCCAGCAGAGGGCAGGCCTGGCCTCTGCTCTCAGAGGAGCCCTGCATGCTTCCCCAGCTGCCACAGCCTTGCCACGTAAACCTGGTACATGCCCTGCCCTGCATCTGTGAAACTGGATTGTTGTAAAGTATGCAAAGGATATAAAGGATGCCCTGTTGGCATAGGGCATCCCTTTGGTCAGGTGTGGTCCTCTGTCCTGGCTATGGTCTGTCTCCAGCCTCCTGCCCATCCCCAGCCCACTGGCTCTGGGGGCAAGTGAGAAACAGAGTGGGCCTTGATGCTCTGCTCAACAACAGTTAAATCACAGGTGTGTTATCCACACTGTTTCAGTCACAAATGCAAAGCAGGGCACCATACAGGCTGCTATGACAAAAGTCAGCTTCATAACTTGTCCCCAGCCAGACTCAGTCAGGCAGTAAATCATCAGTAGTCCTGCTTTCTCTGCCTGAAAACAGAGCTTTGCCTCACCAAGATAACAGGTGCCCTTTCACCAAATAAAGACTGATATGGGAGCACTCTGACTAACTAATGTTAATTAATATGTATAAAGAGAAATGTAAATTTGGGGATAAGTTTTATCTTAACCAAGTTTTTCAAGGTAAGTTTTTCAAATCCATTGCTGGATCTGAAGGGGTAATACTGCATGAAAAGAAAGAGAAGATTTTGTTTAAAAATAAGCCCCATAACTTGAACAGAGAGTGGCTCAGTCATGTCAACCCTTAAACAATAAAAAAGTGAACAGTTTCACAGCTGGTTGACAAATGGAAGAAACACGACTGAAATTTTCTATGAGAAAAGTGATATTTTAAAAGGAATCACTGTGTCCAGTCCCTCAAATAATAAAAATGTGTGCATTGTAACTGTTCACAAAATGTGATGCTCTTTGGAAAGCTGGAGCTGTCTGGCTGTCCCATTTCTATAGGCCACAGCACATTCATAGAGTTTTATGAAATGTATACTACAAGTGTGAAATTCCAATGTTTATAATGCTCTTCTTCTACAGCCATTGTAAATTTCTCTCCTTTCCCTGGTCATATGCCAATTGCAATGTAACTTTGATTACTCTGCAAGCCAAGATGAAAGCACATCTGTTTTGCAGGCAATGAGCCAATGTCTGTCATTAGCTGCAGTGTTCTGGTCAGGATTAATTGCTGCCTAAAGCTGGATAGTCCCTTTCTCCTGAAGCACATCTCCATAGTTGTCTGTGCCAGTACAATGGGGAAAGAAATGGCTTCTCTATCTGCAAACCCATAGCCCATCAGGGTGCTTCTGAGAAGGAGAGGGGTAGGTAGATAGGACTAGTTACAAGTTTTCTGGATGTAAAATAAATGTGGATGCCTAAGGCAACCTCCAAAGACTCATTCCTCACACTAACATGGACTCCTCAGTGCTGGAGCTAAGAAGGCATCTGCTCAATACCTAGAGAACTGTACCTCATGCCATAAGCTATTTTGTGTTCCATCACTCTTCCTGGGCTGCTCCTGGGAAGACTGGTAATAAAAAAGGAGAGAATTAAAGAAAAGTGTCTTTAATGTTTGTTTATTCTGTGCTCTAGGTTCTGCATGCAGTAATACTGAGTGTGCCTCTTCTGTATGCCTAACATACAGGATTCATGTTGAGAGGCATAACAACAATAACATGACAAAGATATTTTGTCTTCACATACATGGTGTTCTCCGCTTGACTAGGAACCCTGTCACATTTCTGTCCTGCTGCCTGTGTCCCTTGATCTCTCTGGGAATGACACGTTTCCTTCCCCAAGGTAGCTACATGCAGGCTGGTTTTGTTTTTTTTTCCAGTTACTTCACGGTTTTGCAAAGGGCAAGTGTTTGACATGTGGCATAGATTGTAAATGGGCAGACATTAAACAGAGCACAGCTAAAGCCCAAGTTTTCAGAACGGTAATTAAATAATGTGTCCTTGTGATCTGTGCTCGGTACCATATATATCAAAGACAATTCCATGGTAGGCAGGCAGGAAAGAGAATTGCTGACAAGCTAAGGTTAAAACTCTGAGTGATGTAAGTCCTTTGATGTATCAATTTCAGCAATACAGTTTGTCTTCAAAACATAGTTCCCTTATTGTAATTGATACAACTGCAAACTTGTAATTGTTTGGTTTATGTAAAGCCAGGGTAGCTCTATTTTTTAATTGGTAAAGCAATCTCAGTCTGAAAAGATATGACTCCAGCAGGAACTTTATGAGCTGGCACACTTATTACTGAAAAAAAAAAAAAAAAAAAGAATTGATCTTCCAGACAGTGATATACCAGATCTCCATAAATGAGTTGTTTATAGAGCTGTTTGCAAATATTCTACCTGAATATTTTTTTTTCCAAACAGACCACCTCATCAGAATAAAAACTTTACAAAAAATGTCAATTCTGATGAATTTTCCTTGAAAAGGATGGAGTACAGTGCTTTGATAAGGTCAACCCTTTTCAGAGTAAGCTTTTGATTTTCTGTTTGCAATGATTTTGTCTTTTTTTTTTTTTTTCTTTTTTTGTAATAGTAAGGACAAACAGTTCAAGCTGGAATGCATTCATAATTACTTTTCTTTTCTTTTTTTTTTTTTTTTCTTTTCTTTTTCCCCACAGTTTCCAATTCAAGAATCTAGTATTTGTGGTATTGTTCACCCAAATTACCAAATTATCTCTATTTAGTGGGTGGATGTGGACATTTTCTCTCTTGTCATTTCTTGATCACTGGTGATGTAGTCTTCCTAGGTAATGATCAAGTAGAAGTCTGTATTGCGAGCTTTCAACTTAAACAAGTGTCTAAAATAACTTCAGCCTTACTGTACCACATGTAGTACAAACTGAGGATAAAGCCACAGACCTTCCCCCAAAGTGGCTATGTCCCACGATATAGCATTCCCTTCACCAGCCTTCACCAGCCTCTTTTAGGTTTTATGTGCTTTTTTGGTTCTTCCCATGGAAATGAAGCCAGAAAATTATGTTCTCAGAACATCTCAAAGAATACCAGCTGATTCATTGTCTTAAATTGATAACAACTGAAGAAAAACACAAGTCAACACAGAAATGAGGTACTGGAAAAGGAAATATTGTAAGGGAAGTGGAACTTCCCCCTTAGTGCAGCAGTGTGAAGGACTCACATTAGTCTTATTTTGGCATCACACTTCACAACTTCTACCATGGGATTCCATGAGTGGAATCTTGGCAAAGACATTGTTTATATGATGGATTTGATATGCTGAAATTAGATTTTAAAAGTCCACTTTAGAAGAAGCAGTAGCTGATTAAATATCTGTGGTCTTGAACTGTCTTAGACAAAAGAAATACTGAAAATAAAATAAAGAAATATGAAAATAGACCTGTGGCCTGTGATGTATTTCCCAGGAGTGGATGGGCATTGCTGGTTCATCTGACATTAGCAGCTGCAAAATGAAAGCTCAGGACAATGCTAAAAAGAAAAAAAAAAAAAGGCCAGTTTTCTCCAGTTTTCTCTGTGCTGGACAAGGAAGAAGGAGAGGAAAGAAGCATATGAGATACCTCTGTTGGCAATACCTCTGCTGGCAGATACTGTTTGATAATTTTTTTGTGTGTTCTTTATCGATGGCAGTAGGACCATTTCTCCCTGACATGCAGCATGTGATGCATGTCCATGCTGCATGCACTTTGTTCACTCATCACCTGTAAGTTATACCTTGTGCTTTGCGTGATTACTATTATTGTTATTGTTATTGTTATTATTATTATTATTATTATTATTATTTGCATCAGAATATCCGAGAAGAGTATTGCAACAGGGATATAGGGTCTAATGAAATTGCCTGTTCTGTGGCTTACCTCTTCCTTACTTGCAGGCTTGGTAGATGTTACAGTAGATCACCCTTTTGCAGCTTCCCCAGCTTTTAAGACTCTATCCATCCAGGCAGCATGGTATGCACGTCTGAACAGGATCAGGTGTTCAAGGGGATCCTGCAGCACTGCCCAGCTGAGACAGCAGATGATGCTCTATTGCTGTCCTCTGTTCTCTGTTCCCTACAGATCCTTGTTGAGGCTGAGCAGCTGCAGGTAGCAGGAGAGGTGCAGTATCACTGACAGCTTAAGCAAGTTGCATAACGAAGGAGACTGATGCAACTTTGGAGATTTGGGGGAAATATCTGAGTAAGACCAAGTTTCCTCTGTTTTACGTGTTGAGAACCCAGACTATGTAGTCTGCCCCTGTTAGGTTCTGTTTTGTGGGTGCTAGAAATACTTGATCTGCATTCAGAGTGCACACTTCCCCTGGTCCTGCACCTTCCGTGTGCGACTTTCATTTTTCTCTTCTGTTGGTGTGACAAAAACGCAATAGCATTCACACAGGGGAGTCAGTGCTGTTTATTTATGTACACGTGTAGGCACAATCAAGGGAGCCTGATATTCGGTAATATCTGGGATTTGTGTAGCAAGCTGGCTGCAGGCTAAGTACGTTTTGGTTGCCCTCCACTTGTGTGTGTGTTTTGAATTCTCTGCTGTCGTAGCATTTAGAAGGAAGATCTTTTGTTTGCAGTAATGAAAAGCACTATCTCACTGCAGTTGGAGACAGGCAGTTCCAAGCCTGATCCTTGGCTTGAGAAGGCACAATTGAATTTTTGAGAAGGATGAGAAGATAATCTCTTTCTATTAAGGTCACAGGGCTTTAGAGGTAAATTTCATATGAGAGCAGCCACTCAGAAAAAGGAGCAAAGCTGCCAGCCAAAGCATTGTTTCCTCATGAAGGTTCTGACTCAGCCATGTATATTTGCATGCCTTTAAGCATTTCCATATGCATGCTGATGAATTAGGCCTAAGATTTTTCAAACAAGTATGCATACCCAATAAGGAAATATTTTCTTTCAAGAAGACACTTCCCACCTCACTGTTTTTACTGTGTATGTGGTGGGGTACAGCCTCTGCAATTTGAGCTTAATTATATGCTGTTAAGCCCCTATTTTGTTGGTTCCAAACTTTGACATCTATCTCTATGGTCACATACAGTAGGTACGTTATTCTCTGTCTATTTCATTTTTGTGTTCCTCCCTGTTTCTTTAAACACATGCCTTGATCCAGGCTCTGCAGAAAACAAATGAAAGTGGCTTGTGGTCTGAATTAATTGTCAAGAACAACTATAATATTTTTCTCAGGGTAGAACTGATATGTCATACTGTCTTCAGGACATTACTTGTTTGTTTGTTTTTTCCAAAGGATGAACAGAAAGGAGGAAAGTCTGAGTTGTTCTATTATTTCCTTGTGCAAGATTGATTTCTATTGTTTCTATTCGCAGCTAGCTTTGTGGTGGTAGGTCTCACTCCCTTCACTAGTGTTTCATTATGTGCCTCTCTGGTTTTGTCAGGACACCGCTACCCATCTGTTTTGAAAAGACAGTCTCAGGTCACATAAGTCTGCTGCCTGTGCTGAAACTCTGTTCAGCCAGCTCCAGCTCTGAGCCACAGCCCTGATTTTTAGAGGTCTGTGACTAAATTCACAGAGGACACACAGCAGGAGGGATCCTCTGTGATCTTCTAACTGGATTTTTTGTGTAACACAGGAGAAGACTTCCCCTGATAGGTCTTGCACCAGTCCTGGAAATAGTAGAAGAATTGGGGCATGTCTTAGAAGGACCTTCAGCACAGTCCTTGCTCTGTCGGAGGAAAATCCCTCAGCAGCCAGCAGCCTCTTCCACTGGTATTTCTGTCTGTAAGTGAAACTAGACACGCAAACGGCCGATAGGATGGATCAGAAGGGAAAGTGAGGACATTCGTGAGAGCTAGACTGAGACTGTTAGAATCCACTGCTGGGAGATGTAAAAATAGCATTCTCTGTGAATCCAGCTCTCCTCTCATATGAAGAGAACAAATGTTCTCCTTCTTATTTTGCATCGAAAGAAAGAGCTAATAAATAAATAAAATCCCATTGCTCCTCTTTTGTGAAAGAGGAAAATAGTCATTTATTATGAAAAGGAAATATCCTAGATAATTACTACTGCAGACATAATTTTGGGACTTAAAGTCAAATCTGCACAGCTTTTCTATCTGTCTTCTGACTAAAATAGCTTCTACTTAGTAGTTTATTGAAATGGAAATACAGTTCATTTCATACACTGGAACTGTGGAAGGCTCATGCTGATTATTCATGCTTTGGCTTTTCTGCTGATGGTGCCATATCTTGACATTTTTGCACTATTTCCAGTTGGAGGTACCGTCACAAAGTACAGGTATTCAGTAAGTCCCACTTCAAACTGGTTTTGAACTTGTGCTACTAGTTTGTATGAGGAGAGTTTCTCTTACAAAGCCTGTATTTTGATGAACAGAACCTTTTATGTGGGCAACCTCTCTGTATTTTCCCTGACACCATTTATAAAAACAAAGTATATTGCAAGACCTGCATCTCTTCTGGCCTCGTGACACTCTCCTCGCATTGATGTTGCCCTTCCACTGAAGATAAACTTGCAGGTAATACTGGGTCACACAAAGAATTGTCAAACTTAGCTTTTTGGAATAATCAAGTATCTGTCATTACAGGCTTTGCATTGATCACCTGTCACAGTTCACATCCTTCTTTTCTCAGTAGGGCTCTTCACAGATGATTATTGATTTGCTATGCTGAACTAAAATAGCTTAAGCTGTGTTACAGTTGTTTAGAGACCTCATCTTCTGGGTTGCCTTGTATATTGTGTCTTTCTGAAACCATTCACACCACAGCTCTTAATTTCTGTTCTAGAAGCCTGCCTAAAAGTCACAGTTTGTTTTAAAGGGCACTCAAGGTTAATTCTACTCTTACACTGCTTTCCACAGTTGTTTGGGAGCACAGTGCTTTTGTCTTAACAAGCACTGAAATAGCTCCAGACATGTCAGAGCACAGATCCTCAGATAGCCGGTGTATAGATGTATTGGATACAGTTAGTTAACACATGATTTAATGTTGTACAGTTGAAAGTGGTGCTTGGGTATTTTGCAGACTCGGGGGATGTCTCTTTTCTCCTCTGCTGAGGTATCCTCTGCCCTGCTGAGAGAAGAGGACTAACTGAGTAGGGAGCGTTAGCCTGCTGACCACCCATGTGGTCAGGCTAGCTCTGGAGAAAGGCAGCAGTGGGGATTTGAGAGCAGGGATATTCAAAGTGCAGAAAACTCCACAGAAGCCTTTGCAAGTACTTAGGTTTGCTGTGTTTAGAAGATGTCCAAGATCCTGTGAAGTGAGACACAATGAAACTGATCTCCTACATTACATCTCAAGTGAAAAAAAGTGAGCTGGGGGAGATGAGAACAAGGCCCAGCTCTGGCCCAGCACCATGCATAGCACCCAGTTGGATGAAGGACCCTCACTTGGATTTGCTTCTTAAGCCCCTTTTTGGTCAGTAATAGAATGAAAAAAATCTGAACTGACACTTGGTTATCAAAGAATATGATGAAATGCACTGTATACTACTGTAGTGGGTTTACGTGGCAAGGTTTTGGTAGCAGGGGGCCATAGGGGTGGTTTCTGTGAGAAGGATCTAGAAGCTGCCCCATGTTTGGTAAGGGCCCCATTGTTTTCCAGAGCTGAGCCAATAAGTGATGATGTTTTGCGCCTCTGTGAGAGCATATTTAAGACAGGGAAAAAAATGCTGTGCCACACAGCAGCCGGGAGAGTGAAAGGAGTGAGGAACGGCCTTGCAGGAGCCAAGGTCAGTGCAGAAGAAGGGGGAGAGGTGCTCCAGGTGCCAGAGCAGAAGTCCCCTGCGGCCTGTGGTGAGGACCATGTTGTAGCAGGATGTCCCCCTGCAGCCCATGGAGTACCACGGTGGAGCAGGGTTCCATGCTGCAGCCCGTGGAGGAGACCACGGTGGAGCAGGTGGCCCTGCACTGACGGAGGCTGCCGCCTGTGGAAGACCCCTGCCAGAGCAGATTCCGGGCCGGACCCGTAGCCCGTGGAGAGGAGCCCACGCAGGAGCAGGTGATCTGGCAGGAGCTGCTGCCCATGGGGGAGCCAGGTTGGAGCAGTTTGCTCCTGAGTGATGGACCCCGTGGTACGGACCCATATCTGGAGCAGCTCTGGAAGAGCTGCTGCCTGTGGGAAGCTCACGCTGGATCAGTTCATCAAGGACTGCATCCCGTGGGTGGGACCCCACAGCACAGGGGACGAGAGTGACCGAGAAGGAGCGGCAGAGAAGAAGTGCTGTAGACTGACCATAACCCCCATTCCCCCGTTCCCCTGCACCGCTCGGGGGGAGGAGGTGGAAGAGGGTGGATGGGGGGGGGAAGGTGCTTTTGGTTTCTTTCCTTTGTTTCTCACTTCTCTAGCTTGTTAGTAATAAGCAATAAATCTTACTATCTCCTTATACTGAGTCTGTTTTGCCCGTTACAATAATTACTGCATGATTTTCTCATCCTTATCTCAAACTTTGAGCCCTTTTCACATATTTTCTCCCCATTCCTTTTTGAGGAGGGGGAGTGAGAGAGTGGCTGTGGTGAAGCTCGGCTGCCCACTTGAGTGGAACCACTACTACTCAGCCCATCTTTATTTTTCTGTGATGTCCTAGCTTTATTTGGGCTAGGGAGCCACACAAAATCAACAAGAGTCACAAAAGTTTGGCATCAGACATGGAGGCTCATGTTAGCCACAGTAATTCAAATTGAAAAGCTCATAGGTAGGTACTGCATACAAAGTGCCAACATCATATGAGGCCACACGAAGCTGAACTTCATGCTGTAGTATCCAGTGCAATGCCAACCCAGATACCCGGCATATGTCTGCCCAACTTTCCTAGCCTTTAGTAAGCTTGCTGGAGTCTAAGAAATACAACATTTTTCTTCTTTTCTGACTTGACAATTACGCTTGTAGTAATCTTCCATTAAGGGAACCTTTGGTACTGAAGGCTTTTAAAGTGAGGAACGTGTTAAACTGCTTCAATGCTGTTAAGTGAATGTAAGAAAGTAAAATAACTGATGGGTTTCTGGAAAAGTAGTGTTGTAATTGGAAGGAGCAACCCTTTCTGGCGTTGTTTTAGGAGAATGGGGGAGGCCAGACTACCAGATAAAAGCAAGAAGCCCAGCACGCTGTCCTTGGTACTGATGGTTCTGCAGGGAATGAGATGAGAAAAGAGGCTTTTTTACTCGTCTGTATTCAGTAGGTTCTTTTAAGATCCCAACCTTTCAGAATGTTGGTTAGAACAGTCAATTTTGTTTATTCTGAAAGTTTTTTTCCTGCTTATACAGAAGGAAGCATTCTTTTGAAAACTTGAAATAAACTTTACAGTTCTACACATAGAGAAACTTAACTGAAACATGAAAAGAGTCTGCTTCTTCTTGTCTGGGGCTTGCATATAGGTATATAAATTTATATATTTTGATATGAAAGGAGAGCACATGGGTAGTAAAGATAAAAAAATAAATAAATGTTGTTTCCCAGGTGATTTATCATGTCCCTTTTTTTTTTTTTTTTTTTTTTTTTTTGTGCTGCTTTATGCCTCATCACTGCCAGACTGCTTTTTATTCTTATTGTTATGTTTATTTTTTACATTACCATGGCAACTAGGGGCCTTAGTTGAGGAGCCATTCCTGTGTGTCTCTCTGTCTTTCAGAAGTGTCTCTTAGAGACAGGCCCCACTCAAAGGAACTTGCAAGCTACAGAAGTCTTGCAGGGGAAATGTGGGCATTAGATGGATGAGGGAGTCCAAGGAAATGAAGCTGGCTGTCCACCCAGCACATAGCCGTGGGTGTTCACTTTGTTCCACAAACGAAGGCACAGAGCTAGTGTCAAGGAGCAGACACATGTGGTGCATGGTCCAGGCAGAAGAGATTTCGGTCAGAGGGAGAATATTTCCTGGTAGGACAGGTACCACTCTGCTTACTCAACCTCAAAGGTGTCAAGTTGAAGGAAGAGCTGAAATCAAGGAGACACCAACACAGTTTTTGGTTATGTGGTCTGTTTGGCTCTTATCACCCTCACGAACAAGACAATCCTAAAATCATGATGTTTTTGGATGAATGTTTTTTACTTCGAATGTTTACTAATTTGTGTTCTGACTATGTCTTCATATAATGAAGCATTCTTACACTATTATTGTTATTTTTAATAAAACAGTTATTTTTAATACAACTATTTATATTACATGAACTATGGGAGCATAAGTTCTATTTGCTTTCAGAAAAACTAAAAACATGTCGTGGGATTAATTAATTAGTCTATTTATTTATTTATTTTTGTGGATTGAAGCTTAGCTGTGGGATTTCAAACATATATGTATATCTTAGGAGCTCAGCAACTGATGTTGTTTCAGTTCAGAAATATAATATATCTGAATAAACCAGTTTTAAACAAATAAAGATTCTGTAAGTGCAGCTCGTCTGAAGCATCTTGCACAACATGCTCCTTTTGACCTCTGGAGTTGTATTAAATCATATGAGTTGGTAACTGCTGTTTGAAAAATCCCTCATTATAAAAGGTACACATGTCTTTCTTGCTTGTATTCCTTAGTTTATGAAGGACAGGACATGTTTCCTGCAGGAATAAAACCCAGAAAACCTCAAAAAGCAGGTTATATTAATTCAGTAATTATTATGATTATTAAAATTGATAAGTAGTAGAGAATATGTGGTGGATGTTAACAATCCTAATGTGTTGAAAATCTGCAGATGGGTTAATGTAAACTTTTCTAATATTCAAACAACTGTGTGACTGTCGACCTAAAATGATGTTTGGTGTACCTCAAAAACCATTACAGACCACTTTTTTTTCTACAATATCACAACAGCTGTCAAAAGCACTTTTCCTAAGATGATGTCTTTGCTCTAGGGGGCACAAAATTTATTTCAGTAGAAAACAAAATCTGGTTTATACTATTTTATGTCAATACCTACTTTTTGAAGTTTCATATTTTAATAAATGAATACGTTTTTGTGTTCTGCTTTCAGCCAGGATAGAGTTAATTTCCCTCCTAGAAGTTGGCACAGTGCTGTGTTTTGGATTTAAGATAAGAATAATGCTGATAACACACTGATGTTTAGTTGTTGCAGAGCAGTGCTCACACAGAGCCAGGGACTGTTCAGCTCCTGGTGCTGCCCTGCCAGCAAGGAGGCTGGGGGTGCACCACGAGCTGGGAGGGGACACAGCCAGGACAGCTGGCACAGGCTGTTAAGCAATGCTGAGCAATTAATATGGGGTGTCTGGCTGGGGTAGGAGGGTCGCTGCTTGGGGATGGACATCAGTCAGTGGGTGGTGAGCAATTGTGCATCACTTGCTTTGTACACTCTTTTATTAATATTATTATCTTTATCGTTGCGTTACGTTACGTTACGTTACGTTACGTTACGTTACGTTATGTTATACAGGACTATTTATCTTCCTTTTCTGCTCTATTAAACTGTCTTTATCTCAGCCTGTGAGCTTTTACTGTTTTTTACTCCCAGTTCTCTCCCCATCCCACCATGGAGCAAACGGCTTTATAGTGCTTAGCTGCCTGACGTGTTAAACCACAACATTTTGACAAACATGCTTATCTGTCTTTAAAATCTCTGTAATTGTACAAATTGTGCTAAGAGGAAGGCAAAAATATTGGTAGGTTTGTTATGTTCTATTGGATCCCATTGCACAAATTCCATTGTCTGCACAGTCTTGCTGAGTTCTGGAAGTGTTGACACTGTCCTGTAAAACTCCTTAACTAGTTCTTTAAATGTCCACAGGCCTTTCTTGCAAACTGTAATGCATTAGGAAACAGGTTGCATTTTTTTTTTTTTTAAGCCTATATCCCTTAACAAAGATCTTTAGCAGATAGCTTCTTGGGATTTTTTACTAAAAGACAATTACATGATAGAGCCAGCCAAAATCTTAGCATTATATCACACTCATGTGTCTTCCATCTCCTCCATTTCATTGTAAAGTGCATTTCCTGTAATTGGGTGAGTACAGTTGCTTAGAAGGAAACCTTTTAGCTAAATCAGAGGAGATAGTTATCTTTATATTATACATTATAAACAGTTGAATCTAAAAGTCCATCATCAAAAATGTTGTCTGATTGCAGCATTTCTGTTAAAAGATAAAAAAAGTCTTCATCAAAATAAAATACTTGAAGTGGTACAAATTTCCTTCACATGTGAATCAGGGAAACATCTTGAACTAAGCAAAAAATTGCCCAGGTGCAAGCATACCTGAGGCAGTGCTCAGAGTGTCTACTCAGCATTTATAAGGATCATGACAGTAAACTAACATGCAAAACTCAGTGGGGTACATCTCCTACTTCCTGCACCCTTGTGGACACTTTGGCAGGTCCCAGTGAGATATTGATGATCATTAGGTGCTCACCAGAACGTGTTTTTCACTGGAGTAAGACACTCTCCATCCCAAGGGAAGCCATGGAGTATTGGGAGCAGGACCTCTCTGAAAGTTGTGAGGTCAAGGAGAAGGCAGGACCATGCAGCTATCTCATGGCAGTTCAAGATCAGTACACAGTATATGAACATTGTTTCCTTCTGCACTGTGTGCCTACCAAGCAGGTATTGTTTGCTGTGGCTGTGCTATAAGGTGCTTTCTTTTGCCTACTGTCCCAAGAAGCTTTTGCTATAGTCACCATCAGCCCTTACTGGGACTTCACATCCCTGCTTCTGGACAGGATCAGGTTGTCTTGCCTCCCAGATCCCGAGCCAAAATGACAATTTCAATCTGCTTTTCTTGTCCTACCTTGTTCGCTAAGTAACCCAGCAATATGTTCCAGCTCTACTATGATCCTTGCGGCAAAGTGTCGATGCTTTGATGGAGAGGTGATCACTTTGAGTTGATTGTGGGGGAAATTAACCACTGCTATTGTATTAATGCTGCTTAATGTGTATGTGTGGAGGGGTCCATCCACTGAATCTGAAGGCTACTGCCCTTCCCTTCTACCTGTTACTGCCACACTCACTCTCCCCAGTGACACTGAAACTATGAGTGAAGTCTGCTACCAGTGAACACTGAAAACTTGCATGGGAATACGTCCAGTGTTCATGACCAAAGGGGCACAGTGCACTTGGATCCTCTCCTGGGAGATGCTGCCTTTTGCTTATCTGCTCTCTACCTCCCTCTTTAAAATGCAGCATTGCAAGCCAGGCTGGGAGCAGAACCTCTTCAAAGATGAGTGCCCCCCACTGCTCTCTCATCTGTGGTGACGAGTCCCATGCTTCCAAATGTTACAGTCTTGAAGATTTTACTGACTTCTATTTCATGCTTAATTTGTACCTATTACTAGCTAATGACAAGCTAAGCAGGTTCCCATGTACTGGGATTTCTGTGCAGAGATGAGGCTCAAGGATGTTTTTTTGAATTAATTGTTTCAGATTTTTGTTTGCATCTGAATGCCACTCACTTTGGCACATCTGCTTGGCTGGTCCCAGCAGATTGGAAAATGTGGCAAGACTGAGTTGGAACAAATTGCTTTACCTAATGTCCAAGGGAAACCCAGCAAGAAGTTAAAGCAATGAAGCTGTGATGAAGATGTTGTTGGCATTTCCAGAAAATGCAGGGTGTTTATCAGCACTCAGGCTTCTTCCTGGTTACATCTGTAGCAATAACCTCTGTCTGGGCTATAGGATTGACGAGAAGGTGGCTGAGGATGTGTGCTTTCCCAGCTTTTTTTAGGAGCTCATTTCCAATAAAGACAGTGTGCTTTGCCACTAATTCACAACACATCTGTCTTGACTGCTTTTACCTTTTGGTTTTGTGGGAGGGAGACACAAAGGTTTTAGTACTGTGTGGGCATGAATTCCACCTCCGCTTCAGTAACACAGTGACAAGTGGTAACACTCACCTGGCTTCTCTGAATCTCATTTTCTCTCTGCTTTACAGTACTCTCAGTTCCCCTCCCAGTCCTCGTCTGCCTGCCCCTCACCTCTCCTTCAGTGTCTCCTTTCCACAAATCACCTTCGATATCTCTCTGTAGATCCTTTGTTGAGGAATGAGGATGAAAATGAAGCAGACGAGAAAAGTGGGGAACCACAGAGCAGGTGCCGGCCTTAAAATGATTTGGGGATCTCTTTGAAATAGCATGTGGGTGAATTGCTGAATCAACAAAAGGCAAGATACTCCTTTTCCATCCTGTTTTTGTGTTTAGGCTTCAGTGCTCTCAATTTTGTTGCCACTCGTGCTGCAAAAGCACAATTGCAAATTCACAATTTAATCACACTTCAATCACAACTGTAAATGTAAAATTGTCATTTCTGTTGGTGCTATAAATGCTTTTGGTGAAATATCTCCTGTAGCAGTCCTTTTCTTACAGTACTTTTATTGTGTTTGGAGGATGACAATGTGCCTTCGTTTTTGCCCAATTTATTACCCCAGTGACAATGTACTCTTTCCAATTCTTATAGAAATAACAGATGTCTGTATTAGCCCCAAGGGCAGACCTAGTACTCTGTGTCATCATCTCCTCCTTTTACATGTGCTTTTACCTGCTTAATTGACAGCACTTCCAGTCCTAATTCATGTGCATGACATGGGATCACACTTATTCTGATTCACTGTAAAAGACTGACACACTTGACTTTTATCATACTGTTTGTGGGAGCTGGACAGTGCTAGCATTAAATCTCACCTCCTCTCTGTCCTTACATTATAGCCTCTTCCCTATTACATTTTTTTGACACATCTGAAACAAAAGATGATTGTGTTGATGCACTGACTTCTAAGCAGAGTGTTGACAACAGGCAACTCTGATCTATTAAAGCCCAGTATGTTGTTGTCCATCCTCAGGCCTGAAGAAGGTCTAAGGGTTGTAAGGGGGACAGTATAGATGCCAGTGCTCCTCCTTTGCCAGCTTGTGATGGTCTCAAGGAAGTGCTGTGTATGCAGCACTGTTTCGGTCCATCTGAGACTGATCTCTCCTAGTCACTTCTTTTCTGTCAAGACATGCCTGTAAACTGCAAGAAAAAGTATTGTTCTTCCTTATTTATTTATTTACAGATAGTCAGAGCTTGCAATGCACAGAGAGACATCACCTATCTCAGAATGCATAACAAAATTCTCTAGTTTCTTCTACTGGGTAATGCCTACCTCTGGCTTTTGGTGCCATGAACAGTTTTTTCTTTCTCATTATATTTAATGCTCTCTCCTCTCACACTGCCGCTGTTTGTCTTTTATTACACAGAAATCTAGATTTTTTATTTTATTTCATTTTATTTTTAACGGAACCTGTCTTTAACTGTGCACTTTTCTATTTCCTTTTGTTGTGTTGCACGCAGACACCCTTCATTTCATTGTACAGGCTTGATTGTTCCCTGTACTCTCTCTCAGTCATTACTTATCTTAGGATATTTATGATTTTTCTCTGAAAAAATATTTTCTTTATGTACAACTATTTTTCTGGAGAGAGAAAATAATTCAAGCAGCCTGCCTGCAACTCTATTTTAGCTTGCTTTAGTGAAATCTCAGTCGTGCTGTGCAGACTCACTGGCTTTTTTTGTGCATACTAGAAAAGAAACAAGACCTGGTTTGTTGGTTAGACCATTGCTTTTCTCAGGCCCTGCCAAGCCTGGCTCCTGAGCTTTCTACAGTGCTTCTAATTTCATACTCCAAAAGCAGCAGAATTTTTTGGTGATCTCTGCTTTGCCTGCTGAATGCCTAATGTGATACCACATCAACACTCCATCTGGCAGTTCATCAGAGAAATAGGATCCAAGATCTCTTAGTGACTTTCTGTGAGACCCTCAGCAGTGATTCAGCTGTACACATCTCAGGTAGTCAGGGTGTGCACGGCCAGCATGGGGAAATTGCAGAACAGCTATGACACTCTGACATACATGTGTTGTGCAAGAAGCAGAAAGCAGACTAAAAATGCACTCTTTTTTTTTTTTCTTGTTTTTGGTGTGTTATTTAAAAAAAAATATATATATATCGTGGTCAATATGTTTCCTAGTGCAACAGGAGCCCTTTGAGAACAACAGCCTTGCTGGCAAAAAAATACTATTCTTCTGAAAATTAAGATAAAATATGGCAATGATATTTTATTTAAACATCCCAAAGGCTCTCATATTTACAAGATGATTCATAAAGCAATGACATGTTTTTTTCACAGGCAAAAAAAAACAAGCAGCCTGTTTGTGTGGTAGATGTAATGTTCTAGAGACCACAGTAAAAGTGAAGGGTAACAGCTCGCCACAGCTGGACTTACTACAGTGATCCAGAAGAATGGGCAGTACCCTCCCAGGACAGAGAGTGCTAAAGAGGGCTCTTTATCCATGCATCACCAATTATTTTGCCAGCTACCTCAAGGGTCTCCTAGTCAAAAACATTTTAAATATGCACAACAAAACCAGCCTCGTCCTAGTGGCTAGTTTAGATTTAGGACTGAACTAATTACATCAAATTAGCGATAGATAGTGTGAAATTAAGTTTCCATGGTGCTGGTGCCTCGTAGAAGTCTTACAGTAGGTGTAAAGGACTCCATGTCAAAGACAATTATTCTACTTAATCAACTTGAAAAAAAAAAAAAAAAGAAAAGAAAGAAAAAAAAAAAAAAGAGAGAGAGAGAGACTCCTTGCTGCAGAAGCTTGTGAACCAAACATAAGACATAACACAGAAAGTGGGAAAAATGGAAGAAGGAGAGCACTTGATATTTACCAGTGTGCTACTAAGAAAGAATGTGCTTCTGAGAGGCCCTGTAGTGGTCATGACTGGGAGACCATTGTATATCAAGGAGTTAGCGAGCCACACCAGAGCTCACCTGAGTATGCCCAGGACTGCACAGTGATCACTGTGCTGCATGTGCAGTGTGACCTCCAGACCCGTGTGGTGCTGCACAAATAAACTCAGTCAGCTCCTTGTAACAGAGGAGCCCTGCACTGTCTCATTCTCTCTCGACTCACCGCCTCCCTGTCTGCACCCCTTGCCCACCAGGAGCAGAACAGCCCCAACCCCAGCCCGTGTTGCAGAAGGTCCCCGTGGTTTGGCTCACCATGCCAAAATATTTGTGTGAGAGTGAAGGGATGATAAAAATTTGGCTGTCTATAGGTGGTGGTAGGGATAGAGGTGGGAGATCCTGTCAGGTACCATGGTGAGGGGCGTCTGTGAATATGAACCATGAGGTCATGTAACAAACTATCGAAGCTATTAAAGAAAGCAGCTGCCAAAGGTTGCATTACATAGACTGGGAATGGAAGTATTAGTGAATGCCATGGTTACTGATCCAACATTAAATAAGGACCTGAGATGTCAGCTCAGTCTGGTTTTTGCTACTATTTTTTCTAGCCTCTGTCAGAGGGGAGCATGTAAGGAAATCCTAGAATTAAATATTTTAATCTTTTGTTAAAGGCAATAAAAGAAGTGAACAAAGATAGTGTTTGCAATGTGCATTATAGCATATGGTTTTCATCCAACATTATACCTTGTACCTTTCTATTCAGCTGTTGAAAGCCTTTTATACGGAAAACCTAAGTCTGGCAATCCTATAGATAACATTAAAGAGAGAGGGTGGGATGCAGGAAGAAAAGGTCCATGTATCTGTCTGGAGCTACTGTTGTCAAAGTCAGTCATCTGTTTTCCATCAGACTTCCACACAAAAGCGTGGAGAAGCAGCAAAGATAACAACTGGGGCTCTATCTGCAGGACTGACTTTGAGGCCTCACTGGTGGAGGTGCAGAGCTCCTCTATCTGACCTGACCAGCCAGTCTGCAAAACAAGAGCTCAGACCATATTACCTTCTCCTAAAACATTGCCTTCAATTTGCCTTCAGATCACAGGCTTACGGCAGGGAGAAAAAGGTAAGATTATCATGTTCAAAACATACCCTTAGGGAGAAGAAGCAAAAGAAGATAATATGGCATAAGCAGCAGGTGGAAATTTCTTACATAGCCATGTTGAAGGATGGGAAGCATCATCCAATATCTTCTTGCTGGTGGCCTGGAGGTGTGGAGAAGGTCTGTGCAGGAGTGAAACAAGCTGCTTGCAGAAGTATTTTCCATTTAGAGGGAAAGTCCCTGCTTTTCCCAAGTGAGGGAAGTCCCTGCTTTGTTAGCTGGTTTTAACTTCAAAAGTACATGCAAGACCATTGCCTCGGCTCTTTGTGTCTGCTGAAAGTGCTTGGAGTTAAGCATTGTGGGTATCTTATAAGGCTCTGCACTCCAAAGCACTTCAGGGAAGCTCTACCACAGCCTCTTTAATTTGTCCAGTCCCCCCACAGATAGGGCTAAGTGACCTCTGAGTGAACAGTGTAAAGGTGGGCTGGTGGTCTCTGTGCATTCGCCAGCCTCAAACCACCCCTATTCTCACATCAGGTTCTCCTCCCAGCTCTTCTGCCCAGTCACCATGCCTATTCATACCTTCACAGCAGCATCCACAAGGGTCATTTTGACTCCATTCCTTAAACCTATGCAGCTCCTGCTTTGGCCCAGATAGCTTGCCTTTAGCTTTTGTTGATCCTCATAAACAGTTTAAGGGAACAGGCTGAGCTGTATTTTTGTTGCTGCAGAAAATGTAAGCAGGCATGGCTTTGCACAGCAGGGGCCAAATGAAGCTTTTGAGAGAATTTAATTTCTGCGCCACTCATCTTTGCAATCTTTAATATTTTTTGTTTGTTTGTTTCACAGGAAAGGTAGGAGTGGATTTGTGCTGTGTCAACTTGTATTATGAGCTACAGAGGAAATGAAGTGTACTTATGAATATGCAGAAGCCTGCCTAATGTAGGCCATACAATGGGTCAAGGCTGGAAAGTGGCTTGCTGCATATAATGCTATTTTGCATTTGAATGCAAGCTATCTTCCTCATATTGTGATTGAGAAACAAAAGCATTTGTCACCCTGTTAGAGGCTACCAGTCTGCCCACCACAGGGGTGCGGCAGAAGGAAGGAGCTGCTGTCCTTGGGACTCTGGAAGTGGTCTCAACAGGTTTGGTCTCTGGCAGTTTCAGGGAATCAGCAGTGAAAGTCCAAGAGTTGCATAACATGTCTAGAAAGAAAAGAGCCCCTCAAGAAACAACATTTTTCTGTGCTCTGTTATATCCATGAAAAGACTCAGTGGCTGTTCTAGGAGGCAGACAACTCAAAACAGCATTTGCTACTGCATGTAAGAGTGCTGGGAGGGATGACTGAGAAGTCAGACAGCAATAGTCTTACAGGAGCTGTTTCACAGTGTGCTGCTGATCCTGGGCAAGTCCCTTTCTCTCCCAGGGACCCAGTTCCCTGCTCTATCAGATTTATACACTATCACATTCCTCAGTGAGGTGCTTTTAGTTTTACTGGTATACATCTTATATATAGTACTAATCCCTAGTTGTTCCTCCTTAAGGAATGGATTAATGGGCTACTTAATTCATATCCAACCTGTTGCTGAAGCAGAGGTTTTATCACAAGGGACCATAAGATGCCTCTCAGAAGGGAGCTCTCCTGGTGGACAGTGAGCCTTGAGGAGGTCTAGGACTGCTGCTCTTTCTCAAAGGAGCCATCCACTGTGTGACAGCCTGTGGGAGAGATTGGCTGTGTATCCATTCACTCATTGCTTTACCTGTATATTTCCACTTTGCTCAGGGGAAGGTTTCATTTGACCACTGTTATAATGGTGGAGGTTTATTCAGGCAGTCAGGAAAAATGCTCAGAAAGTTTAGGACTTAAACACATTCTCAGAGTTAGGACCATGCTTTGAACGTTGCAGGATTTTTTAGTAACTATGGCATATTTTTTTTTTCTATTTTTTTCCTTAAGTACACAGTTCTCTATAACAATCTTTTATCATCCCTGAGTCTATGTTTAGATCTCTATATATGCATGCGGGGTCATGAATATTTTAAATGTCACATATAAACGGAAGAGTTATTTTCCTCATCATACTAATCACACAGCTGGTGGTAATCATTCCAACTCTGAGCTAGCTAGGATCAGCATAGTTAAAAATTCTACTGAGGTAGAGTTCATTAACAAAAGATTCATGGCAACCTCAAAAGTTTTGCAGAGGCTACAGATCCTGGGACCTCCTGTGAATTTTTGCTTACTGGATTGGAATCTTTAAATCTATTAATTCTGATTTTGTTATCAATTTCCTGTCTATGTAATTTTCTCACAGTTTATTCCTAAATTTTTTCAACTGTCCTGAAGTTTCTTTGCAGGATTAGCTTGCTACTGCCCCTAAATTAAAATCAACCAATCAGAAGCAGACAGGAGGAGCATAGTTAGGACATGTTTAACAGCAATATTCAATGTTTACCTTCACATGTGGGTTTTGATGTGCTTGTCTTTCTTTGTGAAATTCCATTTTCCATAGCTGCTGAAGTAATCTTCATCATGATGCAGCATAGCATAATAGGATCAACTAGATGTAATTATAAACTTGCAAATCTAAAGTCAAACCTGTCATGGAAATAAACTGCCTCCCACTTTTAGAGACTTGTTAAACACCCACAACAGCAAGCAGTCAGTTGGCTACGTTGCTGGGAGCAGAGATGTCTCATCATAAGCCTGTGACTGCCTCAGACCAAGGCTCTTTAACCTGTCAGTGACTCAACCTGCTTTTCTGAGATACTGAGAGAAGAACCACATTTGCAGGAAGGACATGTAACTCCCCTAATGAGGATCTGTATCAAACTAACTTCATATCTGGGCCTGAAACATGCTAGTAGATGCATGCTGGAGGCAAAAGACAAAGAGCAGGGAGAACCAAGTGTACTTAATGCCTTTTCTTCTGCTCCAGACAATGTGAATAGACGTGTTTATATTTTTATTAGACTTCTGGGAAAAGCACAGTCTCATCCTGAGCACAAAGAGACCATGGATACTACAGGCTCGAGACTATTTTCCATTGGGAATTTGTGCTTTTTTGTTAAGAGCCTCTGAAGTTGTCTTTCCACCACAAAAAGCCTTGCAGAGAGTTAAAAAGATGGTTGAGTGAGAGGTAAGAGAAAGAACACTTTACTGCATCCTTTGTTTTCATGCTGTAGACCTGTGGCCTGTATGCCATCTTCAGCATGGCACACAGAAAGCTGCTCTCCTCCCAAAGCTGTTTCTGTTGCCCTATGTACTGGGTTATGGCCAAATGTATTTGAACTGGCCAAATCCGATGATTACTGTTTAAAATTACATCCCTTAGGTCCTATTCTATTATGCATCATGCTGAAAAGTACTTCAGCAGCTATGGAAAATGGAATTTCACAAGGAGAGATAAACACATTAATCTTTAATTAATTAAATAATATTTTAAAACCTTTAATTAAGACTCTACTTAGACTCTTCCTCTTCTGAGAGTAGCTTGATTGTGCCAGACTTGCCATCCAGGGCAGCGTAAGTTACAAGTACTAAGGAAAACACGCTTTCATTAGAGAAAATAAAGAAAAAAGGAAAAAAAAAAAAAAAAAAAGGAAAGGAAAAAAAAAAAAAAAAAGGAAAGAAAAAAATGGAGAACATTCATGGGCTAGAAACAACTTACAGGATAGAAGGCACTTATTATGGACTGTGGTGTACTGTAAGATGAGACAACTGGTGCATTCATGGCTATTCAGTTCTCCCTAGTGTCCTGGTTGATCTCCTGGTAAACTGGCTTCCTGAAAAAGGTTGTTGTAGGAGCATGACCTGTACCTCCACTGCATGCCGCCTGAGGCTTGGGACAGATCAGAGATAACTTCTAGCAATAACAGTTCTGCCTTTCTTTTTTCAGTTGCTTGGTTGTATGTCCCTTTGCCCACATAAATTGGCTGAGGCTTGATGGAATCAAGCTAAGCACAGACAGACACCAGTTGCAGGAGAGAGGCAGAACCAGCGCCTGTGATGTCAACTGGATGGATCAGGAAGCAGTGGGATTTCCAAACTGTCCAGGGATTTCTGATTCAGAGTGGGTTTGGAAGACATAACATTTTTCATGGTTTACTGAGGAGATCTGGTCACCCAGATTAAATTACTGATACCACTGGTAAAGTATATGGGAGTCAGGTTGGGTTGTTGGTAGCAATAAGGATCAAATTTTTATGTGGGGTAAGGTGTATTTTGGTATACATTTAGCATTTTTGAAGGGGACAGCCTTTGATGAGATGCTACTTTGCTTCACAAAGTGAATCGGATTCACAGGTGCATCGGATCCTGATTCCAAGTAGCAGTACTGCAAGTTGCATCTGAGGCACAGGACTTAAATCTAGTGTCCAAAGCGACCACCAGAGCAGATTTCATCTGTATCAGCTTTACCACATACATTTGGAGTACTGCATGGGGACTGCATTTGTTCAGAGACATAAGGAGCATGGCCACCTCCTCCAGCCACCCCAGCACAGGCCCTCCTGCACAACCATTGCCTCCTGCACCCTGGCCCTGCCTCAGCTGGTGGCACAGAGCCCTGTGGCTGCTCTGGGGGCAGGCAGCGCTCCCACCCCAGGGACCAGAGGTTGCAGGGCCGCTGCCCCAGGGGCTGGCACCGAGACCCTATGGGCTCCAGCACCGCAGGCCCAGGCCCGGCCATGTCGGGCTCCAGCTGCCGGCCTCGTATCTGCTCACATCAGTCCTCAGGAGCTGGCATGGAGGCCTTGCCTCTGGCACGTGGGAGAGTGAGATTACTGTCTGCAACTGCTTGTCTCCCTATCTTCATCTTCCCGATTTATTCAAGGACCCTTAGTTATGCAATTTTACTTCAAAGAATAAACATTCTTACATTCCATATACCCTTGCAGAGCTGTGTGAGAGTTATCTACAATGGAGTTGTCAGATGAATGGAAAAGTGTCTGTTCTCGCGTGTCAGGTAGGTTAAATTCCTCCTTATTATTTTTTTTTTTTCTCACATTTCCAGGCTTCCTATCTACCTGACTTCCCAAGTAGCCCAAGCTGTTTTAATAGAAATGGGTAGAGAAAGACTCCTTCGCCCACCTCCAAAAACAAACAAACAAACACACACACACAAAACTACATATTTTTTCTCCTTAAATGAAATTATTAAACAAATTATATCCCACACAACTGTTGTTTATCTGTATTATAATTTGAATCCAGGATACAATAAATTGATATTTGAAAATCTGTGATTTTTCCAGAGGGTGAAAAAAGTCCATTTGTTAGACTTCTCTTGGCCTTGATCTCCTTCAGAGACACTTTTAAAAGTGGTATCTTTTCCAGTGCAGAGCCACACACTAAAGAATGAATGAGTTATTTTATTTTATTTTATTTTATTTTATTTTATTTTATTTTATTTTATTTTATTTTATTTTATTTTATTTTATTTTATTTTATTTTATTTTATTTTATTTTATTTTATTTTATTTATTTTTGAGGCTCTGGCTCTTCTGGCCCACCAGAGCTTCATAAGTCTTGCTAAGTGTCTGTTTTAAGTTAATAAATAATACAGTTGTAAAAAACAGTGCTATTGTGGAAAACAAGAAAAGAGGATTTTTCCAAGCAACCCAATAAAAACATTTGTACAAAAATTGTGCAGATGAACCTCGATTCACTGTGGTGTATCTTTCTTTGGTTTCTCTTTATCAAGAAATATTAAATAGATTCTCCTCCAAATTGTTCAAAACAATGTATATAGAAAAAAAGGAGAGATCTGACAAGAACCTGTAAAAAACTTCTGAGTACAATATAGGATGGGATCTGAAAAAGATTGGATTGAACCACCCCATGGAATGAGCAAGGAGTTAAATTTTTCATTTTCCATAAAGTCATTCCTCAATTTAAGGCGCTATTTTACCGAAAACAAGAATTGACTGCCAGCAAAACATCAACAGAAGCTGTGCAAAGGAGGGCAATTTGGGGGTTTGTCTTTGAAAAGCACATCTCTGAACAGCACATCAAAACACAGTAGTTCTGACAAAAAATTGTATGAATTTTTATTTGCTAGCAGAAAACTCCAGGCTTTTCTGTGTCACCTCCCTGAAAATATGCAGAAGAAAAATATGCAGGAAAATAGCAAGCTCAGATAAGAAAACTATCTGTCTAATGTCACACCTGGCAGATTGATGGCTGAAGGAAGCATTAGGCATTAGGATTCTAACCAAGCACCCAAATGAGTTGTGCTGAATTAGATGGAAAATGTTTAATTTTTAAGTACCATGACTTTTCTAATGAAGTAAAGCATTAAGCACAGGCAAAAATAAATAAATAAATAAAAATCATCCATTCCAAATTCTTCCGTAACCTGTATGAGTAATGAGCAGAAACTAATTGTGAAAAGTGGAAATGATCCTTTTTACAGAAGAAAGAGTCAGAGTGCTTATGGTATGCATATTAGTCTTTCTGTTCACAGAAAGCTCTGAATGGCTTAAGCAATACCTTAACAGCTCTGGAGCAAAGATCACTTCTTTGCTGCGTGTGTGTTTCAACCAGCACAAAATTCAGTCAATGCCCACTCAATAGAAGTTTTTCACTTACTGCACTTATCCTTCTCCTTGTTGTGTAACTGCAGTTTTCCTGCAGCTTTTATAGGGACACCCACTGGAGAGTCTCTGGCAGTAATGGCATTGCTGATGTCTATATTGTGAGAAACACTCATTAGCCAATAACACAGGCTCAGGCAAGGATCTCAGAGAAGTAACATTTTATTTGTGATTGCAATGGGGGGCATCTCACAAACAGGCAGGCGCTTGGGGATGCAATTTGCACACCTTTTATGCCCTGTTCACCCACACTTACTTTCTCCCCTGGTTCCTCATTGGCTGAGTACTACAGGTTCACAAACTTTGCAATGCTTTTAACTAGTTTCATACAAATGTTATAAGCCTTTAATTCCTCCCTTTGTTATTCTTTTGCATTCTTCTTACTGTTTGTGATGGCATTTTAGCCTTTTGATCATGTACACCCAGTCGGTGCTTCCCACCAAATATCAGTCTAGTACTTGTTTCCCCCCATACATTGCACAATCCCTGGAAGCAACATGCCTTGCATTCCCTGTGCTTATGTTACCAAATCTGATGAAAACAAACAAAGAAACAAACAAAACACATCATTTTTGTTCCCATGTATATACATGTATATGATTAATACTTGACAAACTCTGGTGACAATGTCAGGTCTTCCTAAAAGAGACATGAATATGATTCTTCAACTCCTGATGCTCATATGACCAAACTTAGTTCTCATAGCCACACTAACCGAAGTCCATTCAGTCTCCTTTGAAAAGCTGATTTTTCCATAACACAATATAAAAAAACAAAATGGTTGGGGTGAAAAGGGGCCTCTGGAGGCCATCTGATCCAACCCCTGATCAAACAGGGCTGTCCAGAGCAGGTTTCCCAGGTTCATGGCCACGTGGCTTTTGAATATCTCCAAGGACAGAGAATCCACAACATTATGGGCAACTGTGCCAGTGCTGTCTCCTGCACAGTAAAGAAGTGATTCCTATGCTCAGAGGGAACCTCCTGCATTTTGGTTTGTGGCCCTTGTGGCTTGTGGTGTCTTTGGACACCACTGAAAAAAGCCTGGTTTCCTCTTTTCTGCACTCTCCCTTCAGGTATTTATAGACATTGGTAAGATGCCACTGAGCCTTCTCTTCTCCAGGTTGAACAGTCCCAACTTTCTCAGAGGAGAGGTACTCCAGTATCTTAAAAACATTCATAGCTCTTCACTGGACTCTCTCCACTGTGCCCATATGTCTCCAGTACTGGACATAGTACAAGGGTCCAGAACTGAGCTGCAGTACTCCAGAAGTAGCCTCTCCTGTGCTGAGTAGAGGGGAGGGATCACCTCTTGACCTGCTGGCAGTACTTTGTCTAACACAGCCAAGAATACTGTTAGTCTTCCTTGTGGCAAGGCCACGTTGCTGGCTCTTGTTCAACTTGGTGTCCATCAGGACGTCCAGTTCCTTTTCTCCAAAGCTGCTTTCCAGCAATGCCATCTGTCAGCTCCCTCAGCACTAGTGGTTGCATCCCATCAGAGCACATGGATTTATTAATACCCAATCTGCTTAAGTATTCCCTAAACTGATTCCTTTCCACCAAGGGCACATTTTCCTTGCTTCAGCCTGTCAGCCTGGTCTATGGGTCCTGAGGTTCTTGATAGCTGGTTTTGCTCCTAAAGACTGAGGCAAAGAAGGCATTCAGTACCTCAGACATTTCCCTGTCCTATGTAACTAGGTCTCCTGCTTCATGAAGCAATGGGCCCACATTTTCCCCATCTTCCTTTGTCACCGATGTGCTTGCAAAAGCCCTTCCTGTTGCCTTTGACATCCCTGACTAGACTCAATTCCATCTGGGCTTTAGTTTTCCTAACTCCATCCCTGGATGCTTGGACAATGTATTTCTGTATTCCTCCCCTGTTACCTGTCCTTGCTTTTACCTTCTGTACACTTGCTTTTTGTGTCTGTGTTTGTCCAGGAGCTACTTGTTCCTCCATGCAGGCCTCCAGGCATTCATGCCTGACTTCCTTCTTATTGGGATGGACTGTTCTTGAGCTTGGAGGAGATTATTCTTTTTTATGGGTTAATACTGGTAGGCAGCTAAACACCACACAGCCACTTATACAGTGGTTGTATGAAAGCTCATAGTTCAAGATAAAGACAGTTTAATAGGTAAAGCAAAAGCTGTATGCACAAGCAAGGCAAAATAATGAAATCATTCACTAATAAACATTCAGGCACTAGGTGTTTCATCCTGCAGTAAAATAAAAGTGCTTCTTTCCAGCCCTCACAGTTTAATGGATACCTTGTGGAAAATACAGGCTTTAGAACATAAAGGTCAGCAGAGACTTTTCTTCAGGACAAAGAATCTGTATTTTGAATGATCCTTTTATCATTATTTGTCTTCTTCAGGCACAGCTAAAATGACCAGTGCAATAAAAATGTTGTCTTTCGGTCTCTGGATTCCCATTTGTCTCTGTTTATCCGTAAACTGTGCAGACCTTCAGAATGGATCCGACTAGCATTTTACCAATCAAAAATAGCTTCTCCCTTCCTCAAATATTTTTTCTCTTTATTTTTTTTCTCCATTTTTCTTCTCTTCTGAGTTGTAGAATGAAAACTGGAGAAAGCAGTAACAAAATTTCTGTAAAAGAAAAATGCCACTGCTGCTCAAAGCCCCAAATCAAAATGTTAATAATATTTCTGAAACTGCTTTTCTGAAGAAATCATTTACATTTTCCATAGAGCTTTTAGTGCAGAATGAACAGTGACAGCTAGGTGGGACTCTTTGTATGGCACAGCACTGCATACCTGACACTATTCAAGTGGTCTTTATTCTTGTTCTCTCTCTGCCACTCCCATTTACACATCAGTGGTTTTCTTGGTTTGTTTGTTTGTTTTCTGTCTCAAGACAATGTCCAAATCCTGCTCTGACAGTGTCCAAATAATTTTAGACCTTTGAAAGGTTTTAGTCCTTTCAACTCCATCTGCCTTTTTGCTTCCACAGACTGACCTACAGAGCTACTGTCATCACATCCTGTGATGTAGACATTATGATCTCCAGTAGATGACTGGCACTCAACCGTTTATTTTTTTTGAATCAGCTTTTGAACTGATTTTACCAAAATGTAACTGATACAGAAAAGTGAATTTAGATTCCTAAATCATGCCTACTTGAAGCCTTGTTTATAATCTTCTTTTTCTGCTGTTTCCAGAACAGTCTCTGTCATTTTACCCAAGACATCCCTTTGTGTTAGATTTCTGCCTTTTAAATGACATTTAATTTTTATTATTATTATTATTTTTTAAAGGCTTATTCTTTTTCTAGACATTCCAATTGTTCTACTTGTCATCCTAATGAGCTAGTGAAAATAACAAGATCTGGTCTCATTGTGCCCTATATTTGTGGGCACTTAGAGTATCCCTAGGGATTTCCTTTAGGTAAATGACAATCTTTTTTTCAATTGTTTTTTATTGCTCAATTTATTCTTGATGAGATGAACTTTTTTACTGCTTTGGGATACTTCTACCATCTTCTCTAAAGGTTATCCAGCTTACCTGGGGAAAAATAATGTATTTATGATTCTGTGGCTAATCCAAAAATATGGATGTAAAATCCAGAGTGAGTCTAATTGCGCAGGATTTTTCTTATCTAAATCAGAACTCAGATTCATTTCAATTGAGCATGTTCGTATAGTTTTTTGATGTTTCATATAGATTATGAATCCTGTAAGCCTTTCACTAAAGCACTATTTATCTGTCTATTAATTAAAGATAGGTCAAAAAACGCCATTTGTAAAGAGAGGGTGCTTTTTACTTACACATAAGAATTTTTTTTTGATTGAAAGCAAGAAGAAGAAGAAGAAGAAGAAGAAGAAGAAAGAAGAAGAAGAAGAAGAAGAAGAAGAAGAAGAAGAAAGAAGAAGAAGAAGAAGAAGAAGAAGAAAAGAAGAAGAAGAAGAAGAAGAAGAAGAAGAAGAAGAAGAAGAAGAAGAAGAAGAGTCATCCTTTATTTTTCACAAAAACTTTTGTTAAAATTTACTTGATTTCTGTCCTTTTTTTTTTTTTTTTTTTTTTTTCCTCATCGCATTCTCTATTCATGCCTTGTCTTCTGCCTAGTTCTAGTTACATTCTGTTCTTCCATTCTGTATCCATTTCTTCTATGTGTGTGTATCTTTCTGCTGGCATGTGCACATTCACAAACCATCCATCACTCACATGAATGTGTTTTCCCATGGCTAACCTATGCAGTGTGCTTTTTCTGTGAAGTCCTGTCTTGAGAAAAGAAGCCAGTGTGAGAACAGCTAGGTCCTTCCAAGAACAGTACAAGGTCCTCCCAAGATCTGAGGAGAGGGAGTAAACCTGCCGTGGAGGTTTCAGGCAGTGATCACTTCTCAAGGGAGCAGAAAGCTAGAAAACTGCAACGAGCAAAGGATCTGAAGTATCGGTGGCTGGTGAGCAGTGCTAGTCTGCATGGGCTGGAGTGAGTCTTTAAGGGGGCTTAGCTTGGATTTTGGGAAGGAGTGAGCCAGAAAGTGGGTACTCTGAAATGGTATGGGGAGCCAGTCTTTCATGCTTGGATCAAGGATCAGTGGGTGGCTTTTATTTTGCATCCTGAAACAAAGGCTTCATGTCATACAACAGGGAAAATAGGTGAAAACATTGCAGCCTTAAGTACACTGTTCATGTGATTTCTACTGCTGTATCCTTATGCATTTCTTGGCTTCCTGTCATTCGTATCTCAGTCACGTATTTCCCTGACACTGAGTCTTACCTGTTGAGAAAGACCAGAGGCATCCTTAAGCTGTGAACTGGTTTAGAACTGATTTCATGTGTAGTTGCCCTTCCTAATACAGCTGCAGTGACATTTTCCTCTTCATGTAGGTGTCTGGTGGGTACATACCTGTGAAGTGCAGCATGGAAAATATTCAGATGTGTGTTGCTCAAGAAAATCATCAATATTTAATTCCTACACAGTAATTCCTACACAGACACATTCAGTTAGCAGTGTCCAAAGACACAGAAGTGTTTTTTTTTTCTTTTGTTTGCCATGGGATTTGGTTTATAATTATCCTTATAATATAACTCATGTTGAACGAATTTAATTGATCTTTTCTCTGTTATTTTTAAATATTACATACAACCAATCAGCAATTAAACATTTTTTCTTTCTTTAACAGATTACAACAAAATCCTCTTTTTTTCTGTCAGAACCAGAGCCAGGGCAACCAGGTTAGTCCCTCCCAGTAAATATTGTATAGCTTTGTATATATATATATATATAGCGAAGTTTTTTTGGCTTTCTCATCACATTGTGGATTACAGATATTCAAACAATCCCACTGTTTTGAAAATCTTACTGCAGACATTTACATTTGGAAACAAAAATCTTTTCTGGCTACTATAAAGGTAGCTCAGAGAGTTAATATCTGAAGTAGGAAAAAAAAAAAAAAAAAAAAAAAACAACAAAGGAGGTAGAAATAATTTGAATAGCTTAAGGGATGGCTAGGGATGAGGAAGCATGAAAAAAAGGACTACATTTTTAGACAGAAAAGAAGCTGAAAATTACATAAAAGCCTCCTGCGTCTAGGGTTGAGCAGTTCCAAATGGAAGTAATCAGCAAAGAATTATGTCTACTTTTTTACAGATAATCCCAATGCCATTTTGTCCCCAATTAGTGCTAGCTGCATCTCAGGAAGTTTATTCCTAACAAACACTTGGAAATGTAATGCCTCACAGAAACCTAACCTGAAGGAAAATGCTCAGTTCCTTCCCTTCCCTACAGCAGTCTCTAGAAAACCAGGTGCTGGAGGGGCTGTAGGCAGGAATGACTCTACAAGAAGCTGTCTTCTGTCTTGCTTCCTTCCCATCCCATTATTCTCAGAAGAGCTGTTTGCACAAATCCCTTGTAACCCATATCAGTCATGACAGCTTATTTCTGTGGTAGGGGGGCAAAAACAAGTTCCCAATTCTGGTAGACCTGGGTCTGGAAGGGGATACCTGTGTACAGCCTCGTAGGAGATAACAGAGTCTGATAACTATCCTCATAGAAGTAGCCTGTTTGTTACGGTGGTCTAAAGTCCACCGGCAGTTATCCTGGATGCATTGCCTAGGACAACTTGCAATTATTAATATGACTCCCTCGTGTCACGGGGCAGTGAAGAATCTGGAAGGAATCTTAGCAGGCAGACCATTTCCCACCTCCCACCTCCCACTAGAGGTACTCACCAACATCTGGTGACCGGACAGTCCTTTTCCCAAAACAGCAGAGCAGGTTCCGCTGTTCTGCATAGAAGATAATTATGGCTGTGGCACAACAAAACCTTCAGTGAGGTGTTTAAAGTCTTCCTTGCAGCCTCAGTGTCCATTGAAGAGCTGGTGTCAACTCCATAGCAGTGACATGAATTTCATAGATGTAAGTGTTTGCCCACGGGTATCCGGAGTTGATTGGTCCCACCTCTCTCAGACTCCTGTTTTGAGATGCTCTCCCTACAAAGGAAGCTGGCATGAGTAATTTGGAGCAGACACCTGACTTTCAGACAGTTTCATTTGAATCAAAAGAATCCTCACCTGAGGAGCTCTACAGCCAGGTAGCATTCAAAGAACATCACTATCTATCTTTTATTCATGGAATAGGTAGAACACTGACTTTCATCTAAAACGACTACCTCAATGCTTTGCCATGGCATTGTCACAGAATAATGTTATATCCCTATTCCCTACTGGTAATTAATACCATAGTATCTTATGGATTTTCTCTACAGCTGCAAAGATATTTAACAAACAAACAAGCAAAAACAACAACAAAAAGATGACTCAGGATCCTCAGGTCCAGCTCTGAGTTACATTTGAGCCACTTCAGGCAAATAAAGCATGAATAGCTTGTGGCTTAAAATGGTTTGAAAGGGAAAATTGGCTTCTGTAATTATCTTCACAAGGAGCACAGTTTCCAGAAACCTCCCAGATTTATGAAGGATTATTTCAAAGAGTTTTACCAGAACTTATCACAACACCATAGCAGCTGGAAATATAAACGAATAAAAAATAACTTGTGAACATTGTTGCAGTGCATAGCAGTGTCTGAGGTGTCAATTCTTGCTAACGGGTGATGGAGATCAGTAACTAAAATATTTATATCTAGATGTGGACCTTTCCTGGCCTGGAAGCAGAGAGGCATACTTGTCTTATTTGTGATTTCTCCACAGCGGGGCCTTGTAGGCATTTCCTTGCTAACCTGCAAGTGTTGGAGATGACCCTGCTTAATCCCTGTTTTGTTGATGTTGTGATCCCTCTCTGTCACATCACCCCTTGCCCTTTATTCAGCAACCCTGTCACTGGCTTCTGCCACTGGATAATTGCATGTCTTCAGCTGGACACAACTGGAGGCGACTGTGGGCCACAAGGTCTTCTAACTTCTCTCAAATCTTACTTGCACATAGAAAATAATTCAGAGAAGTATTCATTTTTCTTGAAGCTTGCTGCCCCATGCTGGACACAATATTGCAGCTGTAGCCTTTTCCACTCTCCCAGACTGTACTTTCCGTATTCCTACTAACACATCCCACGAGAGGTTCAGTAGCATCCTGCTGCATTTTCTTTTTGTGAGCTAATGTCAACCTCCAAACCTCTAACACTCTTATAGCCAGCTGGCTACCTTTTTTTTTTTCTTTTCTTTTTTTTTTTTCTTTTTTTTTTTTTGTAATGGAGCATTTGTTTTTTCCCCTAAAAACATATCACTTGCCTCTGTGGCATTTCATCTTGTTGACCTCAGGCCATCTTTCCAATTTGTCAAGATAATTTTGAATTCTGATCCAGTCCTCCTGAGTGCCCCTTCCAGTTCAGTGTCACCTGCAAATGCTGTAAGTGCACTTTCCTCTCCATCTTCCCGATCATTAATGAAACAATTGAATAACATAAGGCTCAGGTCAGACCCCCATGGGAACCAATTTGCATCTCTTTCCACAAATGACAGTGAATCATCAATAACTATTCTGACTGTCTTCTGAAAAACAAACAGTCCATCCCCAGCCAGCTGTCTGTTTCCCTTAAGACAGTTCATCAGAGGGAGAGGTTCATTGTTTGCTAACAAGGAAGGTATGTGCAAGCATACTGAAACTGGTAGGTATTGCTTCCAGTGGCTGCCCTTATATGCTAGGCCAGCTTCCCTGCCCTTGAGAAATGCCTACAACCTGTGCTTGTCTCCTTTTCGTCCATTTAGTCCCAGATCCTGTTGTTCCTGGGAATGACATTGTGGTGATTATATCACAGCTCTCTAGGGTCTCTTTTCCCCCTATATGAATGTGGTTAATGTTTGTGTTTCATTTTTCTGGAACTTCTCTTTTCCTCTAGTAGTTTTCAGAAAAGGTAATCTTTGCCTGGTTCCTTGAGCACTCAAGGGTGAATTTCTTCAGACTTGGCCAGCTTTCCCAGTATTTTCATCCTGTTCTTTTCCTTAGTCTGTCCCATTTTTCTTGCGTTGTTATTGTTTGGTCACACTGGTTTGCAAACACTAGAGCAAAGAAAATGTAGAATGTTGTATTAACCATCATACACTCTCTTTCCCCATGAAGTAACAGACCTATAATTTACTTTGAATTGTTTTGTTGTACCTTAAGAACCTCTTGCTTTTTCAGGTGTCACATACCTATTCCTCCCTTTTTATATTCTGGTATGGCAGATTTTGAGTATCCATGATAACAACTGGAGTGTGTCTGAACTTTTCTCCACAGCTGTGAGAATTTTCTTCTATGTAAAGGAAATTCTATGAAAACCATGCTACTCCTGAAGATGGGATACCAATAAAATTGCAGATGTGATGTGATACAATGCAAAACTGTGAGAAACTGGTTAGTAAATGCTACATATTTTTGTTAGGGTTGTAAAGGAATGTCATAATAGGACAGATTTCTGAGGGGTGAAACTAGAATATCCCTTCACTGTTTTGCATTCACTTCATAGCTCGCTTCACTTCACTGCATTACTTTCCCTGATAAGGATGTGGACTAGCATAATTGGGGAGTATGGAAAATAAATCAAGAGAACTTGGGGAATTTGGAGAAGATGCTTTTCTGATGTTCCTCTTCCAGCATCTTGTTTCTAGGCTACAAATTGAAGTCCAGCCAATTCACTAGGGATAATCACATCTTACTGCTCTCCAAAGACATCTTAAATGGCTTGATGGCATAGACATTGTATGTGTCTCTCTGTATGGTGATGTTAGAGGCTAACACCTATTGCAAACTGTGAAACTTCAAGCATAAGTTTTTAAGCAGAGTAATCTGAAACTTGAGGCAATTTAGGTTGCCATTTAAACCTTCGTGTCTCCTTTCTTAGAAGTTCCCCTCCAGTGGAATAAGCAGGTTGCAGTTCTGGGTACCCCTTCTATCTCCTCCAGCACTTCTCACCCTGACAGCTGCTGCATCTGCCTTCAGCAAGTTCCACACTATTTGTTTTGGTCCAGAGGGGCTAAAGAAGAATCATAGCCTGTAACTCGTAGCTGTTCCTGCTTGGTGGCTGGGCACCTTTTTGCCCCTTCTGTAAGAGAAATAGGCAGCCTGTGTGATTCTCTGTCCTGACTTTGTCTTCGGGCAGTAGTTACTGCTTTTCTGCAATCATTTAGGGCAAGACCAAAGACAGAGTGAAGAGTAAAACTTCTTTTTCTTGCCTGTTGCCAGCAGTACTCTTCTCTTCCTCCAGTCTACAGCCTGTCAGGGTTTGTGTTCATCCTTTTCTCCTCTTTTCTTTTTTCTGTTTCTCCTTCTCTTCCATTATGCTCATAGTAGCCATCAAGGCTTTATGCAGAGGAACTGCAGTACCACTAAATCCAAAGCAATCAGATGGAAAAATACCAAAGAGGAAAAACTACAATATCATAACATAAACAAAAAGAAATTATTCTGGAAATGTTCTCTTTTCATTGTGTTGTTTATTCTTATAGTCCATGAATACAATTTTCATTCCCCAAGGACAAATTCACCAAGTATACTTCAACCGTAAAAGAATAAATTTACAAATCAAGCATATTTCAAAATTAAAAAGTGCCCTGTCTTGTAGGTTAGGTACATGTGGCACTCTCAGAATCTCTTTAGAATCATACTAGAAGTGAGATGTTGTTATTAGAACAATAAGTCCTATTGGAAGAGGAGTATGGTTTCCAAGAGAAAACAAAACAAAACAATACCGTCTTCAGGAAATTGCGCTTGCCTGAAATATGTTGTTTATAAAAAAAATAAGGGAAAGGTGGAATCACTGTCCCTGGGGGTGTTTAAGGAAAGTTTGGATTTGGTGCTTACAGACAAGTTTTAGTGGGCGATATTGGTGCTAGGGGGATGGTTGGACCAGATGATCTTGGAGATCTCATCCGACCTTAATGACTCTATGATTCTAAGACTTGAAACATTATTTTTAGCCTTTTTTTTTTTTAGAAGATTTACTTTAATTCTAAAATATTTTTTTTTTTAAACAAACAAGCAACAACAACAACAAAACATGAAAGCTGTTTATTTCTTTGTCAGGCTCACCACACACCAAAAATGCAGCTAAAAATTGCCAGCCATTTTTCAACTTCAAGAGTAGAAAAACAAAGGGGAATGGAATAGTCCTGCAATTCCACCCTATCTGCCTCTGCAACTGAACTAATGAGAAGGGAGTCTTGCACATCTCTGTCTGTGTGCATGAAACAAACATAAGGAGAAATCCAGCCTGTCCTTCTTGTTAACACTTTATCTTTCACACCAAATAGGTTACCTCTTTGTATGCAGTTGGGTACAGAGTTCAGATCATGCTAGGCAATTTATGTGTAGCATGAGGAAGGCACTCCAGAGCACCGATGTGGTTAGGAAGTGATACAAATGGGTGATGAGTAGAGAATATGGTGCTGCAGATGTCTCTTAGGAAAGATGATGAAATGGCAGGACTCTGGAGACAGCTGTGGCTTGTGATGAAGGAAATCACAGTGATAAAATGCTGAGAAAGTGCTTGAAATACCAAGTTCTGAAGGGGGCAGGGCTAGAAGAACCAGCATTTCCTAGGGAATGTATTGACCTAGTCATGAAAACTTCATTAATTTTACAGCTGTTTATTTATTAGCCCTAATGAAATGCATCCATAAATAAGTAAAATTAAAAGGGAGTTTGGGAATGTCCTTAGGAAGATATTAACAAGAAGGTAATTAAACTACCTCTAACTCAATGCTGTGCTTCAGCTAACAGAAAAGAGAAAAAAAGAAAAAAAAAAAAAAAAAAAGCTTCACATCCTTGGTCTGAATTGGGATGAAATGTATGCATTTTCAAGATGGAAGAATTTGAAAACTTCAGACATTTAGGCATTCAGTTTTACAGCAGCACTGTTTACGTTTCCTAATGTAAAACTGATTTCGAATGAAAAATGGATTTCTTTTTGTGCTAAATATTTTGTTTTGACAACATCTGAAAAATTTTCTGCCTTTTCTTGTGAAAGAAATGTTATTGAAAAATTCTTGACCACATGTAGTTAAAAAATAGTGAGACGACTTTCTTTTTCTTTTACATAACATCAAGTTAAAATATTATCCATGTATGTTGTCTTTGAACATTGTGTTCCTCCTGATGACATAGCATAAATCACCATAACTCCCCCATTTCTTGATGGTGCAATAATGGCAAAAATGAGAGGTCAGGCAGGCAGTGTGTCAGCATCATCACATCAGGACATAGCAAAGAGGCCTCTTATCCAGACAGCAGGGTTGGTCCAAGAGAGTGAAGTGTTGACACGACTTTAATCAGGGATTGATGCATAACGCTGATAGCATAAAGAGGCTGTTGTTTTATATTGGATACACAGCTGAGTCTTGCTAACTGTTTGTGGTGAGAATTGATAAAAATTTGTAAATTAACTTAGAATCATCAGTTTAATCTTAAATACTAATGGAAAGAGTAGGAAATAACTGAACACAGCTCTACAATCTTATCACCTCTTATTTTTTGGAAGTCAATGAAATGAAAGGTTTGAAAATGACCTTGGAGCAGGCTGACCCCTATGTAAAGTGTGCTGTGAATCACTGTGTCCCAGCTGATGTACCAGATGTAATGGAACAGCTGAAAAACTTTGCAAAAACCAACAAATTGTTTTCCTTTCTGTCACATCACTACTGTGTACTACTGTGTACTACTACTCCTATTCTAATATATAGGAGAAGGGAGGCTCTGGCCTTGGGATCATTTCCTTTATGAGACATTATGAGGGCCATTTCTGCATTGTTTTATTGACATGGAGGTCTGGAGTTAACTTTTTGTGTTAATGGAGCTGCCTGCAAGCATCTCCTTTCCAACAGAATTTAAATATTATTAAAAGGAAAAATAAAATAATGAGTTGTTTTTTGTTAGTTTTTTTTTTTTTTTTTTTTGATTTTAAAATAATTCTTTATTGAAATTACTATCTGTATCTTTTTTTTTTTTTTTCTTCTGTCAGTTTTCAATGGGGAATTTCATTTTGCTGCAGCTTAAAAGAAAAAGAAATTTCTGGCTGGCAAGTTTCCTCACTAAAGAAGGCAGAGAAAAACCTCAGATGGAATGAAACATTTACCAAAATAAAGCTGAAATATTTACCAAAAGAACAAGAACACTGTTGCTGTTACTGAAATAATGCAACAGGCACATTCCCTTTCCCTATTCTTTCATCTTGTCAGAAAACTCAGAAGGGAATGAGAAGTATTGTGAGAGAATTCTCACTGCCTCTGAAAAGCTTCTTTCTACTTACTCCAAAATCCAGAAGATGCTTTCTTTCTAAAGTCAACATTGCAAATGAGTTCAGAGCATTCCAAAGATACTGTTATTTCTGGGATAAATCTCACAAAGTGAAAGGACCTACGCTGGGATTTAGTCTGTTGTGCTAAACCAAATTAACTGTGGCGATAAGACAACAAATAATTCATGTGCTCACCAGTTCTGTATAAGGTTTTTGGGAATAGTGCGGGCCCTGGTTTGTTTTGGCAGAAGTAATGGGTTCTGAGGAGGAGATTTGTCACGGTTTAACCCAGCAGGCAGCAAAGCACCGCACAGCTGTGCGCTCACTCCCCCTGCAATGCCCACACCCCACCCTGCCACAGCAGGATGGGGGAGAGAATTGAAAAGAAAAAAAAAGGGGGGGGGGGGGGTTGTAAAAACTCATGGGGTGAGATAAAGATAGTTTAATTGGGCAGAAAAGGAAGGGAAAAATAATGACAGTAATAATAGCGATGGTAAAAGAATATTCTAAGCAAGTGTATGCAATTGCTGACTGATGCCCAGACAGACCCTGAGCAGTGCCCCCACCTTGCACCACCCGGCCAAGCCCCTACTTTATTGCTGAGCTTGACACAACATGACATGGGACATCCCTCCGGCCAGCCTGTGCCAGCTGTCCTGCTTCTGTCCCTCCCAGCTCCTGGTGCACCCCCAGACTCATCACTGGCAGGACAACACCAGGAGATGAACAGTCCTTGGCTCTGTGCCAATACTGCTCTGCAACAACTAAAAGATATATAAACACAAACACAAATATAATTCCCTTATTCTATGGGCCATCCCTCTAAAAAGTCCACTGCGTTTGTTTAGTCCATGACTTCAGGCTCTATCTGTCAGAGCAGTCGTTCAGGGCAGGAGAGGTGGTGTGTGGTGCTGGATGGCTGCATGCTGAAGCTGGTTCTCATCCCTTCACTCGCTTCCACCAAATTTCCTGCAGCATTAATCTGGGTGGCTCTTAATGCACTACCATCGATATGGCACGTAACAACCACAGTGGTGCTGACATGTAGTATCATATAGCAATTAACATCATACAATTCAAATCCTTGGCTATTCACACCCAACATCAAATCCGCTTGGGAAGTCCCCATAGGACTTCTCAATTCTTCTGCACTCAACAACAAGTGCACCCAAGTCCGTGAGCAAAAGCAATTCCATAGATGGGTTTGCTTTTCCTTGATGCGGGAATAGCCCAGACTGTCTTTCCCAGCATGCTTTTATGTGTAGTTTAGGAACTTTATCCCCTTCTACATTATGTAAAAGTTTTGACTGGGCCAGCTCAGTTGGCCGATCCCCTAGATCCAAAGACAATGTCCAGCCTTTGAAAAGAAGGCTACATCTGCAAATGCCACAGGAGAGTTCAGGAAATGATTTCTTGGTGCCTACGGCTCTTTGTGTAGTTCTCTGACTTGTCCCCAGAAGCTGGCTGAAGGAAACCTGTAAGTCATTTGGGTCAATACCCAATTACCACAAGGCGACTTCTCTTGTCCCCCATTTCAATCTCTACTTGGGACAGCACAAACAGTTGTACAGCGCTTCTCTGTCTGGAGAGAACACTCCAAGGCTTTGCTTCTTTTGCTTGGTTTATACACAGGATATGCCTCGGGACTGGAGGCTGGCAGACAGCCGATGCAGAAGCCTTGATGTTTTGGGCCTATAAGATCTAGCCGTATGCCATGCAGGAATCAGTGAATAATTACCCGTTGTTGCTTCTTGCCTGTATGAAAACTAACTCCCAGGGTGCAAAATGGACTCACCAGCTCAACCTTCTTCCCCGCTGGAAAAGGGAAATGAAAGTAAGGCTACCCAGGTGTTTTTTCTCCAAGCCACTTCTTGCTCCCAGCTCTGCTTTAAGCAGATGCCTCTGCAGCCAGGAAGCCTGAAGTGAAGCAGTGGGAGACTTGGCATGACTTTGAACTGGGAAGCAGACATCCCACTTGGCCTGCAGTGCCCCTCTCAGGCAATGCAGGATCCCTGAGATGGTTTATTATGCTGCGCAGCTGAGATTTACAAGGATGAATATCTGATGGAGTCTTTTTGTGTGAACTAATGTGATTAATTCATTTGGTTTGCAACTAAGCCTGGCATGGGCCCTCTGGGACAGACATCTTAGAGAGCTCTTTCCTGTGAAATTCTGCAATGGTGAGTCACTGGGGAACCTAGCAAGAACTGATGCAGACAGCAGTTTCTTATATGCAGCCGTGTTTCCAGAATATTTTTGTTTAACTTTACTTTGATGTAGCAGGTTGCTTCTTTCTGTCGATTAATTTTTAGAAGAAATATATGGAGGGCTTAACCTGGAGAGCGCTTTTGGAAGCCTCATATCTGAGCAGTTCCACCTTGATCTAAGAACTGGAAGAAAATAGGTGGGTTTGAAGGAAGAAGTACCCATTTAGATTACTGTCATAACCTCGGTGGATGGTGGATAGACTGTACACATCCCTGGAAACTAGAGTCTCAGCAAACAAGGAACTGGAAGGCTTCCTAAGCTGAAGTGGAGATGATTAAGACCCTAAAGCCTGTCAGAGAACAGCCTGCAGAACCCCAAGATGTCTGACACTGTGCCTGCACCATGCTCTCAGCCCACTGCTGGTGGCAGCCATATGTCTGTACTCAAAACACTTTGCTAGTACTTCTGCTGTGGGACTGTGCTCACAAATAAATCACAGCTGCAATACCCAACTCACTTTGCATGAGCTTAAACCAATTTCAGACCTAGCTCAGTGAGATTTTGCTCTCAATGGGAAACTTCACTTAGCCTAGCAGGGTGGGCCAACTGGTTGCCACAGGCAAGCCACATCTGCAAAGCCCCCCTCAAGTTCTGCTTTTGAGCAGACAAATTCACAGATGTCTTATGCCATTTTTGTTTTTCAAATTGTATCAAAAAAATCTGTTTTCCTTAATTTATCAAGAACTCCATGTTTCCTGAAACCAAAGCAGATAATGGGTGGTTGCTCAGGGAAGGGACTTGCCTTATGCCACATCTCTACTTGTCTGTACTGAAACACGAGAGCAATACACTTCAGTGCTTCTGCTGGATCTGTCTTGTACATGTAATGCTGTAAGGGTCGAAGGATTAATTATATACTGTACAAGATGAACTAAGCAATGGATTTCCCATGAGTGTTTTCTAAGTACCCATTATTATAAAAGCTGGGTATTTTAAAATTATTTTTGCAATTTGATTTCCTGTACAGTTATTAATCTTTTTGCTCTGTACCATTCATTATTAAAATAACTTGTAAAAACTGCACCCTTGCATCCAGCTTTTATTGTGATGTTGTTCATCCTTGTTAGTCAAAAAAGAGCAAATTAATGAATGGGAACACAGGATATTAGCAAAATTCCTTAGCCCTGGGACCTGCATCAGAGAGCTCCGCATGAGAAGAAAGAAACTTCTGTTAGTAGCCTGTGCTAAACAAAGATTAATGAAATTGTTCTCCCTAGTTGTTAGCTGGGAAGGTCCATGCTCTGGCCCACTGCATAATTCAGTATATGCCATTTGAGCAAACTGACAGGGAAAAAATGTAAAACTCGAAGCAAAAGAGGGATCTATACCAACTACTGCATTGAAAAGACAGAGCTGGTCCAACCCTGGTGCCTCACCCAGTCTCTAAAACTAAAGTTGTAGTTTCAGCAATGGTAACAGCCCTGAAGAGTAAAAGGCAGGCTGAGAAGTTTTGGAGAAGCTGAGCTGTCCCTCTCCATACTTTGTAAGCCCCAAACCTCCAACCTGTAATCTGTGCACACAGCAGTTTTCCCTGGTTTTTACTCCTGAAGTTTTGCTCTCACCTACATTTTGTTATTCCCTGTGCTGTGTGACCTCAGCCACCCTGCACACTCTGAACAGACCTCGCAGTTCTTCATTAAATCTGTGGCACCTGACCTTGACTTCCTGCCTCCTAAGAAAATTCCTCATGATTTTCTCCTACCATTACCATCATCCTGTTCTTGCTCACTTGTCTACTGCTGATCTTGCAGGCTGTTTCCTTTTCCCCAGCATTTTAGTGCACCTTTTGCAACCTTTATTCCGACAGGATTTTTCTTTCCATTTCTCTTCCCTTCTTTCTTTCCATTCAATAGGTTCACTTAAAACAAAGCAGATTTTTGTTTTGATTTGTTTTGCTTTCATGACACAATGATTTATCATTGCCAGTGACTCAACACAAAACTTCTCTAAATCTCCCAAACTTTTCCAAACACAGTTTACATAAAGACTGTGATATGCTGGATATGCAGGTTCCCTTCCTGGTGTTCCAAGATGGCTTGTCCTGATTATTTGAAGTTTCTCATCTGGGGACACCTGACTGCAGGGTCTTTGTCTTGTAGAAGAACACAAAGCCCTTGCTCTTATCCTAGTTTCACTTCCAAGTATGTTATTATGAATCAGGAGAGTCTTGCAGATGCCTAGAAGGATCAATATCAACTGATATCAACATCAGAGTTCATCGGACAAATTGTTTGTGAAAGCTCTTCTTTTGCATGAATGTGGCAAAGCAAACTCACCTGCATCTTTGCAATATCCAAAGGGCCATACCCTAATATAGAAGATGGTGCGCTTCACCTCAGACAGTAGCAATCTTACCTTAAAGTTTGTGTTTTGTCTTACCTGGCAGGAGGAAGAGAGACCATTCAGAGGCAACATAGAAATGCGTGGTCATCATCACTTTGTCTGTGCCAAAGGCAGGTTCGGTTACATCCAATACTCACAGAGGCTTTATGCTTTGTAGAAGCTCTTCTCAGCTTCTTGGGAAGATCACACTGTCTGTGACTAAATCTTTCTCACCAAAAAAAATGTTTTCCTTCATTAGTTTGCTCCTCAGAAGTCTTTCTGGTCTGCTTGAACACAAATGTCAGGGCTAAAAAAGATCGTCAGGTTCAATGTGAAGATGTGGGTTCAGACCAGACCTTACTATTTGATTTCTTATTTGATCATAGTAGGTTAGAAAGCCTAAAAATCCAGAAGTGCTGAAGAATATGTTCTGACTCAAATGTGACCAATAATTTTGTGGTCCCTGGAATCTAGAAACCCTACAGTTCTTGAACAGGAGCCAGACCCAGTCTCCATGTTCAGCTTTTCCACATTCATTTGCATGCAAGGCTGTCTACCCTTGCTTGAGAACTTCTTTTTAGTCTATCTACCTATCTTGTGCATTAGACAAGAGTTCCTGGCTTGATTGTCTGTTTTGCTACTCAGTGAGGCCCAGAGAGGAGTTCAACACCACCAGCTGATCTTTTCACTATGAAAGATGACATGAGATAGCCTCAAGGAAGAAAAAGAAGAAAGCTCAAACAATTAGGCAGCATGCAATGAGCCAGAGCCCTACTTTTATCACACAGAAAACATGTTTATTTTATACCTGTGCCCTGTGAGGGGCAACAGAGATCAGGAAAAAGCAGAAGACGTGTGAAAAAGCCAAAGGAATGGGAAACAACACAAAATGAACCCGTATGATTAAAGCTGGTAGTTGTTTGTAACCTCCTGCTTAATACACCCCTTCTTTGGGTTCCAGGAGTTCCTTACGTTGCTTGAACGTAGTCCTGTTAATGCAGCTGGCGCTCCAAGGCTCTGGGAAGAGTATCAGCTGTGAGGGTACCAGGCAAAATGACCTCCACAGCACATTGAAGACAGCAGGAATCGGCTCCCCTGGTTGGTACTGATGCACAGATGGAGGAATAGCGAATGCCCACGTCAGGAGGACTCCTGAGCTGCGCCAAGGGGAGCTGCAAGGGGTGGAGGAATAGCAGGGGAGGAAGAAGGTGGGAAAGAGATAAGCTGCCTGATGCAGAAATCTGACATATAACCCTTGAGTCAGTCGACCCACCTGAAGTAATTCCTGGGCTTTCTGAAGGCAGACCTCGCTGTGTCTGGAGCCACATGGGTGAGGAGCAGTGCTGAACTCAGTGCCCCGTATCACACAGCTGAAATGTAACAGAGGATTAGCTAGTGTTTCGTTGGAGATACAGGGGATAATTAATCTTCAAACTCTCAGCCTGGTGTGACTGTGCTGGCAGACTATGACGTAAGCCAAGAAAAGCAAATTCCTGCTCTGTTTTCTTGCTAATGAGCAAAGACATTTTCACCCTAACACTTCAGCTAACTTCTCACAGGCTATGATTTTTATTTTTTATTTTTTTCCTGTGGATGTCTTTAAACAACACAGGCTTACTAAAACACAGAGCTTAGCACAGGAATGTTTCTTGGTGCCAGATTTTAATTGGTCAACCCTTGGAAACCAATTAACTGATTTTTCCTGAAACTTCTCAGATGACTCAAATTCTATTCACAGACAGAGGGCTGAAAATATAGCTTTTTTTTTTTTTTTTTTTTTTTTTTTAATCCTTACGATAAAAACACTGAAATTCCTTTCCTGAGGCACAGAAGTGAATATAGCTTTAACCATGACAGTACAGTAGTAGAACCATTGCTAACAGCACATTACAATGAGCAGAAAACTTTTGAATGTTGGTCTTGTTAATTTCTAAGCTTAAAACTTCCTGAGGGTAAGAAACATAACATCTACGCCTAGGTTTCAGTGTCGTTGGTTTAATTTACAAAATATGGAACGCTTCACGAATTTGTGTGTCATCCTTGCGCAGGAGCCATGCTAATCTTCTCTGTACCATTCCAATTTTAGTATAACTATGCCTTATGAAAACTTCAGCTATAACTTTGAGTGTAGCTGGGCAGTGCAAATGACCATAGATAGCATTTGCTGAGCAGTGGAGTATTTGGCCTAGGTGTTTCTGCCACTGTAAAATCTCTCTGTGAAAACACACAAACAAACAAAAAACAGAATCATCAGATTCAGCCATCCTTTCCAATCCATTTGCAAGGTGATCTGTTGCCCATAGTATTGAAAAGACTTAAGAAGGGAAAGAATTGAGGAATTCTACAATCAAATTTTTAACTGAGAAAGAAAACCACACATGATGTCAGATCAGAAGGACTATGATGGACAGATGGTTTATTTTGCAAGGTGATTTTGTCAAAGCTGAATTTTATTCTCTCTTGAAAAACTTAATGGTCCTTTGAATACTTCAGGTCTTCAAGGAAAATGCACTTATTGTTTTATAAATGCATTACTCAGTGTTTCACCTTACCTACAAGGGCCATGGATAAAGAAAGCACTAATGTGAAATGGTAACTTCATGTTGCTATTTATAAAAATGCCTACAGGCAATAAAACCCATTCAGAATGGCTTTTCTAGGCTTCAGTTTTCAAAGCTAGCTAAAAAAAATGCTGAAACTTTTTTCCTGTTTACACAGCATGAAAAATCTCTTAAGCTTCATTCAAAATCTCAGTGCTGTCACTCAGAGAGAAGGTGTGATGCAAAGCTGAACATTACTGTAAGATGGAGGTGGACTGTCACTCTTCCTCGCCACACCTGTAAGTAGAAAGTAGGTCTGAGACCAAGATCTTAGAAAGCAAAGAGCTCTGTCCATTGTCCATAACACCTTTGTAGATGCAGAGGGGTTTGGAGTCCATCCATGAAGACAGGCTCTTCTTGAGTGCTCTTTTAGCAAGGAGAGGGATGGGAGAGGCAGGACAGATGTCCAAGAGTAAGATTTCATCAACTAATGAACCTAGCAAGGAGCTTCTAAATTCAGTTCTTTTTGTCTCAGTCCCAAAGCAGAGAACATGTCTCAGCTCTGTTTTTTAATAACCATAGGGTTTTTAAACAAGAGGAGGTCATGCATGCTTCTTCTGAGCATAGGTTCCTTGTCAGTGCTAATCAAAGCCTTCATAATACTTTTCTAAAATAATGACCTTTGTCAGACAATGAAAATATCCTTCCCTCTGATGATGCTAAGACACTTTAAGTTGCTTTTTGCCTTTAACATTTGCCCTTCCTATAGCTCTGGCATAAGTTTGATGTGGCACACACTGCAGAGAATCATGTTGGTCTGCATCTTTCTCCTGGGGAAATTCTGTCTCTGCTGTGCCTTCTGCAGCCAGCTTTCTCCTGGCAGATCTGTTCAGATGATTGATTGAGCATGACTCATTCTAAAAATACATTGTTTTTAAAATCTTCTTGCAAATTCAAGATGATTTAATAACACAAATATATCACTGTGGCAAATATAATTAAAAAAAAAAAAAAGGAAAAAAGATTAAGCCAATGTCTTTACTAAATGATATGAAGTGACTTTCAACCATTATGCAATTAAATGATGTCAACATTTGCTAACCATTTTCCTGAGAAGAACAATTAGAATAAAAGCTCCTCCAAGGATAACTCAGAACCTGCAAAAAATGTTCTCGTCTATGCCAAAATAAAATCCTTTAAGTTGCAATTTAAAGCTCTAGTTTTTAAAGTACTAGGGGACTGAGGCTGCCTTTCAGTGGGAGAAACCCACTCAGGTGTCTAAGAGGTAAATGCCCCTGTCTGAATTAGTTTTCACATGCTCCATCTGTAGTGATTCATTGCAGCCTTGGAAAGTTGTCTCAGATACGTGTGCTTGGGCACAATGCTGGCCTCACCTTGGTAGCACTCTGTGTTGGTTTGACTTCAAGAGCTCCTCCTTCTTTCTTCTGTCATGGAATGAAAACTCAGCACAGGCACTGGCTGGGGCAGAGCTGGCTTAGCCCTCACTGCCTAGCCCAGCATGAGGCAAAGTTAAATCCCCACCAGTTTAGGATTGGATGAGGGGAAGGCCACCAAAACAAAACAACAACAACAAAAGAAGAAAAAAAAAAAACAAAAAAAAAAAAAACTGCATTTTAGAAAGCTTTCAGGCGTTATTTTATGAGGAGGCAGGGCACAAAAGGGACTCATCAAGGCCACATATTGGTCCATAAGTCAGTCTGGTAAGAGCTGCTGAGGCAGGCTATGGAGTGCCCAGGTGTCTGCTGTAAGTGCAAGGCCGAATAGCTTAGAGCAGTGCGGCCAATGGGCATGTCAGATTGGTATCCCAAGAGCACCCTTTGCCAAATTTCCTTTCTGAAGGAAGCTCTGCAAAATGATGAACAATTATAATGCTTTAACCGATTAGAAGCTTAGAGCAAGCAATTACTAGTGGAAGACACAGTAATCTTTAGTATTCTTTACCTCCTTAAACTTATGCTTATTTTTATTTCAGGTAATGCTTGAAGAGAGGCATGGAAGAGTGCTCTTCTACCAAACTCCTCCATCAAATATGTTATGTAGTGAGAACAAAAATACCATGAGGTCAAGTGTAGAAAAGCTGTAGAAATGAACTTATCCAAGGATTACAAACTTTGGAGAGGGTTTCAGTTTCCTGTAATTTTACCTTAATACCACATGCATAAATTTGTAAATGATTTCACACTCCTGGAGTTAATAGCAAAAAAAAAAAAAAGAATTAAATAGAAATTGATTACTAAGAGGAAACATTTCAGTAAGCTATTTTCTATCTGTAAGCGTTTTTCACCCTCGTAAACTCAACAGCCTTTCCATTACTGATTTCCCACTCCACCCCATGCTCCACAGCCTGTTAACTCGTGATCCTGTCTTTGCTGTAAAGCTCTTCAGCTGTGTAACTCTTTCAGCTTAGTCTGGTATTGTCACCAAATTTCAAGAGCACTATTATTTCTCTATACGCATCACATTTTAATGCATGACATGTAGTCAAAACTCATTACTGCCTAAGATTTAGCAATAATTTTTTCACTGATTCTGAATCTCTCCTTTTGAATATATATGTACATACTTAGTGCTATTGATTAAAGACCTAAATTTTCCTCTCTTTTTCTATTTTTACAAACTGCCTTACAATTTTTTTCTTTACAAATTCTGCATATAACATAAAGATGAGAGAATAACATTTCTCTAGATCTGCAAGCATGCTCTTGAACATTTTACCAGCTCTAAAAGTCTGAAACCTTTTTTTTTTTTTTGAATTTATAATTAATGCAAATTTCAGATACAAGGCAGAAATCTATAAACAGCCTCTTTCTGATAGTTCCTGCAGATGGAAAACTTCTTGGAGTCTCTGATGGCTGTTTTCTTCTTGCAATAGGAATCTAATAATTAATCCATGCCATAGGATTTAAACCCCCAATTTCTATTGATTTTAGTTTATTTATCAAGTTTAGCTCTATCATGGTAGCTTGCCTTTGCACCTTTGCAACGTAAATATACATCTATGTGATGATTTATATTCTGGGAGCATCTCAAGATCTCAGGCGCCTGAAGACTCAGTAGCAGCTGGCACTGTACAAAACATTGTTGTGAAACTTCTAGCCTCCATGTGGAAGGTAAAAAAAAAAAAAAAAAAAAAAAAAAAGTCATAGATAAGCTTCCTTAACACCTAGTCCAGTGACTCAATACACTTGCTTCTGTCCAAGCCAATGACACTCTAGCATCCTTCCTTTGGGATACAGTTTGACACCACTGGAATGAGCCAGTTGCCCATGACATGATGAAGAGCTTTGTTCCTCTTTCAATTCTGTGCTCACCCACTTCATTTTGGCCTCAACCAAATAGTATTCTGAGAGATGGGGAATTTTACTGTCAGATGACAGGCCAAATACTGGATCTTTGTCGTATTCTAATCATACCTTTTGCCAGCAAGGTCACAAAGCCAAGAAAATGTTGGTGGAAAAATGAGCTCTCATCTCAGGTTTGCTACTCTGAAAGGAGACATTTCCCAGCCAAGAACACAGCGCTTGCAAGGTACCTTTATGTAGGTTTTTTGTAGGCTGGGATATTGTGTCTAGCATCAGACTCTGTGTGTGCTTGCATGTATCTGAATGTTTTCAGCTAGTTGCACATCCAACAACAGCCTTTTCTCCCAGAAACTCCATATGCCTTGTGGACTTGCTGGGCAATTTTAATAGGTCAAACTCACCCATAGCCCTTTCTGACAATTACTGTCATCTGCAGCTTTACGCTGGCCCGCCAGCATTCAGGCAGACAGTCATGTCCTCCGTAAGGGAGGGAGGTTTTAAACGCAGTGTTTATTGCTGCGGGATTAGTTCCTCCACTGCTCCCATCAGCTGTAATTGTTAGTTTCATGCAGCCATTTGACAGTGACAAAGCCATGCTTGCCTATAGGTTTTCATCTACAAAGCTATGATTATGATTAAAAGCAGACCTGGTTTGTTGGCTTCTATTTTTTTCTTTTTCTTTCACTTTTGCCAAATCTGAGAAATAATTGTTGTGTTTGTTTGTTTGTTTTGGTTTGTTTTGTTTTGTTTTGTTTTTTCCCAGTTCTGATGAGCTGTAATGCCACACTTCAAAGTTATGCCTGCCTTGAATGTTGTGGCCCCACTGGACTCCTTTCTATGGTGATTGCTATTAAAATGTCAGTGCTTGGTAGTGGCTACAGCGTTAGAGAATTTGAGATAGCTCACTTATTCTTTTTTTTTTTTAAACAGAGTGGAAATGGTTTGGCTATTGTGCATTACCCAGCACTCTAACTGTGAGCAAATATTGGCTTTTTACTGTGGGGCTCTTATGTCAGACCTAAGGCAGAGGTAAAGAAATAAAATATAAATGAAATAAAAGAGGCTATTAGTTCAATTATTACAGTTTATACATGTGATTTTATTAGAAAGCAGCCTGTGCTTTTAGTTAAGCCTGAATTTAAGACAAATCTGGGGACTAATTACAAAGTGAGTTGATGGCTCTGATCTCTGGAGAGACAGTAGGGAAAGCATTGCTAACTGGGGAGCTTGTCAATTCTGAGCTTTGGAGAATGTATTCAGTGAAAATATGCAGGACTCTGAGGGTAGAAGAAACCTGATTCTCTTGAATATCTTTATCCTCTGCTCTACCCCATCTCATATTCCCTTGGAAGACATTTTCTACTCCAAAAGAGAAATTTTGGTTTCTCTGCTCCCTTTATGCCAAAGAGGAACCACTCTGAATCTGGTGACTCAGAGACACATAGTAGTGTATTCTTTTTTCCTAAAAAGACATTTCTGCAGCAACACTAACTACAGGGAGATTAGAAGCAGGGAGCAACTGGGGAAATCCCTCCTGCATAGACGTATGTCTCAATGGCATGCCATGGCCACTCATCTTCTCCCTTAACCTTTCACACAAGCTTTCCCTATGGCACATTGATACAGCACAGCTGGAGTGTGTTCACTGGCAACAGGTCCTTGGAAGGAGGTTTGTCCTTCGTAGTCAGATGAAAAAAGTTATTAGTAACTCAGTGCTGTCTGGTCCTCTACCTTCTTGTCCTGTCACACAGTTGTTTTTATCACATTCTATCTATGTGCCTCCTGGCACAGGACGGCAGCAGGTCAGCCACATGCTTTGGTTGGATTATAGCTTCCATTTGCCACAAGAGCATGACACACTGTTGTGGTCTTACCCTGCTGGATGCTGAACTCCACCACAACTGTTCTCTCACTCCCCCTCCTTAAGCAAAAAAGGGGGAGAAAATATAATGTAAAGGGCTCAAGGGTGGAGATAAGGACAAAGAGATCACTCAACAATTACCGTCACAGGCAAAACAGACTCAGCATAGGTAGACAAATATAATTTAGTGTCTATCATTGTCAGACTAGAACAGAGAACACCTGAGTGGTGCAGGGGAATGGGGGCTGCAGTCATTCCCTAACACTTCATGTCTGTTGCTCCTTCGCAGTCACTGAAACATCACTCCCTGGCTCGGCTCTGGCCAACAGCAGGTCCCTTTTGGAGCCAGCTGGAGCTGGCTCTGCTCTGACATGAGGCAGCTTCTGGGCTCTGCCCATAAATACCACCTCTGAAGTCCCCCCTGTTACCAAAACCTTGCCAAATAAACCCAGTACACACAGTCACGTGGCACCGATGGTCCTACAGGAATGAGTTTCTCCATAAACACAGGGAGTCAGTGGAAGGTAGGAAGCTTCTGAGACACAGGCTGGTCCTCACACAAGTTCTTCTGTTCTGCTCATGCAGACACCAGTGTGATGACTACCACTTGCAAGGGAACTACTGTGCATGCAGTTTGGAGTGAAGCACCCAGCAGAGACTGTCACTTCCAGAGAAGATATAGAGACATTTTCCAAAACTGTCTTACACACCAAGCTATTGTCAGACATAGACATTACATCCCGTATTACATTGTCATCTAACAGTAGCTCTAGGTCTTAGCTGTGTACCTGAGATAGCATAGCAAATGGTCAAATTGTACCAAACTGTGCTCTTGCAGGAACTGGGCAGGGCAGACCGACAGATGCAATTGGAAGGCATGATGAGAGAGTTTTCTTGCATGATCAACATTGCATGGCCTCCACTGATGCCAGAGTAGGGAGGGCCTTAAGGCAACATGTGGCATGTCTTAGTTAAACCCTACTAAAGGAATACTCACCTGAGTGGGTGGGAGAGTAACATAGTCATGTTGAGATGATTCCCATTCACAGGACAGAAGTTCTTCTCAGAGGCTTTTTGAACTCAATGATGTGACCTTGTATGTAATGCATTTATTTATTTATTTATTTATTTATTTTGCATAGGCAAAGCAAAATTTGAGGCATTGGAGGGTTTTGTCAGATCAGTATCTTTTTGAACCCATTGGGAAATGGCGAGGAGAGATCATTCTTTGATGAATCAATTAAAATTAATTTTCCTGCAACCAAGCCAACTGTAGACTCATTAATACGGGTAAATTTCTTGTTGGTCTGTCATTTTTCATTGCACTTTTATAACCCTGTCCCAACAGTATGAAAAGCTTAAGCATAATTAATTCTCCAGAATAAGAGACTTGTATTTTTTTCCTCCCTCCATAGCTCTTGGAGGTCTTCCTCAGAGAAGCACGAATAGAATTTCTTCATTGTCACCTGCCAAAGTCTATTGGTGACAGCAAGGCAGTCTGTGATAGTTGTAAGCCTAAGCCCCACCAATTAATGAAGCAGAATGGTGTTAAATGCCTGCAGAGACTTAGGGTGGAGCAGAGCCAGACATTCTCTGTCAAACAACAACAAACTGGGGGCAAGCTGTTGTGCATTATCTCCAAATTCAAGCTGACAGATGTTGCTGTTACGTTACTTATCTGAACACTCTGTGGTGACTGCATTCAGAAATGCTATACGAGCCTGGGTGAGGCACTCACACTAGGGAAAGAACTGGAGCCAACCTGGCTAAGAAATAAGCATCTTAATCCTGCCACTCAGAAGAAGCAAGTGCTGGAGCCCAAGGCACAAGGAACGGCCTGGCAACAGGGTGGAAGCTCAGCACAAGTTCAGCTGTCATTATCTGCTAGCAGGAATTACAAATCTTCCTTCCTGGCCCATCAATACCCTAAAGTTGATGAAGGTCCCACATTCTCCCCAAACATGTAACCAAAGAGTCAGGATGCTGTTAACCAGACTATTAAAGGAGTTGTGGAAGGGATGTATGGAAGGGGGTATGGAAGCAGGAAGCAAGGTTTGCAGGTTCTGCTTTCTGTCACTGACCTGTATTCCAGTAGCATCTGGGGAACCTGTGGGTAGTGTAGTGTACAGTTGCTGGGGTGGTCTCTGGAAACGTGTGGATACCAGTTTATAAATCTGCAAATGAAAGCCAAGCAGAGTCGCCTTCACTGCCTGTAATCCATTCCCCCTCAGCTCCTCCTCTGCTCTGGGGAAGGACTTCTCAACATGCCTGAGATGGCTGGGGTAAGGAACAAGGGAACAAAAAAGCTACTAATCATATGAACTGGCTCTGTGAGGGAGAGTCATTGCTTTACAACAGCAGAGAGGCAGGGAAGGGAAGAACCCTGCAAGCAGTGTAGGGGCTTTCATGGAGGCATCACAGGAAAAATTTGTAAGTGGCAGTGGAGCTATTTAATGCAAGAATGGAGATGATCAAAAACATTTGCACCTGGAAATGTTTCATCCCCTGATGTTCCAAAAATGAGAGAGTTTTGAGAAGGCATGTGGCTGGGCCTTGTGGGCCTGTGCTTTACAGAAGACCGCGTGTTGCTTAGTCACCAGACAGACCTGGGACTGGGCCTCTGTGGTGGGCGGGGACAGCACATGGGTTTTCTGGCAGAGTTCATTTGTCAGAAGAAATAAACACATAATGCTTCAGAACTGGTTGGTAGTACCAGTATGTCCATAGCCAAGCGCTGAGTTTCCCAGGTTTACACAACACTTTAATTTGTCATTGCAGGTATCTAACTGCTCAGCAAACTGAGGCACAAGCAAGAGTGACTGTGCAGAGACTCAGAAGCCATAGAAGGGGATAATGCTGGGATGAGTATTTACCTCAGACTTGCCTCTGCAGTGCAGGAATCAGTTACCAGCACCTCATTTGAATCCCTTGGGCTTGCTGAGCACCCATTCCTTGTCCCATCACATTCTTCCATAGCACTCTAAGTAATGTTCTTTCTCACACTTTTTGCTTTATTTTAGTTACAAACTTTTGGTGCTGTCTTTGGATAGAATGAAGTCAGGAATTTACATGGTAAGAGAGATAGGGTTTAAGAAGCTTTTTACAGCCACTAGTAGACAGGTGTGTTTTATCATAATAATTCACTTTGTCGGTGCAATGCTCTCTCCCTCCCTTCTGGTCTCTTGACCAGACAATAGTGTTTGTTAGGGCACAGAAGGTATGCTGGGAGGCAGGACCCAACGGACAGGGCTCTGCTTATCCCCTGACATCAGCTGGTGCCATATCTGAAACCCTGGAATGTTGTTCCCCTATCATGTATGTCCAGTAGTTTACATCAAACCTGCAGACCAGCTGGCTTCCATGGGGCGTCTGGTCGTAACTGGAGACTTCCATTCATTTAACTGAGAGTGACTGCTACCAACCCTGGGACTACAGGACGTCGTACACAATGAATTCTGCATTTGCATTGCTTGTCATGCTGACTGGTGCATTGGGTTTACACGGAAAGAGCATGGTAGCAGGGGATCTGCAAGTGTGGCTTCTGTGAGCAGAGCCCAGCAGCTGCCCCATGTCAGAGCACAGCCAGCTCCAGCTGCTCCAAAAGGGACCTGCTGCTGGCCAGAGCTGAGCCAGGGAGTGATGCTGGGTGGGCCTCTGGGAGAGAAGATTTAAGAAATGGAAAAAATACTACTGTGCAATGGCAGCTGGGAGACAGGATTGTGAAAGGGTGAGGGAACAGCCCTACAGCCCCCAGGGGAGTGCCGCAGGAGGTGCTGCAGGCAGGCAGCAGCAGTTCCCCTGAGGGCTGTGCAGGGAGAGGCCCCTGGTGGAGCAGGCTGTCCCCCTGCAGCCCATGGGTCCCACATGGAGCAGATCTCCACGCTGCAGCCCCCCCGTGGGTGGAGGAGCCCCCGGTGGAGCAGGTGGATGTGGCCTGGAGGAGGCTGCGGCCCATGGAGAGCCCCCGCAGGAGCAGGTCCCGGGCCGGAGCTGCAGCCCGTGGAGAGGAGCCCACGCAGGAGCAGGGGGTCTGGGAGGAGTTAAACATTCAGAAATAAGTGCAGGCAGAGGCTTTATAGGGTGGAACAGTCACAATTTATTCCTGGGGTAATCGTGGCTTCCACCCCCAGCCCATCCCCAGGTGAGGCCCAGCCGCCTGCTCAGGCAGGGGGCCTGGCCTGGCAGCCATCATGGTCGCCAGACCCCGGCTCCTCCTGTGGGACCCGACGTAGCCAGTCTATGTCCTCAGCATCGGCGAACCGCAGGGATGGTGGCAGCCTGTGCCTGTCCTGCTCCGTGTGCCAGGAGCAGCTGCGGACGAGTTGTCGCACTTTGACGGGGCTGCTCTCCCTGCACCGGGGCAAGACACTGCGGGACTGGTACCTTGAGGGGCTCCTCCGCCGCTGCTGCTGCCCCAGCCGTGCATTGCGCTGCAGCCTTCTGCGGGGTCGTCGGGGCAGGCGCACGATCTCAGCAATGTGCCTGAGGCACAGTGGGCAGGTGTCTCTTTCTGCAGCCCGTAGATGGATGCACTCCAAGCAGAAGGAGTGCCTACAGGGGTTGATGCGAGCTTCGTTGGTCATCTGGCCCAAGCCGATGGGGCACGTCTCGTCCTCAGGAGCCTCCTCTGGCTGCTCCTGCTGTGGCCACCGGTCCATGGTGCCTGCAGCTGCCATGACGTGAAGATTGTCGTCCTCTGGGTGAGGCTGCCTTGGTGCCAGGTGCTTAGCAGCAGCCAGCAGTTCTCAGCACTTCCCTTGCCTCGCGGGTCGCCGTCAGGACCTCGACGCCTCAAGTGCCACCAGCAGGACTACTGCAGATAGAAGTAGGAAGAAAATCTTCTAGCAGCACAGACATTAGCTTTCTAGGTTCAACCAAGTTGTCTGGAGTACTGCAGCTGTCAACATTCTGCATATGGATTGCAAACGTTGCTATTGGAATGGCAAATATACTTAGGATAGGTTATACTTGGTAAGACTACGCTTAGCACAGATGAGGTACATAGATGTCTATACATTTGAGAACATTACCGAAGGACCTCAATAGCTTGTGCTCAACCAGGATGGCTTCACGTGTGCCTCTAGCAATACCTCCACCTCCACCTCTCTCTTTCCAGCCGTTGAACCTCGAGCTCTCGAGTCCCACCAGCCGGACTGGATGCAAGGGCCACACTCGGGGCATTTGTAGCCAAGACCTTTTGTGAGGCCACAGGGTGATATCAGAAGGGTCTTGGGGTGCCCCTGATGGTGGCACTGACAGAGGCCTCCTGACTATCATGGAACAATGCTGTTGTGAGAATGGTGCCCAAAGTAGAGCTTAAACCAACTAAGTTAGCTGAGTATGTAAAAGGTCAAAACTGCTGAAGCAGTTAAACAATGACTGAGCATGTGCAAAACGGAGAGAAGTACAAAATGAATAAAACCTTGAGCCTTTCGTCAGAAAGCCCCCAAAGCGCAACCACCAGAGGTTACTGTGCCTGTGATAGTAGGAGGGTTTGACCTCAGTGCCAGGGAAGCTCATGGAGCAGATTATCTTCAGTGTCATCCTGTGGCACTTGCAGGGCAACAAGGCAGTCAGGCCCAGTCAGCATGCGTTTATGAAAGGCAGGTCCTTCTTGACGAGCCTGATCTCCTTCTATGATGCACTTGGTGGATGAGGGAAGGGCTGTGGATGTGGTCTACCTTGACTTCAGTGAGGCTTTTGACACTGTTCTCCACAATATTCTCGTCAAGAAACTGGCTGCTCTTGGCTTGGACTGGCACACGCTTCGTTGGGTTAGAAACTGGCTGGACAGCCGGGCCCAAAGAGTCATGGTAAATGGAGTCAAGTCCAGTTGTAGGCCAGTTACTAGTGGTGTTCCCCAGGGCTCGGTGCTGGGGCCGGTCCTCTTTAATATCTTCATCGATGATTTGGATGAGGGCATCGAGTGCACCCTCAGTAATTTTGCAGATGACACCAAGTTAGGTGCGTGTGTTGATCTGCTCGAGAGTAGGAAGGCTCTGCAGGAGGATCTGGATAGGCTGCACCGATGGGCTGAGGTCAACTGCATGAAGTTCAACAAGGCCAAGTGCCGGATCCTGCACCTGGGGCGCAATAACCCGAAGCAGAGCTACAGGCTGGGAGAGGAATGGTTGGAGAGCTGCCAGACAGAGAAGGACCTGGGAGTGATGGTGGATAGTCGGCTGAATATGAGCCAGCAGTGTGCTCAGGTGGCCAAGAAGGCCAACGGCATCCTGGCTTGTATCAGGAACAGTGTGGCCAGCAGGGCTAGGGAAGTGATCGTCCCCCTGTACTCGGCTCTGGTGAGGCCGCACCTCGAGTACTGTGTTCAGTTTTGGGCCCCTCGCTACAAGAAGGACATCGAGGTGCTCGAGCGAGTCCAGAGAAGGGCGACAAAGCTGGTGAGGAGTCTGGAGAACAAGTCCTACAAGGAGCGGCTGAGGGAGCTGGGCTTGTTCAGCCTGGAGAAAAGGAGGCTCAGGGGTGACCGTATCGCTCTCTACAGGTACCTTAAAGGAGGCTGTAGCGAGGTGGGGGTTGGTCTGTTCTCCCACGTGCCTGGTGACAGGATGAGGGGGAATGGGCTAAAGTTGTGCCAGGGGAGGTTTAGGTTGGATGTTAGGAAAAACTTCTTTACCAAGAGGGCTGTGAGGCATTGGAATGGGCTGGCCAGGAAAGTGGTGGAGTCACCATCCCTGGAGGTCTTTAAAAGACATTTAGATGTAGAGCTTAGGGATATGGTTTAGTGGAGGACTTGTTAGTGTTAGGTCAGAGGTTGGACTCGATGATCTTGTAGGTCTCTCCCAACCTAGATGATTCTGTGATTCTGTGATTCTGTTTAAGGGGACACTCCATGCACTGCACTTATGTACGTATGTAGTGGACTTTATAGCAGGCAAATGGATTTTCATCTGAACAATAAATACATCTAAATACCTGTCTGTCACCTAGTCTGCTGTAATTTTGTTGGTGTCATAGCCTACAATAACTTAGGAAGCTGCATCTTTTTCAGTTGTTTAATCTCATCACTCCCAGGAGTCTTTCTGACATTTGGTCCTTGGATAATGTTGACATGTGTTGCAAGAGTCCTTAGAAAAGTCTGCATACATAGAGAACTCTTACAGCTTTGGGGTGGTTCTTATTGGGAGATCTCAAAGAGGCATCAGTATCATTATATTTATCCTCACTTCACCATTGTGGGAAAATGGGGAGCACTGTAGTTGTGGCTTCTGAAGTATTCTAATAACTGGGTGGTGTCCTCCTTTGTGCTGTGCATGGGGATGGTTCTCCACAGCCTGTTCTTGTTCATGACTAGTGCTCCTGTAGTTGTAACCTAACCCTCACAATCTCAGTGAATGAGAGAACTCATACACCCTGCTTAGGAAATTTCCATTAAAATGCTCTCATTTTTCTTCCCCTGAATGTAGTGCAGAGCTGTGCTGAGCTGACCTAAAAAAACCCTCATGAGCAATCACCATCTGCCAGCCTATGATTTTAACAGAGTAGTGGACATTTTATTTTTCCTCTCTTTGCCATAGCTTTTTAAGCTAGTTTGGCTCACCTCCACACTAAAAATGGCTGCAGTCACACAGAAGACGAAGCGTCTTGTTTTTAGAGAGAAACAAGACATCATTAGGAGCTTCTTAATGATATTCCCTAACACTACATGAAAAAAAAAAAACTACACACACCTTGTGTCTCATCCCCATTTAGCACTGTAAAACCCAGTTCTTCATTTAATCTTCTAAATAGGAATGGCTGTTAGTCTGTAACCTGTGTGTCCAAAAAAAGTTGGTAATCGAAATGCTAGAATTTCTTCAAGGGTTATTTGGAAAAAAAGTAAAAGTAGTGGATTTTTTCCCCCAATTCTCTCAAGTGAGTTTCTACACCAAGATGTTTTTCAGAGAGATAACTTCTATTAATCTATTCATTTATAAATGCATACATCTGAAATGTTCACATATGGACTGTGATTTGCCATGCTGAGTCTTCACAATAAAAGGGGATTCTTTGTGGCTGAGGACTGAATATCTGATGAGCATCTGTTCAGCTGTTGATAAGATAGAGAAACTTGGAAAGGTGTCTCATTTTCAACAGTTTAAAAGCCAAATGCTAGATATTGGGTCCCTGTATGCAGAAAATTCACAGATTATCTGTCTAAGGAACCGTATTAGTAAAGAGTCCCAGCTCAATCATGCGTGGGCTTCAGAGCAATGGCTTAGATAACCAAGTTTGAAGTGGTTGTACACATACTCTGGCTATTTTCAGCACTGATCAAGTGGAAGTTGAAATAGAACAGATAGTTTTAATACATTAATTCCATATCAATGCACAGTTTCCTTTCCCATGCAACCTGGCCTTTGCTTGGTTTTGTCTTCTTCTAGAACCAGTAGTTGAAAAACTGGAAAGATTTTGTGTGTGTGTGTGTGAATTTAACAATTATTTTTATCTAAAAATGAAATAGAACTGAAATACATTTTTAGACAGGCATTTTTTGCATGCTGTGGTCTAAATCACTCACAGCCCATCTGAAACATTTGACACATAAGTTTTAAAGAAGCCTTTTTCTAACTCAAAAAAAAAAAAAAAATCTTAGCTGCTGCAGCTAATAGCTGAGCTTGCCTAATATACTGCTATATCTGACCTCCTAACAGAACAATACGATTAAGAAAATATTAAGAAAATCTGAAAGAAAAAAAAAAAAAAAAGGTTGCCATTCCACAGACCTAGCAGAATTCTGCTTCCCTTTAAATACTGAAAGTTCAAGAGAGTATGGGTATTTGACATCACATGCTCTAGCCATTTGCCTTTTAAATTGTAGCTTCACTGTCCATCTCAAGACATCTCTAAAATCGCCAGAGACAGGATGTAGCAGAGCCACTGTCAACAGGGAATAGCCAAGTGCAGTTATAGTCTTGTTTTACATGGAGAGAGGAGGAGTTTGGAGAGAGAGTATTAAAAATCCTGGCTGATATTTTTTAATTGGCATACTCCTAGTATGCCAGTACACAATGATGACACAATGCCGTTCTGTGCATTCGTACAATGTCGTGTTGGCTTTTCATCTGGAAGTTGGATATCTTCCCTGAGAATGCAATCTGTGCCTCCATTGGTGTCAGTGAGCACTGGGAGCATGTAAGCAGGCAGAACATTGCATTCTAAAACTAATGTCGAGAACAGAGATCACTCTGGAAGTTACGGCACCTCCATCACTGGAGTGCTTTTTCACCATAACCACTCACGATATGCCTGCTGATGCCTTTGTGTTCCACTCAAGAATGTTTCACCTGACAAAGTGTGCTTTTAAAGTGGGGAAAAGTAGATTGCACCAGCCTAATTACTGGAATTATCTTTCTGCATATTTTTAATAATAAAGCAGATGTTGGTTCCAGAAATAATTTACCTCCACTGCAGAATGAAGCCTGTCAAAATCAGCTGTTTTCCCTCTTTGGTATCTAAACCCTCTTCCTGGAACCTGCTGCTCTGATAAGGTTATTCTGTGTTGTAGTGGGTTTACGTTGCAAGGTTTTGGTAGTGGGGAGCTGCAGGGGTGGTTTCTGTGAGAAGAGTCCAGCACCGGCCCCATGTCAGAGCAGAGCCAGCTCCAAAGGGACCTGCCACTGGCCAGAGCCAAGCCAGTAAGTGATGCTGTCTGCTCCACTCAGAGCATATTTAAAAAGGGGTGAAAAGATGCTGCTACACAGCAGCTGGGAGAGTGAGGAGTGAGCACCAGCCCTGCAGCCCCCAGGTGAGTGCTGCAGGAGGGCAGGAGGTGCTGCAGGCAGGCAGCAGCAGTTCCCCTGAGGGCTGTGCAGGGAGAGGCCCCTGGTGGAGCAGGCTGTCCCCCTGCAGCCCATGGGTCCCACATGGAGCAGATCTCCACGCTGCAGCCCCCCCATGGGTGGAGGAGCCCCCGGTGGAGCAGGTGGATGTGGCCTGGAGGAGGCTGCGGCCCATGGAGAGCCCCCGCAGGAGCAGGCCCCGGGCCGGAGCTGCAGCCCGTGGAGAGGAGCCCACGTGGAGCAGGGGGTCTGTGGAGAGCTCAGCTGCTCACCCAAGTAAAACCACCACAGTCAACCCTGAGATTAAGTCTCATGCTCTACATGTGTGGGGAAGAAGCCACGGTGCAGAGAACGGGGGTTCCTCAAGCTGGCTGTTTCTTAGGGGAGCCAGTGAAAAGTACCTTCTTGATCTGTTAATTTCCTCAAACACAGATCTCACATGGAGCTTAGAGCAAATAAAGAGCTTGCCCCTGCAAACCCAGGTGGCAGTGACACTGGCATGTATTGGTCATAACAGCATTGGGCTCAGTCTGAGTAAGTATTGTGGGATGCAAATAATATGGGCTGATTCTCTGTGAAAACCTTGTTGTTGTATCTTCTGATTGTAAAAATAAAAATGAATTTAAAAAAAAAAAAAAAAAAGAAAAGAAAAACAAAAACAAAAGCCTCATGCATGCAGCGGTCCCAAAGAAGAGTTTTCCTATGGGAAAGAGTATCAATATTTCCTTTGAGATGTTTATTTCACTTTCTTTTTTTCTAATGTGATGCAGTAGTTTTATGCTGAACATCACAACTTCTGACTTGTCCCTGAGGCAGTAAAATGAGGATAAGCTGTGTGCAACTTGCCACTCAGTGAGTTTTAGGTATATCACAAGTTCTGGATTCAGTGGTAAAGTTGTTATCATTGCAAATCAGTTTTTCACTCTTTTGATTTTAAGATTCAAACATGCTTGCACATAACCATGGTCAGATGACTGTAGTTTGTTCACAGGAATGCTGCTCTGTTCTTCCTAAAGACAAATATGTAATAGCAAAACTTATTTTAAAATTGTGATACTCATATCTAGATGCCAAGTCTTATCAGTTTTTGACAAATTAATAAGTAGATAAACACCTCCATTAAAATAATGTCCGTGTTTCTCCTCGGTTATGTTTCTGTTCTATTTGTGCATCCACAACATTACTTTCATTCATTTCCCACTGTAGCCTGGTAGGAATTTCACAGGAAAGCACTGGAAAAATGTATGAAATCACCTTTGTGTTTGTTGTTTTTTTTTTTCTTCTTTTATTGTCTGTGATTCCATTTAAAAAGAACATCATACCATTTACCCACATCATGCAGGAAAAAGTAGCAGGCAAATAACAAATGAAATTTACATTCACAAAGATTCTACTTCAAATAATCTGGCTGCTTGGAGGGTACTGCATGCATCTTAAAGAACGCTGGGAAGCATTTCTACTAGAAAATGCATTGTTAGATTGAGTTTTGCTCTGTGCATGTGTTTGAGCGAGAGAGAGAGGGGGAGAGAGAGAGAAAATGAGCAGTTTTTTTAATGGCGGTACTGAAACATTTTACTAACTCAGCACATGAAGAAACGGTATCTTGATAACATATTCAGAATGGATACAGACAAGTTTCAGATACATAAGACGTTACTTTGAGGTCACAACAGCTGATTTCTAACAACGCTTATTCTAGCACAGTAAGCTTGGCAAAAGGATGTATTCAGCAGCATTGGTATGGTGTTTCTTGATGAAGGAGAGGGGCTAGGAAGGACCTAAGCCAACATACGGTACTAGAAACATAGACAGAGGAACTCCAAAGTGATCTAGCACATGATCTCGTATCTCATTTTATTTTAAACACAAGAATATCATTCATAATCAATATTGCAGTCTGATTTCATATGGCTTTCTCTAAAGATATATGTGAGTTCACAAAGGTCAATGGCAAACTCAATTATCTGCCCTCCAAAAGGTGGAGGCCTTTGACTTTTTTTTAGTAGCCAGAAAGGTCTTGGAGCTGTGGAGGAAAATGGCTGCAGTGTGTAGCCACCGACCTTTCAGTGTAAATAAAAACTATTCAACAACCCTCCCCCCAAACAAAACATAACAAAAGGCAGAACAAAATGGAAAAAAAAAAAAAAAAAAAAAAAGAAAAAGAAAAACCAACAACAACAGCAACAAACAAAACTCATTTACCTGAGTTTGAACAGACCAGAGATGCAAATAAAACAATGGCATGAAATGACAAAGAGAAATTCAGAATCCAAACAGTGAACCATACTTCTCTTTGGTCTTAAGTTCTTCAACACCTGCTTGAGTGCTGAGGGGGAGGGTGTCTGAGACAATGCTTCTCACATCCATACATGTGCCAAAGGTGTCAGGCACCGTGTTGACAGTTCAGGGTGGGAAGGGAAATGGGTGGGCACCAGGGAGGGGGCAGTGCCTGCTTTTGAGTCTGTTCTGAGTAGCTTAGGCATTTTGGGGAGGGAGGAATGAATTGGGGAGAAGCCCAGAACTCATGCAAGGTGCCAAAAGTTACGTGATGCAAAAACAAGTAAAAACTGCCCCGTACCCGTGGTAGGTCTTCTGTCACGGGTGTTTATTGAAATAAAAGGAAAAAATAAAAGGAAAACCAGCAGTTCACACCTGACTGAGCTCTGTGCTGTCCGTGGAGAACGGGCTGCTGTCGGTCTGCAGAGCTAAGGTAAAGAAGCGACGGCACAGCTGGGCTGGGAAGCTCCCACAATGAAAAACACTCAGCAAGCATTACTTAACAAGGCACCTCTCCTTTCCCTCCTGCTCTGTGAGCCTCGCTTGCAGTGTACTAAACTCAGCTCAGAGTTCTCATGGCCTTTTTCAGAGTTTGGGTCTGGATGTTCCCACAGCTCAGGAGCTCAGCTCACAGAATAAAATACCTTATTTTTAATACTCTGAGGGCAGAAACACCACTTCTTACTTGTGATATTTGAGCACAGGCCATGCAAGATCCTGACTTAGACCTATCAGTCAATGACACAGCTGTTGAGGCGCAGTTAGGAAAAAAAAAAAAAAAGATACCAAATACTCCTCCTTTCTATCCCTGCTGACCCTCTCTTCTCTCTTTTCTTCATCTTCCACACACATGTGCACACACGTGTCCATCAAGGTGCAAGTGATACTGTGAAAAACAACAATCAACAACTGGCAGTACCCTCCAATAAATAGAAGACCGGGCAGCAAACCCTGATCCTACGCCAGGGACAGTATTTGGCTGGATGAAGAGGTGAGTCCATGATGGGGGCTAGGGAAAGGTCAACAAGCAAGTCTTAGAGAAAGCCCAAAGCAAAGCAGAACAAGCTCATCTTCTTGTTTGTTTGTTTGATTGATTGATTGATTGATTGTAGACTCCTCCAGAACAAGGCCAGGGGAGAATAGGAACAGATATATTCCTTTCAGCAAGGGCACGTGTATGCTGCTTCTACTTATACATTAGAGAACACAGGCCACTGACATTTGTCAGAGTTTTTCGGAAGTTTTGATGTTGGCATGTCAGTAGATTTCACTGCCAATGAGTGGCTGAAGCAAAGAGCCTGGCTGTCTGCCTTTTAGTTTTCAGGGGTGTTGGATTTAGTTCCCTCTCAGAGCACCAAAAATAGCTGCTGCCTCTGTGACAGGAGAGTTTTCAGTTCTTTGAGGTCTACTTAAACAGGCTGAAATTAGTAGTTGCTGAATTTGCATGGGGTGAGCAGGACACTCTCCCTGGAAAATGATAAATTGCTCAGCAATACTGTGCCATACCCAAGCACTGATAAAGAGATAAAGAGTGTTCTGGGTCATTAAAGTCTTAGCAGGAGACACTCATCTTGCTTTAAATGAAAGTTAGGGCAAAAAAAAACCACTGACATTATCTGAAAGAGTAAAACCCGCCTTCTGTCTTCCCTGCAAAACCCATGGTAGCGTGAACAAGACTGAATGTGTCTTGTTTGCAGATCCAACTTGAAACAGGTTGCTTCTTTATCAGCTGGTTCTGACTTGCAGATCAAATATCCTCAGCCTCCACCTTGGGTTTAGTAGAACCTTAGGACTGAAGCCAGTTGGGAAGCAGCGAGGACTGCTGGTATACCCAAATAGTAAATGGATGAGGAGGACAAAAAATATTTCTTTTGTATCATAAAAGCTTTTTCTTACTTAGAGATGTGCTAAAAGACAGAGTGCACATTAATTCATATTAGTTTACGTAGTTAAGGTAACAAGCCTTAACGATGATGCTTCTGCTACCTTGAAAGGATGGTAAATACCTTTTAAAATTTATTCAGGGAAGTACTGGAATCTTTGCCTAAACTCAGTTGTGCTGAACAAGTGAAGTAAAGAAGTTCAATTGGAGTAAAATGTTTTATTTTAGGTACATAATGAGGTATTTCAGATTGCAATCCTTTTTGTTGTCATTAGAAAGCATATATTTGCTTCCAAATCTGTTCCAGGTACTTAAGAAGGATATGTTGCTCCCATGACAGGGACAAACAATGCTAATTTTGCCAGGCAAACAACGATTCTCCTACAAGATTGTGAGACAGGGATGCGGTGATGCTCTTGCAGCAGCTATGTAGAGATGTGGCCACATGCAAAAACATAGGATCAGCTCTTCAGGTAACAGGCCAGATAACTTAGTAAGTGACTGTGTTCAAAATAAGTCTGTTTATATATGCAACTGCATATGTGGACTAGCAAGTCAACTTCTCCAGTAGAATTTGGCTTTTCTTTTGCAGATACTCAGTGCTTGTAGCACTGTACTGGAAAACATCTGTGTCTAAGAAAGGCTTTCGAGATAATAGAGAGATTTTTTCCTACCTTACTAGAATCAGTGGATGCCCCACACTGTTATAATACTAATTAGCTCCTGCACAGCACTAGAGGAGCATTGTGCAATTCATCCTTACTATATCCCTTTACAGTAGGTATTGACTGAAACCTATATTTTACAGCTGGAGAAAATGGGGCAGAAAAATAAGTGATCTCCTCAAGGCAGCAGAGTAACTTAGCATGAGACAAAGGAGGCAAATGTAAGATCTCGGGATCTTCAGGGCCATATCTAACATTCAGGCCACCACTCTCTTCTACAGCTGCAGAGAAGGGTGGGCAGGACACAGCAGTAACAATATGCTGCAGACCGAATGTCTGTCCTGAAAGCACTGCTGGGAATGAGATTGCAGACTACAGCACTAGGCAGAAAGAGGAAGTTTAGTTAATTAGAGTGACCAAAATTCTTGGACATTGACTTCAAAGGGGTGGGAAGGACCTCTAAGAGAGCACCCCACACCCCACTGTGGTTCCAGCTCTCTGTATGGCACCTGTCAGACCAAATCTACTCCTTCAAACTAAGTGTATGGCTAATTCCCAAAGTGGCATGACTCTTGCTTAGATTCTGAGGCATTTAACTTCTGCCAGCATCTGAAGGCAGATGACTCACTACTTCCACAGTTCTGAGTGATGTCAGCTGTGTAAGCCATGCATGATTTACCTTCCAAATAATCTCTTATTTATGCCAGTGATGGAATTAAAACTGAAAAGCTCTGATTCCACGGGAGAACTGAGACATTATTTCCAAGGGCAGATGTGGTCAACAACAAATGGCTAGTGTGACCCAATCAACAAGAACATTAATAAAAATAACTAATAATTATCATCAATAATAATAATAATAAATGATTAAAGAAAATTAAAGAGGCCACTGTTCACACTCAGTGAACACTTCTTCCTGCTTTGGGTCAAAATGCATGTGAGGTTGTTCCTTTTCTATGCTTAATGTACAGTTGCCTTATTTAACATACATATTACTATGGCTTATAATAAAAGTTGTGTAGTCTGCAGCTTTTTAATCTTTACATCCATTCAGAGGCATCTACTGGATATGACTATGTACAAAAAAGGAATAGATGAGTCCTGGGGTAAGAGGGAAAGGGAATAGGCAGAGGGGAATGGGAAGCGAAGGAACTCCTAGTGAGCAGTAGAGGATAGAGGTGGGCAGGGCTGCGTGATGGATGGCAAGATTGTAAATCCCCATTGGGCAAAAGAGAAATCCTTTGCAGTACTGTTAGTGCCCATCTAACAGTCTGCAGCTATCACTTCTTGAACATGTCCTGCAGGGGCCCTGGTAGGTATTTGATGACTGTGTCTAGAATGCTCTCTTCTTCCTCCTCCTCCTCGTCCCCACAGCCAGGAGGGATCGCCTTCTTTGGACGCGTCAGACTCCCTTCAGCATTAGCTTCCAGTGCAGCCTGGGCCTCTGCTTCCTTTTCCTCCTTCTTCTTTATCCCATACTGCAGGAGAGAGAGAACACATTGTCAGTCACACACTGGACAGGATAGCAGATGAAGGCAGCCATCACACATGGTGCCTCATATGCACATCACTGGAAATGTTCTGCTGTTGTTTCTTCACAGACCCCCAAATTATCAGACCTAACAACTCTTCCCTATATACAGCCCAGTGGACGGGCAGCTCTCTCCAGACAGGATGGTCAGATGCTTGGATCATTCAGAAATAAGCATGGCAGAGAATCTGGGACTATATAGCTGTGGGTTTAACAAAGACAATACCAGCTAAGTGTGTTAATACAGTTTTGGGGTGTTACTCTGCTGCTGTTGAACCTACCCTGTTCTATTACCAAGTCTGATGCTCAAGCTCTTCATCTGAAATGATTTTGAAATTCCATCTGCAACATTTTACAGTAAAGCATTATGGAGGAGGCAAAATGTCAGAAACAAACAAACAAACAAATAAAACAAAATGGAAACACACAAAAAAACTATTCTCAACAAAATAAAGCAAACCAGAAAGGACAGACCGCAGTAAAGATGACAGTTTTAGATATTCTCATGTGGGAGATTTTCTATACCAGCCCATCCCTGTTCTTTTGGTATAAATGGGACAGAAAGACATCTCAATGAAAACAAACCTTCATAAGAAACTCTGGCTGCATGTGCACACCAAACTCTACACTTCTGGGAGTAAAGCTGACACCCTGTCTAGAGAGAAACATCTTTATGACTGCAGGTATAATGGATACCTGAAATTTGCCACTCCCATTGAGAATTAAAGGCATGCAACTATGACTTTGCATGAATAACCAGAATTTCATTTTATGATTTTATATTCAAAATGCTAGATTTAATGGGAAAGTAAAGATATGTCTGAGTGAATCAGACTGAGCAGAGGAGTGCTGTAGTATCCCTGCTCCCACAGTGACATGGATTTTGTTTCCAACTTCTAGTTTGGAGGCATGTCCAAGGAAAATAATTTCTGCACTCGTCACTCCTCAACCTCTACACATTTCTGCAAAAGTGTTTGCACTGAAATTTTAGAGATAATAGTGATGATGAAAATAAAATCAACTCAAACTGTCACATGTAAATCTACAGCAACAAGGATACCTGCAAGCTACCTTCTTTATCACTTACAATTATTTCAGTTCAGCTACACTAGAGAGGCATTTGACCTTTGTGAGGAAGGGGAAGGGCATTCAATTTTGCTGAAACAGCTGTCAGCTTCAAAACTCTTGCTGTGTAAGAGCCACTCTTTTATTTCCGCCTAAATATTAACTACAGTACCAAAATGAATTAAGATTGCTCTCAGTATATTGGAACTGTGAGGTAACTAGCCAATCTAAGCCCTGCAAAAGCTAGCAGAACACTTTGTATGAACAAGGACCTCTGAAAAGAAAATTAGATATGATTTCAAAAAGATAAAAGAATTGTGTTGGTACAAAGTGTTCAGTATTTTCTCAGTATCAATAGTCATCATTCATATTTAGGATGACAGTCTGCAAGGTTGAAACCAGCAACTTCAAAAATAGCTAGTTCTCTAAATCAGTTCTTCCAAGCCAAAATGTTCATTAATGACATTTATCTTACAATTTTTATACCCAGTGGATGCCAGTCACACCAGATTTCATGGGGGAGATGCTCAAGACAAATGATGATCTGAGGCAAAGGAAGCATCTGATTGATTTGCAGCCACAGGGCTGAACACTAAAAAAGAAGATCCAACATAGTGTAGCCACCACTGCAGGGGAAATGAGACATGCTGCAAGCCTGCAGACCACGTATGGCTGACTTGTTCCTCTCAAGTTACAGGTAAATGTCCCCAGGTGTTTCCCAGCATCTTTTATCTACAGACATGACTTTGCTTTGCCAGCTACAGGAGAAGTAGTGGAGACAGCACAAATCACAATAACTCACCAGTCCTCTGCAGCTGCCAAATCCTCTGTCTCATTACAATTACCAGCTCATGGCCAGTGGACTCTATAGCTTATGAACTTGTTGAACAAACATCCAGGGCACAGGAAACTAAAACAACTAAAACAAAACAACCACTCAAGTGCTCAATGGCCCTCAGTGACTTGCATGGTGCTAGACTGCCCTTAGTTCTTACAGTGTATGGCCAGTCTTACTGCTTATTCAGTGTTATACTTTAAGGATGGTGGTAATTTTTAATGCTGTTTATAATAAAAAACATAATGTTTTGTAATTTGCAGGTGAATTAAATGGTATTTTTTAGGATTGAAATTGCTTCAGATGAAGTTGCATTATAGTGAGTCCTAAAGTAACAGGTACAAAATTAAAACAAGCATCTTAGTGTCTTCACTTTAAATATTTTATGTTAAGTCAATATATAACAGAAATATATGTATATATATATAACCAAAAACAAAAACAAAAACAAACAAACAAACAAACAAACACTTTTTTCATTCTCTGGCATTCCTGAAGATGGGAGAATATTGCATTACCTCCAAAACATGTGAAGGATGAGAACAATTTCATCTTTTTCTCAAAGTTCAGCCCCACAAAGTTTAATATCAGAAGCTGCATTTGTGTGATTATCTGCTTGACCTTCATTTATGCCACCAAACAGTTAATAGCATTTTAAACTACCTTGTCCTTACTATGCTGTTAAATGAGTAGTGTTTGCACTGCATCATATGTTGGTAAAAAACGGTAGGGTGGAGTCCTCAGGCATCAGTTGGAGACTTTACCCCCCACTCACTGACTGCACATCAGGAGAGAAGCAGGCGAACAAGGCTGCCAATGACCTACAACTTACTTCCACTATTACTTCTGCTTTGCACAGGAAGCCGAAGCAAGTGCAAGATCCAGAAACAGGCTGGGAATTAGATCTAACTCTAATGGTACTAAGGGTAACAGGGAATAGTGGGACTGATGAGCCAAGGTGTGATTGCAGCTAAAATGTCAAAGCACTAAAAATATACTTAGTATTACTTATGACAAGCTACCACTGCTTGCTAAACATGAACAAATCTCTCTAGCAAATATCTAGGTCACAGGATAAATAATTCAGTAACATCATATTTAAGACACCTGCGGAAAGTTGCTACTTATCTCTGGGTCAGTGTTGGAGCTGACTCCTCAGGACGACAGCAGCAATCAAGGTTCAAATGAATGGCTGTCTGTGGGTTAGATTTGGAACTGACTCCTTAGGATCAAGTGATTTCCCTGGAGAAACTAAGGAAATAAAGAAAGCCACGGTCATGGAGTTTTGAGAGAAATACAAAGACAACTCCAAAGATGCAGGTTGGGACCAGCAGAAGATACCCAGAGAAGAGAATCTAGGTGCCTGAGAACAACTTGCTGCTAAGGTGAACATCTCAACCCACTGACTTGCACAAGATGCCCCTGGGACTTCTGTACCCTGGATGGTGACTCAAAAGTACCAACAGAGTGGGCTTGCTGACCTTGGGAGACCTTGGGGATCTGGAGGAGCTTAAAATAATCACAACATTATCCTACTAATATTTACTGTGATTGTATGCTGTTAAGATTATTATAGTCACATGCTGCCAGTTGCAATATTTAAACATAATCATATCATATTGCACACTTCCAAACTTAAACAAACATAACATACATAATTGTATCTGCTATTTCCATGGTTGAACTAGCATATTTTATAAGTCTGTGTAAGTTATTTTGTATCACTATGTATATACTTTATATGGTCACATATAAAGCTTCTTTCATCACTGGGAATTTTCACTGCACAATTTTCTTCCCTCCTAATACATGGACAAGCAGATAATGAGGACTGGTGCTCTTGCTGCTTGCTTCAGACATGTCTTGCAGAACATACTTGCAGTGTCAGCTGCTGTGAATGTAAGGAAGGTACACAAAGGAACGCTTTAATCTTTTCAGTAGAGAAGGAACCATGTTCCCTTGGCTAGCTTGACCTCTTCACAGCTCTGACTAGCACAAGGTTCAGTTGACACAGTGTGCATGTGAAGCCTACAGTGTGCAGCGGGATGCAAGTAAATATTATAATGCTTTGCTAAGACAAATCCATGAAGGTCTTGAGAGATGGAATTCTGTAGTGGAAAAGCACGTCCTAGGAGGACCCATCTAAAGGCTGGACTAGATGAACTTAGAGGTCTTTTCCAACATGAATGGCCCTATGATTCTGTGACCAGCAGCTGTCAACCAAGTTACAGAATCACAGAATTGTTAAAGTCAGAACGGACCTCTGGAGGTCATCTGGTCCAACCCGCTACTGAAGCTAAGACACCCAGAGCAGGTTGCCCAGGACCATGTCCAGGTGACTTTTGAAGATGTCCATGGGAGGAGACTCCACAAACTCTCTGGGCAACCTGTGCCAGTGCTCTCTCACTGGCACATGGGAAAGTTTTTCCTGATATTCAGATGTAACCTACTTATCCCCTGCTGTGTTGTCCCTTCTGCAGATGTCAGGGTGGTTAAAGTCCCCCAAGTCTCCTCTACTGTGGCTACACCTGGATGGTTGGTATCCGGAGGTGTGCATAAAGGCATCCCACAACACAGCTCTGCGCCATTTGTGGTGATGGGAATTGTTCATGGTTGTCTTCACCATGGATGACTGGCAATGTTGCCGTTTCACTGAGAAAAAAACTCTTCCCAAGGCGCTCTGAGAAGCCTGAAATTAGTCATCAGTCTGCATCCCAAGAAAAAATGCTGCATATCAGCTAACAGTTTAAATTTCTAGGAAAAGTTTGGTATACAAGTGATGCTGGTTACATTTCTTTTCAGGGAATTAATGGTTTTGTGTGGTTGCTGAGTCTATGAACAGATGTGGCCAATACAGCCATCTCTGGAACTGCTGTTTTATTTCCTTGTTGAGCTTTTAAAAGATATCTGAGAGATTTCAATGCATGTTTCTTATCTTGCTTCATATACAAATTACAAGACACCTTTTCTCTTCTTACACAGCCCTGTCTATGAAATTTAATTCACATTCCACCCCACAACAACAATAAAAACATAATTATCAGCCAAAGTTGAAAATATATATTTAGAGAAGACGATCAGAGGGCAACTTGCCCACACTGCTACCTCAGGGGTCACCTTGACCTGAATATGTCTTTTCCTTAGAGACCTCAGCTGCTGAAGAATTCTCACCTACTCTGGAACTTTGCAACCGTTTACAATTAGAAGATTTATCCTTGTAATTAACCAGATTAATTCTGAAATTCCTTTTTAAATCAAAGAAATCTGGAAAACTGAAAAGACACAGGTATAAGAAAAAGATTTCTCTTTCAACTGTCCTGTTGGGCTTCACTTATTATTTGTCATGCTATTCTTTCTTCTTCATTACCAAAGAGAACACTCATCTGGTGTTCTTCCAATCTTCACGTTATTGACTCATGAAACCTTCTGCCAAGAACACATGTAGAATATTGGGTTTTCAGGACAAGGTTTTAGTAGTGGGGAAGGCTGCTTTTCTCCCAGAGAAGAGTCCATCCCCATGTCAGCCAGGAGCCAGACCCAGCTGGCTCCAAAAGGGACCCACAACTAGCCAGAGTTGTGACTATCACTGATGCTGGTTGGGCCTCCGTGAGAGCAGATTTAAGAAAGGGAACAGACTGCTGCTACACAGCAGCTAGGAGAGAGAGGGGTTAGAAGCAGCCCTGCAGCCGCCAGGTGAGTGCCGCAGGAGGGCAGGAGGTGCTGCAGGCAGGCAGCAGCAGTTCCCCTGCGGGCTGTGCAGGGAGAGGCCCCTGGTGGAGCAGGCTGTCCCCCTGCAGTGCATCGCAGGTAGTGGAAAAAAATTGTCTCCTTTCCTTCACCTTCAAAATGATGGGACTACTTTGAGTATTCCCTTTTCATTTACACAATATGCTGTGATTTTTCTGAAAAGGCTAAGTATGAAGAACTTTGACATGGTATAAAGAGCTTTACAGTCTTCTGTTTTCTGCATAAACTTGTCTTAGTGGCATGCTACTGTACCACTTAATTTACCTGATATTAAATTAAATTTGAACTTTGTGGACATGGCAGAAATAGAAGTCCTAACTGTAACAAGTTAAAATGAATATGATATTAATATAGCTATCCCAGGGTATCTCCATACTGAATTCCCTTTCCATGATCATGTCAAAGAGCTTCACCCTGCAGCAGCTTATTTCATTATTCTGTCCAATTTATTGTTTGTAGCCTATGCAAAGCAGAAACTAATTCTCAAGATATTTATCTCCAAAAAGTGAAAATATATTCCTTTTGAATAGTGGCATACTATATGTGGACACAGCCTTATGAAAATGATGCCTTTGTTGTGATGTATATATAGCATACCAGCTGTTGTTATAGGAAACCTCCATTTCCTGTGTCTTCCCCATGTAAAACTGAGCTGCCACGATTGCTAACATGAGTCATGCTCAACATTTCTGCATCTGCTTATGTACACAAAATTTCATACATATATTTTGCTGAAGAAAAAAAAAAAGAAAAAGAAAAAAGTACATGCTATCTTTGGCATAAGCAAAAACATTCATATCTTTGTCTTAGAGTCTTGCTTTCCATTCTCAGAGCACTTTGTGAAGAGTTATTAAATAATCTCCCGGTAATTCCTAGGAAATCATTGTCCCCATTACATTAAATTGCCTCCAAGGCAGTGGAAGGAGATGGCACTGAAGCTTACAGATGTTTCTACCAATGGAGCAAAGCCAAATTTGTCAAGACAGAGGGAGAATTCCCAGTAGATGACTACATCCAACACCAAAGCTACCACTTGCGAAGACCCTGGTGCATGCTTTGAACACTCTGATCCCTTTTTTGAGTGGTGCCAAAACTTGTTATTCCATCATGAACCTGCTGTTGATTCTGCTCTTTCCTTTCCTCGCTTTTTTTTTTTTTTTTTTTTTTTTTTCTTTCTTATAAATTACTAAACCAAACTGAATGGTGAAAAATCAGGTCTCTTATATCAGAAAGGCTTCCTTCCTGACACGGTTACTAGATATCTGATTTATATGGCATTGGCTAAGGCAGGGCACAGAAAGAGAGCAGAGTCTGAACAGTGCTCTTGCACAGTTAAAAGCTGGCAATCCATACACCTCAAGAAAAAAAGGAGCCACAGATATTCTTCACTTATTCTAGTCATAATGTAAATTGCTTGCTCTAGCCTGACCCAGAAGAACATCTTTTGTGTAAATATGGCATGTGTACAGCACTTTCCTGTTTTTTGTCGTTGCTTGTTCTTTTTATTTATTTATTTTTTTAAACGGAGTAGTTTTCATTAAGCACAAAGAGAGACTGTTTGCAGTAAAGATAGTTATGCTTTGTGCATTAGTACATGTATCAAAATTTAAACAAATATTGCACATTAACCAGTCTGAAGGTCTTCTCCTTGGGCAACCAAATTAAGGTAGAAAAACTATAGCTGATGTTACGATTTCTGAGATCTTTATCTCATTTTGGGCAGGGGAATTTTTCAAGGACTGAATTCAGAGAACAGAACAAGAACAATTTTGTGCATTTGTAAAAGACACTTCATGAATTGCTAGTGCATTGATTACTGTGAACATTTACTGGACTAACAGTACAGAGGCCTCGAGTCAGAACCTAATTCAGGGATTCACCACAAAAACCTGAGGAATATTGAAGACTGTGTTGGAACTCAGCCAGCGCTCCTGGGTTCACTAGTTTCTTTTGTAACCCACTGACCAAGTAATTGCTTGACCAAGTAATCCAGCTTGTTTGAAAGATCTAGCAGAACTGTCATGAAAGGAATAGACTTGCAGGAGGAATTACTTCAGGCAGGGGTCAACCATTTTATATTCTGGTGAGCTGCCTCCACAAGCAGGGCTAATCAATGACACCATGAAAGCTGTGCAATTGTTTCTGTGTTTTGCAGAGGCTAAATGACAAAACTCATGGCTGGACAGAAAGCCTTTAAAACAAAGTTGATTCGAGAGTCCAAAGCAGGAACAAAAAACAATGCTTTGCAGATTGCCCTTGAATGATAATGACAAAGGTCTTCTATCAGTACACACTGCACTGTCAGGAGGTGACAGGTTTATGCTGCTGAATATCTACTTTCACAGCTTGCTAGGAAAACAGCTGACAACTGCCTGTGTTTACAGCTGGTGAATTGGAATATTCTTCCCAAGGTTATTTATTCTGTACTGTGATCAGTCTGGGATGATCAAGTCCTCTGTGCTAGCTGATAGCAGATGAAGAAGGTGGTCCTATTGGTCATAACACATGCACACCTCTGTAGGTGTAGTAGTTGACCTGGGTGGCTGGTCCTCTCCAAACTATGCCTGGCTCTCTCAGCAGTCTGACTGGTATTACAAAATGTCTCCATTATTTGACATATCCTAAGCTGCCAAATGTAGTCTCCAACTCCACCTTTGTAGAACTATGCTTATAGAAACATGGGCCACCTTGCAGACATGCAAAGGCCTGGAGAGATGCAATAGCCAAAACAAAAAGCAGCTCACTGCTGCTTTCGTCCATTATTCCAAGGCTGACTCAGCAAACTGAGATAGAAAGATGCAGAGATCAGGGAGCACAGCAGGCTGGCCACTTAGCAGTTTGCAGATATTAAGGCATAGCAGTGGGAGGATGATTTGTATACTGATTGGCATAAAGACTGTTTGGAGATGACAGAAATAGAGATAGAAATAGAGATAGACATAGGGACAGACACTGCTTCTGGAGCACTTTTTTGGCATGTTTTCCTCCTCACATGTACAGCCAGCCCTCTCTAAAAACAGCACCGTGGAACCACCCAGGGCAATGACAGAAGGGAAACTACTCTGGGCAGTGGCAAGGAGGAGACTAAACTGTGGTGAAGAAACAGGCAGGTACAGATTATGAGGCTGGATAATCCTCTTCAGAGTTGTTCCTGTCCTAGCAAGACTACAAAAGAAAAGCTGCCAGCAGCTACAAACATGATAGCTTTTCAAAGAGCCGGATCCCCAGTGGTGTATTTCTAGGGTACTACTTGGATGTCCATGAAATACTATCAGCTGGCTTAAGGCCATTTTGTCTGCTGAGTCTCCTCTTTGCCTGCTCCTACCCTCCTTTCCACTCTCTTCCATTTTCTCTTCTCGTCTTTCTAATCAGTTCATTTATCCCTGGCGTGAGGTTCAAGGAGTTGCTATAGAAAGGAAGAAAGACGCAGTCCTCAGAACACTTCTGAGCAGGCTTTTAACAGGAGGAGACTATTTTTGCCCATCAATTTATCCATTTAGTCTAAGCTCTGCCATGCAGTGTCAGAACTACCCAGTTACTATGGGCTCCCACAGTCAGCTCAGGTGAACTGACCCTTTATGCTTTATGACCAGTAATAAAGCAAATTGTGGGAAGGGCACACTTAAGAATGTTAGGGGATCATGCAAAGGTGAACTGTTAACAGAGCCTCCACCATTCAGGAGCAGACCTACTCAGGCCATTTCCTTGGGGTGCATCCGAGTCTTTCAGCCAGCTTTTCTGGGAGAAGAGATCACTTGTAGACATGGCTTCTATTATTTGAGACCCTTACATCCCCCAGTGGCACCAGCTCCCCAAGAATTCCTTGTGGCTGCATAGAATCACAGAATGGCTTGGGTTAGAAAGGACTTTACAGATCGACGAGTTGCAATCCCCCTGCCATAGGCAGGCACATGTTCTACCTTCAACTTGCTCAAAGCCCCATCCAGCCTGGCCTTCAACACCTCCAGGGATGGGGCATTCATACCTTCTTTGGGCAACCTGTGCCAGTGCCTCACCACCACCTTCTTCCTAAGATCTATTCTAAATCTACACTTTGAGTTTAAAACCACTCCCCCTTGTCCTATTGTTATCTGCCCAAGTAAAAAGTTGCTCTCGATCTTTTTTATAAGCCCCTTTTAAGTATTGAAAGGCTGCAGTGCGATCACCCTGGAGTCTTCTCTTTTCCAGGCTGAATAGACCCAGGTCTCTCAGCCTCAGTCTCCAAAGGAGAAGTGCTCCAGCCCTCTAATCAACTTCATGGCCCTTGTCTGGGCTCACTCTAACAGATCTACCTTTCCTGTGATGAGGACCCCTCACCTGGACGCAGCACTCCAGGTAGGTCCTTACAAGGGCAGAGCAGAGGGGGACAATCACCTCCTTCTACCTGCTGGCCACCCTGCTTTTGATGCAGCCCAGGACACAGTTGGCCTTCTGGGTTGCAAGCACACACTGCTGGCTCATGTCAAGATTTTGTCCACCAGCACCCCAAAATCCTTCTCTGCAGGGCTGCTCTCAATGAGTTCTTCTCCCAGTCTGTCCTCGTGTCTGGGATTGCCCTGACCCAAGTGCAGCACCTTGCACTTGGACTTGTTGAATCTCATGTGGGCCCACCTCTCAAGCTTCTCCAGGTCCCTTTTGATGGCATCCCTTCCTTCTGCTGTATCAACTATACCACTCAGCTGGGTGTCATCTGCAAACTTGCTCAGGGTGAACTTGCTCCCACTGGTGTCTATATCATTGGTAGACATTAAACAGCACCAGCCCCAAGACAGACCCCTGAGGGACACCACTCATCACTGGCTTCCACCAGGACATAGAGTCACTGACCAGCACCCTCTGGGTACAGCCTTCAAGCCAATTCCTTATCCACAGAGAGATGCTTCTTTCAAATCCATCACTCTCAAATTCGGAGATCAGGATGTCATGTGGCACCATGTCAAAGGCCTTACAGAAGTCCAGGTAGATGACACTGGTCAGTCTTCCTTTGTCAACTGATGCAGTTGCTCCATCATAGAAGGCCACCAGACTGGTCAGGCATGATTTGCCCTTGGTGAAGCCATGTGGGCTGTTTTGGATCACCTCCTTGTCCTTCATGTGCCTTGGCATTGCTTCCAGGAGGATCTTTTCCATGATCTTGCCAGGCACAGAGCTGGGGCTCACTTGTCTGTAGTACCCTGAGTCTTCCTTTCTATCCTTTTTTAAAAATTGATGTCTTTCTCCTCTCTGCTAGGTCATGCTTTCACCTCTGTCAAAATCACAGAAACTTTTCATTTATCACCCACCTACATTCTTTCACCATCAGTTTCAGTCTCATCCCCTCTTACACTCAGGGCACTTGACAGTGCCAATATCTCAAGGGGCTTCCATGGCAGATAAACAGAGGTATAAACTTCAGCTTCATGTGCACAGAGCAGATGCAGATGTGGTCTTCAAAGGTTTCAGCTAATGTTCATCCATTTTCCACCAGCATAATTTTCCAGATACTCTAGATGCAAGGTGATGCTGTGAGGGTCACTTCCTTCTCCCCCGGGGCAACATTGCTGCAGCAGAACCACACACCTGTTTCCATTATGACTGGCAAAAGGAACTGCAGCACACTCCTGTGGGAATACTCTTTGGCCCCAGCATGCAAGACACTGTGAACCTGCTGCAAACTAAGGTCAAGGGGAATCTCTACTGGTCTCAATGAAGTCTGAACCAGACTTAGTTAAAAGAGAGAGATGGGAAAAAAGTTTTGCCCTGATCCACTATGGATGCTGACTGTACACTGAAGTGAATTGGCCATTGTACTCAGTGCTCTGCTGCTTGGATTATGCTAGGTTGTCCCAGCCAAAATGCTTTTTTCCCATTATCACATTCAGCTGGTGTGAACTGCAATTTGTGAACAAAATTACTCCTCCTTGGGAAACAGAAGAACAAGCACAGGTATCTAATACACATAGCACAATTTTTTCAAAACATTCAGCAGAAAACATTTTCTTTTTCCCTGTGCTTGCAAATATGTTACTTTGCTTCCTCTTATGTACACAGCACCCATATTAAAACAATACCTTACTGCATAACAGTCAGCATCAGTGAGAGGAAATAAGACGTAGAAAATTTTGGGAGTGGAGGCAATTAAATTAGTGCTGAATAGCAAAGGCATCCATCTGTAATCAGAGAAGAAAACTCCAGAGAAAGCAGAGATAGAATATCTGACTCATGAAGAAGAACACAGGATGAGAATCTACAAAATATTGATTTTTTTGGTACCTGGAGGGTTCGCTAAAACCACCATAATGACTCATGACCACAGGGCCAAAATAAATACTGTACATATTCTGCTCCTAAGCCTGTTAGGTCCTTTGGAAAATCTTTCCCCCAGAACCTGACTTGCAGCTTCAATTAGGAAAATCTAGGTCAATTCTATTTTTCAAAGCAGCTGAGACAGGATAAAAAATAAATAAATAAAAGAGTTAAATAAATATGAGTTACATTGGCAATCACAATACAGTGGCTTATAGGTTCCCATAAAAATTTAGCTTGGCTCCTTTTTTGGGATGGAGTCAAGCTGCAGACTGTTTCTGTGAGAACACTGTCTGGTGATACAAAGTGGAATCTCAGGCAAAGACGGGACATGACTTCTCATATTTACAATGTCTGCATGTAGTTTTTTATGAGAAGAACTTCACGGAAGCCAGTAGAAACACACAAACACAAATACTTATACATGTTTAGAAGAGTTTTATTCTAGGGTTATGTATCTGACATAGCAGTTGGGAGAGAGGAGTGAGAAATGAATGAGAACGAGCCCTGCAGCCCCCAGGGGAGTGCCGCAGGAGGGCAGGAGGTGCTGCAGGCAGGCAGAAGCAGTTCCCCTGCGGGCTGTGCAGGGAGAGGCCCCTGGTGGAGCAGGCTGTCCCCCTGCAGCCCATGGGTCCCACATGGAGCAGATCTCCACGCTGCAGCCCCCCCATGGGTGGAGGAGCCCCCGGTGGAGCAGGTGGATGTGGCCTGAAGGAGGCTGCGGCCCATGGAGAGCCCCCGCAGGAGCAGGCCCCGGGCTGGAGCTGCAGCCCGTGGAGAGGAGCCCACGCAGGAGCAGGGGGTCTGGGGGGAGCTGCTGCCCACCTGTGGGGACCCGTGCTGGAGCAGTTTGCTCCTGGGGGATGGATGGACCCCAGACCCATATTGGAGCAGTTTTTGAGGAGCTGCTGCCTGTGGGCAGCCCCCGCAGGCTCAGCTGGGGAAGGACGGCATCTCCCTGGGAGGGACCCCATGGGGAGCAGGGGCAGAGAGGGACCCTGAGGGAGCGGTGGAGACAAAGCGTCAGGGACTGACCACAGCACCTATTCGCCATTCTCCTGCACTGCTTGGGAGGAGGCCATAGAAGAGGGTAGATGAGGGGAAGGGGGGTTTAATTTGCTCTTTTAGTTCTCACTGCTCTATTTTGTTATTAACCAGCAATAAATTAAATTAATCTTCCCCAAGCAGAACGTGTTTTGCCAGTGGCAGTAACTGGTGAGTGATCTCCCTGTCCTGTCCTTATCTCAACTCACAAGTTTTTCCATTATACTTTTTCTCCTGTCCTCTTGAGGAAAGGGAGTGAGTGAGCAGCAAGAGCTACTCAGCTACATGATATGTAGCCAAAGTTAACCCACCACAATAAAATATATGTTTATATGTTTTTGTGTGTACTTTGCAAGATCAGGTCATGGAGTATAAGATGTTCCTCCTTTCTGCCTCAATTTTTTTGTTTTGCCAAATGAAAACCTTCCTTTTAGTGTAAGGTTTGTAAAATTAGTGCCTCAGAATCCTGCAGTAATTTAGATTAGATGCAGCTATTTATTTTCCAGGGCCTCTGTTTTATTTACCATGTGTAAAAAGCTCTTCATGTTTTCCTTTTTTGTTGCTGTAGATGTTGTATATTTGCATTGTTTCATTCTATTTTCAGAGCTCTAGTGTGGTCAATGTAGGTGCCGGCTTGGGTTTCTGCAAGACCAAAATACAAATGCTCCAGGGATAAGAAATGGTTCACTGTAAGATGAGGTGTCAGCTGTGTTTTTCATTGCAAAGTATGGTGGAGATGTGGATAACTGACAAAAGAAGTATTGTTTGTCCTCTCCAGGGGGTAGGGAACTCATCGACTGCTCATGAGGCTTAGAAATGATTATAATTCTCTGTTGCTAGGTTTGTGCTTGCTGGGGTACATCATTCTCATTGCCTTATTGATCATAAGCACTTTGGCAGGCTGAAGGTCAAAGCCAGCCAAAATTCAGAGGCTGAACCCAAAGTGGCTGATTCATTTCAAGTTCAGCTCTCAGTACATAAACTACATAAGCTCTCTGCATCTGATCTCTTGGTAAATCTCTAGGAGGCAAATAAAAGTAGCTTTTTTAAAAAATATTGTCTGAGTGCCACTTTTATATCTGGCATATTGCCTTTATTTCTCTGTGCACATTAGCTCTTGCTATTATTAACTTTAGGTTGTCCTTGGTATTGTGTGCACTAGAAAGTGCTCTTGAATATGCAGGAGTGTGCTACCACCAAAGAAAGTGGCAGGGAACAGAGCATGTCATTGCACATCAAGAAGAAACTTACAAAGCATTCTAATATTTTGTATGTGACTGAAAGTAAGTTCTGTCCACATTTTTCTTCCCTACACTGAGGGAAGAAAATTTTTAATATATAATTAATAATTATATATTATAATAATTAATAATAATTGAGTTTTGCTCAATTATGATTGAGCACAACTGAGCACTGTGTGGGTCAGTTGTGCTCAATCATAATCCTCTACTAGATGAGAGATTTGAGGGAAATTTAAAAAAGGAAATTGTGTCTAAACAAACACAATATATCGCAAACTCATAATATAATTTTCACACAAGACAAAAATTAAAAGTAAAAAAATCCAAAATATTAGAAATTAAAAAGATATCCAGATTCTAGAGGGCCAACTGACAGTCCCAGATGAGCACTCATATCAACACTGCTGAGAATCCTGGGGACTAACCTAGAGGGAAAATCATGCCCTAGACTGACACTTAGGTATGCACCTGCATTTTTCCTAGCTTTCTGTACGATATGCATGGCAAAGGGTTCATTTCTTACTTGTGGACAAAGAACTTCAGTAAGATTTACCCTACCAAAGGGGCTGCAGTGAGAGTCTGCTCAGAAACAGTTATCACTTATAGCAATGCCACACTGAAATATAACAAATTGCTTCCACACCATTCTAAAAGGTTATTCCATCCTCAGTAAGTTCCCTGGATGGAAAGGACAGGTTTGACAGGACATTTAGCTCCGACAGACTTTTCACTTAGATTTTTTTTTTCCTCTAGTTGCCTGCACCAATGTTTTCGATGTTGACTGCACTGACAGCACAAGAAAATGTAATGCTGCAATAGCAAAACCTCAGGAATGATTAGTTAGGTGATTATCTTTAGTCCTTGCTGTGAGGCTGTTTAATTTTTGTCATCAAAACCCCGGGTATTCTTCTGTGTGGAATAAATCCTGCCATACCACATTGTGGCCAGGATCTAATTAGCACACCCACCCTGACAGTACATCTGTGGAGACCAAGGTAACGCCACAAGCTTAGAGCCAATACTCAGTAAAATCAAAGGTAGTTAATCAATTAGTTTCAAGCCTTTGACACACATTCCTCTCTGAAATACAAAAAGCACTTCTCTGTCCCCTTAGCCAGCAACAGAGAGAACTCTGACATAAAGATGCTTTAAACATGGGAAGAACACTTCTGACACCCAAAAAGAGCAAGTAAGGAAATACAAGTGTTTATTCACATGCTGTAGTCCTTCAGAGGGACACAAAAAAAAAAAAAAAAAAAAAAAAAAAAAAAAAAAAAAAAGATAAAGGACAAGACACTTTCCACTGTTCTCTAGCCCCTTTTCATCTGTCACAGCAGCCATTTTGCCTTGTAATTCAAGGCAGTTTTCCTGCTCCCCAAGAGTCTGTGGAAGCCATGTTTGTAGTGAATGGAAGTTGGCGAGTGAGAACATCTGGTGCCTCCTAACAATCCAACTGAATAGCATGAGTGGTGTTACAGTGCTAGAAAGACTTAGGTTGTATAGCGCTGCAAGGCTGGGTTGCTATTGCAAATTCAGAGAACTGATGACACTTCTGATTGGCTACTGCATAGTAAAGTTAGCACCATTGCAAGAGCCTGCAAATAGCATGGGCTACTATCTCAAAATCTGGACTAGAGATGAGGTGCATGTGCAACACTCCAGGTGGAATCACCTGCTGACCCTTCTCATTCCTTCAGTTGTCTGGCCAAGGCCAGAGAACAGATGTTTCGCATCATCAGTGGTGTGTGAGCAAGGTCAGGTCCCTACAACCCACATCAAACTAAGAACTGTAGAGATAATTAGAGAGAAACCTCATATCGAAGACTTTACTGAGCTGCTGTGATGACTGTACCCTCCATTTCCCATAGGAATGCCTTTATTTTATGGTAAAAAGACAAAGACAAAGGAGTTTCATCTCATTGCTAGCAGATTCTACTTAGTAATGTAAGGAAGTTTTTTGGTTTTTTTTTTTGTTTGTTTGTTTGTTTTGTGTGTGGAAAAACAGTTACTACATGTATTTTCAAGGGCTCTTTAACTCTTTGTGGCCTTCCAATTTTTTCCTGGGCACTCCCACCTCACAGCTTCTGCATACATCCAGACAGGACAGAATGGTACTGAAATGTTAACTTCCTGCTGGGTAGAACCATTCATCCTCCAGATGGCAGTTCAGGACAAGAGACACAAGCCCATTTTCTTTCCCTCTCTGTTTCTTATTTGGTGTTTGTTGTTGTTGTTTTGTTTTGTTTTTGTGTTCAGTGGCATGTTTACATTTTGTTGTGTCCATTTCAAAAAGAAGTAGTTCTAAGTACTCCCATATGGGATATCTGTACCCAGCCAAGCTCATGTTATCCTCTTAGGCTTGGCAAATGAATGCTAGCTCCCTCTTTTATATTGTCTGAGCACTTTGGCATCATTAGTGGGACACTCAGTACTCCTCAGGGGTGTGTGTGAAAGAGCCCTTACAATCAGACAGAAATGAAGGCTTGGGTGATGCAAAGTGGCAGGCAATATTTGGAACAAAACAGATCAATAATTGAGCCTACATTCACAGCCATGACCATGGACAACAAATGCACGCCTATCTTACCATGCTGTTCCAGGCCTCCAATAATTATTGAGTACCTTCCCATAGTTTTACCTTCATAAAACAGCCATGCATTCCTACCAGAGCTGTGAACCAGTGAAAATTCAATCAGTTTAGAAACTGCCTTTCCATCTCTTCAGGCTATTAACCAACAGTTATTCTTCAAATATAAAGAAAATCAGAGAGTTTGCATGTTGGCAAAAAACTTGTGTGCAGGTTTCTAAGCCAGGCATGAGCTTCCAACTCAAGTTCTTTCAAAGAGAGTGGGAAATGTTGTGTGTATTTTCTTACTGATAGAGATTTCCCCTCCTATTTATATATTCATACATTCTGGGCACCCTTACCAGTAACAGCTTGCCTGTCACTTTCCCAGTGTGTCAGGTTCCTCAGCCCCAGTTCCTGCTCATCTGATTCAGTTTCCTCCAAAACATAACCAACCCCTCCCCCAGGTGTGCCAGGAGAAGAAAGCAGGAGCTTCAGAGGCACACAGGCTCTGATTGTCTGAAGACAAAATACATCTCTGACAGCACGGTTGTGGCTGGCTCTAAAAGCACCCTCTTGCTCTCTACATTACACATCAATATTCCATTTCACACCTGCTTCCCAACATGGCACAGCAGGCCTGAGGACACTGTGTTATTATTCAGTAGTGCTGCATAAAAATGTTATTTATCTAACCATTCAGGCTGTGTTTGGAAACTGACTTTTCTGGGGCACTAACTTCATCAGCCTTTGTCAGAGCTGGAGTGCAGCTACCAAGAGAAGAAGGTGCTGGCAAATGCCAGGGGTGGGACAGCAACACTGCAGACAATGATGAAGAACATACAAAGCAAGACATTGCTTTGTTTCAGTGAATTTTAATTAGCAGTCATTAACATTTTTCCCACTTTGCCCTGTGGCCTTCACTTCTGAGGAAAAAAAAAACTCCAGACAAAGGAGTAATTTCTCTATGCACTGTGCTTGAAAAATGCAATGCACTTCCAAAGCACAAAGGACAAAGCCTGGGAAGCCACACTGTACTAGGTCAATGTGGAAATGCCTTTGAGGAAGAGGGGGCTGCAAAGGGTGGTCTCTGTGAGAAGAAACCATGGACTACCCCATGCTATACTCCCCCCACTAGCCAAAGCAGAACCCATCAGCCAAGCTGGTGGTGCCTCAGATAACATTTAAGAAAAGAAGGACAAAACAAAACAAAACCCTGCTGCAAAGCAGCAGCTGAGAGAGAGAGGATTGAGAAAGCGTGAGAGCACCAGCCCTGCAGCCCCCAGGGGAGTGCCGCAGGAGGGCAGGAGGTGCTGCAGGCGGGCAGAAGCAGTTCCCCTGCGGGCTGTGCAGGGAGAGGCCCCTGGTGGAGCAGGCTGTCCCCCTGCAGCCCATGGGTCCCACATGGAGCAGATCTCCACGCTGCAGCCCCCCCATGGGTGGAGGAGCCCCCGGTGGAGCAGGTGGATGTGGCCTGGAGGAGGCTGCGGCCCATGGAGAGCCCCCGCAGGAGCAGGCCCCGGGCCGGAGCTGCAGCCCGTGGAGAGCAGCCCACGCAGGAGCAGGGGGTCTGGGGGGAGCTGCCCCCACCCGTGCTGGAGCAGTTTGCTCCTGGGGGATGGATGACCCCGTGTGGGAGCAGGGAAAAACTGTGATAAGGAAAGAGTGGCAGAGAACTGCTATGGACTGACTCCTCATCTCCCTGTGTTGCTCTGATGGGGTGAGGTGGAAGGGTTGGGAGTGAAAGAGTGAAAGAGAGGATCCTCCTGTCTTCCTCTGTCTCAGGCCAGCACCTTTTCTGTCTTATTTTCTTCCCTAGTCTGTTGAGGAGGGGGAGTCAAAGAGAGGCTGAGAGTGCACCTGGCAACCAGACAAGGTTAAACCCACCGCACAATCCAATGACTCAGAAGGAAAAAGGTGAAGAGAGATACATTGGTAGTTAAATAAGCCATGATTAAGAAGAACTAAGCTAATTACTTAGCAAGATGTTCCCCCATTTGGGACACTCCTCCCCATAAAGGTTTTGCAATTAATCTGGTAATAGGAGAAGGGGCTTCCTTTGGGCACCTTCCTCAGTTTGAGACAGCTGCAAGTTAAACATCTGTTCTGAGGTTTTCTACTCTTTCTAGGAGAGAGACACACACTGTGGATAGCAATACATTCTGTCCTAAGGCAGGTAACTAGGACATCATTCTTTGAGGTACGTCTTTCTCCCTGTTGAGTACTGAGGAAGCATACCAGCTTCAGTGGAGACAACTAAATAGATTGCTAAAGCTTGATAAAGCAAGCACACTTCATGAATCTGCTTATCCCTAAAATAACAGCAAAATACTCCCATGGCTCTCTCCTCAGTTAGTTTCATTTCCCTCTGACTCTGCACTCTGTGGTGCCGGTTGTGAGCTTCTTTAAGTTTTTAAAATAGATACGTAATTACCAGTTCTCATTCTGACTGATTCACTAAAATTAGAAAGCAGCAAGGTTCCTCTTCCTTCCTCAGTCTCTCTCCACCTCCCTCCCCTTAGGCCTAATCAATTCCTTCTGCAGAAATGGAAACAACCTAGGAATACATTTGGGTTCTCCTAATGAAAGCTGGCAATAGCTGTGAGAATCGCTGTAGTATGTCCCAACTGGTTCCAATGTACATTATGAAACACGCTATCATTTCACAGCTAATAGCTAGCACAAAGGAAAAGAAAGGAGGAGTCTTATAAAATGAAGGGCATACTGTATTCGTTTTATGATGATTGATTATACTTCTTGGCTTTCTCACACATGGATTCAGTTTCTGTGTAGTTTCAGGATAGGCTTCCTGCAATTCTCTTTTCTTTAAAACAAGACTTCTTGCTGAATGCCAGCTGTTAGCTCTTTTTAAATACAGAGCCTATCCCTTTGAGGAACCACAGATGAGCTTCACTAGATCCTGTTCTTGCACTCCATAGAGAAAAAGGAAGATACGTCTCCCATAATATGAAATATCTCCAGCAGAGGTCACGGTTTCCCAATCAGGATAATAATAGCTGCTAACTGTACCTCAACTGGGAGATCATGCACAAAGGGGTCATTTCAATACACAGCGGGAATATATGAGCTCTTCAGATGCCAAGCCTGATGCCTCACATTAATAACTGCCTGCTCCCCACAGTGACCTGTGGACCTTTTTTCAGTGATGCTGCTGAGTCAGAGAGTTCCTTCAGAAAAAAAGTCCAGGGAAAAAGCTTTGGCTTTGTTTTTCTCTGCACATCCTGAGTCACAGTGCAGGAGGGCCAGCTCACAGCCACCCTCTTCTCTGGGTACAGCTCTGCCATCACCATTATATTTATGCATTTCCAATTCTATTGAGCAATTTCACACATGATCCTTGAAAAGGCAAGCAACCTGCACACAGAGCACTCCAACACACCTGACATTGTGACAAAGATTTCATAACGATTCCTACTAAGTCCTAAATCCCTCTTTCTTCAATGATGAGTTTCTAGGCTGACTTGCCAAATCCCACCCTTACTAGCCTTCTATGTGAGAATTTAGATAAACAAGAATAAATAAATACTTAATATTATAAAATAATAATAATTTTATAATATAAAATATTATTTTAAAAAGAGTAAATATTTACACAAATAAGAATCAAAGAATCATAAAATGGCTTGGGTTGGAAGGGACTTCTGATTGCACCACTCAGCTTGGTATCATGCTGCAAACTTGCTCAGGGCAAACTTAGTCCCACTGGTGTCTATATCATTGATAAAGACATTAAACAGCACCAGTCCCAAGACAGACCCCTGAGGGACACCACTCATCACTGGCATCCACCTGGACATAGAGCCACTGACCAGCACTCTCTGGGTACAGCCTCCAAGCCAATTCTTTATCCACTAAGTGGTCCACCCTTCAAATCCATCTCTCTGCAATTTGGAGATCAGGATGTCGTGTGGCACCATGTCAAAGGCACTGCAGAAGTATAATCAGTCTTCCCTTGTCAACTGATGCAGTCAGTCCATCACAGAAAGCCACCACAATGCTCAGGCATGATTTGCCCTTGGTGAAGCCGTGCTGGCTGTCTTGGATCACCTCCTTGTCCTGCATGTGCCTTGACATTGCTTCCAGGAGGATCTGTTCCATGATCTTTCCAGGCACAAATGTGGGGCTCACTTGTCTGTAGTTCCCCAGGTCCTCCTTTCTGACCTTTTTAAAAATGGGAGTGGTGTTTCTCTTTTTCTAGGCACCCGGGACTTCACCTTACTGCCAGGACTTCCCAAATATAATGGAGAGAGGCTTGGCAGCTCCATCTGCCTGTTCCCTCAGGACCCTGGGATGCATGGCACTGGGCCCCACAGACCCTGTACCTGTCCAGTTTCATCAGGGGGTCTCCAACCTGCTCTTCGCTTACAGCGGGAGGGACTTTGCTCCCCCAGCCCTTGCCTAGAGGGTCAGGGGCTGGAGAGACATGGGAAGCCTGACTATCAGTGAAGGCTGAGGAAGAATGGTTGCTGAGTACCTCAGCCTTCTCCATGTCTGTTGTTATGAGTTCTCCCTCCTCATCCATCAGAGGGGGTACGATCTCCTTGGCTCTTCTTTTGTGGCCAATGTGCCTGTAGAATCCTTCCTTGTTACTTTTTGCATCCCTTGTCAAGCTCAGTTCCATCTGTGCCTTGACTTCCTGATCCCACCCCTGCACATCTGAACAGCATCCCTGTCCTCTTACCAGGCCACATGTCCCTGCTGCCACTGCCTGTGCATTTCCTTCTTGTGCCTCAGTTTTACCAGCTGGTCCTTGATCAGCTATCCCATATTTCTGCCCTTTCTGCTTGTTTTCTTACACAGGGGGATGGACAGTTCTTGTGTTCTAAGAAAAACATCCTTAAAGAGTTGCCAGCTCCGATCCTGTGTCCCTAAGGACAGTGTTCCAGAAAATCTCAACCACTAGGTCTTTAAACAGCTAGAAATTCTCTCTTTGGAAGTTCGGGGTCCTGATTTTGCTCTTTGCCAGGCCCACATTCCTTGAGATCACGAACTGCCTCCAATCTTAACCTCTTTAATTAGTTCATCTGCATTGGTGAGCACCAGGTCCAACAAGACTGGTTGGTTTGTCTAAGACCTAAACAAGGAAGTTGTCCTCAGCGCACTCCAGGAGTCTCCTGGATTGCTCACAGTGTGGCTTTCCCAGCAGACATCCAGGTGGTTGAAGTCTCCCATCAGGAACAGAGTGTGTGAGTGTGACACTTCTTGTAGTTGAAGCAAGAATGCCTCATTCACAGGCTCCCCTTGGTCAAGTGGCCTGTAGTAGACCCTGACCACAAGGAGCCCTTTATTGGTTTGGTCCTTAACTTTTACCCACAAGCTCTCAACCTGTCTGTGGCTGTTTCTCAGAGACATCTCTTCACAGTCAATCCCTTCCCTAACATAGAGGGCAACACTCCACCCCTGTGCTCTTGCAAAGAATTTGAGTTCTGGAAGACACCTGCTAACTGGATTCTGTCTCTCAAAGCTGTAGTGCAGAGCTGGGGGAGTGTACAGCGAGAGGAACTACTTTTGTACATGGTCTTCCCATTCTGTGTGCTTTCAGTCTTCAAGGTGTATTAAAAATTTTAAGAGATTTTTCAATACATAGCAAAATCAGTTCTTCACAATCCCTCTTTTGGTTTATGTGTCTTTATTTTTTATTTTTTTTTAAGCAATTGAAATGTACTGTGAATGCTTTCCCAGTATGTGCTTGTAAAGACTACTGTTTGTTTACGATTGGAATAAAAATGCATAGAAACATGTAAGCTCTTTTTTTTTTAATGATTTTGGAATGTATAATTAGAAAATAAATAAAAGGTCACAAAACTTCATGAAACACACACAAGATAAACATGAAAATATCCGGTGTTTTACCATGCTAGTCTTCAGGATTGAGTTAAGCCTCATTGTCAGAATAAGACTTAACTGAGCTTACTTGCATCAGTCAGAAGTTACAGGTCAGAGATGTGTTTCTAATTTTCTATTCTGGGAATGTACCAGATGTACTTATTTCCAATTGCTATGCTTACCCCTTTGTGTGTTAACCACATCAATGCCTTCTACTAATTTACATTTTATATATCTCAAAAGCACTGCAACCATTTCTAATTTATTGTTTTGGGGCTTCTGACTGAACTATAAACTTACATTTTTTTCATATATGATTGTGTTTTCAACATACATATCAAGCTAACGTAATGCTCCTAAACAGATCAATCCATGCCTATGAATGCCTCTCACTGATTTCTCTGAGCAGGGGATCAGGCTCTGGACTCTCTTATTTATTTTCCTCATCTTTATTAAATTGAATCTATTTTATCAAAATTGCTCTGCTAATTGCTGCAGAGCATTTGCACAAGGCAGACTGTATTGCACAGTCTGCCAGGGTCTAGAGCACATCATAATTTTACCTTTCTCTTTAAAATATGAATAGTGTCTCCACTGGATTTCTTTTCTTGTTCTGTATTGGTAATCAGGAGGATTACCTTCTGATGTTGAAGGAATTCAAGGAACATGGATTTTTTTTTTCAGGCTTGCCACTAACCTCCAGTGTCACCTTGCTGATGTCATGGGTTAACATTTTGTCTCCTGTCTCTGATGTCTTGAGCTCTTTATGACTAGGTATTTAAAACTTATCCACAAAAGTGAATGGTTGTTTTGCTATTAGCATTACCAAAAATTCAAAGTGTACAATACCTTTGCTGTTTTGGAATAAGCTCTGCACATCTGATTATTTTCTCCCTCAAAGAAAATACTCTTTATTAAAAGAAAAGAAAAAAAAGAAAGAAAGAAAGAAAGAAAGAAAGAAAGAAAGAAAGAAAGAAAGAAAGAAAGAAAGAAAGAAAGAAAGAAAGAAAGAAAGAAAGAAAGAAAGAAAGAAAGAAAAAAAAAAAAAAAAGCTGTACTGCATAAAAATGAGTTCCAAACAGTGGCTGAATTGATCTGTTTTACTAAAATTAAGGCATTCTACTACAGTGGTCTTTTTACTTGCTCTCAACAATGAATCCTCTTTTGAAGAGCTTTTTCAATATTGAAGAAGAGTATTTCCAGAGATAGGACATTTCATCATGACAGAAACGTACTTCTTCAGTTACTAAATGAAACGTCTTTCAAATTAACACATTTTCTTCAAAGGTCTTCAACATCACCATTTTCAGCAATGCTTCCTTCTCTAACAATCAATAGATAGGATTTTCAGAGGTACCCACGGTACATGCTCTTCTCTCTTAACAGCAATGTTGCTTCAGATTTGCTATGCTCCATTGAGCAAAACAGAGATGTACTTTAGGCAGTCAGCATAAATTTGTCTTTATGGATGAAAATTCATTCTTCAGTTGTTTGTTCCTAAGAAGAGAGGAAGAATTTGGTCCAGGGAGTTTGAAAGCTTTACACCCTTCCCTCTCCACACTTGTGGTAGGAGAGGGGAAAGCAAATAACCTGAAATCCATCTGGATTTCTGGTAACATGATGATTTGATTCTGGCAGCATCAACGGCTTAGTGGTAGCTAGGTGAAGTGGAGTTCTCAGCAAGCAGAGATATGTTCCTACCCTAACATCATCAGATGTTAGTGTTTTATTCTTGTTTTTAACCACCTGATAGAATGCAAAGCAATTTCCAATTGTAAGAAATATAGTTTTACCAAGTATTGCCTTTTTTATACTTTTCTTTCTTTCTTTCTTTCTTTCTTTCTTTCTTTCTTTCTTTCTTTCTTTCTTTCTTTCTTTCTTTCTTTCTTTCTTTCTTTCTTTCTTTCTTTCTTTCTTTCTTTCTTTCTTTCTTTCTTTCTTTCTTTCTATGAAATTCAACAATGGTTCTGAGTAAAACTGCAATTTTTGAAAGTAATGGAACCACTTTTATTTTCACCACTGAACTGCACACTTGTTGGCTGGAATGAACTTTTCCCACAGCCTTCTTATTGATAACGACTCACATGAGTTTTTCATGGGATGTTATTTCTTGCTCTTCCTATGGTGTTCAGAAAAAGAAATAGATTTTCTATTCTTTTTACACCCATGACTCTTTATCTCCTAAGTAAAAACCTGCACTAGTCCAGGTCCAACGACTAATCCTTCACAAGACTCAGTGAGAAGCTACATATTTGACAAGGATATTGTTTGCAATATTTTTATCATTTAATATACAGTTATGGTTAGAAGTTCAGATGTGATATTATGCCAAACCTACGGAATGTCTTCTAATGTAACATTACGAACCAAACATCCAACCACATGCAAGAATCAGTTCTGTCTTCCAACATGACTCTGTCAAAATACTGGCCCACTGGTATCATCTTATTGACATTTCCTATTCTATTGTGTCAATCTCACAGGCCCAGTGTCTAATATCTACAGTATCAGTCACCTAAGTTTGCTCTTTTTATGTGTCATAGCTATTATAATCTCTGGCTGTTATCAACTTTTACATTTTCACCTCACATGCATTGTTTGTTTCTCCTGTTCCCCACCCCAAAAAAAAAAACAAAAAAACATTGCTCGCACTTTACAGTATTATTAAGTTTTGCAGCACATTCAGTTAATTGCAGATCAATACTGTTGTTGGCATTATTCTTTCCCAAGATTAAAAAAAAATATTAATCATTTTATTGCCTTTAGTTCTGCCAGTTCTAAATTGCTGCTTCTCCTCTTTTTCTCCCTTCATAAATGTTGGACTTCTTACCATCTTTCTTGTATTATTCTTCCTCAATTTCTTTATTCAAGTGCTTTTTTCCTGATTTTAATGCTTTTAATGTTTTTTCCCCCTAAGGTTACCAAGACTTAATATAGTATTATAATGTGGGCATACACCCGATAAAGCTTTTTTATCGGTATCAAATTCCTATGGTTTCCTACTCTAAATATGAACTTTCAGCTCATTCTGTCCATTACTGTTTTGGACTTCCTAAAGCCACCTATCGGAGGTACCAAACAGTTGTTATTTGCTTATTTAAGCTTAGCATTGCAAATATATTCAAGCCATGAAGAGTTGCATCTGAGAACTACCTTTCACTCCTGAAATCAATTCCTACTTATCTGTCAAGATGAGGCCTAATATAAAATTCCCCTGTGAGAGCAATACTTCTTAAGCTAGGAAAAACAGTACCAAGATTGCTTTTAGCACCAGCAGAAGCAGACTTGCAGCATACTTCACTCTCATTGAGGTATTCCATGATAAGCACATTTTTTCTACACTTTCTAGGCAAGTATTTTAGGACCTCGAAGAGCTGGCTGTGCAGTTGTTGCAACGTGGTTAGCCATAGCAGACACCAATTTAGAACCCATCTTGTGTATGAAGCATGAGAACATCAGTTCAAAAGTATTTGGGATCATTTACTTCAGAGCTGTCTCAGAGAGCCCTGTCAACTTCCCCCTGTGCCCAAAGATGTCAACCCATGGTGCTGGGGAAAGGCCAACAAAGATTTACCTTGCAGACTCTTACAGGATCACTTACATTTACTCTTACAGGCTCACTGGTAAGAATTTTTCTGTTTCTAGAAAGTCTAGACCACAGACACAGTAAGGTGGAACATTGTCCAAGCTGCTTCCCTGCACCAGAGCTTTGTGGACATCTCTATGTACAGAACCCTGGACACCTCCAAGGCCCAGCAGGGTAGAAATGCCCTGGTAAACTGGTATTTCATCACCTGATCACTTGATTTCATCACAGTTCTTACATTGGTTTATGAACACTATTACTGTTCTTATACAGAGCACAAAAGATGGACAGAAACTGATCCCTAGCATCCAGGGTCTGCAGAGTCATGGGAGAAGCACACACTCCTAACTTTACACAGGTGAAGGCAACCATGGTATCATGGCCATGGTATGACCGTGGTTAAGGATTCTTTTAAGTCTCAGCATGGCAATGCTGAGGTATTGCCAGACCCACTGTTGTATCTCAGCTCTGCCAATAACATGCCACTGCTGTGCACAGCAGAGCCCAGCAGCTCATACCAGGCACAAGCCTCCTGCCAGTGAAGGTGCAGAGGACTGGGAGTGACCAGCAGCTGCACAACTGGCCTCAGGAACAGCTGCCAGAGACCACTTACACACTCATTTAAGTTCCTTTTTTATTGTAGGGAATGTCTTTAAATCTTGGCTTAACTTCTGTATTGTTCTGCTTTAATTTGCATAAATTAATGGCATAAAAAATAATTCAAGCCATGACTTACACAGAAAAAAGGCTGTCAACCTCATTTCATATACAAGATAAATATATCATGGAAGATATCTTTATTATTTGGGTGAGGGAATTGAGTGCACCTCAGAAGGTTTGCAGATGACTCCATGTTGTGGGGGAAGTGTCAGTCTTCTGGAGGGTAGGAAGACCCTGCAGAGGGACTTGGACAGGATGGGTGGATGGGCAGAGGCCAGTGGGATGAGGTTCAACATGGCCAAGTGCTGGGTCCTGCACTTTGGCCACAACATCCCCATGCAGCGCTACAGGCTTGGGGCAGAGTGGCTGGAAAGCTGTGCAGAGGAAAAGGGTCTGGGGGTGTTGGTCAGTGCTTGCCTCAACATGAGCCAACAGTGTGCCCAGGTGGCCAAGAAGGCCAATGGCATCCTGGCTTGTGTCAGGAACAGTGCAGCCAGGAGAACCAGGGAGGTGATCGTTTCTCTGTACTCAGCTCTGGTGAGGCTTCACCTCAAGTACTGTGTACAGTTTTGGGCACTACCAGAAGGACATCAAGGCCCTGGAGCATGTCCAGAGCAGGGCTGCAAAGCTGGTGAGGGGCCTGGAGCACAAGTCCTGTGAGGAGCGGCTGAGGGAGCTGGGGCTGTTTAGTCAGGAGAAGAGGAGGCTCAGGGGAGGCCTCATTGCTCTCTGCAGCTACCTGAAAGGAAGGTGTGGGGAGCTGGGGGTCGGCCTCTTCTCGCAGATAGGACTAGAGGGAAGGGCCTCAAGTTGCACCAGGGAAGGTTTAAGTTGCAAATGAGGAGATATTTCTGCTCAGACAGAGCAGTCAGGCACTGGGACAGGTTGCCCAGGGAGGTGGCAGAGTCACCGTCCCTGGGAGTGTTTAAGGAGAGGTTGGATGTGGTGCTTAGGGACATGGTTCAGTGGTTACATTGGTGGTAGGGGGATGGTTGGATCAGGTGATCTTGGAGGTCTCTTCCAACCTAAATGATTTTATACGATTCTACGATATTACATACAATATAAGGTTCTGACATTTTCTTATCTGCTGACATTTAGTGATATTGTTTCAGGAAAGAAAAGCCATCTATATAGGCTGTGTGAAAAGCACTCATGGAGCAGAAGTGCTGATATCTTAGGCCAGATAAACCAAAACCAACCACCCCATGCACACAACCACACACAAAAAGAGTTTACTTATTTACACAGAATGCAATGCAAAGCTTCCTCCTTTGCAGTACCTACAACATCCATGGCAAAGCACTTCTGCGCTTTTCCTGAAGAATACTCTCCTTGGATAAGAACAAAGAATGAGAACACACCGATTCTTACACGATGGGAATCTGAACAGAACACTGTAGAGGTTTATTCTGTGGTGTATTGGAGACAAGGGGAGTGGCACAGGGAATAACAGAAATGAAACAAAAGAAAGGGAAAATCAACTTTTAGTGGAAAAGATGAAAAATGTTGTGATTAGCATAACAATAATTGTTCCTGTATTAATCTGTAAATTTGCATTTAAACAAATGAAATACCGTAAGACATTTCTCTGAAGTTTAAGAGCTCCAAACAAAAATTGTCAGTTGCTTTAATTTGAAGCTCATATATTTTGTGGTGAAAAAAAAATGCATAATTATCTTATTTGCCCTTCTAATCAGTAACCTACTGTGACTTGGAATTAATTGGGGTGTTACATATTTTTCTTCTTGGGGTGAAGGGAGAGGGGAAGGCAAGAGTTGCTGAGTAGGATCCCAAATTGGTAAGAGCCAGACAACTTCTTGCAGTATCATAGACCAACTTTTCAAGCCCCATCGAGGAAACCACCTACCAGCCTGTGACCCAGGATGCCATATAACTAGCTGACACCACATCTACTCTCTGCATCTGCTCCTTCTCATCTGCTACTCTCTGCATCTGCTTCATCTGCTCCCTAGTATTTTGGCACATCCCTGTTGCAGTGTACTCAGGACAGAGATAACCCTGACATTGGGATTGTGATGGTTAAGTGAACCATCTTACAGCCCTAACTCAGACAGTTCCTGGAAACAGAAGACAAGCTGCTACTTGAGACTGAGAGACTCTTCTCCAGGCCACACTGGAGGAGAAGAGAATTTATCCTTATTCCTATGTGTTACTTCACCTTTCACCTGTAACAAAAGCACCACCACAATGTCTAATTCAGAAAGCATGAGGCTGCTTACTTGGGGTGGTACTCATTGTATTCTACACATTGTAAAGACTCTTAGATTCTCCCAATCACTACCCATAACTGAGGTTCTTGCCTTTGAGTTCTGATTTTGTAAACCAGTAGCCATCAGGCTTTTAGTCAGTGTGATCAAGACAATACAATTACATGTAATTACGTGTCAGCTTATACAGGAGGGGGAACTGTACTTGAAAGCATACTCACTAGGAAGTACATAGATTACCTGATTTAATCAGACTTGTGAAGGTAGTGCTGTGTTTTATTAATCAAAATCATGATAAATCAAATGTGGCCTTCTGTTAGTTCTGCACAAACTTATGAATTAGTCTGTTTACACAGGTATCCCATGATGCAGCTTCCAGTTTGATTTTTCATTCATCGTTTGAAGTTGTTCATTGTGCCCTTGATTACAGTAAAGCTGGAGAGACCTGGATTCTTGTAGCTAAACCCAGGTGCCTTAATAACTATTACTTCACTCTGTCAACACTTGAGAGCTTTCAGATCTGATTTTAATTAGAGGAGCCGTGACATTTTTAGTATCTTCTAAGCAGCTGCCTTACTTCACAATCATGATGCTCTGATTACAAAAGACTTGGGGAAAAGGTACAGAGCAGTGCTGTTTCAAGACAGCTTCACTAGGAAGAGACATGGTTTTGTCCAATGCGGTTCTTACCAAATTCCTTCAAAGCCATGCCTATGTAGTACAGAAGGTTTGAACTTTGTGTTTCGGGTTTCTTTGTCAGAATCTCATACAAACACATAGGCACACGACAATGCAGGGCTCAACCAGGGTGTTTCTGAGCCATCACTGAGCAAATATCAAGAAATTCTCCTAATAAAGCAGAGTTATATCGTTTATTTAAAGCTTACAGGGTGTATGTGTGAGATGTAGGAATGGATTTCATATTGTTTGGTAACATTAGGGAAGACAAAATATAGTGGCCTCTCTGCACCTGAGTTACCCCCACCCCCAGTAAATCGACAGCTGGATCCTCAACTGTGCTTCACATCAGGCTTGGGAGGAAGGTCCAGAATTTCAACATTAAGGTATTGAAACAAAATTTCAAATTCCTTTCTTCTACTTCAGGCCACTGGAGGAAAAGTCAATGTCAAGCAAATGAATCCTTTCTCTAAACCTGAGGTATATTTTCATTTTTGGGCATTCTTACTAACAGCAGGTGACAGATCATAGACAACTTTGGTACTATGCATTAAGCCACTGTGGTTATGCCAGTGCTCTCATTGGCATTGTTCTGTGATTAAGACACTTGCCAAGATATATGATACAGAAATAGACAGAGAGGCGGTTTGAACTACCATCTCCTGCCTGGATTTCACTGCCTTCCTTAATAATATATATGAATGATATATGAAAAGAACCAGGGTTGTCAAAAGGACTGGCACTGCAAATAAAGATGTTTCAGAACTGTCCAACTAGTGACACTTCCTGGAAAATACAATGTCACTGAGCATAAAAAACTTTTGCCTAAGAAGTTTTATGAAAGGCATATTTTATAATTGTGTTAAGCATATTTAAATGAGTTTAATGGGTTCAGACTATGGCACCTCTTACATTCATGTGGTCATGTGGACCATTAAATCAAAAAGAAGAGACAAAAAGTTTTCATGCAGGTCAGATCTGACACAGTGTGGGAATAGTGAATCTAAGGCAAAGCACCCTGCCTTCTCTTGTTTGCCTGATGCCTCTGTAACCACTCTCAGCATACAGAATCCCAGGTTTACTCCCCAGGAGTAGCTGCATTTTGCAGGGGAAACTGCCCTGCAGAAACTCAGGACCAGTCAGTGAAAGGAGATGAATATACATAATCTTTTCTGTTTTTTGTTTGTTGTTTGTTTGTTTGTTTGTTGTCTGCTTGCTTTTAATCTGATTTTCCATTTGTGAGGCAAGCAGAGGTAAAAAACACTGCTGTGAACATGAATTGACCATATTATGTAAATAGCACCAGTGACCAGCCAGAGAGTGGGTTAGAAAAATCAGCAAAAACATTGGTGTCTTGAATTCTCCCCCAGTAATCCTCAGCCCCATCACTGTGATTGCACTTGCCAACCAAGTTCACTCAGAGGTTCTTGACAAAAATCTCAGTGAACAGACTTGTGACTCCAGCTTCTACAAGAGCACGGAGTGCCTCTTCCACAGGCTCTAATGTGACATACCAGAGTGACAGGTAGGTTATGACTAGCATAAGTGACAGGCCTTTCTCCTTGACACTTAGTGAGCCTGTCAAACTAAGCTGAATGCTAAATCTGTGAGAAAATGAAAATTCGAACAAGGGACTACATACCCCTGTCAAGCAAAAGAACCTCCAGAGTCAGTTAGATTCCTCCTCTCTCCTTTACAATGTCAGATCCCCTGCAGAAGCAGGGATGGCTCTAACCCTGGGAATACCCTGGCAGTTTCTGATTTGAGATTCTCCCACTACCTGTGTGAAGGGAAGCCCTGAAGCTGCCCCTACCTCCCTTTACACCCTAATACACAACCAAAGCCTGTGGCAGCACAGAATCTCCTTAAACCATTTGCCAAACACCCAGTCAGAATGACAGAAAAGTGTCCATTCATCCAAAAGCAGACCAGTCCTTTTCCATTTGTTTCTGTTTACAAATCACCTTTCCTAGCAAACCTTTTTGAGGACTGGGCTTTTTCACTATGCAATGAAATCTAACACCACTACATTACTTTCCTTTGCAACTACCCCTAAAAAACAGATCAGGAACCTGCATCCTCCTCCTACGTGAAAATCCATTGGTCTTGGGATGAGATGACCACTTTCCAAATGCCTGTAGAGAAATGAGAGTCCATTGTCCTCTCACTGTCCAAGTCAGACTTCTCCAGCAAGATTTCAACATAAAGCCCCTCTTGCAGCTCTCAGCTTTATCTGTGGTTCTCAGTTCCTCCTCCAAAATCTGCTGCCTCCCTCAGGATGTGAGAGAAAGGCCCATGAAGAAGAAAACCACACATCAAGACTGACTGGGAGAATGTTTCAAGAGTACATACAGGTTATTTTTTCTTTTATTGAACGAGACAACAGTTAGGAGTGAGAACAGGGTTGATTAGAAAGGACAGAAAGGACAAAGAAATAAAATATTAGAAGACCAGCTGGCACATGGTTAGAAGGCATTGGTGTACTTCTTAATTTATAAAGCACTATCAAACTTTTAGGAGTTAACTACAGTAAGTATATTTTCTGTTAAATGGACCCAGACAGGACACTATGTGGGGTCAGGTAACTCTCCCCTTAGATTTCCAGAAAGCTCTGCATCTTGTCCATGGTTTGTGGAGATCTGTGTATGCCTCATAAACATCCTTCTCTGTTGCTGATTTAAATTTTCACATTTATCTCCCGTCAGAGATTGTGAGGAGCGTAAACACCATGGAGAAGAGTTGTAGCAGTAGCAAGGAGGTCATGAGGTATGGATAGCCACCGAACAGATGGGTACTATCCTGGATGTCTTGCTCTCATAAATACCCTAGCCTCAGTTACAGAGTAAAATTCAGCTAAATTCAAATCACAGACTTGAATTCCCCAGCTGAGCTAAAAATACATGTTATAGGAGACTAGCTTGAAGTAAGCAGTGTTTGTCATTTGTCTTTAGAATGATTGCAGAAAGTGGAGGTGCTGTCCTTCAGCCCACTGCAGAAGTCTGCTAGCTTCCTGCTTTCTCAACAAACCTAATCGTCCCTCCAAATTACAGTGCATGGAAATCTGTGATTACAACATCAGAGCACATGAAATGTGAAGACAGCAAGTGTGGATTTTCTAGCCAGATAAGCAGCTGGATCAAGCACACAGAAATGATCAAACTTATCTGCTTCTCTCTGATACTTTTTTTTTGCCACTTTTATCACAGAATACCCCAAGTTGGAAGGGATCCACAAAGATCATTAAGTCCAACTTCTGTTTCCACACAGGACCACCCAAGAATCAAACCATGTGTCTGAAAGTGATGGTCAAATGCTTCTTGAAATTCTGAAATTCAGTATCTACTTCCCTGGGGAGCCTGCTCCAGTGCCTGGCCATCCTTAATTCCTGCCCCTCCGCTCCCCTTGTGAGGGAGCTGCAGGCCGCCATGAGGCCTCCTCTCAGCCTGCTCTGTTTGGAGCTGAGCAAACCTGTCATCAACCACTCCACATACGTGTTGTCCTCTAGACTTTTCATCATCTTTGAGCCCTTTCTTTGGACACTCTCAATAGTGTTTTGTCCTTCTTGTATTGTGGTGCCCAAAACTGCACAAGGCACTCAAGGTGAGGCCTCATTAGTGCAGAATTGAGTAGGAAACCTTTTGCTTCATTGGCTAAGCTTATGGCTTAAATGGGTATGTTCTGCCTATAGCATCTTCAGTGGTATAAACCACTCACTAGACAAAGGAACAAAATGCTTTCAGCACTACCCACTAATCAATATGCTTCAGACACCACAGACTTATCAGAGACATAATGCGTCAAAAAAGTCTAGGAATTTTCTTAGAATGGCTCAGGATGGAAGAGACCTCAAAGGTCATCTGGTTCCAAGCTCCCTGCCATGGGCAGGGATGCCGCCCACTATGCCAGGTTGTCCAGGCCCCATCCAGCCTGGCCTTGAACACCTCCAGGAATGGGGCATCCACAGCCTCTCTGAGCAACCTATGCAAGTGCTTCATCACCCTCTGAGTGAAGAATTTCTTCCTAATATCTAACCTAAATCTACGCTTTCAGTTTAAAACCACTCCCCCTTGTCCTATCATTATCTGCCCAAGCAAAGGTTGCTCTCCATCTTTTTATAAGCCCCCTTTAAGTACTGAAATGCTGCAATGAGGTAACCCCTGAGCCTTCTCTTTTCTCAATCTGAACATCCCCAACCCTCCCAGTCTTTCTTTACAGGAGAGGTGCTCCAGCCCTCTAATCAACTTCATGGCCCTCCTCTGGGCTCACTCCAACAGACCCACATCCTCCTTGTGCTAGGGGCCCCTCATCTGGATGCAGCACTCCAAGTGGGGCCTCACAAGGGCAGAGCAGAGGTGGGCAATCACCTCCCTCCCTGGCTGGCCACTCCTCTGTTGATGCAGCCCAGGATGCAGTTGGCCTTCTGGGCTGCAGGCACACACTGCTGGCTCATGTTGAGCTTTTTGTCCACCAGCACTCCCTAGTCCTTCTCTGCAGGGCTGCTCTCAATGAGTTCTCCTAGCCTGAACTTATGCCTGGGATTGCCCCAGCCCAGGTGCAGCACCCTGTATTTGGCCTTGTTGAACCTCATTAGGTTCACGTTGGCCCACGTCTAAAGCTTGTCCAGGTCCCTTTGGATGGCATCGCTTCCTTCTGTTGTATCAGCTGCACTACTCAGCTTGCTGTCATCTGCAAACTTGCTGAGGGTGCACTTGATCCTACTGTCTATGTTATTGATAAAGACATTAAACAGCACTGGTCCCAGGTCAGTCCCTTGAGGTGTGACATCACTCATCACTGTCCTCCACCTGGAAAAAAAACCATTGTCCACTACTCTCTGGCTGTGACCTTCAAACCACTCTTATTTTCAAGAGACTGGGATGTTTCATGTACATTGGAATGCTGTCATTCCCAAAACAGCCCTATGTCCTTGGCAGCTGCTGGAATACATTTTTAAGAAAGAAGTTAGGCATACAAACTCTGAATAATAATAATAATCATCATCATCATCATCAACCTACAAGTCCCATCATACTTTCTGCATTTTAGTGAATGGAAAGATCAATTCAAGGAGCAATTCATCTGCTGTTTTTCCCACATCAGGCCTTTGCTTAGACTATGTCTCTGTTTTTATCTCTGGCTAAAGAATCCTTTTTTCTAATTTAGGTTTAGCCTGTTTAATGAGGACACAAAATTTACATCCCTATTACCTGAGCATGATCAAAATAACCCAGCAGTTTTTTTTATATGTATAAATATGTGCTCACCAGTAAAAAGATTGGTGAGATTCTACAGACCTATGTGGTGTTAGACAGCTTTAAAAGCCAGCTAAGCTTTATCATGGCATGAAATTTCTGATGGCCTGCAACTACTCTAAATCTGCCCAAAGGTCTGGTTGGGACCAAGATCATAAAGGCACTGTACCTGCTCCACAATATTTGGTTTAGGTTGCTGGTCTTATGAAGACAAAGCCAACAGTTCCAGGAAATGCTGGAGAATTTGAATCCAGCGTCCTGGGGCTGACATTCTTCCTTCCACCTTTGTAACTCAGGAAAAGCCCTTCCTCTGTGAAGTCTCCCTCCCAGCAGGTAATGAAAAAGCTGAGTCCTCACTATTTCTCTGTCCTCCCCAGCATAAGTAGGCATACTTACACATTGTATTTGCAAAGGAGGATGCCTGCAGCAGAGGCACAACTCAGTGTTGTGATGAAAGGAAAAGGAGGGAACTATGGAAAACCACATCCAGTGGAAATGATGAAGGGGCAAAAGCTTCCCCAGATAGCCTACTTTCTCCCCTAGCAGCTGCCAGTCTGTCTTACTAAGACTCCGACATGGTCAAAGGAAGGCTACAGTCCTCCTCCTGCATCAGCAAGAGGACTCCTGGTCTGCAGCCCTGGACTGGGCATCTTGCACTGGGGTCTTGTAAGAATAAGTCAGCTTTACTCAGGACTGTTTTAGAGCTGGCCAGTAAGGAATGAAAGAGAACTCCTAAGGTCTGAGACCCCCTCAGGAAGGATATATGAATTGACAGTCACCATGAGAGGGCGATGAGGACCCTTTACTTTTTCCCCATCTTAACTATCAGCAACAAGCATCCATGGGGAACGAGGATGCACTGCAAAGGCAGGCAAAAGCTATACAACTGCCACAAGAAAAGCATGTCACAAACTTTCTCACCCAGTCCAATTCCTGAATTCAGACCTGGCCTTGTACCAACCATCCTTCTTTCAGGCATATGAGGTGACTAATTCTCCCTGACAGTCTTAAATCCCAGGTTGATGAAACTGAAAGCAATGTCAGAACAGATGCAGAGCTTCACGGTGAGGCTGGCATACAGTCACATCTTGCTGTAAGGAAACAGCAGCATTTCAAACCTTGAGTCTGGCTCTGATGACTTTTAACAGCAAAGAATGATGCATCCATTAGCTGAGCCACGAAGGCATCAGGCTGCTTTCTCAAGAAGGTGCAAGTCCACTGGTCTCATTAAGTCCTGGTGAGTTATCCATTCATTCAGGACTCAGATAAGGAACTGCCAATATAAGAGACATAATGTGGCTAATGACTGATTTTACGCAGTTAAGAAAGCTCTTTGGCTGCAGCAAAAATGGAACAGACCTTTATATCCTGTTTGGTGACCTTCACAGTCCTTGAATTAGCTTGACATTAAAAAAATAGAACCCACAACTGTACAAGCCCTCCCCCTTGCATCTGATTTGAAGGGGAAAAAGGGAAGGGAAGGGAAGGGAAGGGAAGGGAAGGGAAGGGAAGGGAAGGGAAGGGAAGGGAAGGGAAGGGAAGGGAAGGGAAGGGAAGGGAAGGGAAGGGAAGGGAAGGGAAGGGAAGGGAAGGGAAGGGAAGGGAAGGGAAGGGAAGGGAAGGGAAGGGAAGGGAAGGGAAGGGAAGGGAAGGGAAGGGAAGGGAAGGGAAGGGAAGGGAAGGGAAGGGAAGGGAAGGGAAGGGAAGGGAAGGGAAGGGAAGGGAACTCTTGGCTATGCTGGCTTAGGAAGTTCCAAGTGGCTGAGAGTGGGCATGGCAGCCACTTTTAGAGACTAGTAGCAGAGGGAATATGGAGGTGATACAGGGTCTGTGTTGGTCTCTGCTCCTAAGTTCTAAATTTCTGTCATGCCCTGCAGCCTATGACTTGCTCATTTTTTTGTAAAGGGAAGAAAATCCATTTACACAAAGGTGAAACTAGGCCTAGGCCTCCAGACTAGGCCTAGACCTCCAGCTCAAGAAATCTATTTCCAACTCAAGCACTGTGTGATTTGGATGATTTGGGGCAATTGGTTCCACTTCCCACAGCTCAATTTTTCCACCTGTAATTCAAAAGCAGTAATTATATATATGTATATATATATATAAATATATATGTAAATATATATATATATAAAGTTTTTTTGGAGATGTCTTCTAAAAAAGCCCTTCCCCTGTACAGATTGGTCTTGCTGGCTGACATGTACCAGAAGCACCATGTGGCTGGCCACACTTGCACTCACAAAGAAGCATCAAAAAGTCAGAAGCAGAGCTACTTCGTATTTCTGAGATAAATGCATGCTGTTACTATTATGTTTTTCACAGAGTGCCCAGGAGGAAATACAATGAAAAGACCTGCTGCCATCAGTTTCTTCATACAGGTTCTTAGTTCCACTTGTACAGGCTTGGGAAGTTCCCGCCCTGGAGATACAGCATGAATGGCAAGCCTAAACAGAGACACACAGTGGGCTGTCTGCTGTGCTGGTGGAAGTAGGTTAAAACATGTCTACAGACTTTGCAATGAGAAAAATCTGGACTCAGCAAGCATGTAGGAAGCTTTCCTTCCTTTGTGTAGTTGATTAGACTTCCCAGTGACAGGATGACTGTGAATGTTACTACAAAGTGAGCTATATCTCAATAGCCTCTTTAATTCAGGTTTTAACCATTTCTAGTCCCTTTAACAAGAGTAGGTCCACAATGAACCTTCCCAGGCTATGGACTAGACACAGAGAAGCATGAATGCAGACAGCCACTGAAACTGGAATGAAGTAAAGCTTTGTCCACATCGCAAACATTCCCATTTTGTTCATTTTTTTTTTTGATTTGCATATGCAAAGAAAACAAACAAAGAAAAAAAAAAACACCTTTTTTGCTTAAATAAAGTCTGTTCAATCTCTCTCTATATATACTTTTCTTTGGGTGTATATGCACGCAAATTGGGCAACATACAATGGCTGTGCATGATGTTTTCCTACAGTACCATCAGTTTGTAGAAATAAAATAGAGCTTCACAGGCTACAGATTTCTTGCTCTGCAATGTAGTCAGTTTCTCCTGGCTCTTAATAATAGTAATAATAATAAAGGTCCTAAAACAGCAGTTCAACCAGCAGGAAAAAATGCACAAGGGAAAGGGAAGGAGGCTGTACTGTATGATGAGACAGTAATTTACAAAGAGTTACTGCCTTCCCTCCTTTCTTGTACTCTGGTGGTAACATGAGTAAGTAACTGATGAGGTAAGAGAGGGCTGTACTGAAAAGCTCCTTATTAAGAACAGGGAATTTGGTAATAGAAATGCTGGATATTAATTTCCAAATAGACCTTCTGGTTATGGGGCATCCTGGGATGCCATCCTGGACAGAAGTGTATATTGAACTGAGAGGTGACAGAACAGCAGCCCCAGTGGAGTGGCTGCTCAGACACAGATGCTCCATTGCAATGGTACTGGAAAAGAACTTGCAATACACTACCTGTTGGGGTCCATTGCTCTTGCCTTTGCAAGCAGGTAAGCCAAAAGCCCAGAGCTCACATTTCAAGAAGCCACAGCCAGGAAGTCTTGAGACACCACTCAGAAGTCCTTCCTTGCTAACCTCCAGCACTAATCACCGTGTGTCATCTCACACCCAGTTTATTTCACACCCAGTTCAGAGTGGGTGAATCTACTGAGCCTTGTGCCAGCAATGTGCAAGGGTTTTACCAGCCAGCTCAGTAGGACAGAAGTTGTTTAAGAGAGAATTTCAGCTGAATGACTCCACAGGACACCTTAATCAGTGCATAACAGTAAAAAAGGATGCATTTCAAGAGACATTTCGGTAACTCCAGAAACATCACCCAGTGGGATCTAGTTAGCAAGTATCCAAAGTGACATCTACTGGTGTAGATTTGGATTAGCATGAAATGTAGGAATGAAGGTAGAACAGGGCTGAGCTGCACAAAAAAACTGCCTAATGAGCCCCAAAAGTTACTAGTGGGGGAATCAGCAGCTGGAAACTGAACCTGCTTAGTTCTAAATAACTGAGCCTCTAACTATTATGTAAGCAGAGAAAAAATACGTCAGTTTGCTTCTGAGCTCCAATTATTTGCTGATGGTGCTTCCCTTTTCCTAATGTTAAACATGGCCTAAAACTACTGTGCAGGAAGGAATCCATGCAGCTTTTCCCACCAGGGAAGACCAGTTATTTTAATGTCAAGAGATAAGACCTGCCAAACAAAGCTTCATTCAGACCACCAAGGGACGTCTACACATGTAGGTGGCTGAATTCATGAAGACCAAAATATATTGCATGTCCTGGGACTTCCATGGGACTATAAAGATGAAATTGCAAGGGTTAGGTAGGAATAGATTCTCTTGAATAACTCCAAAGATAACAATATATAATATTGGCCCTAGAGCTCTTTAACTGGGACATCAATCTCTGTTCCTTGCTGAAAAGCACACCTGGGAGGGCAGTGTTCTCTTTCTCTACCTTCCAGAGAGGCTGGTGAACTTAGGTATACCCAGATAACTTTACTAACCTTGAGCTTTCTATTTGTGCTCTCCAGTATTGGAGGAGATCAGTTTGTTTGCTGTTTCCCAAAAGGCAATCATGTTCCTCACAGCTAAGAGGTACTTTAAGGAGATGCAAAGCAGAAACCTGAACCTGGCCAGTGTGTTTCCAAAGGCTGAGAGTGTTAGGTAAGAGAAGTGAGTAGGTTGGTAAGATGGTAAAGGACAGTACTCTGGAAACAAGTTGAATGCTAAAGATGTGTACTCAATGGAAAGGAGAAAACTGATATGGGAATTCGAGAATTGGACTCAGATATAACACAGGATGGCTAAGGCAAAATTGCATGGAAGTGGTTGGTACAGAAGTTCTGTCAGGAAGGAAGTCTAGTATAAGTCAAATCACTTTACCCTCTGGGATGCCTCTAAATACCAGTATGAAAATGGCCTGCAGGGGTATGGTGCTTCTCAGTCACCCTACAGATGTTCTTTGCTTTCTCCAGCTATGTCTGGGATTAATCCAGCTTCCACTGTCCTCGATAATCAATGAATCAAATCTATCCAGATACACAGTAAGCCCTTCATTGTCCTGGCAGCCTTTATCCAGAGAAGATCATGATTTATTTGCAGTAAAGAATACAGCAAATCAGTCAACATCATTAGTGGCATTAAGACTGTACTCACTCACCCTAGAGCTCACTTCTTGGAATGCACAGTACAATCCCTGTCCTGCAAAGCATCACGTTGGGAGTATCATAGTCAGGCCTATTGCTTTCTCATAGCCAGAAGGCTTGTGACCCAGTTGTAAACACTATTCTATCTCTAGCACAGAGAGTATCTGCACTAAACTAAAGTAAGCAAAGAATTATTTTTCCCTTTCTTTTTTTTCTTTCTTTTTTTTTTTTTTTTTTTAACTATTAAAAGCCACTGTGAAAGCATGAAGAGACTCAAGTTAATAAAACCTCTCCATCTGCGTAATACACAGACAACTCTGAAAATCTATTTTAAGGCCCACATACTGAACAACAGTAGCCACAGCTTAATTAGATCACAAGTGCTGGGTAAAAGTTCACATCACTGGTTTAATATCAATGATTTGAAAGGGAAGATATCAGACAGGATGTTTCATTGAGGTACGATTTTATCATTTGAGTTATAGAACACAATTCATCACTGAGGAAAATCTCTTTGTTTGAGATCCTTCACCTTTTGACATGCAAAGAATACAACTTCTGTTTTTTTTTTCCAGTTTTTGATACTCTCCGATGAAAAATGTAATATATATTTCTTCCTCTCAAGGAAGACTGCACTTTCAAAATTGGGTTTTCAGGCAATGAAATTTCATTCCTTTTAACAGGAATTTTTAAAGCTCTTGGCAATACCTGCATCTGAAGTTAGCCAAGAATGAAACATACAATAGATGCACTAACACTGGAGAGTTTAGCTAACATTGTGAAGCTGTTTTATAGCAACAAAGTTTTACCAAAGTGTGTGCTGCTGAGTTTGAGGCTTATTTTTGAAGGTCTGATACTTCTGGAGAACAGAGTTAATTCACATTCTGGTATTCTTCTGCCTAAGACAGGACTTCTACAGCTATGCACCAGTCACATATCCAAATATGAAAGTGAATATTCAAAGTGAATAATTATATTGCATATTTATATATTTCATAGAATCATAGAATATCCTGAGTTGGAAGGGACCCTTAAGGATCATCAAGTCCAACTCTTGACACCACACAGGTCTACCCAAAGGTTCAGACCATGTGCCTAAGTGCACAGTCCAATCTCTTCTTAAATTCAGACAGGCTCGGTGCAGTGACCACTTCCCTGGGGAGCCTGTTCCAGTGTGCAACCACCCTCTCTGTGAAGAACCCCCTCCTGACGTCCAGCCTAAATTTCCCCTGCCTCAGCTTAACCCCGTTCCCGCGGGTCCTGTCACTAGTGTTAATGGAGAAAAGGTCTCCTGCCTCTCGACACCCCCTTACGAGGAAGTTGTAGACTGTGATGAGGTCTCCCCTCAGCCTCCTCTTCTCCAGGCTGAACAGGCCCAGTGACCTCAGCCGTTCCTTGTACGTCTTCCCCTCAAGGCCTTTCACCATCTTCGTAGCCCTCCTCTGGACACTCTCCAACAGTTTCATGTCCTTTTTATACTGTGGTGCCCAGAACTGCACACAGTACTCGAGGTGAAGCCGCACCAGCGCAGAGTAGAGCGGGACAATCACCTCCCTTGACCTACTAGCGATGCCGTGCTTGATGCACCCCAGGACACAGTTGGCCCTCCTGGCTGCCAGGGCACACTGCTGGCTCATATTCAACTTGCTGTCTACCACGAACCCCAGATCCCTCTCTTCTAGGCTGCTCTCCAGCGTCTCATCGCCCAGTCTGTACGTGCAGCCAGGGTTTCCCCGTCCCAGGTGCAGGACCCGGCACTTGCTCTTATTGAACTTCATGCGGTTGGTGATCGCCCAGCTCTCCAACCTGTCCAGATCCCTCTGTAAGGCCTTTACGCCCTCATTTGAGTCCACAACTCCTCCAAGTTTGGTGTCATCAGCAAACTTGCTCAAAATACCCTCTATTCCTACATCCAGATCATTTATAAAAATATTGAAAAGTACCGGCCCTAAAATGGAGCCTTGAGGGACCCCACAGGTGACCGCCCGCCAGCCTGACACAGCCCCATTTACCATAACCCTTTGGGCCCTGCCCGTTAGCCAATTGCTCACCCATCGTATGATGTTTTTATTTAGCTGTATGGTGGACATTTTGTCCAGTAGGATCCTATGGGAAACCGTGTCAAAAGCCTTGCTGAAGTCCAAAAAAATCACATCAGCTGGTTTCCCTTGGTCCACCATACGGGTGATCTTATCATAAAAGGAAATCAGGTTAGTTAGGCAGGACCTACCCTTCACAAACCCATGCTGGCTGGGACCAATGACTGCTTTGTCCCCCAGGTGCGCCTCAATAAGTTCGAGAACCAACTTCTCCATGATTTTACCAGGCACTGACATGAGACTGACAGGCCTGTAATTGCTAGGGTCTTCTTTCTGACCCTTCTTGAAAATTGGCACAACATTTGCCAGCTTCCAGTCTACCGGGACCTCTCCAAATTCCCAGGATCGTTGAAAAATAATTGAAAGAGGTTCCGCGATGACGTCCGCCAGCTCTTTCAGCACTTGGGGATGAATCCCATCCGGACCCATGGACTTGTAGGGATCCAGGTGGAGTAGCAAATCCCGCACACGTTCAGGGTCAGTTGGGAGTTTGTCATCCCCACTGTCCCGGCCCTCCAGCTCAGGGCACCCTGGGTCCCGAAGTCCATCATCGGCATTGAAGACAGAGGCAAAGAAGGCGTTAAGCGTCTCTGCTTTGCCTATGTCATTGTCTGTGAGGAGACCTTCCCTATCAAGGAGCGGCCCTATGTATTCTTTAGTTCTCCTTTTTCCATTTACATATCTAAAAAAAAACTTTTTATTTTCTCTCACAGACACAGCCAGCTTCAACTCTAGCTGTGCTTTGGCCACACGAACTTTCTCCCTACAAACACGAACAGCATCCCTGTATTCTTCCCATGACACCTGGCCCTCCTTCCAGTAGCGAAACACTCTCTGTTTCCGCCTAATTTCCATTAGAACGTTCCTGGTCAGCCACGCCGGCCTCCTGCCCCGCCTGCCTGACTTGCAATATTTAGGAATTGCCTGATCTTGTGCTTCTAGGAGGCATCGCTTAAAGAGTGACCAGCACTGGTGGACATCGAGGCCTTCAAGAGCAGTTTCCCAGGGGACCTTGCTGACTAGTTCCCCGAGCAGCCTGAAGTCCGCTTTCCCCATATCTAGGGATGAGGTTTTGGTGGCACTTTTCCTTCTGTCACCATAAATTTTGAACTCAACCACTTCATGGTCGCTATGACCGAGGCAGCCACCAATCACCACATCTCCCACCAGACCCTCTCTGTTTTCTAGCAACAGATCTAGGAGGGCACCTTTCCTAGTTGGCTCCGTTAGCACCTGCACCAAGAAGTTATCATCTAGGTGCTTCATGAACCTCCTGGACTTGCTCGTGTCAGCCGTGTGGCACTCCCAGTTAACGTCCGGCAAGTTGAAGTCCCCCCTAAGGACAAGGGGAGTTAATCTCGAGGCCTCTCTTAGTTCTGTAAAGAATAATTTATCGGCGCTATCGTCCTGGCCAGGCGGTCTGTAATAGACTCCCACAACGACTTCCCCTTTATTCGTTCGTCTTGCACGTTTATTATTTATTATAAACGTTTGCACGTTTATTATCTCATACAGGAATCTAAGGCTACAGACACAAAAGTTGGATTGTCTTTTTGACTGAATGATTTACTGCAGACATAAATAAAAATGAATAAACAGACAAATAAACAGACATAAATAAAAAGAAATAAAGAAAGCAGCATTATTGGAGCACTTTCTTACAGGAGAGTACAAAGACCTAAACTTAGGATTTGTCCAATTGCCAGCATCCCAAATGTTCTCACTTTTCTAGACGTAAATTTCAATACCACCTACTTTAAATCATAGACGATGTTGAAATTGCAGAAGTCTTAAATATCTTCAAAGAACTGGAAATTTTTCATGTTTTTTGGGGGGGATATGGACATTTCTAAATACTGCAGAGAATCCTACTGCCTACAGATGAAAATTTCAAAACCAATGGGAGCATGTTATATCCCCGTAAAAAAATGGGGAGTAAGAATTAATGGCAGTCATCCAGAGACAGAAGGACTCACACTTAAATAGAACAGGGACTGCATATTCCACTGCTGTGTGACATGCTGTCTCCAGAAACAAATATCAAACCCCAGAATTCACCATTTCCCTGTTGCCAGATAGCAAAGGAACGAGCTATTCCTGCATATTTCTTACTGCCCCACTGAGGCCCACTGATGCAAGGGGATGCTATTCTTCTTCTACCAAGGCTTTAAACTCACTATGACTCTTCTGCTTTCATACTCATAAAGCAATATGGGGGGAGGGATGTGAAACCAGCTGTAGTGGAGTTCAGCTGTGTGTCACGGTCAAACCACCACAATTGCCTTTAGAATTTGGATACTGCACAGTAAATAAACTTGGGATTACACACAGTAAGGGATGGTAACAATGAAATACTGAACATTTGCCTATTAAGCGAACAGTCCTGCTCCTTGTGTGCAATGGGAGAGATGAGGTTCCTAGTCGTATAAACAGCACAGCATCATGCCTCTAAGCACTGTGTCATGATCTCCACACAGCACCCAGAAGGGTCAGTCACATTTGTAGAGGCAACTTTAATTCTTTCAGCCTTTGAATTTTCCTGTTTGTGTATTTCCACACTTCTCATACAAATATCATGTTCAGCTTGGAGGACAGAAGTCCTTTTCAATGTAACTAAACTTTGGTTTTGTTCTCCATGGCACGTAAGGCTGGTCAAAGCCAAGCTAGGCCACACTTCCACCTTTTGCTCGGAGAACTGTGCATACAAAAGCTACTGAAGCAGTTCATGCTCCGTCTCAAGTATGGCCTAAAGTCAAACCTAAATTCTGTCCTGAAGCCAAGCCATTTGGACAGAGGATCACACTCAGATCCTTTCTCATTAAAACCCACCACTGTGAGAATAGCCTTGAGCTCTTGCTCCCTTTCAGCGTGTACTCAGCAATGCTTATTCTCCAGACCAACAGTAAGATTTCAGGAAGCCATACTGCAGGCATTGTCTCACTACCATCCAAGACAGGTAGAGTGTTAATTACAGAGCATGTCCTAGAGCACTCTCAGGCCTGAGTTCCACCACAGGGGTGGTAACAATTAATTATGTAAATGAGTAATCAGAGGTCATTACAATGAAGTAATGAATTGAAAGCAATCAAAGTAAGTAACAAATGAAATGGCTTTCACAGCCAAAGTATGCAAGTACATAATATAAACAAGGCTGTCTGTTTATGGAAGGGAGTATTCAGCCCAAGAGTACTTGAAATGAGACGGCTGCTCCAGCATGGCAAGTTGATGGTACTGGTGTGAGGCTCTGAGCATGCTAAAAGGGATATTAGCTATTCAGAGCACCACCACCTGGGCACTGGCCCATCAGGCACAGGAGCATCAAATGGCCCATGAAAGCTCTGCAATCAGGTGTGGCACTTCTTCCCAACAACATCTGCAGAAGGGTCCAGAAGATATGTAAAGCAGTTAATGCTGAGATCAGACCTATATCAGACCAGAAAGCAAGCTCCATACACAGGCATTAGGGTACGAGGCGGCTGGAGTATACAGTTATGTTCTTCACACTCTTTCAATCAATTTTCATTTCATGTGCTAAGCTTTAATATTGGGTAGGAGCTGACAGACAACTGGTTCCAAAAAAAAATCAACATGTCATATCTAAATGTCACCCCTAAAAAATATTTCCAGATGAAAATGTTTTGTATTTTTTATGGAAAAAAAAAAATGCTTGGCTGTTGCATAATCCATTCTTCCCTTCCCCTAAATCATTCTTGTGCCTAGCTACCATGGTGGGTTAAGGTCATATGTAATATCAATTTCACAGACTGGATTAAAAACCTGAAGTTAGCTGAAGCATATCTACTTTTTTGTCACATTTCCTTTCAAGTTCTGCCATGGTTCCCACATCTTCCTGAAGCCATAAAAGAGAGATTGTATTCATCATACCTGTTGAAGTACCAAGGCAAAAAGATGAAATCAACAAGAAGAACCTTTCTGTCAGTATCACCTAGAGTACTGTTAACTGATTCATGAAGCCATTACTCCCTGACCTGTGCCTGGGACATGTTGCAGCCACACATGGTCTTTGTGGCTGTGTGGTTACAGCCTAGCACCCATATTTTCAAATTTTTCTTCTGCATAAATAAACTGTTCACAATCAATCACTCAGCTCAATTGCTCATTTCCCACTACTTTGTATAAGAATGGTGCAAATATCAGCAGAGAGATCTACAATACTTAAGATTTCTTGAATTTAATTCATTCTTGCTGGCAACATCTTCTGTTGTCTACCACAGAGAAGCTGTGTTTTAGTTTTCTACTCCTCAATATTTCTGTTTTCGCTGGAGTTGGTGAAGTTATAAAAGTTGTTTCTAAATGAACAAGTAAGGGAGGAAATGAACCAATTATTTCCTCTACTCTTTCAACATTCTTTTCACAGTTCTAGCCACCAGCTCACACTTGGAGACAAAGACTTGCATATCATCAAGTCCATCTCTTTGTCAGGACAAAGCAATCTTTCTCTTTCACAGATCACTAAAACAAAAAAAAACACAGAACAAAAAAATCCCAAACCCAAACTGCTCCTCTCTACAGCTTTATCTGTCTTTTCTGATTCTGCAGAAAACATCTTCCTCTTTCAAAGTTCATACTACCTGGGATTATCCCATGAGAAAGAAAACCATAGGCAATAATGGAGCTCCTGTGTTTTCACAACCCAGGTATCCTCCCCTGTTATTAATCTCAAGAGTAGCCCACCACATCACTAGAAAAGCTGCAATCCAAAGCTCTAACTCAGGTTAACATTCCTTCAAGGACCCCCGTTAACTCCCTCTGCAGAGCCAACCATTTGCCACACAAAACAATACTGCCTAGGAGTCAACAAATTTCCAAGAGACTTCCCCACCTAGTAGCCAGCCTAACTCAGCAAAGCCTAAATTGCTGAGAATATCACAAGGAAATCCCCATTGGCTGGACGTTTCAGCCATCTCAGGCTGTCTGGCAACCTATTCTTGAATGTGTGAATTATGGTCTAGGTCACCTCCGATTTGTAACAGAGAATAACTAAGATATCTTAAAAACTGTCTTAAAAATATCTTAAAAATAACTAAGATATCTTAAAAACTGTCACAACAGTTTACCGAACATCAAGGAAAATGCAATTCTCATCCATCTTGGTGAACAATCTAGTGGTATAGCAGAATGGACAGTGAGCAGCGACAAAAAGGTATTAGCATGCCTTTTTTAAAGGCTGTAAAAAGAAAAACATTATCATGCCCGCCTGCATCCCAGAAATTCATCACACTTCTTTTTCTTAATGCATAATTCACACCCATGTCATTGCTTATAAACACTTACACAGAGCACATTAAGCACACACTGCACACATATTTATACTAAAATATTACACTATAGACATACACAGTCACATTTATATTCACATTACAAAACCAAAACATTTTGACCAGGTGGAAGTTCTGTCTGCCTTGTAACTAACACCCTCTCTTTAATGACCATATGAATACCTTTTCTGGCAGAATCACAGCCCGACATTTGCCTTTAAGTTCTATCTCTTCTTAGAAGCTTACACCCCCAATTCCTTATTTGCAGAATAATGCTTGATACCTCTTTCCAAGATGCACTATGCCACCAGAACAATCCATCCTACCCATGCTTCTGTCCTGAATTACAAGACTTGTGTCAGAGTTTCAGCCCAGTGTTGACAGAGGTTTTTTTACTCACTGTCACTATCAACTCTGTGGTGAGACTTGAAGCTTTCTCACAGATATGTTTGTAGGTAAGCTGCAAAGAGATAGGCACAATACGAGACCAAGGCTTCCATGTTATCTTAATTTCCAAGTTATCTGAGCGTTAGAACAATATTCAGTTGTTCTAAAGAGACAATTCTGAGCTGGTCTTGCGGGTGAGGCAGCAAAACTGTCTTCTCTGTGAACACGTAGATCCCTAAAAGCTAATGCACGGTATCAATGGATTCAGCTATCTTAGATTAAGCTATTTCTCTAGTAAAGGTTTGTTTCATATATTTCTTTTCAATCTCATCTTGAATCCTCATCGTTATTTGTTTTCTTTTCACACTAAATTGTAATATTGCAGGAATCAACCATTAACTTCAGTAAAAGAATGGATTCCCAGTGGTTAAGATCCTCAGATATGCCCGTCTTTTCTCAAATGACTCCCTAGTGAGTAGCAGAAGCCTAAATATGAAAAGTAAAGTAGATTGGTCCCATTTCAACCATCAACACAAATAAAGCCTCTAAAGCAATACAATGAACAGTAAATACTTATACACTATCTCTCAGAAACACAGTGAATGATGACACTTCTCATAAATGACAAAAGCAAGCTTGGAGAGCACACGTATAGGGATAGAGAAGCCTGTAACATTCAAAATAAAGTGAGTATTGAATAGATGATGAGAAAACCAGACAGTTTTCTCCCCTCATCTTCACTCCCTATTTCACCACTGCAGTGCTTCGTAGTGTGGGAGGTGTGTTTAACCAAGGACAGACCTCCAGGGACAGTGCACAAGATTAGAAAGTTCCTTGTGGCAAGGTAATTACCTGGCTCTACCCAGGTGCTAAGAGAACTGGTTACAAATCAGCTGAAAATAGCAGTTCTCCACTGAGCATTAAAAGTCACCCAGAGTGTACTGAAAGCCAGATCCTACCTTGTCTCGGATCCCTTGTCTCATAACTTCTCTTTCAGCCTCCATCTTGGCATATTTGGCTTTCCTCTCCTCCTCTTCTTGTCTGAGGGCTTCCTGTCGTTCCTCTTCTTTCTTGGCAGCATCAGGGTCTTTCTCCTCATCCCCACCCAGCATCTTCCCCATGTCTTTGGTAGCCCCTAGGAAAAAGCATAAGAGAAAGCCCTGTAAAAATGCAGAAAAACAATCATGATGCCATCTCCCTCTGCCTCCCCACACTCAGGAACTCCTTCAACTCCCTCTGCATCTGGAAAGGTTTCTCCCACATTTTAGAGGAGGCAAACTGACCACAGTGGGCAAAGGACCCAACCTGTCCTCGGTGGTTACCTGGCACGTGTGAGCAGCACAGTAGCAAGAAGAACAGACCCTATCTGTAGACATGAATGATGGAAACACAATTGGCTTGCAGTCTTGAAGGGAGCAAGCTGCCATCCACACGGTGGTTTCACTCCCTCGGCTAAGTTAAGTGAACAAAGGTTCATAGAGTCATAGAATCATAACATCAACTCACTGATGACAGAAATTACACATCCTGTGACAGGTAGAAGCCCACACCACCAGCAAACATTTGTTGTTGATACTTTCTAGGCTCTTACTATGTATCACTATGAAGCAGTATTTCTGCATGTCTCTCATCTAACCTCAGACAGCACTGCCTCTAATGCTTAACGTGCAAGTGGGATCGTGGCTCTGCCTGGTTCTCTTTCTTTCCCGTGTATACAGCAGGGGGAAGAATTAGTCCCAAATTCTCAGAATTACAGAATTAGTACAGAATTAGTCCCAAATTCCCAGCCCCTGTATGTTCCTGAGACAGCCTTTTGTTATTTTGGACAGCCTTTGCACAGCCACACAAGTGGAGAGGCTTCTTGCATGCCCCTCTGTCCACACAGAGCTGCACACAGGCCATTCACCCCGTGTTTCAGAGATACTTCTATTGACTCAGGCAATCATCCGGCTAGGGAAGAAGGCGGCGGCTGGAAAAATGGGGAGCCCATTTGCTGTGATGCTTCATCATAAGGGCACTGCAAAGCTGCAGCAGGATCAAACCTGTTTATGTGGATGAAGAGAAGATGCATATCCTTTGAGAGATGTGTTGAACTTTGCCTGGAGCAGGAAAGCACTCTGCACATTTACTATTAAATGCACCTTCAGCCTGGAGGAAGGCTATTCCAGGGTGAAGGTAGCTGGTTACTGTCCTTACTTCCTGCATCAGGGAAGCCTCAGGTTGGTTCTTTGCTGGCTGAGATTTAGCTGAGTTAATCTGGGATGACCTTGAAACATACACCCACTCGCACCTACATGCACACATGTAGCCTCTCCCATCTCACCATTGTGAAGCTATCTGGCCTTTTCAAAGGCTTAGGCTGGAAATAGACACTGATAAAATCCTTTCAAATAATTGTTTGCTGGCTTTCATAAAGGCTAAGTGAGGGGAAGAGGTTTTCACAGTCCCTTGTCTCTCCCTTGTAAGTTACTCTTTAAATGTGTCAACAACTCTCAGACACAAAAGAAAAAATAAAATACAGTTGAAATATTTATACTCACTTGCTACTATCAGCCTTCTCCTAATGAATATTTTGCCTCCTCCACTTAAGGGTAAGAGTAATACAGGAATCATACAATCATAGAATATCCTGAGTTGGAAGGGACCCACACGGATCACTGAGTACAACTCCCGGGTCACCAGAGGACCACCCAGACTCCAGAATTTTGATAGAAAATTCACTCATCCCAGCTGATGATTCTTTTTCTGGGATGCAAGAAAGGCCAGCTGAAATTGCAAGCAAAATTTGTTAGAATTTGACAGAAAGAGGAATGGCAATGCAGCTTTGTTGGGTCATTCATCCCTATAAGAGGGGCACCGCTAAACAGCTTTTCTGTGTATAAAACACTGATGACCAATTAATTTCTGGATTCCCCTCAACAAACATTTCTGCTGATTATCCCACTCCTTTGGGTTCAACAATCTATCAGGTTTATCTCTTTTTAGCTTCCCTCCAATTAGAGCTACCCAGATAGTGTCATATGCTAGTTACTTACGGACCAGAATTCAGCAGCAGAAAGAGATGATTTATTTTTCTCTAAGCACTGATTCCAGGCTATCATTAAGTTATAATGTCAGCTCAGCTCATCATATAAGGAACAAAATTGCATAGACTTCTTTTTCTTTTATCTCTTAGACAAGACGAAGATTTTGAATATGTTAAGCATTTGATTTTACAGCCACTCAGAACACGAGACACCTACAAGAACGGCAATACAGTTCCAGGATCCTCACAGGCTCTTAAATCACCCCAGAATTCAAAGGCACCTTCTAAATGGGTGGAATGCTGCATTGTGGTACTGTTGCTAACTAATTGGAAGGAAATATATTTTGAGAAACAAAATTTTACTCTACATTTTACTTCCAATATCTTGTGTTACTTTTGGTGTAGGACCCCCTCCCCCCCCTTTCTTTTTTCTTTTTTCTTTTTTTTTTTGTCTCCTTTATCCTCCTAAACTTTGGGCTTTGCTGGAATACAGCTTCTGTTTTAAGCTGTTGAGCAGTGAATGCTCCAGAGAATTCACTCGTGTACCAGCTGAGATGCTGCAATCACAGTCACAAGCTAGAAGAAAGAGAAGTTCTGCCCTCATGCCTTCTTCTGAAGTTTCCAATGAGACACAGGGGAAGGAAACACCAAATCTATTAAATAGTAAGCTTTGGTCTTCTTGCCTTTTTTCACATCCCAACCATAACATCCACCTTGACATAAAGAAAAGACAGAGAATGCCAAAGTGATCTCTAATCAGTGTAGAGCTTCAAATCAACACAATATCCAACATCCCTAGTTAAGAGCACAGGAAGAATCCAGAAATGGCGAAACTCCAGGACACCTTTTTGATCCTGACTTCTTAAAGGAAGTAAAACAAGGGCAAACCTTTCTGGCTCTACTGAACAATGTATCCTTGCAGCAAAGAAGGTCAGCAGCCTTCTGTGCTGCATTAGGAAGAATGTTGCCAGAAGATTGAAGAAGCTCATCCTTCCCCTCTGCTCAGCCCTGGTGAGACCTTATCTGGAGCTTATCTGGAGTACAAGAGAGAGACAGAGTTCCTGGAGTGAGCCAGCAAAGGGCCATTAGGATGATTAAGTGATTGCAGCATCTCTCCTACAATGAGAGACCGAGAGCTCAGACTGTTCAGGCTGGAGGAGAGAAGGTTCAGGGGCTCAAGGGGTGTCTCAGTACTATGCGTAAATACCTGATGAAAGGGAATGAAGAAGGAGCTAGGCTCTACTCAGTGATGATCAGTGACAAGACAAGAGGCAAGATACAATACACAAATACAGGGATTTCCATTTAAACACGGGGAAAAAAAATAGGGTGCACAAAGAGGCTGTGGAGTCTCTCATTCTAGAGATGTTCAAAATCTCACAGGCCAGAGCCCTGACCAGCCTGATCTAAGAGACCTTATTTGAGAAGGGGATTGCATTAGACAATCTCTGTGGGTCCCTGCCAACCCCACTTGCTCAGTGATTCTGTAAGACCTTGCAAGTAAGTGGTTTAAATGGTAAATGAAAGTGAATTTTGCACAGACAAGGGTGAAAAGTGCATACCTAAACTGATCCTGCATCTGAACTGATAGAAATGAAATTCTTAAACTTCATGACCTCAGTCACAGGAGCACCATCTCCTTAGGCCCTTCGATTGTTCACTGACATTAATCAAGCCTTTACAGAGAAAACATGAACTCAATAAATCAACTTGCATAAGTTGTGGTGCTCAATTTGTTGCATGTTCAAAAAGAAAATGAAAGAAAAAAAAAAGTCCTAAATGTTGACATGAAAGAATACTTTCTGCAAAAACTACATGGAACAGGATTTCTAAGGATGACTTACAGAGAAAGAGATTAATATGAACAACTTGGGTATCCTTAATTATGCAAAGGATGATGGAAATTTTAGCATGCCATTGCTTCAGGTAAGGTAATTAAGTCACATCAGCAGAATTTCTTTTCCACAAAGCTAATTTCATAAAGCAGATAAATAGCACCCCATGCCTGTCTTTTAAGAGGGCTGCATATGTGTGTGCTTAGATCCCAGAGGATGTCACAGAAGTTCCCCTTCTAAATCACAGGTGTCAGAAGCAGCAATGAGAGGGTTACTTGAAACAGCTATGCCCTGAGGAAATTCTGCAGGTGAAAACTTCTGTACATAGGCCAGAAAAAAGTAGCCTTAAAAATACATTTCTCTCTTTAACATTCAATAACTATTCTGAAAATATCCTCCCAGTCAGAACTGTACACTTTGAAAAGAATAAAAGATGGCAACTCATTTAGCCCTGCCTTACACAACAGGAAGCTCATGAGCTGGCTGTTTTGGTGCTATTTGTAGCTGAACCATATTTAGACTGAGTAGACAGGACAACTGATACCTCAGTTTCTAAATCACAGCATGGTTTTTATGCCATCATCCAAACATCTGCAGCTAATCACACTGGAGCAGGAATGGGTCAGTCCCTTTTGCAGAAACACTTCAGAACCCCAGAACTGAGAACATCTTAGTGATATCACTGGGGAGAGACCTTATTCATCAAGGCCAGAGTGCATATACCAGTTTACATATACAAGTACAGAAATCTTGTATAGAATGGTATACAAGAAGTCTTCTCCCATTTTATTTATTGTTAAGGCTCATAAAAAAGGAGAATTTATTGTTAAGAAAAAAGCCTTGTAGCAAACACTATGGGACTCAGAAGTCAAGATACTTAATCACTAATTTGGCAGGAAGGTCTGGACTGGCATATATCTGAAGACTTCATTAAACAAAGTACTTTCATATGCAAATTTTTTTTATTGCAATGTGAATCATATCCAAAGGAATGGGATCTTGTCCAAGTGTTCCTGGCCAAACCCCTTATATGCTACAGAAATACCTACAAATTACTCCCTCTGGCTGCTGCAACACAAACTTTATCTTCTGTTGCAGTCAAAACACACGCCAGTAGGTGAGATTCTTTTAGACAAAATATAAATTGTGCCTCTGTTTTCCCATGCCACCATTTAAATATGACACTGTATCTCCACCCTGTTTACCTTCCTCCAGTGAATTCATTACGTATGCTAGTGTAAAATGAACTAGATTGGCTGAGAGAGTGGCTATCATTACTAGGGTGAAATCCAGCTCCCAACAGGGATGGCTAAGTTCAAGTTTCTGCTCAGAGATGTTCCCACATGTGCAGACTATCTGACTTCATGTTACAGCAAATGGAAGCCCACTATGCTCTTTGGTTTCCTCTGTCTTTCACTTCATACGAGTGAGGCTTCCCAAAAAGCCTGAATTGCAGACAAGCACATGGAGACCAAAGTTGCATCAGGCTGCAGAAAAAGCACACGACCACTTTTGGTGAGCCTAGCTACCTACTTCCCGATACCTCATGTAGACTCCTTGGCCTGTGTGTCTTACTCTGCATGCTGCATATTCACCTACTCTGGTCTAGTAAACAGATGACTTGTAAACAGTCAGAATTGGTGAGTATCATTACAAATTAGGAAGAAATTCTTCACTGTGAGAGTGATGAGGCACGGGAACAGGTTGCCTAGAGATGTTGTGGCTGCCTCATTCCTTGAAATGTTCAAGGCCAGGTTGAATAAGGCTTTGAACAACCTGGTCTGGTGGGAAGTGTCCCTGCCCATGGCAGGGGGGTTGGAACCAGGTGATCTTCAAGGTCCCTTCCAACCCAAGCCGATCTATGATTCTATGATCTAATCAACAAGTTGAGATCCGGATTTACATATACGTCTTGGTTTGGAGACAATCAGAGTATAAACCCAAAACTAGTTTACAGGAGGAGAAGGCAATAAGGACACTGGGTGAACTGAGCTTTTCAGGATCTCTGTCCAGGCACATCTTCTGTGCTCCCTTCTGGGTTCTCTTCCAAGACTTATAATATGTGTATTATGAGCTTTTCAGACATACCTTGCTACAACCCCCTTCATCAGCCTCTTCAGCTATAAAGAAGAAATTAAATTACAACCTCCCTCCAGGCTTATATTTTTCAGAAGCACACATTGTAAGGCAGCTCCTACTTACTTTTTTTGCATCCGCTTCCTTCAGGTGATGCCCATTTCAATGCAGTGTTTGGTACAACCCAACAGAAAGTTATCGAAGTTGCCATGAACAACAGAGGTTACAAAATATATAATCCAAAATGACTGCCTTACAGAAAGCCTGGTCATTCTGTCCTATTGACAGAAAGGGGGAAAGCAGAGAGGGGCTTGGCACATAGGGAGCCAGGCTGTCACACTTGTTTCAGAAGCACAGATCTTCCTCATACCATTGTAGTATAAGAGAATAGCCAAGAAAGAATTTTTTTTTTTTTTTTTGCCTGTTCCCACATCAACCTGTTGTACTTTGCAAGCGCAAAAAGTAGTCCTATCTCTGCTCTTGATCCATTTGGGAGTAGAACAAAACAATGATTTTTAGAAATGTTTTGAAACAAACCAGTATAGCTCCTTGCTCACTGTAGAAAGCTGTTTCCTTGCAAATATTTGCACATCCTATCAGTGACAAGAACAAAGATTCCTCTTATATCTGTCTCCTACTTCGTCAGTTGGGAGATAAAGGTGCAGGATCTTTTCTTTCTGTTGTTTTATTGGCCATCAGATACTATTTTCCAGAAGAAAAAAAAAAAAAAAAAAAAAAAAAAAGGTAAACGACACACCAATTCTTTCAGCTGAAGAAAGATTGACTTTCTCCTATTAAAATGTCAATAAAAATGTAACAGCCCTTCAGGAGGGTATCACACGCTTTTCAAAAATAGTACTTGTGTGAACAAAATACTGTGTGTAAACATTAGTACTGAATAGCTCCAAAGGAACCATCACAATTTATCAATTAACTAATACACCTACTGAAACACATCACTGATTCCTCTTTTGTAAACAAACAAATGATGCCAAGTTTGCTTAAGGAGTTCACTTGAGAAATTATAACATCTCTGAAAAGGCCATTTTCTGTTCTTTTTGGTACAGTGGGGATCTCTGGTAAGAATCATTATGATTGTATTAAGTGAAGAAATTCTTAATGAATTTTAAACCTCAAAGCAGAAATGGAGCTCCTCCTCTGTTCACTCTTCCAGATCTGCTCAGTTGAAGTCTTACACAACTGAGGAAGAGCATGTCAATCTCTGCTTCTGCTCCCTGGGCCAAGCTATGGTCTTAGGTTTATTTCTGGGTCAGTGAAATGCTTACCCATTTCAGTGTTAAGTTTTCTGAAACATCACAGAAAAATAAATTTGGAAGGATCCCAATGAGGTCTGTCTGAACACATAAAGTGAGGAGCTATGGATCATGAGTACTCTCAAAGTTATCGAAACAGCCATGAGTATGGAGTCAAAAAGGAGCACTCAAAGCTTCAGATTACTTTGTTTATAAGGTATGGATTTGCTTTTTGATTTTGTTCTCTCCCTCCCTGCCCCAGTGGTTATATCCTTTCAACTAAATGAGAATACAAAGCACCAGTCTGGTCTACCCTTTGTCCCAAGGACCAGACTGATCTATGGTATTCCTGCCAGCCCTCTATCTGACCTGCTATCAAATGACTGCAAAAGCAGCAAAACAGTGAATAAGGCTGCAGTCAACAGGTAGCTGGCTCTGCACTGCTCACCACACTGCAGTATAATCTTGGTCTTCTGCTTTCAGTCTTCTTTCATTCTACCTCCCTCTTCATTTTCCACATTATTGTTCTACCTGTGATTTTCTCAGCATCTGTAGTAATTCCTTTTCCTCAGACTGGTGGGACTGACTGATTCCCTTCTGCTTTCTGAGTGTTTATACTGGGATCCAAAATAGTCCCTAATTACAACTGACCAGGAAAGACATAAACTGAGGATATCCAGCATCTAGAATAAATGCTTCCCTGAGGCCCATATCCAACATACAGGTGCCAAAACAGACAGAAGAAAAGGTGAGAAGCTACTCACAGAACCATCACTGTGACTAGATACTAGGGGATCATTTGGGGGATCAAGACATCAAGGTGATTGTGTACACAATATCTATTATGCAGAATCCCTGGTCTATGTTAAGGCTGTAACACAAAAAAACTCTGCAACTTTGCCATTCCCAGTGCCTTCTTCAGCAAATGATCCTGTCCCCACTCACACAGGCAGGTTTTTGCTCTGAATGTCCATGTTCACCCAGAGCAGATGATATTTTACGGTCTCTAAGAAATTTTGCTTCAGCCATTCTGCAAGGTCAGCTTTCTCTGTCTGTGGCACTTTACTTCAGTCTTTCTTTACTTCTCCCTTTAACCTCCTAGCTAAACTGCATTGCTCGGAGGTCTTCTTATTGAGAAACAATCTTGTAAGTTTAGCAAATTCTTTAGAATGGTACCTGAAACATTTAAGGGTGTTTGGAGGTATTTGGAACTCCAGCTATTTGGAGACAAATGTTACTTCTCACCACTGTGGGCATGCTTGATTTCCCATGCACACACCAAGGCAGATTTTAAAAGCTGATGTTGAAGGCCTTTTTCATACTTGACATAAATCCACATGGAGGTACACAGAATTTTCCAGGAATGATTTTTCTAGAATTTTCCTGGTGTTCACCCTGTAGATGTTTAGCCCAAAACTGAATGAGACAGACAACGTGAACAGTATATAACAACCTTTCTACTTTGCAAGCTGCTGGACAGTCTTTTTCAGAAGATAAAATAAAGCAGTCTTTTTAGAGCAAGACCTCACTCACCAGCCTATATCATCAGCCTAATTGTTTTGGCTAAAATCTTAGCTATTTTTTTTCCTTCTGAGAAGTCTCCATCTCCGCACGGTAGTAGTTTCTTGTGTGGAGCAGAGTAGAGTACAGTAGAGCTGTGTAGAGCACAGTACTTGCACGCAAACCAACAACTAATCCCAATGGCACTCACGCATTTGTACAACAAATGGATGTTATAAACCTCCCTTCTTTTTTCTCTTTCTAGCTCCCAAATATCAACCCATATATCTAAGTGATTTTTTTTTCCAGTTATTAGATGATTTATTCCTTTGCACTACTGTTAGGTCCTTTTAATTCTGCTCTAACCAGAATAAAAATAAAAATAAAAAAATCTCTTTCAGTAAATCTAAGCAATGTATATGGAGAAATAATTTTCAGGTGACATTGGTCAGATCTACTGTTAAACCTACAGCGAACTATTTTGAATATATGGAGCTCTCTCTTCCTTTTTCTTCCTTCCTTGTCCTCCCTCCCTTCCTTCCTTCCTTCCTTCCTTCCTTCCTTCCTTCCTTCCTTCCTTCCTTCCTTCCTTCCTTCCTTCCTTCCTTCCTTCCTTCCTTCCTTCCTTCCTTCCTTCCTTCCTTCCTTCCTTTTTTCCTTCCTTCCTTCCTTCCTTCCTTCCTTCCTTCCTTCCTTCCTTCCTTCCTTCCTTCCTTCCTTCCTTCCTTCCTTCCTTCCTTCCTTCCTTCCTTCCTTCCTTCCTTCCTTCCTTCCTTCCTTCCTTCCTTCCTTCCTTCCTCTCTTCCTCTCTTCCTCTCTTCCTCTCTTCCTCTCTTCCTCTCTTCCTCTCTTCCTCTCTTCCTCTCTTCCTCTCTTCCTCTCTTCCTCTCTTCCTCTCTTCCTCTCTTCCTCTCTTCCTCTCTTCCTCTCTTCCTCTCTTCCTCTCTTCCTCTCTTCCTCTCTTCCTTCCTCTCTTCCTCTCTTCCTTCCTCTCTTCCTTCCTTCCTCTCTTCCTCTCTTCCTCTCTTCCTTCCTTCCTTTTTTCCTCTCTTCCTCTCTTCCTCCCTCCCTCCCTCCCTCCCTCCCTCCCTCCCTCCCTCCCTCCCTCCCTCCCTCCCTCCCTCTCTTTCTTTCTTTCTTTCTTTCTTTCTTTCTTTCTTTCTTTCTTTCTTTCTTTCTTTCTTTCTTTCTTTCTTTCTTTCTTTCTTTCTTTCTTTCTTTCTTTCTTTCTTTCTTTCTTTCTTTCTTTCTTTTTCTTTCATAGCCAATCACAATTTCCATTTCATGACAAACTAGAGGCAGCCACTGGGCTAATATACATCAGTTATTCAGAATGACTTGATAGGGGTGTTTCCATACTGAAGCAAGTACTGAATTTTACAATCAAATTGTGAAATATGTCAAACACCGTTGATGGCCTGTCAGTGTTATCTCATTTGTATGCATCAGAGTCAGTGTTCTTCTTACCTCTTTTTGTGCTGTGTACATTTGATTTAGCAAACTTAATGCCTCTGAGCAGTGAAATTTTCACCTCAGTTGATTCGTTAGGCTGCAATCCTCCTCTGCTGTAAAAAATAAGCACACTTCCTAGCTGTAATAGTTTATATTCCCTAGTGGAATTTCATTCATTCTCTTTTTACTCTGTGGCCTCTCATGAAGCCTACAAGGCAGCATGAACAATTATGTTCTGATACATAAATGTCTTGTATGCCAAATGGCTATTAATGTTGTAAGATGACACCATTTCATTTCGGGAACTACAAGATGGTGCTACATGCTCAGATGACTGAGACAAATGTAGAACACAACTGTGGGAAGAGAGAAGCTGTGGGAAGATTACCACCTTCCTTTGAACTGGGGGTAAAGTTTTTGCAGCAGAAAGAAACCTTAAGGTTGGGAGAGGCCTCTTGATTCAGTCTGCTGCAGTTTGGTTTTGAAAGGATAAAAAAAATCGAGGTTTCACACATAGACACATCTCACATTCTGCAGGAGATGAGTTTCTTTTTCATCTGAGTGCATCTTTCTGCAACACTCAAACCAGGATGAAGCTCTTTTGCTATTGTCTTTGTAGGCACACAAGCCCTTAGAAAAGGATGACCATTACCTCAATCACTGGTATAAGTAATATTCCTACTGACTGCAGGTAGACTGGCTGGAAAACCATTGAGTGCACCCAGCAAGACCTACTGAAGATTTGACAAGAAAACCTGCTCAAAGGATAAAGACTTTCTGTGACCCTTTGAATGTAACTTATACTTTAGCATCATTACAAAAGGCTTTATTGGACTGTGCATAAGTGTTTACGGAGCACACCTTCACCTCCAACCCAGTCATACACAGAAACATCTAATGATGTACATCAAAAACTCAATGTACACAGAATCATATGTACTGACCAGCCTGCCCCAGAAAGATGCTCTGTGTTGCTAAGGTAGCTCATCACTTTATTGTCACAGATCTCTCCAAAGATAAAAGACCTCCACTCCTGCATATTTATGCAGATACTAAAAAAAAATAAAATAAAAAGATATATTAAAGGAGACCTCTCCCTTCCCCATTCCGAACTGATGCCTGTGCCCACTGGTGAAGAAAATGTCATGAGCCTTCAGTTCTATTGGGTTTATGTGGCAAGGTTTTGGTGGCAGGGAGGCTTCAGGGGTGGCCTCTGTGAGCAGAGCCCAGCAGCTGCCCAATGTCAGAGCAGAGCCAGCTCCAGATGGCTCCAAAAGGGACTTGCTGATGGCCAGAGCTGAGCCAGGGAGTGATTCGGTTTGTGCCTCTGGGAGACCAGACTGAAGGAAGGGAAAAATCTGCTCTGCAACAGCAGCTGGGAGAGAGGAATGAGAAAATTGAGCACAAGCCCTGCATCCCCAGGTTGGAGGGCAGGAGGAGGGCAGGAGGTGCTGCAGGCAGGCAGCAGCAGTTCCCCTGTGGGCTGTGCAGGGAAAGGCCCCTGGTGGAGCAGGCTGTCCCCCTGCAGCCCATGGGTCCCACATGGAGCAGATCTCCACGCTGCAGCCCCCCCATGGGTGGAGGAGCCCCCGGTGGAGCAGGTGGATGTGGCCTGGAGGAGGCTGCGGCCCATGGAGAGCCCCCGCAGGAGCAGGCCCCGGGCCGGAGCTGCAGCCCATGGAGAGGAGCCCACGCAGGAGCAAGGGGTCTGGGGGGAGCTGCTGCCCACTCGTGGGGGACCCGTGCTGGAGCAGTTTGCTCCTGGGGGGGGGATGGATGGATGGATGGATGGATGGATGGATGGATGGATGGACGGACGGATGGACCCTGTGGGACGGAGCTGTGTGGGAGCAGTGCTTGAAGAGCTGCTGCCTGTGGGCAGCCCCCGCAGGCTCAGTTGGGGAAGGACGGCATCCATGGTAGGGACCCCATGGGGAGCAAGGGCAGAGAGGGACCGAGAGGGAGCGGTGGAGACAAAGCATCAGGGTCTGACCACAGCACCTATTCCCCATGCCCCTGCACTGGCTGGGGAGAGGAGGGTGGATGGCGGAGAGGGGTTTCTAGTTTGCTTTTAGTTTCTCACTGCTCTAGTCTGCTAGTAATAGGCAATAAATTATTTTAATCTCCCTATGCCGAGTCTGTTTTTCCCATAACAGTAATTGGTCAGTGATCTCCCTGTCCTAATCTCAGCCTTTGAGCCCCTTCCATTTTATTTCCCCTCCTTTTTTTCCTTTGAGCAGGGGAAGTGAGAGAGCAGTTGTGGTGGAGTTCAACCATGTAGCAGGGTAAAACCACCTTACAAGGACCAGGCACCACAGATGTGTCAAAAGGGGCCAGGAGGATGTATATCTGTTCCTGAGACAAACACAGGCAGCAGGCGGGTTTCCTGAGCCTTCTTTTACCTAACTTCCATCAGTTAAATCCTTGTAAAGGCAGCAGGAAGAAAAAGCAAAAAGCCTGAAATGAAACCAACGATCGCATCAGCATTCAGCACCCAGCACTGATAGGATATTCAACTCCTGTGTCCCTGCTGGGTGAAGGCTGAAGGGACACTAACAGAAATGAAAAGAATGTAGATATGATGGGGGGTGATCCTGGTGTATCAGGTTAAGCTGTCAGCTGAAGAGTGCAAATCTGACCACTGTCCAGAAAGACAGCTGGAAGGTAACAGGCTGACTTCTAGTTATTCTGTAAACTGTGTGCAATCCTAGTTAAAAATAAAAAATGAAAAATTGTGTCCACTGTCAGACAGGTTTTATCAATGTCGTTTTAACTACATTACACCAAAGTAATCGGCCATCCACTATATGATCTCTTCTTTTAAAACATTGTACTGTACAGCTCTTTTGCCTAGAAGAAATGACTGTAGATTTTGTTACTGGGCAAGGGATTAAAAGAGAGGTTAATATTAACAGAATTAAAAGAGATTAACAGAACAGGAGGTTCTGTTGCTGCCCTTGTTACAGACCTGCTGTTTGCACCTTAGGGGGGGAGCACCACAGCACCCTCGTTCATCTTTATCAAGAATTTCAGCCCTTTTCACTGCCAATATGGTAAAGCCTTCAGAGACAGATCTTTTTGAGCCAGATTTTTGTTACTGCACTTGGAAAGGTACAGTCCCAGTCTCAGGGGGGCACCCCATCCAACCCACAACTGAAAAGAAGGAGCAACTTCCTATACACCACAAACATGGTGGCAGAGCTTCTCTTCCTGTTTTGATAAATAATTCCCAGCAAATGCTTGTTTTGTCCTCCTGACTACTATAATAAAGCAAGGGTACAGCTCTAAAGAATCACTGTTAGTCCTGTTGCCACAAGCCAGCTTCTCAGGGTACCTTCCATAGAGGTATATTCCTGATAGTCAAAGAACTTGAGATAACAGTCTTCTGGCCAAGTGGAAACATCTTCTTCAGGAGGAGAATTCTCTCCTGTACTTGCTAGCTGGATTTCTACTGATGGAAAAGTCAAGGCACCTTGTTCACATGAGTCCACCTGCACTGCAGCATCCCAGCAGAAGTTATATGTGCCTCCTAGTTACAAAAGAAAAATGAGCTTGGAAGCAGGTCTTCTTGCCACAAAATTTATTTGCCTGGGATTTACAATTGTTTCATTCTCCTTTCACTGCTTCAAAGAAATTAGTCACTTTGGCAAAGTAAATCACATGTAGCTCAGCAGTTGTCTTCTGTCTCAGTTTATTTTTCCATTCACTTCCATTCACTGTGCAGCTCCCCAAGAAAGAGACAAAGGAAAGAACAGCTGAATCAAAAACCAACCAACCAACACCAAAAGAAAACAAAGAGAAAAAATAAAAAAATAAAAATTGCATGTTGCAAAGTGTACAAATCTCTGCTGCTTTAATAGATTTCCTTATGGCAGCCTGAAATTCATGCTGATGACATATTCCTGACTCTCCTGTTGCCTTGGAAAATGAGTCTTCCCCATGGTTTCTGATTGATGAAGATGATGAGCCTACCCAGGAAGCCTAGACAACATCAGCCTGTCAGACAATCCTGCTGATAGGAAACTCCCTGTTGTTTTAAAGAAAAGTTAGCAGAGGTTGGAACAATACTACACAACACACTATCTTTGGTGACATGGTTAATGCATATACACACAGTGTTTCACAACAGGCAGCAGGCTCAAACCCATCTGAAAGGAGGAATAAGACTGAAGAAATAGTGAGAATAACACCCTGCTATGACTTCTCTCTCCGGTGGGAGGCAAGTCACATATATCTACTGCCACGGAAGAACGTTATATGCTATTCATTACATGGGTTTCTGTCTTCCAAGGTACTCAGAATATACAGATTAGGTTCAAAAAGTTATGCTAAAGTCTGATAATTAAACTTTTTGTTTTTTTCTTAGTTTATAAAGAAAGCAAAACAAAACAGAATGTCAGACATTTCAGTAAGATGTTAGGACCGCCTCAGTTGCTTCCCCATTGGGTAGCTCCAGCAGACTTCCCAGGAGAGCATGTTTCTTTGAAGGAGAGCCCTGTGGGAGCCTAGCGGCAGAAGGATATGATACTCAGACAAGAGAGGTTCAGGTTAGAAATGAGGAGACATTTCTTCTCAGAAAGAGCAGTCAGGCACTGGGAAGGGTTGCCCAGGGAGGTGGTGGAGTCACCATCCCTGGGGGTGTGCAAGGAAAGGTTGGACGTGGTGCTTAGGGACATGGTTTAGTGGGTGACATCAGTGGTAGGAGGGTGGTTGGGCCAGATGATCTTGGAGGGCTTTTCCAACCTTAATGATTCTATGATAAACCATCACTGAAACACAACGTCTTCACACAGCAAAGTTTTAAAAGGACTGCAAACCAGACCTTCAACATTATGAGCCTTTCCCACATGTTTGAGTTCTGCTGAGGAGGTATCACTGTGCTCCTGTCCATACCAGGAAGACAAGTTTAAACTGCTGTAATACTTTCTAACTGAAGATATTATTTTCCTGTCAGAAGAAGCAGAAACCATTTAAAGACAATCTGTACCCCTTCATATATTTTCTTAATGCACTTCAAGAACTGTGGTTGCTTGCTAGTACTGGCATAGCAATATACTGGTGTTGCGATGCTTCTCAGCAGCTACAGTGTTATCAGTTGGGTGTTACTATACCAAACAGAGAAAAATATTCTTCAGAATGGGCTATTGCTCTGATTAGGTGGCAGTACACCCCATTTTATTACATTCAATCAAGTTGTGCTTGAAGAAATATTAGTGTACATCCTTTCTGCCTTTGTTTTTTCTTTTGTCTCAGTCATCACTGACAATCCTCCCACATCTCTCAAGGCTCTCAAGTTCCCAAACCTCAAGGCAGGGACTGGGGGAGTGAGTTCCCTCCCACAGGGAGTGAATACTGGTTTTCAGACCACCTGACAAACCTGAATATAACTCTTAAGAGGCCCAATGAAATGCATACCAAGGTCCTGAATGTAGTTTGGCTGATGTAGTTGCCAAAGCATTCTCCATCATGTTTTAAAAGTCATGGCAATCAGGTGAAGTCCCCAGTGACAGGAAAATATGTCCAGATGGATGTGTGGACCTTTTAGAGTGAGTCCAGAGGATGGCCATGAGGATGATCAGAGGGCTGGAGCACCTCTCCTGCAAAGAAAGGCTGAGAGAGCTGGGAATGTTCAGCCTGGAGAAGAGAAGGCTCCGGGGAGACCTAATTACAGCTTTTCCATACTTAAAGGGGGATTACAAGAGAGATGGAAAAAGACTTTTTCACAAGGGCATGAATGACATGGCAAGGGGTAATGGTTTTAAACTGAAAGAGGGTAGATTTAGATTAGATAGATATAAGGAAAAAAATCTTCATGGTAAGTGTGGGAAGGCACTGGAATAGGTTGCCCAGAGAAGCTGTGGATGATGCCCTGTCCTTGGAGGTGTTGAAGGCCAGGCTGGATGGGGCTTTGAGCAGCCTGGTCTGGTGGGAGATGTCCCTGCCCATGGCAGGGGGATGGAACCAGATGATCCTTAAGTGCCTTCCAACCCAAGCCATTCAATGGTTCTATGCTATGATTCAATTATGTGTCATGTTTTCACAAGTCTGAAGATTACTAGATAAAGGCTCCAAGTAGAAGACACAAAGTTTTCAAGAGAACCTGTGGAACTTCCATAGGCAGGAAGTAACAGTGATTGCAGACACATCAGGCCTGGAAAGAAGCTCTTTAAATTTGGTTTGCTCTCAGCAGGTTCTTCATACACCCCCAGACAGAAACATAACATACACACTCACACACACACACAAACATTGTATCTGCTAGCCAGACTAGCTCCCTTTTCTCCCTGCAGCTTGGGCTATTTCAGGTCTATGTGGGAGTTTTATCTAGGATGCAGCAATGATGGAAAATAAATAAAACCCCAAACAGGCAAATCCATCCAGAAGGCAAAATTGAGACAGTAAAAGGCAAAGTGTGTCTCCAGGACTATCAGAAGAGAAGCTATCAAGAGCCTCCACCTTCCCTGAAAGAAGGAAGGAAGGAAGGAAGGAAGGAAGGAAGGAAGGAAGGAAGGAAGGAAGGAAGGAAGGAAGGAAGGAAGGAAGGAAGGAAGGAAGGAAGGAAGGAAGGAAGGAAGGAAGGAAGGAAGGAAGGATTTATTCTTCTAAAAACATCCATGTCATAACCCCAATAGACTCATTAATAGATTTGACATCTTTTGAAGTGACAGGATTCTTTGTCAATTCTGAAAAGTCCCCTCTGCAAAGGCAATAGTGTGACATCTTTCCCAGCCCTTGCACAGAACTGCCAAGGCTGGCCCAGAGTCAGCAAAGGGGTCCACAAACATATCCCCGAAGAACAAGAACATTGTAATTTGCAGTGTCTTTTGCGTGGAGGTGCAGTGCAGGAGTACTGGTGCTGCAAGCGCTTCCTTGGTACAACAGAAGCAGAGGAGTGTGGTTTGGGCATCGCACACAAGGTGCTCCTAAGCCATGCCCCTGCACTGCCTGAGTGACATCTGTCCTGGGAGGCTCTGTGTCACCAGCTGCACAGCCCTGTTGAGGCTGTTCCCTCCTCTGAGGTTATTTGACAAGGCATGTCTTCCTGCTTTCCTCCAGCACTCCTGCCATGGCTGACCCTTTCCTGCTACTCACCCCTGGGCCTACCCGTCATCGTGGCTTGAGGGAGCTACCTCCATGCAACCATTAGGCCATGTCAGAGTAGCCCTGCAGATGCTCTAAGCCCATTCTCACCTCCTGCTGCCCTAATTACGACTGTCTTTGATTCATGAAAAAGTCACACAACATGTAGGGTCTCCTTTTTTTCCACCACATAGCCACACATCTCACAGCCTTTCCTCTGTGGCAACAGTAAAACTTTAGGAATAAAGTTTTCCTGAAACGAGCTGACAATGTGCAGCTATTTTCAGGCGAGCTTAGAATGCGGCACCAAGCATCCCAGTCTACTGAAACAAACATACAAGGAATCAGCTTGCTTGTCTGGACACCTATCTTCATAATTCACAGCTATTATCAACCGTAGATAGAACTAGTTCATGAAAGAATTAGCACATTCTGCCTGATGTTTTCTAAGTGCAGTTGCCTCTCTGATGGCCTTGGTTTTGTTTGCTGCTATTAAACTAGGCAAGATGTTTGCCTGGCCTTTTCAAGGAATCCATATAGGTCACTAAGTGGCCTATTTTCAGAAAGCTGAAAAAAAAAGATCCCAGAAAGGTGGAGAGAAAGCAGTGTGGGAGCGTCTGGACCCTGCTGAGTTCAAAGCACTCAAGAGATCTGAGATGACAAAAATCGTCATGAAAAACTAAGATCTGAAGTTAGTTATGTTTCTTTCATTCTGAAACATATGGCTTTATTTAAAAAAAAAAAAAAAAAAAAAAAAAGGCAGTCATTAACATATTACATTGTTTCATATTGAAAGAGAAGGCTGAAAATACATTTCAAATAACCAGAGGTTTTAGAGAGGATGAGAATATAAAAGGAGGAAAATAATTCTCTTAATCATAAAGGAAATTAATTCCTTAAACCTAAAGGAAAAGTTTGCTAAGTGTTGATCATGCTTCAAGTTTAGCAACTAGGCACGGTTTGTGAGGTTATTTTCAAAACTGTGATTGTTGAGTTATTCTGTGATGACTGTATTTCACCTAGAAACCGTAAAATCTTTGTCCTGGCAAGAAGCAGATTCAATATGATCTGCAGCTTGAACTGCAAGTCCTCTGAAGTCTGTATCAAAGGAGACCTGAAGAAGTTCCTAGAGGTAGTTTGAGAGTGTCACAAGCTGCTTCCCTATTCCTCCTTACTGAGTGTGCACAGCTTCTGCATTTGTCCTGGTTATTTTGTCTTTTCAGATTCACCACATTCTGCTTCAATCTTTAATGTTGATCACCACGACTCTGAACTCCACATTTCCTTCTCCCTTTCCACCACAGTGACTTTATGCTTTCATCACTTTATGCAAACACTTTTCAGGAATCTCATCCCACTGTTTGCAACTCTTTGAACACCTCAACAAAAAAAAAAATCTTCACCACTTGGTCCTGCCAGCCTGTGAGCAGTAAATATACTCTTGACAACCAGAACACCATCTCTCAGGACTAAGGACATCCCACGGTAAAACCATTTGCTTCAAATATCTGGGAACAGCAAGAAATATTTTCTGGTGCCAAACTAAATAATGTAGCATTTCTGTTGCGTGTTTCTACTCTAAGGGTAAGGCCTTCTCCTTCATCTCAACATTTGTGAATCTGGGTCCTCAAGACTCCAACGGGTAACACCCTCAGAACAATGGCTGCTTTCTTTTTATGTTCACAGAAACCTATTTGTGAGACAGTACCTAAGGTACATGTTTTTATTTTTTTGTTTGTTTGTTTTGTTTTGTGTTTTTTTTTTGGTTGTCGGTGGTGGTGGTGGTGGTTGGTTGGTTGGTTGATTTTTGTTTTTGTTTCGTTTTGTTTTCACTTGCTGACTAATCTAAGGGCATTCCACCTACCTGACACTACCGTGAAGTTTGTACCACAGCCTGTTCTGAGGATGTAAAAGTGAAAGCATCTCAATTTTTTGAAGCACAAGTAGTGACACTAGTTTGAGTGAGAAAGGCCCAAATGGCCACCTGAAGTGCCAGCCACAGCCTGGCCATATTCTAATCCAATACCAAGGATGACAGTCCTCTCCTGTCCAAAAAGCACAAGAAAGGTAAGTGAAATTCTGTGGCACTATTACTATATTCAAAGGAAGTTCCATTTATAATATAGTCTAAAGATTTACCCCATCTTAAAACATGAGGAAGGAAGGATTTGCTTACTGTGTGGAAGAATATTGGATAACTCACTAAACCTAGGCAAGGCCATCAGGAGAAGAGGTCACAGCAACTGCCCAACCTGCCATCTACTTCTGTGGGTCTTGGGTCAAGACCAAGCTGCAAAACCCTGAACTTTATAAAAAGCCTGATTCAATATCCCTTTTCATGGATTGCTCAGAAGGGAAGCTACATACATGGAGAACAGAGGAAAATAATCTAAATAGGTTTGTTCTCGATGCCTCATGGTGTCTCATTTGGTCTTCACCATAGTGAGCCCTGCAAATCTATGCACAATTCAGATCTACTGCAGACCTCCAAAGAATATGCAGATCTCAGCACAAATGCTCTAAAAAGAAGGGAAGTAAAGTTTCTTGCAGAATTTTATAGTAATTTACTTCAGGAGACAGAAGCCCCGCAGTGCTGTTAAACACCAAGGGACTAAAGACCTCTTGCAAGTCACCTTACAGCCTTGTAGAAGCTGTGCTTGTTCTATTTTCAGTCTTCCATCAGTAGCTGTTTCTCTCCCCCGTATTAATATATAGGCCATGTCTGCTATTGATCCATGCATTTTTCAGCATGGTATGGAGTTACCTCAGTCTATAGAATTACTCAGAAAAGCTCAAGGGATCAGGAGATAATTGGGCAAGAAAAATAATTGATGTCATTTCTGTACTTTCTTTTTACTGCAGGAGAGTCAAAAGAGAATTGAAGGGCACTGAATACTTTTAAGCCAGAAGAAAAAATTACTTTTTCGAACTTCTCTATAGAAGACTTTGAAATGTTGCCCAACTTGAGATTTCACATTCTTATTTAAGTATGAGGAAAGCAAACTTTTTAATCAAGATATACCTCAGCTCACAGAAATGTTACATAAATGAAAGAGCTAACAATGCAATCCTGAAACAAAACACTTATGAATGCCTACTTAGCTGTAAAAAAAATAAATAAAATGGAAAGTTGAAAAACAAAGACAGAAAATCATTGTGTAAGACTGTACCTCTGACTTCTTGAATTCCTATGGATTTACACCAGAACAGCTCATTACCTAATCAACACAGGATTTCACCCCTTCACAGAATTTCTTCTCTTGAGCTCTAGAGCAAGTATTGCAAACAGTGGTCAGGACTGCTCAGACATCAGCTATACCTCATAGGAATATATTTTTTCCCTCTGAGAACTGCTATCTAGTGTTGTAGGTCTACTAAGCCTGTTCTTCAGAGGCACAATCTGTCCCTCTTGCTGTCCTGCTGAATGGAGGGTACAGCAGGAGGGTACAAAGCAGCCCCCATGAGCCTTTCTCTAAGAGTCACAGTCACATCTGTTGCCTTATCTGGGCAACAAAAAATGCAGGGTTTGAAAGCCGTATCTGTCAGACAGGCTCTGAGGGGGCAGACAGACTCAAAAACTTGATTTCTGCACTACAGTACAGATCTGCCCTGGGCAAGAAGTACAGCTTGTGGCTTTAGATACCTGTGTACCAAATCCAGTACAACTGTCTGGGATTGCATCCTGCTTTTTTTACAGCAACTTGTTAGGAGTGAAAAGAGGGAGGGTGTCTCTCATAGCCTTGAAGAAAGGAGCACCATATTCACTTGACATATAAAATCACTGCTTCATAATCTGAGATTCCAATATTAGGCTATAAAAGACGGGTTTTGTTTGTTTGTTTGTTTGTTTTTCCCATGATAAACAGATATTCTATGCAGGCAGTCTTTCCTTTGGACACTTGTATTCACAGAGTTGTATCTGAACTATTACCAAACTGATTGTTTCACATTAGTAGTGTGCAATATTTAATGTTTTATTCACATAGTGTGAGTCTGTCATGGAAGCATCACAATGAAGTCTCTTACCTAGAGCAAAGACGACTATCAAGTTCTTTAAATCCACTTTTTCTCAGTCTACCCCTTATGGGCTATGCTGAATGCAAATAGGATTCAGTATGTCATTATTGCCAAAATGGAGCCAGAAATAGCCTGATACAGACTTAAGAATGGTGTAATTAGAAGATAACAAGAGACTTTGGCAATAGCCAACTTTGAAAGGAAAATTCTGCAGCTGTGAGTTCAGGCCCGGAGGTCCTCTATCTTGCCCCCTAGACCCAAGGAGAATCCACAAACAGCTCATTAGCCACACTGACCTTTCTTCTCTGTGAACCTGGGAGCTGTAGTGCTTGTGGAAGGTGAGAGAAGAGAAGACTGTCACCAGAAGCCAGGCCAGTATTTTCAGTGGCAGTTGCGCCTACCCAGTTTGTACTCATAATAGTAGCTGATGCACCAGCATGAACACAGGTGGAGATTTATCCAAGGTAAGTCCTCAACCACACTCCTTTCCAGGGTCTTGGTGATGTTAGCAGAGCTGCTGTACCCAGGCATTTCCTAACCAGTTGAGAGCCCTCTTGTCACCCAAAGCACTGAAGAGAGATCAGGGGAATATTTCCTAGCCCCTCAACACACCTGTGGGTATATGCAAAAGGTCAACCAAGGTCCAGATACACAGTGTTTATTATAAATTAAGGCAGCTTTCTCTCCCTAACCCATGACAAGACAGAAAATAACTGGCTTCTCACTATCTACTTTCTGTGGTATGAAGTGGAATTGGAATCTCATAAAAAAACAAACAAACAAACAAACAAACAACAACAACAACAAAAAAAAAACTATCTCTGGAGGGAGTATTGCTATTACACCATCTTGTCAGTACCCATGCTCACAAGCCTTGAAACACAATGGCACTCAAAGACAAATATAAAGCTTCCAGTATCAAACAAGAAAACCTGAAACATAGACAGCTCATGTTTGCAAGCTTCAACTGGGATAAACTGTCAGGAGGAAAAAAAAAAAAAAGAAAAGGAAAAAAAAAGTCTTAATTTCACTGCCACCAGTCTAGTAAAGACACATTTCTTCAGTGCAACCCAGTTCTAACAAGCACGAACATCATTTGCCATGAATTGTCTCAGGCTAAGTCTTCTGTACCCTTTGCACTATGGATTCAACAGTCACTGGAATAAGACTGACAAAACAGCACAAACAGCCTCTTTTCAAGGCTGTAGCTTGCCTTCTGGTAAAGACATGATCCAGTATGTGGCCTGCTGCCGGCAGACCTGTGCTTCCTGTCCAATAATCTTGTAGTCCTATGCACAGAGCACACGCAGGGGGAGGGCAGGAAAGGCACAACTGAAAGATTTACATAGAGAAGCAAATACTGTTAAATCAAATTTCCAATTAAATACATTCAGGTCCTCATTTAGAACTCAGAAGAAGTGCAGACGTAAGGAAGAACATCAAAAGGGCAGTTTCAGCATTGAGATGTTTAACAAATGCACTCCAGAAGAATTAGTAGGAGGGACTGCTATTCTCAATCCATCTGCAACCTCAAGTGCAACTGGATTCAGTCTCATTTTTGCAGACAGATGGGCTGCAGAACTGAGAAACTGCCCATTTTCTCCTATGAAAAGCAGAGAGTACACCATTCACTCTATGCATGGGAAAGCGCAAAAAAGATTTGAAGAGACTATATTATCGGCTATAGGAACCAAGTATCTTTCAAATTAAGTCAAAAGATACTTACTGATCAAAGGTTAGAAAGATCTTATAGCAGTAAAACAAAGCTTATCCATGTCCACTAACAGAAATAGTCTGAGATGGAAAACTGAGAGAAGCAATGCATTTAGTGGTGTATGTATGCAGTCAGCATCTTTCACCGTAGATTCTCACAAATGTCTGACTTGGACTCCATCTGCATGACAAGAAGAAAAAGAGGACTCCTGAATATAAAGAAACTACTTTCTGTTCAAGAATTTCCTGAACCAGCACTGTCAGAAGCCAGGAAAATGCCTGGGGGAACATAATTATAAACTTGCTCTATTTGTACTGCCTTCACCAGTAACAGGATCAGGGACTAAAGTGACCTCTTATCCTCTTATTGGTCTGCTGCTGCTATATTCCAACAGTATGCGGTGTCAAACCTAGATTAGGATCAAGGTAAAATTGGAGTTTATACCTATAGATTATTAGTATTAAGCACAAGGGTGGGGACAAAGGGAAAGAATGTGGGCTTTATGTGAGAGTCTTAAAAAAAAAAAAAAAAAAAAAAAAAGAAAAAAAGAAAGAAAGAAAGAAGAAGAAAAAAATGTGACTTTACAAATACTATCACAATTTCTGGAAGGCTCATCTTCTCTGATGTCCCATCAAAATATGATTTCCTTTGCAGCTTTTTATTCCCTGTGGTGAAGGCAGTGTGTGGGTATGTGTGTGTATTTTACAACATTACTACATGGCATGCATAATTTTTTTGGTGTTTGAAAGTCTAAAAAAAAGCTGTTACCATCAGAAAATTTAGACACATTAAGTCTGTTCCACCAAAAAGATCCTCTGATAAGTAAAATGAGATATCACTAAATATAACCTACTAAGTTACTGTGCTTCTTCCAACCCATTCCTAGTTGGAGAGGAAATTTCTTCTGGCTACAGGAATGGACTTTATCAGGGAAAGGTGCCTGAGCTCATTCTGACATCACTTTCACAGATGAACCCAGTGCTGAGACAAAAGAACTCCATTAGTTTCTTGCTAATAGCCCTCCTCCTCCCAGATACACAGCATTTATAATGAATGATTTTGTACTTTTAACATCCAACTGACTCTCTGTTCTTAGGAAGCAACTCTAAACCAACACTAAGGATGGAATGTGAGGAAGATTTATTGACACCCTGACTTTAGGATCTCCATCTGACTTTACGGATCTCCGTTTTTTTTTTTTTCTGCACAAGGGAGGAGAATAATCTACTGAGTAGAGAAACAGGCTGTAAAACACATAATAGTCACAGGGCTGCATAAGTGATGGCAAAAATAAAGCTAGACCCAAAAGAATATCACCCTTTAACAGGCGGGGCATGTCATAGTAAAGCATTAGTTTATGAAGTTAACAACATAGAGCCTACCACTCAAGGTCAAGACCTCTTTGGTTACAGACATTCAAACTATGCATTCAGATATTTACTTCTGTTAGTAATCTTGAGGGTACAAACAACACTATCCACTTCAGGAAGTTGTTTGGGAGATAATATCCCCAAAGCCAAGCACAGCCATTTTACAAATTCACATCATTTTGTTTTGCTTTGAGAGCTAACAAATTGTCTTTCTCTGCTACATGAAGGATGTTCTTTTATCAAACTAGGAGCTTTGAAATAACTAGATCAGTGAGACCTCCAAGTATGCTTCAGGGTTTTGGAGTTCAGTACACAGACTAACACTGCACTTTAGTGTAAAAATGAAGGTCACACTAGCTAGAAATTAAAAATGTCATCAGACTTTGCAGCAGAACAAGGAGTTCCTTCCCAGCCCTTCATCAAACACTTTATTTTGTAACATTATTTATTAAGAATAGACTGTTACATAATTCCAGTGATGTGTTATCAATCTCTTTGGCCTGAAATTGTATATGAATCTGATGAAAGCATTGGAAGTTCTATTTACTGTACTTCTCTTAATTATTCTGCCTCAGAAACATAATGGCATGCACACTGCACACCCTCAGGCAGTCCTACTCACATCTATAAGCTCTACAGTCAGTCCAACCTCCTGTCTGTAAATAGAGACTTTATACTTGAACGGATAAAAGACATGTTGCTTATTCATCACAAATTCATTTTTTTGCAAGAACATACACATATTGCCTTTAATCACAAGGAGTCCAGAAGTTTGAAAGCTGTTCCATTAAAAAAAAAAAAAGCACACCAACAAAAACACCTCATAATGTAGACCTTCTTTTTCAATAGGCTACACTTTGCTTCATCAGTATTTTTCCATTAGCAGTTGTCAAACTTCGGCTGTGAGGATTTAATCTGTGATGGGCACTGTGCTGTGTATATGAAATACAGCAAGTAATAATCTTTCATCTCCCCATCTGTGCAGTGACAGAATTAGAGGGCATCCCACTGGTCATGCTTTGTCAAACACTGACACAAGTACTTTTCATTTGAATTGCAAATTTTGTGGAGCTATTTATCTAATGCAAATACTCTTCAAAGAAGCATTAACAGCTAGTGGAGTCTTGGAGAAAGAAAGAAGGTTAATAAGTGAACTCAGGAATTTTACACTTTATTCAAGCATATGCCTAAGGCCCATGGTCTATCCATACCTGTGCATGTGCAGGAACCCTGCGAATGCAGATCATGCCGTTGTACTGAATGCTGCACCTCAGCATTGCTGAGATACATGGATGAATCAATTCAGGGAGATTAATAGAATTTAGTTGGATTAATAGCAGACTAGAGCAGTAAGAACTACAAAAAAAAAAAGGGAAAAAAAAAAAGCAAACTTAAAACACCTTCTCCCCATCTGGTTCTTGCACATTACTTTAGTCCTCTCTCCCAGCTGCTGTTGTGCAGCAGTTTTTCCCCTTTCTTAAATCTGCTCTCACAGAGGTACAACTAGCGTTGCTCACTGGCTCAGGTCTGGCCAACAGAGTGTCCCTTTTGGATTTGGCTTTCATCTTTTATTCCATGTGGAAGCTCCTTCTCTCTTCTCATGGAGACCAACCCTGCACCCTCCCTGCTAAGAAAAAACTTGCCACAGTAACCCAATACATGAGTACTTCCACCACCCACCACCAATAGAACCATAGCTTTCACTCTTTGCTTCACAGCATCTGATGCTGAACATAACACCAGACCTTTTTTCAAAAGCCTCAAGAATCCCACAGCCAATTAGCCCTCAGAGTCTTTTCAAAAAGCATGCCTCTTCACTGAGTAGAGACAACACATATATTGCTAATACTAACTACATTCAGCCATTCATTCCTGTCTTAGAATCACAGAATCATAGACTCATGTCAGTTGGAAAAGACCTCTAAGATCATCAAGTCCAACTGTTAACCTAGCACTGCCAAGTCTACTACTAAACCATGTCCCTAAGCACCTCTTCTACATATCTTTTGATTTCCTCCAGGGATGGTGACTCAACTACTTCCCTGGGCAGTCTGTTCAAATTCTTCACAAACCTTTCAATGAGGAAGGAGTACCTTTCTTTTCCTACCAGAAATTATCTTCTTAAAATCTTCAGTTCTAGCCAATTCTAGCTGTGATCCAAAGTGGATTTGCGAAACCAAACTGGCCAAATTTGGTTTTTCTGGGAGACCTCAAAAGTCACTGAAGCAGCTTGAGCAACACTTCTGAACCTTCAAGATCCTCATCTACCCAAGGAATCCTAGCATGAAACAGACACCACTAGAATAGTTCCAATGCACAATTGCTCACTTCCACAACAGGAAAAGACCAGGTTAGAAGGGTATAAGGCACTTTTATACAGAGGCTAATTGTGTCCTTGAGTTTAGTCATAATACCAGCTTAACTGTAAAAACATATAATTATATAATTATATGGGTATCCTCCCATACACCTCAGCCAATTTTTATTTGACACCACACTGCCAAGAGTACAAGGACTAGGTAAAATATAGTTGCCTAATAATAGACTTTGAGTTACCTTCATTGTACAGTCCAAGCTACAATAATAAGAGACTCTAGCCTAGTATTAAGTAACTATTCTCAGGAAAAGCTAACGTTGCTAGATATAGTGATTTCCTGCTGCCCAGGCATCGCAAGCAGTACTAATGGCCAAAGAAGGATGTCAAATTATTCCAGAAGGCTGATCCCACACTACACAATGGGTTGTCCAGTTCTGTTCCCAGTACCACCATAGATCATTCCTGGCAGCACACCCGAGCTCCACCTAGCTCATTAAGGACTATCAGGCAAAGATTTCTATAACTATCTGTGTCCTCTCTCCTGCCAGGCTAAGCAAGGGGAAAACATGTAATCTGTTCCTACATGGAAATATTGATCTCACAACATTTAAACCTATCTTTACAATGGTAGGGTTTGTACAGATAGTCTCTAACAAACAGTCTTTAAGGAAATTGGGTGAACACATGAGAAGGACATGGATTTTTATCATGTACTGGCTCAAACTTCAGAAGAAGCTACACAGCTTACTAACTTATGTAGACCAGAAAGGGAATGCAAGCTACTGAAAGTCTGAATCATGCTGAAGCAAAAGTTGTACTCAGATCAACAAAGAGACATTCACTGACTTCAGTGCATCGTGGAGCCATGGAGTTGCATCTGTAAGCATTATTAAGAGCACAGACTTCCTAACCACAGGCAGCCTGATTCTTAAGATAACTTATCAGCTGAAGGGAAATCTGAGGGGAAACAAAAATGTGGCTGCCACCCAGGTCACTCTACATCCTGAGTGATACCTGTTGACACTTCTGTTGTATCTGGATCACTGCATTTTCATTTGCTGTTTTTTTCCTGCCACTGGAGTTTTACTACATCATCTCTCTAGTCCAGAGAAGCTGCCACTATTGAACTTTTCCCCTAACAATTTGGATACTTGGTGTTTCTTGCTCTAGGAAGACTGTTGCTTGACATGTCTCGATCAGCACAAGAGTACAAGTCAATATTCAAACACACGACATAGAGTTTTAATAGAGTTTTACTTGGATGAAGAGTCTTTATAAAGTTTCTTTGGACTGGCTTCTATGTTACCATGTCATGGATGCCTTGTACTGGTCTGGATTTTGCTCTTCTTTTCCATCTCATTTGCTGCTACCAAAATGCACAGAGCCTTGAACATTTTCTAGGCTTTACATACAGGCTCTTTTTGTCATTCCTTGGCATGTCTCAAAACGTACTTCTTCTTAACCAAATTCAGCAAAAATCACAACCTTGCTTCATGCCCCAAATGTGAAATGACAGGATTGCCCCTGATATGTCCCAGATCCCCTTTCTTACTAAATAAACATTTTTTTCCCAGATCATTTAATTTAGCTGACAAGCTCCATCAAACTTAGTGCTGATCTCTGTGTATTATCAGCTTTCTTTTTCTCCTTCTGTCATAAGAGTTTGAATTTTCCTTCTGCATAACATAAAACATGAACAAGGTCTCAGAATGACTTGATAGCAGCCTTATTTACTGTGTAGGTAAAACTTGTAAGCAGCCACCAGAGAAATCTACTCTTTGTATTAATCTGATGTTGCTAAAAGCTAATTTATTGGTACAGCAGCTTTTAAAGTTTTGGTACATACTACATTCAGAAATACATGCAATGTACTTGTCAACATTTACTACAGTAAATTAGCTGTCAGGGTAGATAGAAACATAATCCTTTGGCTGAGTTGTAGGCTGCATTCAAGGTATCAATCAATGAACTACGGTGGATGGCAACAGCATGGGCTATCAGTAGCGAGGCTGCAGCTCACAATGTCCGCAAGTCTGTGCAGTACTCACAGGGTCCCCAGCACCCACCAATATTTCTAGCCATTCTTGTGCATTCCTTCAGGTACTTTGAACAGTATCAGCCAACAATGCTGGTCTGAATTTAATGTTGATTGTGACATAGTTTTAAAAATAAGCAGGAATAGAGATCCCTTCTTGCACACTTGCATGGAGTCAGTCTCCCATCTTTCTGCTAGCCCAGAGCACAATATGTTGCTTATACTTACTGTGGTTGACATGGATTGAGTTAATATTTTCATTCTAAGAACATACGTAAGTAAGCAAGGAAGTAAAGAGGATGGGGAATGCTTATCCACTGTCCTAACCTGAACATGGTGAAAGTACAGTCTAACTCTAAACAAGGAGGCCAGTGAAATTCTTGAATTCAGTTGTTTCCACCACAAAACAAAGTCAGACTTTAACCCTTGGGAAGAATGCTAGGCCTATTAAAACGGAACTCTACCACTTCCCTGGATGGCCTATTCCTATGCTTAGACATCCTATCAATGAAGAAATTTTTCTTAATGTCCAATCTAAACCTGTCATGATGTAACTTGAGACCGTTTCCTTGCATCCGATCTCTTTTCACCTGACAAAAGAAACCAAAACCCTCCTCATTGCAACCTCTCTTCAGATAGTATTAGGGAGCAATAAGGTCTCCCCTCAGCCACGTCTTCTCCAGACTAAACAACTCTAGTTCCCTCAGTCACTCCTCAAATGTCTAGTTTTCTAGTTCCTTCACCAACTTCATTCCTCTTCTCCAAAAATTTCTCCACAACTCAGTATCTGCCTAGTAATGAGGGGCCCAAAACTGAACACAGTATTTGAGGTGCAGCCTCACCAGAGCTGAGTACAGAGGGACAATCCTTCCCTAGTCTTGCTGGCCACACTATTGCTGATACAAGCCAGGATGCTGTTGGCCTTCATGGCCACCAGGGCACACTGGCTCACATTCATCTGTCTCCCTCACCCTCACAACCAATTCCCATCCTTTTCTGCCTGGGAACTTTCCAGCTGCTCTTCCCCAGCCCTATACTACTGCATGGGGTTGTTATGACGAAAGTGCAGGATCCAGCAATCCATTCGCTGAATGTAGTGCAATTGGACTGAGCCCACAGATCCAGCCTACCCAGATCCTTTTGTAGATCCTTCCTACCCTCAAGCAGATTGAAAATCCTTCTTAATTTGGTATAATCCACAAATTTACAGAGGGTGCATTCAATCCTTTCCTCCAGATCATTGACAAAAACGTTAAAATTGAACCTAATACTGAGCCCTGGGAAATGCCACTGGTGACCAGCTGTCAAGTGGATTTAACTCCATCCACTGTGATTCTCTGAACCTGGCAATCCAGGCAGTTCAGTTATTCAACCAGCAGGCTGCACACATCTCCAAACCACGAGCAACCAGTTACTCCAGTAGGATACTGTGGGAAATGATGTCAAACGCTTTACAAAATCTATTTAAACAGTATTATATCAGCAGTAATGCAAGTCTGTCTGATATATCATCTTCCAGAAGTAATTGGTATAGTGTGACATGATATGTATGTTTTTAAGAAAATCCATATGAACTGGCATCAATTAAATCATACACATTGAAGTATACACTTACCTTCCTTGTCTGATGTGTGTTCATGTGTATTTATTTATCTTTTTTTTCTAACGTATGGATGAAGTGGAGTCAACACATTTCTCTTCGGACATTTAGCTGTTCAAGAAACATCAGTGTTCTAGGCTTCTCTCAGTACTCAAGCAACTTACTGGGAAAACACAACCTTAGAATTTCTGAGTTTCCTGAGCAGCAAATTTAAATTCCTGGTCTTGTAAAAGCTCTTATCCTGTTGGAATGCAAAGACTTCACCAGTTTTATACATTGTGGCTATACCATTTGTCTCAATAAAAATACTTACTGAACACCTCCTTTCCTGTGCAGAACACTGAAATCTCAGCTGACATTAAAAAAATAGATCTAAGCCTTTGGCGACATGCTAATTTTTAATGTCTCTCTTGGAATCTGAGTTGCATGTCTCTTTCTAAGCCATTTTGCTCCATTTTGCTCACACACCCACATAATTCACTCAAATTTATTGCTTGGCAAATATTGCTCCATTGAAGGTTTTTGCTCAAGGATACTTTAAACACACATGCCATTTTTCAAAATAAGGGCAAACATTAATCAGGCTAGAAATATAGAGCTGACAATAAGAAGAGTACTCATTTTCCAAAATAAAATATTTGCTGAACTGCTTTGCATGTCTGCTTTTCAGTGTATCAATATTTAGACAGTTCTTTGCACAGGGACCACTTTAAAATGCACACATATTATCATTCTTCCATCAAGAACCAGTTCTATTTAAAGAAAAAAAAAAAATCACCAAAAACCAGAGTGGCAAAATATATTACCTTTAATTTCAACAGATGACTCTGATGATGGCCAGGAACAGTTCTGCCTTTAACCACCAGTAAGAATTGTGTGCTGTTGTATCTAATAGTTGTACAAATTGCAACTAGCTGTGTGGGATACTTCCCACCTCTTTCAGGTTAAGGGAAAGAGAGGATTTCAAGAGCAGCATTCTTGAAAGGAATTAAACTACTCTGGACTCCAAGTGGTTCTGTAACTGCCATGTCCAGACATGCAGGTAATTCCCAGATGAAGTGTTTCTAAAAAAACTTTCGGATTAATTTTAAGAGAACATGCGCTTGATTATATATCTTTTAGAGAATCACCAGTTTGTAGAGTTTGCTCTAAGATAGTCACATGAATGTTAACACCTACTGAAAATATCAGTAGAGCAGCAAAACCTAGGGTTGAATGTTCAGAAGTGAAAACACAACAACTCTAAACAAACTCAGGAGCTGGAAATTAAAAGAACATATAGGTCCTTAGTCTTATGAAAGAGAAAGAAGCCTAAGATTCCCTGGAAATATAAAACCATGCTAAATTTATTCTACAGAAATACTTCACCATAGATTGATGGGATTTGTCCACCTGAACATTTGAATCACAAACTAAAAGCTTGCCCCAAGAAGAGGAAAGACTGGGACCTTTACTGTCCCTATTCCCACTGTGACATCCTTGACAGCAAATAACCAGACAGTCTTCTGGGTGAGCTATTAGAAGTCACACAGCCAACACAATACTATGACTAATAGAAGAATGAGCCTTGGAGGTGGGCAAGGAAGGAAGACAAGGGTAGATGGAAATCAAACCTACAGCACTGGTGTAAAATATCTGTTGAAGCAGTGCCAGACTTTGCTGCTTGAAGTTGATTTAGTTTATCACCCTTCATCTCCCTGCTCTTTCTCTTCTTCCTTTTTCCCCACAGATAAACAGTCAGGAAAAACACAAGCAGGACTTTGGTGACAAGGCCTTTCATACTAATTCCAGGATGAGCTGTCTCACAAAATACAGCCAGCTTGGGATTCATTTCTGTTCTGTCCTACTTTGGCAAAGCTCAGGTCTGGAGTAAGTCCAGGGAATATGTCCTGAAGCACTTAGAGCTTCAGTTAACCTAGCTTCTTTTGGGTGCAGATACAAACTGCTGTGCTGAATGTTTGGGAGATCCACAGGGGACTTTGATGCATGCATAGACGCCGTCACACAGATGCGAAGAGGTCATGGTGGTTTTCCAGAAGTGCTTGTAATCATATTATTTCTCATCTATATCCCAGCTAAACCTTTTTTTTTTTTCAAAAATCTCAGGAACAGACAGAGGCTAAGCTTTCACACATTCAGCACTCAGCAGGATAAATAAAATACAGAGGACACAAGCAGAGAACTTCAAGATGCCCTAAATTTTCTTTAATGGCATAGGGGATTTTTGAAAGCTCAGTTAAAGATTGAGAACTCTTGTTTACAAGTCCAAGCACTCAGGCTCTAACAGATCTGACCATCAAAGTTTTTCAGTTTGGTATTGATGAACTTGAGTTTTAAAAAAGTCTTGACTTTTGCAGCCTTTGGAGAAATGTGTTCCTGAAATTACAACACCAAATCTATGTTCTGCATCTCACCTCTGCCTTCCTTATCTGCTAGCACACTGATTACAGCCCACTAAATATAGACCTTCTTTCTAAGACAATCCCATTTTACTTGTTTGGTCTGAAGCACTCTAGGCATCCTAGGTAATCCACATAGCATTGTATCTCTGTATAGCAAGAGAGGAAGTGCATGTGTGCCTCACTCAGGCTCTCCACACTGGATACAGAAGACCAAATTCCTGGCATGTTCCCCAAGATCATCTAAGAGAAGATGGTGCTTAATTTGTAGGATGATATAGACAGGAAAAGATGCAGCCACAAGACCGAACTCTGCAGTGATACAAAGAGATTTTCCCTTGGAGGAGGAAGTGTAAAATATTTTCTGCAATACAGCAGAGCATTGAAATAGGTTGAAACCCAGGCTTGAAAGAGGGCACATCTCATAAGGGCAGAAGGAGGCGAAACATATTTATAATGCTTTTTATTACTTATTCTCTTTAAGTACTGTTTTAAAACTTTTTCATTGATGTTCATATTCCAGTTATGGTTCTTGGAGTTCAGAAGCTTCTGTGGCCTTTTGGAGGGGGCAGAGAGGGAAAGGGGAGCTGCGTAGAGGAGCAGGAAGACTTACCTGTTTTTAAGTCTTGTGATCTAAATCTTAACATGTGTTCTCCATCCTGTATTCAAAGTGCCCATATCAGCCAATCCTACAGAGTTGAAAGATATCCTCTAAATGATAATTTAAGTTTAAATCTCCTGTTCTTGTGGCTAATAAACCCCTGGAGGGTGATCTCAGCTCCTGATGAATTCAGGGCTGTGTCACCACCAGAACAAAGTGCATTGACCCAGTGTTTACAATCAGAAGAGTAGATGCCTGACAAAATCAGACTACATTAAAAAGAAAAAGGAAGAAAGAAAAGAAAGAAAAAAAGTTCCTGGTCCATGCTTTCAACATATGCTTTGCAATATAGACAGATCTTCCCCTCTCCAAAATACTTTAAATTTTAGAAGCCTCCTATGCCCAGTTCATTAAGAAGGAGATAAGACTGTAATTTAAAAGCATTAGAACCAATGATTCAACACTATCAAAGTTTCTCTGACAACCCTGTTTTAACACAAGTAAATCACTGCTGTGCTCAACAATTTAGTCTTCCACATTAGCCTTGTAATTACTCCTGAACACAGACCTTGCTACCTCATACCCTGAGAGCATCCGCTTTCCATCAAAGAAGATAAAGGTACTCTTTGTACAACAAGTAACACACCTGCTTTGTGTTGAATATTTGAGCTCAGATGTGGTGTGTGGTGTGGTTTTACTTGGTGATACATGTGTTCTGTGCTTCAGTGAGCTTCCAAAAGCTCTTCTTATTTCATGGTCCACACAAGAGTGATTCTGTGCATTGCCAGAGTGTCCTCCCTTGGAATCAGTGGGTGCAAATATTACATTTTCATTGTACAATTTCCAAGAAAGAATGCCAGAACAACCAGTTAACCCCAAATTGCATCATACTGACCATGAAGAGAGAAGCTTTTACAAGCCCACCACAGGTCTCTCATGGAACTGATGCTATTTCTAAAACATTTCCAGAATCATGTGATGGGAGTTTGGACTTTTTTTTTTTTTAATTGAGTACCAGAAAAAAAAAGATATTCCAAGTAGCTCTTTAATAGTTCAGTAACTGGAAAACACAGTGAACCAAAAATGACCTTCGTACAACTTCTGTGCTCCCCTCACAATAAGCTGAGCCCTATGACAGTTTTGTGCAATCCTCAACTGCCTGCAGGAACAACTTGACACCTGCACTGCTGTTGTCACAGCTTCTTCCACAGCCTCCATGGGACTGTAGGAGAGGACTAGATGTCAGCAAACTATTTCCAGCACAGCTCAACACCACGAGTCAGCTCAACAAAGGGGTTTCTGCCCTGTATGAGGGGCAGTCCACAGACCTTGGGATGTAGGGACAGGTTTCATCAGGCTGACCACATTCCCTCAACCTCACTGCACGCAGTCTTCAGCACAGACTGCTTTGCAGCTGGGTATAACCCATGCAAAGGTGCACCTGAAATCTGGCAATACAGAAGATCTACTGCCAAGGGAGAAGGCAATGCTATACAGCCTCCTGAATTTGCCCACCAAAATAAAGCAGGTCCAGTCTGTAAACTGGACCCATATTTTACATATCATACATTTATCCACTACAGATGCAGAATTTGTCATTTCAGGACTGCTTATGGCTTAAGGTGCAGCCAGCATGGTGGATTTCAACATGCTCCTACAACTTAGTCTTCTGTACAGATGGAATTTACATCCTTGCAGTGAAATCCTAGATAAATGCAGAGTCAGAAAGGAGAACAAGCTTTTTTTTTTTTTTTTTTTTTTTTTTAATCAAAAATAAGGTGATCTCGTAGGAGGTTTGAATTCGAAGAAAAGGCTTTTTAGATGAAGCCTAGGTTTGGAGTGTCCTATGGTAATCAGAGAGATGGTACAAGAAGCATTGCAGTGTAATCATATATAATAAAACAGGCACTAGCATTTTCCAACAAAAACCTAGGTGTTCCTTTACCTGCCAAGCAAGCAGGCTCAGTTTAGCTCAGGCCTCACTCAGCACACCTCTCTTCAAAATCAGAAATGAAGATATACTGCGTTTTCCAATGGGGTAGAAGATGGTGGGAAAGCTATGATGCATTTCAATCTTCAGCACTGGCAGAGGTTGCCTAGACTCTACAAAACAGCACAAGGTTTGAGCAGGGCACTGCCCATACAAGTGTGAGTACAAATGAATGCAGATATACTTGTACTCCACAGAAATGTCCAGACTGCCAATTCCTTATCGTTCAGAATAGGATCAAGTAACCTGTATGTGACACTAGGTCTCTTTGACTTTAGCTATTTATGGCTTATTGAAGAAACCAGCCTTAAGAATTAAATCCACCACTTGTCTCTGGAGGTTACAAGAAGCACCTTCTGTGAGTTTTCCCAGCATATGATGCCAGTAGGATTTTCAAAAGCTCACAAGGTAAATGGCTATTCTCTCTATATAAAGAAACAAAAACAAAAACAGAAAATAAAAAAGGAAGGGAAAAAAGAAAAAAGATGGAAGTGACGGGCAGGCTACTATTTCTGTAAAATCTCCTTTATTCATTTGTGTAGACAGAGCAGAGATCAGTGTTGTTCTGACATGACAGTGGATAACCAAGCAGCCTACAGCTCAGCTGTTTCCACGCTATCTTGCTTCCTATCTGCCAGTCCTATCTCTAGGCTATCAATGGGGCAACGCACCTAACACTTTCATTTTTTCTGCCTGCACCTGTCAGAAGTCACACATGTCTCTCAAGGGAGGTACCCACTGTCCCCACCTTCTCTACAGCTCAGACACAACAGCATGGTCAGGTGGTTGTTTCTCAAATGGCTCATGTTAATATTAACAGCAAACAAATACAAGTTAGGTAAAAGATCTTTTCTTTCCCATCAATGGCCAAATGACCCTCAGCCCAGGTCTTCAGAGGGTTTGGGACTAAAACCCTTGTCTTGGCAGTAGAAGAATTTATCCTTCCAGTGCTATTCAGTGACCCTGAAAGGGACAAGGAAGAGAGAACCACAGCATCATGCAAAATGACTAACTCCGTCCTGTCTTGGGAGCTCATTTTTGCACAAGTCATTACTCCCTTAACTTGAGTGACAAAGCAACAAACCATTGAGAAGATGAACTCTGCAAGTTTCATGACTGGCAAAAAAATTGTTCTTTATTTCCCCGAGCATGAAGGCTGGGAACCTAGGCTTTGCACAAATGTAGTCTCTCTTTGAACTCTGTATGAAAAGAAATGATAGTCTGACAGAGCCCTTAAATTTGTCCATGGCAAGAAGGCTAGAATTCAGCGAACCTACAAACCAAACTTGAAGTTTTGAGCAAGATCAGTTGATTTTCTGGGTGGGTTCTCTGCAGACCTTTTCTCATTATTTTCTCACTTTGATTTCAGTCTCTCCCACTATAGAAATCAGACCTGAGATGTCAAAAAAAAAAAAAACTAACTTCATCCAATCTATTGGAGAGAATTTCCCTTTCCCCTCTTTAAAGGAGGACAAAAAAGTTGGAAAAAAAGAGTAGCAAGACTAAGAAAGAAAAGTTTGCAATCTAATTATATAATATTTCTGTATGTCCAGATGTTCAAAGAACGTGGTGAGAGCCTTGGTTACCAAAATACAGCAATGCTCTGCCAAAAAAAATAATAATATTTCAATCAGTGTTAACAAGATATTCACAAACCAGCTGGTTTATTCATCTAAATGCTTTTGCCTACATCTTCAAGTGATTGCTTGCTGCAACAGCATTGCTTTCTGAGGGAATCCTGAGGAGCAGTCAAAAACCAGTACACACTCAGTAAATCACTCTAGAATAGATGAAGCATTGTCAAACTTCTATAACAGGGCTCTCTTGGCAGGGCTGGGCAGGACATCTTTGTTTCATTACAAAAATGCCTACTATATTAACTGCTGAGTCTTCCAGTTTTGCAGTTGTTTTTTTCCTGATTTTTAAGTTTGCTTCCTTAAAACTTTATTTATACCCCATCACAGTGTAATGGTGGTATTTTTGTAGTATCCTCTCTCTTATCTCTCACTGACGGGGGCATGTGTTTTCCAGTTGGAAACGGGTTGGATGGAGCAGGCCTGCTTGAAAGCTCTTGACATGTAATGTGAAAAGCAGAAGACGGGGAAGTGGAGAGAAACTGGAATCAGCACCCGCAGGTGCTGACCTTCCCTATCCAAATGTGTAGTGATCAGAAGATCAGTCAGCACTTCTTTAGCCACCAATGCTGGCTAAACAAATGGGCTGTACAGGAAAGGACAAAAAATCATGTGGATTGGGGTCACAGAGTAGATGAGAAGAAGCTGGGATACTGCTGGAAAGCTAGGGAACTTGGTGAACTGAGAGCATTGCAGAGGAGAAGAGAGAGCTTACCTTAAAGGTAAGAGACAAAAGCATGAGCCCAGAGGAGGTGAGGCTTTATTCTGCTGATTCACTAGCCTTTTTGATTACCACAGACATAAAAGAACGCATGGGACTTTGCAAACAGCTTAACTAGTTTTGTACCCCTTGAGAATGACTAACAGGTCTCAGACTGCCACTGGTTTTCCTGAAGTGGGCAGAGGTCCACCCAGACCTACAAGGAATGATTGATTCTAGCACTGCAGAACTCATTGGGAAGCAAAGTTTCTTGAGCATCCAGTCCTCAGCATTTTGTAAGTACAAGAAAGAAGAAGAAAATCACTGAAGATGAATCGCAGTTGATTATTCCCCCAGTCACTTTTATGTGAGAGATAGCTGGGGATATTCTTTCCACTCCAACAAGCAAATTGCCTGACTATTGAAATGAATTACATGATTCCCTTTTTCTTCAAACAGATAACACAGGTGAGCAAGATTCCAGTGCAGTTCTCTTTAAATCTCTGTAATATCAAGGAACTGGAGCATCATATAAGCCTGAAAAGAAGCCATAACAGACAAGAAAGTTGTTCTGGGCAAGTTAGGCTCTGTTCAATGCAAGGATGCAGTCTTGCTCAGGAAGTCTTCATGGCCTGGCTATAACTTTACAGAGAGCCACAGACCTGGCAAACAAAAGTATAAGTGCAGAGGAAAGATTTACAGCAGAAGAGTAGTTCAGTGTGCATTCTCAGCAATCCCTAGCCATGTTTTCAAAGGAAGGAATAGTCCCTGAATCACTTACCAATCAAACTCTCTCCACAATTCATTTCTAGTAGAAAGCATCTGTAGGCCAACTCCCTTGCAAGTCTCTGCAGGGACTGAAATACTCTTGCAGATGAAAATAGTTAAAACCTCATTGCTTTCCCCAATGTTTACAGTGTCTTGTGCTCCCTTGCAATCCGTTCAGACAGCAAAGATCTAAGGAGTAACTCACGTTACATTTTGTGCATTTAACAATGATATAATTGAACTGCATTACAATAACACCTAGAGGCCTTGTTTTGAGCAATTTTGGTTTGAACTGTCTGACTTTCATCAGCAAATACTTTCTATGAACATCAAGGAGTTATGCACTAGGTATTACCTTCCTGTCTGGAGATAAGGCAATGTGAAATCTATTCAGTTGTGGAGCCAGGCAGTATTTCCACTCTCTTCATAATCATCTCAGCTGTGCATCGGATGCTGACCTCTGTCACTGCCATGCAAGGAACTATGTTAAGAGACAAGCCAGTCTCTTAATTTCACATTATGACAACATATGGACCTTCACTGAATAGTCTGGGCCACATTTTCATACATACTTTGTACTCTGCAGTCTTGCAGATTACATGCCAAATCAATTCACAACTGCAAGTGTTTTGCTGCAACTGTTCCAGCAAAATAGCAGTCTATAAGGGGAAAAAAAAAAAAAAAGAAAAAAGAAAAAAAAAAAAAAAAGACTCAGAGGGCTGGAACACCTTTCCCAAGAAGATGGGCTGAGAAAGTTGGGGTTATTCACAGAGGGGAGACCCCTTACAGCAGCCTCCCAAAGCCACCCAAAGGGGAGCTGCAGGAAAGCTGGGGAGGGACTCTTGGTCAGGCAGTGTAGTGATAGGACAAGGTATAATGGCTTTAATCTAAAAAGGGTAGATTTGAAATAGATACTGGGAAGCCAATCTTTACTACTGGTGAGGCCCTGGCACAGGTTGCCCAGAGAAGCTGTGGGTACCCCATCCCTGCAGGTGTTCAAGACCAGGCTGGATGGGGCTTTGGGCAACCTGGTCTGGTGGGAAGTGTCCCTGTTCATGGCAGGGGGTTGGAACCAGGTGATCTTTCAGGTCCCTTCGAACCCAAACCATTCTATCATTCTATTATGCTATGATTCTGTGAAAGTTGTTCCTCATTCTTACAGTCAGTCTATCACAGATTCATACTCCTTGCACCCATTAACACTCTTATCAGAAATAAAAGGACTAGGGGAAATAAACAATGTGCCTTGAACATACCAGGTGAAAATGCGTCATCCAAACTGCACAGTGAGAACAAGAAACAATCTGAAGAAATAAGATCAGTGGCAAACAAACATCTGGGAAAAAGAAATCCTGTAATTCCCAGAGAATATGCTAATTACTACTAATAAAGTAATTAACATTTTTTAAAACCTCAAAAAAAATGAAATTGGCTATGCAAGCTCTAATTAATACTGCAATAATTTGTCACAACCTAAAATGAGAAAATTTTGCTCCTCATTAAAGCAATAATTCAGAAGAGTTGTATTGGGGAAAACAATCATGGGAAATAGGACTGGAAAGAACCCAAAGAAATCATACACTCCATCCTCCTACCATGACTCAGGAGTTGTTTCTGCATCACATTATCTGACGGATCATTTTGTGAACTGTTTCTCATCTTTCAGATGAAGAAAGATCCCAGCCTACTCCCAAGCAGGAGTTCAGCTCTTCTCTACCAGAGACCAAGACCCTGGCGCTTCCCTCCTCCCATTCTTTAAGACAGCATTAACCAGTACTTTGTCATCACAACATACATGTACATTGAAAACAGTCTCTCTTTTCCTCAATGAATATGTAGGGAGATACTCCACACCTGCCTGGACTCAGTCCTGAGCAGTTCTAGCTGAACCTGCTTGAGCAGGAGGATTAGACCAGATGATCTCAAGAGGTCCCTTCCAAACTCAGCAGTTCTGGGCTTCTGAGAGTACTCCTGCTAAGTATAGGAATTAGGACCCAAATATTGCCAGCAGGAACTGTCCTTCAGGCAGAGGTAATATAAAGTTTGGTCCAAGACATAGCATTATGCTTTTCTGGGCTGGAAAGAAGTTACTGATAATTCCATTACTTCACGCTCTCTGACAGTCCAAATTCCACAATCCAGATATGTCCCTGCATATTCATGGACATCTCATGCCAGAATCTGTCTCAGTACAACAAATTGTGATGGGACATGAGCAAAAACTGAGCTCTAAAAGGCAACTATCATCCCCATACCTACTTTGTGCAGTAGGGAACAATGCTGCCATTGATATGCCACCCCACCTCACAAAATGAACATAGCACATGACCTACATGACAACTTTACTCAATGCTGAAAAGAGAAAAGACACAGAAGGACAAAAAAAAAAAAAAAGATTCACAAAGCCCTTTCCTGAATGCTAAGGAAATTCTAAGATGTTGGTTGTCACATAAATGACAATTTACTGTGTGATTGCAAGAAGAAATAAAGTTTCTGAGCTATTCATTCTGCAGGCTGTTTTCCTGATTTCAGGAGCACTTTAGGACAGATCATTTACCATGAACAAGTCAAAAGCAGAGGAGAAGCAACATTTCTCCGTGCTATTACTGTTTTCTTCCTTGTCTCTTGGAGGCTATTTTTCCCTCATTGTTGTGAATTATGAATAAGCTCACTGTTTAAATACAGGAAAAGGATATTTATAGCATGTGCAAAAATTCTGCAGGGATGACACAAGAAAAGCTACAGGTCAGGTTTACTTGTAGCGTACATGGAAGCCAAGAAAAGCTGGATACTTCTGTTCCCTCAAATCACTAATCCCCTTCATGATACCATTTCTGCTGATCATCAGAGGTAATCTGTGTTCTTTCACTTGCACCATGGGAATTAAACTGACACTTCTGTATCCAATCAAGGCATCCCTCAAATGCACTACAGCAGCATGTTAGAAGAGAGAAACCACACGGTTCTCCAACAAAACTATTGAGGATGAGGAAAACAGGTAGAAGAGCGCTGCCAATAGTACCATCTGCAAAAACTCATACGCACTAGTAAAATACAAGGAAAAAAATAGGGGAAAAGCTGGGACCTCTGCTTCAAAAAATCCAGAAGTATTGTTCCCTGCAGACATGCATATTCACAAAAATAAGCCTTTAGTTGGGACATTGTCACCTCTGGAACCATGTGTCACAAACAAGATTTCTTTCAGCATAGAATACCCATATGAAAATCACAGCCACAGCAGTCCCCCTGAGACCATCCAGCAGTTCAACATGTTAAGTGTGGGACACTTTGGCTGTTTTACAGGCAAATACCATCTGTGCTTGCTCAGCAGATCTATGCTACCACCTCTCATGGAGAAAATGTCACCTGGAAACATCTTCCCTGTGGAAGAGATGTCTCACATCTGACAAGTTTACCTCCATTAAACTGATTTACATTCAGTATTTCTGTTCAGTGGCAGGGTGCACTACCATCCTGGGAAGCCTTTTCTAATATATCTTGCCTAAACGAAGGTAAGAGCAGCCAGTTCTACAACCTGCATAAAACACAGACTCCTGGGGAAAAACAAACAAACAAACAAACAAATTTAGGGAAGATTTTAGCAGCTTATAAAAAGTCCTTGTCAGGGTCTGTTATAGACTGCCGAACCAGGATGAGGAGACGGATGAGGAGTTCTACAGGCAGCTGACAGAAGTTGCGAAATCATCAGCGCTTCTTCTCGTGGGGGACTTCAACTTCCCTGACATATCCTGGAAGCACAACACAGCCCAGAGAAAGCAGTCTAGGAGGTTTCTGGAGAGCGTGGAAGATGCTTCCTGACGCAGCTGGTTAGTGAGCCAACCAGGGGTGGCACCCCGCTAGACCTTCTCTTCACAAACAAAGAAGGACGGGTGGAGGATGTGGTGGTCAGGACCTGTCTTGGGCAGAGTGACCACGAAATGGTGGAGTTCTCTGTTCTTGGCGAGACCCGGAAGGGGACCAGTAAAACCGCTGTATTGGACTTCCAGAGGGCTGACTTTGAGCTGCTCAGTACACTGGTTGGCAGAGTCCCTTGGGAGGTGGTTCTGAGGGGCAGAGGGGTCCAGGAAGGCTGGGCGCTCTTCAAGAGGGAAATCTTAATGGCACAGGAACGGTCTGTCCCCACGTGCCCAAAGACGAGCTGGCATGGAAGAAGACAGGCCTGGCTGAACAGAGAGTTGCAGCTTGAGCTTAGGAGAAAAAAGAGGGTTTATAATCTTTGGAAAAAAGGGCGGGCCACTGAGGAGGACTATAAGGATGTTGCGAGGCAGTGCAAGGACAAAATTAGAAAGGCCAAAGCTCATCTGGAGCTCAATCTGGCTACTGCTGTTAAAGATAACAAAAAATCTTTTTACAAATACATCAACGCAAAATGGAGGACTAAGGAGAATCTCCATCCTTTACTGGATGTGGGGGGAAACCTTGTTACAAAATATGAGGAAAAGGCAGAGGTGCTTAATGCCTTCTTTGCCTCAGTCTTTAGCGGCAATACCGGTTGTTCTCTGGATACCCAGCACCCTGAGCTGGCAGAAGGGGATGGGGAGCAGGATGTGGCCTCACTATCCACGAAGAAATGGTTGGCGACCTGCTACGGCACTTGGATGTGCGCAAGTCGATGGCGCCAGATGGGATCCACCCAAGGGTACTGAGAGAACTGGCAGAGGAGCTGGCCAAGCCACTATCCATCATTTATCAACAGTCCTGGCTACCAGGGGAGGTCCCAGTTGACTGGCGGCTAGCAAACGTGACGCCCATCTACAAGAAGGGCCGGAGGGCAGACCCAGGGAACTACAGGCCTGTCAGTTTGACCTCAGTGCCAGGGAAGCTCATGGAGCAGATTATCCTGAGTGTCATCACGCAGCACTTGCAGGGCAAGCAGGCGATCAGGCCCAGTCAGCATGGCTTTATGAAAGGCAGGTCCTGCTTGACGAACCTGATCTCCTTCTATGACAGAGTGACGCACTGGGTGGATGAGGGAAAGGCTGTGGATGTGGTCTACCTTGACTTCAGCAAGGCTTTTGACACCGTTTCCCACAGCATTCTCCTCAAGAAACTGGCTGCTCTTGGCTTGGACTGGCGCACACTTCGTTGGGTTAGAAACTGGCTGGACAGCCAGGCTGAAAAAGTCGTGGTGAATGGAGCCAAGTCCAGTTGGAGGCCAGTCACTAGTGGCATCCCCCAGGGCTCGGTGCTGGGGCCAGTCCTCTTTAATATCTTCATCGATGATCTGGACGAGGGCATCGAGTGCACCCTCAGTAAGTTCGCAGATGACACCAAGTTAGGTGCGTGTGTTGATCTGCTTGAGGGTACGAAAGCTCTGCAGGAGGATCTGGATAGGCTGGACCCATGGGCTGAGGTCAACTGCATGAAGTTCAACAAGGCCAAGTGCCGGATCCTGCACCTGGGGCACAACAACCCCAAGCAGAGCTACAGGCTGGGAGATGAGTGGTTGGAAAGCTGCATGGCGGAGAAGGACCTGGGAGTGATGGTGGATAGTCGGCTGAATATGAGCCAGCAGTGTGCTCAGGTGGCCAAGAAGGCCAACAGCATCCTGGCTTGCATAAGAAGCAGTGTGGCCAGCAGGGCTAGGGAAGTGATTGTCCCCCTGTACTTGGCTCTGGTGAGGCCACACCTTGAGTACTGTGTTCAGTTTGGGGCCCCTCACTACAAGAAGGACATGGAGGTGCTCGAGTGAGTCCAGAGAAGGGCGACGAAGCTGGTGAGGGGTCTGGAGAACAAGTCCTACGAGGAGCAGCTGAGGGAGCTGGGCTTGTTCAGCCTGAAGAAAAGGAGGCTCAGGGGCGACCTTATTGCTCTCTACAGGTACCTCAAAGGAGGCTGTAGCAAGGTGGGGGTTGGTCTGTTCTCCCACGTGCCTGGTGACAGGATGAGGGAGAATGGGCTTAAGTTGCACCAGGGGAGTTTTAGGTTGGATGTTAGGAAGAACTTCTTTACCGAAAGGGTTGTTAGACATTGGAACAGGCTGCCCAGGGAAGTGGTGGAGTCACCATCCCTGGAAGTCTTTAAAAGACGTTTAGATGTAGAGCTTAGGGATATGGTTTAGTGGGGACTGTTAGTGTTAGGTCAGAGGTTGGACTCAATGGTCTTGAGGTCTCTTCCAACCTAGAAATTCTGTGATTCTGTGATTCTGTGATTTGTAGGGGTAGTCATGTGCCTGGTTTTACCAACTGAGGCAGGCAAATATGACTGAACTATTTCCTGTCAAAGTGGAGGAGCATTGTTAACCCCGAAGCATAAGCACCATACCATATCCTGCAGGGCTCAAACACTTTCTGACGGGGCAGGTTGTCTTTCACCATCCACTTTTCCTGATAGCAGAGGTCCAGGTATTTCCCAGTTACTACCCTTAGCACTTCAGTCATTCAGATACAGATCTATGAATGGCCCAGGTTTTCTGCTATCAGACACATTATCACAGTTTTACATGGCGCTATGGCACAAACTAGTGTATTAAGCTTACATTGCACAGTTTTGGTAGTGGGGGTGGCACAGGTGTGGCCTTTGTGAGAAGAGACCAAGAGCTGCCCCCATGTCAGAAAGAGCCAATTCCAGATAGCTCCAAAAGAGACCCACTGGTTGCACTTCTGCGAGATTATATTTAAGAAAGGGAAAAATCTGCTGTGAAAAAGCTGTGAGAGACAGGAGTTTTTGTTTCTCACTGTCCTATGCCATTATTAAATGACAGTAAGTTAACTAAGTTACTCTTGCCCAAGTCAGGTCTGTTTTGCCTGTGACTGTAACTGGTGAGCAATTTCCCTGTTCTTATCTCAATCCACAAGCTTTTTCATGTTTTCTCTTCCTGTCTTACTGAGAAGGAGGAGTGAGAGAGCATCTGGGCAGGCACCTGGTGATCAGCCAAGGTGGACCCACTACAGGTAGGAAAGCAAAAGGAATGGAAAGACATGAAACTGTTGGAAAGTGTCCAGAGGAGGGCTACGAAGATGGTGAAAGGCCTGGAGGGGAAGACGTACGAGGAACGGCTGAGGTCACTGGGCCTGTTCAGCCTGGAGAAGAGGAGGCTGAGGGGAGACCTCATCACAGTCTACAACTTCCTCGTAAGGGGGTGTCGAGAGGCAGGAGACCTTTTCTCCATTAACACTAGTGACAGGACCCGCGGGAACGGGGTTAAGCTGAGGCAGGGGAAATTTAGGCTGGACGTCAGGAGGGGGTTCTTCACAGAGAGGGTGGTTGCACACTGGAACAGGCTCCCCAGGGAAGTGGTCACTGCACCGAGCCTGGCTGAATTTAAGAAGAGATTGGACTGTGCACTTAGGCACATGGTCTGAACTTTTGGGTAGACCTGTGCGGTGTCAAGAGTTGGACTTGATGATCCTTAAGGGTCCCTTCCAACTCAGGATATTCTATGATTCTATGATTCTATGAATTTCACCCCTACAGATCACAAGCACCTCTTCATGTAGAAGCAATCTATATCACTGAGGTGGTTTCCACATATAGCACTTTAGAGGAGAGGTGCAACTGCCTATTTTCTGTTCTTTTGTAACACTTTCATTTCGTAACTCAATCATTTGACTTACCTGTCGTCAGTGCAAGAGCTGCTTTTTTCTCCTGTTTCCATTTATGCTAATTTTCTCAAACTAACTTAAAATCCATAAACAACAACAACAGCAGCAGCAATAATAGACTAAGATGACCAAGAGATGTACAGTGGGAACAGGCCTCCTGGGAGAATCCCTTTGAGTGCGGGGTCATGGTATGAAACAGACTTCCCCATGGTAGGAAAACACAGTGCCCTCCCCTGTCCCATAGACCATCCAGAAAATCTGCTGAGAAGACAAATTAAGGTACAAGTAGCCAGATTCAAAGCTAGCAGAAAGAACTGGATTCTTATGCAACAGGTAGGAGTCTGGTGGAACATATGACACAAAGTGTTGTGCACACTAGAAGGTGACACAGGTTCAAGGACAAACTGGACAAGCTCATGGTAGATAATTCTACCTAGGACCATTAAATGCAGAAAAACTATTTATATTCTGTGAAGTCCCTGAACTAGAAACAGTGAGATGAGAGAATATTCTGTGAAGTTACTGTTTTGCCCTGAACTTACACTTTCCTAAATTACCTACATTTGGACAATGCTGGAGACAGGATGCTGAAAGAGTCAGACCACTGGTTGATTCAGTGTAGACCTACCTTCCTATGCATATTTCTGGTATGCTGGATCCCAGAGGATCCCAGAACAGGAAAAAGGCCCTACTGTGAGTAGATAACGCAAGACACTGGTGAAGCAAACAGTGAAGTGCACACATCACAAACAGGATCAGATTTTTTTCTCATCCTTTTCAGAATTAGGGAAAAAAATAAATTAATTAATTTCAGTGGTGCAGATGTAGGCAGAAATCAGCCTAACCCTATGAAGAAAAGGACAGACAAAGTTAGCATCTAAATGACTGTATGCAACAGCTTTTCAGTAAAATTTTCCAAATATTATATGCCCTATCTACTCTAATGGACAGCCAATGGATTGCAAATTCCCCAGGGGTGTCTGTCTAGCACAAGACCTTATAATTCCACCTTTCAAGTTAGTGATTTCCAGGAAATATGCTAGAGATTTCAGTGTTGAGTGCAATCAGAGCCCTTATCTTTACAATGAGCATGATTTATGACTTTATTATGCTGATAGCTCTATCCCATCATTATCACAAAAAGAGAGAGTATATATCAGAATTCTGTATTCACCCCAAATCATACATCATCCAGGCTTTCTGTCCAATGGCTTTGACTCCTTGAGTGGAACCTACAGAAACAAAAAGCACAGAGTGCACCACACAATGATTTTCACAACCATTTTTTACCCTCCTATTGCTTTAGACAATCTAGAAAATGGCAGATTTATTTTTTTTTTTTTGAATGACAAATCCAGTTTAAAATGCAGATTTGGGAGTGGAGACCCAGTTTTACAGGACTGATGAATAACAAATTTTCCTGTAGTTCCATACTGAAATTCCAATTCAAATTCCTTTTTTTGCACAAATACTGCCTTGCACCCACACAGACAATCCGCATACTTAGCAATTAAATAAAAGGCATCATGCTGGCTCTGAAGCCACAGCTGCTGAAGTTCTGGGTAAGATCCCCACTACACTTACCCTCTTGCTGTTTTCCAAACATATCTGTTGTTGGAGACAACTCTGTGTTATATGGTCCTTTTCATTTGATCTGTTAGAATCCTGCAATCTAATATCCTTCTGAAATGACCATAAACAGCAGCGAAACTGATTCCACAGATGTTATGCTGTGCTTACTGTTCAAAAGGAAGTATTAAACTCACAGTATGAAAGAGTACAATAGGATTTGAATCTTGAGGGAATTTCAGTCACAGTAGCCACAAAGCAGCTGCTAGAAAGTAACAGGAGTTAGGACTTAGAACCCAACTTTGATGCGTTAAGATTTGGCTGCCCAGTGCTTATTTCATGGCTACAACTGTGCTGGTTGGAACGATCCAGGTCAATCCTCCTGCATACTGAGCAGAACTGAGTACCAAAAGGCAGAATCTTCCTTTCTCAGCCCCATTTTCAACCATGATCCATACCTATCAGGATTCCCTCTATATTTCTCCTGTATTTATTAATAAGAAATGCTTTCCTGTAGGGCTGCTGGCCTTTAGGCCAAATACCAGAAATTGTTCCCACTCAAGGCATGATAGAAATTCTGTCCCAGTGTAATTTATTCAGCCTTTACATTTCCAACTTAGAATACAAAGCAGGTTCAAATCATCATTTTCTCATCATTTCTCATCATTTTCAGATATCATGTGCATACAGCACTAGTCTTCTACATACATCAGCTTGCATCACCAGTAAATATGTATAAGGGGAACACAAATGTAGATGTCATAAAAAGTGCACTAAGGGTACCTAAATGCACAGGGAAAGTCAAAATTGCTGCATATTCTCAGAAAAATAAAACAAACAAACAAACAAACAAACAAAAAACATGTCCTTGTTGCATAAAATTTTGGTCTGTTTCTGTCTGGCTGATACCATAATTTGTGGTTTATCAGGATACTGTGTACATACTTCTTGGAAAAAACTACTTTGACATTCATTTCAGCACAGATATTTGTATCTTTTTTGTTACTTTTCTATTTTTAATTATAACTTTTTAATTATTTAAATTATATAATTAAATTATATATATATTATATAATTATTTAATTATTAATTCTATATTTAATTATTTTTAACCCATTCCAACTAGATTTTGGATATTGCCTGCTCAAGCATACATATGGCTTTCTCTTCAGTGCTTTAAGTTTGCACAAGACCTGGGCTGACTCCCAGATCCACAGCAAGTTGTTTTATGAGTCCAATCATGAGATGAACTTGTGTTGCTCACATGAAAGCAAACTGCAGTAGTGCAATCCTCATGTTTTCATTAAAACAGCAAACACTAGATCCTGTATATGCTACAGGAGTCAGTGTATTGTTCACTACATTATACAGCGCACGGGGCTTGCCACTGGGAAGTCTCCATAGCAAGATATTGGTAGCAAATATCAGCAGATTCAGGTTTCTGATGATTTTGGCAGTCATGGACTATTTTCACTGTGGCGTAAGGTGTTAAACAAACACATCACCAAGAAAAAAGTCCTGTGCCCTATAGATCACAGATATACGGGTGTAATATTCATCCGCATGAGAGACAGGTTAGTATGGAGGAGTAAAATCATTAAAATGTAAATGAAGTTTTTTAAAAAAAAAAAAAAAAAAGAAGAAGAAGGAGAAGAAGAGCTGTTAATGACACTGTCAGATGTCTGCACTGGTATACTATGCCATACAAAGTGCAGTTAGAAACAGGAGACCTGAGGAAAGGAATGGGCCCAAGCCATCTAGGTGGAAGGTGAGAGGCAGGGAAGCAGCCACAACAGCTGTGCTTCCCAGTTCACCCTGGCAAAAGACCTGTGACTGACAGGCCATTTGGAGCTGTTCCAGAGCGCAGCCCTCTAGCCCAGTAATGCAATACTGATATTGCTGGTACCAGAGAGCAAACTCTGTTGTGACTTTGCATGGCCTCAGGGCTGAGGCTTGTCAGCTTTCCCTTGAACTGCTTTTCACCCCCACCCGAACTATGATTATACTTAGTTTAGATCTAACAGCAGTTTTTCTGATGAGCTGGTGGCGATAACTAACATGTTTTGCTTTTGCTTATCTTTCTATACTAAAACAATCGTTTTTAAAAAGATAGAATGAACAGGCAGCTATTTTGTTTTATTTATGACTGTTGTATAATTTGGCATAGATTAAGAGAATACAGGCCTGGCATTACAGCAGGGACCCTGGCAAGTGGAGGCACTGGATGCTATGAAGAGGAGCATGGAATAGAAGATAAGGCACAGGTTTGGAATGTAGATCCTACAAATCTCAGCTGGTCAGTAAAAGAAATGCAGACCTGGAGATGGACAAAAACAGTTGTAAGGGTAACAAAAAGCACAAAGGAGAATGGGCAGCCACAGGAGCCTTCAGATACTGTAATTATATTTGGGAACCACAATATGAGAGGAACATAAAACTATTAGAGAGCATCCAAGGGAAGACTACAAAGATGGTGAAGGGTTTAGAGGACAAGGCACACAAGGAGCAGCTGAGGTCCTTTGGTTTGCTCAGCCCCGAGCAGAGCAGGCTGAGGGGAGGCCTCATGGTGGCCTGCAGCTCCCTCATGAGGGGAGCAGAGGGGCAGGCGCTGAGCTCTGCTCTCTGGGGACAGCGACAGGACCTGAGCGAACGGCATGGAGCTGGAACAGGGGAGGGTCAGGCTGGGGGTTAGGGAAAGGGTCTGCACCCAGAGAGTGGTTGGGCACTGGGACAGACTCCCCAGGGCAGTGGAGACTGAACTTTGGAAATTCAAGAAGTGTTTGGACAATGCTCTCAAACACATGGACTGATTTTTGTGTGGTCCTGTGTGCAGTCAGGAGCTGGACTTGATGATACTTGTGGATCCCTTCCAACTTGTGGTATTCTATGATTCTATCATACTACTACAGGGTATCATAAGTTTTTCTTAAAATGCATGTGAAAAATAAGTGTCACTGTGAACTAATCATTCTCTCAGCCTCAATTCCAACTGGCAGCCACTTATCATTATTTTAAATTTGCTATGCAAAGGAACCCAGGAGCACAGCTGTATCTGAAGCAATACTGGAGAGAGAACTGATACAAAGAAATGTAAGACATGACCTAAAACAGCAGCTTCCAAACTTGTTACTACACACCGTTCAAGGAGGATGAACACCAGATGTTTAAGACAAGGGGCTATCTGGACTTCCTGCTGACAAATGTAAATGCTGGTGGCTACAAAAAGCAAGGCTTAGAAAGGGAGGTATTCTGGCACTTGGTGGTTGTGTTCTGGGGCTTCTCAATAGTCTTGACATACCCTGGCACTGATATTCTTGCCAGCTGTTTAACTCTGCATTCATGTTTGCCTTTGTGTCACACACATATCTCAGTCAAGGCTAAAATGACTAGAAGGGGTCATTTACAACTTTTAGTCTTATCATTCTCAGGTTGAAAATCAGGAGGAATTTCTTCTCAGAAAGAGCAGTCAGGCATTGGAGCAGGTTGCCCAGGGAGGTGGTGGCATCATTGTCCCTGAGGGTGTTCAAGGAAAGGTTGGACGTGGTGCTTAGGAACATGGTTTAGCGGGTGATTGGTGGTAGGGGGATGGATGGACCAGATGATCTTGGAGGGCTTTTCAACCTTAAGGGTTCAATGATTCTGTGTACGGATTCTATGATTGTGTACAGAAGATGGTAGAGTATCAGTACGGCATAGGAACTACACATATGCTTACATTTTCTCCCATGTTTAAATTGTAGCCCATGCTTTCCCTTACCATTGAAAAGCTTGTTCCAGATAGGGAATTGAACATATTCTGATGGGTAGTAATTTAATGTATCTCCAGATTAAAGCCATGAATCTTCAGCAAAGATCACAGGAATTCCATTAATCTTCATCCCCTTATGCTAAACATAACAATTATTCAGCTTACACAGAAAGTCATGCCTTAATACTGAGTTAAAACTTACCCTGTTATGGCAAGAATCAACACAACTACTAAAAGCTGATACTTTTTTTTCCTCTTTGAAGTTTGTCTATGGCAAGGTTGACAGACAGTGACACTGAGACAGACGGAGAGATGGGGGGAGCTGGGGAATATCTAGCAGCGCCAAAATAGCTCTTTGAAGTTCTGTTTTTGCTTAGAACTGAAAACAAAGCCCTGGCTTCAAACACAAGGAAGAAAGAGAAAACCACTAACAGAAATAAGTTTGAATGTTCCTGAAGTAAATCCTTGTTGAGTGCCATGCCACAACTGTCATTAACACCACAAATAGAACAACCTATTCAATCCTTGAGACAGTGCAATTTCTTTTTTCTTTTTTATTTTTTTTTCCCTTTGCAAACTCCAAATGCTAATTTCCAGTTACCCAGTTTTAAAAGACCCAAACAGGTTTCCTTGTTTCGTGAACTCTCGTCACTGTTCACCAGTGCAGGATGAAAGACAACAGATTTTTCCTCTGTCTCATCTCTTCCCCTCTTCTCTCACTAACACATAGAAAACCTATACAAAGGGGAGCACTACACTTTTCCTGGCTGTTGGGAAATCACACCTCCTCTTGATGGCAGAAAAAAGAGCAAAACCCAAAACTGCTATAGAAAAGATAAAATGCATTCTCCAACATGCACACAAGTGAGGTCTGCCAGGGGTTTACATGTTTTTTCAGAAGAGAATCATAGAAAGGCTTGGGTTGGAAGTGACCTTAAAGATCATCTAGCTCCAACCCACCTGCCATGGGCAGAAATGCCACTCACTAGATAAGGTTGCCTGGGGTCTCGTCCAACCTGGTCTTGAACACCTCCAGGGATGGGGCATCCACAGCTTCTCTGGTCAACCTATGCCAGTGCCTCACCACTCTCTGAGTGAAGAATTTTCTCAATCACATAATCTAAATCTCCCCTCTTTTAGTTTAAAACCATTCCTCCTTGTCCTGTCATCTGCACAAGCAAAAAGTTTCTCTCCATCTTTCTTACCAGACCCCTTTAATTACTGAAAATCTGCAGTGAGGTCTCCCTAGAGCCTTTTCTTCTTCAGGCTGAACATCCCCAGCTACCTCAGCCTTTCTTCACATGAGAGGTGCTCCACCCTCTGAGCATTTTTGTGGCCTTCCTCTGGGCTTGCTCTACCAGCCCCACGTCCTTATTGTGCTGGGGTCCCAGACCTGAATGCAGCACTCCAGGTGAGGTCTCACAAGGGCAGAGCAGAGGGGGGCAATCACCTCCCTCCCCTGCTGGCCACCCCTCTGTTGATGCAGCCCAGGACTTGGTTGGCCTTCTGGGCTGCAGGCACACACTGCTGGCTCAGATTGAGTTTTTTGTCTGCCAGCACCCCCAAATCCTTCTCTGCAGGGCTGCTCTCAGTGAGTTCTTCTCCCAGCCTGTCCTCATGTCTGGGATTGCCGTGACCCAGGTGCAGCACCTTGCACTTGGACTTGTTGAACCTCATTAGGTTCACATGGGCCCAACTCTCAAGCTTCTCCAGGTCCTTTTTGATGGCATCCCTTCCTTCTTTGTATCGACTGCACCACTCAGCTTGGTGTCATCTGCAAACTTGCTCAGGGTGAATTTAATCCCACTGTCTATGTCACTGGTAAAGACATTAAACAACACCAGTTCAAAGACAGACCCCTGAGGGACACCATTCATCACCAGCCTCACCCTAGAAAAAGAGCCAGTAACTGTAACTCTCTGGATGCAACCACTGAGCCAATTCCTTATCCACTGAATGGACCGCCCTTCAAGTGCATCTCTCTGTAATTTGTAGACTAGGATGTCATGGGGAACCATGTCAAAAGCCTTACAGAAGTCCAGGTAGATGACACTGGTCAGTCTTCCCTTGTTAACTGATGCAGTTACTCCATCACAGAAGGCCACCAGATTGGTCAGGCACGATTTGTCCTTGATTAAGCCATGCTGGCTGTGTAGGATCACCTCCTTGTCTTGCATGTGTCTTAACATTGCTTCCACGAGGATTTGTTCCATGATCTTGCCAGGCACAGAGCTGAGGCTCACCGGTTTGTAGTTCCCCAGGTCCTCCTTTCTGACTTTTTTAAAAATGGGAGTGGTGTTTCCCTTTTTCCAGTCACCTGGGACTTCACCTGACTGCCAGGACATTTGTTCAGATACGATGGAGAGCGGCTTGGCAGCTCCATCTGCCTGTTCCCTCAGGACCCTGGGATGCATGGCACCGGGCCCCACAGACCCTGTACCTGTCCAGTTTCATCAGGGGGTCTCCAACCTGCTCTTCGCTTACAGTGGGAGGGAATTTGCTCCCCCAGCCCTTGCCTAGAGGGTCAGGGGCTGGAGAGACGTGGGAAGCCTGACTATCAGTGAAGGCTGAGGAAGAATGGTTGCTGAGTACCTCAGCCTTCTCCATGTCTGTTGTTATGAGTTCTCCCTCCTCATCCATCAGAGGGGGTACGCACTCTTTGGCCTTTCTTTTCTGGACAATGTACCCATAAAATCCCTCCTTGTTATTCCTTGTATCCCTTGTCAAGCTCAGTTCCACCTGTGCCTTGGCTTTTTGATCCCTGCACATCTGAACAGCATCCCTGTTCTCTCACCAGGCCACATGTCCCTGCTGCCACTGCAACAGAAGATGGAATTAAGAGCTGCCTGCCCCATTAGGTTGAACATCTGAACTGCTGTTACACTGATGGCGTATATTCAAAGTGTGTCACTTTTAAGTTTATGACAGCTCAGTTTAAGGAAAGTGCAGTTGTGATTGACAAACAAAAGAGGGGCAGTATATCTTATCCACAGCAACTTCAGGCAGACATTTCAGGGACCTACTACCACTGCAAATCTCTATACTTATTTTCAGCTCCTTGTAAACCATGCTTCTATTTCTCTTTCTCTCTTTCTTTTTTTCTTTTTTTTTTTTTTTTGGTGAAAATGGTGTCTTTTCTACTTACTTCTACTTCTTCCCCTTGTCACTCCCACAGACAATCTACAGGAACATTTATCCTCTGCTTGCCTCTTCAAATAATTTGCCTTTGCATTCATATAGCTAAGAAAAACAAAATAATTCTACCATAGGATGTCTCCTTTTCATTTCTGCCTTTGCACTTTCTGTTTGCACTGTGCCCTTGTGTGGCCACACTCATAACAGGAAGGTTTAAGTTTCTAGGAAGAGCAGTGGGGATAAGAGAAACATAATGAGACCCATAGGAACTCTATCTAACTGCTTACAAGAAAACAGCTCTGGTTTTAACTCCATTATGGAAACCCTGGCCCAACCAAGGAGCAGAAAGCCTGCTGCATCTCTTTATTTTCAGCTTATCAGTGGCTTGCCCAATTGATGTGGCTACAGAGGACAATTCCCATGAGAGAATCTGGAAGAGAAAGGGAATTTGCCTGGTTTCTGGCTCGCATTCTGAAGGCTTCCTTCCAGCTTAGAAAGTGAAAACTACTTCAGAGGTCTTTTCCTTCCTCTTCACCTATCTCAGCTTTAGAGGTGTCCAATGCAGAAACAATTCCCATAGACTTTCAGGAAAAAAAAAAAAAAAAAAAAAAAAAAAAAAAAAAACACCTCTCCTGTTTGCTGCTACAATTCCACCAGATGGTTGCGTACACACATGCAGCAATGAAAAAGTTAAATGGATCCACAGCACATCGAAATGGCTTGTGCTGATTAGGTCTCCCCTTTTGTCAAAACACCAAGCAATGTCCCTTAAAGATGTGAGACCTCCACCATGTTATCTCTTCCATACTGAACTGAGGCTCAGATGCCCCCTGCTTTAACTGCTATGCTTTATGCACACATTAACACTTAGAGAGCACTTACATGCTCCTAGAAGACTTTGGTTTGTTCAGGAAGAGAGGATCAACATCCATCAAAACAGACCAAAGAGCACAAACAGACAGGTTATAGCAACAGTGCTAATATGCAATAACCTGGTCTTTGCACCTATAAAGGATGCAATACTTTAGAAGACATAGTACAGACGACAACTTGGCTTTATTTGTTTGAGTGTAACGCCAACTGCTGACCTTATGGATATTTTGCCACCATTATTATTTGAATTCCAGAAGATGCGGGGCATGTCTCAGTTCTGAGACACTCACAGCCCTGAGGCAGCTGATAACATAAGACCAGTTAGACTCCAAATGGTGCTGTCACAGTACCTCCTCATTCTTCCCAAAACTTTCTCTAGTTTCTCTGCACCCCTCCTTGTTCCATGTCAAGCATTAACAGGAGTAAGTGACAGAATGAAAGAGTAAGCTGCTACAATGAAGCTATAAAACTAACTGTGGGTTAGCAGTTGTGAAAGAAAAATCAAATCTTTTTATGTGCAAATATTTCCAGCCAACCTAAATTGTGTCTTCGGCTGTGACCATTTGGGGCTTTCCCTTCTGCCAGGGAGACATTCCCAATGGGATTCACCTCAACTGGTATGGCCATCTGGCAGATATGGTAAAGGAACATTGTCTGTGTTCTCTCCATCCTCCTGAATGGAGACAGCTCTTCTGGGAGGTTTCTGAGAACTTCATCACGTGTTGGTTCTTTGAGGGGACCCCAGAACCGGCTGACTAGCTGTGTGATCTGCATCCATCAGGCTGTCTGCAGAAACAACTGCAAAAAGGCTCCTGGAGACCACTTGTATTGCTTTGTGTTGCTTTGTTAAGTCTGGAATCTGATGCCCAATTGATTCGCTGTCAGGCTGGACGGATCTGCTGCAGGGAGAGTGTTCTGCAAGGTCTATTGCCTGATTTTAATTAATCACTTGAATGACAGCATGGATGCTTATTCCATTGTTGTGGTACTGTAAGTGTAAATTGGGTAGTGTAAGAAAGTATGATGATACCTGCTTGTTAGGAGACAAAATAGTTTGCATTACTGGCTTAAAAATAAGAAACAGAGCAGCCTTCAAGCACACCAGAATGTCTTGAGTTCTTTATCTGGATGATGGCAAGCTAAAAGGGGCTGCAACACAGGGCAAAATTAGCATCATGAGTGCTCTCAAATAATAGCATGAAACAGACAAGCTGCAAAACCAAAGCTGTCTACCCAAAGAGGAATATGCAAGTGCAAAAGTACAAGAATACTCCCCACAAGGGAGTGGGGACTCACTAGCAGTTCTACTGAAAAAGAGACTAAAAGAAATCTAAACTACTGTCACAGCTAAAGCATAGAAGACACTAGAAAAATGAGAAAAGCTGAGGTTCTGTCCTGCCTCTGCAATTATTACAAGATCATGATGAGATGGAAATCAATGCAATGTGCCAGGAAATGGCTTATGTTGCAGATTAAAGAGAAGAGCTACTAAATACAGATCTCCTTCATTCTGGCATAGTGTAAGTATAGCAGGCAGCAAATCATCCCGATGTTCCGAGCAATTGTATTCTGCTGAAAATGCTTAAACGACCTTCACCCTGTTCCTTTTATTGCTGGCCAGCACATACACTGATGCTGTATTTTATCCTATGTAGCAAAGAACCACCACAGATCCTGTTAAAGACTTCATTATCACCTTTTGGGCAAGAGAAGGAACACACACTTACTCATAGGAAGAAGTTGTAAATGTTCCCCAGAGGTGCTGAGATCTACTTGAGGAAAGCACATTTTTAAAATGTTATGTAATGAAACAATCTTTAGTTAAAATGATTTGTGTTACTTTCCATTGTCAAGCTGGTCTATCAGTTTAAGTACTGTAATGAGCTTGTTCAGGAACTTCAACACTTCAGTTGGAAAGTTACACAGATGAGTCTGTCACAAGTTAATTAAGCTGAGGTTTAGATAACGATGAACAGTTTTTCATTGCAAATTTATTCTTCCACTGAAACCAGTTCAACTGTCTGCATCAGTTGATGTGGTGGCTGACTGGTTTGCATCACACAGCCATGTATTTGTACCTGTCTGTCTGACATAGATCCCCCTGCAGTGAAAACACAGCACCATTTTTTACAGACAGTTGACCCCTTGCTGAAGTCCAGCTACTTCTTCCATGACACTACACTAGAAAATTAAAGGCCATACTCTTAAAAAAAAAAAAAAGCAACAATGCCATTGTCTGTCCCACTGGTTTGTGGCTACAGCCACCGTCTTCGAAGACAGTCATGTTGAGTCCAGCCATGCATTCTGCGCTCATCAAACGACAAACTGAAGCCATCCGGATACACATAAAGGTCAGTGCAGGTATAAACTAAACTGGACTTGTCCGAATGCAAAGGCCTGCTGACAGTATGCATTTCAGAAAGCATCTAACAATTACCAGACATTGTAGAACAGAAGTCACAAACATTCTGGGAATGAGGTCTAAAGGATAAGTGTCTCTGCATCTGATAGGATGCTGTGATGATGGTGGACAGGAAGAAATCTCCCTGCCCACACCTTCTCTTCCCCAAAAAACTCTTGATGGCCCAGGATATGCTGTGAAACTACTGGGACTTCCACATTCACTCTGAAAAATGTCCTAATCCAATAGGCCAGCAAGGGAGGAAAACCTGTGGATAGGCACCTCTGCCTCATTTACCAAATGGGTACTACACGTCTCATGACTATGGCCAGTCAACAGTCAACCAGGTGTCCAAGTGGCTGATGACTTGTGGTGCTCTCTGCCCTTGAGTAGCAGAGCCTGCAAGGATAGACCAGCTTCTCCAAGGAGATGAGAAATCATGCCAGTGCTGCTCTCTTCTCTTAATGCCCCAGTATGTGTTTCTTGGTTTGTTTTTGAGAGCACAGGAGCAGATTTGAATGAAAGCAAAAAAAGCCCTGCTCTGCCCAGCACAACTAATTTCTTCTTTTTTTTTAAAGAGCAGTTATTACCAGTTTTAATATCACATAAAAGACTGACTCATGAGGCTGTTCCCTTATAAAGGCTTTGTAGTTAAAGAGAATGGGAAAAGGGGCCTTGTTAAAATGACAGCTCTACAGAGTGCTTTGCATTTCAAGTCAGTTACCTCTTACCACTTTGGCTCTTTAATTAAAAGGTTAACAAACATGAACGGTGAGCATTTGCCAGAGGATAAGGAAGCTCAGGTCTCTCTGCTTGAACCATGAACTGCATTTAGCTACTCGGGGACTGTCAGTGGTATAATCACAGCAAGTCTCTTTGATTTCCTGGGACAGACTATTACATGGATTGAAAATTATGTGGAATAGTGGATAACAGGGTCTATTCTCCTACCTCTGAGCTTACTTTTCTCCTATAATCAGTGCAGTCAAGGAAGGGTTCCTTCTTGCTCATATTCAATATTTTTGCTATGAGCTAAACAGTACCACCTCCACAAATGTGTGGGAAGACATATAGTCATCTGATTTTTAATGTGGGTCTTCCCTGTACAACAGTGGTACTCTGCAGCTACTGTGAGCACACACTAGTGGGAGGCACAGAGAGGTCACCATCTCAGCAAGGCTAGCGGTTTAGCAAAGCCAACTTTTTTTTTTTTTTTTTTTTTTTTTTTTTTTGTGAGTGTGTGTGTGTGTGGCAATGAACACATTTAACAGATGGGGAGGGAAACAAAATGCCATTTTCAGCACAGAATGGCTCTTCAAGGGAGAAATCTACTGGAATTCAGGCTGTGAACAGGCTCTCTCAGTTGTGGTCCATGGTACAGCACAGGCAGCTATAGTACAGGGTACTCTGCCTTCACATGAACCGGGTCCTGTGCTTACTGCTGGAAGCTCTGAAGAACACCCCACACATGAAGGAGCCCACTCTCTCCATCCTGGGTTAGAACACACATCCCTGCCAAAGCTCACCATGCTCTCCAATTAAAGACAAGTCCTGGTATTTCTCAAGGAGAGTTGCACACACATTGCTGCAGCATAAAGCCCAACAATTGCACTGTGACTCCAGTTCATCACAAAATTACCATGTCAGCAAGAGCAGAAACATCTCACCAAATGAAACAGACTCTGACAGCATTAGCGATGACATGTGTGTACCTCTGGCAGTTCACACCAGCTCTGTCAGCAGTGCTGCATGAATATCAGCCCTGTAATCCACACTGCTGTATGGTGCAGTTTCACAGGGTATCATGTACTAGTCTTCACCCTGACTGCTGCCTCCAGTCAACCCCTGGCTTTAGACGATGGCAAGAAGCAGAACCTGGGCACGTGGCTCAAAGTGAACAGCAGTGCAAGGAGGGTAACAGGGCCTTCTGCTTGCTGGTGGATAACCGGAGTGCTTTGCAATTGAATGAAACCAGGTTTGTTGTTTCATTTCCTCCCTTCCATCACTGCCCTAATAGGAGGTGACAAGGACAAATCACATTTCCTTGAGATACAGCCAGCATCTTTGGCCTCACCAAACAGCATTAGGAAATTGTCAGTAGACTCAAGAAGAATGCCATGTGGACAGTCTGCTCCTGGTGAATCCGACTCAAGAAAATGCTCCCACGCTTTCCTGTTAGATGGTTTTAGTGTTACCTTAGCACCAAAGTAAAAGAACGAGAAAGGACGTCCTGACAGGATAGTTAATGAAAAGGAGGGAAAAAAGAAGACTGTAAAACAGACCGATATCTTCGTGTGTTAGCTACTGAGAGAGGACAGAACATTAACGATGAAAGTCAATATAAAAGCACAACAAAGAAGAGATGCAAAAAGGACCTGAAATGATGCACAAGCGTGTGTCAGATGTTTTCAAATTTCAAACGGCTCTCAAACCATTTGAAATCAAGTGTGGCCTCCCCTTGATGTCAGTCAGCTTTGAGTTAAGGCCTTCTCGGGCCTTCAAGTCCCTCAAATTACAGGACTGGCTTTTATCTTCTATGGGTTCTCTGATGAATCCCTCCCGATGGAGAAAAAATCCCCATGTAGATGAATAGCACTTCATTCTCATAAAATGTTTGAAGATAGAAGGATGTGATCCTTCTTTTGCTCTATGTGAGCTGCCCTTGGAGTAGATCTGGCTCTCTTCAACACAAATGAACTCAGCCACCATCCTGGTATAGTGTTTCTCAGAATACTTGCACGCTGCTACCTTACCAGCCTGCTCCTCCCTGATACAGAGAAGCTCAACACAAATACAAGAAAGAGGTCTTCCAGTCCTCTGATCCCTGAAGAGCTTCTTCAAGTCCCCAGGTACTGAAGGCCAGCTTCAGCATAGGTGGATACTTCTTTCATGTGCTGCTGAAATGAAATGGGAATTCAGGCTGGTAAGGAAAGTAAGCAGCTATCTCTGAGCCCATTTTCATATGCTGAAGTAGTCAGCAAGCAGCAAGACAGCACATTACAACTGGACTTAGTTAATGGAGCTTTTTAGAGCAGGAACCGGTAGGTTTCCTCTATCCCACCATTAGGAAATAGATTTACGGTATCAACTTTCCAGACTGTCAGATACAGAAATAAGAGTAGAAAGCCATCTGCTTTATCAACTGGCAAAATTGTCATGCTTGATGGGACAGGTAGCAATTTCATGAAGGCATGCTGATCAGCTGCAGATGAAACAGTAACACAGCAAGAAGCAGGGCTGAGCATCCAACCCAAGAAGACAGAAGGCACACCTCCCTCCACTTGGAGCTGATGCATAAATTTGGTGCTGGGTCCCACCTACAGCTTGGTCTATGCTACAGGTATCTACCTACAGATATCTACCCAGGTGTGTAACTGGACTCTGTCTGGCTTCAGGAATTCGAAATATTATTGGATCATTGACCTCCTTGAACTTCATGGGGAGAGAACTTTTATCTCCCAGCTTGTCCTGCAATAGATTTGTTTTTGTTCTGTCCTCTCTGCTCACAAAAGGCTTTAAGAGGAGAAAACGACAGCTGAGGGAACAAATATGACCCTGGCCAATGTCAGTTTCCATTAAAAGTGAGCTTTACCATGAACCACACGTTATCTGGCTTGCTGTTTATTCCTACTTAGCTGTCATGTACTTAACCCAAAGGATAATTCCGTGACCAAAGACTGTAGCATGGATTGTTTTCAGATGGCGTTTGGTCACTGAATCTGCACAATCTGTCTGTATAACTTAATTGCCCTCCCCATATCTCTGATGATTTATTACAGTATTTGCGGATGCATTAAATTATAGATAGTACATTAAAAATAGTGCATCAAAATTATAAATAGTATATAGTTTCATGGATTCACTTCAAATAAAACATGAACAAGGCTGTCACTTCATTTGCTGACTTTGGACTTCTTTTGGATTTAACACTCATTTTAAATCTTTTATAAATTAGACCAGTACCTTTTTTATTTTCATACCATGAAATGCACAACTTTTCTTTGAATCACTTTCACATTCCACACTGCCAGCAAAGGCTATTGTGAAATGTCAGTCACCCAAAAGCTACTAGAACTAATGCTTTTCACTTAATCCCGACCATAATTTCCAGTTAACCAAAAAGGCAAAAAATAAATGACTTTATCAACTCGTCTCTTTACTTCTGCTTTATTCCCAACTGTAACACAACCAGTTATAATTGACTTGCAGTTTAATCAACTAAGTGGGCCACCCCGTGAGGAAAAAAGGAGAAAAAAAAGAAGAAAAAAAAAAAAAAAAAGAGAGAATCTAGGTCACTCTGTTCTTAAGACAACAAAATAGATAATTGCTTCACTCCAAAGCATCAATGCTGCACTTGAGGTACGTCTGATATCTTATGTAACTAATACCATCTCTGGGTTAGCCAGCCTTTCCCTAATAATGCTCTTCAAAGTCCTCTTCCATGCACATCCAGAAGTGGAGATGGTCAGATGTAACCCGTCATTTTCCGACTGCATGGAAAGAAATACTTAAACCCAATAGATTTATTTATTTATATATATATGTATATATATTTTTATTTATTTATTTATATATATATATATATGGGGGGGGAGGGGAAGAGGGAGGTGTAATGATTTTTTTAAGGAGAGGAGGAAAAAAAAAATGTGATTATTCCTTGCATCTGGGAAAAAAAAAAAAAAAAAAAAAAAAAAAAAGAAAAAGAGAGAGAGAGAGTAGAAACATTGGTCTTTAGTTGCTGTAGAGTGACAGATCTTTGCCCAGAAGGACATGCTTAGAAAAGCTGATATTTATAACTTACATAATGCCATATCAAAACAGTGTCCAAGTCTTGGGATCCTGTTGTGCAGAAGCAAGCCCAGAATTTCAGTGGCTTATCCAGAGCTTACCTCAGTTGAGGTAGATTAGCTGCCTAATGATGAGCTCAATTGCTCTATTTTAATTAGAAATAATTCTGTAAGCACATAAAAGGAACCTAGTCTTCTACTGCACAAAGCAAAATACACACAAAAGTGAGTCCTAAATAAGTATCAGACAAGTAACCATGTAAGAATCAGCAATAAGACAACATGCCCATAACTGAGAGACAAAAAATTACGGGCACTGTTAATTCAGTATGGGCAATTCACAATAGTTGGAGCTGCCACTCCCTGCATGGTTAAATGGTTAAACCAGTGGAGAAGACTCAAGGTAGGAGGCAGAGTTAAAACCACAGCAGCTTTGTCTTCACTTTACCCACCACTACAGGAGAACACTCTTGCCTGTGGTTGTGATCAAGAGGATGTGTTTCAGCACCTGTCAGCAAACTGTCAGCACAGCTACGAGCATAGCAAAGACCCAAGTGTTGGAGGAGTGGAATTTAGGTCCAGTCAGAAACAGTCACCTGCAAGATTTTACCAGATGACTGTTGAAAAGCAAAACCTTCAAGTCCTTTAACCAGAAGGCAAGTCATTATCTTTACATCAGGACATCTCCAGCCACACAACCAGAAAAGGGAGCACCTTGACACTGGTTAAGGGAGCGTGGTGTTCACAGAGATGTGAACTGCACTGGGATCTCTGCCTGGTAAGTGTACTCCCAGATGATACAGGAAGATCCATAGTCAGCAGAGAGGGACAGCACATTCCTCTTTTCTTCCAGAAATCAACATCATCTTACTATGGGAGTGAGTTGTTTCCTACCATTTCCCCACATGGCCTTCCTAAAGGCACTTTGGGTAGGCACTCCTGGAGTAATCACAGTTTTAAGGACACTTGGGTTGAAAACTATCAAGCCATGGGGATAGAGCCTTACAATACTGCAGAAGATAATCTGAACCCAAGTCCTTCAGTCCTGTAGAAAAATTATGCCTTTTTTCCCAGCTGGTCACACAAGGTGATCACAGGCCAACAAAAGCCAACAACTCCTAAACCACCTACATCGGTAGATATTTAACTCATTTGAACATGAACCTGAGGCCAGGTAGGGAGCAGGACCAGAAACTGAGGAGCATAAACTGAGTCTAACTCAGTTTATCTATCTGCCATCACAAGTAACAGGACGTACTGAGGAAGACACGGAATAGCTTGTTCTCAGACAACCGTTCAAAATCGGGAGGAGATTCCACAGGAAGAACTAGCTCTGACATGATTTATTTCTCAGCTGTAATGTAAAACAAATGAAAAAAGTTATTGAAAACAGCAGTGCAGAAAAGCATGCCTCCATGTGAACTGCGTGTAGAAGTACTAAAGCTGTACAGAGAAAAAAGACACAAAAACAAAAGTGAAAAAGGAAGTGACAGGTGGGTTAAAATGATCTCAGTGTTTAAAAACATGTCCAATGCCACACATGTATTGTTAGCCAGCCAGAGGGGCTCACAGTTACAGTCCACTTCAGCTGTAGGGCCAAAGCTCCTGTTACCACATGGGGAATTTCAAGATACTGTTGTTATGTGAAGCCCAAAATCTCTGCCTCGGCCAAAACATCACAGCTAGAAAAATATCTGCTGGCACTGTAAGCTTGCTTTACTCAGAAGCAAACCACTCGGCTATTCCAGAAATGACTTTGCAAATACACTAAGTTATTGGAAATAACATCCCTTCCAATTTGAATCTGACAGCTGATTTCGGATCACCCTTGGGCCAGCCAGAAGGATGATACAGCTGACAGACCTTTTCTCCTCACAATACAGACCCAACAGGGATAAAAAGTTTTCAGGAAAGGGAAATCTAACCACAGCTGTATGACAACCTCACCCAAAGGGGTGGCTCCCACTGAGCTAGGCAAGACCCACTGACCACATCAAAGACTGTCACATATTAGAAAAACATCAAAATTGAGTATAAAAATTAAATATCTTTTAAAGAGGATTTTGTTATTATGGAGCTTCTTATAAATAATCAGTCAGAAGCTGTCTGCTCTTTGTTATATATATATATATAAAACATAAATACTACATATTATATATAATTCTTATAATAAATTTATATATACATATATATTATACCTCTGCTGTGGAGGTACTCAAGATATAAAATAATTTGCCTGCTTTTCTGGCCCTATCTCTATAGCATGCACAGTTACACTAACACATTTTTTGAAACCCACCTGAGAACCAGCTTCTCTTTCTCCCCATTTCACCCAACAGCAGACTCCCCCCACCACATCTCTCCTCTTCTGCTAGCCAGAAACACTCTCCTAGTTCCTGACTCAAGTATGTTAATAGCCAATTTATTCCCATTATTCTTTTACCAATATTGTCCTTCACCTTAAGTAGCTCTTCCTTCGGTGCAATGTTTACCTCTCTCATGTATTTAGAGAGAGCAGTTGTGTCCCCTCTTAACCTTTTTCTTCAGCATTTTAATGCATCTCCATGCAATTATAAATTTCCTCTTTCGTGTTCCTTTTAATCTGTCACTATGCAGCTTGGCTGACATGGAACAAGAAAAGCTGATGTTTAAACTGTGCAGTAAGAAAAATACATAGGGGAAAGTTGCATTTGTCACATGAAGAGATCTTTAAATAAAATGAATGCAGAGGGGAAAAAAAAAAAAAAAAGAGAGAGAGAGAGAGAGAGAGACTTGTCTGTCTCTATAAGGGAGGACAGGGTTTTTTTCTAAACACTCTCCCAGGCAGTTTTGTACCCAGTTAGAACTGTGCACAGAAGCAACTAGGTTGATGTGCTGGCAGTTACCAAGACCTGTGAATAGCTTCTTCTTCTCATCATCATTTTTTAAGAAAAAATATATTCTTTAATGAAAAAAAAACATATATGAATGAAAGTACAAAGAGAAATTGGTTCATTCACAAAACATTTCACTCAGTGAAAGTCACACGTGGATTTCTTTTCTTTTCTTTATTGAGGAAACTAACAATTACTCAAAAGTAGCACAAACTTCTGCTGTTCCTTTGAGCTGCCTCATTTGCCTGTTTCATCAATAATCTGGGGGCTTAAACCAAAATCCCAAACCAAATGCTAGAATTCCAAGTCAACTGGACACCCCACACCTGAGCATCACTAGGAACTTCTCAGCCCTCCAGAAACAGCAGGGCAGTCTCAACCTGCATTAGTAGTACTGGACAACAGTTCTTGCAATGCTACATCTGATGTATAACTGATGGGGAAGAAAAGAAGTTGATAGAGATGTAGCTAACTGGGGAAAGCTGGTTTTAAAAGAGCACGAAACAGACTGGATGAAACTCTGCTGTTTCCAAAGGCAAAGAGAAAATTGCCATGAATTTTTATAGGATGCCTAGGTCCTAAAAATTAATGCTGCTATCACCATCAAATGCCATGGGCTGTTTTTTTTCTTGGTACTTGTGTCAGGGAAGAGTGGCACATGTACACTTAACTCCAGTATAAAATAAAGGGCTGTCATGGATTAAAAACACAGCTGTTTGGATATGATGTCTTAGTCTCACACAGTCTTTCAAGTTTGTGCTGAGTGTTTCTCTTCTTGATTGCTGAGAAAATACAAACTGTGTACTTAAAAGCTTTTCACCAAAAAAATGTTTTAGCAAAACCCTTCCAAAGTCCTCTTGCAAATTAAAATTCTAATTAACACCTGCATTTTTAAGGAATTTAGCAGACACATATACTTGGGACAGGTACTGGAACAGAGACCAAGGAGTCCCACAGGTTCTACACCTTTAGGAAGCATGGAAAAAGATCTCACAGCAGGTGCAATAAAATGGTGGAAAGAAGTCAGGATGAACAAGGAAGTTTCACTGCAAATATCAAGTCAAGTCCACTGAGTCTGCAAGTTCCGTTCTGCCAAGAACCAAGAAATGGAGGAAGGAGTGACAGAAAACATAGGATGCTATCACCCTCCCATGAAGAGAAGGACAGTCTTCAGGTGCCTATGTCACACTTGTCTCTGTCCTTCTCCAGGGATTATGGGGCCACATACTGCTTCCTATGAAGGGGAACTGGTAGAATTGCCACGTAAACCAGAGAGCAAGTGACCTTTCCAAGGACACACCGGGTTCTCCTACAGATGAGGCCAGCAGTTGAGACAACCAGCTCACACGCAGTTATCTTAAACATGAGGTTCAAGGTTCAAACTTCTTCTCTACTGGCCAGCCTTGCCTGGGTTCACTAGCAGAAAAAAAGAGGTGAATCCAGGGACACAGAGACACAGACAGTTCATCTATCTGCCAGCTTAAGCATTGACACAAATTTCTTTAGCACACCTTTCCATTTAGTTGTTGTCTGCCTTCCCCTTCATTGCTCCCATTCTCCTAGGAGGCAAGAGTCACCAAAACAGGTCCAACATTACAGACTGGGCTCTGTGCTGGGTCTGGCTGGGATGGAGTTAGCTTTCCCTGCAGCAGCCCATACAGTGCTGTGCTCTGCACCTGTAGCTAGAACAGCACAGGTATCACACCAGTGTGCTGTCTATCTCTGAGCAGTGCTGGTGCAGCACCAGGACTCACCCCAGCACCCCCAGAGCCAGCAGTGGAGAGGGGACACCACCAGGGCAGCTGACCTAAACCAACCAAAGGGATATTCCATGCAATATGAGGTCACAATAAGCAATAAAAAATGGGAAATGGAAGGGGGGGGGGGGGGGGGGGCTCCTTATGAAGACGTCTGTCCCCACAAACAACCACTACATGTATTGAGGCCCTGCTTCCCAGGATGTGGCTGAGCATTGCCTGCTGATGGGGAGTAGAGAATAATTGTTTTCTCACACTTTGCTTCAATAAGGCCCTTGCTAGGTTTTTTTCTTTCTTTTTTCCTTTAATTAAATTATCCTTATCTCAACCCATAAGCTTTTTTTTTCTTCCTTTGAGGAGGGGGACTAAGAGAGTGGTGTGGCAGAGTTTATTTGGCTTTTGATGTGAAAGCACCACACTGTTTTCTTCACTTTCTTCCTTATTTTCTTCAGAAGGTACTGCACAGCCCTTTCAATCCTGAATTCCTGTTGATGTCGCATGTTTGACATTCCTGCAAGGTCAGTATCACTGCAAAAAAAGCTGCAAGATTCAAGTCATGCTGCAAAATCATAAGTAGCTGATTAGCAGTTTCACTCGTGTACGTAATGACAAACGCAAATTTCAGTAAGATGCACATGAGAAGTCAGATTAAACTTACTTGATGTATTAATGCATTTCTATAGTGACATTGTCCAACCAATTTGAATCAGATCATATAAAACTGCACAAAAAAAAAAATCAATTATTGAATTGCACAGTGTGATCATTGATTTGCTCCTAGTAGAGAGACACACGATTTGCTTAAACTGTTTCATCTCTAATATGCATGGTGATTCATACCAGTGACAGGAGTGCTACCAGTAACCTCCACCATGCCAGTAATTGCAGCTGTTACCCTTCAGCAAAGAGCATGATTGTCCGCTCAGCAACCTGTGGAAATTCTCAGCCTTCTCAGCAAAGCCCTGTGTCCTTTGAGACACACACACATGCCACTAATGCCAATCTGCAAGAAGCAGAACTAACTAAAGCCACAACTTAGCAACCAAGCTGTAGCAGAGAGAGAATAAGACAGCAGCCAACACAGTTCTCAAAGCCACAACTTAGCAAATGCTTAAGGTTTTGTGTAGCCTTGACCAAGCACTTGATCCCAGCGCATGTAACGAGCAGTGCAGAGTTGCAGCCTCCCAGTGAGAAGTGTTTGAGGCAGAGAGCTCTCTGCCTTATCACTGGAAGAGAAGAGGTAGAGTGCTCAGAAGAGCCTCAGCGTGCTTCAACTGCAGCTATTGGAAGCAACAGGAAAAATTTCAGGATACAGGGACTAACATCCCATAGCCACCACTCTGAAAACTATATCCCTTCCCTAAATGTCTGAAAAGCTGCTGGACCACCATCCTGGAGACTGCTAGAACCTGTACCTGAACCTGTCACTGCCCATGGACCATAGGCAAACCAACGGCTTACATTTTCAGTCTCATTTTTACCAGGACAGTTTGAGTAAGCATCATGCATCATGCACTAGACTCCTGCCCAGCTCCACATCTGCTGCTTCAGATGTTTTCTATGCAGCACAGTCCAAAAATTCAGCACTGACAAATTCAATTTGTGCCAAAAGGATGCAGTTGGTAAGAAAGACCCATGCTCCTCTGGCCTGCAGAATAACCAACTTTCATTATGGAAGATACATAAAAAAAGAAAAGCCAGAAAGATTAAGGTATATGACAATAGATGTTTACATGAAAAGTATGCAGCAATTCCTTCAAAGGGGACAAAGAATCAAGAAGAGTCTTCTGTTCTGCCATAACCAAATCCTGGATGAACTCTTTAATGCATGTGAAGTTTCCTCATTTCTCCCTTTCTTCCCTCTTTGTGAGAGACAGATTCTTGCTTGTTCATATCACCCTACTCCAAGCAGGCTCTTGGCATGCAAATGCTCAGCAGGACAAGTCTTAGTACAGCTCTTTGGGGCATACCTGTACAAGCATCAGGCTGAAGGTTGCTAATTTCATGTAAGGGTACTTAATAAGCCCGTTCTGTTCTCAGTACCAGCTTACAAATATGGCAAACAGATGTAAGATCAGAGCAGACAATGCAGGTGAGAGCATGATTATAAAACCACCAAACGCAACAGAGGCAAGAGAACAAAACAAAGCTGCCTGAAGAAAGATGTAAGAAGAAAGGACTTTGCCAGTGTTTCTCCTCCTGGTTTGGATCATGGGTGGAATAAGTCAGCTGGCTCTTACTTTATTAGTTGTTTCACTGGTATCACCTCTACAGTCAATGATCTGCTTCCTTCGAAAATGTCCTTCTCCTTGGCTTTAATGGGAATTCATGAAGAACAAACCAACATCTACAGGTTGCCATGGGAGAATTCGGTATCACATAAATGAACAAGGAATATTCAGAGCTGCTGTAGATTAAAAGGCCTTGAATGGGTGCAGAACTTAGGTTCACTTTGTTTTTCTGAAGCAGTGACACCTACATAGGATTCTCCTTTCTACCCTCATCTTGGCAACAGACATCATGATTGCACTCAGCATAATCCAATTCCTTCAAGAAAATCTCTTTGCCAGCAGTAGGCATTAAAAAAAAAAAAAAAAAAAAAAAGCCAATAAAACCATCCTTTCTGAAAAATGTATCCATCAGATATCAATGCTACTTCTTCATCTTCAAAATGTCATTAAAATGCACATACTCAAAACATCAGACAAAGAATAAAGGACCTAGAACATAGTGGATCATCAGCATAAACACACTGCTGTCTGAGGTTGAAGCCTTCATCTTATGCTCTTTCTCACTTAAGAGTTTAGGAAGAAGTTAACTGAAAACAGAGGCAGATGGGCCCCCAACATTCACCAAAGGCTGCAACAGGATGGAGGCCTCCTGCTTCACCTCTGAGATTCTCCAATCTCTGATTTGGAAGCATTTGACTGCAAAATGAAATATCTCGTGTCACAAATTTCCAGGATTTCAGGCAATGAAGACCCCTGCAGCAATTACCTGCACTTCTGGGCACTACAGCATGCAGTTCTGCACTATGGTTTCAGTCCTGCTCCAGGACCTCACAAGCAGTGGAGCACAGCTAACCTGATGTATGAGGTCTCAGAGAAGGAAAGGCTCAGCAGGGAACTGCAAATGTGAGAGACGAGGCTGAGCTGAGGAGAAGAAGGCAGAAGCCACTGTGCCTGTTCCACACTCTGTGCCACCGTGGACAGGTCTGTGTTGCCTTTACTATCTTTCTGACATCTCCAGGACAAATCAAGGACTTAATCCACACATCACAAACAAGCGAAGTGAGATAAATGCTGCAGCAAAACATGCACTTCATAAGCCACACAGAAGGCAGCTGCTAAGATGTTGTTAAACACTAGCACGGTTTCCATCCAGGCTTATCTGCCCTTCACACACACTCACACCTTCACTAACATAAGCTTAGTGAAGGGTCTCCTCTTGCAGAGCTTATGGACATTGACTTAAATCCTATTATCTTCGGGAGGGTTTAAATCCCTGCCTACCTTCAAGAACAAGGGGATTCCCTCTGAATTGAGTTTTGTGTTATACCTAGCTGAACCAAAGTGGCAGCTGGGGGACAGAAAGGAGTAAGTCCCCTCTGCTGACACATTCCAGATGGCAATCTGGTTGCGTTCGTCTTCTGCCTACAGTATTTTAAGAATCCTTGTGAACAATTCTCCATTTCATCTTGATGGATAAAGAAGTGAATGCCAAGCAGCAGTCCTCACTCTAAGCTGCTGCCAATAAAACAGAAAATCATACCCGTAGTACAGCCCAGTGAATATCTAAGCAGAAACACAAGTCTGTTCTTCCTCCTGCATGGGGCTTGCACTGCACAATGAATTCATGGCATTAGGGCAGCCTGAAGAAAGAATTTAGATAGTAGCCTCTACGTGAATCATTACATTAAATAAGTTACATGAATAATACACGGGCTGACATTAGGAAAAGTCATTATTTAAGACAGGCATCCCAGCTACACATTTCTCCTGTCTGGTGATAAAAGCAGCACATTGAAAGGGCCCTGCAGTACACCATTGTAAAGCAGCACAGGAGCTATTGTGGCTGTTCTGTAACATCCACATCTTCACAGCCTTCTGGCCCGCACAATGCCAGTTCCTGCTGTAAGAAATTCTCTCTTTCTCTTCAATCGCATCGTGATCTGAAACATCTCAGACAAATCTGCTTCACCTCCCCATGGGCTTTACCTTTCTCTTTTTCCATATGAAAATGCCTAAGTTCCTTGGCCCTCAAGTCTCCCAGCAAAAGGAAGCTAGCTAGCAGAGCTTCATGGAGATTAGTGTCTCTTCTGCTTCAGCCCAGTTTCTGTTTGTCCATGCCACAGTGGCATCGGAAGTGAGCCAGTGCAGTATGGCTTGGGAGTCGGATATTAGTGTACCTCTTGCCTTCACACAAGCAATGCAGAGGTAAATGATGTCCAGTGAAAAACATCATGGCTAAACTCTTCCAGGGACCATTTCAGGGCATCTGCTGCCAGCTTTTTGCTGGAAGTCATACACCTTGCTCTACTAATCATGACGACAATCCTCTAGAGCTCTGACCTGGCTTGCAAAAGAGCGATCCTGGTATAAAATGCAATCATGCAGTCATCCTGGTTGCGTTCACTTAGTGATCTGTCACAGGAAGAGGAAAATTACCAGTACACACTTAAGTCAATGCCTGGTGGTGTGGCAGGGCTCTGATCAGGGGTGGGGGGTATAAAACACCTTTTTGCTGTCTCTGTCGCTTCTCTGGAAGAAGCAGCAGTGATTTTAAGCCCCCAGGTTTCCTCTTGCTGTTTTCCTCTTGTCATCCCACACAGCAAATCAGAATCATGACTGCATTTCAAATCCGTGGTGCCTGCACTGTCACACAAACAGTAGACGGGAGGACTTTTGACACAGAGTGCTGAAATGTGCTGGGTAGGGAAAAAAAAAAAAAAAAAAAAAAAAAAAGCCATAGAAACCAACTGGCCAAATAAGCTAATAATTTGTAGTGTGTTTCCTGGACCACAGCCCCCACTACTGATGAAAGGGTCAGAGGTTTTACCTTGAAGAGGCCAAGAATTTGCAAAGACACATCTCAAGCCTGCCAATATCCAGGCAAAGTCTCTGCTGCCAAGACTAGCAGCAAAATCCCAGTGCTGGCAGCATGGCAGAAGAGAGCTCTCCACTGCACAGAAACAGCAGGCTTCTGCAGACCCCCTCTAACCACAAGTCAGGGAAATAACACATTCTGTTTCAGCAATACAATAACCCGCCAAACTAATTTCACAAAACCCCAAACCTCTAGAGTCACACAGGCTCCTAAACAAAGCAGTCCTACACTTCACAGAATAAGTGCCTTTCCTTGCCTGCTAACTCATCTCACCCACCTTTCAAGACAGCTTCCTGATTACTACAAGCCCTCTGACTGTCAAAACTCCAAGGAAAAACAAATCTGATCATCAGATGCCATTAGAGACTGAGCAAACACCCTCAGAGATTGCTTCAAAGGCAGTGGGAAAACTCCCACAAGGAGTTTCCTCCTAAGGCCACTGCTTACTAATGAAGCAAAGTGTGAGACCTTCTCTTCCTCAAGAAGGGGAGTGAGGAGGGGGGAAAGCCCTGATGCTGTCCTTCCGGTACCTTCTCTGATCGCTCCAGCAGCATGTAACCTCATCCCAAAGTCCTCACATGTTTCAGAGCTCTGCAAAGAACTGAACAGCAGCAAAATGCTCTCCCTGCAAAAGCACCCCACCTGCAAGCAGGTGACAGATCCAGGCTCTTAGCTCTGGCCTGAGACTCATTTTGGTGCTGGATGCTGGGGAGAGGAAATGCCATACACGTGTGCTCACACAGGGAAACCCGGCTGGTCCCTAGTCTTTGTGAGGTGTCCCCAGGTGAGACAGTGGAAGAGTTAAGCAGTCATGGCTGCAGGTGGTCTACAAGCAATATCTGTAGCAGGCCTGACCCTCTGCAAATTACAGCAGCCCTTACTGCCAAAATGGAATTTTTTTTTTCTTTCTTCCAGGAATGCAAGAAGGGGCTTTGAAGATAGGATAAGAATTTTTGAAGAGCAAAGCAAACAACAAACAAACAATAATAATAATAATAATAAAACAAGCAAGCAAGCAGCAAAAAAGGTTCAGAGGTGTTCTGGGAAAAGACACATTAAATTGAAATTGCACGGTCACGGTCTAATGAGAAAGCTTGCTAGCAGATCACACAACGCATCCTACTACCCACCAGATGCTGGGTGCTTTGCTCACTTTGGGCATCTCTTTCTGGCTCTCAGAACTGGCAGACAAAAAGGGATCTGGCCCCATAATTAAGGAAATAAACTGTAACTGCTGGTCCTCAGTTTGCTGTACCAGTGCAGCCAGATTACAGTGCTTGCATCAGCTGGAGCTTTAACACTGGGTGGGAAACCAGTGTCCAAAAACACTTTTACTTTCTACAGTATCTTTGACTTGGGAGATACTGTTTTTCCTCTTCAAAACTATTTCTGATTTAAAAATAGGTCTCTACTTAATGAATTACCACTTCCTGGTTTTTACCTCTCTGCAGTCTTCTCCTTTATCAAGCAAGGGGCAAACACCAGCCACATTTTGCTAATCCAGTAAGTCATCTGGCAGAAGATCTAGTGCCCTGGGCAGCATCTTGCTTGAGACGTTAGAAACTCAGACTTCACCAACAGATGCTTTTTGGATTTGCCTTCTCAGCATCTCCTCTTATAATGCAAATCCTGACCCTGGCGTGAAATATCATGCTAGAATGAATGTCTGCCCAGAGTAAATGCTGTTCAGCACAAGCACGTACTGCTTCCAAGCCTGGCTAGTCACTACACCACAAGAAAAGGCATGCATCTCAGCTGTTACTCCTTTGCTGCAACCCTCCTCCCCCTGCCTTTAACTGCAGTCTATAAGCAGTTATTTCCCCTTAGTGGATTGCTCGACCTCCAGCTGCACTGGCTAAATCTCCAGTTTTCAGGTACACTTGCTCGCTCCTGTGTAAGCGACCTCATTCACACTGTAGAGAACAGTGCAAAACCTGCAGTCCTCAAAACTATTTCTCCTTCAAAACAGGGACCAAAGAGTAATGAGGTGTAACACTGCTACCACAAGAACAGTTATCTTCTCAAATAGGGTCTTACTTGCTGCCATAAAATACCAAGATACGAAGATACCTTTCTTCTCCAGTTTGCTCTCCCCATTCAAAACACCCCAATGAAAACCAGGGGTGCTTGCTCTGTTCTTAACTACTCCCTTCATGAAAAAAAAAAAAAAAAAAAAAAAACACAGTTCTTTCCTTTCAAAGATTAAAAATGTGTTTCCACACCACAGAAAACAGTCCTGCAGCAAATGTCCCTACCATGTGTTGAAAACGCATGTGATATCAATAACACCATGCATGAAATATCCCCAGTCCCATGACTACAGTTTCTCCTACGGAGGAAAATTAATGGAAGGTGCACACATCACAGCACAGAGAATGATCAGAACCACATCATGGATCTCCGCGGAGGCCAACCAGCTCCCAAGGGCAGCCTGTGTTTGGCATTGTCCCAGTGACAGCCTTGCTCTGGCTGAGCAGTCAGGCTGAGCAGCCCGGGAAGGCAGCACAACTGCGGCACAATTCTCTCCCCCACGCGGCCGCCTTGCCGACTTCCCACCATCAGGTGAAAACGATTCATCGCACATGGGAGGAAACACATCAAAAACGTCATAGAGGTCTGCTGCAGATCTACATAGGTTGTGAGGGAATACTTTATTATTGTTTCCCTGCTTATTGCAGCAATAATATTAATCAAGAAAAAAACCTCTCCAAATACCAGGTACAAAAATTCCCTGCACTGGCCATTCTTTGGTCAAGGTCTGGCCAAGGTCTGGAGGGAGTTTGGGAAGGGGGCTCCCCCACACACAACTTGCTACTCTTTCTTTGGGTTTCCTCTGGCTAAGGCTGTCTGCGGCCCTTGTAATAGCTGCCTCGGTGGGCAGGAAGAAGCAAAGCAGGACCTGTGCACCGTGCATGTGGCCAGCTGGTAGGGGCCAGCTCAGGCGTGACCCTGGACCTGCACATCTGGTGCGGAAGGCCTCCCCATGGCATGGGGCTTTAGTCTCTGCTTGCTGCTGCCCTCTCCTGCCCAGATTCTTCACACACTTGGCTCTGGGATCATGAATCAGTGGCTGGCATGCTCCTCTGCGGTCCCCAAACACCTCTCCCAGCTGCGGGCCCTGCCAGGGGCTCTCAGCAGCCCGTCCCCTCTCTTGGTGAGTGGGGAAAGAGGGGACGCGGGACCCCCCGCGTGCCAACCACACTTACCTCCTAAGGCTTGTTTCATGACAAAATCCATGGCGATGGCTTGGGGGTGCCGCCCAGCTTCACACCTCGCATGCACAGAGGCCGGGACTCCGCGGAGGGCAGCCTGCAAGGAGGCAGAGAGACGAGAGGCTCGGTGCCCCCGGGAGGAGGACAGGCAGCCGCACGGCCCTCCCCAGCCCCTCTCCCGCAGCTCTCCTCCCCTCCACAAGTTTCCAGCCCCGGCCCCGCGGGACGAGGCAGCCCCGACCCCGGTGGGGAAAGCCGGAGGGGTGGCGGCGAGCCCGTGGGCGCAGAGCCGGTGTCGCCCCCCGCAGCCGGGCAGCAAGGCGTTAAAGCAGCCCTGAACTTTCTCCCTCGCCGCCTCGGTGCCGGAGGGGGCGTTTGAAGGTGAAGCGCTCCGCAAGTGCCCGGCGGGGCGAGCGGGGGCTCGGGGCGAGCTGCCCGTGCGCCCCCGGGGGACACCGCCACCGCCATCCCCCCCGTGCCGGCGCCGTGCCAGCGAGCGGGCTGCATCCCTCCCGGGGAGAGCATCCCCTCCGCGCAGCCTGCTGCCTCCCTCTGCTGGCACCGGCCGCGGGGAGCTCGGCAGCCGCTCCCAGACCCGCACCGGGCAGCGGGCACCGCGCACCGGGCAGCGGGCGAGCCCCGGGGCTGCTCGCCGGGGATCGGGGGTCGCCCTGCCCGCACCCCGCGCTGCCCTCCCGGCCCGGCACGGCCCGGCACGGCACGGTACCTCGCTCGGCGGCGGGTGTGCGGTGCTGTGCGGTGCCGTGCGGTGCTGTGCCGGTGGCAGGTGCCCGCGGGCTGCCGGGGAAGTTGCGGGCTCGGGGTTGGAGGGGGAAAGAGAGGACGAGTGCGGAGCTTCTCCCTACTTTTCCCCCGCGCTCCTCTTTTTATCACGGGATTTCCGGACCATCCCACCGACACGGTCCCTCCTTCCTCCTCCCCCTGCTGCCGGAGCCGGGCTCTCGCCCTCCCCCTGCCTCCGGCTCGCCCGCCCCTTCCCTGCGCCGCAATCGCCCCTCGGTGCCCGCCGCCGAGCGGGTCCCTGCCCGGCCCCGGAGGGGTGCGGGTGCCGCCGTGCACGCCGCCCACCCCGTCCCCGGCCGCCCGCAGGAGCCGGGCATCCTCGCCGCTTCGCCCGGCGGGGGTGGGGATCGGCCCGCTGGTGGGTTTTTGCCGCTGCTGCCTCGCATCGCCTCGGGAGCCGGTGTGAGCGCGCGTGTGTGCGGTGTGCCGGGGGAGATCTCGGCAAAAAACGCCCTCCTGCGAGAGGGGGAAGGTGGCGGAGCAACCCGCGTCCTCCGTGCCGGGTCCTCCCCGGAGACCCCTCCTCGTCCCCGGGGTCCTGAAGGAGTTGCAGAGGCAGGGATGTCGCCTTGGCGTCCCCTCCTCTTCTGCCTTGGGTTTTACTGAGAGGGACGGCCGGCTGCTCGGCTCCCTTCTCCCCCTTATCCTGCGCCGTTCGCATCCCCGGAGGGAACGGGCGCTGCTCCTGGCCACCCCCTGTCATCATCGGGGGAGGTGGGACCGCGACCCCCGAGGCACCCAAGGGACCCAAGGGATGGGGCAGCCCCGGAACCGGCGGCCGGCAGAAGCGCTGGCACAGAGCCCCGAGGGGGGACCTCGGGTGAAGGTCGGGGAGGGCTCCCTGGGGGCTGAGGGGGTCCAGCGGGCACGGCAGGGGGGCATCGGTCCCCTCCAGGGGCTGCGATGCCTCCTCGGCTCAGGGAGGTCCAGGGTGGCTGCTGTAGGGAGGCGGGGGCGCGGTGCGATGCTGAGGCCAGCGCCTACCCGCCTGGGTCTGACCCGGAGAGCTCCCAGAAAGCCACCTCCAGCAGAACCCGATAAGGGAGCTCCACTGGGTGTGCTGCACTTCTGCTGGCAGCCTTCCGAACAGCAAAAATAATGATAACGATAGGGGGTGGGGAAAACACACGAGCCCTCTTGTTTCAGCCCCTACCTTTCAACCCCCATGTTCCCAGTCCAAGGGGTATGTGGGTACCTTTCTAATGCTCTGCTCTCCTTACTCACTTTACCAGTGGCTCAGCAGAGCTACACCAGATAGCTAGACCAGAGAAATGAATCTGGGAGCCCACTGAAGGTGTGTACCCAGGTTTCCTGTGCAATTAACATGGCATTTCCAGGACACGTCTCTCCCCACCACCACCACCATCCTCTCTTCCACCCCCTACATTCTTTTGAACAGGGTTTTTAGTCTGGGCCCACCACACAACAGCTCGCATTTTTCATTCACATGTGGTTACCCATGAAGAGAAGAAAATAACAGTGTGCCTTCCCCACCATAATAAACCTTAAGGTGCTCGCCTTGCTCCTATATCCTGGAGTCTGGGAAGGAAAAAATGCCATCCAAAACAAGGATCAGAGATGTGTGGGCTAATATTTTAAACACCTAATTGCCTAGAAACTTTTCCCTGCTTTGAGGTGGCCTGGAATGCGTTACATCAAGGAGTTCCTGTATCAGGCAAGGGTCACCACAGTTGAGAAATGTCATCCATCCTGTTCACAGGATCTTTAGCTTTTGCTTATTTATACATCAGGCTTAGCAACTACAGATATTCTCCCCTGTGTGCAAGGGAAAAAGTGCTGTCATTCACAGGGACTTTCACAAGTCAGGAAAAGCAAGAGGCACATCAAGAAGACCCTGAGAGATCCTTGAGCCTCTCATTGATCTGTTTAGAGCTGCTAATCTGTCCCTAGAACTCCATCCAGCTCACCCTCCAAAGGTGCTTTATCCGTGACCAGGTCCTCAGACTACTCCCACTTTTTCCAGGCTATACAGCTGCCAGGAAAAGCCAAGACACATGACTCACAACACCCACCACTTCACAGCTCCCTTTGCTTCATAAGAATAAGGCAGAGGATCACCAAACTACAAACCCCACTGAGACACACCTTGTCCCAGCTTCAGGATCTCCCCATGACCCCAAAGTGTCAGCTTCCAAGCAACTCCCCGAGGCTGTACATTCAAAGAAAAAATGATTAAAAAAAAAAAAAAAGTTTAAGCCTGATTTCAGTGCCTCCTGTCCAGAAGGTACTCTGGCCTATCAGTCGGGAAATGTACCCCCAGCACCCCCGCCACCACACAGGTTTTAAACACAGAGACAAGGAAGGACATGGTCAGAAAGAAGTGATGTAGGCTACAGATTCTTGTCTAAAAGTGGTCTCAGAAAGACGTCTGGAGAACGCTTTTGCATCTGAAATGGCACAGAAGTGGTCTGACACAACTTTTGTGAGAAAACTTTGCTGAGAAACCTGGCTCGATGGGTGGGCTCATGGGGGGATCTGATACATGTTTTACCAGAGATACGTGACTTCTGATACAGGAGAAATACCAGCTTGCTCAGATATACCAATGGTTTGAGCAATGCCCCATAGGTCTTCTTTCTGATGGCATAGATTATCACCAGAATGCTTTATGAATGTGAAGCTGACAGTCATGCAATTTAATGAAACATTCAGTGGACAAGGACAAACCACAGAAATAATAGTATTTTCTGACAAGGGGAAGGGAAGGAGTCTGGTACCCACGTGGAGTCCATCTCAGCACCATGGACAGAGGAGAACTACCACACACATGATGACTACCCCTTGTTCGACTGAAATGTCCCAAAACATTGAAGCCTGGCCAAAATTTTGTTTTGCACTGTGCTACTGACACATACCTGCTCCTGACTGTGGGCTCAGGCTGATTCTTCCTTTACAGAGCTAGAACAATAGGCATCCACTCCATCATCTTGCTTGGTGCAGATGAAGGGCACAAAAAATTAAGAGCAAAGATCTCCATGGAGCTTTGTCCATGGAACTCAGATTCCTTGGACACCCACCAGATGAGAATCTGTCCATTTGTGGATATCAGTGTACGAAGGTGGAGCAAGGTAATAATTAGTCTTGGTCACATTTCTTGTAGCAATAATAATAATAACATGCAGATCTCCAAAAAGAAGAAAAAGTCTGTGGAGGGAAAAAAAAAAGTGTCAAGATGTTTCATTTCAACATCTTTTAAATGAAATGTTTGATTATTCAATTCCATATGGTGTTTGACTGCTAAAGTAAAATCAATAAAAGCAATACTAATCAGAAAGCTCTGTATGGTTAGTATGCATGGTTAGTATGTATGAAAGCATAAAGGTTACAGAAAACGTTTAGGTGGAAACACACCCATATTTCTTTCCTTTCCTTTTTTTTTTTTTTTTTTTTTTTTTTTTTTTTTTTTCCCTCACCTTATTATCAGCTCACAGTGGTGTAACTGCAGCACTATTCAGAGCACTGCAGGCAGGAACCAGACAGTGGCAAGATGATTAGCTAGTGGCAACATGATCGATACAGCTACTGAGGCAGAGGATTCGGACAATTGCTAGGGGTAGTTTCATGTATTGCAGTTCTGCTACCTCCAGCTGTTTAGCTCACTAAACAGAAACCTGCTGCATGTTCCTGCTTGCTCTTCAGCTGTCAGTTCTGGCTTGTTGTCAAAACATTTCAAAATTCAAACAGTTTTTCTCTTCAAAAGTATTGCTTTGTTGCTTTGTTTATTGTTGTTCCACTCAATTTATAGGAAATATTAAGTTCTTTATTTTCCAACCAAATAGAAATACATATATATTATTTTTTTAAGAAGTGCTGTTTCCCTGTAAGTCAAAATTGTGGAAGGACTTTTCAGCCATTTCTGCCAGCTCTGAAGAAAAACCCACTTCAGATTTCCAGGTAAGCATTTGCTGTAGACCACAAAAAGCCAGTTTTCATTTGACTGTGCTTATAAAACCTGAAATAAGCATGTATTGTTCTGCCTCTCTGACATATAGAAACAGGTCTGCATATCAGATTTTCTTTTTCCTGAGCCTCATGAATTTGAGACTGGTTTATGAACAAACTCCTTGGTAGGCCACCATTGACAGCTTCTGTGTCCTACGCTGGCAGATTCTTGATCATCCGCATTCTTCTCTGGTCCTCTTCCCTCTTCCTTGGTCCTCTAGCCCTATCTATCCCTTGTTCTGTTTTCTACCTGTTCTCTGGGCAAGCCCTTGTCTTACCAGACAGATTAAGGGTCCCATCTTAATGAGGCTGTGATTCTTGCAGATAGGCATAGTGCTGTAAGTATCCTGCAGCTCTTATCTCCAGGATTTACTGCTCTTTGTTATAAGGCTTCTTTGGCAGGCAGAATTTGGCCACAAAACTGAGAAGGCATCTGTATGACTCTGCTGATCAGATCATGACATCTCTACCCTAAGCATATGAAGCTTTTGTTACAAGATTACTATTTGGGGTATTTTTGACAGGAATTTTTCTGTCAGCAAATAAGAGTCATCCATATCAATGTATTTTATCAAAATGTGTCAGTTTATACAGGTGTTTAAAGGCAAGCAGTTTATAATATATATATATATTATTTTTTTTTCTTGTATCTGATACTGTTGAGAAACATGGCTTTGATATGGCAAAGAAAAAGATGCACTTTGACAACAACTACATAATTTGCCTGGATTTTTCTCTTAAAGCAAAACAGGTCTGTATTAAAAGTAAACACTTAACCATATCAGAGTACTTATTCTTTTCAGATTTGCCATTTCACAGTGGGGGGAAAGGTCATATTTTCCCTTTCTGTTACAATTTAAAGTGGAAGCAAGATTCAAAACGTCAAATGTACTTTAGAACAGAATTTCCATTTTCCCAGATAGCTCTATGCCTGGCCTTCTGTCATTACTCTCCTTCTTGGCAAAGAAAAAGAACACAGCAAAACAGTATGTTCAGCTGAGGCTTTAGCTTGGTATCAGATGCTGTGACCTGTAGTTCCTCACCTGTGTAGAGAGCATAGTCGCAAGTTCTGAACTTGGCTTTGAAGGGAGCTATTCACTTCAGTAGGCATAATTTCCCAAACTGTAACAGCCATCTTATTATCTTTAACTTTTCCTTAGGCAGGAATTGAATGTGTACATACCTCTTTAGATACTTCAGTTACTTGGAGTGCAATTACTCTTAGGTGTAATGTGCAATGCTGGCAAATTAAGCTGTTACAACATTATGCTGCTTAGATGCATATGTGTCCAAAGGGACCATAATAGCAAGATACAATCCAACATACAGAACTCGGGAATCCTCACACCTTCTTATTTCAGTCTTGAACTTGCTTTCCACAGTCTCACTTCAATAAGGAACCTAGGCATGTGATGAAGAAATTTGGCAGGTAGAGGTTTGCTGAGGCAGGATGAGGGAAATAGCAACACCTGGAAATAACACGTCTTGGTAATCCACAAAATATTGATATACATTTCACCATAGAATATTTTTTCCTCAGTAAAACTATAAAAAGTTACTTTTAATTTCCTATAAACAGGTAAGCTGTTTATAGGAAATAGGCAACTGACTCACTCCCTGCTTTTACAGGCCTGTTTTTTCTTCCACTGGTAGTGTTGGTGTTAGTCAATTACAGTGTTAGTCAAATTTAGTGTTAGTCAACTACAGCTCCACTGCTGTTGTGGGAACAGGGTTACTTGCAGGTAACAATATTGGAACCTATTCCTTTAGGATGTACAACCAAACACAAGGTCTACCATGAAGTGAGGAAACCCATATACAAGGGCAACCACAGCCTTGTACAATTGCCTGTTCTGTTATCACATTCTCTCTAAGAGGCTCCAACAACATCCATGAACATCCTTTTTCCTTTATCCCTGGGTTACCTTTATCTTATCATTTGGTTATATATGTCTTGGGCCCCATAAATGTTTTCTTGTGATATTTTATGTGATTTCATCTCTTCACTAAGTGAAAAACCCTCCCAATGATACTGTAAGTTTGCACTTCACCGCTCTTTCTCTGAAGGTTTCCACACGCATGCAAACCAATGTGGTAGGGCACCACATGGGGCTGAAAAGTTAAATCTAGTCTTGATTCCTTCTTCACCAGTGTTTTTTTGTTTTGTTTTGTTTTGTTTTTACCACATCTGCTAAGTCTTTGTTTTCTTGTAGTATAGCAAATAGCAAATTAGACCCCCGGGATTTATCCTGACCTTGTAATAATTTGTATGGTTAAAATAGATCCAAAAGGAGCTGAATTTTGGATTCTTTCCATTTCCATATCCTTCCTATACACAGTATAATATAAATGAATGCCTTAGCAAAATGGAAAAAAGGTTAGCTATGTTATACAGTTTTCATATCTGTGGCATGCATCAGCTATGACCCTATTAACTGATGACTGACTGGTAGTAGAAATGAGACTTCAGTAGCCATGAAAAAGCCCTTAAATCTAAATAAGATAAGGATTAAAAAAAAAAAAAAAAAAAAAAAAAAAAAAAAAAAAACCAAAACCCAGATTCCATTTTCAGCAAAGACACTAGAGAAGGTTTTTGACTTAAAACATCTCCTCAAGCCACACTGAAATAACTGGACTTAAGTGGATATTTTCATTAGTGCACATGTGTAGGTGCTTTACTGAATCCAAATCAGCTCCTCTAGGCTTGAACATCTCAACCAATGAGTTTCCCTGAATACAAATGATGTGATACAGAAACATGATCTGTCAATGTAACTCTTAGCCAGTGCCTTCCTGTATGATCAGCCCTTGCTAAAATTAGTTACAGTAAATGAGAAGATTCACTGTGTTTAGTGAATCTTCAGGAGATGCAAATATAAAGAGGGAGATGTCCTATGTTGAGAGTCAAAGCATTTCAGGATTCAATGACTTGAATGCTTAATCATTAATGCGCCTGAATCTGTGAAATAAAAGCATTGTTCCATACACTTGTCTGCTTTTTAATTCCACATTGCTTGCTGCTAATTAGTTACGTGCTTTTTTTCATTTAATCCCCTTTTGTAAAATCTAATCATCAAATGACAGCATTTATCAAATACACAAAGCTAGCTGATGCACATCAAGCAAAGCAGATAATTATTCTTGCAGATGAAAATGAATGCCTCTCTGAAAGCTCTCCCTTGCTGCGCCAGTTACAGATTAGTAGAGTGAGGTCACTTACCCACTTTCTGAAACTACCTGCCACACGAGGGCAGGGCTGGGGGAGCTGAGTTGAAAAGGTCTGGCTGATGTTGCGCTCATGCTTGGCCCATGCAGAACTGAGAAATTAATTCAAAACAAGCTTCAGCAATCACACAGGAAATTTAGTTTTCATGTTCCATTTGTACTCATTTCTTGTCCGGGTTTTCAAGCTGCCTGGGAATGGTGGCAAATTCCCTGCTGGGCTTCTTCTGCAAACTGCTGCTTCTTTCACTTCCACTCTGTATCAAAATTATAGTTTGGGCTTTGCCACTTACTCTCTTTGGAGAGTTTTCTGCTTCAGTATTACAGTCAAATAGTGATAATCATACAAATAATGTGTTAGGACTCAGTGACTAAGCATACTCTTAAGTAACCTACCTGAAAAACACTTGTTTCAGAGCCCACAGAAGTAAGAAGGAAGCAAAGATTTTTAAGACAGAACTAGGACTCGCACACTCCAACTATGCATTTTTATAGTTACATTCATCAATCTGCTCATAATTTTTGAATACATCAGCAAATCTCAACATCATGTAACGTGGGAGTGAAAGTCTCAGAAATTGTGAGTTTTGATGAATTTTATTGAAATTAGTGGCTGGATAGAGAATGGATAGAGGAGAGTTAAATTTATTAACTCTCCAGAAGGGGAGAAAAAAAAAAAAAAAAAAAAAAAAAAGTAGTATTAAGAATCCCTACCAGGCAATAAAGATACTATTCAAATAAATAAAGATACTAGTAGAGTATTTAAGGAAATCACATTTCATTAACTTGTTAGTATGTTGGATAGTTTTGTTTCCTACTTCAAACTGAAGTGGTGAGGTACCCAAATTAATCTATCTTTTCCTCACTCCACATTTTGCTGGGACCTGCCTGTGTTCCAAAATGGCTTTATAACTTAACTCTAAATGAATGTCTACAAATTAATGTTGTCTGAGATTCATCCCCTGCCCTAGGCTATGACACTGGACTGATACTCAGAAACTTGAATTTAAAGTTTGAGGGGCTCTAGAAGTCTGCTAAATGTTATCTAGATGGATTTCAAACTGTCCCACTCATTTTTTGTATGTTTACTGTTGATCAGAACAAAGAGTAAAGCCCATGAAGCCATCCCGGCTACATAGAAATAAAAGGCAAGCTAAACAAGAAAGGCATCAGCTTTCTGTAGGATCAGGATTCAAACACAAGTTTCCAGGACTGAATGTAGAGTGAAATCTTACCCATATTACGAAACAACTCCAGTATTAAAATTGCATCATATCACAAATATGGAAACACAAAGTTAACCAGCAGTCAAATGTAAGGAGTGCTCTTATAGTTACTAAAGGAAGCTACCAAAGAAAATTGCAAGAGTCATTATCACGGTCTTCACCAGCTGACTCATCTAAGCTATAACTGTCAAAGCAATTCAGGTGCTCTAAATCTGAGCATTCATTTCTGTAGGATGCTGAAAGGGAGGGAGATGAGGGCTCTCTGGAGGTATCTCAGATGGCAAAACAAGTTACATTGAGAATCACGAGGTCTACAGACAAGATCAACACTGATACTGATGCCACATTAGAATCATAAAATCATTTAGCTTGGAAAAGACCCTTAAGATCATCAAATCCAGCCACTCACCACTAAACCATGTCCTCAAGTGTCACACCATATGTGTCTTGAATACCTCCAGGGATGGTTACTCCACGAGTTCCCTGGGCAGCCTGTTCAAATGCCTAACCACCCTTTCTACTAATAAATTAATCCTGATATCAAATTATAACTCCCCTGGCACAACTTGAAACCTTTTCATAGAATCATAGAATGAATCATAGAATGGCTCAGGTTGGAAGGGACCTTAAAGATCATCTAGTTCCAACCCACCTGCCATAGGCAGGGATGCCACCCACTAGATCAGGTTGCTCAGGGATTCATCTAGTCTTGAACACCTCCAGGGATGGGGCATCCACAGCTTCTCTGGGCAACCTGTTCCAGTGCCTCACTACCTTCTAAGTGAAGAATTTTCTGTAATCTAAATCTCCCCTCTTTTAGTTTAAAACCATTCTCCCTTGTCCTGTAATTTTCTGATTGACCAAAGAGTCACTCTCCATCTCTTTTATAAGTCCCTCTTAAGTAATGAAAAGCTGCAATGAGGTCACCCTGGAGCCTTCTCTTCTTCAGGCTGAACATCCCCAGCTTTCTCAGCCTTTCGTCTTAGGAGAGGTGCTCCAGTCCCTTGATCATCTTTGTGGCGCTCCTCTGGACAAGTTCTAACAGGTCCACACCCATCTGGACATCCTTTCCAGTCAACAGGGACTTCACCTGACTGCCATGACTTTTCAAACATGATGAGGAATGGTTTGGCAACTACATCAGCCATTTTCTTCAGGACCCTGGTATACATTTCATCAAGCCTCTTAGACTTATGCTCTAACAGATCAACATCCTTCTTGTGCTGGGGGACATTTCCTCTTCTCTTATCACTTGTCACCTCACAAGAGACCAACACCCTCACCACTGCAACCACTTTTTAGGTGGTTTCAGAGAACAATGAGATCTTACCTCTGCCTCCTCTTCTCCAGATGAAACAATGCCAGTTCCCTCAGTCACTCATCATATGTCTTTCTTAATAGTACCTTCACCGGTTTTGTTGCTTTTCTCTGCACACACTCAGGCAACTCAACATGCTTGCAGCAAGGGGTCCAAAACTGAACCGAGTATTAAAGGCACAGTCTCACCAGTGTCACCTACAAGGGGACAATCCCTTCCCTAGTCCTGATGGCCACACTTTCCGATGCAGGCCAGGATGCTGTTGGCATTCTTGGCCACCAGGCATGCTGTTGGCTCATGTTCAGCCGGGTGTTAACCTGCACCCCCAGGTCCTTTTCAGTAGGGCAGCCTTCCAGTCTCTCTTTCCCCAAGCCTCTGCTGCTGCATTGGGTTGTTATGACCCAAGTGCAGCACTCAGCGTTTAACCTTGTTGAATACTGTATAATTGGACTTGTTCCATCAATCTAGCCTACCCAGATCCCTCTGATGAGCCTTCCTTTGCCAGGCAGCACCCCTCAATCAGCCAGTGAGAACTACCCTAAGATGCAGTTGAGGAGCTACTCTTGGAGGGTTGATACCTTGGTTCATCTGACTGACTGGCAGATGCAAGAATGCCAGCTGGGTTTCCAGAATGTTGTTGGTCTGTGAGTAATGGATTATTGTCTGGTGAATAATCTATACATGTTCCCAAGGAGTATACTGTCTAGACCATTCACGAGTGACTGAGTGGGTCAACACAACTGTGTATATCCTGTGACAGTCCAATGATATCTTTAAGGACCACCACACAATAACAGATTTCCTTGTATAGGTCAGCTATGCAAGCAGCTTACATAAGAATTCAATTGCCTCATGCCATACCTGAGGAAAGGAATATCTTACTACAAATGAAAACAGTGAATTTCTCTTCTATCAGTATCTTAAGCAAGATAAAAGGAATGCAAAAATCCTGGAAAATTCACAGGTAGGTGTGTATGTTCTTTTTACCCTGCTGGGTGTTCACTTCCCTTCCTTGGCACAGATCAAGCTATAAGTGCATAGACACGCTAATGACAGTAAATCATTGGATACAGCAGTATCTTCAGGGAAGAAAGGCTTCGGGAGCTTTCATGTAGAATGACCCATCTATGATAAGGAATAATAATAGGGAATACAGGGTAAATCCTGCCACAACCTTGTAAGATTCTGCCACATTTTTTTGACATTTGTCTACAAAATTACACTACATCAGATAGCTTAGCTCTTGTCATCTGCCCATCCTGAAGAGTGCAAGTCCTCAGCCTGTGAGTTTCTGCCACCATCCCTTATTTGTGGTCAGGAAAAACTGTTAAGGTTGGCAAAAGTTCTGCAAAAATGACTGGATTGCATGGTACAGTACTGGAAACTACTGGGAAAAGTTGTCTCATGCCAGTGAACTTAATGAGATCTCAGATATTCTATAACTGACTACAGTGGGAGATCAGAAAGGATGTGGGAAGAAGCAATCAACTAGAGCGGCTCACGGGGCATTAGCCAATATTTAAAAGTGTGAAAACATCCACAAGCAACAACACAGGTTGCTTGTGAATATCTATTCACTGCCTGACTGAATGTGACCTAAGACTTGACGGTTTTTCATCCTGTCAGTAGCAAAAAAAAAAATGGAGAATTACTGATTATATATCTGTCTGCCTCTAATTCTGACCAACATTTTCTATTCCAAACAAAAGAAACCCCTCTTCATTAGAGCAAAACTCCAGCACTGTTGCATGAGGAAAATAAAAGGAAAAAAAAAAAAAAAAAACTTATTTTCTGATGGCAAATTGTTTTATCAGAAAATTCTCAGTCAACTGTGTTGAAAAGCCACTTAGTCTTTGTGCTCAGTGTCGTGCCACCACTAACCACATATTCTTTGTGCTCCAATTCCTGATTTTAATGTCACTACTCCACTTCTAGTAGTTCTCTGCATGTCTAGTAAGGAAGGAAAAGGAACAGGCAGACACAGAAATGCATTTATAACGCCCACTCTTCCTCTAGGAATTGCTATCCTATAGGAGCATTTCCACAGTCTTGCTAGGTCTGTTTTTATGACAGGTTTGCATGACCACTGTGCAATTCTCCAGGGGGAATCCGTATTTCCTCAGAAACTGACCCCCTTTCTCTGTAGAAGGACTCCCCACTGGAGAAGTTAAAGCCATAGTGAAAACAAACAAACAAACAAACAAACAAACACAGCCATTACTTTAATGCTTTTCCTCCGCCTTAATTTTCTCTGCTAACTGATTTCAGAGGAAGTTATCCTCATAAGGAGTGAGGGAGAGAGACTGGTGAGCCTGGTAAAACTTCCCTGGTCTAAGGAAGAGAAATGATCACTTTCACTCTCAGAAAAATTCTTTGCCTACAAAAAGCTGCTTTATGACAACTCAGGGAATTCTTCTGTGAGTCTGTAACCAACTGAGGGACTTGTTCTGTAGCAGAGTGGCTGCATGCATGTGTGTATATGAACAAGGTTGCAAACCTATTCAATGTTCTGTGAAACAAAAGCTCAGCTGTTATGGAGGGTCCCTGTCTTGTGCCACGGGAAAAGAAAACAAAAATCTATTTGGAAGAGAGAAAAGATAGAAAAGATTGAGGGGATACAAAACTCATCTCTGGCCTGACATCCCACTGCCATCCCAGCCATCCCAGCCACACATCTGTGATATGGGCAGCACATTAACTATGACTGACAGCTGTTCCTTTGAATATAAATGGCCTTCCTGTCCCTAGCAGGACAAGAGAATCAGTCAGGGCTGAAAAACAGTGGCATTGGGGGTGTTGGGGAGGAGGGCAGGGGACAGGACAAAAACAATAATCAAACAAACAAAACAAGAGAGAAAAAAAAAAAAAAAAGAATAAATACTACATTTGAGAGCTGAGGAAGGATAGTTTTCTGAGGTATTACATGTTTCAATCCATAAGAAGTGACTCCTTCCAGTGTACATATGGTCTCTGGCTCCAGCCATCCTTGATGTCCATCATATAATCACGGGACTTATGTTGGAATCATGAGATCAACCAACCTAAGCTGCCCACTCAAGACAGATCACCCAATGGAAGTTGACCAGGACTGTGTCTAGTCACTTTTTCAATACAGATGGAGATTCCACAACTCTGTGCTATAATTTGTTCCATTTGCCTCTTTCCTGTCATAGGCCACCACTAAGAAGAGTCTGTCTCTCTCTTCCTTATTCCTTCTCATCAAGAATTTATACACATTGACAAGATTCCCTGGAGCCTTCTCTGAAAAGGCTGAACAGATCCAGCTCTCAGATTTTCCTCTTACCATAGAATAAACTAGGCTGGAAATGCTCCAGTCCTTTAATCATCTTTATGGTCCTTTGCTGCTTTTGCTCCAGTAAGACCAAGTACTTCCTTGAACTGTGAAGTCCAGAACTGGAGAGAACTCTCCGGATGTGGTTTCCCCAGGGCTTAGCAGAGGAAAGATCACCTCCCTCAGAAGCTGGCAGCACTCATCCTAATATAGCCCAAGATGCTGTTGACTTTTATTGCTTTGACTGCAGGGGCATATTGTTGGCTTATGATCAATTTCTTGTCCACCATGACTCCAAGGTCCTTCTCTGTCAAGTGCTTTTCAGCTGATCGTCACCTAGCACATGCTGGTGCATGTCATGTGAATTTTTGTTCCCAGGGGGTGCTTTTGGAAGAGCGTTGTCAGCAGGTCAAGGGAGATGATCCTCCCACTCTACTCAGCCCTGCTGAGGCCACACCTGGAGTATTGGTGTCCAGTTCTGGGCTCCCCAGCACAAGAGGGCATAGAACTACTGGAGCGAGATCAGAGGAGGGCCACTAAGACGATTAGAGGACTGGAGCACCTGTTGTATGGGGACAGACTGAGAGAGTTGGGTCTGTTTATCCTGGAAAATAGAAGACTGAGGGGAAAGATCATCAATGTGTATAAATATCTGAGGGGAGGGTGTCTAGAGAATGGCACCAGTCTTTTCCAGTTGTGCCTATTGGCAGGATGAGAGGCAATGGGCACAACCTGAAGCACAGGACATACTGGATGAATATGAGGGGGCACTTCTTTACTGGGAGGGTGACAGAACACTGGGACAGGTTGCCCACAGAGATTGTGGAGTCTCCTCCTCTGGAGATATTCAAACCTGCCTGGATGCCATCCTGCAAGATGTTCTCTAGATGATCCTGCTCAGCAGGGGGGTTGGACTAGGTGATCTTCAGAGATCCCTTCTAACCTCAGCCATTCTGTGGTTCTGTGATTCTGTGACATAGTTCCCTTTACTGAGCGTTATAATGTTTCCCTCTGCCCATTTCTACAGTCTTTCAAGGTCCCTCTGAAAGAAAACACAACCATATGGTGCTTCAGCCCTCCCAGTATTTTATCATTTGAAAACATAAGGAGGGTGCATTTAGCCCCTTTTCTCCCAGTCAATACTGAAAATGTTACAATATTGACTCCTGGGGTACACGACCAGTGACTGACGTCCAGCTGAACTTTGTGCCACTAACCACAGCCGATTCAGCCTGGTAGTTCACACAGCTTTCAGCCCAACTTACTGTCAACTCATCTAGCCTGTACTTCATCAACTTGTCTATGAGGACAGAACACATTATTAAAATCCTGTTCAGACAAACATCATCCACTGCTCTCCCCTCATTTGCCTGACAAGCCACCTCATTGTAGAAGACTGTCAAGGTTGGTTAAGCATGATTTCCCCATTACAAATCCATACTGACTACTCCCAATCACTTCCTTATCTGGCATGTGTCTAGAAATGGTTTCCAGGATTAGTTCTTCAATCACCTCCCTAGGTGAGACTAATTCCCCGTAGTTCCCTGGATCCTTCTTCTTGCCCTTCTTCATTATGGGGAGTGACATTCACTTTCTTCTAGTCCTCAGGAACCTCTCCCATTCACCAGGACTTTTCAGAGATTACTGAGAGTTGCCTTGCAGTGACATCGGACGGCTCCCCAGCACTCAAGTGTGCATCCCGTCAGGAGTGTAATCCGTGAAGACAGAGAAATCCAACATGCCCAGTATAAACACTGTTGCATGTGAAAATGGACTACAGAGTTGGCTTTTGTGAGAAGAGCCCAGCAGCTGCCCTGTGTGAAATAAGAGCTAGCTCCAGCCAGCTCCTAAAAGGACTTGCTGACAGCAAGAGCCAGGCCAGAGAGTGATGTTTGCACCTCTGTGAGAGTAGATTTAAGAAAGGAAAAAACTGCTGTGCAACAGCAGCCCACGGAGAGGCCCCTGGTGGAGCAGGCTGTCCCCCTGCAGCCCATGGGTCCCACATGGAGCAGATCTCCACGCTGCAGCCCCCCCATGGGTGGAGGAGCCCCCGGTGGAGCAGGTGGATGTGGCCTGGAGGAGGCTGCGGCCCATGGAGAGCCCCCGCAGGAGCAGGCCCCGGGCCGGAGCTGCAGCCCGTGGAGAGGAGCCCACGCAGGAGCAGGGGATTTGGGGGGAGAGTCCTTCTGGGGAGGGAGAGTGAGAGAGTGGCGTGATGGACCTTGGCCACCCACCTGTGTTAAACTACCACACAGGCTAATGGCAATGCTATGCACACAGCTCTGAAGGATGTCACTAATCTTTGACAGTGCCTCTTGTTTTTCCTGCTGAATCCTGTGTTCAGGAAGGATGGATGGTTTTATAGAGATACTTTGTTAAGTCATGATTAATGACCACATTGAAATCAGCTTCTCCTCAGATACCATAAGAATACACATCTGCTGTTGTTATTTAATTAGTCATCCATTCAATAGGTAGGTCAAACATTGCTAGTTACTTTAACACACCAAGAAAAGACAGAAAAATAAAGAGAAAAAAAAAAAAAAAGAAAGAAAAAAAAAAGGAATAAAATCAAAAACATAAAACATTGACTTATTACAGAATTTTGCAAGTAGTGCCTCCCCCAAATACCCAGAATTATTCAATCAATTGTGTTCAGTGGAAGTTGCTGAAAAGAGATTTGGGGGAAAAGACAGTGTTGCCAATTTGTTGCTTCTTTAAGAATGCCTCTCTTTTGGGGATCTTGTGACTGAGAAGACTGGGTGCTGGGATGTATCCATGCATTTCCACTCTTAACATGGCAATGGGAAGCATGAGACCATGATTCACCAAGGCTCCAGCAGAAGAGGAATGAGACTGAATGGTTACAAAATGCTCCTGACTGGGATGAAAACTTGTGAAGAGGTGAAATTCCTTTTGTTTCTAAGCCTTTAAAACCTTCTGTAGATCTCATCTGATTTGGCATTTCTTACATCCCTGTCTCCTCTGCATTCATAAAATCCTTTCCCATCCACTCCCTTCAGATAACAATTTAAAGCAGGTAGATTGCTGAGAGCCTATGTGAGCAAATGAAAAAGCAAGCAGAGGGGACTGGAAAGGAGTCGCTGACTGCCTTTTTCTGCCCCACTCTAGGGGAAAGATTTACTTCATAGCTACCTTACTTAGCCCGTTAACTTTTGGATAGAGTGCTTTCAAGGAACTTGTGTATGAGATACTGCTCTGGGAAGATTTAATAACCAATTAACTACAGTTAAAGAGTTTTTTGTTGTTGTTGTTATTTTTTTATGAAAGTCTCACCTCTTACAAAAACAAACAAAAATGATTGAGAATTTTTTCACTCTTTATAAAGTTTATTAAATATAAAAAGAACCATTTATCATAAAACTGAGGCAAGTAAAGAATAAGTATGTGAAGCTTTGATCACTGCCAAATTACTCAGGGTTTTGTGAAGCTGACCTTTCCCCCCAATTTGAGTTTCCCAAAGTCTATATTAAAATAAGTTTTCTGTAGCTGTGAACTTAAAAGCTAATTAAAATGAAATTACATGTAGAAGTGAAGACATCTGGCTTTGCAGAACAAAATGACAAGTAAGATTTTAACACAGCAGGAAAGAGCTATTCCATGACTCATCTTCAATTGTTTTACAATCTTTATTTTTTCTCTTTTTCTTTCTTTTTTTTTTTAAAAAAAAAAACCTTTTTTTTTTTTTTTTTAACTTAAGTCTAGTAGGACTAGTAGTTTACAGTGTTCCCTTCAGGTTTATCTTAATGAATGACCTCAGTGAAACTCACTGGTGTAATTCCTATATCATTCAGCTATGTGCTGTAAAATTTCAGGAAGAACAGTGTCTGCTCTTTTAAGGATACCTGGCTGAAGGAACCATAAACAAGAACATAAAGAGACAAACCCAACTGAAAAATAGTAAAGGAGGTCATAATAAGACCTAACCTGATCAGTCACATTAATTAGAAAGGATACGTGGAGTGTGAAGACATTTATAATGTTTATTTTCTCAGCTGGGAGGATAAGAAAATGGAGGAAGACAAACAGAGCTATAAAATCTGAGCAATTAGAATTCACAAAGACAATACTCCCATGGGCTGGGAGAGGCCAATGTGTGTGTGTTGGTGGCTTGGGCATGTCACATGTGGGCCTGCTGTCTCTGCCCAGGGCAGGAGTTGGCCACACTCCTTACATCACTTAATATTTGGCATAGCTGGCAGAATCATCTTCAACATCCCATAATACATACTAGAAACGAAAACATACAACCTATTTTAGCTTGCTTTTAATATTAGCTAATAGCTTTGTGTCCGAAAGTAGCAAGGAGGCTGCTCTCCAAGGACAGGTGAGCTGACAGCAGAGCGCAATAGCAAGGTAGGCATGAACAGAGACCTCCCCAACAGAGCCATGGTGCAGAGCATTCAGCCCAAGTCAGGATCAGGGTCAGAGACATTGGTTAAGGTTAGACACAGTCCACTGATCAGTCACGTGTCTGTAGGGATGAAGCAAGTCTGAGGTTAAGCAAGGAAGGCAAGCTGGTGGGTCTGCATCAGGATCAGGATCGAAGAATTATGATGTACAAGCAGATGTGTTGCTGTACAGCTCTGATGTAGGGCAGGCAGAGGACAGCACTAAAGCTTCAGCTTAAAAGAAGTTCCCATGGAGGGGCAAGCCCTCATTTCTAGCTTTGCTCCCAAGAACTTGCCTGTGAAAGAGTTGACCTTGGACTCTATTGGGAAATCTCTCTAACTTGCCCAACTAAGCTAGAAGAGAAATGTGATTTCAAAAATTGTGTGACTCAGGCTTACCCAGGTTTTGCAAAAACTTAGATTTTCTGTTGTATTGAAAGCTTTCAGGCAAAGCTGGGCATCAAGAAGAGAAGAGACTCCTTGCACCTTGGAGACAAAGCTAGCAAAGTCTCTAAATATTTTCTTGCTTGTTTTTTCAAAGCTGCTTCTATCACAATCATTTAGGAACATGAAGATCAGACCTAATTTGGGTGCAATGTTAAAATGCACAGCTGGGTTCTCCATACATTAAAAATTGGGCATTGTGGTTCATTTACCTCTTCATTTACCTGTTGGCTAGGTAAATGACTCAACTCTGGAGCATGTCCCTCCTTGCTCTCTAGCACTTTCCTGGCCTTCAAGCTTATTGATAACCCTTTTTCCCACCATTCTTTCCCATTCTTTCTTGTGGGATAGGAAAACATACAAATGCTCAATAGCATTTGACTAGCTCCACAGCACAAGGCATGGGGAGAAACCATGTCTCTAATCCATGCAGTGAGAGCTATGGATTTGACTTTTCACAGAAAGAAGGTGTAGCAGGGGCACAGGCTTGAACAAGACTGCCATAGGCTTTATGGGCCCAACAGTCCAAGGGGGCAAGGCCAGGCAACACCAAAGTGGCCTTTCAAGGCCACCTGTATACCTGGTAGCAGACACAGGAGTTAGTCTGTTTTGTGGGCTGGCCTCCTGCACTAGCTGATTTTGAAACATTAAAGAGTCCTTTCTCTGCAACCTGACAGGACTGGCTGCTTCCATGGGAAGATGTCTTTATCTTTGCCCCTTTTGCCTACAAAGGATGCCACAATTCTTAGACCAGAAGATGGCAGTAGTGATAGATGCCCCATATCAGCCATTTGGTCCCAGCAGGACCTCCCCCAGGTCCCCAGCAGCCCCCCAAAAATGTTTGTAAACAAGAGGTAAAGTGAAGAGACTACATATACTAAAACACACATATCTACCCATCTTCATGGCCTCCAGCCACACATTGTCTGTCTAGGACTGCAGACTCTCCAGGGTATACAGCTATTAAAACTGTACCAGCTTCTCTTCTCTTTATTCTAAGCTGCAGCCTCAGTGTGGGAGAGAAATTCCACTCCAAGGAAAGGCTGGATTCAAAGAAGCTCTTAGGCTAAGCAATAAACTTCTCATATTTACTAGAAAAGATACCTGAAAAACCCAGACAGTCTAAAAGGGGAAAGGGAAGTTCTAGGCGCTTTTTAGTCGGATCTGACTGACTGACACTGTAATAAGGCTGAAATTTCCTGCCTATCTCATTTCTGCACCTGGATAGTGCTGAGACAGCAAGATGCACGCAGCTCAATTAATTATTGTTTAGCTACCAGCTCAAAAATCTTCTTATTAGCAAAGCTTTGTGGGCAGAGTTTAATGAGGTTGCAGGGTACAGACTGAATAAGCACAGTAATACTGCTGCAGAACCTGCTGACCTTCACCTATTCCTCCAGTTGGTAAGGAAAACAGATGTGACAAGCTACAGGCTGTACATCAGAGGGGCTGACAATTAGTCGGTTCTTACTTGTGTGGTGAATTCACATTAAGCTGGTATAATAATATTATTTCTCTCCTGAGACTGACAGGAACAAGGCAGGAGGCTGGAAATATTCCAGTTCTAGAAGTCAACAAAATGGATAAGTACTTAGAGTGGAAATCATTTAAAATTAAATTACATGAAACTTCTTCAGAGGTCTATATGAGTATATCCAGTACTTATGTACTAATATTTATATTTATTATTTATATTTGTAATTTATATTTATATGTAAAGCACGCAACTATTTTCAATAATGGAACAGGAAAGGAAGTCACAGGCTCAGAAAGCATACTCAGAGGAGTCTGAAGACAACAACAACCTTAGGTGAACCCAACCAAAAAAAAAGAGAATGACTTAATGTAAATTGACAGTGGCCACAAATGTATTTTTAACTCAGATTAGTTGAAATGTCTAATTGTATCTCTCAAAGAACAATGAGGCACTTCAGGCTTGCTGCATTAACCGCTCAGAGTAATGCAGATGCATAAATGATATGTTCTATTAACACAGAATTCCCTTATTCCTTGTCCTTCAAAGCAAGTCTGACCATGACCACACTTATTTGTAACCTGTAAGTTTTATTTTCCTCTTCACTTTGCCTGGTTGTGAAGGTGTCAGTCTCTTTACTGACCTGCTCTTCACTCAAAGTTTTATTTGAAATTCCTAAGAAATGCAAAGGATTCTTTTGCTGTGAATCACAGTGATTATTTGTTTAGACATGATTCCCAGTAACAATGAAACTGCGGTTTGCAAAGAGAATGCTAAGAGTTTTCAGTTGGTCTTGGGCAGCCAGGAAAATCCCATCTCAGATGCTTTATTTGTGCAAGAGAGAAAAAGGAACCATCACCCTAGGTCAGAATGCTTACTTCTGCCAACAAAAGGACTCAGTCTTAATGAAATGACTCCCTTGGTTGTTGGAGCAAACCCTGAAAATGATATTTCATTTGAATATTCATTTGTATATTTCAGGAAAGAAAAATGCCAGTCTACCTGTGCCATCTCTTTCCTATTTCATGTTCTACTTTCCTAAATGTGGTTGTTGTTGTTGTTGTACCAAGGTAAGTGGAAAGAGCCACCTGATGATAATATGTCTTCTTCATTCACCTACAAACATGGCCTTGGTTTTCTGCATTGCCATAATTTGCGTGAGTTTAGGAACAATATTTGGTTAATCCACTGAGAAGGCAATAACACTAGAGAACATCTCCAGTTTTATCAGGAGGATCAAAATGAACTACTGAGCTGAGTCCCCTTCCTGAAGTAAAAGAAGTAATTTGGAACAGAAGAGAGAGGATGAGATCTGAAGGGTGGGCTTTCCTCCTTGGTGTCCTGTTGTTTAAGTCTGGAGTTGATGGAACCAGTACAGGAAGTTATTGTCCTCTGTGATTCTTTGAGCACTGGAATACGTTGCGGAGAGAGACTGTAAAGTTTCCCTCCTTGGAGAAATTCAAAACCCACCTGGACATGGTCCTGGGCAACCTGCTGGGGTGGCCTTACTTGAGCAGGGGAGTTGGACCTCAACCACTCTGTGATGCTCAGAGCCTCACTATATTTCTTGTTGTTCACCAGTGGTGGTATAATTGTAATTTATTAGTGGAAATGGTAATTTATCCCCTCCCCCCAAGCTACATTTCTTTTAACTTGAACAATATACATCAGAAATGCACTCACATTTCCATGGTACTTTTTCTTCACTGTGGCATAGGAGTGTGATGCAGTGAACATCAGGACTAAGGATTTAAACAGGACCCAGGAAAGAAAAATGATAAGAATATCATACATTGAAAAGGACACAAGTACATGAATTACATTTGTTAAAAAAAAATAAAATTTAATAAATAAATAAATAAATAAAATAAAAGAGAGAGGGAAAGAGAGAAAAAATTCAAAATACTTAGAGAAAATTGCACAGTTTTCTCTGTTTAGGACAGTATGGACTTCATCTTCAGCCATTGCTTAAGTGAACCCTATCTGTGTTTGAAAATTTGGACGTCAGTGAAAACTGGACAGTCCTCACTCCCATGACTTCATTAATGGCAGATGTGCACTTGAATAGCCCCCATGTATTCTGTAGTCTCTTTCCTTGGACTGACTTGTATGTTTTCAAGCTAGCAGGTACTATCCCCAGTAATGGCACCACTCCAAAGCTTCATCTGTCCTTGCTAGATCAATCCAGGCAGGTGATACACAGACATGTTTTACAATCTTTTCTTTAGGAAGAAGTGTCCAATAAAGCCCTGCTCCATATCTTTCATATCACACTACCCACAAACAGACTACTTAGTTTTACAGACAAATATATCACTAGCTTTGAAAAACTAACAGTCTGGAGGACATAAACATAGTAACAGCAACAAGAGAATAATTTTAGTATGTGCAAGAATAGTTTTAACTGCAGGCCAGCAGCTTGGTTAACAAACCTTTCAAATGTCACCATGAAAATGTTAACTTTGCCATTTTTTCACTAGAAAACAAACCATTCCCACCAGTTTCAGGCCCAGAAAAGGGACTGTATATGCATATGCCATATTCCTTTCATTGAAGTGATGGGATTGGTTGGGTTGAAAATGGTGCTTGAAAAGCAAATAAAGCAGTACTAGATGTAGGATACTGGCAGTTTCCTATAAGGTTTGCAGGTAGGCTGTCTTTCCACTTCAGTGACATCAAAGGATGCAGTGATTCAGTTCCTATTTCCTCTGCTGTGTCTTTTTTCTTTTCTTTTCTTTTCTTTTCTTTTCTTTTCTTTTCTTTTCTTTTCTTTTCTTTTCTTTTCTTTTCTTTTCTTTTCTTTTCTTTTCTTTTCTTTTCTTTTCTTTTCTCTTTTCTTTTCTTTTTTCTTGTCTTGTCTTGTCTTGTCTTGTCTTGTCTTGTCTTGTCTTTTTTCGTTTCGTTTTTCTGATATGGGTCAGGATCTGGTCCTACAACTGGATTTAGCCTTTGACATGACAATGCAGAAATCTGTCCCCTGTAGGCAACATCATAGTTGGCCATAGTGTTAAATTCATCACAGAATCACAGAATTGCAGGGGTTAGAAGGGACCTCAAGAGATCATTGGGTCCAACTCCCCTGCCAAAGCAGGTTCCTTAGAGCAGGCTGCCCAGGTAGGCGTCCAGACGGGCGTTGAATATCTCCAGAGAAGGAGACTCTACAACCTCCCTAGGTAGCCTGTTCCAGTGTTCCATCACCCTCACCGTGAAGAAGTTCTCTCGCATGTTGGTGCAGAACTTCCTGGGCTCCATCTTGTGGCCATTACCCCTTGTCCTGTCCCCACAAACCACTGAAAAGAGGTTGGCCAAATCCCTCTGTCTCCCACACCTCAGGTATTTACACACATTGATGAGATCCCCTCTCAGTCTTCTCTTCTCCAGGCAAAACAGACCCAGGTATCTCAGCCTTTCCTAATAGGGAAGATGCTTCAAGTCCCATATCATCTTTGTGGCCCTCTGCTGGACTCATTTCCAGGAGAACCCTGTCTTTTTTGTACCGGGGAGCCCAGAACTGGACGCAGTACTCCAGGTGAGGCCTGACCAGGGCAGAGTAGAGGGGGAAAAGTGGATCCCCGCTGGAAGACCATGACCCTGATGTGATCTTCATCCTCAGTTTTCTTACACCAAATCCTTTCCAAAATAAACTCCAGGCTCTAAGTCCTCAAAAGGTAGGATCCCTTCTAGTTTTAACAAATTGGGTACTTTAATTGGATACTTTTGCTTGGAAAAGTATAAAATATAAAGGAGACAGTTTCTCATGGTAAATGTTTGGTTGTGAACAACTCAATTTATGTCTGCCCTCCTCCACCTACAAGAAATATTTGTCATTGTTGGATTCTGCTTTTCTAAAAAAAAGATCCCCATTAGATCAATCTCCATTAGCAGTGGAGATTGGGAGAATGGAAACCTATGTTTGGAGGTTTTGTGATAATTACTGTGATTATGCATTATCTCTCATTATCCTGGCATAGGGATGTACAGGTGAAAATATCATGGCAGATTCCTGTGAAGAGGGGTGCTAACATGACAACCGGTAAGTGTTGTCATCCACCACCCATTCCTGACAGGTTGACAAGTATGTCAAACATGATTGATTTCAACTGAAAGATGGCAGAGATTATCTTTCACCTATGCTGTTTTATGAGCCACAGAAGATGAGGTCACAGAATCAATCCACAGCAAATAATCAATGTCTATTTCATGCACAACTTTCCTAAGAAGCACAAGGTTTAAAAATGAAAAAGGTAAAGAAAAAAAAGCCCACAACAACCACATAGGAAGACACAGTTTGCTCACTGCAGGAGTTCAATCCTCCAGACTTGCAGTAGTGATTTTGTTTGAGTGTAATTGCTTTTGTGAACCAGGCAATCACATGATGCAATAATCAAAACAGTAAATCAGCTCAAACAGCGATGTACCTTATAATTAAGTAATGCAAGTAATCAGCCTAAACTGAGACTTACATAAAATTGTACTGTCATCAAGCAATAACTCAATCACAGCTCTGCATACAATTTGGTAATCATGGGGAAAAGGTTGTTGAGCTATTAAAGCCTTTCAATTTTGGAATTTCTAGTAAGAGCCAAGGAGTGTTGAAATATCATGGCAGAAGACAGAACCACTTTCCAGGTGACTCACAGGCCCCCTCTTACTATTGAACTGATAGAATACATTTTTATCTCCTCTGAAGTCTGATGAGAATTGGGTTTCCGATGGTGTCTGTGTCTTTGCTCTGGAAGCCTTAATTTTGAAAGGGAGAACACTGTGTTCCTATTCCTTTTCCCTTCCTAAAAGCTAATCAAGTCTCAGAAGTTTACAAAAGGTTCCCACCATTGTATTTTTAGCACTCTTTCCTAGGGGGAAAAAAAAAAAAAAAAACAAAAAAAAAAAACATATATATATATACATATATATATATATATTGATATATTGATATATTGATATATATATCAATTTCTTACCTTTTCTCCATGGAATCTCTTTGCAAAAACAAAGGGGTTTTAATCTTCTCTGTGATCAGACACCCTACTTGTGAGATTAAGAAACATTTTATATAACAAAACTTGCTTTTGTGCTTTAGAGTATATTTTTTTCTTCTAGAAACTGGAAGCAGAAATAAGCAAGAACATCCTACAGCATCTTTTTTTTTTTTTTTTTTTTTTGTCTACAATGGTTTCTGATGATGTCTGTTTTTCAGGTAGTTTTAATAGAAACACATTTATTTATTTATTTAATAGAATCATGGAATATCTGAGATAGAAGGGACACAGAAAGATCCTGTGTCCCCAAAGGACCACCCGAAGATCAGCCCATGTGTCCAAGAGCACTATCCAAACTCTTCCTGAACTCTGTCACGCTCAGTGCCCTGACCATTGCCCTGGGGAGGCTGTCCCAGTGCCTGACCACCCTTTGGGTGCAGACCCTTTCCCTAACCCCCATCCTGACCCTCCCCTGTCCCAGCTCCATGCCGTTCCCTCGGGTCCTGTCGCTGTCCCCAGAGAGCGGAGCTCAGCGCCTGTCCCTCCACTCCCCTCGTGAGGGAGCTGCAGGCCGCCATGAGGCCTCCCCTCAGCCTGCTCTGCTCTGGGCTGAACAAAGCAAGGGACCTCAGCTGCTCCTTGTATGTCTTTCCCTCCAGACCCTTCAACATCTTTGTTGCCCTCCTTTAGACACTCTCTAAGAGCTTTAAGTCATTCTTATACTGAGGTACCAAAAGACTGCACACAGTACTTGAGGTGAGGCCACACCAGTGCAGAGCAGAATAAATATTTATTTATTTTTATACTGAAACCAATTTTCAGAAATGAAATTACCATTATTTTCATTCATATTTGTTTGAAATTACAGAAGGATATTGCTCCCCACTCCTTTTTTTTGTCTTTTTCTTATTTTTTCTTGTTGAATTTTCCTTGAGCACTTTGAAAAATGAGTAAAACTTAAATAAAAACTTGGTAAAAATAAATAAAACAGCACAGCCAAACTAAAGCAAGAAAATCTACAGAAACTCTCATGAAAAATACTGCCCTCTGTGGACTTTATTTTAATCCTGTTTTTTTCTAGGGCTAAGCGTTAACACTGTTCTCACAAGTTCCATTTCTTTTGTTTGTAGTTCTGCTCTCATTAGTGTTTGCCTGGTAAAGGTTGGTTCATTAATTTCAATTTCTGTCCTGTGATATTTTAAGTTAGAAGAATTCTTACTTCAGCTACATCACAGGGAACACACTTTTTAGCCAGGTAAATATATCAGTATGACTTGGAGTTTATCTGGGATTTGTGAAATGAATGGATGGGATTCTCCATCCAATATGGATTTATGGACGGTTAAAAAAAACTTGACCTTCACCTGCAGAATACCCATTTCATTCTGGCCTTTCATTTTAGTCCCAGAACTAAACAGGCTTCCTGAACTCATTTGTCTGCTAATTACAAAGTTCTGTGCCATGCAGGGAGTCAAGAATAGAACCACCCACCAATTAACCATGGCATTTCTGTCGTTTGCTGTCCCAAAGTGGCTTGACTTGTCCCATTAATCTTCTCCTTGAGTGTTCGGGAAGTCTACATTGTATTACTCTGTACTCTTCCAATTTGTACTGTAGGACAAAAAATCAGTATGAGATGTTAAGGAAGGGGGAGGGATAAGTATTCTATTTAAATAATTTCTCAGCAAGTTAATGCTTACACTTACTTACGCTTACTTACTCTACCCACTTACACTTTCACATGCAGTCACCAGCACAAACGTGAGTGTGCCCAGCTGCTCTGACCAAGATCAGTTACATATGACAGAAGACAATGGATGCTTGCTACTGAGTCTTCACTGGATCTCAGTTTTGTTTTGATTACTTTTGGGACAATTTTTTATTTATTTTTTTTTTGACAGGCCTTTCAGACCCTTCTGATGTCATCAGTTATTTTGGCTTGAGACTTGCTTACTCCATCCTCCTTGAATACTAAACAAGACAAACCAATTGTTCCTTTTTTCCTGATTTTTAGATAATTTTAAGAGTACATTCTGTCTTCTTGTTAAGTTAGGAGGAAAATGATCGTCATAGCATGTGCTATAATCATGTTGCCATCCTTCATACAGTCTGTTCTTGTAAAACTTGTTCTGCCGTTTCTTCTGGTTTTCTTAGTTGTATGCATGTGCATACACACAGACCCCTTTTCATTACATCTCTGAGACTAATTGTTCTCCTGTTAAAAATATTCATAGAACAGTCTCAAAACCTGTTCATCCTGCAACACCTACACAGCTCAGGCCTGTGTAGGTCATATTCTTATCTTGTTACATCTGACTGCGTTGCTTCTGGACCCTCATTGTGAGCACCTGTGAGAGATGAAGAGTAATGGTTCCCTGATATTTCACTGTCATAAATCCCTGTTGTAATGTGATTTGCTGAGCTCTGTTTATATATCATACAGATTTTGTTGGTGTTGGTGTTTTTTGTTTTGTTTTGTTTTGCTGCCCATGTCCTTTTTTAGAGGACAAGGGGCTATGTTTCCCAAGAGGTCTCATGACCCTTATGTGTCCAGGTTAAGAGTATGTGTCCCATTACAGGGATATGTACCAAAAATGGAAAAGCTGGCTCAGATTGTTACCCTTTTTGCTCTGACATTCATTTCTTCCTTTCCTAGCATCATTCATGTTGACAGGTACATCCTGATTGGGTCATGGTAGTCAGAAGATTAAAGGTCTTCATATTGCAGCAAGAAAATGTGGTGGCTGGGAGTTATGCTGGCAGATGGTCACGCCACGTGCTCTAGGACAGATGTGGCCCAGAAAGGAGAGGGAAAAAAGATGAAACCTTCTTTGTCCCGTGTAGCTAGGGAAGAGGTATTTTTATATGTTCTTATTGAGACCATTGAGAAACAAGTCCCTTGAACACAAGTCTGATTAGTCATCTCCCCTGATGCTTTCAAAATTATTAGTTTATGTCAGGACTTTTGCTTGAGTGTTTTCTGTTTCTTTGAGCCTCTGAGTAGTGCCACTTCTCCAGGGTTGCTGTCAGAGACCACAAGCTTCTGTAAAAATTGCCAAAGGCCAGTTGTAAAATAAAAAAAATACAGAGTAATTAGGAGACATCTTACTGAGAAGCTGCTGATGAACTTAATGATGCTGAGGGCATGTCAGAGATTTAATGCCATTTCTAACAACAAAAAAAAAAAAATCAATTGACTGCAATGTGTGAGCTTTTACGTGAAAATCTGTAGAGGGAATATGGTGGTATGAAGCAACTGCAAACTCAATCTCCCTTACCCACAGACTGTGGCTATGGGGAACAACTATGTAATATCTTAGTATTCTCAACAGAACAGCCAGTTGCAGAAAAGCAGCACAGTGGCTGAAAAACAGCTCTGCTGATATAAAGGACAGGATAGTGCCAATATGGAGAGAAGTGGTTCACCTGAGGTTTTCAGGATGTGTTTGGCAAATCTCTGCGAGGAGCCCAAGCAGTCTCCTCTTATCAATATCATCTTTGTACAGACCAGAGACCAGGTGACCTGATGTCTGCAAAAGCATACTGAAAACAAAGGTCCTACAGAGAGGAAGGACTGTTGCATTCTTAACTCCTGAATGTGCCATAAGGCCTTGACTGTATGATGTGAAGGGAAGGTGGTTGTCGGAGGAAGAGCAGAGGAGGAAGTCCTCCATACTCCTTTTGCTGATTCTACCATGAGGGAGCATGGACATTACTACATCATTACTATATCATTGCTACATCATTACATTATCATGGTGAATCTGAAAATGCCTCCTGGACCTCCACTTCTTTCAGAAAATCCTCCAGCAGGTCTCTGAGGAAGCCTCAAGTATAAAGTGACAACAGTAAGGATAAGCTGGCTCCAGGGACCCTGTGCCTTGCAGACAGTATGGTCTTAAGAGTAGACTCTCCCATTGGGAAATGTGTTCATGAACAGGGGCTAGTCAGGAATGTGAAGGACAGGGCAGCCTTGGCTGCAGTGACCATGAGATAGTGAAAAATCCTGTAAAGCCCGTGCTGAGCAAAACATAAGAGCACAGTCCTCAACTTGAGAGCAGACATGCAGGTGGCCATGGATGGAAGAGAGGTCCATGACGGTTGTTATATGAGGGCCACCTCCCTGAAGTTTAAGCAATGTCCATCCTGACAAGCATAAAATGAAACAAGGGCAGCAGGAGACCTGCATGTGTAAGTAAGGAACCCCTGACTGAACTCTAGAAATATACGAGAGATGGAAGTAGATGCAGATAAGTCAGGAGGGTTATAGAAATGATGCCTGATTGTATAGGGATGGGGTCAGAAAATCTAAAACCCACCTGGAGATGAATCTGGAAGTGAAGGGCAAAAGAAAGAAAAGAAAGGCCTACTGCCAGTACATGAGAAAAAAAAAAAAAAAAAAGAGTAGGAGAAATTCCACTCTCCTGCTAAACAGAGTAAAGACTCAGAAGTGCATAGAAAAGACTGAGGTATTCAATGACTTCTCTGCTCCAGGAATGGCAGACCCTTAGGATAAGAAGGGAAGCCTGCAGCAATGAATATTTACCCTTGGTGGAGGAGGATCAGGTTAAAGAGCACTTAAACTGGATCTGCAGGTCCATGAGGCCTGACAGGATGCACACACAAATGCTGGGGAGCTGTCTGATGTCACTGCAAGGAGACTCTCAGTAATCTCTGAAAAGTCCTAGTGAATGGGAGAGGTTCCTGATGACTGGAAGAAGGTGAATGTCACTCCCATAATTAAGAAGGGCAAGAAGAAGGATCCAGTGAATAATGTGAACATTTTCGTCAGAAGAAACACCACTGGAAAACTCAAAAAGGAGTCCACAAATATGCTTTACCATGCATTCTTTTAAAGAAAGGGGTTGCAACTTTAAAAAAAAATACATTGTCGTGACTCCTGCTTCAGAACCTTCCCCAAACTCTAGGTGGAAGCTGTTCAGGTTGTTGGAAGAATTGTTGGTACTGACCTCTTGGATAACTCAAGTTAAAGCAACATGCACATAGCCTCAGACACAGAAAAAAATATATATTATGTTGTGTTTCTTGCACCAGTAACACTGTTTCATGGCACTCATACTATATGTTGGTATATACTACATTCTGTATACATGCAATATATAAAAAGCTTTGATACATACACAGACTATGGTACACTATATATATGTATTATTTCCTATAAGAAATATATACGGTATCTCTTATACACATAAATGATCACTGTATTTTTCATGCTTTAGCAGGCCTTGCTCAGCACAGTCATATCACTCTAAATACCTTTATGATCAGTCTGCTTTTGAAGCTTTCAATTTCCACATATAAACTAGCTGACAGCCTGCTGGGAAGAAGTTGATATGCATGTACTTGCCCACCTATTAATGATATTAAAGAACAAAAATGTGTAAAATATTTAGATTAAATATGTACCTTCTACTTTTTTTTTTTTTTTTTTTTTTAATTAAATCTAACTTGGTGAAAGCCTAAATTAAATTAAACAAGAAAGAAAAAGAAAATATTAAATATTGACTTGGACACACTCAAGCACAAGTAGCTTCAAATTCTAGTTATAGGCAGCAGTCTTGTCTTTCTCCATCATACATGAGCACAAATTAAAGGAAGGAAAGATGATACACAGATGATATGATCTCTCTGAAGATAGATAGAATAACATTGAATGTTACATAGCATCAGCCTTTAGCAATGCTAATGAAGGGAAGTTTCATTTTAACCATTTCTAGGATGCCTGTTTTTCATGCAAAACATTCTTCCCACACCAATTAAAGGTCAAGATAAAAGGTTCATACAAAAGAGAAATAGAATTCAAATCTGTCTTTCTCTAAAAATTCAGTCCAAATGTTTTGACTAATTTAATGACAAGATCCATACCATGAGCTCAGTTACCATGTAATAAGGCATTGAAGTGTTATTTGTGCCAAATCAGGTTGGATGTGGTCTGTAAGCTTGGACAACAGGGTGAGGAAAACACATTAAAGGTATTAATTGGTATTGATTGGGCCGTGTGTAAATGCTCATACTTGTTGACTGTGCTACAGGACAAGCTACAATACTTTCAAGTCAGGAACAAGATCATAAAATTTTTGTATGTACTTTCGAAGATGGCATACAGAACTGACTTAAAGATGTAGTTCAGGACAGCCATTAATTTGGAGATTCTAAAAAACTTTAAAAAATCTTAACAACAATAAGGTTAGCTTAATTCTGGAGAATGGGTTGTGTGTGAAAGAGAAATAGAGAAAAAGAAAGCTTGAACAATTTCAAGGCTAGGTTCAAGAAGTCCAAAAAGTTTGTCTAATCATTTTACTTGATTCAGATGAAATATCACTCCTAAACCAGCCTTGTCTACATTTTTGTGAATCAAATAGCTTGCCATGTAAATAGTGACCAGATACAGCTATTGAAATTGCCCTGTCTTTGGCTGTCTTTTGTAAAGGTAAAAGTGCAAGAAATCATGGGTTGAGAGAAAGACTTTGGGTAACTCTGATGTGTACCTCAAGAGGATTTGATTTTGAGTGAGAATAGCCAATGCTTTGAGTTGCATGATATTTGGTTGCTATATAATACCATATGTCATCACTACTGCTGTAGGCCATATCAACAGTAATACAGTAAGAGTTGCCCAGATTAATGAAGAATTAATTTTTATGGAACTGAGCAAAGCACAGCAATAATAAAACCAGACAAGCAGTGATAAAACTGGGCAAGTGATGGAACCAAAACTGGTACAGCGTGCAACAATGCATCACCACACACCATCTCTCCTGCCCTGAAGGACTGTAATGACATATGGAGCCCAAAGTCATAGATCAAATGAACTCAGTGGACTTTTTATAGGGATGGCTCATAGACTAGGACTATCTGTGTGTATATATCAAAAGACAGGAAAGATGGTGGTGATTAATTGGGATGCACTGGAAAGTGTGGGTCCTGAGCATGATTTTGATGATATAGAAAAAGGAGTGGATATTGTCCTCATTTACACTGGGATAGAGTTAATTTTCTTCCTAGTGGCTGGCATGGTGTTGTGTTTTGGATTTAGAATGAGAATAACATTGATAACACCTGATGCTTTAATTGTTGCAGAGCAGAGCTTGCACAGAGCCCAGGACTTGCCAGTTCCTGGTGCCACCATGCCAGTGAGGAGGCTGGAGGTGGGCTGGGAGCTGGGAGGGGACACAGACAGGACAGCTGCCCCAGACTGGCCAAAGGGGTATTCCATACCATACAGCATCGTGCTCAGCAATAAAAGCTGAAAGAGGGGAAAGAAAGGAGGAATTGGAACAATGCCATTTCTCTTCCCAATAAACCATTACACATTACTGAAAGTGGCTGAACACCTGTCCATTGATGGGAAGCAGTGAATTAACTCCTTGTTTTGCTTTGCTTGTGTGTGCGTTTTTTACTTTACCTAGTTAACTGTCTTTATTTCAACCCATGAGTTCTTGCACTTTTACCTTTCTAATTCTCTCCCCCATAGCATCTGGGTAGAGTGAGTGAGCAGCTGCGTGGTACTTAGCTGCCTGCTGAGATTAAACAACAACAGAAATCCAGTGCTTTCTATTGCAGCTGATGTGATCAGTCTCAGTTTTGGAAGCATCAGTGTAGACAACCAAGCACCAAGCAAGGTGTGAGGATCCCAGATGTCAATGCATCACGAATCTCTGACAGGGTTGTAACAAGTCATGAACACAAATTCATTACAGGTAAACTAGTTGTGGCTCATATGTACATCGCTAGGTTTGAGACAGAAGGCAAATTTGCTGGATCAAGTATTTGCGGGAGTTCATTCATTCAGTTCCTGCTAAATATCTGAAAAACACACTTTATAATAGGAAAGCTGACAAGGTCTTAATTAGCACAGCAGAGCTGGGTACTGCAGCAATAAATTATATCCCCACTCAATTTCAAAGACAGGAGGAGCAGCTTTGTGTCCTGTGTGTATGCATTAGCTGTTAGTACCTTAATGTTTATTGATGGCAACTATTGCAAAACAGCACCCACAGCACCTGTAACACAGCCAGCAAGTGTCTCTGCTTTAGATGGAGCTCTGCAAAGGCTCTGGTTTATTGTACTCTTATTTTCTTTGATGCATACATGTTTTATTTTCCTGGTTTTTTTTTTGTTTGTTTGTTTGTTTGTTTTGTTTTGTTTTTGTGTGTGTGGTTTTTTTTTTTCTGTAAAAGAAGAGAAACTTTGTTGTTCCAATGGTGTCAGAAGGAACTGAGGGAAACAATTTAGTCTGGGCTGTTTCTGGGGACTGGGGGCTAAGGGCTGTACATAAAGTGTCAGTGTAGTTCCCACTCAGGAGCTCGCTGGCTAAGTAGAATAGGATTTACAACAGAAAACTTGAAGTTCAGGCTACCACAGAGATATCCAAATGCTTTCCTCCACCTGATTCTCATTTTAATAAGGCCTGTTTACCTTGGTTTGATAGCACTGTTTATTTTACCGTGGGATGTTTTCGGATCCCAGGCATTTGTCACAGCCATGTTGAGACACTCCTAAAACTGTTGCCTGACAAAGCAACAGCAGAGTCTCTATCACCAAACGTGACTAAGACAAGATCTACAGAGGACAGAAATCCTTTGACCAAATTGGGTCAGTATTGCTGCCAGGGAGGGGGGAAAGTCCCAATCCTCATCTAGTACTAGTCCACTGTGTTGGATCTTTGTCACTGACAGTTCCTTTGATGAAGCTGCCTCCTCTTTAGGGATCTTTAATATCATATATTGCTTTCTCTTCCTTAACAGACTTCCTAGAAAAGTTCAGTGCATCTATACAAACTACAGTAATAAGGCTGATTAAAGCTTTAACGCATTTCTCGACTCCTACTCCCACCCTCATAGCTGTGAAAATAGTCATTTTTCAGAATGAAAAATGTCAATAATCAGCAGTAGAACTGGTTCTGGCAACAATCTTTAGTTTCTATGACCTCGGTCCCAGTTTACAGATTAGCATCTGCTTGAGAGAGATGGAATCTTCCTCTCTAAACAAAACAAAGATATTTTCACCAATACGATGGCTGACATCATTAAAAGGGCTTTGGAATCATAGAATAGTAAAATATTCAAGTTGGAATGGACTTACAAGGATCATAAAGTCCAGCTCTTGGGTTCCCAAGGAACCACCCCAAAAAAACAAACAAACAAACAAACAAACAAACAAACAAACAAACACCCTATCATGTGTTTGCATGTGTTGATGTGTTGTCCAAATGCTTCCTGAACTCCAGCAGTATCAATGCTATGAACACTGCCCTGGGGAGCCTGTTCCATTGCCCTACCACCATCTTGGTGAAAAACCTTTTCCTGATACCGGGTCTGAGCCTCCCCTGTCACAGCTTCGAGTCATTTCCTTGGGTCCTATCACTGGTCACCAGAGATCAGAGATCAGTGCGTCTCTTCTTCTCTGGACAGAATAATCCAAGTGACATCAGCTGCTCCTCATACATCTTCCCTTCTAGACCTTTCACCGTCTTTGTTGCTCTCATTTGGACTCTCTCTAACTGTTTTATGTCTTTCCTATGCTGCAGTGCCCCAAACTGCACACAGTACTCAAGGTGATGCTGCACCAGTGCAGAGCAGAGTGGGACAATTACTTCCCTTGACTCATTCTTAAACTAAGAATGACAGGGCAGGAAGAGTGCAACCAGAAGTCCTGTGAGGCAGTGACAGGCAGGGACACCGAGCAAAGGGTGTGTGTTGATGTGACAGGAAGGGGTCAAAAAAATCAACATGGGGCTTAAGCACAGTCACCTCCAGCACTTGCCTGTAAGCAAGGAAGTGCCTAAAAATACCATTATGGGGAAATCCCCCTGACCCTTTCCAGGAACCCAGCATGCTGGGGTACCTCCCCTATGCGCCTTTATAGCAATGCACCGTGGCATGGGGAATAAATGCAATGAGTTAAGAGATGTGTGTGAAGATGCAGGGCTATGATCTTTCTGGGATATATACTGGTATGGCTCCCATGTCTGAAATGTTGTGATGAGGGATACTTCACTGAGAAGGACAGGTGGGGGATGGGAAGAGGAGGAGGACGAGTTGTCCCTTATGTGAGAGAGCAGTCACAGTGCATGGAGCTCTGCCTGGGCGAGGATGAGAACTCAACTGAGAATTTAAGGGGTAAGGATTAAAGAGAGAACAGGAAAAGCTAATGTAGTGGGTGTCTGTAAGAGGCCATCTGTTCAGGGAGAACAAGTAGAGGAGGCCCTCTACAGACAGATAGGAGAAGACTCATATTCACAGGCCATTGTCTTCATGGGTGGCTTCAAACACCCAGATATCTGTTGGTAGGACAAAATAGCAGGGCATAAAAATCCAGGGGGTTCCTGGAGCACACTGATGATAAATTCCTCCTCCAAGTGATAGAAGAGTCAATGAGGAAAGGTGCTCAACCTCATACTTCACCAACAATGAGGAACCTGTTGGGAATGTGAAGGTCAAAGGCAGCTTTGACTGCAGTGACCATGAGTTGGTGGAGTTCAGGATCCTGAGGGCAGAGAAGAGAGTGAAAAACAAGTTCACAACCCTGGACTTCAGAAGATCAGATTTAGGCTTTTTCAAGGATCTTCTTGATACAAGCCTATGGGATAAGGCCCTGGAGGAAAGAGGGGCCCAAGAAAATAGGTTAATATTCAAGAACAAACTGCTCCAAGTTCAAGAAAGGTCCATCTCAATGAAAAGGAAGTCAGGCAAAAATGCTGGAATGCCTGAGTGGATGAACAATATGTTCCTGACCAAACTAATAAAAAATAAAAAATAAAAAAATAATAATAATAAAAAAAAAAGAAGCTTTCATAGGGTAGACGTAAAGCCAGGTAACCTGGGAGAATAGAGAGACAATGCAACCATGGGAATGGTCCATGCAACCAGGGTTGAAGAGGAAAGCTAAAGCCCAGTTGAATTGAATCTGGCCAGAGACGTCAAAACAAAACTCCTAAGCCTGGAAAGCATTTACAGGCACAAAAAGGGCAAGAAAATCATCAGGAGCAGTCAGCATAGATCCACCTAGGTGAAGTCATGCTTGACCAGCCTGATATGCTCTACAATGAAGTGACAAGCCTGATGGATAAGGGAGAGATATGTATATTGTCTACCAAGCCTTTCAGTAAGGCTTTTGACACTGTATCCCATTTGGTACTCCTAGACAGGCTGTTGAAATACAGGTGGATGAGCAGATAATGAGCTAGATTGAAAATTGGCTGAGCGGCTGAGCCTAGAGGGTAGCTCTGTGTTCAGTCTGGTTGTAGGCCAGAAACCAGAGGTGCACCCCAGGGGTCAGTAATGAGTCCAGTCCTGTTCAACATCTTCATTAGTAACCCGGATGATGTGGTAGAGTGCATGTAGTGACCTTACCCAGCTGGGCAACTGAGCTCCACCACAGCCACTCTCTCACTCCCTGTCCTCAAAGGAAAAGGGGGGGGAAATATGATGGAAAGAGCTCAAGGTTGAGCTAAGGACAGGGAGATCGCTCAACAATTATCATCACAGACAAAACAGACTCAGCACAGAGAGATTAATACAATGTATTACCTATTACTAACAAGATAGAGCAGCGAAAAAATGTAAAAAAAATAAAAATATAATAACAATAGCAATAGCAATAGCAATAATAATAGTAATAATAATAATAATAATATGTAGATAATATATTAATAATATAAAAATATGTTAATAATATAAAAACCTTTCCCCCACCCACCGACCCTCTTCCACCTCCTCCCCTCAACTGATGCAGGAGAATGCTTCGTCCCTCACGGTCCCTCTCTGCCCCTGCTCCCCGTGGCAGCAGCTCTTCAAGCACTGCTCCCACATGGCTCCATTTCCACAGGGTCCATCCATCCTCCAGGAGCAAACTACTCCATGGGCTGCAGGGGGATAGCCTGCTCCACCAGGGGCCTATCCCTGCACAGGCCGCAGGGGAACTGCTGCTGCCTGCCTGCAGCACCTCCTGCCCGCATTCTGCACTAACCTTGGTGTCTGTATGGCTCTTTCTCACTCCTCACTCTCCCACCTGCTGTGGCACACCTGTTTTTCCCCCAGTTTTAAATCTGCTCTCCCATAGACACAACCAGCATCACTTACTGGCTTGGCTCCGGGCAGCAGTGGGTCCCTTTGGAGCCATCTGAAACTGGCCCTTATCTAACATGGGGCAGCTGCTGGATTCTTCTCACAGAGGCTACTCCTGCAGACCCCACTACCAAGACCTTGCCACATAAACCCAATACAGTGCACCTTCACCAGGTTTTCTGATGACACAAAACTAGGAGGAGTGGCTGATACAGCAAAGGTTTGTGCTACCATTCAGAGGGAACTCAAAAGGCTGGAGAGGTGGGCTGACAGAAACCTCCGTGCAACATGGAGAATTGCAAAGGCTTGTACAGGGGGCAAAACCAACCCCATGCACCAGTGTATGTGGGAATCACCCAGCCAGAGAACAGCCTGGCAGGGAAGGACCTAGGTGTCCCAGTAGACACCAAGTCGAATATGAGCTAGCAATGTGCCCTTGCATCAAAGAAGGGTAATGGTATTTTTGGCTGCATTAGGCAGAGTATTGCCAACAGGTCAAGAAGGGTGGTCTTTGATCTAGTCAGCACTGGTGAGCCCACACCTGGATATTGTGGCCACTTCTTTGCTCCCTGATACAAGGGTGATGTGGATTTACTGGAGAGAACCAATGAAGACTTAGAAATTTGATGACAAGAGTGGAGCATCTCTCCTATGAAAAAGGCTGAGAGACTATTCAGAAGAGAAAGCTCAGAGGAGATTTTATCAATGTACATAAATACCTGAATGGAGGTTGCAAAGAGGTTGGAGCCAGACTCTTTCCAGTGGTCCCCAATGACAGTACAAGCAGCGATGGACACAGACTGAAACAGGGTTTCCTTCTGAACATAAGGAAACATATTTTCACTGTGCAGGTGACTGGCACTGGCACAGGTTGCCCAGAGAGTTTGTGATGTCTTCATCCTTGGAGATATTTGAAAAGTGCCTGGACATGGTTTTAGGCAATGAGCTCTAAGTGATCCTATTTGTGCAGGGTGGTTGGATCAGGTATCTTCTAGTGGTTCCTTCCAACCTCAACTAGTCCATGATTCTGTGATTCTGTGATAGTTCATTTGACTTTCCAAAGACCATATTCAAATGACCAGACTAATCATCTGAATCCACTCTTAATGCCACTTTCTAAGTCAGAGCACATTAGTAAGAAAGAAATCTTTTGAGTCTGTTTTTGCATTTCATGTTTGAAGCAAGTGCCAGAATAGGGTACTCAAATCAGAAGAGTGAGCTCCTGTAAAATGGGATTTGGTTTTGGTGTTTATTTCAAATGGTTACTATCATGGTCTTCTGCAAGCCACTCTCCAACCTGGAACATTGTCTGAATGATGGGGATGCCTGCTTACAGTCCATCTCCCATGCAGATGAACTGCTTTGAGGGCCACTCACCACCTCTGATTTATAGGAAATAACTTTGAGTATCAACTGATGAATGATGCTACTTAACCCACTGTTTGTTCATTTGTTCATGTTGAGGGATGCTGGCCCACACTCTTGATGATCCAAATGCCTTCCTGTCCATCCCATTTCCCTTCTTCTAGAGACCTGAGTGCTTTCTCTTCCCTTGCCTAAGCTTTGCTTCAATCACCATTGCTGTGTCCCTGGTAAGGATTTGGAATTGTTGGCTACCTGTTTCAACAAAGGGAAGGTCTGGCCAAAGTCTTATGTGGGCCCGGAGCACCCTAACCTCAGCAGGTCATTAAACATGCTCCTGCTGAGGCTGGTTCCTTACTCATGGCTCCAACAGTGCCTACATAATCCACTCTACTGGCTCACCTCTGTCCATCATGAAAAATCCTCAGTATCCTTTAGAATCTATGTTACTTTCTTGTGCAAAAATATCCTCTTGAGTCCACTCTTTCTTCCACTAATATCGTCTCTGATTATTGAATAATCTATCCGCTCCACTCCTACGTATATTTTTTCTCTCATCTGTGAAAATGTGGTGGTTAAGGCTTTCCAGATGAAATGCACACATTTTTTACCTCCTTCTTTTCATTGTTAATCCCCACATCATGAGACCAATGCCTTCTTAAAGTGGTGCTGCAAGTGGGGAGTTATGATTTCTGTTAGCTGAGAAATGAGTATGAAAGCTGTGCCCGAATATCTAAGTGCTGGTTCATCTCACTGTGTGTGTTCACCTCAGCTGTCTAGGTGAAGACTGCTATTGCTGTTTTTGTTTGCCATGCTACTTGTGTCGTGGGTTGAACTCTCTAGTCCTATTGCTAGGTTTATATTATTGTAAGACTTTAATCACCAACCTATTCAGGAGCTTCCTAGGATAGCCATCTATAGTGAGAAATGTTGGCAGACCAAAACTGGAACTTCCACAGATTTTTCCCACGTTCAATGTATTTTTTCCAGGTTTTTCAGGTTCTCATTTCTACAAGGAGTCTGGTTTTGAAAACAAGAGTATTGATGTGATAATGAGGAAATGACTAACAGCTCATGGGCCAGCTTGTGGGCAGTGATTGCTAAGTCTTGGTCTGATTTACTAATGCCAAGAATAAAACTTTGTCTTCATCAGTATCCCAGTGAACAGAACATATATTCCAAGGAGAAACTCGCTTTTTGCTGTATTTTTTTCATCTGGTGTTACAACATTGTCCAAAAGAAGCCAATATGAACATTAATGTTGTAACCCATTACACTCACTGAAGATGGGGCAGACTGAAATTTGAAGCACAAAGTATACTGTAACTGTTTGGGGAGGAGAGTATAAATAAGGGCAGGAAGGAAACCTACTTGTTTAAATGAGAAGGTTTTGAGCACTATGTTAGTCTTGGTGTGACAGGACAAAGACCGAAGAAACAAACATTCCCACATCCAGACCTGTCCATGCAATAACACAATAGAGACACACACAGAGGAAAAACCATCAGTGACAAAACACAGTTTTTAGTAGTGTAGAATTTTCACAGAGTGCTGCAAACAGAAGATTGGTCTGTGGCAGGTTCCCTCTGATTACAGTGATGTTTACCCCACTGTAAATTGGTTTGCTGTGATTAGCAGACTTTAACGCCTACCCGGTAGGTGCTATATTTGAAAGCTGCACTTGAACATGATTAGAGCCTCCTACAGTGCTTGGTGAGTTGTGGGGGGGAGGGAAGCAGAACAGTTTGTCACTGCTGGGAGAAGAGGACGAAGGCTGTGGGCGCTCTCCTTGCAGCTAGCTGTGTAATGCAAGGCATTGGAGAGCATGAGAAGGGAAGTAGGGGGAGTAGTGTGGATACTCAGAATGAAGTAGAGGAGAAGCAGGGCTCTTGACTTCCTTCTCCACCTCTAGAAGTACAAAAACCCCTCCATAGCTGCTTATTGTGTGCTGCTGTCCATGGGACAGTGTCAGCGTCTGCCACAGCGCAGTTCAACTGTCTTCCTAGGTGTTCACGTTGCTTGAAAGGAAGATGAGATGCAGGGCTTCTTTTCTTCCCTGATGTGTAGTGCCTCCTGCTGACCTTCCTCTGCTCTGATACGTGAACCTAGGACCTTGAAAATCCAAGTATTTCCTTTCTCCAGGAATCAAATGAGTCATACTTTGGAAACCCAGTTACACCCTTATGATTCTGGATTCCTTTAGTAAACCCTGGATGGCACAAGTCAGGCATGTTGCCTCAAGACCATCACTTCAGGATACTAGCTAATGGTTCCTGACATCTGTGGCTTGTGGGCTTGACTTACATTGCCTGAAGACAGATAACAGCCCTTCCTGTCAAGTCAGGGTTTCTCTGGGTTCTCTCTTGACCGGTCTTTCTGAAGTTGAGCCACTGAAACAGTGGCTTTTCTTTAGCTGACTGGGGAAAGGTGATCCCCTAGTCAATTCTTTTGTGGGTAAAACATTAGCCCAATAACGTGATGATCTGGATTTAAGCTCTGCTGCAGACTCCCTGTCAAGGATAGATTTAATCTGAATTAATTGTGGCTATTTAACTGACAACCAGTGGTCCCAGTATACATCCCAACGATTCCCACATAGTGGACCGGAGTGCCCTTTTGTGGGAAGAGAAAGCAGGGTGATTCTTTCTACTCTGCTCCTTCTGGCCTGTAGCTGTCAGGTCTAGGGCCTGGGACTGCACCTATGTTGTGCAGCGAAGGATGCTCCTTGAGTCTGGTACACAACTTGAGTAGCACACCCAGGTATCACCTGGATTCTCCTGAATTTCTTGCATTAAAAACCAACTTGACATTTCAATGTTTGTCCCTCAGACCTTGCTATTAAGATTCTACAGCAGTAAATACTATGAACATAAAGTATCCCCCACTCTGTGGAGACACTGTGATGAACAGATCTTGGCAGGAGCAACTGGAACGGCCACAGGCATAACACTCCCGTTTGCTTGTAAAGAGAAGGCCAGCAGCTCTGCATGGCCAAGATCACTGCTTTGGTGCCCTTTTGGAGAAGCACCTTGCCCTCAGACAGCAATGGATGTCAGTCTGCACAGTAATTTTCCTCTCTGGGCTGCTGATTCCCAGGATCTCTGGCAGACATTTCTCCCCACACCTAACATAAAAAAGAGCTCACCCCAGCCTGACCTCAATGCACCACAAGTGTTCATGTAAAGACTATGCCAAGAGCAGAGAACCATGGCTAGACAAACATCGAGAGGGAGTGCCATCCTTCCAGCAACACCAGATCTATCATACAACCCATATTTGAAAAGGGTCTTCATATTTGACTGGTCTTTGCATACTAGTCACCACTGTGCGTTGGATGGTAGACTGTAATTACAGAGGAGTCAAACTCCTGTTTCAGTGTCATTATACTAAATACATATTTTTGATAATGTACGGCTAATTAATCCAAACTAAAATAATTACATTTGCAAGACTGTTACCCCTCTGGTTTCATACTCAATAAATATGACTGGGACTTTTGCTGCAGTTTAAAACATCTAAGAGCCTGGAGGGCCTATGCAAATCAGCCTATATTTTTTTTGACTCAGGACTATTAACTGCACTGTATTGACACAGAAATAGATCTCCATCATGCGGTTAATCTCCTGGTAGTGTGAAACCATTAGTAACTGTAACTATCAAAAACCAGGTTGCAGCATAATTAGTCACTCTCTTGCAGAGCACAAACAAAAATTTATAGTAACTCTGTATTTTTTCTGCCACTATGTCTGTGTGACACCAAGTTCCCTCACCACTGAAATACAACAGAATGCAGATGCCTTTGAATTCCATTGTACAGATATAGATTCGGTGAAAAGCAATCACTTTCAAAGTCTTTCTAGATGAAGAGAAGTCAAGTTTGAAATGGAAAGGAAAAAGGGAAAAGAAAAAAAAAAAAAAAAAAAAGAGGGTCAAGACCACAAGCTGCAAAAAGGCCTGTGCCATCCACAGAGCTGTGGATTTTCAGCCTTGGCTTACCCACTGAAGAGGAAAGGCAAACCAAAGAAGTTCTGGTCTGGACAGGGTTATGTGCCATTTTCTCATAATTTGCTTTTACTCATGGTCTGTGCATGGCTGAGATGAGAAACCCATGGAAGTCAATGGCATGGGCCCCATGGTAGCTCCTTGACAGCAGAATATGTGCATGACAATTTGCAGTGGAAAGTCAGCTTTCCATGGGCATAGGCTGCGAGTATCTGAGGAACAGGAAGACAAACTAGACATACAGCCTTGCCTGTGGGCTACTTGAGGCTCCTTGTCTTGTTCTTCTACAGATAATGTTCTTTTCTTCTAAGGAATGATGCTTATTAAAAGAAACAATGCAAAGAAAAATCCCTTGAACAAAAACAAGAACAAACAAGCAAACAAACTTACCTACATGTAGTACTGCTGTTTCTCTGCAGCTCATTCTTTCTCCTCAGAGAAGACATTCCTTCTTTTGCTTTTGTCTGACAGCCCTTTCAGTCACGGGCTACTGGGCGACTCCTGGTGGGACACTTGCAGCTTATTTCTGGTGTCAGCTCAGCCAGGACCAAAAACTAGATGGCCAGCTTGTCTGTGATGTGGAGAGAAGTATTTGCCCAGCACCTGTAACAGCACAGAGGACAAAGAATGCCACCCTAAATGCTGGCTGTACTTTCTCCACCGAAGAGGCAAGGGACTGAACAAACAGTTCTGCTTTAGGTCAGGTGATGACCACACCTCTCAGGGCCCCTTCCAGTTCCATTTTCCATCACATATTCTACAGAGATCAGTGAAGGCTGAATAAGATTTTCAGTGAAAGGGCTTTCCAGTGAAGTCATGAAAAATTGAAGCTTAAATTTTTTGGTAGTGAGCCAGCAAGAACTCTCAGCACTTGGATTTCCCCCCACTCTAAATAGGTCCTTTGGCGCAAAGACACCCACAGGGATGAATGCTTTGTGGTCTGGTCTGACATGAGGCATGGGAAGACTGGCAGGGAAAATGATTTTCTTATACAAATGTCATATGTTTCCAGGTATCACAGATCTTAAGTTCCTTTTACACTTCAGCAGCAGTATTTTCGATGTCTCGCAGGCTAATTCTAACCCAGCTTAAATATCCAACTTCCCAAGAATTTTAATTATGTTTATCATGGGACACTGTAAAATAAAATTCCCTGAAAGGATGGAGTCTTTAATTAGGATCATGTTCTCCTTGACAGCACATTTGTGTATTGTATGCATTCCGGTTATTGTTTTAACTACAAGAATAGGGGATTAAACCACTTTTACACATGAGTGAATTAAAGCTTCCCTGAGGCTATTGAGTTCTGGTTATTTATTTTCTAACTAAGTAGATCACTTGGTAATGCTAAGCTTCTAACAGCAATCAAATTGTCCTCTTGCCCTGCCATAATTAACATGAAACACATACTCCTAATGTTCTCCCAATTAGCCCACAAAGATGAGGCACAGTATGGAGTGAAAAAGTACTACATAGCTTTCTATCCTCTTTTACAGCTGTCTGCTTCATAAACCTTACCACACTGTTTGGTTTACACAACTATAGTCTGATTGCTCCTGGTACTTCCCTGAAGATCAGGGTAGGCTGCTGATCGCAATGAAAGAAATTGCTGCAGCACTCCTTCAGGATCCAGAAAATGAGGATTTTGCACAGTTTGTTTTGGGGGACAAAGGACCCACTGGAGAGTTTTAAAAACAAGTTGCACAATGGAACTTAGAGCAGCACTATATTTGCCTTTGGGAGTTTCTCTTAATTCTTCCTGAAATTTCCTTCTGGCTTTTTAAATCTATTTCTAGTTCTTCATTGCCATTGAACACTGGGAACAGCTTATTGCTTTACTCTGTGCATCAGTCTTCCATTCCTAAAAAATTGGTGAAGACCTCACCTCCACACTAAAACCTAAAGGTGAGCAATCTCCAGCTTAGGTGGCAGCATATTCCCAGTTCTGAAGAGCTACCTGAGACTGAGCCTGTGTTACACTTCTTGGACTCCTGCAGAAGTTAAATTAAAGGAAAGTCAAGAGGGGAACTTTGAGCATGAAGACCAGAGGACATGTATTGCTGCGGGGTTGGTAAGATTTTAGACAAAGATGCCAGCAAAATGTTTTGAAAATAGCAGTAGAGTTACGTGTGTCGATCTGCTGGTTACCTGTTTGAGGTGTCTACATTTTGTCTGAGTTAACACAGAAAAATACAATGTTCTCTGGCTGCCCATGGTTCAAGAAAGGAAAACAAATCCTTCCTGGATACAGCAACATCTCTCAGGTAAGCTGCAGGATCAGCATCTAACCTGCAGCACCAAATGATCCCCCTTATCTCACAGGACCTGCCCCAGAGGAACATGTTCCACTCTATCCAGGATATTTCCTCCATAATTCTTAATAGGGACCAGAGAAAAGCTGTTTCTGGAGCCTGGTCATCCATTTCCTCTTTGCTTGAGACAGCAGTTGTTGACATGCATCTGTGTCTGCATGAAGGGTCCATGAAATGGAGTCAGCCTCCAGATAAATTCCCTTCTTGTTAAACAGGCATCAGGCAGAGAAAGAAGACATGCCGGGTAAGCAGAAAAAGAGGAAAGGGGCCCATCTGAGTGTATTTGCTTGAGCTGGCACAGGAGATATTAACTCTGTGGCAGAGACAGCAGAGGTGTTTAGAACTCCAAGTGCCACCTCTCTCCATGAGGTAACATCTTTCAAACCATGGACCGTGTGAGGTGGTGCATCTGCTCTGAGTAGCTGGTTGAGAGCAGAGAAAACAGTTGAGTGGGCCGGTGCATATGTGTGCATCTGTCCATCTGCAGGTGAGCAGATGAGCTCATGGTAGGAATACGGGAGAGAAAAGTCTTGGCAGCAGAAAAGCATGTCCTGGAATTTCACAATCTGTCACCTCCAGACTGACAAGACAAAGCAGGAGAGAATGTTTGCAGATCGCTGTGCTGACTCCCTTCTGCAAAGTCAGTTGAAGAAAGAAAAACAACAGGAATGTTCGGAAAGAGGAAAAGTAGACAAAGACAGATACATTTTTCCTAAAACCTTTTGTCTAGTGATGAGAAAAGTGAGAGGCCTTGGTCTTTAAATCATTACAATTTCCAAGTTCCAAGCAAGCAGGAGCTAAGCATAGCTCAAAGGACATAGCTAGCTGAGGACAATGGAGTGAAGAGATTTAGGGTAGTATTTAGGGTGCCCCTGTGATAATGTGGGTGCCCTTGTGACAAATACAGAGAAAGCAGAGTTACTGAAAGCCTTCTTTGCTTCAGTCTTTACTACTAAGGCCAGCACTCGGGAATCCCAGGCCCTGGAGACAAGAGAAGTCTGGAGAAAGGAGGACTTTACCTTGGTTGAGGAGGATCAGGTCAGAGATCATTTAGGCAAACCAGATACCCACAAGTCGATGGGCCCTGATGGGATGCACCCACAGGAGACGGTGGATGTTACAGCTAGGTCACTCTCCATCATGTTTGAAAGGTCATGGAGAAAGCAAGAGGTGCCTGAGGACTGGAAGAAAGTCAATCCAGCTTTCAAAAAGGGCAAAAAGGACACAGGAAACTGCAGGATAGTCAGCCTCACCTCATCCCTGGAAACATGATAGAACGGCTCAGAAGGAAAAGAGGGAAATAAGGTGATCAGGAGTAGTCAGCATGCATTTCGCCTTGGGGAAATCATGTTTAACCGATCTGATAGCCTTCTATGATGAGACGACTAGCTGGGTAGATGAGGGGAGAGCAGTAGATGTTGCCTGCCTTCACATGAGCAAAGCTTTTGACACTGTCTCCCAAAACAACCTCATAGGCAAGCTCAGGAAGTGTGGGATGGATGAGCGAACAGTGAGGTGGATTGAGAACTGGCTGGATGGCAGAGCTCAGAGGGTTGTGAGCAGCAGCACAGAGTCTAGTTGGAGCCTGTACCTACTGGTGTCCCCCAGAGGTCAATACTCTATCCAGCCTTGTTCAACTTATTCATCAGTGACCTGGATGAAGGGTCAGAGTGCAACAGGCACACACTGCAATACAGGAAGTTCAACCTGAATATGAGGGGGCACTTCTTTACTATGAAGGTGACAGGGCACTGGAACAGGCTGTCCACGGAGGTTGTGGAGTCTCCTTCTCTAGAGATATTCAAAACCCTCCTGGACACAATCCTGTGCAGCATGCTCTAGATGACCCTGCTTAGAAGGGAGGATGGACTAGATGATCCAGAGGCCCCTTCCAATCTCAACCATTCAGTAATTATGTGTGATTTCTAAGGATGCTTATGCTTACCTTCAGAGGGAAACACCAGTTCGCTGTAACTGGGTCCTTTGACTACACCAGGAGAAATAAGGCCTGAAAGATGAATCCCTCAAGGACGGGGTACTAGCAAGGCTTTGACAGTGTGCACTGGGAATTAATGTAGTACTTCCTCTGTTCTGACCCAGCCCACCTTGATGACCCACGTACTTCTACATCAAGCCAATCCAGGCCAATAAGGCTTTTTCTTTGTTGGGTAACAGCCTCTGCCCACTTAGCAGAAAGCCTGCTCCCATTTCTAAAAAAGACCTGAGGCATCTTTTCATCCGAGAAGGCAGAACTGAATTTTTCCCATTTTCTTGTGAACAAGCAAGGAAAAGAGGGTCAAGGAAGGGGCACGCATGGTGTCATGCAAAACAGCAGGGGAGAAGAAGGCTCCTTTATTACTGACTCCTCTCCCCTTCAGATGCTGAGATATCTCCAGTGAAGACTGGCTGTGACAAGGTTGTGGCAGTACTATGGCAACAAGGTGTTTCCCATCCAAGCACAAAGAAGGTTTAAGCTGAAGCAGGCCAGCCTTGCCTCAGTCACAGAGATGTGGTCCACACTCAAAGAGAAAAGGACTTCAGAAAAGCTCCCAAATATAAGGCACATAATTAATCAACAACCCACAACAGCTTCTAACAGCCAGTGCTTCTTTGTCTGACATCACTAAACACAAGGCAGCTAGAGCATTCTCAAATCCTAAATCAGTTATTTTATCTACTGTGTAGCTAAGAGACTGCCCCAGGAAGAAAGGTGTATTTTTCTTCTAATAGGTGGTTATTTCCAAGTCAAACAGCAAAGTTCAGAGCTCTAGCCCTTAGCGTGCAAAGATTTTTAAAACAAGTTTTTGTATATTATAAATGGGAAGAATTGATTCTTTTTATTTCCTCACAGGCTTTTGCAATATATATAAATATATATGTATAGATATCTGTATGGGCAAAAGTCAAGCTTGTTAAAAGTTCATCCCAATAGAGATACATTTTACAAGTTAGTTCTATTAGCATGGAGGGATTCATACAAGAACATAATACTGTATGCTATCTCCACCTACCACTGCAGTACTAAATATTCTCTTGTCCTTGACATTTTCTTGTGAGAACATCCTTAGACTGCCTTTCTTTACTGGAATTACTTGTTCCTCCATGACATAGCGCAAGCTCTATCCTCAGAAAGACCCTTGCAGACAATTCAGGCTGGGGGTGAGAAAACAGATGTTACTGAGGTCAGAGCTGTCCATACTTAACAGCAGACCAGGACAGTTTAAAAGCATTGTGAACTTATTTCACAACATTGGTTAGCTGACCAGAGCAGTCTAATGTCTAGCACAGCTCTAAAAGAAGGCAGTTCATGGGAAAGGGCTATTCTAGAAGTGCACTGCAAATAAATTTCTATTGCAGGCAAACTTAGAGGGAAATCAGCTCTGGGAATGGTTGTTTAATAATTTAATTGCTCGTTTATAAAGCAGAAGGAAAAAAAAAAAAAAAAAAAAAAAAAAACACTTTAAGCCATCAGGTGGTTTGTGGTGTTAGAGTACATTATGGATTCCCACATGTGTGCCATTAAGATGGAGCTAAAGGTCAGAGTACATATTGGTAAATTAAATTGCACAGATGGTGTAATTCCCCAGAAATAAGCATCAGAAACGCAGAGAAGTTAGTGTTGTGCTGAAAATGAAATCTTAATATATGGAAATACACAGTTAAATCACTCAAAGAGTCTTAACTCTGCCTTATAGTGACACTCTGAGGGAGAGAAAGGAAAGGAAACAAACAAACAAACAAACAAAACAGTAAATTAAATATGACTTTAATATCATTTGCAGAACCTACAGATCCAGCTTTTCATTTCCAGTACTTTACAGACCTAACTCTTTCTCTTTTTGGGAGGAAGGCTTATAAGATCTACAAGTCTTATACAGGGGATTAGCTCTTCTTCCTAGTCCTAATGAGTCCCAATGCTTGGTTCATGGACATTCAGCAGAAAGATACCTGCATTTCTAAATTTTGTGACATTGCTTTTTTGAGTCATATTATCTGCACCAAGTGCAGGAAATTACAAACAAGGAGCTACTGGTAACCCTCAAGAGAGTGAAAAATACGGTACTGGAGACAAAGAAACTGCCTGGGAATATGAGTATGACATAAGGAAAGCAGGGTCACAATTAGCCCTCTGCAACTTTGTAACAGAGGCTACTCTTTGAGACTCTTCCAGAATTACGTAGCTGAAGGCCTGAGATGAAGAACATCATCAGCTGTGCAGAGTGTTAACATCCAGGTTGCTCTTTTGAAAGAGAGTAAATTGTGATATGCCTGAATCAGTGGAGAGTAAGAGCCCTGGAGTTTTGTTAAACTGATCAAAACTACCAAAAGTGGCCAGCAGAAGCCAGATGAAACAATAGTTCTTGGTGCTAAGAGGAGGAGGAAGGTTATACGCTTTGCTAAGCACTGTCAATGCTTGGATATCTAGAGTTGTATCATCAGAGATTATGTGTGGTTTTGTTCACATCTGCCATCTAGCTAGGCATCCTTACAACCCTACTTATGAAGAAGTTTCGAACTTCTAACAATGTACAGGGGTAACAACGGTATAGATTACCTTATCTTGCAAAAATGAAGTCCACAAGTGAGCTGTTCAACAATCAGGCCTCCAGTGAAATTATATAAAATAAATGGGAGGTTGATGGAAGACATTAGAAAGATGGCTTCCTTCTCAGCTCATCACCCTCCACAGCTCTGCTGCACCTTCATGGAAAAATATTAGCAGGGTGGCAGTGTCTCATGGTACTCCAAGCCTTTCCTTTACATAATTAATAATTTAAAAAATATCACCTCTCCCTGTGCACATCCAGATAGCATCTCTCTGTCTCCAATACTCTCAAAAAAGGTGAGGCCTGTCCTGGTTTTGGAAGACCTCTGGTGAAAACAGAGGTACAGGGAAAAGCCAGGGAGTGGCCAATAAATCCACAGGTTGTGCACTGCCTGCCAAACTGAGTGCAGCATTGAGAAAGGAGTTATGTGCACATAAGTACAAGCCATTGGACATTCAGAGCCACAGAGGCATTTTTATTGACACCGTGAGTCTTAAGTCAATTTCTGCTCACCTGATTCTGTCTATATTTGATTTACACGACAGCTTGCACATTCAGTTTTCATCTGTCTCAAAGCTATTTCTTCTCCCACAGTAGCCAAAACAGTTGGAGCATATACTTTCATTTCCTTCCAACTGTGAATCGCCCCCTGTTCCAGTGTGTCATCCAGTGGTGATACTTGAGATAACTTCAAGAGGAGGTAATAGATTGTGCCTCTAGAAGAATGAGAGTAGTTAAGTTTCCCACAGACATAATATATCAAAACACACATCCTGTTTGCTGATGAGAACATCTTCTACTTTTGGAGGTTGGCTGCTGTGTGTCCCCCGCTCTTTGAAGTACACAGAGTTACTTGCACCCCCTTCAAGCAGCCATCAAGCAACACTGGGTGCCAAGACCTGATTCCTTGGATACTTTACTTCTAAATGTCTTGGAGAAGTTGGCCTTCACCTTTCTGAATCTTGGTTCTCACTTGCAGATAGAGGTAATAGCACTCCCTCTTTTGTCAAGGACTAAATTCATTTTTGTGTAAGGAAGTAAATGTGTTGGAAAAGATCAGGTAAAACCTTCCCTATAATCAAGTGTGTAAAGCATGTGCAACAACTTTGACCTCCTCAGAAAACAAATAAGACCAGGATTTGAGTGGCAGTCTCACATGAAAATGTAATAAACACCACTGATGAAAGGGTGAGGGCACCTTTTGTTAAACAGTACTGCTGTCTTTATTCATTTCAGCAGTGAAAAGAACCAATAATAATCAAAGCTCAGTTTTAAGGGGGGGGGGGTGGAGGAGAAAAAAACTCCAGTTGACAGCTGCCACCCTTTTGCAAGACTAGGCCTTTCTTTGAATGCTAAATATGAGGACTTTTCATGTGCATTCATTGACCTTATCAAACTGTCTAGATGAAGGGAAGGGAATATGATGATTAGCTGGTGAATATTCTGAAGCCAGGGTGAGAGTAAACTGTGTGTGATCTGAAATGGGTTTTCGACATTTTGAGTTTCTAATTTCATTTTCGTTTAACACATCAGAAATACAATTTGTCCTGCAAGCTGTGGTTTCAGTAATGTCAATTAACCAGCCTCAGGGCATGTGTGATTATCGAGAGATGGCCATAACTTTTGGAAGATGGGAAGGTTTTTGTCTGCTTCTTGCACCACTTCTATGACATAATCATCTCTCTACAAGAATATCTTTTGCTATTAGTGCTCTTTATTAGTATTTTTGCAGAGTTCAGCAGAGAGAGTACATGCAGAGTGAGACACAGCCACAGGCACAAATCAATTTAAGCTACAATAGAAAATTAATTTTATTCCTAGTGCCTCAATACAGTAAAATAAATGGTGCATTAGAGATCACACAGATAACATGAATCTCTGCTTAAGAAAAGGAATTCGGCTATTACTCGTGCAGTCACCAAGGTTGGCAATTTCTTCAGCAATCAGAATTTGCACCTGAGCCAGCACAGAAAGACCGTCTTACTTCTCCCACAAACCTTGGATCATTCTCAGCATAGTGGCCACTACTGGAGAAAGAAGACAAGAACTGTCCTCAGTGCTATATGCTTTGGGGGAAGAGTGGGGGTCAGACAAGATTGCAGGTGTACACATCCTTCCTCAGGTCTGAAGCAGAATTAATAAAGTCAGAAGTAGTGCCACAAGCTGATCCGCTGTATGGGAAGTAGTTTTTTGTTTGTTTGTTTGTTTTGTTTGTTTGTTTGTTTGGTTTGTTTTGTTTTGTTTGTTTGTTCAGAGCCAGCATACCCTGGCTCTGAAATTCATCTCACACAACCACCTCAAAATACAAGCCTGATATCAAAAACACTGTACTTATCTGGCCACGAAAGTCTGCAGGCTCTATGCAAATACAGGTGTCATGTCAGGTGTTTTATTCACTTTCTGCTTTAATTGCAACTCTCTGCATTTAACAGACATTTCCATAAGGACTGGCTCTCAACTTTCTTCTCTTAGCTGGAGTCCATAGCACGGGCATGGAGTGCTGTGTTGGGGTTCTGAACTAGCAGGCCCAACATGTGTTGAGACCTGCAAAGTCTTCTGCTTCTATAAGGTTTTGTTCCTACAGGGTCTGTGGATTACATCCAGGAACATACACAGTGTGTGAAAGTCTAGAAGCAGAGAACTCCAGCTGGTAAATATGTACACGCAGCAACCCTTCTCAGATTAATGGCATCTTATTTCAAAGACAGTTGAATTTCTTCTGTTTTACCTAGTGCTAATTGTAACATTTGCTGGTGCTGCCTATTGCATGGGTTGAGGTTATGATTGCTTCTCAACTATCTGGCACAAGACTTTGTATCTTCCTTAACTGGCAATTACTGTATTCTAGTAAATCTACTCCACATCACAGTGAGAGATTCAGACTGAACCAGCAACATAACTGCTTCTCAGGAGAAAAGGTGATTGCACTTGTCAATGTCTCAAAAGGCTGGCTTCCCATCCATCCCAGACTTTAATTCTTGACTCTTAAGCAACTCTTAATGTGTGGCATGTTCCCTGACAGATAGTTGCAAATTATAACCTTCTATTTCTTGACCTTCTGAAGAAATGAATCTTTGCTACATTTCTTGAAAAATCATGAAGGACACTCTGCTCTGGAAGCTGTACAGCAAGACAAAATGGACTGTGAAAACAGGATTCTAGGAGCTTCCCAGTAGGCAGGGCTCTTCTTGGTTTTAAGGCACTTCAGATAAGTCAGAAAACTACCTCAGAGACAGGTGGCACCAACCCACTCATTGCTACTTTGTTTCTCTGTTAATGAGTGATTGATTTCTGAAGTCCAAGCAGCATTTCCACATTTTTGCTTTAATTAGTGCCAAGACTCTCAAATCCAGCAAGTGTTCACGTCTCCCAGCTACTAGCTTGCAGGACTTCAAGAAGCATGCATTGAATGTTCCCTGTGTTATGCAGTTGCTGTGCTTATGCACACATTGAATTAAGGTATATCTCAAGAAAGTGTGGTGTATCATGAAAACTTCAAACAGTCTAGGCCAAGGCTTAATCACAGATGTTCATCTGAGACCCTGAGGTCAGACTGACATTAGCCATCTCTCTGGAAAGAGGAGACAAAAATAAGGAGTTAAAAAGTCATCTTCGCCTTCTCTTCCTGGACCTGACAGAACCACCAAAGACATAGTGCTTTCTCACATTTAGCTTTTTCCACACGCAAATGAACTTGCAACCAGCAGCATAAAAGATGATAATGAGCAAATTCATTAATTAAAGCTGCAAATGAAAACTGACTGCTGTCTTGTGAAATCTGATCACTGAGTATTGATAAAAAATATGTCTTAGACTCAGCAGTCTAAGACTGCACATCTAACCACAAGAGTTAATACCTCTTGACTTGTGCAACTTAGAGAAGGTTTAGACCTCAAATAAATGCTGGTTGTTATGTTTAAGTTTCTATGGATTCATAGCCATCTCCTCTCTCAGGGAGAATCTCAGTCAGGACTGGAAGATGATTGATTTGAGAAAATAAATACATATTATTGTACATGGTATTGTTTTTGTTTTGTTTTGTTTCTTAATTTTCAAGAGAAGTTGGAAGAGAAAGTAATCATTTTGATGAAGACATTTCTCAGAAGAGAAAAGAGCCTTTTTCACAATCCACTGGCAGAGGAGGACACAAGAAAGAGTTGGCATGAAGCATTTCACCTAATTAGTATCCTTATTTAGTGTATGACCAGTCAAATCCAATGCACCTGATTTCAGAGACATATGAAAGGCCTCACAAACACCAGGGAAAAACAGAATGATAAACAAAAATGTAATCTTAGGGATCTTAAGCCTGTTCATATGTAGCAGGTCTTACACTAAGGTTATGTTAGAGAAAGTGAACAATAAGACAACTTGTGAACGATGGCCCAACATGTCTGATCTGGTACAGTAACAGCAGAAAGCTTTTTTGTTATCCTAAGAGCTGTACAAGTAGAAAAGTCAGACAATTAAATTAATGTCACAGATAAAGAAAGATCTAAAGAATAAAATAAAATAAAAATCTCCTACCAGTAGAAAAACATGAGCTTTTTCATAAATCTATTTACAGCTGGCACAAGATTCATCCCATATGCAAATACACAAATGCAAGCCCCTTTCATGCCTCTCAGACCCCTAGGGGGATTTAGGTAGTCAATAAAATTTGAGTACCAGAGGCACAGAGGGGTGTCTTTTGTGTGGCAGTCTCAGCACAGTGTTTTTATTGCTTGCCAACAGACCTTTGTTAAGTGTCGATGTGCTTAGTCAAAACCATAGCCAAGGATAATGATTTTAAAGATTTAAAACATTTTTGAAATCATTTTTGCTGAGTCCCCTTCATGTCCAAGCTTCCTCTTGAGATGAATGTTTTTAGAGTGTTAAAAAGAAAATTGCTCTTCAGAGAGATAAGATGAAAGGAAATAGTCTTTAGTGAGAGAACTCAAAAGCCTACAAAAGGAGGGTATCTGTGGAACCTAAGTGCCTGATATAAAGGCCTGATGCAAATGCTGCTAATGTCAGTGGGAATGCTGCACTGAGATTGTTTGACTGTCCCACTAGCAGGAACCTATTCACAAAGGGTTAATGGCATTGAGTTGGAATTACTTGCTTTGAGGTGCAATAAGAAAATGGAACATGATTTTTATGGCATAATAATCCTTCACAGGACCTGTACAGTTTGCAATGCAAGGAAAAGATACCTTTCCCCTTTTGGGGAACAGACTCCTTGATTCAGAAACAAGGCACTTCTGGCTCACTATTGTTGTGAGTGATTAGGTCAGAGACACTGGAATTTTACAGCTAATCAACAGGATGCAGATTTATTTTTTTCCAGGAGAATGACTGTTTTTGTGAAGCTCCAAGACTCCTGTTGTCCTGATACAGAAAAACGTCAATCTGCATTTTGTGCAGCTGAGAAACTGCTCTGGATCCAGGCTTGGATGCAGCACTCAAGGTGAGGCCTCACAAGGGCAGAGCAGAAGGCACAATCCCCTCCCTCCACCTGCTGGCCTCCACTCCTCTGTTGATGCAGCCCAGGATGCATCATGCTGGCTCATGTTGAGCTTCTCATCCACCAGAACGCAAGTCCTTCTCTGCAGGGATGCTCTCATTTTCAGGGTGCACATTAACATGGAACAGCCATAACTGTAGACATTTATTTGTGTTTTAAATCTGGCCCTTTATGCCATCTTGACCTAGTTTCTTTATCATGATTATTGAAAAAAAAAGTCAGAGCAGGTTCCTAGTAACTATCTAGAAATGAAACACTACCTAAAAAGTAAATGCAAGGATTTTTCCTGCCATCCATTATATGAACCTACTGGAGAGAGAGTGAATTCCCATCACCTAGAGTAGTGCCTTCAAAATATTGCTTTACTATGCTTGGTTGTCAGTTTTGATAGCAACTTTGGTCCAGTTGGTTTGATCTCGAGGTACACAGCATACCACAGACAAAAATCACTGGTTCACAGAGGAGAGGGAGAGGGAGAGGGAGAGGGAGAGGGAGAGGGAGAGGGAGAGGGAGAGGGAGAGGGAGAGGGAGAGGGAGAGGGAGAGGGAGAGGGAGAGGGAGAGGGAGAGGGAGAGGGAGAGGGAGAGGGAGAGGGAGAGGGAGAGGGAGAGGGAGAGGGAGAGGGAGGGGAGGCGAGGCGAGGCGAGGCGAGGAGACGTTGCATGGGCTCATGGACCTTGGAAACAAGTCAGCTCTTTGGTTTCTATTTTCTTCTTTAAAGAGAACCACTTGTGAACGTCTATGGAAAAAGATGGTTTTCAAAGGACCCCAGCAGTCTAAAAGGCTGTCAAACATGCAAAGATGGATTGCATTAGTTGCTCAGCTTATTCAGACGAGCAAGCTTATTTCTTGAACCTGTTCCTGAATTTATTCTGAATGTGTCTGACAGCTCTGATGAATGACTGTGGCCCTAACCACACTGCAAAATCCATGAAGAAATTGCATAGGATAGCATCTGGCTACTTGATTTGTGAAGCTGGCAAAAGGTTGATAAAATACGTCCAACTACTCATACACATCAGCACAGGTTCTGACTGCCTGCTGTCACCTTAGAGATGGTTAGTTTTATGGTATGCCAACTCCATGCAATAGGGAACAGTGCCTGTTGCTCTGAGCTAAGCTGGCATGTGTGTATGGTATGGTGTAGACATACTAGCTGGAGGCCTAAAAGGAGCAACGTGCTCCCTTAAGGATACTTACTGTTAATACTTCACTTACTATTGTTGTTTGGCTTAATTTAATTGCCCCAAGGAGTAACTGCCTGGGGAATGAAGGTGAATGTGTTTTTAACATTGTGTACTGGGTTTACATGGGAAGGTTTTGGTAGCAGAGGGGTAGGCTGCAGGGGTGGCTTTTGTGAGCAGAGCCCAGCAGCTGCCCCATGTCAGAGCAGAGCCAGCTCCAGATGGCTCCAAAGGGAGCTGCTGCTGGCCAGAGCTGAGCCAGGGAGTGATGCTGGGTGGGCCTCTGGGAGACCAGACTGAAGGAACGGAAAAAAACGCTGTGCTACAGCAGCTGGGAGAGAGGGCCGAATAAAAGAGAGCACCAGCCCTGCAGCGCCCAGGTGAGTGCTGCAGGAGGGCAGGAGGTGCTGCAGGCAGGCAGCAGCAGTTCCCCTGCGGGCTGTGCAGGGAGAGGCCCCTGGTGGAGCAGGCTGTCCCCCTGCAGCCCATGGGTCCCACATGGAGCAGATCTCCATGCTGAGCCAGGGTAGGGAGTGGACCATGAAAGATCATCTGGAATCAGATGATTTGTAAGGTCCCTTCCAATCCAAACCGTTCAATTATGCTATAAAACATCATTCATCTGCTTCTTAGGGAACAAGCCTGCCTTTGGTGCTCCAGACATAATGGTCAAACAGTAACTCAGGAAGACAACACTTTCTGACATAAAATTTGGGTAGGGACAGGTTTTGTTAGTTAGCGTCATGCAGCTTCCTTTTCAGTATGGTTCAAACTAGACTGTCTGATTTATTACTGATGTTACTGCTGGATTTTTGGACCCTGTGTTTAGTCCCTGTCCAGACCCTCTGATGTGGCTGATAGGCCTTACGTTGAGCTGTGATTGCAGTCACCAGAACACCAGCACATCAACACACCAGCTCTAGATATCCCTGTAAAATCTCTGTTTTCTAATCAGGTCAGCACAGTTACTTCTGCATTCCGACAGTAAGCATTATCCTACAACATGTCTACATGAGTTCATACAGTCTGACATAACTGAAACGCTATTAATCATTTAGGCAGTTAGACACAGGCAGTAACTCATCAATAGACCTACATAAGAGTAACTTTATTTCCATTACCACTGCTCACCCTTCAGGATTCCTTCTGCCAAGCATTTGCCCAGTATAAATATTTATGGCTGAGTCAAGATCCTGAAAATAAGCCTTTGCTGTGGAAATGCTGACAGAACTGTAGCTCTAAAAATGTGGCAGGGATCACTGTAACAATATTTCAAATCAAACTGAACTAAAAATTGACTCTCAAAATGTGTAATAATCACATTTTCTTATACTGTACTGTATAAGATACTTGTAATAATACTTGATAAGATATACTTGTACAGTTGCTTGTACACCTAGGTTGGTTTTCAACACAGTCAACACACAAGGACTACACTGTTTTCATGAAATACACATTTAGAAAAGCCCTGAAAACATGCTGTCATGCAGTCAGACAAAAAATGGTATTTTCTAATTCCACGAGTACCACAGTTTCTTCATTACACAATTCTTTAGCGTCCCTGGTTCTTGTTCACAACTTTCTTGTTGTAAAAGGAGACTGTTGATTTCTCAACAAGTGAAGGATAAAAGTTTTGAAGTGACATGTCCGATCTTGTATAAAAGTCTTGCAGTACAAGTAATGTGAACCTGCATTTTTAGGTAAGTCAAGAATTTTCTTCCTGTGGTCTGTAAACCTTCCAGAACCATAGGCAGCAGCTCAGGTTTGTCCTGGCACATTGACACAGTCTCTAATTGGTATGGAGAGAAAAAGAGTCACTGAGTTTGCTAAAACTTTCTTATACCATGAACTCTCTGATGAAACAAACCCATTTCTCATCCTACTATCTGAAAAGGTACTCTTCCTGTAACATGTGCAGCAACTTCATAGGCCCCAGTGTCTCCTTATTGCTCAAACACATCCATGATGTGGGCTGGTCATCCTCCTCAGAGTATTACCAGGTTGAGTTTGATTGTGAAGAGTGGAAGTGGCTCTGGAGGGATGGGGGAGAGACACAGACACAGTTCTTCTCTCCACAGAGACCACCCAAGTCTGTGAAGAACGCCATGGAATTGCCATGGGCTCAATCAATCAGAGAGCAAATTAATGCATTTAGTCAAAAGCCTGTCCTGGCAGAGGCAAGAACACTTACAGGAATCAACCTCACCACATAGAAGCAGTTGAGGTTTCATCTTTAGTTTTCTAAGGCATGATACCAAGAGATGGGATTTATCTGCAACTTTCTCTCCTTAAAAAGGAGTGTACTAGTTTCAAAGACACATCAGCATTCACTGGGGGAGGAGGTTTCTGCCTCCATCCTAAGAAAAGTGAGTTGAATCGCTTCCTGGAGCCTCAAAAACAACTCTGGAGGACACTCACCTCTTTTAGAGAGCTGAAGTCTGTCATGACCTTCTGAGGGCATCCAAACATATACCAAGAGGTCCTGACTCAACAGAAGTGTCTGCACCCTGGTATCCTCCTATTTTGAAGTTAGTTTCTTTCTTTCACAAGTCACCCTGCTTTCACAAAAGGGAGCACCTCCCTCCTTCCCTGTATCCTTTTCAGCATCACAGGTATCAGCATCTTCACAAGCAACAATTCCCCTTATATGTGACTCTTCCACACTCATTTCATGCATACGTCTTTGTGGAGATGAGGAGTGAGGTCTCTTCAGGAAGTAGTGGATGGGTAGGTGTGGTTAGAATTAAGAGTGCTTAGAGAATATATGCAGGATATGATTGATCTGAGAGACAGATCTTCCAATTACATTCAGAAGGAAGTAATTTAACCTCCCAACTGAAGTCCACTGAAGTATGAACATGTAATACAAGTTCAATACTCAAGAACTTTAAAAATTTTTGATATTCACAATGACTGTGCTACCAAAATATTGTAAAGAGGGACATGGGCATTGTGACTGGCTCTCTCTCACTCTGAATGCATCACAGGTCTAGCTTTACTTATGCCATTTCTCTGAAAGCTATGTAGCCAGCATGCTCTTCAGTAGGACTTTTATCATCTTTTCACTACTCCATGCCAGTACTTCACCATCCTTACCGTTCCCAGCTCTTGGATTCTCTTTTTGCAAAATAAGCCATTCATCATAATATTAAATAAATTACAGTGTTTCAAACTGAATTCCTAGCTGTGGTTTTGGACAAGCTGTCTTGGCTAAATCCACCGTGGAACAAAGGAAGATTTAGGCTCTAAGAGCATTTAGCTATTCCCTTTGAACTGGGTCAAGCATAACGGAGCACAAGATTTTGGATCAGGAAACAGGACATAAAGATGTAAATAAGCACCAACTCTATTTTCCATTTATAATGATGTTAGCTTCTGGAACGGTTGCCTTTTTTTTTTTTTCCCCCAGCAATTTTAATTTAATACTTGGTGGTAATCAGAAAGCTATGGCAATTACATGACATACATATTTGGAGTCTTAATTTTATTTAGTACAAATGCATCATACATCATTTTCTTAACATGAATCAGTTTTTTAGTTATGCCATTATGTCAAGTTACGTTTGAACAGAAATTGAAATTAATTAGGTCTGAAAAACAGCCTTTAAAATCTGCTTTTATTTATTTTATCTGCCGGAAGTCTGCTGAATTTACAAAGAAAAAAAAAAAAGTTAATCAGAACATGTTTTGCATTCTGAAAATGCTTTTTTAAACAAAAGATACACAACCAATAAGCAAATTGATTTAATTACCCATTTACAATCATGATGCTTTCACTATCTCAAATTCAGTTCCCACTTAAATTACACAGGAAAAAAATATATTCTGCTGCTCTTTCTTCCAGCCTCAGGTGGTTTCTTCAACTCCCTCCCAGTAAAACAGTCTCTGAAATAAGTTCATGAATAAAGAAAAAACACAAGGATATTCTTGCTGCAGTAAACTACATGGCTGTCAGGCTGTCTGCCTTCCCACACTAATATTGCCAGATTTTTCAGCCAAGCCTTTCAAAATTGAGGTTTAGCTATTGTTTTTTTCCCTGAAAATGCACAATAGAGTTAAATGGTTATATCAAATGTAGCAACGGCACATACCTCCAGAGTTTATTATGAAATCACATTTATTTTCAATGAGTGAGTTCTCTAAATTTATATTCATTATTTTCAGTTAAATTTCTAAGAAAAATTGCACACTTGGGGCCAAAAAGCAAGATAATAACCCAAGGAACACAACAGAGAAACACTACAGAGAACATCTTTTCTTCAGTTTGGAATACCTGTCTTTCTCTGCAGATGTAGATGTTACTTGCCAAATCCACATAAATAAGATATCCAAAAGAGATTCTGCAGTGATAGAACATTTTTCTGGTACCTTTATTTTTCTTGTAGTTGTTATTATCATGAAGTCACGACTCCTTTTTAGCAAGCCTTGGACTACCAGAATCAGAATCTGCAGAGTCACTAAAAAAAATTCCCATCTTGGTTCATGTGTTTTTCTGTTGCCATTTTCCAGTGGACTCTCTTCTCATTCTGCTAACACCAGCTGCATGTCTCTTTTAGGATCTCTCTGTGCTTAGCTGAGAGCACAGCTGCTTTCAGTTTCCAAATGACCTTGTGAAAACCATTAGCTAGTCAAGCAAGAGAGAAGATAAGAGAGCATCTGAACAGCCTTAGGGTTTCTTGACAGTGAAGGCCAAAAATAGTTACACTTCTTTTTCTAAATATCTGCACTTCTAGACTTGTTAACATGACTGTGTATTTCAGGAAAAAGTCACCTTCAACTAGAGGACTCCTCTATATCCTGCTTCCCTTTAACAATTCAGAGAGGAAGCAAGCTCTAGACAGGTACAAAGTTTGGGGTTCCTAAGAGTTCTTTAAAGGATCCAGTTTCTTGCCTACTACATTGTGGTGGTTTAACACTGGTAGGCAGCTAAACTCTCAATCCCTCTCTTCAGAAGGACAGGGGAAGAAAATACAATGAAAAAAAGCTCATGGGTTGAGATAAGGACAGGGAGGGCACTCACCAGCTACAGTCACTGATTCCACTTGGGGAAGATTGATGTAATCTATTGCCTATTATTAACAGACTGGAGCAATGAGAACTAAAAACAAACTAAAACCACCTTCCTCTCCATCTCCATCTGGAGCTGCAGCTCCAGCCCAGGGCCTGCTCCTGCAGGGGCTCTCCATGGGCTGCAGCCTCCTCCAGGCCACATCCACCTGCTCCACCGGGGGCTCCTCCACCACCCATGGGGGGGCTGCAGTGTGGAGATCTGCTCCATGTGGGACCTGTGTATGAGCCATGTTTCTCTGCACACAGTAATGGAACTGTTGCCCAGCTGTGCAAAGTTTCACAGGTTTGCTGCTTTGAAAAATTGCTTGTCACAGCAAAATCAAAGCAGGATGTGCTGCAATGCCATAAGCCTTTAAGCTCTGGTGGTAGCACCTAAGGTAAGCTCAAGCTCAGCCTCTAGCCTTGCTCCACACCTTTTTTAAGTGTCACGAGAGATGATAGTGAGGCTGCTGAGAAGAAGCTTTCTCCAGTGTTCCTGCTTCACTTCAACCTCAAAATGCCCTCAAAAGAACAAAGAATATAAAGTGCAGAGAAGCCATGGCTGGTGCTCTTGTCCACTCTGTATGTAGGTCATGCTAAAGTCCTTGCTAGCCAGCAGGGTGGCACCAAGCCTTCTTCTCCCACTGCATGGCCAATGGGAAGCCTTCAGCTCATACATCATCAACATCTTGGGTACACACTTTATAAAGTATTAGCCTGTGAAAAAGCCCAGACTCAAATGCTGGAACCCAAATGCAATAGTCCATATGGCACAGAATAGTCTATGTATATGTTCCTACAAGAGTCAGTTTGTACTTCAGAGCCAAGGTTCTCTAATAGTTAGGATACAATTTTGTCTCCAAAGCCACAGAAATCCAGTGCTTGTGCCAGATAGTTTAGAAACCATCAGAAAAACAAAACATACAGGCAGCATCTCAGGAAACCAGAGTGTATCCTGGCAATAGAAACTGGTGTCCCAAGTCAAGCCTGTTCTTGAGTTTCTATTCAAGAGCAAAGTGTATGTGCATATGAATATCTATGTACATAGATACAGATTCAGAAGCACAGACAGGCTTAGATGACAGTAAAGATAAAGATGAAAATGAAGATAGATTGATAAATTGCACACATAAATTGCTGCCTCTTTGTCAAAGACACAGCTGAAAATGTGTGCCTCCATGAGGGGAGAAATAAGTTAGTATTACATCTTTTTCACCTTACGAACATGGTTCTGTTGGTATTTACTGTACAGGGTCTCTCAGTTTGAGAAGATTGCCCTTAGGTTTCCTTTGCAATTCTCTTGAACTCCAAGCATACTGGGATTTCTCTTCTCACGGTAGGTGTGAAGAGAAACAGTGCCACACTCTCCTCAGAGAATCAGTCCACCTCTTCCAAATGGTGGATGAAGATAGTTCAACAGGTATGTCAGACAATTGCTTTTCTCCTTACTGAAATACTGAAGGACTGATACGTTCAAATATAAGGCAACTGAAATTGTTTCTGGGCAACTCTGAATTCTCCTAGATTGTACACACACACAAAGAGGACAAAGATGAAACATCAGCATGCTGAAGAAAAAAAAAAAAAAATCTCATTTGTTCTGATGCGAGTCTGAGGTTTTTCTGCAACAATAACTTTCCTCATAAATAGAAAATCCTGTTTCCAAGCCATTAGTGACAAAAACTGCCACAGATTCAAAATATCACGGAAAGCTGGACATAGCAAGTGCGTTGAATTTCTGTGAAACAAGCACCAACTCCCTATAGTACGGTTAGTATTCAGTGTACCACAGATTGACTTTACAGTTAAAAAGACAGAATGCAGAATCTTAAAGACATTTTTTTAACTGCAAGCAAAGTCTTCAATACAGAGATGACAAAAAAATGAGTGCTTTTTCTTATAAAACAAGGACTTGGCAGAAGAAATTGATTTTAGTCAAGCTCTTTTATTTTTTACAGATTTCAGGAAGGCAACGTGATATTTTCTTCTTTGATTTTGGTCAAAGACATGTCAGATTTTGACTTTCAAATCCTAAAAAAAAACACTTTTCAATGGATTTATGAAGAATGAACACCTGGCAGGTTGCATTTATTAACCAACTCTGATAGGGGGTTTCTATGCACTTTGTTCTCACCATTGGCTGGCAGTTATGTCAAGTAACAATTTACAAGGTCTTTCAGTACTGTGAGAAATTCAATGTTAATGAATGCTTTTTAAAATTTTACCTGTTTTTTTTTTTTTCTTTTTTTTTTTTTTTTTTCGCTTTTCAGCTTTAGAAACATAGTAAAGTTTTCTGTGTTGATGAGTCTCTCCTGACACTGGATCACAAATCTTCTGGAGGCAGTAATGATGAAACCCAACACATGTTATATATTAAGCTCTGTGCCTATGATATTTGATTTTTATTATTTTTTTTGTTAGAATTAGTTTTTAAGGTTATGACATTTTAATAAAAATTATGAGAGAGAGAGAGAGAGATGTATACATTGAAGAACCCAGGATTTTTTCCATCACAGTGAAAATAAATATCAGAAAAATTATTCAGAAAACAACTTTCCATTAAAAAAAAAAATAAATAAATCTTTTTTGTGGGGTGTTCTGTGCAATGTACAAATATTTTCACTTGATTCAGCCAGTCCAAATGTTCTGGTCTGAGCCAGTGCTCTTTGATTTGTTTTTGTTTGAATATGGAATCTCTTCTTCAGACTTCTAGTTTGCTTGCAGCTCGTGACCCTCCACCGTCTCTCTTCCAACTTCTCTGACCTGGGCTCCTTGCACAGATTATGGCTACTTTATTCTGAGAAAAGGTTGTTATTTACCTTGGGAATCTCTATTTACAAAAAAGTGATGTTTGCACAACATTACTCTGAGAAGGGTCTGAGAGTATGAGGATTGTATTTGCACTTTACACAACTCAAATTCAAATATTTCAGCAATTCCAAAGGGAAAAACTGAGAATCTGCTTCGTAAAACAAGACTCAAGGTATTTTGACCTGTCACTCTTGTCCCCTTCTCTCCTCAGACATCTCTCCAAGCCTGTCCTCATCTCAGGTGCCTACACTGACTTACCAAGGGAATTACAAGACATCTTCCTGCTTTTCTGTTTTTTTTTTTTTTTTTTTTTTTTGTTTGTTTTGTTTTGTTTTTTCCAGCTAGCATTTATTAATGGTGATTTCTGTCCCTGTACCTGGAGACCCTTGTTACCAACCTGTCATATGATGAGAGCTCAATTTTAAGCCCTGGGAATGTGAAACTGCTGGCCGCGTGTAGCTCTCCTTCGTCCTCCAGTATCTGCTCATTATTTTTGCCACTCCCTAGGAAGTGGAGCACTTAGCATTTCTTATCTCAGAGAGGCAATTTTACTCTGAATAAGGTTGAAGGTTTAAAGGGTATTTTACTCTGTCAAAATGAGGTTTATAACAGACATTTGCACCAGATGGGTACAGACACAAAAGAAAGCTGATAAAGAAGATCCAAATCATAAGGAAAATCTTTTAACTGCTTAAATGCCTCACCATAAGCTAATTCCTGTGTTATCTTGCTACTATTAGACAGCCTTCCATCCCTCCTGCAGGAGTGGTAAGAATCACTTAGCTCTACCTCTTCGCTCTGTACCTGGCCATGATATCACTTCTTTTCATTTCCTTGCAGAGTTTTGACTTTGGGTTGCTGGTGACTGGTGTGGGCCGCCACATGGCAATACATACAATTCTACTTTTTCCTTTTTCATTCTTGTTGAAGTTTCTTCATTTGTACAGTCACTGTATCCTTGTAATCATTTTTTCTTCCCCAGCGTTGGCTTTTTGCTGGATTATCTTGTAACAAGGTCTGAAGACAGAGTAGCAAAACATGATTTCTGATTAAAAAAAAATAATAATAAAAATGAAAAAAACAACAATCCTTTTATTACTCTCAGGCATTTTGTAAGCATTCCTTAAAGAGGTGTCACAAAGGAAACCATGATGAGCTCAGTAAAGGAATATTTTCAAGGTGTCATACCTTCCCCTGCTTTGTGTTTGCCATATGTTTTAGAAGTATACTTGTGAAGGTGGATAGCTTGAAGCTGACCATTGAACTGATAACAAAAACAGTGTTTTCAGGCATGGACTGCTTCTCCATAAGTACAAGGTAAACTGTCTGGGATGTAAAGAGCTGGCAACCAAATCTGATGAGGAATCCAAAGTAGTTATGCAATTAGTCCTGCAAACCATTGAATATGGGTGTAAGCTCAAAGCTAAAAGGACTTGTTCCAGTATGAAGAACCTGACCGGATCTTTGAAATCAAGGCTTTCATTATAGGCAGAGCACATCTGATAAGTCTGCCTGCACTGTTTTTTTGTTGTTTTTTTGTTTGTTTGCTTGCTTGCTTTTTTGTTTGTTTTTTTGTTGTTTTGTTTTGTTTTGTTTTGTTTTTTAAAGATTTGTTCTTGCTAAAAAAAAAAAAAAAGAAAACACTTCTCAGATCTGACCACAGTGTCAGAGACAGGCACAATTTTCATGGCTTGGCTTTCATGCTCTGTCTCCAGAATGCCAGTGACACTTGACATTTGACAGATATTTAATCTGCTAATGTATGCATGCCAGGATAAATAAATTGATGACGGGGAAGGAGAAATTAGGCTTTGTGGAAAATACTTCTTCAAGGCTTCATCAGAAATCTGGGAAACTGTACAGAAAGACCACTAAGTGAAGGAGAACAGCAACTAAAAAAGCAGCACCCACCATCATAATAAAATTAAACAGTATTTTGCATTTCATTGTCCTAAACCCAACTTCCAGCTCCTGTAAAGAGGAACTCAAAGCAAGACAGACTTTCTTGGGAGCAGTCTGAGGTCAAGTGAAGTCACTGACATCAAAGCTGTCTGAGGTGGAATCTGCTCTATTACAACAGGGACTGAAGTGAGTCAGGAAATCAGATTTTCCAAAATGTAGTACAGTGCCCCTGGCATGAGACAGAAAGGGATAACAATACTGCTGGAACAGCTCTACACAGATAATTCTGTGTTGACCAGAAACAATCTAGGTCATTAAACATTTTCAAATGAACTCAAGGACAATGCCAAAGATCCTTCAAACTAGGCATCACTTGGAGAAATATTGAGCCTTTTCTTGTGAATACGAAGCTCTCATGAGTCACTCTCAGAAAGCTAGTATGGGGAAGTTCACTGAAAAGTTCAAAGTAGGAGGAGACTGTCTATGTTATTGCCTAAAACTGCTGATCAATGTCTGTGGCAAGTAAAGCATTTTTATTCCTATACAAAGTCTTGATCTATTGAAATCTATTGAAAGGAAAACATACCTCAGTTTTGATTAAGTCAGTCAGTTCCTTCCCCCTCCCTCACACTGAGACCAGCAGACTTCACAAGCGATTTACAGCTTAGCATCAGAACATACTGCTCCTGCACTATCCTAGTTATCAGCTAAGCCACTGGCTGGGCAAGGCAAGACAGGTAAGAGTCCCCTGTGAGGGAGGGCTGCTCTACTCTGCTTTTCTTACAGCTGCTTCTACAACAAGTATCATTAGAACAAACATGCATAATACGTATGTTCTGACTTCTAAAGGCAAAACAAGGGGCACAGGCAGGTGACTCCAACACCAGCAACCACAAGGCATGACAAGCCTGCAGCTGAGCTGTTCAGCATCAACAGCAGTATGGGTTTTCTGGGTCCAAATGTATTTATTTGCACACTTAAAGCCAAGGCAACCATATCCAGCCAGTTCATAGACAGGTCTGAGCCAGGAAAGGAAAGGATATGAAACCCCATACAAAACCTAGAGTTCCCTCATTAAAAGCAGAAATTTCTGTTTCATTAAGAAGGCTAATGACAGGTTGGTAGAAAAATAGAACACCTTCCCTAAGTCAGCAATAGTCCTGGCAGCAGCACAGCTATGAGCATGATGAAAGTCAAAAAGGGTTCCCAAAGGCATGCTGCTGTTTAGCAGAGTTCATCTGTTGTTTGTGCTTATGAGCAGTAGTAATGCAGATCTTTCTCTGAGCAAGCAGCTTGGGATCCCAGCTCACATCTTGGCAGCCAAAGAGAAAACAGGAAGAACTGTGAAGGAGGTTAGTGATGACAGATTCAATCAGTTGTCCAGCTTGGCAAGTGGTGACACAGCTATGCCATACACAGCTCTTTTCCCACGTACAGACAGCTTTTTGTGGATGCCTGGATTTCTCCTGTTTCATTTGCCTTCTGATTCCAAGCCCAGAGAGTTTTATTCTCATAATTGAGTCCAAATTTTACTGTTATTCTCTGGTCATTCTGTGCCAGAATTACCACTGCCAATCCTTTCCATTAACTCTTGTAAGCCAGCACTTCAAGCTTTGCAGTGCTTTACAGCTTTCAGCATATGCAGAGTCCCTTTCAAAAAGCCAGAGGAGAGGCCTATATGCATCCAGCAGACTTATCAGTAGAGTCCACTCTCATGTGAACACAAGAAGCATTGGTCCAGAGCTACCTGAAGCTGGATCCCTGTTGTCCAGTCCTGTAGATGGGTATTTACACTCATCCAGGTTGCATCCCACCAGTGTAGAGATCTGCACAAGCGTCAGGGAGTTGGATAATCACACCACAGTGCACAAATCTCCAGGTCTTCCAAACTCGTTTGGAGTTACTGGGGTGTTAAAAGGCCTTCCTGTGTTCCCAGTCCATGGCCTTCACACTGAGAACCAAGCTTCTTTCAGTTTTGTTGGGCAATGTCATCTCAGCTCTGGGTGCTCCTACACAGAATGAGCTCTGTTCCTTAACCCAGTTCGGTCACATGCTGCTAGCAAACCACCTCTCCTGTGAAGCAGAAGGGTAGGAGAGCAGTGACAGTCAGCATAATGTCCCCTCAGCAGCCAAGCTGTGGATACAAGCCTGTGAAGGACAAGCAAGGGGACACAGGGAGAAAGGGAAGAAGGAGGTATTTCAGCAGGACATTTTCCAGCCAAAAGGTTTTCAACCAAGAAATGTCATAAGTACCAGAAGCAAAAATATAATGTGCAGACATATAATTTCAGGGAGGGAAATTAACAGTCTCCAATGGGCATCTGGAAAAAGCCTTTGTGTAACTGTAAGATGTTTACCTTTGACCATTTTGAAATTAAGAATCTGACATTTCCAACTGGGACATCTTTTTACAACAGAATCATCTGCAATGCTTCTGTAAGTTCAAAATAAAAGCTTCTTTCTTTTTTTTTTTTTTTTCAGTGATGTTTACATTGCTGGGTGAGGAAAGAAGTGCCTGTCATAAAAAGCATTAGTTGCTTAGGATGAATTGAACACTAAGAACAATTTGTAGGAACATAGTGAAGCAGAAAGAGAGAGAGGATGACATCCCTGAAGGTGATAAACCTCAGTTTCTAACCATTTTGCTCAATTTTGGTACAGAAAACAAACAAAACAAAATAAAATTTAAGAAAACAATTATTCTTGCCCAATCAAACAGGCCACAGATTCACTTCCTTCCCAGCAATCATACCAAAGACAAGCAGTATCTGGGAGGACTAATTACAATGAATTTCTGATTCCAAAGAACAGAGGACAGGAAGATGGGAGGAAGACTATGAAATGACTGAAGGTTTCCTGTCAGCCCACAGCACAGCCACACCACTTCTCCCCACACAGAGCAACCAGCAAAGCTCTTTTATGACACCAGTCCTTCTGCCCGGCAGTACAAGTGTTAGAGGCACCAGGGTGAGAAGTGATACGTAAATTATATATTTTTAAATTAAAAATAAATAAATAAATATTTGACTCCCTTATTATTACCATCACCACAGTCATCATTATAACTATTACTGTTTTCTGATAGTAAAATCTTCCTGGTGAAGCACACAAGCTGAATCCTTGGACTTCTGTTTTTCCCTGGTGTTGGAAGAATTAAGCATCAGACCAGACTTAGCAAGATAATTCTGAGAAGCAACTTCCATGTAGCTATATATTTTTCAACTTCCTGGCAATTCCACTTGATGTGAGGGTCTGAGTAATGATGGAAAGGGTGACATATCTCATTATTTCCCTTGCATTCGTTCTTTGCACTGCAACCAAATTCACACTGGGAGAAAATTTCCCCTTTGCCAGCTGATTGTTTGTGAGGAAAGAGAAGTACAGCCATTCCCTCTGCTTTGAAGGCAGTAACATCAGAACACCACTGCTCCTGTTTGGACAAAGAATGTTCTCTGCTTCGATGCAGTAGTAAATACCCACACAACAGTGAAAGAATCTATATCCACAGCATTGAGAGAACCTAATATAAAACTTTAAATACTGAGACTGCATCCTGAATATCTTTTTGATATCCAAAGCTTCTAGGAAACAGAGACAATTCTTTCTAGTGTCTGATCAGACTACATAGCTATAGGATATCCAATACGGGAAAGGAATATACTATCGTGAAGATTCAAGGGCTACCATCACCCAATTGTGAACACACAGCCTTTCTGGATCCAATTAAAACTCCCCTGATTCTGTTTTGCATCTCAAGTGGCAGCTTACAACAGATGTGTAGGTGAAGTACAAAGTGACTGTTTTTTTTATTATACATACAAAACATCCACCAAACGCAGCCTTAAAAGCTTCTTGCACTGAGATATCTGGACTAACATCAAAATTTCACTTGTTACAGTACCCAGAAGTAAATATACACTTCACTATGGCATTTAAACCCTTTCAGAGTCAAATTATACATTTAATTCTGTGGCAATGAGTTCCACAGCTGAAGAATGAATCAAAATAGTTCTTTGGATACATGTGGCTTTCATTTAACATAGTGTCAAAATAAGTAGCTGAAATACAAGGAAGAAAGGTTTTAATAGCTTTGCCATGATTTTAATAACATTAATAAAAGAGTATTTTTTAACTATAGGTGCTAGAAAACAAACAGATATTTCCATGTTTAAGTATGCTAAATTTCTGCTGTGTCTTTGTAACAGTCTTCCTGACCTGTGAAAAGTAATCAGCTCTGCATTAATAATTCAGGGTCTGATGAACTTTCAAAAATTAGTGTAATTAGTCTGAACTTGACTTTATCAGAGACTTACTGAAGGAGATCTGTTTGGGATGGAAAAAAAAAAAAAAAAAATTAAAACATTGCTGTGCTTTTTTTTTTTTTTTTAAGTGCAGCATGTTCCAAAGTAACATTTTATTTTCAGTTACATTAATACTAATAATGATTTACCGTGGCTTTTTTTTTTTAATCTTTTGTCAGTTTTCTTCCTGATAAAAATGGAGCCAGAAACAAATTGTTTTTGGTGTATCTCAAAATTATTTTTACCCCAAGGGGAAAAATAAATAAATAAATAAATAAATAAATAAAGTGACCTAGAATTTCACCTAGCTCCATATTTTGTTTTTCTCTGCAGGGAGGAGTTATTCTATGTTTTCCATTGCCTTACATTCTGCATTACAATGTTGTGCTAACAAAACATGGTTGGAATATGTTCTTTCCACAAGGTCTTTTCTTTCTCTTTTGCCAGGTTTCCCAGTCTTTTTGCTGATTGATTTTTTGGTCAATGAATAACTGAGCCTGCCTCCATTGTCCATTTTATTTTTCCTGTATATCTAAGAGCTTATGTCTTCTTCTTTTAAATTGGTGTCTAGTATTGCTTGAGTGGCCTCCAAGCTGTTTTGTTGGATTATGGAGAGATCCATATCCAACATGGTCCATGATCCAGGATCAAACCATCATATCAAAGAATTTCTCTTTTTCACAGTCCCAGGATGTCTCATTTAAAAATCAGTGATCACCAGTGCCAGTCAAAAACAAGTCCCAAAGATAGGCCAATGAAAATGGCTCCTGGATATACATCCCATGTGGGACTAGATCCACACTGCTTAGCAATCACCCATTGGAGCAGTACACCACTTGTGTGCAAACCTCACCCTCAGGAGAGCTGGCAGGAAGAGTAGAAATCCAGATCTCTGTTGATACCAATTGACAGCTCACTCAATCCACTGGCAAAGGGGATGGTTTGGTTGGTTTTCCTCATCTTGCTTCCAAGATCTCAGTAAGTCCAGAGAAGTAGTGTTTCTGCACTACAGGGCTGCACAACAGGATTAGCAACAGTAACCAGGCCCACCAAAGATGTTGAGGAAACAAGAGCATCATCAGAAGCTGCCAGAAAAGGGACATAACTGGAGATAAAGGATGTCTGCCAGCCTTCCTGATCAGGATGCAGCATCTTCTGTGTCAGTCACCTGTCTGCAGTAGGACAGGCAGTAGGCACACAATAGGGTGTGAAGGACCATGGGAAATGCACCAAAAGAAGGACAGAGTCTTCTGTGTTTTGGATTGAGAGAAGACTAGCTGCATGCATGCAAACTATGAAGCAAGGCCTAAGAGGCTGGCATCTTTTTTATAGAAAACTAGTCTAAAACTCCTTGGGAAAAAAAGAGCTGTCTTTTTACAGAGGATATAGGCGAAATAGTTAGAAATGTCTGTCCAGTTATCTTTCAAGGCACTGAAGACTTCTTTGAAGAAATTGTTTTCAGTGACATATGGGTGTCCTGTTGAAGGAATGCTTGAGAGCAGTGATAGCTAAAATAATTCATTTAATGTGTCTTTTTTTTCCCTCTGTATTAAATGCGAGAGGGAAGCAGCTGTCAGAACAAAATAAATAAATAAATAGAACAAAAAGAAAAAACATACCATTGAAAAGTATTGATAAACCAGAGGAAATGTCCATCTGATGGCTTAAAAAGTGCTAGTCAGCCCAGGTGTGAAAAATAATTTTGTCTGTCACTGACTCACTCAGGTGACTCAAACAGAGTAGAAGTGGTTTGGAGTTTGCTTGCTTTAACGTTGCACACCACCCACCAGCAATAAAAAGGAATTGCCACATTCACCCTCCCATATTTTCTGACCAACTGGCAACTTCGGATACCCAAATAATGTATCAGTGAAGGGTACAGCAAGTTTTCTGGTTCAGCACTATGGGCACCTGAATCTTTTTACGACTGAATGATCAATATAATAGTGATGTGCAGCTGTGGGTTAGCCACATGATTGGACACTGGGTAGAAATCAGCCTGTAGCAGTCAGTCTGTAGGGTGAATAAACAACCTCTCTATGACACAAGGTGTTGTTTGTTTGTTTTTTTCCAGCAGAGTACACAAACAGATTCTGGTAAGGGCAGAAAGACAGATAGCACTAGAGCTCTTAAGCCTGCAGACAAGATAATGCAGTTTCCTCCAAGGCCTTGGAACCTGTGTTAAGGAATCTGCTCTCTGGCTTATGGGAAGAACTGAAAGCTTGCTACAAGCATGTGTTGACAGCAGCATCCTGCATCGGGTATCATTGCTCAGCTTCACATTGCATTAGTCACCTACCATGCAGTGAAAGGTATCTTCTACATCTCTCTCCCTTGCTTATCTTTTTCCCCCAGGCTATCTTCCCTGCTTTCTTCTTTCCACTTCCTCTTTGTCTATACATTCCTGTTTTTATGCCTTGCTCCAACTCTTACCCAAACTCCAGAACATTTCCCAGACACCTAATTCTTAACCTCAACCCTCCAGCATCAGCTAAGAAAAAGACTTCAATTGCTGTTAGATATTGGACCCAAATCCCAGCATTTCAATGCTACTCTTCAGTTTGTTCCAATTGAAATTATAGCAAGAAAGATGTGACAATCAGTTGCCTTCCTGGAACACTACATGGTCCCTCTGCCTGTTTACCTAAAAGGTAAGGCATTTCCAATCTTCTTTCGTTGAACTCCATTTTGCTAATTATCTAATTAGGCTGTAAATGATTTTGAGTTGACAGAAGTGCAGAAGACATTATTCCTGTTCAGATCTGGTTGATCTAATTAGAGTGCCCATAAATTTCTTTCTGGTATTTCTCATTGCATCTGGAAATTTATGTTTTGAAAACCTTTCCACTGAACAAAGGGGAAATTTTGACCTTTCTACCTTAAGGTGGTGAAGCTGCCATTTGAACAATATTTTCATCCTGCTTTCACAGAGGTATTGCCAAGCTTTAATGCAGTTTTTAAATGCCTGAATTTCACAGTAATATGGACAATAAACAGGTCCATTTGTCAGTGACAAGCAGTTTCTGTAATTTTAGAGATGTTTCATAACAAAATGCTTGTGATGGAGTTTGCTAGACTAAATAAATAAACAAATAAATTGAATAAATAAATAAATAGAAGGCTTTTGGTTTTACTTACATTACATTGCAAAGTATGCTCGGTGGATGTGACAAGGTCACATCCTGCAGCAGAGGAGCTGCAGGGTTCCTCCTGTGAGGAACAACAGCCTGGTACAACTGCTTCCAGGTGGCTCCCATGGCCCTGCCACAGGGCACAGTGTGTAGGAGAGATGTTGAGTGTGTAGAACAGGGGGATGGAAATTGTCTTCCTTGAGTGTGTAAATGTTCATTTCTTTTCTGTTTTGTTTCCTAATGTCCAAAGCAGTAATTTTATACACGCAAAAGCAGTAATTTTATACACGCACACACATATCTGTATACATGTATATATATATCTGTGTGCGTGTGTGTATATGTATATAAAAGTGAAAATAAATTAGGTTAATTTCCCCAGGTCTTCTACAACAGTCTGGCCACCAGCCTGATACTACTTCATTTAGTACAACTCTTTGAGTCTGACCCTTCAGCCAGTTATTTGTCCATTGTATTGTGCAGATTTGTAGCTGTATGCTGAATGGTTGTCCAGAAGTATACTTTGAGATACAGTATTACAAGCTTTGCTAAAATAAAAAAATAATAAAATAATAATTTTTAAAAAATAAAAATAAAATTATCCACTACCATCCCTTCAATTCACTAAGCAGGCAACTTTGTCATAAAAGGATATCAAATTAGTAAGGCATAACTTTCCCTTCATAAACATGTTAGCTTTGAGAAGAGGTGACTTCTTTCTCATTTCTGTCCTTCCTGTTCTCTCACCTCCATCCCACTAGGGTAGTGGGGGTGAGCAAGTAGCTGCGTGGGAGTTTGGCTCCAGAGGCAAACCACTACACAATGAAAACTAATAATAATCATTCCTTGATCAGTCTCAGGAAAAAAAAAATAAAAAATAAAAATAAAAATAAAATAATAATAAAAAAAAGACTTAAAGCATTCAAGCTTAAACAGCTTCTTCTGTATTAACTTTAAAAAAATAAAAAATAAAAAATAAATGACTTTTCTTGTGGAATTTCGAATAGCCATAATTTTCTCCCACTTAGTTCCTTCCCTTCAGCTCTGGTAGCATCAGGGGAACAATAAAAAATCCACTGTCTCTAGGCCCAGGAGATATGTTGTCACTTTAGCTAGATGCATTGGAGGGAAAAATGTTTTCCCTGCTTTACAGATATCAAGTCCAATGGGTTTTCCCCACACTTGTTCTCAGAATGTCAATATCACAAGACCACTCTTTCGGTAGGCAGAAATCACTAAAAATATATTTTACAACAGAGGAAGATCAAATGTTCTCAAGAAGCTTCTTTCAGCTTGAACTTGCTCAGATATAAGCTTACCATGACTCTAATATTTTTTATAAGCAAAAGTGTTTCTGTGAACCATCTGTCTATCAGTGCTTCCTCTTGCCTGTTCATTTTGAAGTCAGTCAGTCAGCCACCTTCAAATGAATCTGAGAGTGATGTGGCAGCCTGAAAGACATACACTACACCAAGTCTCTGTGAAAACCCATGCTTAATTGAATGGATCACCAGCATTTAGTAGTCAAATGTTGCTCCCATAGTGAGGAACTACAGGGGGACAACATAAATAAAACCGAGCTGGACAAAGAAGAGGCAGGTAACCTTCAGTGCGGACAGATGTACCATAACACCTGCAGGGAAACACAATCCAGACTCAGACCTATGATACCTCAGACCTCAGCCATAGATTCTCTATGGCTGAAAAGGAATGCTTGTGAGTTCCCAATGGTGCTGGTATCTCATGACTGAGAGCTGCAATGAGATATGCATGTCCCTTGGAGACAGTGACAAACGTAGCCACAGGCAGCCAGGTCCCATGCAGAAACAGGTCTCACTGATGTGATGAACATCACAGCTAAGTGGGTTGATGTGGGATTGACCCTTCTTGAAGGTGGCATGCCACTATGAAAGGATCAAGAACAGAACTCTAAGCAAAAAGTCAGTGTTATTTCCCTGCCAGACCAGCCTGCTTTCACTTTTCACACAAGGGTGAAGGCCTCCCTGTCTTCAATGTCTCTTACTTCTTATGAACTGGAGGTAGCTGTCACTGTAACTGAGTATTTCTGCAGTGCTTTGAGTACACAGCTGGGAACACGTTGGCTACAGCTGAGAACGAGGAGTGCAGAAGGCACATGGAAGTAAGGTCTCTTCGCTATCCAGCACACTCCGTTGAAATGTATGCCACTCTCTCCCAAGTACAAAGTACTCTAAATACTAGCTCTGACTGGTAAATTTTGTCAGCACAGCAGTATTTCTTCAGAACCACACTGCACTGGGGTCAGAAATGATATTAGAGATGGAGATCAGATATTTCCCCAGTAGATATGCTGATAAATTCTAAATTGACAGTCTTCCTTGGGAATTTGCTCATGTAACAAAAATTTCAGAGCACAGAGCTCCTTCGTGTTTACAAGAGAGGTGCACAGATTCAGCTAGTAAGTGCTCAGAACAGGGCTTGATCAAGATGCCCCTGCTCTATCAGTCATGTTACAGTAGTTGTGAATTCTAAGGAAAAAGGTAAAATGAGGCTGGTGGAGAAGTATGCAGTTTTTCTAAGATCAACTGACAACACTAGCTTGATAGTATCAGTGTTCTTTTTCATCTGTGTTTTTCAGTTCTACCACTTGTCCTAATAAGACACTTTATCTCTCCATACACAGCTTGCCTACCTCTTCAGATAGGCAAGAAGTTTTTCTAGGGATCTCCCCATTTATTAGGAAGCTGTATACTTGTTAGTTAAATAATCCAGTAAGCTGAACCCAGCCCTGCTGATAACATGGAGTTTAGAGTCCTAGAGTCAAAACCTGTTGACAAATATCCACAACACTTCTGGGTAGGTAGATCTTAAGAAATATGCATACTTATGTCAAGTCCCTTCTTAAGTTTTAGAACAGTTATAAACATACTTATTAAATAGGCATGTGAAGGTGCAGGCCTGTGTCAGAATCATAGAATGGTTTGGGTTGGAAGGGACCTTAAAGATCATCTTAGACCAGGTTACTCAAAGCCCCATACAGCCTGGCCTTGAACACCTCCAAGGATGTTACCTCTAGAAGATGTAAATTTGAGTACACACAGCCTTTCCATGCCATGTTCACCAGCTTGGAATTGGGCTGGTTTTGCTCTTTAAGTGGCATAAATTCAGTGGGGAAAAAATGTTTTACTCACTGCATTCACCAAAGTCCATAACCAAGCAAAAGAAGGATGGCTCTAGTAAGCTTTTCTGGGAATTTGCTCCCTTCTTCATGCATGATTAAAGGGCAACTGGGTTCACAGAATCTGGAAATCTCATCTTAGTGCAATATGAGTAAATTTTACTCTGTCTTAAAATAAATGACCCAAGAAACGAGCCATCCGTGCAATTTATGATTACTTCCTAGAGTACTGAAATAAGATCAGAATAAACCCTGTAAAGCTGCAAGTCATTTCTTAGTCTTCACCCTGCAAGCACGATGGGAGACAAATTCCACCTAGTTACTAGTTGGCCCTCCATTTACACAAGGGGGAAGGCAAAGTTAGACACTCAGGAAAATGAGTCAAGTTTCCAGTTTGCTATGACATTCTAGCAGTAAGACAGCGACTTAAAGAGTGTCTCCATTTTATAGTTGAGAACAGGAGCTGGAATTGGAACCAGACTTGCTTCAGACCATAGACAGGGCTGGGATGAGAAACCAGGTATTCCGCCCAGGCTTTAAACCACTTCTGAAGGAAGATCTCCCTGATAAATATACCCTGACAAGCATGTGCTAAACCCGTGGGATACTGGCATGGTTGCTACTGGGCTATGAAAAGGCAGCAGCAGCCCTCAAATGACAAGGTGAGGAGAGAAAAAGAACAGGACTTATAAATGAGGGCAAGTTCAAGCTTCTGAGAAGGTTGGAAACCATGGCTTTAAACCTCAGTGCTTTAGCCCTCACTGAGCAGAAAGAAGCCACAAAGTCTGGATGGAGAAATATTGCAAGTCTTTACACACAGGATTCTAGCTAGATTCCCTACCCTGTAGGGATTGCATAGTATTTTACTTCCCTATCATCCCTTACATATATAGCTGCTAAAGGCATCAGCACAAATACTTGATGTCTGCTGTCTTTGCTAGCCCAGACAGTACTCCTAGGCAACAAGAAGACCTGCACATTCTAGAGGATGGTTTCCTGAGACTACAATCACCTTTCCACCTCACTTGAGAGCCCACAACTGGCAATATTTGAGCTTACACACTTAAAGAATAAAGGAAAACACGAGGACTGTTTCAGTGCATTCCGTAAGCATAGTCTGTTTCCATGTACTCACAGGACAGGGTCACTCTCTGCACAGACAGACGGAGGTACTGGAGCTGTTTTGCAAAAGGAGAGCAGCTGCACAGGGCTAGTACAGAGGTGCACCTGTGTCAGATTTACTACATGGGCTTTAAAAATACCTTGATAAAAGAGATTTCAAACATCAAGACATCAAGAGAGCATCATGAAGAGACTCATTAAAGTTTGTCCCTGATTTCTTGGATCACGGTATCATGGCAGGCTCCTGTTCCTCTTGTAACACAAGTGGGATTAGGCTATTGCAAAGCTGCAGAACTGCATGTTGCAACACAAGCTAGCAGATAAAAGATCAAATTCAGTTTTCATGTGAGATACTTCTTTCCAACTCATGTTGTTTTTTATTGTGCCTGTCTCTAACACCTCAGATATTTCTCTGGGAAGGCAAAATGTTGACATGTGTCATTTAATCTGTTCCATACCATGGCCTCCACACCTTCTGTGTCTTTACAACAGATTTGTATCAACCTAAAAAAAGAGAAATGGAGTAACCCCAAAAGCAGGCAGAGGTGTCCTCTCTTGAGGTTGCTCTGTCCAGTTTTTAGGGACTACCTGGGAGCTTCAGACTATGAACCAGTCCTCCAAGCAGTCTAAACTGTTCTGTGTCAACTTGATTTGCAACCTGGGGAGCAAAGATGTATTGGGTCCAGGTGATGGTTGTACCCTGCCGTGCAGCTGAATTCTACCACAACTGCTTTCTCACTCTCCGTCCTCAAAGATCAAGGGACAGGAAATATGAAGGGCTCAAGATTTGAGACAAGGACAGGAAGATCATTCAAAAATTATCATCACAGGCAAAACAGACTCGGCATAGGGAGATTATTCTAATTTATTGCCTATTACTGACAGACTAGAGCAGTGAACTCAAAGCAAACTAAAAAACACCTTCCTCCAATTGATCCTCCTCCCCCAGAGCAGCACAGGGGAATGGGGAATGGGGCTGTGGTCAGTCCCTGACACTTCGTCTCTGAAGCTTCAAGCACTGCTCCCACACGGCTCCTTACCATTGGGTCCATCCATCCATCCATCCCCCAGGAGCAAACTGCTCCAGCACGGGTCCCCCACGGGTGGGCAGCAGCTCCCCCCAGACCCCCTGCTCCTGCGTGGGCTCCTCTCCACAGGCTGCAGCTCCGGCCCGGGGCCTGCTCCTGCGGGGGCTCTCCATGGGCCGCAGCCTCCTCCAGGCCACATCCACCTGCTCCACCGGGGGCTCCTCCACCCATGGGGGGGCTGCAGCGTGGAGATCTGCTCCATGTGGGACCCATGGGCTGCAGGGGGACAGCCTGCTCCACCAGGGGCCTCTCCCTGCACAGCCCGCAGGGGAACTGCTGCTGCCTGCGTTCAGCACCTCCTGCCCTCCTGCGGCACTCACCTGTGGGCTGTAGGGCTTTCACACTTTCACAATCCTCTCTCCCAGTTGCTGCAGCACAGCAGTATTTTTTCCCTTTCTTAACTCTGCTCTCCCAGAGGCCCACCCAGTGTTGCTCCCTGGCTCAGCTCTGGCCAGCAGCAGGTCCCTTTTGGAGCAGCTGGAGCTGGCTCTGCTCTGACATGGGGCAGCTGCTGGGCTCTGCTCACAGAGGCCACCCCTGCAGCCCCCTGCTACCAAACCCTTGCCTTGCGAACTCAATAAAAACATGCATTAATACATTTGTAAAATAATATTCAAGGGTCAATCACAGACATTTTGATCAACCCTGAATGTTCCATGTGTCATTCTTCAACTATAGGGTGGACTGTTTCAGCTCAAAAAATATTATTTCATAAATATGATTATGCAGTCAAGTGTATGAACAGCAGTTTTTGCCATCTGCTACCAAGACCTAGGGGACAGACAGTTTCCTGCCCTGCAAGGAGGAAGAGAACATTATGACCATGTAAATGAAACGTGCCAATTGTTTTGGTTTCTGATAGTGCTTATACAACATACATGTTTTCAAATTGTGCTTAAACTAGATGGTAATTCTTATACAGCAAATTCTTATTTGCAGTGAGCTGAAACGACCATGACAAAAGAAGTTCTTCAACAAAAAAAAAAAAATAAAATATGGAGTGCGTGAAAAGGAAAGGTATAATTGTGCTTGAAGAACATGTTCAACAAATGTCCTGCACACACAAACATAAAATTTTACCAAGGCAGCTAATTACGTTCCTCCTCCTTTCCTCAGCAGGACTCCACTATTTGCACCAGCTGTCATAAACTATTCAACCTCTTTGTGTTGCAGTTACTGGATCCAGCAACTCTGCAACCTACTGAGCTTAATGCTCTATTATCCTCTGGCTGTAGTAGATAATACTTGAACAGCTGGCTACCATTTTGGCTAAGGGACCATTTAACCTGCTTTGGAAAGTAGGTTTATGCACTTAGTTTATTCATCTTGAAGAGAGAAGCAACTGTCTGCTAAAGGTAATCTCAGAGACTGCTTTCTCTCTGACAGCATGGTAGAGGGAGGTCACAATTTTCATGGACTGACTGGTCCTTTTAGGCTACCCGGAAACGTTCAGTTTTTCTTTAATGCCATGTTAGTCTCTTGCCAGTACTCTAATGCATGATCCTCAAGGCAGGGAACAAGCCTTCAGAGAAGATCTCCAGCTCTTTGATGATCTTGATGTATTCAGCCATCAGAAGCTATATAATGCCAGTGTTCTGTAGTACGGGGCACTGGGGAAATCACTTTTAAAGATGAGGTTTGCTAGAGCTGCTTGTAATAGACAGCTCTGATCAGAAAACATCAGGGAGAAGGAGCTGCCACTCATGACTGCAAGAGATAGATAAACTTTGTTAGAGTTTGAGATGTGGGATGCCCATGTGATTCTCCCTTTCTCTCCCACAAGGGGTAGCTGGTGATATGACCAAGCTACTATTGCTGTTTGCTCCTTGAGCTAAAGTGCAGGACAGTAAGCAAAGCTCCATTGCCTGTCCACCTTGCATCTGTCCACAGGAGTGGCTTGGAAAGGCTTTTAACCAGCTCTGGCTTAAATATCCAGCCTAGGACAAATCAGCATTCTTGCGCTGTCAGCATTCGCTGCTTTGCACAAAGGCTAGGAGTGTCTCCTGCTGTGACCTGGCTGGAGTCAGGATGAGTATGTGGAGTTCCCCAGCAAGCCCCATTCTCAAAAGTACAACTTAGTTCTATCATATGTCTGAGAGCAGGCTGAACCTAAGTAAGTGTGAGCTCTTTTTTTGAAGGGTTTATTTGCTACTTAAAATTGTCCTGCTAATCTTTGGCATAAGAGAGAATCTCTTCATTATTTGTACTTTGCTGTGACTTCACTCACAGTGTGAATACTTTCATGAATACACACTACATCATTTTAGATTTATGATAAAATCCTCATCTATAAAGACATAGTTACCTGCAAGACTGTAGGTTTGCATATATACGCAATACTGGTGACATATCTGTGTACTGCCGTTTCAAAAATGCTCCTGCTAGTGTTTGGCCTTTTTTATTTCTGTTTTTCTTTTTGTCCTCCAATTGCAAGTTCCCTCGGGCAGAGGACACTTCTACTACATCTTGTAAAAACATGATTTTCCCAGATCCAGGTTCCTTAGCAACCTGATGTTTCTCATATTTTTTGTTTGTTTGTTAAATCTTTATTAAGCTTCTCAGCAAAACATACAACTGCATGTGACAATAGTACTCACTCATCTAGTAAATACATTTTGGAACTCAATGTTACTGTGTATTAAGTTCTAAATTCACTGACGGGAAAAAAATAATAAATAAAATAAAATAAATATGTAACAAATAGAAAACAAACTCTTTTCAATTCAAGACTTAAGGGCAGCACAGATCTTTAATGACAAGCTCACACTGTCACACTGTTAGCTGATGAACAGGGAGAGAGCTCTGCTGATTTCAGTTACTCCATGCTAATGTACAAATGCTATCCAGCTGCCCAAATACATAGCCATGGAAATGACATCATACCCAGCCCTATCTAATATTGGGCATGTTTTTATGCCTTGGTAAATATAAACTAAAAAGGACTGTCATGAAAGCTGAATCCCACTCTACTTCTAGTGGCAGAGACTGGACATCGGTACATCCAAGCATTCAAATCATTCGAGCCTTTTTCATTGACAATATATTAGAGAATGAGAATCAGAACATTTTGCTTATTTTTGTATCTGATCATCTAAAATATGACAGTAGAGACCTACACAGACATGTAGGTCTAGGGTGTCTCTGTTCTGAACCCATCCCATGCGAGGACTTGTGTTTCTCAACAATGCAATGTTTGCTCTGTTTCTACACCAAACGTGCTCAGCCACATGCTGCAGTGCAGCTATATCAGTGATTAGCTGCCTCTATCTGGGCAGCGGTTAACAAAGCTGCTTGCTGACAGACATAATGAAAAGCTGCCATGTGCTTCTTGGTGGAGGGGTTGTTTTCCTATTCACTTAAGCAGGTATAAGACAACATGAGCAGCTGGATACCCATGGTAAAGCCCAGCATGGAATTTCCCAGGTTCCCTCTGTACTTGAGTAGAGGAAGATGACATGAGTAAATCCCTGGTGTTTAAAATGTATAGCAGAGCATTTTCCTTCTTTTATTGCAATTTTTTTGCCATGTCAGAAAGTACAAATAAATTCTTCTAAATTCAAAGCTGTTATCCTACACACAAAGTCCTAATGTTATTCCTTTCATTTTAATGATTTATCCAGCATTTGCAGATGAAGCACTTGTTAATAAATTATGTGCAATCGATAGAGAGACACGCTTTCATTGCACCTCTCCTGTGTTCCACAGCCTTTAGGGAGACAGTAAATCAGTGACATGAGCGCTGTATTGTGTGCTTGAGGAACAACACACACACACAAAAAAAATATAAAAAGAATGAAAGAAAAAAAGGAGGGAAGGAAGGAAGGAAGGAAGGAAGGAAGGAAGGAAGGAAGGAAGGAAGGAAGGAAGGAAGGAAGGAAGGAAGGAAGGAAGGAAGGAAGGAAGGAAGGAAGGAAGGAAGGAAGGAAGGAAGGAGGGAAGGAAGGAGGGAAGGAAGGAGGGAAGGAAGGAAGGAAGGAAGGAAGGAAGGAAGGAAGGAAGGAAGGAAGGAAGGAAGGAAGGAAGGAAGGAAGGAAGGAAGGAAGGAAGGAAGGAAGGAAGGAAGGAAGGAAGGAAGGAAGGAAGGAAGGAAGGAAGGAAGGAAGGAAGGAAGGAAGGGTGTTTAGTAGAAGAAAATAACATTTGAAGGACATGACATCCAGAAATGTCATTCAACAAGTACCATACTGTTGGGAAGACAGGTCCAGAGAGCCTAATGAGCTCTCTTTTGATTCTGCGCATAGGTCTTCCCAATCCTGTACCTGTGCTTCTGGGCCATATTAATTAATTAGCCTTCGAATTAGCCTTCAATTTATTTTGGCCTTCACATCATCACCAAGATGAAGGAAAAGGGTGACTAGAATCCAGCAGCTCATATCTCAGTCCACATATTTTTAGAGACAGATAAAAGAAACAGTGGGGTGGTAATTCTAGTCTTACTGTAAAGTGTGAGCCACACTTCCCTATATCCAGGTATACATCATGTCATCTCAGTACATAGGATAATATATATGCTTAGCCCTTGCTGTTCTCTTATGGTTGGTAGCTAAACATCTTGATGGAAAATATCTGGAGCCTTATCTCAAGTGGATTCCTTTGACATGAATTTAAACAGTTAGGCATACTTTCCCTTGCCTGAGCTATTCATTCTATTTAAGGCAGCCTGGATCAGCTAGGCACTTCAGTGTTGTGAAATCATGGCCTGTATTATTGAGAACACAGTCCAGAAAGCAAGGCTGTTCTGTCTCACACTGCTTCTGGGGATGTCTTGTTGCCAGTGCCTTGCAGTGGATAACATTGTCCTTTCTTTTCCCTCAAAGTCTCTGAATAGAGACTCAGATCCTTCTAGGTGTGTTTATCTCCAATTGCCACATTGTTTCCCTTCCAAATAATTCAAAAGCTTGACAGCAGTTACTTTACTATAGGAGACACAGAGATGCCAAATGAAGGGAAGATACCTCCCCTCCAACTCCTCTTGGAGTTCTGCTTAGGAATTTAAGCATAGTTGGCCTCTGAAAACAGTTGGCAAATGCTGTGCTGCCTACAGTCCTATGGATCCACATGAGCTACATGTACGTCACCACTCCATGTCATCTCCTGACTATGGATATTGGTCCATGATCAGGGTGTGTGTTAGGGAAAGGTTCTGCACCCAGAGGGTGGTCAGGCCCTGGGACAGGCTGCTCAGGGCAGTGGTCACAGCATTGAGCCTCCTGGAGTTCAGGAGGCATTTGGACAGTGCTCTCAGACATATGTGCTTATTGTTGCATGATCCAGTGTGGAACCAGGAGTTGGAGTGGATGATCCTTTTGGGTCCCTTCCAACTCAGGATATTGTTCTGTGATTCTGATATTTTGTGCTAAGTTTTACAGACAGTGTGGTTAAGGACAATATAAGTATTGTTCTTTGCAAGCATTTAGCTACCTAAGTATCTCCATAGTACCTACTTGATTTTGACATTCTGGATAACATTAAATGGAAAAAAGGTGCTTATAGAAAAAAAAAAAAAAAAAAAAAAACACTTTAATTTTTCTGTAGGTGGAGTGTTTACCTTCATTCACAGTGAATGCTGGAAGAATGTATTACTGCTGGTGGTGATATCTTTTCTTATGTCAGGGCATATTTCAGGCTCTGTCTCCTGTAAGACACATCATCAGCCTGGCAATATTTATTGCTCCTTTCTTTGATATAGATCCTGCAGTCATGGTGCCATATGAGACTATCTATGTCCATTTGACAAAGCCTGTTTCTAGCCCTGAGAGTCCTGGCATGGGTCCTGGGAGGTAACAGCACAGGAATGAATGCTTCATAGAGGACAGCTATGCCAGTAATCTCTCTTTTCTTTTTTTTTTTTTTTTTTAATAATAATAATACATCTTTTTCTTCTCTTTGAACCATGAGCTACAGTTTTCTGGTGACTTTAGTTATGATCTGGAGGCAGCTGGGATCAGTTCTGTTATGTGGCCCATCATACTGGTGTCACTCTGCTCATCTAGCTGGCCTCTGCCTGAAATCATACCAGTCTGCAAATAGCTTATCAAGGAAGCGACACAATATTTCCTGTTGGCCACATGAAATTTCTGTCAATATACATTAGCAATTGTTAAAAGCCACATTCTCACTACCTCTCAGTCTCCACATACTTGTTTGCACATGATTTTCATATTCAATCTTTTTATTTTATTTCAAATCCTCTTGCAAGCAAGAGAACATGTCAAAGATCTTTCTCCCCCTTTCTTTGTCATTTGTCCTGGTTTTGGCTGGATCCCCACAGACAGAAAATCTCTTTCTTCTTTTCCCATAGGTCTTCTGCTACAATATCTTCCAAGCACTGCTAGAATTCATCTGAAGGCATCTGGTGATCTACAGGAAGATGTGTTTTATTAGCCATGCCATAGTGAGTGCCATGTAGCAACAGATTTTCATTGCCAGTATATCCACTAAAAAAAAAAGTCCTGTTGCTTAAAAATTGAAGCACAAGGATACATCTGAAAGCAGAACATAATTTCTGGGAAGGAACCACGTGTCCTGAATTTCTCCCAGGTAATGCAAGAGAGCAGGTGTTTTAATATCAGTACATTCCTGTGAAACAGATGGACAGTTGCAGAACTGTGACCATTCAAATAAATGAACATAATTAGCTACAAGGGGAAAGGCAAGTACGAAGTAGGTCATAAGAAAGCTATCCAGGACACAGCCAGGGAAAACACGGACTGCAGCAGGTTCCTCTTTCAACAGAAATTACCTTGACAGATCCTGTCACAGGGCCCAGTCCTTTCAAGCTGGAGACAAAAGCCCTGCAAGTGACCCACCCCAGCCCGACTGCCTTCAGCTGGTGATCAGCATCAGAGCAGTAGGTTCTGCCAGGAGTATCCACCTCCTCCAGCCAAGACAACAGAGTGAGTGTACTTCTTTTCAGTACCTGCAACAAGTATAAGTCAGCCCAGCCCAGCCCAGCCCTCTCCAGATCTGAGTCACAGCAAGGTGTCTAAATGATAGCAGCTTCTACAATATTTCCTTGACCAATCTGCGTGCTCGTTTTTCTTTCCATAGCTCCTATGGGTCTTTCCATCCTCTTTCCCGAGATGCATTAGTAAGAGAGGTAGGGAAGAAGGCTAGAGACAGATAGGGGATGAAGATAGGATATTCTGTGCATTCCCATGCTCAAGCCATGTAGCTGCAAATTTTAACAGCTTTGTCCCTGACACTCTATAGTATAGATATTAATCTCCAACTTTCTTAGCCCCTTATTCAATTGTATTTCAGGGTCAGGCTGACATTTGTCATCTAAACGCTGAATTTTGTTTGCTTCACCACCAATCCACATAGTATCCATCAAGATCCAACTACTGGTGAAAACAAGTTTGCATTAGTGTGTGCGAAGGCAAGCTCTGGGTAATAAGGAGAGAAGCAAAACCCCTGCTTTGTAGTGAGGGCCTTAGGCTCACCCACTGCAGTGAACCTTTTGCATCTTTGCCATTGGTCCCATCACAGATATTTTTCCCAGCTTAGATCTTTATCACAACATTTCTAAAGATGAAAGACTCTTCTCTGCAACAGCATTTCATGTCCCAACAACTTTTTTTTGGGGGGGGGATGTATGTTGTGATGAAGAATGCCACCAGAAAGATTTTTGCTTCTACATAAAACCTCTTCCCTCTTCTCTTTCCTTCTAGTTTTCCATAATGCTACCAGCCCTCCAGGTAATTGGGCAATAAGTTCTTTCTTGCCAGAACAATGTGACTTTCACAGAAAGGTGACACCAAGGAAGTAGAAACAGCACAAAACAAGACTTGTTCACTCCTCCCTCAGTTTTGGTGGTAGCACCTGCACTCCCCAAACAGCAGCCCAAGTCCCAGAGCACTGCATAGTCACTGCCAAAGAGTGCCCTCAACTAGGGAAAACAAGAAGCAAAGACAAGAGCTAACATTAGAGTTTAGGTGAAGAAAGATCAGGACAGCACAGAATAATCCTGGACTGAGCTGTAGCTGAAAAGTCTCTGACAGGGAGAATTTGAAGGCTCTGCATGCTACTGGTTAGCCTTTTCGATTGTCTTAGCTCATGCCTATCTCAAATACTGCAAGAGGCCTTTTGCATCAACAAAATCTGAGTAAAGTCAGCCCAACTCAGCTCCTTCTCTGGTAAAATCTGACTGCTTGACTGCAGAGGCTTTCCATGCTCTCTGGAGCTGTGGCTGTGGAGGACAGGTGGAAGCATCATGTGAGTGATGAGAATGCAAGTCCTGTGACAGGGTGAACTGGGAAGAGAGAGGATGAAGGCCTGTGCTTATGCAGACTCCCTGGTACACAGATGGCCCAACACTGAGTAGGAAAGCTATTGGGTTGGTTCAGTATTCGTGTGATGAGGCCTGGTGTCAGGCTTATGGAATAGCATCAGTTTGCCCAGACCTGATTTCCAAACTAAAGGCAAATGAAGGCTGTGAACACAACACAACTGGGGAGCAAGTGTTCAAACAGCAGTGACAGGAATTCAACACCCTACTGGATCAAAGTACCACAGACACCTCCACCTCCTCTGACTCCCGTGACTTAATTACTGCTGCTAATGAGATCCGATTCTGCCAATTGTTTGTGTTGGAGGAGTACCTGTTCCTCTTGCCTGGGTGACAGCAGCAACTTTTTTTGGCAATTATTCCATAGTGCACTAATTACTCTGAGCTGCAGCACCTACCCTTTGCCCTCCAGCCTCTTTGTACATCTTCAGTTGACCCAGGGTGACGCAGCCTGGTAGCAGCCCACTGTGCTTCTCAGATCACACAACACTCAGATTTGCATTTTCACTTCTTTGCTCCTTGCTGCCCATTCCAGATGGCTCAGTCTGTGTTCAGAGGAACCAACTGGTTTCTCTTTACTTCTCCCCAGTCCCCACCCTGAAGCAGGCTAAATAGTTTTCTACCACCTCGTCTTCATTCTCTGAAGTGGAGTGCACACGCTTCCTAAACAAAGAAAAAGCTTACTTTTACTGCTACTCCTCCTTGTGGGCAAATCCTGCTCTCTGCTCGATCATTGCCTGCTGGCGGTGTGTCAAGCAGGGATTATCCAAGCACTGCCATGGCTCACCATGGCTGGTGTCTGACTAAATAATTCACATTTTGGGAGGAGATTAAAATTGTTTGCTTCCTTTTTGTTGCATTAGACCCATAAAGTCTGGTAATTTTTAAGATCACAGCCTGATCAATGAGCAACACACAGTTCTTGCTGATTGACAGAAGTGTAACATATATGCAGAAACAAGAAAATGTATTCTAATATCTGAAAACAAAGACAGTCAATAGGATACCATGGGTTCCTTTAATGTGCTTGCCAAGAATGGTCTTTTCCTATGTATTGGCCTGTTGAGAATAGTGTGGTCAGCTGTCAGTCACACACCTTCAATTCATTCTGGAACACTGCTTCTAAAATTTCCTCACCTGTTCCTGCACTGAGTTCCCTTTTATCTTAGTTTGGGAAACATCCTGTGGCATGACACAAACCTGGGGACAACTCCACATCAACACTGTAGTGACCCATGAGCTTCACAAGCTTCAGGGAGGCATTACATAGTCACAAGGAAAGAACATTTTCCCAAAGCAGAATTTGTATTAAAAAAGTAACTGAAACACATCAGCATATGTCTGCTGGGTTCTTATCAGTGACTGAATCAGGGTGGGTAACCCTGGTATGCAGCAGCATAACCTGGGACTAGCATAGCTAGTGGGGCTGACCCCAAACCTAGCAAAAATGTTCCCAGGCAGTTTGCACTATAGCAAACACGGATCTTTCCTCTGATCTTCTACCTTCCTCTACTCCTAATTTCCTCCCCCCCCCCTACATACCATTTAATGGGAGCTCCATGTTGTGGATCCAGATGATTCTCCCAGTCTGAAGGCTCCCTCCTATAGGGAACCTGGATGGGTTTTGAATACCTCCAAGGAAGGAAACTCCACAACTTCTCTGGGCAATCTGTGCCAGTGCTCAGTCACCTTCACACTCCGTCTGGCCATTCAATGAGTTTCCAGTCCATCTCACTGCCTGGTCATCCAGCCCATACTTCATCAACTTCAGTTTGAAGATCTAATGGGATACAGTGCCAAATGCTTTACCGAAGTCAAGGTAGAAAATGTCTACGGCTCTCCTTTCGTATACCTAACCACTCATTTCATCACAGAAGTTTATCAAGTTGTTCAAGCACAATTTCTCCTTCATAAACCCATTCTGACAACTCTAAAACACATCATTGCCCTTCATGCACCTGGAAATGGTTTCCAGGATGAGCTTCTCCATCACCTTCCCAGAGATCAAGGTGAGACTGGCCTGTAGTCCCCTGGCTCCTTCTTGCCCTTCTTGCCCTTCTTGAAGATAGGACTGACATTTGCTTTCCTTCAGTCCTCAGGCACTTCTCCCAGTCACTCTGATTTTTCAAATATAATTGAGGGTGGCCTCACACTGACATCGGGCAGCTCCCTCAGCACTAGTGTGTGCTTCCCACCAGGGCCCATGGACTTATTTTTTTCCCAGTTTGCCTAAGTATGCCCTAACCCAAATCTCTTCCAACAGCAAGAGTACTGAGTTCTCTTTGCTCTAGACTTTCTCCCTCTCTGGGTCCATTAATTTCTGAAGGTCAGCCTTACTAGTAAAGACTGAGATGAAAAGCATATTCAGAACCTGAGACTTTTCCAAATCCTGTGTCACCAGGCACCCTACTTTGGTCAGCAGTGGACCCACACTTTTATCTAGCCTTCCTTTTGATGTTCATGTATTTGTAGAAGTCCTTCTTGTCACCTGTGGCATTCCCAACCAGACACATCTCTAGTTGGTTTTTGGCTTTCCTGTGCCTCTGCATGCTCAGACAGTGTCTCTGCATTTCTCTCTGGTTAGCTGACCCAGTTTCCACCTTCTGTATGCTTCCTTTTTACGTCTGGGTTTTGCCAGGAGCTCCTTGTCCATCTATGCAACCTCCTTTATCTTTGCTTAACTCCCCTTTCACCAGGATGTTTATTCATGTCATTGGAGAAGGTAATCCTTGAATATCAAACAACTTTCTTGGATCTCATTCCCTGTAGGGCTATTTGCCATGGGACTGTTTCTCAAAGATCCCTATGGAGAGGCCAAAGTTTGCCCTCATAAAATCTAAGATTGTGATCTTGCATTTTGCTCTGTTCTCTCCTCTCAAGATCCTGGACTCCACTGTCTCTTGGTGGCTGCAGGTTAAGACTGCCTTCAGCTTTCACATCCCAAGTGAACTCTTCCTTATTTGTAAGTATCAGGTTCAGCAGAGCACCTCTTCTCATTGGCTTTTCTATCACTTGTATTGGGAATTTGTCATTGATGCTCTCCAGAAACCTACTGGACAACATATGCCTTGCTGGGAAGGGTGGTTGTTAGGGTGGTTAAAGAACACTGCAAGGACCGGGACCTGAAAACCAGAAGCTACTTTTAGATGTCTGTAGAAAACTTCATCCCCTTGTTCATCCTGGTCAGGTAGCCTGTACGAGACACCTACTATGATATCACCCATATTGGTCTGCTGCCTAGTCACAACTGATAAGCTCTCCTTTGTCACATCATCCACCCCTAGACAGATCTCCATGACAGAGTTATCCTCTAAAAAGTTTGTCTCTTAAAAAGGCAAATTCCACCTCTGATATAAAACTTTAGTGAAGATCAGATAGTGGCTTCTTCTCTGTACCGTGCATCCCACAGTGGCTCTGCAGTGCGGTCCCAAACACAGTTGCCTGACCTGTATTTGGAGAAGTGCTGCCTTCATTTCTGGAAGCTTGAATAAGCACCACTGACTAGTATTTACAAAGCCATACAGTGCAAAATTTTAGTTGTCTTCTGTTGTCCAATGAAGTCCTTCTGATAACAAAAATACATGTCTCAACAGCAAATAGTGACCAGGCATGTGGTCTGTTCTGGGCCCTGGGTGACTGTGGATGTTCAATGAGCATATATAAACAAGAGCCTTGTGGTATAATGTGCTATTGGACCAAGTAAATGAGGACAAGTACACATGATGCAGGGCATGATATGAATGGACAGAGAAGTACAAAGTCTGCTGTACTACTGGGGACACCAAATGCAGTACAGGATGCATCCAACTCATATGCCTGAATCCTGTTGGCTCACTCTGTGCACTGAGTCCCAGCTAAAGAGCAGTTTGGTTCACTCAGAGGTCAGGGTCAACAATGCACACTGTGTGGTTAATGCAGAGTGGTGATTTCCTAGACAAATAAAATCCCCACATGAATCAGAGAGAGAATCACCTTCAGAGTGGACACGACCCATGCTGTTAATCGGCTGAGTCAGGATGCAAAACAATCATCCTGACTCCCTTGTCTTTCTGATTTTCTACCAGGTTTGAAAATTGCTATTGAATTGAAGGGCATCCAGTCATTTTTAGGCTATCAACTGAAGCTAAAAATGTCCCTGTCTTTCCTGAGCCTGAGACTGGTGTGATACAGGTTGTCCTAGAAATTCAGTGGCTATAAAAAGTCACCCTAGTTAGTCTCTCCCATTAAGCCTTCCTACCTAATCATTGGGCAGGACATTAAAATACTGTGAACAAGCTGGGGGGATGGGAGAGGGAAGGACCCCTTGCGTTATGAGAGACACAGTAAAGGATAAAACTCAAAAAAATTGGTAAGAACCCATGGCAGTGTAAATAAGCCATAGTGTCTCACCTCAAGTCCATGCTCTGTCACTTAAATGAACAAGGTTATAGACACCCATACTACAAAATAGCTCTTGGCTTTGCACCAGGCAGCTGTGATTTAATCCCTGTGATCCAGCAATTGTTACTCCAGGTCACTGATCACCCTGCAAGTGATCTCATGTTTTATAACACCATGTAGGTATCAGCAGGAAAACTGTGTCCTGCTCCTGTTGCATTTTTTCTCTGTAGCACCTTAATATGCTAAAAAACATCTTGCACTTTTCTGCTTTTCAGAATTTGTTTTATTCTCCACTTCCAAGGGAAGATAGATCTGAACCACAGAAGACAGCAGAACACGGATGAGCACCATGTGTGTAATGATCAACTGTAATAGCTACCACGGTGACTTTGAGATGACTCCGCAGCTATCAGCCCTGCACTTCACAATACAAGAGTTCAGGATGGAGCCACAAGATTTAATTTGCTATTTATATCAGACTTGTTAAATCAGTGAGTCTTGAGTATTCTTGCATTTGGTGTTGTACTGTCTCCAGCCCAAGCAATCTTAATTTCTTAATCTTTTTATTGACTGTCTTGGTTACTGCCCATCCGCAAACAGCTCATAGGCCCCACAGCATATGGGGTTGCAATGGGGTATGTGGTTAGAAGTGATTACACAAAGGAAAGAGAAGTTGGTGTAAGGTTTGTCTGGCAGCTTCAGACTTTAAGAATTTGGATTTATGTATTTGTTCAGGCAAATGCTTTGCTCAATATCTTTCCAGTCCAGATTTCTACAGGGATTTGGTGGCCTAGCAGGGATTTTTGGAGACCCCTAGGGAATCTGAGAAGCTGCAAGAAGGTAGCTCAATATTGGGAGAACATAGCAACAGAAGGTGACAGTCAAGTCTCTCCTGCACTTTGGGGAAGTCATGGCAAATCCTTCATTTTAATCAGAATCCTCCTAGATTCTTGATGGACAACTGTGTCAAAGTATTACTGTATTACCCATGAAGGAAAATCAGACAAACATCCAAGTTCCTGTCCATAGGGTCCCAGGAACAACCCAGTTCCAAGATTACCTGGATCCTCACAAACATAACTGCTTCTCTTGGAGATCATTACTTCAGACTTGTGAGGAAAGTAAGTCTGATAGTAAGTAAGCTTTTGCAATGGGTAACATCCAAAACCCTCTAGGAAGAACCAAGTGTCTCTGTCAAGGGAGAATATTCATCAGCTTTCATGATGAATATCAGCAGCTGAGGAGCAGGTAGGGCAGCTGGAGGCTGACAGGAGCTAGCACCTGTTGATATATTAATGTGAATGGGCTTCATGTAAGCAAGGTTTCCAAGCTCCAGGTGCCCCAAGATTTAATGCCAGCAAGCACAACCTTACTTCTGCAGCTGGCCAGTGGGTGATGAGGAGATCATTTTGTCTCAAGGATGCCTGGAGGAAATACTCTACATGGCAATGCAGTCACAGCCTTACAGAGCTAGGAGAAACAATGGAAGCAACTTAGAGAGACAGACAACACCAAGCTGCCTGTTTTCCTTCCTGACCTTTATCTGAATGTGATGCCCTTTGCTGTATGTTCTGTACCTGGATATGGCTGATACGTTCTGGTTAAGCACATGTAAATTTACAAGTGCCACAAGGGATCATGAAATTCACACTTACCCTGACCACAGAATCCTGAGTGATTCTCTCTCTTAATAAATTGCATGCTATTTACCATTGTTTCTGAGGTTTCTTTAACTTGCATAAAACATTCAATGAGTCCATTCAAATGACATTATAAAATGTATTTCATAATCTGTGGGGTTCTATGACAGCTTAATTATACTCCTTGGAATTCCAAGGCAATATATTAGGTTAGCTTTCACTCTGGCTGACACAACATATGATTTCTCATTTAGAAAAGAATAACATATGAAAAATAGACTAAAGTAACTGAAGCCATCACCACATTTTTCCTTTTGCATCATTTGAAGTTTTTCCCTTAAAGCGGTTTGAAGAGAAGATTCTTCATGCAGGTATGGACACAAATCTCCTGTGAAGTCCAGTCTGACTAATATTGCTATGACTTCTCTACAACAATTTTCCTTCTCTTGTTTTCTTTTTTCCTTCATCTCTCAAGCTAGAATTACAACATAGCAAAACAAACATTCTGTCTATATTAAAGCCTTGAATAAGGGCAATATGCAGTATGTAAATCACTCCTTACTTCAGATTTCCTCTTTACAAGAAAATATAAAATCTTCCTAAACTTTGTATTTAAATATCCAACATTCTTGCTCTCTGACATCACACAGAATCCTTTTAGCACACATAAGCACTGAACAGCACTAAAATTTTGGCAGAGCCTTCCAGTTCTGCCTTGGAAATGACCCTAAATGAATGTCTGGGACAGCCCACAATAGCTCTTGCAACCCATTGTTTAGCATGTGGGAATGACGCTGATTTCTGTGGAAAGAACTAGCTTGCTTAGGTGTTGGCTGGTGAATTTACCTCCACATCTGAACAGCTAAATAGCCAAATAATTAGATGTAATCACCTAGAGATTTTCACAGTTGAGCCTTCACTCTAGGCAAATGAACACGTCAGTGTTTCTGAAGTTTCTAACACTTCTGGGAAAAATCTCATTCCTCCTATGTCACATGTAAATACTTGAGTTGTATTGCTTTATGTAATACATCACCTCAGCAACATGTGTGGCACAGTCTGTTTCCTGAACAGCATAGCCAAGGTCGGAAAAGACAGGGCAGGGAAGCAAAATGCTGCAGAGTGAATACAAAGAAAGCCCAGCAGTGTAGGCCAACACAAAGCTCCTCCCAAGGAAACACTGTTATTTCCCACCTTTATTTCCCACTGTTTTCAGCACTTTAAAGTTCCACAAAGATGCCTGATCCCAAACCAAGTTTGCATACCCAGCCATTACAAAATAAAAGGTTTGTCCTTAAGGACATACAGGCAATTGCTGTTATCATGTTTTATTGTCCTCATTCCTGAGTTGAGGCATTTTCCTTAATAGCATTTGTAAGTTATCAAAAAATGCTCAAGCTGATGATGATTTATAGGTGACTCCTGGTGCTTCAGTCCAGCTCCCTGCCTTATTGACTGGATGTCCCTGTGTTCCTGTGCTGTTCCACCATGGCCCTGTTCTTACACTGTAAACCTCAGTGAAACCACTTTTCTGTATCTGAATAAGTATTCTGCTTTACAGCAGTGTTGATGAACTTAAGCTACCTTATTAACATCACAGAATGCACACTACAGCTGGGTAAAATTTTGTAAAGAGGGTATGCACTACCAAATAACCTCTTAATGAGACAAAACTTTTCTGAGAATTTTTGTGAAGTGCAGGTTGAAATTTCATTATGATTTCAGCTGAAAATGTCACCGTACTACTTTGCTCATTTTCTAAAGAATACATTCCAGATGTTGATTCTGAGATAACAATTTTGGTTTTAAAATAAATCTGAATTATAAAAAGGAAGAGGTGCCAGGAAAGTAGGACTGAATACGCAGAAAAAGGAAATAGAATGGTACGTTTTATGATGAATAAGATGTTTATGTTTCCCAGAAAATGTTTATTTTTCAATTTTTGCTTTTGCCATCAGAACAAAATAATCCATTACTCCAAGAGGCATAAAATTTTAAGACACTAAATGCTTGAATATCACAATAAATATCAGGAGTCACGTAAGGAGAAAAAAAAAATCTAACCAATTTTAATACTTTAATAGTATGCTTTAGTGAAAAACTTGCCCTAAAATCTTTGATCTAGCCAATAACATTTATCTATGGACTAGTAAGGTGGACAATATTCATATACCTCTGCGGACCCTTAAATAGGTTTTTAGTTTCTCACCACTTTATTATGGGTCTTGTATTTTTTATTGCTTTCCTCTGAAGTCTCAACTCCTGTATTTAAGGGATTTGGAAATAATCTAATCTCACCTTGTTGGAAGAGGTGCATTTTTCTTGTTGAACCATTCAAGATTGAAACATGGTCCTAGAAAATCAAGGAAATAAAAACACATGCTTACCATAATTTCAAAACTTCGCCCATGATTTCAAGAATATAACCAGATGATTGTTCTGAATCCAGTTATGAGTAGAAGTAAGATTTCATGGAAGAAGCAGCTTCTGGAGGCCAACAAGGTTGAGCGTTTATGGGTAAGAGTCAGGGGGAAGGCCAACAAGGCAGATGTTATGGTGGGAGTCTACTATAGACCACCCAACTAGGATAAAGAGGTAGACAAAATATTCTATAAGGAGCAGGGAGAAGTCTCACAGTCTCTAGCCCTCATTCTCATTAGGGACTTTAACTTACCAGATTTCTGCTGCAAATACAACGCAGCAGAATTGAAACAGTCTAGGAGATTTCTAGAGTGTGTGAAAATAACTTTCTGACACAGCTGGTGAGTGAACCAACCACGGACAGTGCCTCACTGGACCTTTTGCTTGTGAACAGAGAACTTGTGGGTGATGTGAGGGTTGGAGGCCATCTTGGACATAGAGATCACAAATTAACAAAGATTATGGTTCTTGGAAAAGTAAGTACTAGTTTTAGCAGAACTGCACCCTTGACTTCCAGTAGGTAGACTCTGACCTGGCTGGTTGATGGAGTCCTTGGGGTGAAAGTCCTGAAGGGCAAAGTAGACACTCTTCAAGAAGGAAATCCTAAGGGTACAGGATCAGACCATCCCCACATGCAGAAAGATGAGCCGGCAGGGAGGAAGACTGACCTGGTTTAAAAGACAGCTTTGGGTAGAGCTCAGGAAGAAAAAGAGGGTTTATGACCCTTGGAAGGAGAAGGCCACTCAGGAGGACTACAAGGATGTTATAAGGC